>NC_090935.1:71800671-73000671 GCF_040938575.1 Ambystoma mexicanum | reverse complement strand
TTACTTCGTGATGTACGGGTTTATGTGACGGAATGCAACACTTGCAGCAGACAAAAAGCTAGTCACCAGAAACCAGTTGGCTTACTCCAACCGTTGCCAACTCCACCGGCTCCATGGCATACAATCACAATGGACTTGATTGTGGATTTGCCACCAGTACAAAAGTACACCTCTATCCTGGTGGTTGTAGACTCCCTCACCAAGATGAGTCACTTCATTCTGTGTATTGGAGTTCCCACCGCATGTGAGCTAGCGGACTTATTTCTACATCATGTGGTTCGCCTACACGGTCTGCCCACACGTGTTATCACGGACAGAGGCCTTCAATTCACTTCCCGATTTTGGCGAGCATTTTGTCAATTTATCGGGATGGAGGTCAGCCTATCATCCGGCTATCACCCGGAAACGGATTGCCAAACCAAACGGGTGAATCAAGGTCTGGAACAGTACCTACGCTGTTACGCAGCCAATACCGAAGTGTCATGGGTCCAGTATGTCTGGTTGGTAGAAATAGCATACAACAACACCGTGCATAGTTCTACCAAGCATACACCCTTCTTTGGTGCATATGGATACCATCCTCGAGTATTGCCCACCAGATCTGGTGATTATTCTACAAACCTACCCACTTTATTGGGGCGTCAGGTTTATGCGCAGCAGGTCTGGAAGGATATTCAGGCAAATCTGGACACCACAAAGACATCATATAAGCATTATGCAGACAAAAGAAGAAGTGTAAATCCCCAATACCAACAGGGCGACAGGGTCTGGTTGTCAACCCGAAATATTAAATTGTTTGGACCTCGTAAATTACAACCAAGTTTTTTAGGTCCTTTTACTATTTCGGATGTAATCAACCCGGTGGCAGTGAGGCTGGCATTACCCCCACAAATGAAAATTCATCCCACTTTTCATGTGTCCTTATTGAAACCAGCCCGGCCATCCATTCGTACTGAAAAACCACCACCCATTATAGTTCAAGGGCATCCCGAATATGAGGTCCAGGGAATTCTGAATGCACAGCGTCGCCCAGATGGGCTGTACTATTTGATAGACTGGGTTGGGTATGGGCCTGAGGAACGTTCCTGGGAGCCTGCACACAATGTGCATGCTCCTAGATTGGTGAGACAATTCCACAAAAACCATCCTGAGAAACCCAAGCCCGAGCCCTTCCGTGCGTGGGGGAGTACTGTCAGGGTACAGGGAGTCGTAAGGGGGAGTCAGGGCTTAGTGAGAGGCCCAGGGCGCAGAGGAACCAGATACAAAACAAAACAAACCCAAAGGAACAGCCTCCAGCCTTACAGGAGGCTTCTCTGTCCCTTTTGCAGGCAGAAGGCTCGCCGGACCACAACTCCCAGCAGCCTCTGGGCCGGGAACTACTTTTCCACTCCCAGGTTGGGAGAGCCTCGCGCACGCGCATGCGCGCAGAACAAAGGAACGGGGCTTGTGCTTAAGCTCCCGACCGGAACGGATGCATCCTGCAGAGCTCCTGCCGACGGGGATCACGCGAGGGGCCACACCCCATGGAACCAGCATTCCGGCCCCTCGCTTACAACAGATAAGTGCAGCAAAACCATTGCGAACGAGCGACCAACCCCCACATGGGAATTAGAAGCGCAGCTGCGGGGGGAGAGCGCGAAACAAGCAGAGGAGCATTGGAATATCCAGTCCGTTGAGGGGCTCGCGCAGGGGGCACCGCCCAGCCATATTACGTCCCCTGCAAGGGACAAAAGCTAAGTGCCCCTTGCTTACAACAGATAAGTGCAGCAAAACCATTGCGAACGAGCGACCAACCCCCACATGGGAATTAGAAGCGCAGCTGCGGGGGGAGAGCGCGAAACAAGCAGAGGAGCATTGGAATATCCAGTCCGTTGAGGGGCTCGCGCAGGGGGCACCGCCCTGCCATATTACTTTCCCTGCAAGGGACAAAAGCTAAGTGCCAATCAGCGCTCCCTAGCATGCATTTAACCATCGCCGATTTTGGCTACCAAGACCCATTACAATTAACGCGTGCAGCATTTATTTACTAACGTGTTTTCAGCCACGTGCGGCAAACTTTGGCAGCACAGAGAGCATTTCTGACCACAGCCACGTGCGGCAAACTTTGGCAGCACGTAGTGCTTTATATAAGGCCACGTGCGGCAAAACTTTGGCGGCACGATGAATCTTATTCCCTTTAAGCCACGTGCGGCGAACTTGAGCCACATGTTCTGAACCACTCGCTATAGTTGGGTACTATAAAGCTCTGTGAGCGTGTAATGTGCATGTGCCAGCACTGTATGTGTGTATGATGTATTATGCCTACGTGAGTTAACACAGGTCACTAATACCAAAACTCTCTTGCAGCATTGGAACTGCTCCGAGCTCCGGACCTGAGAGTGCGCAGGCAGGAGGCCAGCACTCAACCACAGAGCTAAGTGCCTTTTGCATCAAAAGCTAAAAGCTATTGTAAAACACTGTGTGTATGTTGGGACGATAGTGCATATGTTACTGTTGTTTTTTCCCATATGTTCCCTTGCCTGTCCACTTACCCTCTCCTAACCCTCACTTCGGTTACCCTCTGTTGGAGACCCATCCAACCAACGAGATCCTAACCCTCATTCCCTGCTGGGGTCTCGGCGGCCTGTGTAGGCTTGTCTTGCAGGTACCCAGACCGCAGTGGGGGTAGTTGGTTCGCGCCACTCTTGCACCTGGACTTTGAAGCCGTTACAGAAGCACAAGCCCAAGTGTGACAGGTGCCTGAGTGGCACGACCCAGCTAGACTATGGAGGAATTAACCAAGGTCCTGCAGGACCTACAAGCTGAGCTCACTGCCACTAGACAGGACTATGCTACCCTGGCCGTCCAAGTACGTTCTTTAACAGCCCAAACCGCGAGCCTTCCGGGTGGTGCTACTGCGCCCACTCCTGTCCAAGAAAGTGTTACCCCAGAGTCAATAGTTCCATTAGCTCCCCCAGAAAGATACTCCGGTGATCCACAGAAATACCAAACCTTCCTGACTCAATGCCAGCTTCATTTCCTTACCAAACCCTCAGCATTTCGTTCAACCCAAGCTAGGACGGCCTTTGTGATCTCCTACCTTACAGGAGATGCAGCGGCTTGGGCGAATCCTTTAGTGCAAAGGGATGACGCAGTTCTGTATAGCTGGGTTGAATTCCAAAACGAGTTTGGTAAGATCTTTAATCGTCAAGCTGCCTCTATGTGCAAAGATAGGGAGTTACTTACCTTACGTCAAGGCAATAAGGAGTTGGTCACATATGTGACTCAATTCAACAGACTGGTGGCGGAGACAGAGTGGCCCTGAGATAATACAATGTCACTCTTTTATCAGGGTCTTCGTGACGACCTAAAGGACCTGATAGCACAGGTTGACCCCCAACCCCGAGACTGTCCAGCAATGATAGACCTAGCATTGCATCTAGATCATCGTCAAGCGGAACGACGGAGAGATAGGAAACGGGGGGACTCTCGTCCAGTAGCCAGGCTTGACCATACTCATTTGACTCGGGCCCTGGAGAAATCAGGCGGGGATGAGCCGATGCAAATTGGGTCAGTCCGTGGTCCACTCACTAAAGACGAGAAGGAGCGACGGCGTAAGGAGGGCCTATGTTTGTACTGTGGGACCACAGGACATTTTGTCAAAGATTGCCCTACGAAAACTAAAGCGCAGGGAAACGCCTCGGCTTGGCGGTTGTAGGGGTACTACAGCCGAGCCCCAAGAAAGAAGTTACCCCAGTCTCAGGTTTTGTGAATTATGCCCCCCACATCACTCTGTCAGGAGTCTTGCAATTCTGGGAGCGTGAAGTTAAGGTGGATTTACTTCTAGACACTGGACCCACGGGTAACTTTATGGACGTTTCATATGCGGCTAAGTTGGGAGTGCCCTTGTGTAGGAAAAGGGCACCGGAACCAGTAAGGGCGGTAGATGGGACTGCTTTGAGTTCTGGTCCCATAACACACTGCAAACAAACCCTTGACACTTCCAATTTGATCTGATAGCAGCACCACAGTTTGGTGTTATCCTGGGGCTGCCTTGGTTCACAAAACATAACCCCCTGGTGGATTGGTCCAAGGGTACGATATCCATGTCCTCTCCATAATGCCGTTCACATTGCGCTACTGTGGTCCAGTCTTTGCCCTCAGCTCAGGAGCCCACTATTGCCGCTATAGAGGCATCAGATCCCAGTAACTTACTGCCAGAATACCAAGGGTTCAAAGATGTATTCAGTAAAAATTTGGCTGAGACTCTGTCACCTCACCGGCCTTTTGATTGCCGTATAGACTTAGAACCCGGGGCGGTACTACCTTGTAGTCGGGTGTATTTCCTAACGGAGGCAGAAACAGAACACCTGAAAGAATATATTGATACCAATTTGAAAAGCGGTTTTATTCGACATTCCAACTCACCCGTCTCATCGCCGTTGTTCTTCATCCCCAAGAAAACGGGTGAATTGAGAACATGTATCGATTATAGAGGAATCAATCGTATTACGATAAAAAATCGGTACACCTTGCCACTAATTCCAGTATTACTGGATCAAGTTCGGAACGCAACAGTATACACAAAATTGGATCTTCGGTGGGCTTATCACCTGGTGCGAGTGCGGGCGGGAGATGAATGGAAGACCGCATTCAGGACCAAATTCGGCCTGTACGAGTACCAGGTGATGCCTTTCGGTTTGTGTAATGCTCCAGCAGCGTTTCAGCACTTCCTGGATGAAGTGTTACGGGAGTATCTGGATGTCTTCGCTGTGGTTTATATCGATGCTATCTTGATATATTCCACCAGAATGCAGGAACACGTTAAACACGTTAGGGCTGTATTACAGCGACTTCGGGAACAGCACCTATATGCTAAACTTGAAAAATGCGAATTTCACCGTACCACCGTAGAGTTCCTGGGATACTTCCTGACTCCGTCTGGGGTGCAGATGGACCAGAAAAAGGTACGAGCAGTGGTCGACTGGGCGGCTCCTACATCCGTGAAGGAAGTAAAATAATTTTTAGGTTTCGCCAATTTTTACCGGTGATTTATTAAGAACTTCTCTCAACTGGTGACGCCCATTACAACGTTGCTTAGGAAAGGAAGACGTTTGTATGGGATAAAGCCGCAGAACAAAGTTTTCAGCGGTTGAAGTCAGCTTTTACATCCGCACCAGTACTACGCCATCCTGACCTCAGCCAGCCGTTCCTAGTTGAAAACGACACATCAAGCTATGCCTTAGGAGCGGTCTTATCTCAACGAGACCCCAAGACGGGGTTACTACACCCTGTGGCATACTACTCCAGAAAACTGTAACCGGCTGAGATTAATTACACCATAGCCGACCGAGAATTATTGGCAGTAAAGGCAGCGTTCGACGAATGGCGACATTACCTGTTGGGAGCCCGCCATACGGTCACTGTCATGACAGACCATAGGAACATACAATTCATTAAAACCGCAAAAACACTGAGCCCCCGCCAATTACGCTGGGCAATGTTTTTCTCGAGCTTTGACTTCCTAATTACATATCGCCCAGGAGCAAACAATATGAAGGCCGATATCCTGTCTCGATATCCAGAGCCAGAGGGCAAAAGCTTAGGTGAGGCTCGTCCAATAATTCCGCCCATCCGGATAGTCGGGCTAGTGGGTAGACCTAACATCTTTGACGACGTGTTGAAGGCCATGTCTGCTCAGGAGTTACAGAAGTGGTGTTCGAGAGGCCCGCAACATACATTGGTAGACGGTGTCCCATATTATGCCAAGGCCTTATATTTACCTACGTCAGCACTCAGAAAGGAAGTGATACATTGGTGTCATGACACTACATTAGCCGGACATCCCGGTGTTGCTAAAACCCAGCAGAACGTAACCAGACACTTTTGGTGGCCTACGTTACTTCGTGATGTACGGGTTTATGTGACGGAATGCAACACTTGCAGCAGACAAAAAGCTAGTCACCAGAAACCAGTTGGCTTACTCCAACACATGCCAACTCCACCGGCTCCATGGCATACAATCACAATGGACTTGATTGTGGATTTGCCACCAGTACAAAAGTACACCTCTATCCTGGTGGTTGTAGACTCCCTCACCAAGATGAGTCACTTCATTCTGTGTATTGGAGTTCCCACCGCATGTGAGCTAGCGGACTTATTTCTACATCATGTGGTTCGCCTACACGGTCTGCCCACACGTGTTATCACGGACAGAGGCCTTCAATTCACTTCCCGATTTTGGCGAGCATTTTGTCAATTTATCGGGATGGAGGTCAGCCTATCATCCGGCTATCACCCGGAAACGGATTGCCAAACCAAACGGGTGAATCAAGGTCTGGAACAGTACCTACGCTGTTACGCAGCCAATACCGAAGTGTCATGGGTCCAGTATGTCTGGTTGGTAGAAATAGCATACAACAACACCGTGCATAGTTCTACCAAGCATACACCCTTCTTTGGTGCATATGGATACCATCCTCGAGTATTGCCCACCAGATCTGGTGATTATTCTACAAACCTACCCACTTTATTGGGGCGTCAGGTTTATGCGCAGCAGGTCTGGAAGGATATTCAGGCAAATCTGGACACCACAAAGACATCATATAAGCATTATGCAGACAAAAGAAGAAGTGTAAATCCCCAATACCAACAGGGCGACAGGGTCTGGTTGTCAACCCGAAATATTAAATTGTTTGGACCTCGTAAATTACAACCAAGTTTTTTAGGTCCTTTTACTATTTCGGATGTAATCAACCCGGTGGCAGTGAGGCTGGCATTACCCCCACAAATGAAAATTCATCCCACTTTTCATGTGTCCTTATTGAAACCAGCCCGGCCATCCATTCGTACTGAAAAACCACCACCCATTATAGTTCAAGGGCATCCCGAATATGAGGTCCAGGGAATTCTGAATGCACAGCGTCGCCCAGATGGGCTGTACTATTTGATAGACTGGGTTGGGTATGGGCCTGAGGAACGTTCCTGGGAGCCTGCACACAATGTGCATGCTCCTAGATTGGTGAGACAATTCCACAAAAACCATCCTGAGAAACCCAAGCCCGAGCCCTTCCGTGCGTGGGGGAGTACTGTCAGGGTACAGGGAGTCGTAAGGGGGAGTCAGGGCTTAGTGAGAGGCCCAGGGCGCAGAGGAACCAGATACAAAACAAAACAAACCCAAAGGAACAGCCTCCAGCCTTACAGGAGGCTTCTCTGTCCCTTTTGCAGGCAGAAGGCTCGCCGGACCACAACTCCCAGCAGCCTCTGGGCCGGGAACTACTTTTCCACTCCCAGGTTGGGAGAGCCTCGCGCACGCGCATGCGCGTAGAACAAAGGAACGGGGCTTGTGCTTAACACCCCATGGAACCAGCATTCCGGCCCCTCGCTTACAACAGATAAGTGCAGCAAAAACATTGCGAACGAGCGACCAACCCCCACATGGGAATTAGAAGCGCAGCTGCGGGGGGAGAGCGCGAAACAAGCAGAGGAGCATTGGAATATCCAGTCCGTTGAGGGGCTCGCGCAGGGGGCACCGCCCAGCCATATTACGTCCCCTGCAAGGGACAAAAGCTAAGTGCCCCTTGCTTACAACAGATAAGTGCAGCAAAACCATTGCGAACGAGCGACCAACCCCCACATGGGAATTAGAAGCGCAGCTGCGGGGGGAGAGCGCGAAACAAGCAGAGGAGCATTGGAATATCCAGTCCGTTGAGGGGCTCGCGCAGGGGGCACCGCCCTGCCATATTACGTCCCCTGCAAGGGACAACAGCTAAGTGCCAATCAGCGCTCCCTAGCATGCATTTAACCATCGCCGATTTTGGCTACCAAGACCCATTACAATTAACGAGTGCAGCATTTATTTACTAACGTGTTTTCAGCCACGTGCGGCAAACTTTGGCAGCACAGAGAACATTTCTGACCACAGCCACGTGCGGCAAACCTTGGCAGCACGTAGTGCTTTATATAAGGCCACGTGCGGCAAAACTTTGGCGGCACGATGAATCTTATTCCCTTTAAGCCACGTGCGGCGAACTTGAGCCACATGTTCTGAACCACTCGCTATAGTTGGGTACTATAAAGCTCTGTGAGCGTGTAATGTGCATGTGCCAGCACTGTATGTGTGTATGATGTATTATGCCTATGTGAGTTAACACAGGTCACTAATACCAAAACTCTCTTGCAGCATTGGAACTGCTCCGAGCTCCGGACCTGAGAGTGCGCAGGCAGGAGGCCAGCACTCAACCACAGAGCTAAGTGCCTTTTGCATCAAAAGCTAAAAGCTATTGTAAAACATGTGTGTATGTTGGGACGATAGTGCATATGTTACTGTTGTTTTTTCCCATATGTTCCCTTGCCTGTCCACTTACCCTCTCCTAACCCTCACTCCGGTTACCCTCTGTTCGAGACCCATCCAACCAACAAGATCCTAACCCTCTTTCCCTGCTGGGGTCTCGGCGGCCTGTGTAAGCTTGTCTTGCAGGTACCCAGACCGCAGTGGGGGTAGTTGGTTCGCGCCACTCCTGCACCTGGACTTTGGAGCCGTGACAATCGCTACCACTTTACTGTGTAGTACAGGCTTGTACCAAAGGTGAACTTGTACTTACACTTGTAGTCTAAATTGTCTGTGGTGTTCCCAAAGGGTACTGCATATGATTCTGCCTAACAGTAGGGTTACAATCATTACTCCTGGATTATTTGTTAAATATACAATTAAGGTCTCCTACCACCAACATGCTATTCCCATTCTCAATAGAACTTTACTCCTCAAATACTTTGATAAAATTATCAAATAAGTCACACTCTGCTACTGACAGTGGATTCCAATATGCATTATTAAGTAAATCTGGCTCTGTCCAGGGGTAAGAAGCTTTTACATAGTGTAGCTTAAACACTTGATAATAGGGGGAAGGGTCCGGCCTCATCCTTGCAGTTAGACTCATTCTATTAAGTATCACAAGTGAGAGCCCACCATAAGGTCTTCCCTTGCGACTCTTCAAAGCTGGGTTCAGGAATACTGTGTACAAATCTTGGAGGGGTATATCCTTTAACCAAACTTCCTGTAGCAACGGAACAGCAAATGTCCCCAGATGAAGGTCATCTACATGATCCCCAAAGAGGTGAGAAAAGCCCTTCAAGTTCCAGAACAGGATTAATGAATCGTGCTTGCTAAAGACATGGAACTGTGTTGAGCGCCATTGACATTGGCACATGCAATGCTTTTGTCAACCATTTCCAATTTTGGGGATCAGATGCAATAACAACCTCAGAGCTGGAGACAAGCGACACTGTTCTACCAAAAGCTATATTGTTATCACAAGTTATTACTAACAGCAATATTTTTGTTCGTTTAGGAGAAGGTTTAATGCATAGTTTATCATGTTGAATGTCAGGCCACATATCGTCTTACTCTTAACTTCTCCCAAATCATACCCCAACACAAGTGCAGCAGGAGCAGCCAACAATAATGTGTCCACAATTCTTCTAGATCGTATATGAAGAATAACCTTATCCATTTTGGAGGTCTGCATGAATTCCACCTGATCTATGTCACTAGATTTTAAAAAATCCCAAACAAGGAATTGTGCCTAATAATAATAGGACATTGTTCTATTTAAAGTCATCATATTATCTGTAGGTGCAATATGTTCTGGCCTAGATAGAAGTGTGGTGCAGAGTAGATGAGAAGAACAAGATACTTACCAACTGGTAACGTTCTTTCGATTGGATGTTCCTCCAACGTATTTCTCATTTTAGATGTATTCCATCCAGCTTTGCTGCTCTTCGGACATTTTTTTGGCAGAGGACGTCGTGCGTCGATGTCGTCGATTCGATGGTCCCTCGAAGACCTCCGTCGAGGGTGACGTCATCGGGTATATAAGTAGCACGCTCGGCGCCCGTTGGCCTCAGTTCGGTTTTTCCCCTTTTTATCTTTGATCTTGTACTGTGTAGATTGTGCCGGCAGACAGGTATCAGCCCTGCGAGATTTGAGATGGCAATAACCCGGAAAAATCTACAGAGGGGTAGGCTGGGAGGGCGATGAGGAATACGTTGGAGGAACATCCAATCGAAAGAACGTTACCAGTTGGTAAGTAACTTGTTCTTCGAGTGGATTGTGTCCTCCAACGTATTCCTCATCTTAGATAGACTCCCAAAGCAGTATTTTGTATAATTTCTGGAGGAGGGGTTAGATTTTTTCAATGCCCTTGGATGGCGGAATAAAGCTCTGTTTTTCCAAAAGTCAGTTCCTTAGACTGGGAAGCATCCAGGCTATAGAATTTTGAAAAGGTGTGTAGTGCAGACCAAGTTGCTGCTTCACAAATGGACCTTATTGGAACACCTCTTTGAAGGGCTGTCGAAGAGGCGATGCCTCTGGTGGAATGAGCCCTTAACCCTTCTGGTGGGTCTTTTTATTCTAGTCTGTAGCATTCTGAAATGCAAAGCACGATCCAGCGTGAAATTGTCTGTTTCGTCACCGATTGACCCAGTTTCCTTCCTGTGTAACCTATAAACAGCGGGTTGTCCACTCTAAGTCTGGAAAGTTTAGAGATGTAAAAGCTTAAAGCTGTTTTTGGATACAACCTGTGTAATCTTTCCTCCTCCTTAGAAGGATGGGTTGGAGGATAGAATGCGGGTAAAACAATTTTCTGACTTAAATGAAAATCAGATATTACTTTCGGTAAAAATTATGGTTTAACCCTCAACACAACTCTGTCCTTATCGAACACAGTATAGGGTGGCGCAGTGCTTGCAATTCGCTCACTCTTCTTGCAGATGTTAAAGCAACTAAGAAGTCAGTTTTCCATGTTAATAATCTTAATGGACACGTGTGCATAGGCTCAAAAGGAGCACACATTAAGAATTTTAGGACTAAATTGAGATCCCAAATCGGTACTTGAAATGGGTGAGGAGGAAACACATTAGTGAGTCCTTTTAAGAATTGTATTATCAAAGGAATTTTTAAGTAGGAGCATTCTTCCGATGAGCGCTTGAAAATGGAGAGCGCCGCAAGGTAACCTTTTATTGTTCCAATATTCAGACCTCTATGCGCTAGTGTCAGAAGGAAAGATAGTACTTCCGGAATAAAACATAGAAAAGGATCGACATTCTTTTCTCTGCACCAGTTGCAAAACTTTTTCCAACGGCAACGGTATAGAGACTTTGTTGCTGGCCTTCTTGCTGAAAGCAACACCACCATAACATCATCTGGAAGGTTCCAATCCCTGTATCTCAGCCTTTCAGATACCAAGCATGAAGGTTGAGCGTTTTGACCTCTGGATGGAGAACCTGACCCTCCATTTGAGAGAGAAGGTTCTATCCCTCTGAGGAAGACGTACTGGAGGACAGATGGACATGTCTAGAAGGTCTGGGTAGCACGTTCTCCTGGCCCAATCCGGGGCAATTAGGATCATGCGACTCCCGAAGCGTCTCAGCCTCCTGATGACCTGAGGCATGACGGGAATCTGAGGGAACACATACAATAGTGGGACATTCCACTCCACCACGAACGCGTCCCCCAGGGCTCCTCTCGGGGGAAATTCCCTTGAGCAATACCTTTCGCATTTTCGGTTGATACTGGTTGCAAATAGGTCTACTTGAGGGGTTCCCCAAAGGGCGAAGATCTCTTGAATGACTTCCTGAGCCAGTTCCCATTCGTGGGACACCGTGCTCTGCCTGCTCAGAGCATCTGCCATCATATTCTCTTCCCCGGCTAGATGAATTGCCGTTAAAGAGGGTTCTACGTTATTTCGCCGACCCATTTTTCAACGTGGGACTTTTCATCATCAGAATTTTCTTATGGGGGGGTTGCCCCCCCAGTCCTCCCCATTACTATTATAATCATACCCCAACCCCTACAAAACACCCCCCAAAATAAAAAATTGAAAAAACTGGGTTTTTGGCGATGAACATTCTGACGATGAAAAGTCCCACGTTGAAAATTGAATTGCCCAATACCAGAGCTGCATTGCCTCTCTGCACAGAGGTAGTGACCCCACACCTCCTCTTTTGTTTAGGTAAATCATGGCCACTGTGTTGTCCGTCATTATCAGGACATTCTTTCCCCTGACAGATGGCAGGAAGGCCTTCAGTGCTAGTCTGGTTGCCCTCAGCTCTAAATGGTTGATGTGTAGTTTGGACTCCGATGGAGACCAACGACCGTTGATTGTCAAATCGTTGGCATGAGCTCCCCACCCCATGAGTGAGGCGTCCGTCACTACTCTGATCTCCGGCCATGGTTGACAAAAAGGTTCTCCTTTTAGGATGTTCTCTGTACAGGTCCACCATAGAAGATCTTGTCAGACCTTGTTCGGAATCTGAAGAAGATCCGTCATTTGACCCGAGAATTGGGACCACTGACTCTTTAGAGCCCATTGAAGGGATCTCATCCTCAAGCGCGCCTCTGGCACCAGGAAGATGTAGGATGCCATGAGGCCGAGCAACCTTAAAAAGTCGTAAGCCTGGAGATTTTGGGCATTTTGGAATTTGGACACCATCTGAAGAATGTCTTGAGCCCTCGACTTGGGAGGCGAGCTCTTTCCCAAGGATGTGTCTAATACAGCTCCTATGTACTGAAGCTGTTAGGAAGGTGTCATTTGCGACTTCTTGAAATTGAGGGAGAAGCCCAGTCTGAGGAGGAAGTGGCAGGTGACTTTCAGATGATCCAGTGCTTGCTCAGCAGAACGCGCCCTGATCAACCAATTGTCCAGGTAGGGGTAGACACGAATCCCCCCTCTCCTGAGGTGCGCTGCCACCACTACCATTAACTTGGTGAAGACCCTCGGGGCGGAGGTCAATCCGGCACATGAAAATAAGCATCCTGGAGGTCCAATAACTCCAACCAGTCCTGAAGTTGAAGGGCCTGAAGGATCTGAGAAAAGGTAACCATCTTGAACTTGTCCTTACTGAGGAACTTGTTCAAGTTTCTTAAGTCCAAGAGGGGTCTCAGTCCTCCGTCCTTTTTGGGGATCAAAAAGTACGGGGAGTACCATCCCTTGTTCCTCTCAGCTGCAGGTACTGGTTCTATAGTACCTTTCTCCAGTAGGGTTAGAACCTTTCTCCAGTAGGGTTAGAACTTCCTGCTGTAGTAGCGGGTTTGAAGACTTCAACGGGTGTCTCCCTGGTGGATTGCTTTGAGGTTGCGATAGAAAAGGAAGGCAGTAGCCTTGGGCTATTATTTCTAGAGCCCAAACATCTGAGGTAATGGCTCGCCATTCTTGCAGATGCTGTGACAGCCTGCCTCCTACAGGTGTTTTGTGATGCAAGTCCTCAAAGTGGTTTTGTGGCGGTTGTTGCAGCCGCTGATGGCAGAGAGGCTGCAGCTGGAGCTGGCTCTGCACATTTTCCTCGTCCACCGTGAGTGGCCTTTTTCTGTCCCCTTTGACTGGCCATCCCTCTCGCCTTTCCATATGAGGAGTAGTAACGATAGGATCGTCCCCTCCACGATTGTCCTTGCACACGAAAAGGCTGAGGTTGCCTAATAGCAGCTCCTAAAGATGTGGCAGCTGCTTTTGAGGTCTGCAACCTCTCCAGGCTCTCGTCAGCCTTGTTGCCAAAAAGGTGAGACCCGTCAAAAGGCATGCTCAGAAGGCAGTTCTGTATGTCCGGTGCCAAACCCGACTTCCGTAACCATGCAAATCTGCGCATTACCGTGCTAGTGCCTATGGACCTGCTTACACTATCCGCAGTGTCCAATCCAGATCGAAGGGATTCCTGCATGGCTTCCTTTCCATCTCTAACTATGGCTAGGAACTCTTCCCTTTCTTCCCCTTCTGGTATGTGCTCCGCCACCATTGCGATGCACTCCCACAGAGTGTACGAGAATTTTGCCAAGGCACATGTGGAGTTGGCCGATTTTAAAGCATAAACCCCGCTGAAAATACCTTCCGTGCCCAGCCATCCGCATGCTTACCGTCTCTTTCTGGAGGGATAGAAGGGTACACAAGTTTGTTAGAATCTGTGGCTGCCTGTATGACCAGACTCTCGGGAGTTGGATGTTTTGACAGATAGCCGGGGTCGCTACTGGCCGGGCGGTATTTTGAGGTGAGGGATTTACTTACCGGAGGAATAGAATCCAGAGTTTCCCAATTCTTGGCCACCCTATTTTGCAAGGCTACATGAAAGGGTTGTTAAATCATCCTGGATGAATTGGGCTGGTGGTCTAGCCCATCCCAAGTAATCTACTACCTTTGTCATTAATTGACGGTATGATGGACTGGCATGCTCTCCTGGTTCTGGTCTGCCAAAGTCAATGTGTCAATGCCACTAGCATTGTGCAAAGATTCCACCAAATCCCTCAATCTGCTTTCTTCTGAGATCAAGCATTCTAGGACATTTGGGATGCCCTATTCTAGCCCAAAAGGTACATTTTCCTCATCAGATCTCTCCTGTTCCTCAGAAATTGAGGTCAGGGACTTGAAAAACTGCTTCATGGGGAGAGGCTTGAAAACCTTCTCTGGGAGAAGAGGAGGAAGCGGTGTACAGGGCTCTGAGGATATTACAGGTTTTGTAACCTTATCCTTCTCTTTTTCTGGCTTTCCTGGCTTGGCTGGAGCCTTTGGCACCGAGGGCTTAGGCGTCAACGTCGATAAGGGCGTCAACGGTGTTGATGACATAGTGGTCGTCGACAGGGTCTGCTTCGAGGGCGTCAAGGCGGTCTTCGAAGATTTTCCCTTCGAGGTGTGATGGGTCTCGGACGACGTCGGTGACCTCAAACGGTCGACTCGACTCGAGCGTTTTTTGCTCGGCGTCCTGGAAGGTTCCCTATCCTTCCTTTTTCGATCACCAGGCTCGAGGGCGCGCGATTGTCGGAGCAATGACGCTCCCGGCTGGCTTCCGAAGAAGGCGCGGACCGAGGCTTCACTTTCTCAAACACCTCCATCATTTTGACCCTGAATGCTTCCCACTCTTCGGAAGACGAGTGTTTTGTGGGGCATTTCATCCTTTTCGGAGACTCGTCTGACGATGAGGTGGAGGGAGACCTGTGGCGTTGTTTCTTCGATTTTTCCTCTCCTTTCTCGCAAGGCCTTCCCCGTCATCACCTGACACTTCGTACAGGCCTCCATGTCGTGGTCTTCTCTGAGGCACCACAGACACTCTCGGTGCGGGTCCCTGATCGACATGTTTGAGCTGCACAACTTGCACTTTTTGAATCCCGATCTCAGGGTCGTGGTCGGCGTCGATGATGAGGACATATTTCGTTTGTATTATATATTATTCTTCACAGAACTCGAGGCGCGCCGAATGTCCGAAGCAACGTATACTGCGGAAAAACAGAACTGAGGCCAACGGGCGCCGCACGTGCTACTTATATACCCGATGATGTCACCCTTGACAGAGGCCTTCGAGGGACCAGCGACTCGACGACATTGACGCACGGCGCCCTCTGCCGAAAATATTTCCGAAGAGCAGCAAAGCTGGATGGAATACATCTAAGATGACGAATACGTTGGAGGACACAATCCACTCAAATGATTTGTGTTCCTTCGCAGCGAATGTGGTTCCAGGTTTCTTTGCCAGTTTCTTTCTTTTTTACTGCTACGGTGTAAAATTCCTTTATATCCACACATCCTACGAAAGTATGTGTTCTAACTCTAGGAATGCTTTCCACATATCTAGATGGCACAGTTGGAAGTGCTTGTTCCTCAAAAAAGTAGGTGGATAGATAATGAGGTAGCTGCATACTGGCCAACAAGCCCACACATGATTGTTCTACTAGAAAGGTAGGATGGATCTACGTGAAATAATTTAAGCAGAAAAAAACGCAGCAGAATTTTGCAAATTAGAAAGCTTTGCATTTCCAAAATGTCAAATCCTGCTTTCCCCATTACCCGCGACCCCCGTTCCCTACTTACCTTTGCTTGTTGCCACATACCTCCTCTTCTGTCTGATCCTTGTGTCGCCCTTCCCCTAAAATGGGTAGGGACTTCCGTGGCAGGGTTCTTTTCTTTTTTTTAGTTGTATCTTTCATATTCCTCAAAGCACTCCTTCCTTAGGAAGCAGGTGATAACTCTGCATCCTCTAATCCTATTATATCGATCCTGGCCCCTTAATGTCTTTATCCTTGAATGAGGCTGCTCAACTAAGTGTTCATCCTCTAGAAGAAATTATGTGCAGAAATATCAGGGAGCTCTTATTTAGATTTTGGGAGAGTGCTTTAATATTTGTAGACTTTTTCAATTGTGGTTGAGTTTGTTGACAAGATTTTTTGGTTTTGCCTTTTTGTTCAAACATTGCACATACCTCTTTTGGTGAGATACTGGATTGAACTTGTGCCTCAGGGCTTGCATCCCTGGGCATCAAGGTAATTGAGCAGTTTAGCAAGGAATGTATGGATCGCTTCACCGATACCAGTGATTTATCTATAATCGCTCTCCTAGTCAGACAATTGGTTGGATTTAGGATTTCAAAGCTGAGATCTGAAGTAGGCTTTCACCATCTTTGTCAGTCTCCATATATGTGTTAATGTTTATAGCTCCAACTTCACTTTGTGCTAACATGTAGCCTTTAATAAAAGACATTTTCGAGTTCAACGTAGATAGTAACAGTTTATATCTCTCTGATTCTCATTGCTGTTCTCATAATGTCGCACTAGTGAGTTCAGCACAAGTTGGAAGCTGAAAAGGCCAAAAGACCAAGCGTATGCCGTGCATGGGATGTGTATGTCGAATGTGGAGAGAATAATGAAGGAGGGGTATGGTGGCCTATAACAACACTCTCTTTGGAGTCATTAAATGCATTAGGTCATTTTCCTCATGATGCTTCACTGGTGGCCAAAAGGTGTCGATCTTCTAGATTGGATATCTCAGGTAATGCTTGCACGGGTTCAGTGGTGTTGATTAGGGCCTCAACCAGCTCTCCATTAGAATGTTGTGATTTAGGGTATTATTAACTTCCCAAGATGAAACAGTTAGTGGAGTATTTCCAGGTGAGACCCTATGGCGAGTGCTTGCCAGCCGTCCTGATTCGGGCTTGCGGTCAGATGCAATTGTAGCAGGGTTTTAGCACTTGTAGTGAGATTTAATAAAATGGAGTCATTTCCGATTGTTGTGCCATGGTACCATACAGGACTGACGTATAAGGAGTAGGCGATTCAACTCTTATAGAAGTAGGGTTGCCACCTAAAGACAAATAGGGAGAGTCTGCTGGGGAGTGTACCAGGGAGGCCACTGGAGAAAGAGTGGTGAAGGGGCCAGTTTTACTACGTAAGTCATACATCTTATAAGTAGAAGGCAGACACAGATTCAAGGCAGCAAGGCAACAACACTCTGTTTCAAGCACTCTGTGTCAGGAATACTCACTGACTGAGAATTGAAGTGGGTGAATTAGTCGTTGAAGATACCACATTCAAAGGTAGGTAGAGACGAAACAGGTCTGGTACCCAAGGCACAATAACATAATGTCTGGAGCAGCTGGCAGTGCACTGCAGATGATGTCACTTTCCTGTTGCGTTTACACTGTGTGCTTAGAGCTTCTTTTGTAGCACCACTTCCACCGAGTGATCCTGCAATAATGGTCCTCACACACCAAAGTCACTGAGGTAAAGTGGCTTTGCAGATGACTGCACTTTACTGTAACATTTATGTACAGCCATTGTAACCTTCTTCAAAAACACTTGATTTTCTCCAGCATCACACAACTAGGGTATCAGAGAAAGGTTACTTGGGTAATTACCATGTATAGGCAGATATTAACTTTAAATGGTCCCTCTATATGAGTGGTTGTGAATGAGTAAGATATGTGTAGGTTATTTAAATAATATAGGCTCTGAGCACCCTGCTGAGTGCAACTCTTGTAGCACCACCTCCACCGAGTGCTCCTGAATAGCGGTCCTCATGTAACAAAGTCACTGAAGCAAAGTGGCTGTGCATATGACTGCACATCCTGCTGCACTTCTGCCTGGCAGCTCCCACCGCTTGAATCCTCCTGTCACTTAACGCACTGCCTACTCCCAATTGAGTTAGGAAAACAATACTCTCAGGTATTGACACATGTGCGTGCAGTCTTCTCAGAATATGTGTGTGCAGCTTTCAATAAACGTGTGTGCAACTTTCAATCTATGTATGTGTTCCACTTTTAATCTACATATGTGTATGTGCAGTTTTCAATCTATTCCTGTTCATTTGCCTCCAGATCTACACATTTTGGGCAGAGGATATACTATTCTCTAATAAAAGGTACGATCTTAGAGCACCTTTACCCTTTCACATTACACTTTACACATTGGTCTCCCGGTGCATATTAAGTCAAGGAATTGCATGGGTTTTAAACTTTGCACACATGTCTGTGAATAGAATGTATTCTTTGTGCTATTTTCACTTGTGCAAACATTGCATGACTCACTGCAGCCGCAATTTCAAATGATACTTGAGCAATCTATAATGTTTCATGAAGGCACTATGGTCTGCTTGATTCTATGCTGTTTTGCGCCACGAATCATATCTTAAATGGTGTTTAATTTTAGAAGAAAACAATCTGCATTTCAGTTTGGACAAAATGCGGTCAGTTTTGAATTACGCTTCTCAATAAAGCACTTGGCCCCTGTAATTTAGCATCCCCTAGAACCCCAGCTCTCTAGTCCTAGGATGTGCCGTGGACAGCACTATGGGCTACGTGGAGGTGCATCAGGGTTTTCTCACTTTCATTTAAAATGTTTTAAATATTGGCTACACCACACGCCCAAAACCTGTCCCAAGTCTCCAACAGCATACCTTCCACTACAGCCATGACGCAGTGCCATGCCTCATCCAACCTGCTCCCAAACCCTGCACACACCTGCACTTTTTCCAAAACCCCAACTACGTAACCTCCACTACGCCCATGCAAAATCCAGCCATGACTCACCTGATTTGCTCCAAACACCTCTCCACACCAACACATCTTCCCAAGATCCCAAAGGCATAAACTCCAAAGAAGCTATTCCTCACCTCCCAGGTCTGATACAGCCAAGCATCACCCCCATGCCTCACCCAAACTGCACCAACCCCTCAGCACACCCACTACCTTTCCTCAAACCCCAACTGCATAACCTCCACTATAGCCATGCCGAACCCCTCCATGCCTCAATCAACCTGCCCACAAACCCTCCCCACACCAACACCCTTTCCCAGACCCCAACTGTATAACCTATGGCTTTTACTCACCTCTCATGCCTCATCTGAACTGCCCCTAACCCTCCCCACCCTCACCAGTTCCCAAAACCCCAATTGCATAACCTCCCCTATGGCCAAGCCTCACCACCCCCCACCCCTTGCCTACCCTGCCCCACCCCCTCCCGACACCCACACTCCTTCCCAAGAACCCAACTGCATGCATAACCTCCACTAAGGCTATGCCTCTCCAACCTGCCCCAAACCCTAACCACACCCTTTCTCAAGACCCCAACTGCATAACCTCCACTAAGGACATGCCTCACCCCCACCCCTCACTCAATCTGCCCCAATCCCTCCCCATAACCTTTCCCGAGACCCCAACTGCATAACCTCCACCATGTCCATGCTGAACCCCCCCACACCTCAGCCAACTGGACCCCAAACCCTTCCCCACACCAACACCCTTTCACAAGACCCCACTACATTAACTCCCCTATTGCCATGCCCCATCCCCCACGTGACTTGGCCACATCCCTCTGCAGAGCCTTTCCCAAGACCCCGACTGCATCACTTCTACTACAGCCATGCCTCACCATATGCATAACACTCTATCTTGTCTAACACCCCACCCCATAATTTGTTGGAAAAGCACACCCTTTCCTAAGATCCCAACTGCATAGCATTCACTAGGGCCATGCCTCACCCGCATGCCTTACACAACCTGCCCCCAACCCCTTGCCACCCTAGAAGTGTTCATCTAGGTTCAGAGTGTAATTTTGTATATTCCATCACTTAGGATTGTAACCCCTCTGTTTCAGCATAGGCATTTGATGTAGAAATGTATATGCACTAATACACAGAATGTTGAGGCCACTGGCAATCAGGGTGGCTGGTACATTTATATGAGACTGCAGCTGCTGTAGGTCAAGTGGCAATAAGCAGCACCACAAAGAGCTGCGAACACTTCAGTTGGGACTTGGTGCTGTGAATCAGGGCAGAATCTAGACTTACGGTAAATACACCACTGTACAAAGAATGATATCGACAGACTGTTCAGGTTGCTTCATGTCAGCAGGTGTGCACTCGGCTACTGTGAGTCTAGACACTTTGAGAATATTCTAGTGACTTGATTTGGTGCAGCAGGTGCATCTGAGAATGATGATGGGTTTATGGTTCTATGGACAGGCTCACCCAGACCCATTCCTGAAGCCATGAATGTGCTTTCCCAGGGCTATCCAAGGCCACGTGAGCTCATCTTCTTTGCTAACCTTCCCTTCCCGACAGCACACATTTTCTTATAAAAGGACCATATTCATGGGGTGGGTCTAAGTTGCTGCTGGAAGGTTTGAAGGCCAGATGCTATAGGTTTTTCAATTTCATTGCAATGCTCTTCCTTCAGTTTATAGATAATGTTTACAGTCTCACCTTCACTGATAACAAAGCAATTCATGACCTTGTCAATGGCATCTGGCAAGTTATACTATAACTGAGTATTGTAACGTTTAACTGACGCTTGCGTTCTATCATACTTGATTCTTATAAATTATGAATGATCACATTTCTTGATTTATTTGTAGTTTCCCCAATAGGTGTTCAGAATCAATCAAAAGTGACCATTGCAAACACTATCATGTAGGTTAACATGCAAGTATTGCATATATTCATATATTTACCAATATGCATACTGTTCGCATGTCATGAGAAAAATACTGATACCTATATATTGTTGAATGGGAGGATTGTAGTGTAGGCAAGCATGCATAGCAGCATCAGTACAGTATGGAGATTGCACATGAATCAATGGCATAGATTGAGCACTGTTTTTACATGGGAGATTGTGTACAAGTATTCACAATAGCATTAGAAACTATGTAGTCTATATATCAATTAAAGGTACAGTATAGGCAACAGCTGTGCCGCATTGTCACTCAGACAGAGCGTGTTCGTGGCAGGGCCCCCGACTTTGTTTTTTGGAATTAGAGTTAATTTTTAAAATAATACAGTTACCACATGCTAGTTGAGAGAATGGTTGTGAGGAAAGAAAGATGTAATATTATTAGTTAACTAACCATGTTTTTCTTATTGTTTTGTTCCTCCATGTATGTCTCTACATGTCAATCTTGGAGTTACTTTACTTCTACATTCTTATCTCTTTTACTCATTGTATAATTTAATTAGGAACTGGGTTTGATTTGTTATGATTTATTCACCTGCTATTGTTTTTTTTGTTTTTGATGGGGTTTATACTTTTATTGGAAATGGTTATTTTCAATCACCTTTTACTAACAGCACCAAAGTTATGATTGTGTTATAATTCAACATTTTATTTGAGATTTTGAAAGTGAATAGCCCTGAGGAAGTGCCTGTTAGCTTGAAACACATGTTGGCTCATGTTTAATTGTACATTGCAGTGCCATACGCAACACATATTCTTTTGAATATGGCTCAAACTTGATTACAGATTGTATTCTTATATCTAACACAACCTCTTTGAATATAGATAAAAACAAAATGTGAACGATCCTTGTCTGTTGACACATTGGTTACTTTTCAAACCCAGAATATACTTTATTGTTTGTGTAGTAAACTAAGGAAAACTAGTAAACTTTTTTGGCATCTATCCTCTTGTTGAGGGAGATAATTTCCAGTGAGAGCCGCCTATTATAAAGATACTTTGGTGGACTTTAAAAAAAAATGATTTATGAGTTTTTAAGTTACAACAATTGCAGCCTCAGTTTGAGTGGCTGCTTTGGTCCCCATTCAACCACCCACCCCTCCTTCTCGTGCTTTCTCTCCCATTCCATTCCACCAGCTGCATTTCACGGTCAGCCATGTGTGCGTGGGTAAATGTGTGAGGATGTGTGTACATATGTATGAAATGTGCGTGTGAATAGTGAGCATGTTAATATGTGAACTGATGCGTGTGTGGGTATGTGACTTGTGCTGATGATCAGGTGCGTGGGTATAAGTGTGATAATGCATGGGTGCAAGTAAGAACGTTGCTTGTGAACGGATGTCTGCCCATGGGTATATATATATATATATATCACCACGGTAGTGGCCATGTAGTTATGGTTAAGTTGGTGTTTCCTTAGGAAGAGCACTTTTTGGGCGGCTTATAACTTCGCTCCCCCTGGACGAATCCTCACCAAACTTTGCACTCACTGAATTTGTTTGCAAAGTTTGGTGAGGATTCGTCCAGGGGGGGGAAATAGGGGGGTCCCAAAACTTTTTTTTTTCCCATAGACATAATGGGAAAAAACTTTGCTCATGCCTACAGCCCAAACCGCTGAACGGATTTACACCAAATTTGTGGCAGGAGCGGTGGCTTGGTCCCGAAAGCGTGCTTTGCTTTATTTGGTGTAAATCCGTCCAGTAGTTTTTAAAAAAATGACAAAAATGTAAGTGAAAAAAATTAGTGATATCTGTGTTCGCTTCGCGGACACACTTCCCTGTTCGCTCCGCGGACAGGACGGTGATTGGGCAAGCAGCTTGCGTGATGTCCGCGGACATCTGACGTGCTCTCTCATTGGATGCAGTGAAAGCGTGCAGTGCGTCTGGCTTCTGAGAGGCTTTATCAGCAGGAGCGGGATCTGCCGCCTGCACAGTAAGTCCGCCCGTGACTGTCTCCTGTTCCTCCCACCCCCGTGTGTCCTTCTTATCCCCCCACCCCCACTCATGCTCCGTGTCTCTCCCTCCCCCCACCACCCGCTCATGCCCCGTGTGTCTCTCTCCCTCCTGCTCATGCCCCGTGTGTCTCTCCCCCTCCGCCCACCCCCCGCTCATGCCCCGTGTGTCTCTCTCCCTCCCCCCAATCCCGATCATGCCCCGTGTGTCTCTCCGTCTCCCGCCCACCCCCCGCTCATGCCCCGTGTGTCTCTCCCCCTCCCGCCCACCCCCCGCTCATGCCCCGTGTGTCTCTCCCCCGCCCGCCCACCCCCCGCTCATTTCCCGTGTGTCTCTCCCCCTCCCTCCCGCCCACCCCCGCTCATGCCCCGTGTGTCTCTCCCCCTCCCCCCCACCCCTGCTCATGCCCCGTGTGTCTCTCCCCCTCCCGCCCACCCCCCGCTCATTCCCTGTGTGTCTCTCCCCCTCCTCCCCACCCCCGCTCATGCCCCGTGTATCTCTCACCCTCTCGCCCACCCCACGCTCATTCCCCGTGTGTCTATCCCTCCCGCCGCCCACCTCCCCGCTCATGCCCCGTGTGTCTATCCCTCCCGCCGCTCACCCCCCGCTCATGCCCCGTGTGTCTATCCCTCCCGCTGCCCACTTCCTGTGTCTCTATCCCTCCCCCCGCTCATGCCCCGTGTCTCTATCCCTCCCACCACTCACCCCCCGCTCATGCCCGTGTCTCTATCCCACCCGCCGCCCACCCCCCGCTCATGCCCCGTGTCTCTATCCCTCCTGCCGCCCACCCCCCGCTCATGCCCCATGTGTCTATCCCTCCCGCCGCCCACCCCCCGCTCATACCCTGTGTCTCTATCCCTCCCGCCGCCCACCCCCGCTCATGCCCCGTGTGTCTATCCCTCCCGCCGCCCACACCCCGCTCATGCCCCGTGTCTCTATCCCTCACGCCGCCCACCCCCCGCTCATGCCCCATGTGTCTATCCCTCCCGCTGCCCATGCCCTGTGTGTCTATCCCTCCCACCGCTCATGCCCTGTGTGTCTATCCCACCCGCCGCCCACCCCCCGCTCATGCCCCGTGTCTCTATCCCTCCCGCCGCCCACCCACCGCTCATGCCCCGTGTGTCTCTTCCCCTGCCGCCCACCCCCCGCTCATGCCCCGTGTGTCTCTCTCCCTCCCGCTCATGCCCCGAGGCTCTATCCCTCCCGCCGCCCACCCGCCGCTCATGCCCTGTGTGTCTCTCCCCTCCATCCCCGCTCATGCCCCGTGTGTCTCTCTGTGGAAACAGAAAAATAATATGAGGCCGGGAAGCCCAAAAAGGAAACACACCAACACAGGTTACAAAGAACATACAGGTGCTTTATTTAAAAGCTACAACAGTTACCAAAGTCAATTGACAAACGGATAGCTATTCGGCTCTCAGAGTAACATAACAAACTTCAACGAGGGTTCGATGCATTAGTGAGAGAGACCGCACATTGGAATACTTGGGTCTTTTATACAATTTGTCCAGCCCTTGGCCAACCCTCTCGCGGATTAACCATTCTGTGAGCCGGGCCTATGGGTTCCTTGGCAGGTCAATCCTTTAATATATGCATTTTGATTAGTTTCACTGATATAGTTGTACATTTACATATAGGTCAACGGTAGGACAAGGTCTCAGTTCGCGGCCCCGACAAGTGGCCTGCAGGCATATTAATTATTCATGTGAACGGAGGTCACAACGGCCAGAATCTTACTCAGAATGTCATTCAGCCTCCATTTTGATGTTCAGGGTGACTTCCATATAACAAGAGAACCAAAAATGGCGGCTTAATCCAAGATGGCGACTTACATTACTTTCTCTAAGGTCAAGACCTTGCCGTTGAGTTTGTTCGCATACGATGTGTAGACAACTTGGCGTAGGCCAATACACATACAATTGTTGCGATAGGAGGCATAATATTGTTTCAATTCCGACAAACCCTCCTTTTGGCCTATGCCAAGTGCTAATATCATTTCTAATATCTTTGTAAATAACTCCATGCATTGTCGTCCATACGTCCTGAATCATTATCTGTAATGTCTATAGCCATTAGGTTGTTTATCAGAACCTCTTGTAACACAAACTCTTTAGATGCTGTATCTGGGGCATACATTTTGTGCCCTACTGTGCTCACTGCCTGAACACAGCATCCTCCTAGCATTGCACATATACTAGGTAGACATTGGAAACAGCAACAAAGGAATAGCAGGATTCCCAAAATAACCAGTATAACAGAAAGCACCTTCCAACCCCAGGATCGTCGAGAATCCCAGAACCAGGCGCTAATATTCCAATCTCCCACAGGAACATGCACTTCAGAACTAAGGATGTGCAAGTTCTGAATTGCTTTGAAAATCGTCGGTGAGAAATCTGGTACGAAAACACAGCAAGCGGACCCCACTAATTTACATACTCCGCCACGTTCTGCCAGGATGACA
This sequence comes from Ambystoma mexicanum, assembly GCF_040938575.1. Lineage (NCBI taxonomy): Eukaryota > Metazoa > Chordata > Amphibia > Caudata > Ambystomatidae > Ambystoma > Ambystoma mexicanum. Next base: position 72,975,519 of record NC_090935.1, on the reverse strand, counting down.
TCTAATGCCATCCTGTTTTGGAGTGCTACCAATCTTATTGCTTTCTGTTCTAGTGTCATATTATAGAGTATATCCGTGGTCCGGTTGATGGTTCTCTCCAGTACCCTTGCTAGTCCCCTAATATTTTCAGAATTTGCTATCTGTCCCCAAAATGGCACAACTGATTTTGCTATATCTCCCAATACTTGCCCAGGGGTATCTCTGTTCTCGTCCCGCCGTGGGCGAGCCTTAGAAACTTCCAATGTACTAGCTATAAATACCCCAGGTAACAGGATTCCCAAAATAACAGGTTCCCTGCCAATCCTTGGGCAACCAGGGAAATGCTGAACTACCGCAAACGAAATAGACAGCCCCCCTACATACAGAGGCCTGTTCTCCCCGGTCAAATTTACAATGTTCACACAACCTTCAAAATCTCCCATTGGCTGAGTGCCATTTCTTTGTACACAAAAGGGGACTGAATCGGGGCTATGATTAATAGAGTAGGAAGGAGGCACAGCGTCCTTATTGCCTATCTGAGACATTTTAAAGGAAATTAGAGTTTGAAAAGGAAGAGTTAGTTTATCAGATGGCCTAATAGAAGCAACATCAGGTTTATGTAACGCTCACCTGACTCCCACGGAGGCGCTGGCCTGGTTCGCGCTGCTGTGACCTCTTCTAAGGTGATGCGCAGGGTTTGGAAGACAGACTGGACCGGGCCCCCAAATCTGGCTTGTCTGGCTCGCAGAAGTATCCTTCTGTAGGCGAAAATAGGGCATTAACTGTCTGCGGGGTAATGCAATCGGCCTCCCACTTTCCCCTCTCACCCTCCTCGAAACCCTTCTGTGATTCCCCGTAGCGTCTCACCTTAGGGTCTGGAAGGACAAGCTCTCCATCCTGCTTCTGATGCAGGGGCGCGTTGGTATCCAGTTACTTCACTGGATTTTCGGATTGGTGAGAACCAAACTTGCTTGGCTTCCAGGTAAGTTTTTTGATAAGAGGTTCCCCTTGTGTCCATGCATTAATGTACTAATGCTAGTGTCTTTTTCCCCATAGGGGCCGGGGTACGGAATGCCGGGGAACAGGCACCGACCCGAGATGAGAGGTGAAATACTTGTAGAAATCAGGTAAGTCTTTAATGAGCGTTTTTTGGTAATGTCTTTTCATTCGCTCATTAACGCTGATGTCTCTTTTTCCCCTTAGGGGCCGGGGTCCGGAAATGCCAGGATGCAGCGCGGACCCGAAATGAAGAGGGAATGAATCAACAGGTAAGTCTTAACATGGAGATTTAGCTTTCCTTATTCCCTTCTCTCTCTTACCTTTTGTTCTTGTCTTTTTCTCCCTAGGCGCTGGGGCGTGACTGCGAATCCGGATGATCGCTGCTGAACATGGAGGTGCCCTTTAAAGGTGAGTGGAATGCGGCGCTGCAGCGATCAACGCGATGAGCTTTTAAATAAAAGTCTTCCTTTTCAGGATTGTCGGCGAGATGCCTCCGGGATGCGGATTTAGCAGGTAAGGACTTTTCCTTCTTCTGTTCTCTTCTTCTCTTCCTTTGCAGGTGATCAAGGATGCTGGCAGGCGTGGCAGAAGTCAGGATGCAGGAGCAGACACGGTGAGCATCCAGCTGCTAGATGCAGAACAACGCGAAGCACGTGTTGCTTTTCGGGTGGGGTTTAAATAGCCTTGGAAGAAGTTCCAGGTATGTATCCTTCCTCCAATCAGGCATGTATCCTTCCCCGACCACGCCCGGATGGTACATTAGTCCCACAGGTAAAGTAGTTCCTTTCAGGCCTCAAGGAGGCCGGGATCCTGCAGCATGGTCTGCATCAGGTAAGTGCACCCAAGCACTCCCATAATGAGCCTGGCGCCATAGGCGCCAGGACTGATGTCTTTTATGAGCCTGGCACCATAGGCGCCAGGACACTGTCCAAAGGGCCCCTATATGGGGTTGCTGGGTCCTTCCTTGGGGACTGGATGTCCGCTTTCGGGGACGCAGGGCTTGAACCGGCTCCCCGGGAGCGGGCATCATGACAGTTTACTTCTATTTGCAAAAAGCGAGCATCCCAAGGGAGTCAATTCACGTTTTTCAAAATCATTTAAATTAGTTCCATCAAAGTTCCCTGAGATGCTATCATTCCAACGGCCAAAGAATAGTGCTCTAAGAGAGGCATAGCAAGCAGTCGTTAAAGGTAAAGGGTGAATATACCATCCTAGCCCCTTGTTCCCATGTTGCGGTAAATGGGTACAAATCCAGCAATTACTCTTATTAAAAATGGCATGCGTTGAATTCATTATTATCATTAAAGTGTTATTATGGTACTTCCGTCTATGCTGGGATTCTCTAGGTGACAAAGTGTGAAGGTGTACAGAGGGAGGCAAAGCAGTAGGTACAATCTCAATTGGCAGTAGAGGTTTTAGAGGGTACATTTCTTCGAAGTACCAAAGTCCCACAGCAGTAACTATACAAATTCCAATTATTATTAACACAACACAGCAATACGTTTTCGGGGCCCAGGCACATTGTTCGTTGTCCGAGTTGGTCACCCCCTTATTTACAAGTCCAATGCGAGCAGCAGCGGTGGAGGTGGCAGGCATCTTAGTTTCTCAATCGACGACCCCAATGTTCGTTGCTGGCGACACTACGGTCGCGTGACTTCTTAGTCCTTCCCCAACCCTAGCCAGCAGAATCCCTTTTTTTCCTCTTTTTTTTTAAAAAAAAAAAACTTCCTTTTGCAAGAGAAAAAACTCTCAATAACTTTTTCTTTCCAGATGCACAGGCAAAACCCGTGCCGTAGTTCTATTTTCTTCGTCGAAGGTCGTACCTGGTGGTACCCAGTATTGTTTGATCCGGAAATAGGGTAACGTCACTTAGTGAGGGAAGCAACGTATCAGAGGCGACGGAAGTCGCAGAACTTGAAACAGTGTTTTCCGGAAGGGACCTTTTCAAAGAGTGCAGAGACGAAATGGACTGTTCCCCAAGCTCCACTGCTCAGAGAAATTCTCCGACACACTCACAGCGCTGTTTGCTACTCCAGGATCAGAGATTGTAGCATCAGCGAGGGGTTCTGCTTCTTCTGTAACGTGTGGCGTCGGGTGAGGAAGTTTCTTGACATGCGTCGCGTGGATCCAATGCTTCTTTCCAGCCACCCGCACTGCTGTTTGGGTGACCAACAGCACCTGGTAGGGTCCCCGCCAGCGAGGCGCGAGACAGGAAGACCTTTCGTAGGCCTTCACTAGGACCCAACTTCCAGGCTGTATGTTGTGTCCTGGGCCCGTAAACCGTACAGGTAAGGCTGATTGGACCTGATGATAAATGAGATACAGATTTTTAGTCAACTGGTTACAGTAGTCTACAAGCAATACATTTTCAACCTCCTTCAGGGTTTTGGGCTTCGGAAGGCCCCAAATGTTAGCAGGTCTCCCCATCACTACCTCAAATGGAGAGAGCCCAGTCTTAGTTTGAGGTGTGGTACGCATGGCTAACAATACAATAGGTAAGGCATCCGGCCATTTCAATTTGGTGCCGGTACATGTTTTTGCAAGCTTATTCTTTAGGATACCGTTATGTCTCTCTACCAACCCAGCACTTTGAGGATGTCTAGCCGAGTGAAATCGCTTTTCAATGTGTAACGCTCTGCATATCTGCAAAATTACTGCTGCAACAAAATGGGGACCGTTGTCCGACCAAATTACCCTAGGTAGCCCAAATCGTGGAAAGAATTCCTTTACCATAGTCTTTGCAGTGGTCATGGCAGTAGCATCCTTAACGGGGAAAGCCTCAACCCATTTACTAAAGGCACAAATAATCACAAGAACATATTTTAGATTGTTACACCGTTCCATCTCAATAAAATCAAAGTGGATGACCTCGAAGGGAACAGAAGGTGGCCCAAAGCTACCCCTTGGAGTTACTGTGCCCTTCCCCACATTGTGCTGTAAACAAATCATACAATTCTGAACATGTCGCTGTGCAATCTTCAACATTTTGTCATTCACCCAAACTTGTTCTAACATTTTCGTGATCTGTTGAGCACACACATGCATAGGACCGTGTGCCATCGTAACCATTGCCAGCACATATGAATCAGGAGCAACCATTTCCCTTCAGATGTATCCACCCAACACCCATCGTCATCCAGTCTCCCCATCCCTTCGGCCCACCTTTTAGATTCTTCTATTGTGGCATCAGTTTGGATATCTCGCACAGACCCAATACCCTCATCCATTACATAGGCATTTTTGTTTCCCTTAGAGCATACATGTCTGCGCTAAGGTCTGTGGCCGTTTGCCTGGCTATCTGGTCAGCTAAAGCGTTCCCTTTTCCCACATCATCTACGACCTTAAGATGTGCTGCACATTTCATGATTGCTTACTGCCTAGGGAGTGAGAGTGCCGAGAGCAATTGCACTATCAGGGGACCATGCTGAATCTTGGTCCCATATGAGGTTAGGAACCCTCTTTCCGACCAGAGCCTCCCAAAGTTGTGAGCCACCCCAAAGGAGTACTGGCTATCAGTATATATGTTTACTGTATGCCCTTCGGAGAGTTCACAAGCTCGGGTCAACGCTATAATCTCTGCGGCCTGCGCGGAGTTATGCGGAATTCTCTTAGTTTCAACAAACGTACTCAATGTAGTAACTGCCTAGGCAGCTGTAGATGTACCATCTGGGAGTTTGAAGCAGGAGCCATCACAAAACAGCTCCCCTTCTGCATTGCCCAAAGGGGTATCTATAAGGTCTATCCTGCCCTTAGTTTCCTGTTCAGTAGTATACAGGCAGTCATGTAATTCTTCATCACCGCAAACAGTATCTTGCGAGAAAGGTAGGAGTTCAGCCGGATTAAGAACACAACACCTCTTAATTTGAATGTGAGGGGCAAACAGAATTAATTCATACCTTGTCAGCCGTGCAGAGGTGAGGTGTTGCGTTTGGGTTTTATTCAATAGGACATCTAGAGAGTGAGGTACCATCAAAATTAAATCATGGCCTAGGACCATTCCTTCACTCTGTTTTACAGACGCGGCAGCAGCAGCGACAGCTCGCAAACATCTTGGCAAAGCACAAGGGCGGAAGAGTAGTAGCCACACGGCCTATTCTTCCCTCCGTGTTCCTGTGTTAACACAGCCAAACCACATCCATCACATTCATGCACAAACAACACAAAGGCCTTGTCATAATTCGGAGTACCCAGAACCGGTGCAGAGCATAACGCAGTTTTGAGAAGCTCAAATGATCGTTGATGTTCCGATTTCCATGGCAGCGGCAAAGAAATACCCTTCTTTGTCAAAGCCAACATCGGTTTTATCACTAGTGAAAAGTTTGGGATCCACAACCTACAGTAAGAAGCCATACCTATTAAGGCTCTGACTTCCTTCTGTGTATTTGGAACAGACATGCCAGAAATGTGTTTTATTCTTTCAGGTGTCAATCTTCTCCCCTCTTTTGACAGGAGGTAGCCTAAATAGGCGACCTCCCGACAACAATATTGAAATGTATTGAGCGAAGCTTTATGACCGTTTTTAGCCAGATGAACAAGCAACAATACAGTGCCTTCTTTACAAGCACTTTCAGAATCTGCAGCCAAAAGCAAGTCATCGACATACTGAAGCAGTGTACAAGTAGGTGGCAATTCAAGGGTATCAAGCTGCTCTTTCAAAGCTCTACTATAAATGCTTGGACTTTCAGTATACCCTTGAGGTGCACGAGTAAATGTGAACGAACGTCCCCCCAAGGTGAACGCAAACAAATATCTACTCTCCTTGTGTATAGGAATACTAAAGAAAGCATTCTTTAGATCCACAACACTAAAGTGCGTAGCTATTTCAGGGATCATTGTTAGTATCGTTGTTACATCAGGCACAATTGCAAATTGTGGGGCGACAACTTTGTTAATAGCACGTAAATCAATTATAAAACGGTATGGGATTGCATTGTCGCCTTTCTTGTATACAGGCAAAATCGGGCTGTTACATAAGCTACCTGCAATCTCTTCAATCACTCCTCGATGCACAAAATCGGAGACAATGCACTTCAAATCACGCTCGCTCTCAACTGATATTTTATATTGCGGAATGCGTGGTAGTTTAACTCCATGCTTCAAAACTATTTTAACAGGCTCAATCTGTAGCACCCGACATCATTGTCGTCAACCGCCCATAAACATTCCGGAACAACACTAAACTGAGGAGGCAATGGTCGAGTCAAAAACGGAGAATTGGGAAGTTGCTGTGGTGAAACCGTCAGTCGCACTCCGTCAGAGGAACAATGAATTACTGCATTCAGTTTCTTCAACAAATTTAACCCCAGCAAATTCTCTCCACAGTTCGAAGTCAGGAGGAAGGGACAATGGTCCGTGAAGGGACCCAGAGAAACAGACACCGGCAAAGAAACCGGGCAAGCAATTGGTATACCAGAAAACTCTACAGAAACATTTGTTTGCCCTGACAGTGGAATGTTTAGAACCCGGGAATGATCAATGGAGCACTTCTGTGCTCCAGTGTCTATCAAAAACTGATGTTTCCTATTCCCCACTAACAATTCAACGTAGGGACCTTTCTGATTAACGGGAATAGGTGAAGGTTCCAAACCCTGCTTTCGGGCAGTCCTAACGAAATAAAATGTCGTCGGAAGAAAGCTCTTCAGAAAGGTAGGCAGCAGAAGGGTGATCAAATATGTTTCTCGAAGTCTGATTTTCCCGTGAAAAAGGTTGCTGAGGATCTTGCGAAAACTGACCTCTATCAGGGCCCCCCGCTGCAGGGCGACCTCTAGGTCGTCTACCCATACTCCCAAATGCATTGTTTGACCTTTGTCGAAGGACGGGGCACTGTGCTCGCCAATGACCTTCCTGGCGGCAATAGGCACATTGATTAACATTCACAGGACCCAAAGGAGAGTTTCCTTTTGGGACATACTGACCTCTGGTCTGTGAAGTACCCCCTCTGGGATTTCTAACGATTTATTGTAACAATACTTTAGTCTTCAAATCTCCTTTCCTCTTCTCTATTTTCTCTTTTTCATTATTAACACGGTTCTCATAATACTGAGCCATGTGCAAAACTTCAGATTGAGATTTCGCCTGCCAAGCGCTCTCAGAGGACATAATCTGTGACTGGATGTCGGGCAACAATCCACGTACAAATTTGTCCACAAACATCCTTTTCCCAGACTCTGTGCCCAAGTCCTGTCCACTGAAGTCAGAGAATACCTGTTTGAATCTATTAAAGAACTCGGTGGCACCTTCAGTTTTTCCTTGAACACAGGCCGTAAGCTTGTCCCAAATAATTCTTTTCTCAGGAATTATGGTTTTCAATTTTGCAACAATTCTATCAGGCAAAGTAAGTATTACCTGAGGTGGTTTCTCACCAGCTGGTCTTTCCCCATCAAACCTAGTCATGTTAGCCCACGTATCTCCCAACCCTGGCACATCGACTATTGTTCGAACCTGCTTCCATACATCTACGGGCAGGAGTACAGGGAATAGCAAGTCAATATCACTTAAGGTGAACACAGAGGACTGCAAAACGGACTCTATCTCTTTGTAGAATCCTGTCGGGTTTTTCCTAATATCGGGAATTGATTGTCTAATAGTGCTCACTTCCTGTCGTGAAAACGGGACGTGAACAAATTGCGATACATAATGTGCAGGGATATCCACAGCGGGTGCACCAGTCCCAACGTTAGCGGGAATCTCAACCTTTGGGACAAATGTCGGAGGAACCTCTCTCATAGGCAACTGAGATATAGGTAACTCTGACCGCTTACTAAGCAACAGAGCCAGATCGAGCGCTAAGGCAGTCGAAGAAGTGTCGGGCAAAAAAGCCCTTTTACAAATACCCAATAACTCTATAGGACAACTAACCTTCTTCCTTACACATTCTTCCTGCAGGTACTGTACCATTACCTGAATCACCTTCCTCTGCATTTCTACTGTATACTGACTATACGTGTCATATACTTCATCCGGCGGTATCGAATAATCCGAGATCCATCGAATCGCATCTTTGGTAAAAATTCGTACTTCCTCAGGTGTCGATCTATGACACGGAAGGAACCGTTTCTGCACATATATACTGTCGTCTTCATCATCCTCATCCCGTAATTTCTCAAAGTCCCTCCTATACTCAAACAATCTCTCAACATGACCATGTACTTTCTCCACTGTGTCCCTCGAAAGTGCTAAAGTATTTAGATCCCTCACCCCTTGTGGGAGATCCGTATTATGTAATCTACCCCACATTACACATAAATGAGTCCCCAAACCTTCGATAAAAACATTTTTCTCGGGAAAATTGCCCATATTTGATAATGTGGAAAAAACGTTAACTTGATCACCTTTCTCCATACAGTGCTTAGTCCATGCAAATAATTCCTGTTTCTTGTCTGCAGAAACAGTATTTCGAGTGAAAATCAGTCAATACAGAACCACTCGGGAGTGGAGGTGTGGGCAAATTCAATGAGGGTGCAACTATCGGCGCAAGAGGAAGGGGTGGTAGGATAGGTGGAGGAACAACAACTGGAGGAATAGGAACAGTAGGTTGTACAGGGGGAACAGGAATGACAGCAGGAATAACAGCAGGGATGGGCGAGCACCAGGGAGAGGATCATACGGAGGTGGCGCAGAGGCACCAGGCCTGCGTTCGTTTAACAATTTTTCAATAAATTCTTCGGAAGCATGAAAATCTTTAGAGGGATACATTTTCTGGATACCGAGTGAGAAAGCCCTATCCATATTTTTGACTGACTCCGAATGTTTTTCCTTATCATATAACAACGCCTTTTCGACATTTGTTTTATGACGGCGTGCATGTTTATCCCTACTTTTAAGCTGCTGCAACGCTTCTTTTTTCCAATTCTGTAAAACATCAAATGCTGCAGGTCTGGCCTTCTTTTTTAGCAAGACCGATTCTAGGTATTCAATACGGGGGATCTCGAAACTACCATTGAATGGCCACTGAAATTCGGAGGCATGTCTGGTTTGTCTGTGCCAAATATCATTAAATACTATACTTCCAATGCCATACTTACAGTACATAGTACATGCCGGCAACCCCTTCTGTGGTGCCAGGCGGCTAAATTCCAAAGATTGACAATCACTGCGGAACAGAGCCCTAAAGCAGCCAGACAATTTCCCAGGCATTTCACAAAAAATTGGTGTTACCTGGTCAATAATTGTGTCTGCAGATACAATACGCCAAATTCAAATTGTCTGGGTTAAATTAAGAGTCGGGTCACGACTGCACCTGACCAAACCTAAGGAGGCCCGTACGGTTCACCAAAGAACTTACCTAACAAATTTTACCTTGTGTTTGGTGGTTTCGACAAATCTGCCCGCCTCAAAAATGGACCCTCGTCAAGATGCCGTGTCAGACCACACGACTATCGTCCAAGGATCGGATCGTGCAGCGCTGCCGAGCTATCGCGTCTCGTTCGGTCGGGCCCGCAGTATCACACCGTCCGATCCCGGTTCGATAGTCTGCGTCAACCTTCAATGATCCGGCATCAATCTTGAGGGTCCCTATTCGGGCGCCAACTGTGGAAACAGAAAAATAATATGAGGCCGGGAAGCCCAAAAAGGAAACACACCAACACAGGTTACAAAGAACATACAAGTGCTTTATTTAAAAGCTACAACAGTTACCAAAGTCAATTGACAAACGGATAGCTATTCGGCTCTCAGAGTAACATAACGAACTTCAACAAGGGTTCGATGCATTAGTGAGAGAGACCGCACATTGGAATAGTTGGGTCTTTTATACAATTTGTCCAGCCCTTGGCCAACCCTCTCGCGGATTAACCATTCTGTGAGTCGGGCCTATGGGTTCCTTGCCAGGTCAATCCTTTAATATATGCATTTTGATTAGTTTCACTGATATAGTTGCACATTAACATATAGGTCAACGGTAGGACAAGGTCTCAGTTCGCGACCCCGACAAGAGGCCTGCAGGCATATTAATTATTCATGTGTACGGAGGTCACAACGGCCAGAATCTTACTCAGAATGTCATTTGGCCTCCATTTTGATGTTCAGGGTGACTTCCATATAACAAGAGAACCAAAAATGGCGGCTTAATCCAAGATGGCGACTTACATTACTTTCTCTAAGGTCAAGACCTTGCCGTTGAGTTTGTTCGCATACGCTGTTTAGACAACTTGGCGTAGGCCAATATACATACAATTGTTGCGATAGGAGGCATAATATTGTTTCAATTCCGACATCTCCCCCCCACCCCCGCTCATGCCGCGTGTGTCTCTCCCGTCCCCCCCACCCCCGCTCATGCCCCGTGTGTCTATCCCTCACTCTGCCCACCCCCGCTCATGCCCCGTGTTGCTATCCCTCCCGCCGCCCACCCCGCTCATGCCCCGTGTCTCTATCCCTCCCGCCGCCCACCCCCGCTCATGCCCCGTGTCTCTATCCCTCCCGCCGCCCACCCCCCGCTCATGCCCCGTGTGTCTCTCCCCCCATCCCCGCTAATGCCCCGTGTGTCTCTCACCTCTCCCCCACCCCCTGTCGTAAACCCAAGACTAGTCAAACGTAGAAACAGGTGTAATGTGGTTGCTGGTACAATTGGGGGTGGGTCACTGAATAGATGTAATTTGTGTCCCATGTGTAAATGTGTTTTGTGTGGCATCAGGACATCTACAAAGCACAAGAACCCAGGAAACTACATCTCCCATCAGCCCTATGGCCAAGAGCTACAGCCTCAGCAACCCGGACTTCATTTAAAGAAGCATCCAGCACACGGGGCCTGTAAAAGCCTCAGGCAACGCCCAGGCCGACGCCCGAAGCAAAGCGCATGCGCGAGATGGCTATCGCGCATATGCAGGCAGCGAACGCTTGTTCGCGCTCGATATTCTTCCCGAGAGGACGCATCGATTCGAGGTCCAGTGTAAGTCTTACGCGGGGCCCTCCCTCGCTGCCAGGAAGACGTCCTTTGGCCCCGCGTTACGAAAGATAAGTGCTACTCTTTCTTACAACGTTGCAGAGCATACTAACTTGGTTAACTAACTGTGGGAAGGCTCCAGGAAGGCTCCGGTTGACTGTTTGACAGCCGCGAGCTTTGGGAAAAAAACGTACAAACTTCAGATACTAATCCAGATGCATGTTATAGTTCGCTCGCACATTGCGGGCATTTCCATGTTTAGGTAAAGCAGTACCATGGCACACGAGAGGAACAAACTAATCATTTCCTTTCTTATTAGGGAATACCTATTGATCACAGAGCACCAGCTGCCCACGCAGACTGCACAGGCGGCCAGCAGAGCAAGAAAGGAAAGCCAGAGCTAAGTGCTTTTCTATTTTCCATGTTGAACCTTCTGAATGTCATTATGTTGTAGTTGTTGGTAGTACCAGAGCACTGATTTGGTGTACGCTTCCAGGTCAGGAAACCTTGTTGTCTACTCTCAAGTACCAATCTATAAGCCCACATTCTGAGCCTGAATTTAAGGTCCCTCTGCATCTGCATTTTGTTTCTGTTAATAACTCAGTGCTGATACAACTGAGAAAGGCTTATTTTTCTGCAGAAGGGTAACAGATGCATGAACGGTGAATGCAAGTGTGTGAGTGTGAATACTGAGGTCAGGAATCAAAACCTCAGTAAAAACAAATGCCAAAAGGCTTACAGAGAACAGAGCCAAGGAGCATGCCTTTCCCTTGAACCTCTTACCTATCCACTACCACTTCCTAATCCTTAACCCGGTTTTCCTATCACCCTACCGATCCAATCCGTGGACCCTAACCATCTTTCCCCATGGGGGTCGCGGTGCCCTGCGTTATCTAATCCAGGCACCAAGACCACCAAGGAGAGGTAGGAGTTCTTGCTGCTTCTGCGCTGGACCGGATCGCGCTGTGACTCCCCCCGACACCCCGCTCATGCCCCGTGTGTCTATCCCGCCTGCCCCCCACCCCTCGCTCATGCCCCGCGTGTTTATCCCTCCCGCCGCCCACCCCCGCTCATGCCCCGTGTGTCTATTCCTACCGCCCACCACTCTCTCTTGCCCCGTGTGTCTATCCCTCCCGCTGCCCACCCCCTGCTCATGCCCCATGTGTTTATCCCTACCGCCGCCCACCCCCCGCTTATGCCCCGTGTATCTATCCCTCCCGCCGCCCCTTCCCCCGTGTGTCTATCCCTGTCTCCCCCCACCCTCCACTCATGCCCTGTGTCTCTATCCTTCCCGCCGCCCACCCCCCGCTCATGCCCCGTGTCTATTCCTCCTGCCGCCCACCCCCCGCTCATGCCCCGTGTGTCTCTCCTCTCCCCCCCGCTCATGCCCTGTGTGTCTCTCCCCACCCCCCACCCCCGCTCATGCCCCGTGTGTCTCTCCCCTCCCCCCACCCCCGCTCATGCCCCGTGTGTCTCTCCCCTCCCCCCGACCCCTGCTTATGCCCCGTGTGTCTATCCCTCACACCGCCCACCCCCCGCTCATGCCCCGTGTCTCTATCCCTCCCGCCGCCCACCCCCCGCTCATGCCCCGTGTCTCTATTCCTCTCACCGCCCACCCCCCGCTCATGCCCCGTGCCTCTATCCTTCCCACCACCCACCCCGCGCTCATGCCCCGTGTGTCTCTCCCCCTCATCCCCGCTCATGCCCCGTGTGTCTCTCCCCACCCCCCCACCCCCGACCCCCCGCTCATGCCCCGTGTGTCTATCCCTCCCGCCACCCACCCCCCGCTCATACCCCGTGTGTCTATCCCAAGCGCCGCCCACCCCCCCGCTCATGCCCCGTGTGTCTATTCTTCCTGCCCACCCCTCACTCTTGCCCCGTGTGTCTATCCCTCCCTCTGCCCACCCCCCGCTCATGCCCCGTGTGTCTATCCCTCCTGCCGCCCACCCCCTGCTCATGCCCCGTGTCACTATCCCTCCCCCCGCTCATGCCCCTTGTCTCTATCCCTCCCCCGCTCATGCCCCGTGTCTCTATCCCTCCCGCCGCCTACCCCCCGCTCATGCCCCGTGTCTCTATCCCTCTCGCCGCCCACCCCCCATGTCTCTATCCCTCCCGCCGCCCACCCCCCACTCATGGCCTGTGTGTCTCGCCCCTCCCCCCCAAACCCCGCTCATGCCCCATGTGTCTATCCCTCCCGCCGCCCACCCCCTGCTCATGCCCCGTGTGTCTCACCCCTCCCCCCACCCCCGCTCATGCCCCGTGTATCTCTCCCCCTCCCGCCCACCCCACGCTCATTCCCCGTGTGTCTATTCCTCCCGCCGCCCACGCCCCGCTCATGCCCCGTGTGTCCATCCATCCTGCAACACACCCCCGCTCATGCTCCTTGTGTCTATCCCTCCCGCCGCCCACTCCCCGCTCATGCCCTGTCTCTCTATCCCTCCCCCCGCTCATGCCCCGTGTCTCTATCCCTCCCGCCGCCCATCACCCGCCCATGCCCCATGTCTCTATCCCTCCCACCGCCCACCCCCCGCACATGCCCCGTGTCTCTATCCCTCCTGCCGCCCACCCCCCGCTCATGCCCCATGTGTCTATCCCTCCCGCCGCTCACCCCCGCTCAAACCCTGTGTCTCTATCCCTCCCGCCGCCCACCCCCGCTCATGCCCCGTGTGTCTATCCCACCCGCCGCCCACACCCCGTGTCTCTATCCCTCCCGCCGTCCACCCCCCGCTCATGCCCCGTGTGTCTATCCCTCCCGCCGCCCACCCCCCGCTCATGCCCCGTGTGTCTATCCCTACCGCCGCTCATGCCCCGTGTGTCTATCCCTCCCGCCGCCCACCCCCCGCTCATGCCCCGTGTGTCTATTCCTCCCGCCGCCCACCCCCCGCTCATACCCTGTGTGTCTCTCCCCTTGCCGCCCACCCCCCGCTCATGCCCCATGTGTCTATCCCTACCGCCGCTCATGCCCCGTGTGTCTATCCCTCCCGCCGCCCACCCCTCGCTCATGCCCCGTGTGTCTATTCCTCCCGCCGCCCACCCCCCGCTCATACCCTGTGTGTCTCTCCCCTTGCCGCCCACCCCCCGCTCATGCCCCGTGTGTCTCTCCCCTCCCTCCCACCCCCCGCTCATGCCCTGTGTGTCTATCCCTCACACTGCCCACCCCCCGCTCATGCCCTGTGTCTCTATCCCTCCCGCCGCCCACCCCCCGCTCATGCCCCGTGTCTCTATCCCTCCTGCCGCCCACCCCCCGCTCATGCCCCGTGTCTCTATCCCTCCCGCCGCCCACCCCCGCTCATGCCCCGTGTGTCCCCCCATCCCCACTCATGCCCCGTGTGTCTCTCTCCTCCCCCCACCCCCCGCTCATGCACCGCCGGCCACCCCCGCTAATGCCCCCTGTCTCTATCCCTCCCCCCGCTCATGCCCCGTGTCTATAATACCCCTGCTCATGCCCCGTGTCTCTATCCCTCCTGCCGTCCGCCCGCCGCTCATGCCCCGTGTCTCAATCCCTCCCACCGCCCATCACCCGCCCATGCCCCGTGTCTCTATCCCTCCCGCCGCCCACCCCCCGCACATGCCCCGTGTCTCTATCCCTCCTGCCGCCCACCCCCCGCTCATGCCCCATGTGTCTATCCCTCCCGTCGCTCACCCCCGCTCAAACCCTGTGTCTCTATCCCTCCCGCTGCCCACCCCCGCTCATGCCCCGTGTGTCTATCCCACCCGCCGCCCACACCCCGTGTCTCTATCCCTCCCGCCGTCCACCCCCCGCTCATGCCCCGTGTGTTTATCCCTCCCGCCGCCCACCCCACGCTCATGCCCCGTGTGTCTATCCCTACCGCCGCTCATGCCCCGTGTGTCTATCCCTCCCGCCGCCCACCCCCCGCTCATGCCCCGTGTCTCTATCCCTCCCACCCCCGCTCATGCCCCGTGTGTCTATTCCTCCTGCCGCCCACCCCCCGCTCATACCCTGTGTGTCTCTCCCCTTCCCGCTCACCCCCCGCTCATGCCCCGTGTGTCTCTCCCCTCCACCCCCGCTCATGCCCTGTGTGTCTCTCCCCTCCCCCCGACCCCCGCTCATGCCCCGTGTGTCTCTCCCCTCCCCCCCACCCCCACTCATGCCCCATGTGTCTCTCCCCTCCCTCCCACCCCCCGCTCATGCCCTGTGTCTCCATCCCTCCCGCCGCCCACCCCCCGCTCATGCCCCGTGTCTCTATCCCTCCTGCCGCCCACCCCCCGCTCATGCCCCGTGTCTCTATCCCTCCCGCCGCCCACCCCCCGCTCATGCCCCGTGTGTCTCTCCCCCCATCCCCACTCATGCCCCGTGTGTCTCTCCCCTCCCCCCACCCCCCGCTCATGCACCGCCGCCCACCCCCGCTAATGCCCCCTGTCTCTATCCCTCCCCCCGCTCATGCCCCGTGTCTATAATACCCCCGCTCATGCCCCGTGTCTCTATCCCTCCTGCCGTCCGCCCGCCGCTCATGCCCCGTGTCTCTATCCCTCCCGCCGCCCACCCCCGCTCATGCCCCGTGTGTCTATCCCTCCCGCCGCCCACCCCCCGCTCATGCCCCGTGTGTCTATCCCTCCCGCCGCCCACCCCCCCGCTCATGCCCTGGGTGTCTATCCCTCCCGCCACCCACCCCCCTGCTCATGCCCCGTGTGTCTATCCCTCCCGCCGCCCACCCCCCCACTCATGCCCCGTGTGTCTCACCCTCCTGCCGCCAACCCCCCGCTCATGCCCCGTGTCTCTATCCGTCCCCCCGCTCATGCCCCGTGTCGCCATCCCTACCGCCGCCCACGCCCCGTGTCTCTATCCCTCCCGCCGCCCACCCCCCGCTCATGCCCCGTGTCTTTATCCCTCCCGCCGCCCATCCCCCGCTCATGCCCTGTGTCTCTATCCCTCCCGCCGCCCCCCCGCTCATGCCCCGTGTCTGTCTCCTGTACCCCTCCACCCCCCGCTCATGCCCTTGTCATCCTCCTGTTCCCTCCCACCCCCTGCTCATGCCCCGTGTCTTCCTCTTGTCGCCCCCTCCTATGATGCCCCTTGTTGACCTCTTGTTCCCCCCACCCCCCGCTCATGCCCAGTGTCTCCCTTCTTCCCCCCACCTCCCGCTCATGCCCTGTCTTCCTTCTCCCCCACTGCCCCCTCATGCCCCATGTCTCCCTTCTTTCCCCCCCAGCCCCCGCTCATGCCCCGTGTCTGCACTGTTGGAACAGGGCAGACACGGGGCATGAGCGGGGGTGGGGGCCCCACCTTGCCCTACCCACGCTCATGCCCCGTTTCTCTTCTGTTCACCCCCGCTCATGCTCCGTGTCTGTCTCCCTCCTTTTCCCCCCGCTCATGGCCCGTGTCTCCCCTGTGTTCACCCCTACCCCCCGCTCATGCCCCGTGTCTCCCTTCTTTCCCGCTCAAGCCACGTGTCTCCCTCGTGTTACCCCCCACTCATGCCCGTGTCTCTCTCCTGGTCTTCCCGACCCCCTGCCGATGCCCTGTTGTGTTCTCTTTATACACCCTGCCTTCCCTTTACCTGGTGTCCATCTTGGTAAAATATTTTCCTTCTTACACCGGGACGCCTGCCTGCGGTGTCCTGGTTTGGGAAGAAAAATCTTTTTTTTACCACCCCGGGTTCCCACTTTTAGAACCTAGGATGCTAGTGGTCTTCCTCCATTGAAAAGGACGTTATGGTTACGTTGCACTAGTAAAAAACTATGAAATTCAGTAAAAAAAATGTGTTATCCCTCCTGTGACTTTATGGTTAAGTTGCACTAATAAAAACCTATGAAATTCAGTAAAATAACTGTGTTAAAGGGACGTTATGGTTAAGTTGCGCTACTAAAAACCTATGAACTTTAGTAAAAAAAACTTTGTTAAAGGGACGTTGTGGTTAAGTTACGCTACTAAAAACCTATGAAATTCAGTAAAAAAACGTTATTAAAGCCCGCCCGCCGCTCATGCCCCGTGTCTCAATCCCTCCCGCCGCCCATCACCCGCTCATGCCCTAGGTGTCTATCCCTCCCGCCACCCACCCCCGCTCATGCCCCGTGTGTCCCCCCATCCCCACTCATGCCCCGTGTGTCTCTCCCCTCCTCCCACCCCCCGCTCATGCACCGCCGGCCACCCCCGCTAATGCCCCCTGTCTCTATCCCTCCCCCCGCTCATGCCCCGTGTCTATAATACCCCCGCTCATGCCCCGTGTCTCTATCCCTCCTGCCGTCCGCCCGCCGCTCATGCCCCGTGTCTCAATCCCTCCCGCCGCCCATCACCCGCCCATGCCCCGTGTCTCTATCCCTCCTGCCGTCTGCCCGCCGCTCATGCCCCGTGTCTCAATCCCTCCCGCCGCCCATCACCCGCCCATGCCCCGTGTCTCTATCCCTCCCGCCGCCCACCCCCCGCACATGCCCCGTGTCTCTATCCCTCCTGCCGCCCACCCCCCGCTCATGCCCCATGTGTCTATCCCTCCCGTCGCTCACCCCCGCTCAAACCCTGTGTCTCTATCCCTCCCGCCGCCCACCCCCGCTCATGCCCCGTGTGTCTATCCCACCCGCCGCCCACACCCCGTGTCTCTATCCCTCCCGCCGTCCACCCCCCGCTCATGCCCCGTGTGTTTATCCCTCCCGCCGCCCACCCCACGCTCATGCCCCGTGTGTCTATCCCTACCGCCGCTCATGCCCCGTGTGTCTATCCCTCCCGCCGCCCACCCCCCGCTCATGCCCCGTGTCTCTATCCCTCCCACCCCCGCTCATGCCCCGTGTGTCTATTCCACCCGCCGCCCACCCCCCGCTCATACCCTGTGTGTCTCTCCCCTTCCCGCCCACCCCCCGCTCATGCCCCGTGTGTCTCTCCCCTCCACCCCCGCTCATGCCCTGTGTGTCTCTCCCCTCCCCCCGACCCCCGCTCATGCCCCGTGTGTCTCTCCCCTCCCCCCCACCCCCACTCATGCCCCATGTGTCTCTCCCCTCCCTCCCACCCCCCGCTCATGCCCTGTGTCTCCATCCCTCCCGCCGCCCACCCCCCGCTCATGCCCCGTGTCTCTATCCCTCCTGCCGCCCACCCCCCGCTCATGCCCCGTGTCTCTATCCCTCCCGCCGCCCACCCCACGCTCATGCCCCGTGTGTCTCTCCCCCCATCCCCACTCATGCCCCGTGTGTCTCTCCCCTCCCCCCACCCCCCGCTCATGCACCGCCGCCCACCCCCGCTAATGCCCCCTGTCTCTATCCCTCCCCCCGCTCATGCCCCGTGTCTATAATACCCCCGCTCATGCCCCGTGTCTCTATCCCTCCTGCCGTCCGCCCGCCGCTCATGCACCGTGTCTCTATCCCTCCCGCCGCCCACCCCCCGCTCATGCCCCGTGTGTCTATCCCTCCCGCCGCCCACCCCCCCGCTCATGCCCTGGGTGTCTATCCCTCCCGCCACCCACCCCCCTGCTCATGCCCCGTGTGTCTATCCCTCCCGCCGCCCACCCCCCCACTCATGCCCCGTGTGTCTCACCCTCCTGCCGCCAACCCCCCGCTCATGCCCCGTGTCTCTATCCGTCCCCCCGCTCATGCCCCGTGTCGCCATACCTACCGCCGCCCACGCCCCGTGTCTCTATCCCTCCCGCCGCCCACCCCCCGCTCATGCCCCGTGTCTTTATCCCTCCCGCCGCCCATCCCCCGCTCATGCCCTGTGTCTCTATCCCTCCCGCCGCCCCCCCGCTCATGCCCCGTGTCTGTCTCCTGTACCCCTCCACCCCCCGCTCATGCCCTTGTCATCCTCCTGTTCCCTCCCACCCCCTGCTCATGCCCGTGTCTTCCTCTTGTCGCCCCCTCCTATGATGCCCCTTGTTGACCTCTTGTTCCCCCCACCCCCGCTCATGCCCAGTGTCTCCCTTCTTCCCCCCACCCCCCGCTCATGCCCTGTCTTCCTTCTCCCCCACTACCCCCTCATGCCCCATGTCTCCCTTCTTTCCCCCCCAGCCCCCGCTCATGCCCCGTGTCTGCACTGTTGGAACAGGGCAGACACGGGGCATGAGCGGGGGTGGGGGCCCCACCTTGCCCTACCCACGCTCATGCCCCGTTTCTCTTCTGTTCACCCCCGCTCATGCTCCGTGTCTGTCTCCCTCCTTTTCCCCCCGCTCATGGCCCGTGTCTCCCCTGTGTTCACCCCTACCCCCCGCTCATGCCCCGTGTCTCCCTTCTTTCCCGCTCAAGCCACGTGTCTCCCTCGTGTTACCCCCCACTCATGCCCGTGTCTCTCTCCTGGTCTTCCCGACCCCCTGCCGATGCCCTGTTGTGTTCTCTTTATACACCCTGCCTTCCCTTTACCTGGTGTCCATCTTGGTAAAATATTTTCCTTCTTACACCGGGACGCCTGCCTGCGGTGTCCTGGTTTGGGAAGAAAAATCTTTTTTTTACCACCCCGGGTTCCCACTTTTAGAACCTAGGATG
The DNA here is from genome assembly GCF_040938575.1 of Ambystoma mexicanum. Lineage (NCBI taxonomy): Eukaryota > Metazoa > Chordata > Amphibia > Caudata > Ambystomatidae > Ambystoma > Ambystoma mexicanum. The sequence goes on along the minus strand of NC_090935.1, from coordinate 72,956,243 downwards.
CTAGTGGTCTTCCTCCATTGAAAAGGACGTTATGGTTACGTTGCACTAGTAAAAAACTATGAAATTCAGTAAAAAAAATGTGTTATCCCTCCTGTGACTTTATGGTTAAGTTGCACTAATAAAAACCTATGAAATTCAGTAAAATAACTGTGTTAAAGGGACGTTATGGTTAAGTTGCGCTACTAAAAACCTATGAACTTTAGTAAAAAAAACTTTGTTAAAGGGACGTTGTGGTTAAGTTACGCTACTAAAAACCTATGAAATTCAGTAAAAAAACGTTATTAAAGGTACGTTATGGTTAAGTTGCGCTACTAAAAACCTATGAAATTCAGTGAAAAAACTTTGTTAAAGGGACATTATGGTTCAAAGTAAAACCGTAAAAACCCCTGAAATTCGTCAGTTATGGTAAGATAAGCAACCATAACTCACCGTGCACTAACACTAACACCCAGGACATCAAAGATGACATCACACATGTCATTGATGACATCACTGATGACATCACATGTGCATTTACTTTCTTTTCATGAAAACTCTGTACAAGGGATTCTTATAATGCTGACCAAAAACTGTCAAGGATCATTGGGGATAAATATCATGAGCTAATTAGTGCATTAAGCAATGCATTGATATAAATAGCATTCTATTATGAAGTTCTATCCAGTATACTAAGCTACTCATGCAGAAACATAGGCAGTGATAACTGCTTTCTTATTAGAGTTTTGCGTACTGTGAAACATGTAATAAGTAGATAATAAAACCCACTTAATACATATTTATTACAGAAAAAACACAAAGAGACAACAACACATACAAATATGAGTATATACAGGGACAGTGAAGTAAACAAAAAAGCAGAAGTAGTAGCAGAAAGAGTTCATAACCTAACTTATTGTCTTTATGCTGAGAAATTATTGCTCTGTTTCAAAGCTGCTACTTACCATATGTATGTGTATCACATGATGTGACTGCACCCTAAGGAAAGGAGAGTGAGTACAATGTATACAGATATGAGCATATACAGGGAAGGTAGAGTAATAAAAATAAAACTATGAGAAAGTGCTGATACACAGAAAGGATTGCTCTCTTTCAAGCCTGTGTCTTCCGCTATGTATAGTTTCATATGATGTGACTTGACCCTAAGTCTACAAATATAGTACCTTTTCAATTTTTACTTCCTGACTGTTACTGAAGAAAACTATGTGGCCTAGATATGTCAGTAAACGGAAAAAAGGGAGAGCCAGACATGTGATGTCATCAGTGATGTCATCAATGACATTTGTGATGTCATCTTTGATGTCCTGGGTGTTAGTGTTAACAGTGCACGGTGGCGCGAGTTATGGTTGCTTATCTTACCATAACTGCCGAATTTCAGGGGTTTTTCGGTTTTACTTTGAACCATAACGTCCCTTTAACAAAGTTTTTTCACTGAATTTCATAGGTTTTTAGTAGCGCAACTTAACCATAACGTCCCTTTAACAAAGTTTTTTTACTGAATATATATATATATATGTATAGTTTTTTTTTTAATCCAGAACACTGTATTGACTAGGCTTGGTTTGATTTGTATATAGTGTCTTGTGTTTTCCCCTGCTGGTGTACCGGAAGAGGAAAAGTGAAAATATAACAACAAAAAATAACCATACACCAGAATTCCTTGTCTGCCTTTCCTTTTGTATGCCAGATACTAAGACATTGGGCCTCAACAGCACCAAGCCACCCGCACCCTTAGGTGAGAGGATCAACTCCTCCTTGTAATTCCTAGGATGAAGTGTAGATTAAGAGGAGACCAGTGTTTTTCACTGACCGGACCCAGACTGTGGAATAGTCTTCCACTAAATCTGAGACAGGTTAACTCGCTGATGAGTTTTAGAGCAGGTCTTAAAACCTACCTTTTTAAGTAAATGTAATGATTCTGGATCCCTGCTCATTTTACGTTTGTTCTAATACGACTCAGATGGGCTTGCCCTGCTCCACTTCAGTGTATCCGTTCCATCTGCACCAGGATACGATTTAGTTTGCTGTGTGCGCTTCTATAAATGTTTCAAAATCAAAATACGAGTTTCAAAATGAAAATAAGGTACAGCTACCGCCAAACTTGCTACCAGCACCGCCACCCGCAAATGGGCAATTACCGGCCCATTACCAGTTTTCTGGGCCGGTAATTGCCATTCGCGGGTGGCGGTATTACCAATCTCCCCATCCCCATTCTGCCCCATTGGGCAGAATGGGGATGGGGAGCATAGATGCACCGGCGCCATTAATAACGGTGCTGGTGCATCTGCTGGTTTTGCGACCTGGCGGGCTGTCAGGCCCCTGCAAGCAAAACTCGTAATTTGGCGGAACAGTACCAACGGTGCTGGTGCCTTACAGGCTCCATTGGTACCGTACCTCCAAAGTCGTAATGAGGCCCATTGTGTCTTTCTCCCTTAATGGTATTTGGGGACACTGCCATAACCTTCTAATTTTCCCTACATTCATCACCTTCACAGTGGGGCCCACCGGAGTGGTCCTGAACACAGGATAGTGGGGTTTGGAGAAAGGTAAAAAGTGGGTCAAGTTATACATAAGGCATACGATATGTATTGTGTGCCCGCATACACCTGTCTCCCAATAAGAAGCTTAATACATCACCCTGCTACATAAAGGCTTTTTGCTAATTCATTTTCAATTAACTTTTCCAGGCATGGCATTACATATTTGATTATGCCATGCCCCCATTTTCCCAAACATATTTTAATATAATGTCTTAAGCCACATAGTCACATGGTTAACATCACTCCTGAGAGTGATTGGATGATTGCAGAAGATAATAAACTATTAACACAACCTAATTATTTCAAAGCACCTTACCTGTGGATACTTGTAAGGTTTGACAAGTTGAGCTATTTCGTAAGATGTTACTGATGAAATGTCTCCAATGAAACCAGCCAATATACTTTTCTTACGACAGCTGTAGTTTGGAACAGGTTCTCTTTTGTTTGAGAGTATGCTCAGGGTGCCCAAAATAGTACTAGTGATACTAAAGCAGGAGTCATATATTTCATAGCCCAATGTGATGTTTGGTAAGATGTCAGGGTTGTTGTTGATCTCCTTCGTAGCAAAGACCAAAGCCATGAGGTGCCGGAAATAACGGAAGGATGGTCTGAAAGTTACAAGATTAGATATGTTGAATAAGTTAAAGAAGATACATATGCAGTCAGTTCAGTCTGGCTAGTAGCACGCGGTGGGACACACAATCATAGCAAGCATGCACAAAAAGTTCATCAACAAAAGGGCTCTTCACTGGGTAGACTCTATACCATCATAATGAGGAGATGTCACCCATAAATTGTGCAGTCTTGTATCACCAATTTTCATACGTGCAATGTGCCCAGTTTACTAAGCCTTCCGGATATCAGAGGCCTTCTCCTCATTAATTAATAGGGCCCAAATAGGATTTGTTTATGAGCACTGAGAAGTGGAATGAGGTTTAGTGAAGATATATGTGTGTGAAAAATGACCCATGGATGGTAATGGTGCTATGGAATGTACTTATAGTGATAGATGATATGGTATGTAGTCATGGTGCAATATGGTTTAAATCCCTTCCGTAGGGTACATTTGGGTGCATGAATGAATGAATGTCTAATGAAATCTGTGTACGTGTCTGTTTTGAGTGTTCTTTGACCGAATAAGGGTGCTTAGGAAAGACAGGCGGTCTACTATATCTGTCTTACGTGTTTCTCTCTGATCAGGTGTATGATGTCAGAGTGGGTGTGATGCAATTGGTAGAATGCCCTACTCAGTGTTCCAGACTAGTCAGTTGTAGAGATGGGACCTGGTATGGACTTATTGAGAAACCTATGCAACTTGAATATACAATTTTCTTAAAGACTTACCTGAGTGATGATGGAGTATGCTTTACAACAATATTACCCATAAATGAAGTCCTAGAATCTTCTACATAGTTTTATTGAAAGTCTATTGATGAAAAGCATACAAAGAGAATCCAGCTGCTTTTCTCCAGAGGCAGAAGCAATATGATGATCAGTTTTCAAGGACAATAAGACTTCCTGAGTATCTGAATAGTATGTATGATGACATATTACCAGACTTTGAGATGGGACCCATACCAAAGAAAAAGGAAAGCAGTCTCACAACATGTACTGAGCAAGATGCAAGAAGACACTCCTCCCCCATCGCTCTGCCCCACGTCAAGTTGCCTGGTGATTCAATGGATGCAGCGCTTGCCTTGGTTCTATGAGAAAATGTCCCTAGAAAAATATAGTCATGAGAAAATGTAGTCAGCAAAAAGGTGTTTTAAAAAAATGCAGTCATTTCATACAAGTACTGCAAAGTGTGAACATGTTGCCAGTACTGTCACCAAAAAAAGCTATTTTTAAATGAACAAAAGTACAAGGCTTCAACCCTAACAATGAACGAAACCTCTAATTAATTCACCACAATCTCCATAACTCCATTTCTAAACCCTCTGCTGACTCTAATTACAACCCTTTATTTCCCTAAACTCTTACAGAACACTAACCCTTCTGTGTGCTAAAGCATTTTATGTGCATGTTACTCAATGGAAAATAGATAGAAAATGAACCTAACTCCAACCCCATTACCAGCTCGCAATATATTACATAGTCCCCTGCCCTAACCCCGGCCCTAACCCAAGCCCTTGCTCTAATCCCAACTGCAACTCTAATTGTAATGCCTACTTTATCCTAAACCCAATCCAATGCCAATATCACCGGCCCTCTCCAATCTCCATATCCCTTTCTTTAACACATACCCAAACCATTAATCTATTAGTCCGAGCCTTACCTTAACCGCCAATATAACACTTACCCTGGCACTTAATCTACCCTAATGACTAACCAATCCCCAACCTCACCAGCCCTACAGCAACCACCCTGACCCTAGATTGCCATCAAAAGCCCACTGCACCCTCCTTAACCCTAACGTTTACCTTAGCAGCACTGCATTGTTTGCTACTTTCAGCTGCATTTTTTGACTGCAGGTATTTTCACAATGACGTTTTCGTTGGAGTGTGAACTGCAAAACTTGGAATTACTTTGGGCAAGGCGAAAGTTTTTCCTTTTTGTGCTTTCCTGCATTGCGAGCCGTCACGGGGCTCTTGCACGACTCTGAACGCTGCCTAAGGAGGCGGGGCTAGCGGCAGACACATGATTCATCAAGTGACTATTCGCCACAATAAAGAACCGAGTGATACACCCTTGCGGCGTTAAGCACGACAGGGGTAAAGGGCGCCAGCTGTTGTGCGGCTGTTTGGCGCTGGGGGAGACTGCAGAGGAAAACCCTCTTTGATCCCTCTTGGACACCCGATCAACCCACGCACCACGTGTAGGAACGACACATTACTGTACACGGTGCGCTGAGTTTGGGCAGTCTGCGACGGGAGATGGCACCAGATGAAGGAGAACCGCAAAGATGTTTGCGTAGCAACAGCCAGCGGACGGAAGATTCAGAGCTCGACCATCAGAGCCCGCTGAAACCTGCGACATTAAAACGAGGTAAGATCTTACTGGAGGACAAACTAACAGCGCAAGGAAAGCAAGGGCAGCGTTTACCCAGGCTTTCCGAAAAACCCCAAAGAAGCGCGATTCCACCAAACACTGACACTAATATCCCCGCATTCACCCCTTCCGAGGTGCCGACGAGAACGCTGTCAGTGGAAGGGGGGGAGAGAAGGTCAATGGAGCTATCACCTGTCTTTGTCCCAGTAGAGGAAAAGGGAAGGGATAAGAGAGACGAGATTAAGAGGGGCGAAAAAGTCTGCTCACCCTCACAAGCTGGAATCCATCGTCCTGGGAGAGGGATGAGACCTGAAATGACAGATGAAAGCTACGTGGACGGAGCCCCTTTACACACGGAGACGATCAACATATCGGTTGGGGGAAAAAAGAAAAAGGATGAAAGCATGCCCGCTTCCTGTGCAATTAGCGACCTAACAGAAAAAATGGACGGGAAAGATGTTGCTGTGTTAATAGACGAACCGGACAACGCAAAATCTAAAACGGGGTGTATAACGGAGTGTACTGTCCACCCCATACCTAATGTCGAGAATCTCCAAAGCCCCCCGACAGGAGGCAGCATGTCTTACCTCCAAGACCAGGAATTTGGAAAAATATCATATGAGATATTGGACTCGAACGTGGTGATCTTAACAGATAATGTTATAGACTTGGAGGAAAGGCTGGACCTCTCCCAGATTATAGAAAACCCACTAAGCTCTACGAACAACGAGGAGGGAAACGAGCCCAGAAAGAAGGAAACAAATAAAATCAGCCTAAAGAAACAGAGAAAATCAAATTTGAAGGAACTAAAAACTAAAAAAATCAAGACAAATAACATTATAACAAAGCCACCTATCTTGATGAGAAAAAAAGAGAAGGAGCAGAAGAAACTGGAAACCGAGATTAAAGAAAAACAGGTATATAAAAAAATCAACCCGACAAATAGAATAACGACAGACCAACCCACAGTCTCACACTTTTTTATGAAAAAGCAAAATACAAAGGTTCAAAACTTGGGAGAACTATCGGATGCAGAAATTCTACAAGGGGCAGACATAGACCCCAAGATCCATTTACCAGATTTGCAGGTTTTTTCATGGTCAGGTATGGCTAACGCACAAACCGAACAAAACTGGGAGAAAGACCCCACTAAGGGGGGAGGTCGCACGAGCCATGACGTAACAAGACCAACTGCTCAGTGTGGGAGAAACTCAATAGAAGCGGACTCCCCACAGAACCAACGAGAGAATGTGGCAACTAACACACTGAATAGCCCGGGAGAGGGCTTGACGAGACAGCCACGGTGCTCTGTACCGCAAAACACTTTAGAACCAACTAATATTAAGTTGACAACTCAGACGAAGGAGAACCGAGTACAGCTAGAAACTAAAACAGTAGAAGGCAAACATGTCTCAACAGTTGGAATACAGAGGAGAGGAATCGACACCCCAATTAACTGAACTACATGACAGCACAGTGCCAGTCCTGATGAAAGAGAAAACCATTAATAAAGAGCAAACGCCGTTAAGGAACCAGACAGAAGGCAATCTCAGAAGCCCAACGAATGGACTAGTATCGAGGGAAATGAGAGGCAACAAAATTCAATCCCATACTTCAGGGGAAACCCCCTCGAAAGAAAAGACACCAACGAGAAAGCAAAACGAGGGAAATACCATCAGTGTAATGATCGAAAAAACACCATCTCCAGAACCCCGAAAAAAGAGAACATCGGGCAAATTATTATTATTATTATTATTAAAGGTGAGATCAATGATATCGTCAAAGGGGGCACAAAAGGAAATAAACCATCACAACCACTGTCTACCCCACTAACAAGAAGACATTCTTTATCAAGATTCCCGGAATATCCACAAAAAGAAACCCCGACAAAAAAAATGGACCGCATGACAATAATGTCCCCTTTTACTATAGCTCTGGCACCTTTTACAAAGCTATACGAGGCACTTAATGATACGATTAAAGACCAGTCTTCATTACTAACAATGCTGCACACTAAAATTATGTATTTAGAGGGCTTTATTGCAGCATTACCAACGTACAAATCCACCAGCGGGGAACAATTTAAAGAGAATCAGGAGGCGAGAACACATAGTAGTAATCAAAAAACAGAAATTACGCAAATAGAAACAAGGAATCAAATGACACAAACAGGTTTGGAGGAGGAAGGACAAAATGAGGTGTTACGCAGAGTGGAAATCCGGAGACAGAAGACAAATGATAATAACAAGAAAAGAAAAGAGGAAGAGGAATCCGCAGGAGAGAGAGTCATTGGGGAAAACCTATTAGAAACACCCCTACAATCCCTAACGCAAACCGGGGGTCAAAGTAAGAAATCAGATCGAAAAATAAACTCTAACCGAAAAGAAATGCAATGTGAAACAACCAGGAAACGTGTGAACGGCTGCATGGTCCTGAAAGAAAAAAAATCCTCAGAAATACAATTGAATTGTAAACTACAGGATACACGACAACAACCTACACAAAACTTGAGAGGTGAGATATACTCTGTATTCTCCCAGATTCAAGGAGATAAACTCACCAAGAAAAGGAAAGTAATATTTGAATCTCCTGACAATAAAGAGAAGAAACAGGAAGCATACAATGAGGAAACTGAGGATGAGTAGCCCTGTCGATCTTAGCACAACGGTTAGTACCAAACAACCCCCCTCAACTTAAAGAAACGGAAAAGGGAACGAGAAAAAAAACTACTAATCCACCGATCAAGAGAATCGTGATCATAGATTCAGAAGAACCCACGAACCTATTAGATCTGTCACAACATCAGGAGGAGGAGCGAGAAAATGAAACAAGTCATATAAAGGAACATCTAGAGAATACACAAACTCTAAGAAACAGCTCTAGAGATATTAGCCTGGATGGCAATTTGTCACCATTTATCTCGCTAGAAGACAAGAGGAAAAAAAATCGATAATGAAGAAAGAAAAAAACGAGACAGGATGACATGGGGGGAAAAACATACCGAAAGAGAAAAACAAATAACTACTCTAACAAGAGAACTCAACGCCTACAGGATGAGAAAGAAAAAACTGAATCCCCTAGCGTTAACACATCGAGAAGAGCCTTCAGGGATAACCAGAGTTACAAACCAGGAAGACAGCGAGAACATCAATCGAGATCGAGAATTCGAAACTCGAGTTATACAAATACCAAAAACGACAGATTAACCTATAAAGAAAAAATAAAAAGCTGTAGAAGCTTTCATCTGGAAAGTATAGGAAAGTCAAACGATATTATTCTGAACAGGAAGAACATAATGACTTTGCTACAATGTATACCACCCCTAAGAACAATAACCTCTGTGGATATCAGGATTGTGGAATTCGCCAAGCGAGGCAAATAGGATAGTGTCTACCTACATATCCCTTCTCCGGTGGTAAGAACAATGATGGAACAAGCCACCGAAAATGTTTTGATATTGGGATATGACTTAACAATATATAAAGATTTAAATTAGAAAAGGGAAAAAACAACGTGAACAGGATCCCCACCTAGACGAAGGGATGAACAAAGGAAACACGAACATGTAAACCTGGCTAGAAAGGCATCAGTTACATCACCAAAAAGAAATAGAACTCGAGCTACTGATGAGAACAAAAAATCTACAGAATGAAGCAGTAGTCACAATAAAAGTAGAAATCAAAAACATCAGGAGGGGAAAACGCAGAGATATAGGAGGGACTCGACATCGCCACAAAACGAATCAGTCAAATCATATAAAGACCCTACGGGGGTGGGCCGGTTCCCTAAAGGACCCCAATCAAAAATAAAGATCACATTCAATCCAGAAGATAACGAAAAAGAAGAGCTATCATCGGCAAATCTGGAAAAAGAATGGAAGAAACTGAAAGAAGGTCAAAAATGGAGATGGATTTCCAAAGTTCTCAATCAAAGTGATTCCAGTTAGCAAACGAAGATCAGGATTTTGGAACCTCCACCAACCAAGGAAATCAGGGAGGAGACAGTATTGTCGAAATTTGCTTCCTGGAACACTAGAGGTTTCGCACATCTCCTAAAACAAAGTGATGTACATCTAGGAGACTTTGATATTCTCTGTCTCCAAGAGACATGGTTAAGAGAGCAGCCCACAATGGATGGTTACGAAGTATATCTTTCTCCAGCGGCAAAAGGACTTTCAGGTAGACCGTCATCTGGCCTCCTGACAATGCTACGCTCAAACAAAGATCTACAAGTGACAAGAGTATTAGAATCGTCGCTATACTTCCAAGTGCTACTATTAACATGGGAAGGAAGAAATCAAAGATTGCCAGCTCAGAAGCCAGAGAATATCATAATAATTAATACTTACTGGAACCCACTTGCATTAAGTGATGAACAGTTCTTAAAACAGTTAAATAATATCTTCGAGAAAATTGACTTGGAACTTCAAATGAGTCACTGGATCATATGCGGAGATTTGAATCTGAAATATCCTAAACTACAGAAATGTAATCAGAATTACTCAAAAACTCCAGCAAAGAAAAAATAAATAAAATGGGACACACTAATGAAAACAAGATCCTTAAAAAATCTCAATTTTTTGATTGAGGAACACGTGCCCTGGATACCAACTTGGGAAAACGGCTCTTCAGCATATATCTTGGAACACATCTTTGTTAGCCTGGAATTCTTATCATATGTCACCAATTTTAAGGTCAAGCGTACCAAGAACAGTGACCACAACTTACTTGAATTCGAATGGAAAACCCAACAGGAACCAAGAGACCTAATGAAAACAGAGATCGAAGAATCCCGAGGCAGAATAAGATTAAAGGTAAAACCGGAAGACATAACTAATCTTACCAAAAAATCTGTAGAAAGAAATAACAACGAAAAAGAAAAAAAAGTTGATTACGAACAATGTTTAAACATCTATAAACAAAGAGTGAACACGATAACAAAGAGAAGAGGTGAGCATATGCATAGTTATGATAAACTTTTGATAATCGAACGGAAAAAGTTAAGAAAACTGCAGAGACGGGCAAAGAAAACTAAAGATAAAAAAGACATAGAGGCGGCCCAAAAAGCAAAAAAATATTATAAACACTGGCTAAGATCAAGCAGAGCAGCAATGCTCCAAGCAGACGCGGAGCTGATGCTAAGATCATTGAATGGGCGTAACTCTAGAGATTTCTGGACACTAATTAAGCAATCAACGAATACTCCGAGAAACGCAATTGATAATAACGTAGGAGAAGGCAAGTGGATTGAGCATTTTACCAATCTCTATAAAAACACTAATAAGAAAACAAAGACCGCAATCAACAAAGTGGAAGTAAAATGGGCACTCCCAAATGACATTCCTTCAATTATAACGAGAATCAAACGACTAAATACCTCTAGAGCTCCGGGGCCGGATGGCCTGACTAACGCCCATCTAAAGGAATCACCACAAAATTGGGCACTATTTATTAGCAATGTATTTGACATCATCGAAGAAACTAAATCGATTCCGAAATCCTGGAAAAAGGCTATAATAGTCCCTATTTATAAGAACGGCCCAAGACAAAATCCCAAAAATTACAGACCAATAGCGTTATTAGACGTCATTGGGAAAATATATGGTTCAACCTTGTTGGAGATGTTCGAGAAATGGGCTAACGAAAATGAACTGATGGACTCTTTTCAATCGGGCTTCGTGAGGAACGCAGGGACTCTGGCCAATATATTCTTAATTAACATCTTAAAAAGCATAACGAAAGAAGGAAAACCGGACGTATACATGGCCTTCATTGTCCTGGTTCAAGCGTTTGACCAGGTCAATAGAGAGCGCCTCTGGAGAAAATTAGAAACAAAGAAATGCCTGAGTAACATACTAGAGCAAATTAAAGCACTCTACACAGAGACATCTTTATCAATCCGCCTGAACCAACAAGGAGAGTTATCAAACCCCATAGAAACAGCAAGAGGGGTGAAGCAGGGCTGCCCGTTGGAGCCGACGTTATTTAACGCCTACCTGTGGGATTTCAGAGACTCGGAAGTTGAAATTAGATCTTACCCCCCAAAAATAGGTGGGACCACCCTGTCTCGACTACTATATGCGGATGACCTAATATTAATAGATCAAACGCTGATAGGATTACAAAGGCAACTTGAAAATCTAAGCAGATATGTTGAAAAAATCAACTTAGAGATCAACAAGAGTACAACAAAAATCATGGTGCTACAAAAAAGTAACACCCCAAAAAACCCATTTACATGGCAGTTGGAAGGTACAAATATCCAGACGGTAATGGAGTTTAAATATCTGGGAGTGCTACTGAGCAACAACCAAACGGAAATAAGTATGCAACATCATCTCTGGGAAAGAATGAAGAATTTTACATCCCAAGCTAAGATCATTGAAAGGAAATTTTGCCAGTATTCACTCAAACCAATAATACAATTCTATCGCACAAAAGTGATTCCATCAGTTACATATGGAGTGGAGGCCTTCTTTAACATCCTGGAAGATATCTGGATTAAGTTGGAAAGCTACTTCTGGAGACAGCTTTTAAATCTCCCAACATCCACGCCCATGCTGTTAATAAGAAGGGAATTATGTACCCTATCATTGCAAGGCATTGTATTAAGAAATAAACTGATGATGTACAGGAAAGTGATCATGCCGGAGAGATCGAATATTTTTGATATCATCCACAGAGAAATCTCAGGATCAAAATCCAAAACTTTGAAGAATTGGCAACGAAAAATACCCTATTACTGGAAGAAATAGGATCTTCAGAAGAAGAGCTAATTCATAATCCAACAAAAGTTGCACTAAGAATAGAAACTTGGGATTGGATAAAGAATCTTGACACAGCGGGGTCATACAAACTAGGGGCACATGCAACACCGACGTGCAGAAAGCTAAATGAAATAAGATCATACCTGAACCATTTTTGAGCGCACGCCTTAATATTCTACAGACAAACGAGATAAGGGCAATCAGGGGAACATCAGCTACTGATAAATGCCGTTTTTGTCAGGAAACGGGGTGCAAGAAATCCTTAAGGCACCTGCTCTTAAACTGCAAGGGTTTAACTGAATTAAGAACTAAGCACATGTTACATCTGTTTGAGGATTTACTCTTCTATGATGAACAATACTGGTGGAAACGCCTAATAGAAGGTGAAGGAGTAAAGGAAACAATTGCAGAGACACAATTTTTGCAAAATATCGACTTCAGAAAAACATGAATAAGGAAACCACGAGGAAGGAATTAGGAATTAGGAAGCAATAGTGGGATGTGGATTTTTGGATTCGAGTGAACTAATTTTGTAAAAAAAAAAGTAAAAAAAAAATGACGTTTTCACTGACAACATTTCTGTTGGCAACATTTTCACTAGATACGTTGCCTTTATATCAAACCTACATGGATGCAATCGGAAGTTCACATTACGCACAAGCAAGAAAGGAGAAAATACTGTTAAACGCTTTATGGTTTATGGACAGAGAGTATTTGCAGGATTAAACCCTGACCCCAAACTGGAAGATGTTGCTGATAGTGATGTGTATATTGGATATGTAGGAAGACTAGCAAACTGGTAAATAATAAGGAGAACATAGTATTACAGCAAATCCACACCTATACAAGAAGTGGAGCGGCCAATGAACCTGTGGGTGATAATGTGGCACGGTTGACAGAGTTAACAGCACTATGTGAGTTTGGAACAATGCAGAACGCACAGGACAAATGTATACAGGAAAAAGAAATAGATAAAACAATATGCAATAGACCGACCATCAGAAGAAGCTAATGCACGATTTTGGCCCTTAACAAAGTGCATATTGTAAGTGTGAGAAAGAAAAAAGAAAGCACAATGAGAAGAGGGTACAAAACACACATTAAATTGAGGACCAATGCAGTTAAAATGTCACAGGTGTAGAAGTTCAAACAACACAGCCTACCAGGAAAAAAAGAATGCAGCACTTGTGAGAAAATGGGTCACAATGCCAAGGTGTGCTGCCAAAAGGAGCGTGGAGAGTTATTTCAGAGAAAGCTGCTCATATGACGATGAAGGTAGACAGCATATGCAATCCCAACTTTGAGGAGCATGTGATGTTAGTAGAATTCATAAAAACAGACAGTTTAAAAATAAAACCATACTATGTTGTTCTCCTACATATTATGATGTGTGAAAGTAAACATGCACAAAATCTGACCGAAAGCCAATGCTATCCATATAAAGCATATGGTCCACCAGAACCAGCTGCAGCATGACAAGGCCTATGAGATCAGCTGGAGAAGTTGACAAAAGACGGAACCATAGAGCAATTCAGATTATCCGACTGGTTGAGTCTGGCCATTTATTTGTAAAAACACACTTATATGACTTTGGAAGCCTGTACAAGGTGATAATAATGGAAAGCTAACCTTTGCCCAGCATTAATGTAATGCATGCTGGAAAAATGTAAAATGTTCTCAGAACCCCATATGCGTGACACTTGTCATCACATCAGACTAAATGGGGACTCAAACTCATTCACAGCATCTTCCTATCTATTTGGCAGACACCAAGACGTACAGATGGGTCAGTTCTCATCCAGACAACTTTCAGTCACGTGTGGCGCAGCCCAAGGTTCCATCCTCTCCTGAATCATCTTTAACCTCTATATGGAACATCTGGGGGTTTTCATGAAAGACCCCAAAATAGTAATTTATCAATATGCCAATGACACCCAGCTGATCCCGCATTTCATAGGCCCCCAGGGCATCACTCACTCCCATGAGTGTCTATCCACCATCCAAAAGTGCATTTCAAACGCCTACCTTAAGGTTAACTACACAGGACCAAATGTGTCCTCATCAGTCCTCCTGGCCAACAACAGCAATTCCACAAATGGCTTGACATAATGCACCTATAAGGACGTACCCCACAGCTGTCAAACATAGCCAAATCCCAAGGCATCATTGTAGAAAGCAGCCTCTCCTTCCAAAAGCACATAGCAAAGAAAACGGGCTTCAGATTGCCACACTATACAAAATTGAAGCGTTCTTCACCCGGCATTGATATCACATGGTTGTTAAGATATCCTGTGATCTCCCTCACTGACTTGGGAAATGCCCTCATAACGGGGCTCCAAACCATGCACATGGCCCATCCTCAAGCCTGGTCACTGTGCCACAGACATCCTCATTACAGGCACCCACATATATGATTGACTTTCTCCATCCCTGTTTGAGCTTCGCTGCCTCCACTCATCACCAGTGTCCTAATAAAGCAGTCTTGAAAGGCACACCAACACATCTGTTGGCTTAAAACTGCACCTCTGGAAGCTCTCAAGCCTCCTGTAGCAAATCCATGAAAAATGTTGGGGGTTAAAGCTGGACCACAAAGAGTAATGTGGATGGTATTGTTGTTCCAATAACTCCCACACGACGTAATCCTAATTTTCCTGCCCTTCCACTAACAGTACTGCACTACTGCTCACAATCGCCATGCTCGACACTGGCTTCTGCACAATGTAATGCCCCTGCTGCGCTATAAACAATACAATAAAAAAAATGGTACATTTCAGTTCAATCACATGGTGTCTGGCATTTCCTCCGCTGCCTCTGCGTTTCAGCAGATGATGGACTCTATGCTGAACAAACATACATGGGTATCCTACTTTCAATATGATAGCCTGATCTATGGTAGACAGAGAACAGCACAAGCTAATACTAAAAAACAGGTTTGAAAAAAATGGAAAATGCAGGAATCTGGGTCAAACACATTTTCAGAAAAGTAAGTGCACATTCTGAGGTGCACAGACACGCAATCGCCGGCATTGACATGCCAGTAACAATGTGAAAATGATGCAGGAAACACCGGCATCACGGACCAGCCGTTATGTGCATTCTGGCATGTAGAAACATGCCACAGGTGCTCAAAATCAGCACACATGGACCCAATGGCCTGTGGCACAGCACAAAAGGACCACTGCCACACCCCTTCCCACACCACAAAGTTTGCAGTAGCTGTAGAACACGGGTGCACAACTAATTTTGACAGAGGGCCGAAAGTACCTTACATGAGGGCTATAATGGGCTGAAAAGTAAATGTGGGCGGGGCGGTAGGCGGGGCGTGGCAGGAGGCTTTTTCAACCCCCAATTTGTATTAAACACATGGAAAAAGAATATGTTTTTGAGGGGTAACGATTTTTATTGCATTTCAAACTTACATTTTGTATTACACATTTTCCATTGTTATAATTTATTTCAATTTAGTTATTGTATATCGTCTGTTTAATTAAATTATATATATTTTATTGACCTATGATTGGACATTCCGTTATTTTGGACTGCTATA
This sequence comes from Ambystoma mexicanum, assembly GCF_040938575.1. NCBI lineage: Eukaryota > Metazoa > Chordata > Amphibia > Caudata > Ambystomatidae > Ambystoma > Ambystoma mexicanum. Next base: position 72,940,405 of record NC_090935.1, on the reverse strand, counting down.
GTTTGCTGTTTGGGTTGCCCAAGAGGAGTTTGGCCTTCGTTGAGTCAGGTTTCCTCAAAAAAGCAAAGGATGTACATCTCCTAACTATGCCTGTTTTAGCTTTATTATTGGGTTCACTCTTGGAGTGCAACACTATGCCCCATGGCTCCCACACCCAACCAAACACTATGCCCCATGGCCCCCTCACCCCCAACCAAACACAATGCCCCATGGGCCCCTCACCCCCAACCAAACACTATGCCCCATGGCCCCCTCATCCCCAACCAAACACTATGCCCCATGTCCCTCACCCCCAACCAAACACTATGCCCCATGGCCCCCTCACCCCCGACCAAACACTATGCCCCAGGGCCCCCTCACCCCCAACCAAACACTATGCCCCATGGCCCCCTCACCCCCAACCAAACACTATGCCCCATGTCCCCCACCCCCAACCAAACACTATGCCCCATGCTCATGTCCCCCACCCCCAACCAAAAACTATGCCCCATGCCCATGTCCCCCACCCCCAACCAAACACTATGCCCCATGGCTCCCACCCCCAACCAAACACTATGCCCCATGGCCCCCTCACCCCCAACCAAACACTATGCCCCATGGCCCACTCATCCCGAGCCAAACACTATGCCCCATGGCCCCCTCACCCCTAACCAAACACTATGCCCATGGCCCCCTCACCCCCAACCAAACACTATGCCCCATGCCCATGTCCCCCACCCCCAACCAAACACTATGCCCCATGCCCATGTCCACCACCCCCAACCAAACACTATGCCCCATGGCTACCACCCCCATCCCAAACACTATTCCCATGGCCCCATCACCCCCAACCAAACACTATGCCCCATGGCCCCCTCACCCCCAACCAAACACTATGCCCCATGGCCCCCTCACCCCCAACCAAACACTATGTCCCATGGTCCCCTCACCCCCAACCAAACACTATGCCCCATGGCCCCCTCACCCCCAACCAAACACTATGCCTCATGTCCCTCACCCCCAACCAAACACTATGCCCCATGTCCCCCCCCTCACCCCCAACCAAACACTATGCCCCATGGCTCCCACCCCCAACCAAACACTATGCCCCATGCCCATTTCCCGCACCCCCAACCAAACTCTATGCCCCATGCCCATGTCCCCCACCCCCAACCAAACACTAGGTCCTATGCCCATGTCCCCCACCCCCAACCAAACACTATGCCCCATGGCTCCCACCCCCAACCAAACGCTATGCCCCACGGCCCCCTCACCCCCAACCAAACACTATGCCCCATTGCCATGTCCCCCACCCCCAACCGAACACTATGCCCCATGGCCCCCACCCCCAACAAAACACTATGCCCCATGGCCCCCTCACCCCCAACCAAACACTATGCCCCATGGCCCCCTCCCCCCCAAACAAACACTATGCCCCATGGCCCCCTCACCCCCAACCAAACACTATGGCCCATGTCCCTCACCCCCAACCAAACACTATGCCCCATGTCCCTCACCCCCAACCAAACACTATGCCCCATGGCTCCCACCCCCAACCAAAAATATGCCCCATGTCCCTCACCCCCAATGAAACACTATGCCCCCATACAGACCCAAACCCCCCCACCTCCAACTCAGCACACACACTCTCAAGCATGCACCCATACAGACCCAAACCCCCGACCCCCAACTCAGCACACACACTCTCAAGCATTCACCCATACAGACCCAAACCCCCACCCCCCAACTCAGCACACACACTCTCAAGCATGCACCCATACAGACCCAAACCCCCACCCCCCAACTCAGCACACACATTCTCAAGCATGCAACCATACAGACCCGAACCCCCCACCCCCCAACTCAGCACACACACTCTCAAGCATGCACCTATACAGACCCAAACCCCCCACCCCCCAACTCAGCACACACACTCTCAAACATGCAACCATACAGACCCAAACCCCCCACCCCCCAACTCAGCACACACATTCTCAAGCATGCAACCATACAGACCCGAACCCCCACCCCCCCACTCAGCACACACATTCTCAAGCATGCACCTATACAGACCCAAACCCCCACCCCCCAACTCAGCACACACACTCTCAAGCATGCAACCATACAGACCCACACCCCCCACCCCCCAACTCAGCACACACACTCTCAAGCATGCACCCATACAGACCCAAACCCCCCCACCCCCCAACTCAGCACACACACTCTCAAGCATGCACCCATACAGACCTGAACCCCCACACCCCCCAACTCAGCACAAACATTCTCAAGCATGCACCCATACAGACCCAAACCCCTCACCCCCATCTCAACAAACACAACACAAACACTCAAAAACAAACATTCATACACATCTGACACCCCCACCCTTCCATCTCAACATACACAACACAAACACTCAAAAACAAACATTCACACACATCCGACACCCCCCACCCCCCATCTCAACATACACAACACAAAAACTCAAAAACAAACATTCATGCACATCCGACACCCCCTCACCCCCCATCTAAACATACACAACACACTCAAAAACAAACATTCATACACATCTGACACCCCTTCACCTCAACCTTCACAACACAAACACTCAAAAACAAACATTCATGCACATCCGACACCCCCCAGCCCCCCATCTCAACATGCACAACACAAACACTCAAAACAAACATTCATACACATCCGACACACCCCCCATCTCAACATGCACAACACAAACACTCAAAAACAAACATTCATACACATCCGACACCCCCCTGTCTGAACATACACAACACAAACATACAGCAGAACAGACCCGACACACAAACACAAACAAACAGACCACTTACCGGACGTGCTGGAAGGCAGGTAAGCTGGAACGCTGGCGAGGCGTGGCCAGCAAGGCTGAAATGCCTTCCGGCATCAAGCCTTACTGGCCACGCCAGCCGTAGTGCTGGCCCTCCATTGGACACACACGCACTACGTGGCTCGTAGGAGCGACGTGGTGCGTGCTGAGCCAATGACGGCCAGTGTTTTGTCCGGCCTGGAAGACAACAAAGACTTTCCTAATGGAGGGCGGACGATGCTGCTTGCGGGCCGCCCTCCATTAGGAAAGTGTTTGTGCCTCGCGGGCCAGACAAAACGGCATGGCGGGCCGCAACTTGCCCGCGGGCCGTATGTTGTGCACCCATGCTGTAGAAGTACTGGAGCTGGAGGCCATGCCTGCAGAGCTATTAATTAAAGAGGCAGTGAGGCGGAGGCGCTTGAGGAGAAGGAGGGCCATCATGGCCCAGCAAATCCCCATGCAGGTTGCAGCAACCAGGCAGGCACCAATCCCTCATTTACGGGCCACACCATTCAACCTCAGCCCAGGTCAGATCCACACCCTGTACCGGCTAGACAGGGACACCATCACCTCAATAGTGGACCTGATCCATGAAAACCTGGTCAGTATCATCAATATCCACACAGTCACCCCCCCCCCCCTTGTTGAAGGTAGTGTCTGTGCTACGCTTTCTGGCCACAGGCACATACCATAACACTGTTGGTGAGCTGCATGGCATTTCACAACCCTGTTTCTCCTGTGTGCCATTCCAGGTGATTGATGCACTCCTGTGTCACGTACGAGACCACATCAGCCTGCCCAGGACTGCTGATGAGGTAAATGCCACAAAGATTGCCTTCCATGCCCTTGCAGGCATGCCTAACGTTATTGGTGCCGTGGACAGCACACATATGGAGCTGGTGGCCAGGCATGCTGTGGAGGCAGTGTACTGCAACAGGAAGCTCTTTTATTCACTGAACGTGCAGATGGTGTGTGATGCCCGCCACCTCATCACCCATTGCTGTGCAAGATATCCCGGGTCAACACACGACTCCATGGCGCTGCGCAACTCCACGCTGCCTCGGTACATGGCACGACACACTGGACAGCGTACCTGGCTTCTGAGTTACAGGCGTCTATCAATGTATGAAATCACAGGCGTGTATCCTGAATGCACCACACTATAGTGTCAATGACAGGCACAAACACAGTAAAGCAAAACCACAACTGATGATACAGAGCCAGCCAGAGAATATTGAAGCACACACCCACAAAACCCATTTTAGCTGCAAACACATTGGACATGTACAATGCCTGTCAAAACCACACATTCATACATGCATTTCATAGAAATGCTAAATGTACCGTCTGTTAGGCAGAAACCTGTGCAGTTCCCTTAGGGACCACTGCAAAAGATTTAAGACTACAGGTGTTGGCAGTAAACCCACTTGGTAGCAGTCTGTACCACCCAGATTTACCTGGTAGCTGTGGCTGAGCAGTCAGACTTCCCTCAAGAAGAGTTAGGCAGTATGCAAAGTATACACAATAGGCACTCAGATACAATAATACAAGCACACACTGACCAGAGCTTTGGTATCAAAGTATATCATTATTTATTTAAAAACACACAGTTGAAACACTTCAGCACTCTTATTGTAAAATATTCTAAACACAGTCACTATTGTAATATATACACCCCTTTTCCCTTATCAGATAAATCACAGTAAAACACCACTTATTTTCGTACAGAGGAGAGCGCTTAACTAGATTGCACTCCAATAAGTTTGTGAGAAAGGGAGGGAAAAAGACAGAATATGAAAAGGTACACCACTCTAAGATTCAGGAACACTGTTAGCAAGGCAGAAGAGCAAAAAGTCACTGGTGAGCCAAAGTCCAAAGTCTGGGCCCACTCTTAGAGAGAGCAGAGCACAAATGCGCCCAAGATCACACAGTTACACTATGCTTAGAAAGTCTTGCAGAGGGTTCAAAAAGGGTTTAGAGAGGCTTTAAGAAAGTTTAGCCAGGGTGTCCCAGACTAACCCAGGTTCAAAGGCCGGGGGCTAAATCTACCCCGTACAGTCGGTAGCAAGGGAAGCCAGGCGGAACACGGTACCTTAAGTGGGAAGGATCCTCCAGTGGTGGTAGTTGTTCCTGGTAGTGGATGCAAGTTGCGTCGTCGTCCAGGGGAAGAGAAGATCTCGATTTGGAGGAAAGATGAAGGTTGTTGCACTACCAGGGAAGAAACCAGCCGCAGAGTTTTCCGGTTAAAGGTGGTACCTTTGTTTCGCGGTCGTGGTAAGCCGGGGTGCTTGGCACGGGCAAGGCAGCCACGAGGTACATCGGGAAAGCGAAAAGACGGTGAAACTGGTTATCCCCACCAGTCAAAGGAAGAAGACTCTCCAGCGGGAGATCTCCTCTGTCGTTGGGAAAAGTGGTGAGACAGTCCAGCAGGGCTCCACCGGTGGTGGCGTCGTAGCAGGTCAGCTCAGCTTCTCCCTCGTCGGATTCTTAGGTCCTGTGGTGACATCTGAAGTTCCAGTCCCCAAAGCCCTGCTTTTATGCAGCAAACCCCCATTCACTCAGCCTAGCTGTCACTCAAACATGCTAAGTGGTGAGCCGGCCGGCTCACCACTTGGGCCAATCAGGATGGAGTACGACTTGAGTTGCCTAGGCAACTCAGTCCAGGGTGCCTAAATTCCCCTCCACCCCTCCTAAGTACCCCAGACAGAGTGGCACCACTTTGGAGGGCTTCTGTGGAGAAGCCCGCCAAAAAACTGGAACAAAGGGCTCGACTTGGGTTGGAGTCACAGAAGAGAACACAAACGCCATTTTAGAATCAAGATTTGGCAAAAAATACCAACCAGAGAATTAATATTAATTAAATAAACCGGCGGTATGTTCGAGGCTACCGTAAATAATTAAATAAAGGTAGTAGCCTAAAACAATGGGAAATCCCATAGGAAAATATTCACGGTTGAATATAAAAAGTTGTATCCACTGCAACCAGCCAAAACTCGATCAGGGGGGACGGAGATGTGCCCCCTCGACTAACAGACCCCGGGGCAATTGAATTTCTCCAGCCAGTACGTCCACAATATGATGGTTTGTACTGGTTCTGTTCAGAATTTAAGACTAGTAAAGTCAATGGTGACTTTACATGCCCTGGGAGACAGTAGTCAGTCCCAGGGTATGGAGTCTATACTGGGGGGTCACTATGACACCCCTGTGTCATTGCACTGAGGGTGCTGTGTAACACATATCACAAAAACACATGAAGCCCTATGGAGTAAAAGACCCCATAGCCCATTAAACACATCTAGATTCAAAGAAACACACTCAAATCATGCCCAAGAGTGAGGGAAAAAGAGTCTCACTCTTGGCAGGAGAAAAAAAAATAAACCCCAAAATCCAGCAAAGCTGCTGGGGGACTCCTAGGTTAGGAAATTCAGCCTAAACAGAGACTTCTCCCTAACACTCGCCCCCCCCCAGAATAAGGGACAGGAGGATTTAATCCACTCCTGGATGAACCTCATACCTCTAGTCGATGACATACATCCCACCGCTGCCACCAGTGTTAGGCAGAAACCTGTGCAGTTCCCTTAGGGACCACTGCAAAAGATTTAAGACTACAGGCGTTGGCAGTAAACCCACTTGGTAGCAGTCTGTACCACCCAGATTTACCTGGTAGCTGTGGCTGAGCAGTCAGACTTCCCTCAAGAAGAGTTAGGCAGTATGCAAAGTATACACAATAGGCACTCAGATACAATAATACAAGCAAACACTGACCAGAGCTTTGGTATCAAAGTATATAATTATTTATTTATAAACACACAGTTGAAACACTTCAGCACTCTTATTGTAAAATATTCTAAACACAGTCACTATTGTAATATATACACCCCTTTTCCCTTATCAGATAAATCACAGTAAAACACCACTTATTTTCATACAGAGGAGAGCGCTTAACTAGATTGCACTCCAAAAAGTTTGTGAGAAAGGGAGGGAAAAAGACAGAATATGAAAAGGTACACCACTCTAAGATTGAGGAACACTGTTAGCAAGGCAGAAGAGCAAAAAGTCACTGGTGAGCCAAAGTTCAAAGGCTGGGCCCACTCTTAGAGAGAGCAGAGCACAAATGCGCCCAAGATCACAGGGAAAAAGAGTCTCACTCTTGGCAGGAGAAAAAAAATAAACCCCAAAAATCCAGCAAAGCTGCTGGGGGACTCCTAGGTTAGGAAATTCAGCCTAAACAGAGAATTCTCCCTAACACCGCCGTACATGGCCATAGCTGGAGATCATTCATAAGATATTGATGACATTTACATCCATTCCATGTGTGTCAATTGACAAGAAGGGTCAGAGGTCATGTTGTCTGTGAATGGCCCATGTGACTGTCACTGCACAACACCCCTCACCCCCACACATTCTGACAAAGTGCTGTTCTGGTACCCGAAAACTGACATATGCTAGTTAATCTCTTTTATGCTTGTGCATGTTTTTCCTCTCAAATTAACACTATACAGCCTGTGCCAACATGTAATGACCAGTAAATTGACATGTACACTTTCTGTTGATCCCGTGCAGGTGATGCTGGGTATCCCCGAATGCCATGGATGATGACCCCCGTCAGGAAACCCCACAACATCCACAAGCAGGCATACAACCGTGCCCATGTACATACTCGCTGCACCATTGAACAAACTTTTGGCTTGCTGATGGCCCGGTTCTGCTGCCTCAGCAGATCTGGGGGATCACTCATGTACAGCCCTGAAAAGGTTGGGAAAATTATGCTTGCCTGTGTCATGTTGCACAACATGTGTATCAGGTGCAATGTCCCACTGCCGCCCGACATGGACATGCATCCACCAGAGGCTGTGGACGACAGTGACGATGAGCTGGGTATTGCGCTGTGCCGCGATGGCATGGATGGATGTGTCACACATGAAGACCTCACACAGCACTATTTTTGAGCACCTATTACACACATGGCAGAGGACATCTAGCACACTGGGCACTGTACATGAATAAATGCACTCACACTGAAAGATCAATATCCATTCATGTTTTCTTTTTCAACACCAAATATATTGTGACCAAAACAATTATTTACATTATTTACATTAGTGAAAAGCCTTAACTCCCTCTAAAAATCCCACCCAGCTATCCCTCCCCCCACCCCCATCCCAACTACTCCCACACCCCCCCAACTATCCACACACCCCCTCCCCAACTGTGCCCACACCCCCTCCCCAACTATCCCCACACCTCCTCCCCAACTGTCTGCACACCCCCTCCCCAACTGTTCCACAGACCCTCCCCAACTATCCACACACCCCCTCCCCAACTGTGCCCACACCCCCTCCCCAACTATCCCCACACCTCCTCCCCAACTGTCTGCACACCCCCTCCCCAACTGTTCCCACAGACCCTCCCCAACGTTCCCCACACCCCCTCCCCAACTATCCCCATATGCCCTCCCCAACTATCCCCACACCCCCTCCCCAACTATCCCCACACCCTCTCCCCAAATGTCCCTCCCCACACCCTCCCAATCAGTGCCCTATTTCCGTCCCCTTTTAGACTCAGAGGTGCGGCCTTCTGAAGGCCGAGACAGCCACTCAGAGCGACGCCTTAGGCTTCTCTAAAGGGAACTCCCTGTAGTAGAACTTGTGGAGGGAGCCAGTGGCATGGGCATGTGCCTTTGGTCCACGAGGGCCTGCACCAACATGGAAATTGTCTCTACCAGGGAGGACATCACACTGTTCTCTCCCTCACATGCTGTGCCAAATGCAAAATGGAACCTTGACTCTGCCCTGTGACCGTGCGGACCACCTAGAGCTGGCCTGAAGACCCTCCCGCATGAGATGGGCCTCATGTAGGTGCTGTTGGACTATTGAAGCCAGGGATTCCTGACGTGCCTCCATTCTGGACAGGTGCCCTTCAATATCCCTGACATTGCGTAGGGGTGGGGGTTTTGGGGGTTGGGGATCATTAGGCCCAGAGGACTGAAGCCCTCAGCCTCCTCATAGCTGTGGTCTGTTTCCACGCTTCTTACTCCACAGCCATCCCCAATGTTGTCATCTGGACCCCCTTGCAGAAGGGGTGCAGGTGCCTCCTGGTTGGGTGGTGGCTGGAGTGCAGGTGCCTCCTGGTTTGGTGGGGCCTGGGGTGCAGGTGCCTCCTGGTTGGGTGGTGGCAGGGATGCAGGTGCCTCCTGGTTGGGTGGTGGCAGGGATGGTGAGTGGCTGCAGGAGTTGTTGGCCTCTCACGTCTGCCGGAGGATGCAGTCGAGGCCTGTGTGGACGTGGTGGTGGTCCGTCGCCGGCATGGCCTGGTGGGCGGGATGTGCTCGGCTGTTCCTCCTCATTTGCAGATGATGTGCCTTTGGGGGTCAGAAAGGCAGGGCATCAGTGATAGGTGTGGATTCATGAGACAGATATAAGGGCTAGTACTTTCAGGTGACAATGCTGTGTCATGGACACAGTGGTGGACATGGCATGGTGCACACATGTCTGTGTCCAGGATGCTGTGCGGGTGCATGTGTGGTGTGGCAACATGGTGTGTGCAGTGGCTGTTGCATGATGTATTGGTGTTTCCTGGTTTGGGTGTTATGCGTGTGCCACACAAGCTGTATGATATGGTGTTGTGGCCGGTTGTGACATGGATGTGTTACACATGCGACTGCTGCCTATGGCACTTACTGTGTTGGTGAGGCATTGGCGAGATGGGCTGTTGTGGATGGGACGAGTGGGCCACATGTGTCATTGATGTGTGCGGCTGGTCATTTGTTGGTGGTGGAGGTGCTTCACACTGACGTAACTTTGCCTATGTGCTATCATGGTGGTAACAACAGAAGTTGGGCTGTGTCAGGGGATGTGTGTCTAAGTGCCTGCAGGTGCATCTTGTGAGAGCGATACAAGGGGCCTGTGTGATGTGTGAGTGGTGTATGAATGTGGTTTGGGTGCAAGGTCTACATGGATGTGTGCAACCAGGTTGGAGAGGGGGGAGTACCAGCAGGGCTGTACTGAAATTGGGCACTACATACTTGCCATGTTTGCCTACTCAATTGTATACAGGGTGCAAGGTGTGTGATCTGTCATTGGGCTTACGGGTACTCACCAGCCTCATCCGATGTCACATCAACAGCCTCTGCTGCACCTACTCCCTCAATGGCCTCGGCGTACAAGACGCTGATGTATGTCTCCTCCAATGGCTGCAGGTGGATGGGAGATGCAGGACCGCCCCCGGTGCCCATGCCCGGGGAGCACTGTGCTGATAGGAGGTTTTGCACCTTGAGACTTAGATCGCCCCACCTTTTGTTGCAATCCGGACTGTTCTGGGTCGTGTCCCAACTGCTGTGACCTTCCGGGTCACCTCCTCCCAGATAACCTTCTTGCACATTTGTGCCTGCCACCGTAGATCGCTGCTAAAAATGTCATCAGCATGCTCGACTAGCGTGTTGGCCAGCATGTTTAACTCAACCTCGCTGAACCGCGGCTTGTGCCTCCGTGCTGCAGGTACCCTGGCAGACATGTCTCCGGTTGATTAGCTGTGCTTGGGATGTGGCTGTCACTCCTGTGCTTAGAGGATTGCAATGGATTGTGTTTTGTTAATGGCCACCGGTCCATTTCCTGTTCCGGCGATCACATTATTTCAAGTCACAATAATAACGGCACCGGTAACAACGGTGCCGGTGAGGGGGCTTTTGGGGGGAGTTTGGTGGTATTACCGGCATGTTGGTGCATGACGGTACAACCATTTCCAGCATGCCGGAATGCACGTGCACGCTGACACAGAATCAACCGTTGATTCTGGCAGCAGTGCTGCACGGACATGGTAGAACTGGCATGCCGTTAATTATGATTTATTCCAGCATACTTGTAATGAGGCCCATAATAATTATAATAATTATATAATTATAACAGTGATCTATCCATGTCAGGAATATAACCGTGGATTAAAACTGGGTGGTCAGAATCCATTGTAGATGCATTACGGCCATACTTGAAGATTTCATTGGAACTGTTTTTGGAAAACCAAAGACTGTTTAGAGGAGAGCAATCATTTCGTCCCAACCACTCGGCAGCCTCATGGGCTGCTCCATGACCAAGCACAGAGTGAAGGAAATGTATTTGCTGCCCAGAATGGATGCAGAGACTAACATGACCTTGGAGAAATGTCATGAATGCCTGAACTCTGATAAAAGACTAAAACTAAAACAAGCCTGCGTGCTTCCCACCCTCATTCTATTGGGGCATGGGAGAAAACAGGGCTGGATTATATTTGCTCACAGGCACAATGGTGTACATTTGACGTCAATGGAAATGGAATGGTTCTTAAACCATGTGAACATTAAAAAAAAATATCTTTATATCATCCATACATATGGAAGTTGTAGTGCGCACATAGGAAAAGTGCAAGGCAAACAAACAGAGGGGTATCATGAAAGAAGAGCAGTGAAATGAAGCACAATACTATAAGGGAAACTCGTAAAGATTACATTCAATTCCCAGGACCCTGTGGCATTATTTGATCCAATGCACCAATGATAGTGTATCTCATAGGGGAGCCAATCACATACATACTACGATGGTCTAAAATGGAAGTTAGAAAGGGTGGCGTTTTATTCGAGAATGATTGACAGAACACACGTTTCTGGGAGAGCAGAACTACACTCTATTGCCTTAGGACAGACAGTCAGTGAAGGAGAAAGAAACAATGACATTTCTCATGATCATGACAAATGCACTGAAGAGCCATTTATGGACCAAGATAATGTTCAGGAGTTAAATAGAACTGAAGTAAAAAGGAACGTGCAGTGAGAGTCACATTATGAGGAGGCCACTGCAAACCTCGGTTATCCCGGGTTCAGAAGCACGAAGACCCTCTTACAGCAGGAGGAAGTTAAATTGATCCAAGGACTTGTAATAGACTAATATTCCCTTAGCCATTCCGACTGCAAGGAGGTGTGTGGCATTGTAGGGCTTCCAAGAGGGTTACTGGAGTCTCACAAGGCCAATGAAGGGGCAACATGCAGCCACATCATTTGGGGTGCCTACTGCGAGTACACAGAGCATGAGCAGAGATATTTCCTGTCTGCTAAGCGCAATGTAATGTATGCATTAAATAATTACCTTGTAAACCAGCTCCAATTATGCCACAAGGCTTCTTGCATACCTGCACATTTTGGATGGTAATGATTACCACAAAGAGGATAGGTTTAATGAAGCAGAAATTGTGCATGGTGGAAGAGCACCTTGGTGGAGTTACATTGCTCAAGATGTTGGTTTTCTGACTCCTTCACTCTTCCAATGATTCCAACTTGCTTGCTGCTAAAACATTTCTCTGGTCTAACCTTATCTGTCTCTTTCCCCTCATACTTGCCGACCTTCACCAGACTGTAAATGTACTTCTTTCTCCTTCTTCTTCTGATGCCTCCTATGACTCCCTTCTTTCTCCCTCTGACATTTCAACCTTCTACATTGACAGGATCCTTCATCTCTGGGTCTCTGTTCACACACCTTTCTCGCTTCACTATTCCCCCAGCTGATCCATCTGCCAACTCATTCCCGGCAGAGTGTGATACTGTTAATTTTATTGCCAGATCTCGCCCATCTTCTTCCCCATTCACTCATCTCTCACTCCCAAGGTCTGTTCCCTTCTGCTTCCGTGGCTCACTGTCCTGCTTAATCTCTCTCACGTCTGTTATTCCTTCCACTTTCAAGCATGCAGTTATTCTTCCTATCCTTAAGAACGCATCCCTTGACACCTCATCTCCTTCTAACTATCGACCTCTCATATTTCCAAAGGTCTAGAACAGATTGTCTATTCTCAGATTTCCACATTTTAGAGCACAACTCTCTACTCTTTCCCTTCAATCTGGTTTTCAGACACTTCAATCGACTGAGACTGCTCTATCTGTCACTGACTCTCTTCTCTCTGTTCGTCATCCATTCTCATTCTACTCAATCCCTCTCTGCTGCTTTTGACACAGTGGATTATCTTCTACTTCTAACCTCTCTTTCTTCATTTGGGATCTCTGGACCTGCCCTAAACTTTCTCCATTCCTATTTCTCGGATTGCTCTTTCTCAATTTCGTTTCATGGTAACACCTTACCCCCTGCTCCTCTGCACCGTGGTGCACCAAAAGGCTCAGCACTTCGGCCTCTTTTCTTTGTACACTGCTCCTCTTGCTGAAACCCTTAAAACCTTTCACCTCTCGTGCCACTTCTATGCTGATGATACACATATCTTCTTGTCTTTTTCTTCTTTATCTGATGCAGTACACTGCAACATCACTCCCTGTCTCCAGGCTTTACAATCATGGAGGCACACCTGCTTACTCATCTCAATCTGTTTAAAGCAGACCTTTTTGTCCTTTCTTCCATTTTCCCCATTCTGTTTATCTCCTTACCTCCTTCCACATCTCCACTCCTGGAATCTTGGGATCACTTTTGATCCTCCATTTCTTCCTCCTACATGTCCAACACAACAAGGGCCTCACACTTTAAGCTGTTCAATATACACATAACATAACAGGTGTATTTGTAAAGCACAAGTTCACCCCTAATTGGGCATCTTGGCGCTAATAAAAGGTGTTTATTCTTGCCCAACTTGATGGTATCGACCTCGAAAGGATTCAAACCTGTGACCATGAGGTCAAACACAGGCCCCTGCAGTAGATGCATTAATCAACTGAGCCACAGACCCGGCCAAATACATAAGGCTAATGCTCATTAATATCATTCCATGCCCCTAAACGTCTTATTTCTTTCCTCATATTGTCAAGACTAAACTACTGTTCATCTCAGTTTATAGGTCTTCCTGCTTACAGTCTCACCACGTTGTGCAATGTTTGCTGCTTTTATTATTTATATTATTTATTATTTACTTATTTATTTATATTTATTTTGCTCAGCACTTTCCACATCTCCCCACCCCACATGCACTTTCACCTTTTCCCTCACCCATGCACCTATGCGTTCTCAGTCCCATTTCCATAGGCCAGCATAGTGAGAAGTAGTGAATGTGGCACGTGCGGTTCCCCAAGTAGTCGAAGGCAGGGCCCGAGTGAAGCAGGAGTCCCTCTGTGGCTTTCATGTTGCGTGCAGGCGTGGTGGTATGACCTGTAACCACGGTAGGGAAAGTTTGTGGTAAGCGGCGACTCTTAAAAGAGCCTCTTTTTCGATTTTTATTAACTTTTGTGTTTTCTTGTGCTCACATTAGTACAGTAAACTCTTCACCGCATCCTGTAGATGAGCAAACAAAACTGCATTGCCAATGGGTGACAACAAAATGCAATTTTCTTGGGAAAAACTCAGCATTTCCACAACTAATGATTGTCATTGTTGCAGAAGAACATTTCACGAGCTGACAAAATATGTGTACATGCTTCTGTTGATGAGACACCGTCTTGCGTCGGGCTTGGAACAACATCCATGAGCAGTGGGCCATACTCTTTGTGGTATTATGGATGAGAAATGCACCTTGGCGGTGGGAAAATGCGTCCTCACGACATTCAGCAATCTCCTCAGTCTACGGAACAAATCTAAGCAAGGCAGGTAACCCAAATGTATGCCGCCGTAGTGGATGATGATAACATCTACTACTGGAAAACTGGCAAGATATTTGCAAACTGCATGCATATCAGCGATACCGTTACACATTTACAGTACAAATGTCATGCCATCCCAAAGCACGTCCACTACAAAGTTCAAATCAAGTATGCACGATTTCTCCATCCGCATACATCCACATAGCCAGCCAGGATGTGGCACTTGTAATCCTGAAAGTACTGTGTAATCCACTACCTTTTCTTGATAGTGAGGTGGGGGTTGGGGGGTGTAGGGGTAAATAATATCAAATTGGGTAGGGGATTTAGTCTTCCATCGTAGATGTTTAAAGGGTTTTTTCCTTTTTTTGACGTCCTTGGAGGCAACTTTTTTTTGTATTTTCTCTTTGTATACGATTCTGTTTGCATCTACTCACATTTTTACCACATTCTGGTCAATGCTTCTTGCACAGTGTAAAAGTAAACGGCACTGCCAATGGTGCTCAAATAAAAGCCATTTCTATGGAACCACTGCATATTTTGCGATCTCATAGTTGGTGGAGAACATGCCAGCAATCTGCATAAAGTCACGCATAATTCTGTTTATGGCACACCTTCCGACCTCTGGCTGGGGACAAATTACACCGTCATGGACCCATACTCCTCTTGGTGTTATGCATGAGAAAACAACCTTGGCATTAGGAAAAATACACATCACTGCGGTCAGCAACCTCTTCAGGTGACGGATTAACTGTCCACATGACATGTAACCCAAATGTAGACTTCCATAGTGCACCACGACAAAGTCAACGTTCGTGACGGACGCCACATATCTGCAAAGGCGAACCATCCGCCAAAACTGCAGTCACCCTGACAGGCCCAGAAAGCATCCACTTCTTCCAACCCGAAATTGCCAGCAACACCTCTTTGCACACAACACCTGTGCAGATGGCACACAAAGTATCACAGACGATAAGCACTGTGCGTCTCTCCATCTCTACCATCCTCACGACACATTATTGGGACGAAATGGTACCGCCCCTTCCTGTGATCCACGCCCTAAACTCCTATTGCCTATTTCTCACAATTCCATTTCCCTTTCCACCACTATACGTCTTCCCTTTGCACGGTCACTTTTTGCAGAAGTCCCCCATTGGGTGCTGTCAAATTTTGAAACACGCATGCAGCAATCACATACAAAACCTCTGCATTGCACACTGTCTTTTCTATACACCACTCCATATTTACCGATAAACACTCTCAGAACACGTTCCATTTGATTGCAAAGCCCCTCCACCAGAAACGTCTGCTAAAGAATGCACGATTGCAGCATCCACAAAGATCCTAATGTGCACCCAGCACACCTTTGGCCATGCACACAACAGTGCAGCCCTTTCCACACCCACCACAACACTATAGATCCAAGCAAGCAACCATGTGGGTACCTAACATTATGCACAAACATAACATACGTAGCAGCTCTTCTACCCAACTCCCCCACACCATAAAACACCCATTCATGAAAACGTGTCACACTTAGCAGAATGCACAAATATACCACAGCCTGCACCACCCCTACGTACTGCCATTCACAAAGTATTGTGTCACTGGCAACCTATGCACAACAGCTTCACAACATTGGGCCTACTTCAAGAAATCTGCACACAGCACAGTAACCAACCACATATAAGCTGCACTTCAACTATACCCACTTCCATATTCACATTACGTACACACTGCACCCTGTGGCCACACTACACAACTTCTCACTGGACCATCTCCTGCCACACACCAAATACTGTAGCATGTTGCAACTATCACCACAACCATGGAACACACAATACACGCTTCTCAACTCACTTGTGGTGCTGTAGCATGTCAACAATCCGCTCCACACCCATTCTCCAAAGATCACCACCCTGTGCCTAATGCACTGTTAAACCTGCATTTCTTCAGTGGGTGTGCTGCTTGCACACATTCCGCACACCGTAATGCAACCATGCATGTCAGCATGTCACCAACTACCACTATGCACATATGCACCACTGGCAGCAGCACTCCTAACAAACCTCCACACCGCAATGGAGATGGACAGCGTTACATGCTACAGTATACACATTACACTGTCTCCAGCACCCCTACGCCCTTTCATTCACATACTATTGTCTTATCCACTTCTACTCAGAATGTATTGTGTCACTGCCAACTTAACCACACAATGTTTACAACATTGCCCATACTGCAAGCATTCTGCACCCAGCACAATGCCCAAGCGCATATAAGCTGCCCTTCAACCATACCCTCTACCATACTGACAGTATGCAAACACTGCACCCAGTGCCCACACTGCGTGACTTTTCACTGCAGCATCTCTAACCACAGCACACCGCCATGGAGCAGCAAATCACCCCAACTCACCCTCACCATAAAACACCCATTCACGAAAACAGGTCGCAATTAGCAGAATCCATAAACATACCACAGCCTCCACCACCCCACCAACAGCCATTCACAAAGTATTGTGTCACTAACCAAACCGGTGCACCGCCAAGGAGCTATGCAGCAACAAATTGCAACAGTTAACATAATGTACAAACAAAACACACTCTCCTGCACCCCTGTGCACTTTCAATCACATACTATGGGCGTACCCACTTCCATTCACAAAGTACTGTGTCACTGCCAACCTACCCACATTTTGTTTGCAAGACTGGCCCTACTGCAACCAATCTGCACACACCACACTATGCAAGCACCACACTCTACCGGATGCAGAGTCAAACATGCCTTCCTGCGGAGGGTATGTTGCAGCCCTACGCTCTTGAGTGCATGCCCTACAGCCTACGCCCTAAGGCCTTCGGCCATGCACCCAATAGTGTAATCCTTCCACAGACTGACCGCACCTTCATACACCCATGCATGCCACCATGTGCCCAAGTACCGCATACCATCCGCAGCGCACAGCCACCCGTGCTCCCACCCAACCTATGTCGTGTGGAATTCACTCCCCTTCTGCAATTGACCTGCCACCACTCGCCACGAAAAGGGTTAGCCGCAAACAGGTTGCGGCTGAAGCTATGGGGCAGTTACGACAGCTGCCTCCAATCACCACACAAGGTACTCACCTAGATATGTCACATGAACCACGTCTCACTCCTGTTCCCTCCCTTATTGCCGTCAACACAATGCGTACGGTACATTTTCCAGACCCTTCCGCTGCCGCACTGTCCCCCGATACACCATGGCGGCTTTCCCCAAAAATGTGGATGCACAGCACACTTCCCTCCGGCCATCCACCGGCCGCATCCAAACCTCTCTGACACCATGCCGTACCGCGATCCAATGACACTTCTGTCCATGGAGCGAACAGGGAAATGGGTCAGCGGAGCGGACCCAGATATAATTTTTTGGGACGTGTATTTCAGTATTTTGCAAACAAATTACTGGTCAGATTTCCACCAAACACACAAAAGCACGCTTCCTGACCCAAGCCCCTGCCACAAATTTGGTGAAAATCCATCCAGCCGTTCGGGCTGTAGCCATGCACAAAGTTCTTCCCCATTCAGTCTATGGAAAAAAAACATGTGGGACCCCCCTATAACTTTGCCCCCCCCTGCACGAAACCTCGCCCAACTTGGCGAAAAAATTCAAAGCCGGCCATATACTTTTTTTGCAAAGTTTGGTGAGGATTCCTCCAGGGGGAGCGAAGTTATAAGCCACTGAAAAAGTGCTCTACCTATGAGTTTTGCAACTTAACCATAACTACACGCCCGCTACCGCGGGCCCTGTAATATATATTTACTGACAAAAAACATTGTTAAAGGGATGTTATGGTTAAATTGCGCTACTAAAAACCTATGCATTTCAATGGGAAAATATTGCTCCAAGGACGTTATGGTTACAGGTAAAACCGAAAAACCTCAGAAATTTGCAGGTTATGGTAATCTAAGCAACCATAACTCGTGCCACCACTGTGCACTGCTAAGACTACCCAGGACATCAAAGATGACATCATAAATGTCATTGATGACATCACTGATGACATCACATATCTGGCTCACTTGTTTTTGTTCACTGAAATATCCAGGCCAGGTGGTTTTGTTCACTGACATTCAGAATATTAAAATTCAAAAGATGCTGTATGGCTAGACGTTAACCTTGGCATATGTTCTTAAATTAGCTTCCTTAGGGTTTGGTCTGAGCTCATGGTGCACATATACATGGGGCAATAGCAGCCCTCAAACACACAAGTCATTGGTATACATGAATATAAACTTTAATGCTATTAACATTTTCTGATGATGCTGTTTCTTTCTTCCTTATTTTAGTTTCCCTGTATGTGCCTCTGATTTGTAAGCATTGTGGGTCTTCATATGTATTGTTTGTGCTAGCACAAGTGTGTAGTAAGTCTTGAATTGTTAGCTAGTACATGTTTAACATTACACAATCACCCTGACATTGTGTTACCAACATTATAAACACAACCCCTTGTAGGGACTTTTCATGAAAATTAATTTCACATGTGATGTCATCAATGACATTTGTGATGTCATCTTTGTTTTGTCCATTTAGCCCGTGGGGAGTCTGCCACCCATTCTTTAATGCGTCTCAGTTGTGCCGCTTGGTAGTATCTTTTGAAATGTGGGAAAGCTTGGCCTCCCTCCCTCACTGCTGCTGTTAAGGTAGCCATTGCCACTCTTGGTCTCTTGCGCTGCCAGACATATGCAGATGTCATCCTGTTGAGCGAGCAAAAAAATGACTTGGGGAGCCTAATCGGGAGGGCTTGGAAGTAGTACAATACTTTAGGGAGGATCGACATCTTGACCGCAGCGATGCGTCGCCACCACAAGGTGGATAGTGGTGTCCATCTATTCAGCAGTTGCTGGAGGTGTACAAGCAGGTCTGGGTAGTTTGCTGCATACAGTTGCTGGATCTTGGAGGTAAGTTTGACTCTGAGAAAGGTCATACTGTCCCGTGCCAGTTTCACTCCTTGGTCTTGGGCCAGGCTCGATATTGTCACAGGGTCAGCCGACAGGTTCAGAACTTCAGATTTGCTTTTATTTATTTTGAGGCCTGAGAGGGCCCCAAATGCCTCTAGCTCACACATAAGTGCAGGCAGGGATCTAGTGGGGTCAGTCAGAGCCATCAACATGTCGTCCGCGAAGGCCATGGTTTTGTGTTCCAGCCCGCCCATCAGCACACCCTTAATTCAGTGCAGTTGTCTCATCCTCGCCAGGAGGGGCTCAAGGAACAGGGCATACAAAAGGGGGGACAGTGGGCACCCCTGTTTTGTGCCTCTCATCTGGGCGACAGATTCAGACAAGGAAGCTGTTAACTGCTATTCTCATTGAGGGACTCTTATAGTTTGCCTTGATCATTCTCGTGTAGGAGTCTCTGAAGCCCATATGTGACATCGTGCAAAAGAGTTGTGACCATTCAACTCGTTCGAACGCTTTTTCAGCATCTAAAGCTACTAATATAGCCTCTATGCCCATGCGCTCGGCCGTTTCTATTATGTGGCACACTCTCCTGGTATTGTCCGCTGTTTGCCTTGTGGGGACAAAGCCCGACTGATCTGCATCCACCAAGGAGGATAAGTGAATTGTCAGCCTGTTAGCTAAGACCTTGGTAAAGAGCTTTGCATCAAGGTTTATCAGGGCAATCGGTCTATATGACCCTGGAAGGGTGGGATCTTTATTCGGCTTTGGGAGGAGCACTAGTTTCGCCTCATTCATTGATGGGGTAATATTACCCCGGGCTTTGAAGGTATTAAACAGATTAGTAAGTCTTGGGGCCAATACATGTCGGAATTTCTTGTAGAATGTGTCCGTATACCCATCCGGGCCTGGGTAATTGCCTGATGGCCTGAAGCACTTCCTCCAATCAGATATCTTCATCTAGTGCTTCACAGGCTTCCTCAGTGAGCTGCGGCAACGGCACTGTCTGATGATATATTTCTTTATATTTCTTGATCTTCCTCTTTTGGATTGCTGGTGGTGTACAGTTCCATGTAGAAAATCCTCATGATCTCGCCCATTCTCTCGTTGGTCTTTTCTTGGAACCCGATGAATCCACCAGTGCCATTATGGATCGTTCTCTGGTCATCTCCCGAAGCTGTCGGGCGAGGAGGGCATCCGCCTTGTTAGCAAGGATGTATTACTTTTGTTTTGTCCTCATGAGTTAGAAACCCACCTTCCAAGTATGGAGGAGTTCCAGTTGGCCCTGGACATGCTGCATGGCCCGTCTCTTGGCTCTGCTTGGGTTAGCCGTTGCCTCCTTCTGTGCATCTCGCAGTTGTGATTCGAGGTCCCTCTCCCACTGAGTTAACTGTCTATCTCTTTTGGATTTCATGGCTATTAACTCCCCCCTCAGTACCGCCTTAAAGGCATCCCAGAACGTATCCTGCTGGATCCCCCCGTGTCACTTTCATTGAAGTACGTATCAATCTTCTCTTGGATTTCCTCCGTCAGCAATGTGTCCTGTAAGAGCTCCGAAGGGAATCGCCAGGTCCGCACTCTACTCTCCCTAGTTTTGAGAGCTAGTGACAATGTTATTGGGGCATGGTCTGAGAGGGCAATGGGTCCCGTCTCCACCTCCTTGATTGTACCTAGTAGGTTCGTGGAGACCCATATATAGTCAATCCTCGATAGCGAGTTGTGAACATGCGTGAAGCCCTGCCGTTCTACCTTCAATGTTCGCCAGGCGTCGTGGAGGGAGAGGGAGTCGAATGCTCTCTTCAAAGCTTCCGAGGGGTCTTTTGAGCTCTAGTTGTCCTGTCCTGAGTGGGGAGCCAGGCCAGATTCAAATCGTCTCCCAGTATAATATCTCCCATTGCAAATTCTTCAAGTGTGCCCAGAAATTCTTTGAGGAATGCCTCTAGGCCCACATTAGCGGCGTAGACTGACGCCTGATCTTCCTCCCCTCCACCGTGACGTTCAAGATGACGTACCTCCCTTCTTTATCCGTTCTGTGGCCTTGGATCTGTGCCTTCAAAGTGTCCTTGATGGCTACCAGAACTCCCGCCCTCTTTCCCTCCGCATTTGACTGGAAAATATGTTGCATCCCTTTTATCTTCAACCAAGATTTTTCACTTTTCTTAATATGGGTTTCCTGGTACAGTAGAATGTTCACTTTCTGCTTCCAAGCTTTCCTAACTAGTTCGGCCCTCTTTGTGGGAGTGTTCATGCCCCTTACATTCTGCGAGACGACCGTCACCAGGATTTTATTTATTGTGTTCATGGGATGATTGATGAGTGAGTTCTTCGTGGTCGTCCCATGTTCCTGTTGCACTCTGAATGTCGCCTGTAAAGGTCATCTAGCCGTCTCAACTCAATAACTTCAATAATTCCCCTTGTTCCCTCCCCTCCCCCCGAAGAGCCCCGGAGGTCAGAGCCAGGTTGCTACATGCCCTGAGACGAAGTGTCCAGAGCCCCGGCTCGTTTCCCCTCCTAAAAACATTGTGGGGAGTCCTAAACCCCACTGGAGATTCCATTGGTATTCTTCCTCTTCCTCTCCTCGGCCTGCTAATAGACCCTTTTGCGATTCATTCACTTCCTTCTCTTACCGTTGGTGTGAGCTGCAGCGGCCCTTAACGTGTATTGAAGTCTTGATTGGCGGTGATGCGCCCAGTGGTTGATTTGGCGTTCTTGTCTCTTCCTCTCTTGTGAGCCGTCTCCTACCCTTCCTGCTGGTTTGGTCCCCTGAGCCTCCTCTGTGGTTTGGGATGAACATCTTCCCCTCCACTCGATATGCCCAATATCCTTTCCCCTTCTTCGCAGGAGGTGACCCTGTGTTGGGACCCCTCCCATGTGAACAGGAGGCCAAACGAGAAAGTCCATTTGTATATTACCTGGGCCGCTGACAGGTGGCAAACAACCGGCCCCATCAGTCGGCTTTTGAGAAGGCTTTTTGAGCTAAATCCTGGGGGATGACCGTTCACTCTTATTGGGGGGGTTTGTCTTGCTTTTCTCAGTATCTGTTCTTTCTGGACATAGGAAGTTATGGGCACCAGCACGTCTCTAGGCCTCCTTCCCGGCTCAGCCCCTCTTTTTGGCCCCACTCTATGGATGCGGTCAATTCCTATCCCCGGGCCCTCCTCTTCGGCCAGGATCTCTGCCAGCAATTGCGTCACCGTCGACTTCAGATCTGGGTCACTTACAGTTTCCGGCAGGTTTTTGATTCTCACATTGGACCTCCTTGATCTGTTTTCTAGGTCCTCACACTGCTGTTCAAGGTACATGGTTGTCTGGGCTACCCTATCAAGTGTCTCTTCTGATTTTAAGGAGTCGTCCTCCAGTTGCTGGAGTTTTCTGTCCACCGAGTCGGTTCTCTCCCCCAACTTGGTCACATCATGTCTAATTTCTTGGATTAATTGAGCCATCTCACCCCTCAGAAGTTTAAATTGTTCCCGGACGGAATTGAGTAGCTGCGATTGGAGTTCTTTAAAACACACTTGCATGTCCTCTTTGTTCATTAGAGTTCCCTCCATCCTTCCTCGGGTTGAGTTGGAGCCAAGCAGGGGGAAATCTTCCTGGGAGGGTGTAGGGTCGTCTTGCGTTTTAAGCTCCTGCCCTGGTTTCTCTGTGGGGGGGGGGGTGCGCCGCTGCCTTCGCCCGCGACTTGGACATTTATACACTGTGTTGGCACTGCTGGAGTTTCTCTGTGGAGGGTTCTGTGGGCGTGCTCCAGGTGTCTGAGGAGAGTCCCGGGTTGCCGTTCTGGGATTGGTGCACTTATGTTGTAGTGGGGGAGCCGTGTCCAGGTGATGACCAGGCCCCGGAATCCACCGTACCAACAAACAGCTGGGGGGGGCACGGGACAACTTCTCCCTGGAGGGCCCTCGAGTGCAGTCCCCAAGCCGATTGACTTTCTTGTGGTCCTCCTCTCTTCTCTTTAGTCCGCCGTGTGCATGCTGCTTGGGGAGGGAGAACTGGCTCGGATCCGCACAGGTCTGCTAGTGCGGTCACCGTGTTGAGGGGCGCTCTGAAATGGAGGTTGGTGACCGTGTACCCTCTGATTTCCCGCTGCGCCTAGGGGTTGCCGGTGATCAGGGGGGGACCCACGCCGCCGTACTTCTTCAATGCCGCTGGTGAGGATCCGGTTCTCGGCTGGCCACTCCGTGGGGTCGTTCGTTAGCGCCCCGAGGGGCCCCAAAGCCGCTAGGGGAGGGGGAGTCAGCCCAAACACGGGTCCATTCCTTACCCAGGGGGACCCATCTCTTCCTCCTACTTGTATGTCCGAAGGCGTGGCCCGCGAGCCGCCGCCCGCCATCTCCACTCCTCTTCCCGGGGCAGGGGCGGCGTTGCCGTGGGCGCACTACCCACTCCGGCGGGAGCGCACGGTCACTCGTCCGCCGGATCTTCCTCCTTGTTGGTCTGGGTCGATCCTCACCGCAGGGTCTTCGGTGGATGGAGGGTCCGCCATCCCCACCCCCGGTACTGTGTCGGTCCCCGCTGTGGAGGCCTCCCCTTCAAGCAGGTGGCGCGTATTATGCGGCCTCGATGCTCGATCCTCCACGGGCGGGGGAGCCGCACCGCCACTTTCACTTGCCGTTTTGTGTTGGAGCACGGTGTGGCGGTCACTCTCTCAGGTGGGCCCTGCCTGTGCTGTTTACTGGGCGCTCGGTCCTCGGTGGGTGGGGGAACCAACTCCCGTTGGAGAGCGGCGTATGATGCTGGTGAGGCTTGCGGCTCTGTCAGCGCTCGCAATTGGCACTTCACTGCACTTTTCCTTTCACTCTCGTTCTCATAGGGAATATATTTTTTAAGTGTCCACTTCAGAATCGCCCAGTAAGCTTTCTTGATGAGCTAATTGTCTCGGCCCTAGGAGGCGAGATGGATGGACGCGTCCTCACTCTACGGCCGTCATCTTGGAATTCACCCTAAGTCTGTTTTGACACCTGAATTTCACACTTTCTCCAGAAGGGCACACCATACAGATATGGTCCTTGGGTGTCCAAGCCACCAAGGAAAACAGGGAACCCCATGCATTTCCGAAAAGAGGACACCCGTGGTAATCCGCAGAGGTATGATTTGCACAAATGACACCCCGCAAATTCTGAAATGTGGGGAAAAAATGTATTTTCCGCACATTTCACTCGCTCACCCATCGAAACATGCCCCCAACAACACATGGCCTACCGTCCCGCATTCCCACAGGTGTCCCGATGAAAACGGTACCTCACATGTGTGGGTGCACCTACCTGGGCGCCAAGGGGAAAGCCTAAAACACAGGTAACCCCAAGTCTGTTTTGACACCTGAATTTCACACTTTTTCCAGACGGGCACACCATACAGATAGGGGCCTCGGGAGTCCAAGCCACCAAGGAAAACAGGGAACCCCATGCATTTACGAAAAGAGGCACATGTGGGAATCTGCAGAGGTATGATTTGCGCAAATCGGCCCAGAATGTATTGCCCAGACACCCCCACAAAGTCTGAAATGTGAGGAAAAAAACTCATTTTCCGCACATTTCACTTGGCTCACCCATCGAAACACGCCCCCAACAACACATGGCCTACTGTCCCGCGTTCCCACAGGTGTCCCGATGAAAACGGTACCTCACATGTGTGGGTGCACCTACCTGGGCGCCAAGGGGAAAGCCTAAAACACAGGTAACCCCAAGTCTGTTTTGACACCTGAATTTCACACTTTCTCCAGACGGGCACACCATACATATATGGGCCTCAGGTGTCCAAGCCACCAAGGAAAACAGGGAACCCCATGCATTTCCGTAAAGAGGACACCTGTGGGAATCCACAGAGGTATGAATTGCGCAAATCGGCCCAGAATTTATTACCCAGACACCCCCGGAAAGTCCGAAATGTGGGGAAAAAACGCATTTTCTGCACATTTCACTCGGCTCACCCACCGAAACACGCCCCAACAACACATGGCCTACCGTCCCACGTTTCCACAGGTGCCCCGATGAAAACGGTACCTCACATGTGTGGGTGCACCTAACGGGGGCGCAAAAGGAAAAGGGTAACCCACTGCTAACACCAAACCTTTCGGCACAGCCCATTTTGTTCATGTGGGTAATCCACATACTTCACCCGTTCCATCCACATACTTCACCCGTTCCATCCACATACTTCACCCGTTCCATCCACATACTTGAACCGTTCCATCACATTCATCACCCGATCGCTCCATACTCTACACACGCTCCATACTCTAAATCCGTTCCATTCAACATACTTGACCCGTTACTTCCACCTACATCACCCGTTCCGTCACATACATCACCCGTACATCACCTGTTCGCTCCACACTTTATATCCCTTCCATTCGACATACTTCACCCATTCCATTTGACATACATCACCCGTCTGCTCCACACTCTACGCCCGCTCCACACTACACGCCCGCTCCACACTCTAGACCCATTACACACTCTACACTCGCCCCACAACTGCTCCACACTCTACAGCCACTCCAGACACTACATTTGCTCCACACCTTACTTCCACTCCACACCCTACATCTGTTCAACACCCTACAGCTGCTCCATGCTAACATCTACTCCATAGCCTACCTCTGCTATACGCTCTCATCCGCTATACGCTCTCATCCGCTATACGCACTTCATCCTGTCCACCGACATTCATCTGTTATACCGACTTAATCTGCTCAATTCACTTCATCTATTCATCATGCATTAACGGTTTAACTTATGTCACTTATCGCACGCACACGATCCGTCCCATGTTCTCCATCTGTCCCATGCACTACACTCGTTAAATGCATTTGAATCGTCTAGTCTATTTGTTCCATTTGTACCATGCACTTTTGCCTTCCATGCCATATATGTTTCATGCACTCTACCAGTTCAGTGCACTCTGTGCACTCATCTGTATCATGTATTTGTCTTTCCATCCTCTCCACTTTATTCTGCTTGTGCATTTTGTTCCTCTCGTCCATTACAATCATTTAATCAATTTAATTAATTTCAGCCATTTTACTGTTTTCATACAATTTATACTTTTTATCATCTTCACTAATTTGTTCCACTTTAATCATTCTATTTTGCTTGTCCTTTTTAAGTTACATTAGAGGTTATTAGTTTTCGATTTCTTGCTTGGAATGTTATTTATGTTGTTATTTATGATCTGGAAGATTGGGCTAGTTGAATTGCTTTTATCCACTTTATTCCTCTCGTCCACTTTGATCTTCTTGTCCTTTACATTTATTTCATCCATTTCATTACCCTTAACCACTTTACTGCTCTCGTACAACTAATTCTTTCTATCCACTTTACTGCTATGATCCTTTTTACTCATTCTATTTTGTTTGTCCTTTTT
Organism: Ambystoma mexicanum; assembly: GCF_040938575.1. Taxonomy (NCBI): domain Eukaryota; kingdom Metazoa; phylum Chordata; class Amphibia; order Caudata; family Ambystomatidae; genus Ambystoma; species Ambystoma mexicanum. The sequence continues at coordinate 72,913,746 of NC_090935.1, read as the reverse complement.
TAGTTTACCTTAGCGGTTATCATCTTTCGATTTCTTGCTCGGATCATGATGCTGGATTGTAATTTATGATCTAGCATTTTGGGCTAATGTCATTAAGTTTCTGTTATCCACTTTGAGCCACTGGTCGGTTTTAGAGGAAGAGCCATGTTTTCAGTAGTTTGCGGAAGGACGTGAGGTTCTCGGTGAGTCGGATGTGGGGTGGGAGTGCGTTCCACAGAGTGGGGGCCAAGGCTGAGAATGATTATCCACCTAAGCTGACTGAGTTTGTTTTTGGTATGACTAGGAGGCTTGCTGAGCTTGATCTTAGGGTACGAGCCGGGTGATAGGGTTTTAGTTTGTCTTGAAGATATTGAGGTCCCGTTTTATGCAGTGCTCGGTGAGAAATGCCTAAGGTTTTGAAGGTCACCCTTCGGGCAACCGGAAGCCAGTGCAGAGTTTTGATGGCTGGGGAGATGTGGTATCTTGGGCCAAGCGCTAGTAGCAGTTTGGCTGCAGTGTTTTGTGCTCTTTGTAGTTTATTCAGTTGGTATGCGTGCACTCTGAGGTAGAGGGGGTTAGCATAGTCCAGTCTTGATACAACAATTGATTGGACAGCAGACAGTCTGTTGGGAAAGGAGAGATATGGAAAAATGCTCCTTAGAGTTTTAAGATGGTAGTGGAAGGACTTTGAGACGTTGTTGACTTGGTGCGAGAGGGTTAGGTCAGAGTCTAGGGTGCATCCAAGGTTTTTCACTGAATTAGAGGGTGTCAGTGAATTGCCCATGATAGATGGCTAGGGTAGTGGGTGTGGAAGAAGTTTGGTGTTGCCACATACCATGATTTCGGCTTTGGAGGGATTTAGCAAGAGGTGGTTTGTGGTCATCCAGAGACCTATCTCGCGGAGGCAGGAAGCGAGGTCTGGTCGGCAGTTGGGTTTTGAGTTTAGCGTAGTTGTAGCACAGGATGTTGTGTAAGCGAATTATTCTTGGGAGGGTAGCCATGTAGAGGTTAAACAGGAGGGCTGATAGGCATGCTCCTTGTGGAACACCGGTGTCGACTGGTCGGGCTTGGGAGCAGTAGGTGGAGAGTAGGGTAATTTGGTTCCTATTGTTGAGGAAGGATGCTATCCATTTGAGGGCGGTTCCACAAATTCCTAGGGAGTGGAGGTGGTCAAGCAGGATTGAGTGGTTGATTGTGTCGAAGGCGGCGGATAGGTCAAGAAGGAATAATGAGGCGCATCCCGCAGAATCTGCCATGTTTTTAAGGTCATCCCAGATTGAGGTTAGGGTGCTTTCAGTTCCGTGTCAGGCTCTGAAACCTGATTGAATGGGGTCTAGGAGATTGTTGGCTTCGACAAAGGTATTTAGTTGGGAGTAGGCGGTTCGGTCAATGAGTTTGTCTAGGAATCTGGTGTTTGAGATGGGGTGGTAGTTTTTGGGCTCGAGAGGGTAGAGGGAAGATTTTTTTATAAGAGGTTTGATATGAACCATTTTGAATGCGTCGGGAAATATTCCTGAGGAAAGCGAGTCGTTTATGATGGTTCTTGCGTGTTCTCCTGCGCAGGTAGATGCGAACATTTATTTGAGGGTTGTGGCTGGGCAAGGGTCAAGCAGAGAGTCGGATGGTTTGTGGGCAGAGAGAAGTTCGAGAAATTGGTCAGTTGATATTGGACTGAAGGAGTCGAACGTTGGTTGGGAAGTGGTCGCAGGCAGTGGGTTGGCTGGTATGGGGGGTGGATTGCCTGGTGGGTGTATCAGAGCTAGTTTGTTGGTTAGAGTATTTTTTCTTTCGAGAGCTGTGGTGTACAAGTGGAGGGAGAGAGAGAGTCGCACAGTGATTGTGAGGGGGTCGGGAGGGTGGTGATGCATGATGGTTTGGTGAATTCGGTGATGATTTTGCTGAGGTTTTTACAGTTTAGGATTCGGGAGTTGTAAGGGGCTTTATTTGCTTTCCGGATTTCAGCCTTGTACTGGCGAAGTAGCCGGGCCAAAGTCGATCTGCTGAGGGGGGTTTTGCCTTTCCGCCATTTGCGTTCTAGGGATTTATGTGGTTGTTTAGTGGTCTTCAGTTCAGGTGTGAACCATCTAGGGAAAAGGCCACGGCGGGCTGATGGTTTCCAAGAGGGTGTGAGCAGCCGCATTAGCCGCATTGCAGGGATCGCTCAAAACAAGGTGCCAAAAAGGACAAGCTATCTCGTCCTTGGCACTACAAAGGTAATGTCAAGGACGAGATATCTCGTCCTTGGCACTTAAGGGGTTAATACTGCATACATTAAAAAGCAATGGTCATGGTGGGAATGCAATGATACTTCCATCATTCCAAAGCAGAGCTTACCTGTAAATATTCTAAATGCCTACTTAATATTCTTGAAGCCAAAATTTTGTAATTGATGTACACACCTACTATACCTTACTCCCCAGCACCAACCAGTGCCTTCGTAATGGCACAAAAAACAAATGTTCTTCCACAATGTCGATCTAAAGCAACTTAGCATACAGCAGGCATAGAAGAAATGCATTAAAGTGTGTGTTGGACAATTTTATCCCTAATGAACCCAATGAGTACACTCACACAAACAATACGTGTACACAAATCACAGTAGCAGTATTTTCCACAAGATACGTAAAAGGGAAAGTACTAAGTATGAGGGTTCAAAACTATCCTCAGTAACCTCTGAAACCACCAAGTACGCAAATGAGTCACTAGCTCTTTAAGAATGCTCATACAACAGCAAGACATATGGAACTATCACTATGTAAACTCATAAAGGTAGACTACCACTTCAGAATGTACACAGTGTGAAAATAGCAACAGGAATGCACAATCTTGTAAACGTACCCTGTAGGAATGGGACACTGTAAACAGTTAGAATATGCCACCTGGTATCTAACTGCAACCAAAATACTACAATGTTATTTTAAGCATTAAAACAACCCAACTCAACCTTCAACAACGACTGTCCTACAAACATATCCTCAAACACTTCCAATGTATGAGCAGTTACAGTACGCCAACAGGTACGTAACTACCATCACAATTGTGCAGTAGCACAGGACGATGGCACAATACTTGCAAACCACCAGGAGCAACAAAACACATAAAGAAACAGTGCTACAAAAAGGAAGTAGGTAAACATTTACGAAACACCAACTGCCAACAATGCCACCCATCCCACCAACATGTATAGGCCAGAAATCGTAAACCATTACATTACATCCTACTTCAAGAGTAAACCTTGAAAAGTGCTGTAACCAGTCCAACCGTTACTGCAATTCATTGTGCACCACAGCAGCAAAGAAATTTGGAAGTTTCTTTTTTAATCCAGCATGGATTTTTTTTTTCCCACAAACCCAATGATTATGCAAAGAAACACAGGAACTGCGCTCATTGCACAGTACACTTGTTCAAAGCCTAGTACTTATGAAGTACTAGCTATGGGGGTCCACAAAGTAAATACCTATATGCAATGTAATGCACTGCAAAGTAACAAAATACCTGCTCTAACATGTTCTGTTCTCTTTTCCCACAGATAATGCAGCAACGTGTACTACAAAATTGCACATTCGATACCCAAAAACCAGCACAGGCCCTCCCCAATCCAAACAGTAAGTATGCAATTATTGGTATCATACTTCTCTACAATGTCCATAGTGCAATGTGTGCACTTATTACTGCAATACACATAGCAATGCCACCATTTCCAATGCACACCTATATTACACTACGCAGCTTTTTCCTACGCCCTACATGAATTCACTACACCCAGTACAGAGCAGGGTGGGGCCAACCAGGCACTCAATATTGTAGACCCTGCCCACAACTGCTGCTGCACTGTACAACTATGCATACAAACATCTATACACGTATGAGAAACCCCACACATAACACAGCCACCTACCCCTTAGCCACTGCAGTTGACATTGCCTGCCATTTCTTGCACACAATAGATAACCTGTTTCCTACGCCAACTGTTCATGTAAGCCTATAGTTAGTGGACACACTGAATGCACTACACTACAGTAACCTACCCGATAATCTGCACAAGCAGAACAATGCAAATTGCCCAATGCAGCCATATATGTTACGTAACTGTCCTAATTGCTGCAACATTTGGCTCCACGCAGTCAAGTGGCACTGTTTAGGCCATTAGGTCATCTTCATTGTTATGTACACCATTTTAAAAGAAGGTATTCAACGCACATTTCACTGCAGCACATGGTACATAGCTCGGCAGCCATATTTCAAACACTGCGTTTCCCCCTTAAATTTTCAAACTTTTGTTTCCTTTTCTTATTGTATAATGGAAACACCATTTGAACACCATAACCCCCTTACAATGTTTGAAGAAGGTACGCAGTAATTCCTTTTCTTTGATGAACGACAGCCGCAAGCATGTTCATGCTGCAAGACACAAAACTGCGTACGATGGGCCAGCCACCCACATATGCTGAGACAGCGAACACATAGTCTGCCTCCGCCCATGCATCCAAAAGCCTAGGCCTTGCCCACAACCACTACAAGGCAATGGAGGAATGCATGGGAACATGATTCCTAACTTTGAAAAAACGACAAAGGAAAGAGTTATTTGCCGATATTGAAGGCTTAACAACCAATAGAGCTGAAATATCAGGCTTTACAGCTGAAGAGGCAGACAAAATACTTGGTCTTATCAAAGACACTGGATTTAGTGCGACTAGCACCAACAAAGAAGATCCAACACGTCAAATTAAACAACTGGAATACCTAATTTGGAAGGAAATTAATCGCAAACTACATGCGATCCTGCTTGGCAGATACCATAAAAGCCAAAGAATTCCAAGGGGACTACGAATCCAATTACGTCCCACCTTGTGCAAGGAAAGTAAAGAGTTTGTGAAGAGATGGGAAGCAATACTAAATAAGTGCTCTTTAGATTTGATTTTACTTACAATACAAGAACTAGCAAACAATCTAAAAGACCTGGGACAAGAAATTCAAGAGATAGAAAAAAAAACAGTAGCTACTCTGAACAGAGAAGAAGTAGACGGCATATTAGAAGACATCAATAACAAACTATCTGGATATAAGACAGAATTAGAAACAAAGATTTGTAAATTTAAATGAGATATGTACAACTATTTGAAAGACAAAGTGTACAGTTGGATGGACAAATACGGACCTCCCTTAAGAAAACCAAAGACAAATTACACCAGTGAAACATCAAGTTCAGGGACTGATACAGAGAGAGAAGCCAAGAAGAATCAACACCAGGCGCTCAGGAGCAATAGGTTCGACAGAAACACCAAACAGGAGCAGAGTTCCTGTTTTAGAGAAAGGAAGAAGAGAACAAGAAGGGGGAAAAGAAAAACAAAAGGGAAAAACAAACACGAGGCTACAACAGAAGAGAACATAGTAATTAATTTGTCATCAAGAAATCCAGACTTTACAAAAAGGCCTCAGTTTTGTCCCTACCTACGACAGCACTTTCTTTGACTCCAAAATCGAACTATATAGACTTATTCGAAAAATGAAACTGAAGGTGTTTTTAGCGAACTTGAAAAAGAACACCTTAGAGATGTGGACAACCTAGATCTCAAGGAATTCCCACCTATCTCGATACCATCAGTAGAGATATTTCAAAAACAGGTAACAAGAGATCTTGAGAAAATTCGATTCAAACACCCGAAAAACCGCAACATGAAACCCCATGAACTTAAACTGATCAAAAACTTATATGGAGATGAATCCATAACCATAAGATCTTCAGACAAAGGAGGAAGCCTGGTGCTATTAAACACCAGTGATTACGATCAAGAGAGCGTTAGACAACTCAGTGACACTAACACCTATGCTCTACTTGACAGGGATCCAACAGAGGAAATCAAATGCAATCTAGAGAAACTGCTAGAGAGAGCTGAAGAATCGAAATGGATCAATCACAATACCAAGACATTCTTAATGAATCTATATCCACGGATACCGCACTTTTACACTCTTCCTTAATTACATAAAGACCTCCACAAACCTGCAGGAAGACCAATTGTGGCAGGAATAGATAGCGTCTTGGAACCATTAGGGAAATATATCGACTATTTCCTGCAACCTCTCATTCAAAAAACTAGCACCTACATCAAAGACTCGACGCATTTTTTACAATATTTGAAAGCAATACAATTCAACTCTTACAATATCTGTTTTACTATAGACGTCAAGAGTCTCTACACTTCAATTCCTCACGATTTGGGCAAAGAGGCAGTAGAATGGTTACTTTTACGAGAAGAAGTCATACCTGCACAGAAGGAATTTATCATGGCACTCTTGGAATTCATTAGCAATAACACATATTTTCAATACACGAATGCATACCATATAAGTTGCAGGCGCAGCAATGGGGGCCACCATGGCCCCTTCATAAGCGAATGCTTTCATTCATAGGTTTGAGACTGAACATGTACTCCAAAATCACCTGTGGCACCAGGATCTAGCCATATGGATCGGATACATCGATGACATTTTTGGTATTTGGACAAGTACAGAATCCAAACGTTTAGAATTCTTCCATTTTTTGATTGACATAGATCCAAGAATTCAATTTACGCATGAATATTCATGCAAAACCATACATTTCCTGGATGTTGAAATCAAAATCACAGACTGTGAATACCAAACAACAATATTCCGAAAGAGCACAGATCGCAACAACCTATTACAAAGACTAAGCTTCCATCAACCCAGTCTGATTAATGCCAGATGCTACGGGTCAAAAGGATAGTCAGTCACCCCATAGACTATCAAGCTGCGGTCAAGGAGATGGGTAAGACATTTTTCGAGTGTGGCTATTCACAGGAGGAAGTGGAGGCAGCAGAGAGAAGGGAAGCCACTCAGAATAGAGAAGACCTGTTGAAACCCAAAGTGAAGAAAGATTCAACACCACCTCTAGTCTTTGTATCAAAGTACTCTAGACAGAGTAGTCGCATCAACACCATAATTAAGAAGAACTGGAACACAGTAACATGCGACCTGAGAGTTGAACACCTATTCAGAGAATTCCCCACTTTTGCATACCAACGCAGTCAAAAACTCAAAGACAAATTGCTCAACACCAAACCTCCACGATAAAAGAGAATAACAGAACGCATTGGGACATTCCCTTGCTTAAATTGTAGCAACTGTAACTATATTATGAAAGGTGACACAGTCAATCAACCATACTCTGGAGAAAAAATCAAACTTAAAAGTTATGCTACATGCCATACACACAGCATTATCTATGGGATCAAATGCACATGCGGCCTATTCTATGTAGGCCAGACACAACGCACAGCGAAGTCACAGTGGAACGAACATATATCCTGCATAAGGAACCACACTGCCAACTCAGCAGTAGCCAGGCATTGGCAGGAAAAACAACACAATTTGGCGCAGATTAAGTTTGTGATTTTAGAAATGGTCCAGAGGAGAGATAAACATGAAAACCTACAGAAAAGATTGGACCAACGAGAAACATTCGGGATCGATCGACTGAACTCTTTGCCACCCAAAGAGATCAATGAAGAAATTAACTACATGTGTTTTCTGTAACCAAGAGATGGCATAGTGTTCTTTACAGAAAGCGTAGCTCAAATTGAATGTAGATTTTTTTCTGCAAACTGATGCCTAAACAACAGGGACCATTGCATAGTACCTGATTAACCATCAGTACATGTATCACCTTTTTGACTTTCTTGATTTTCATTTATTATGTTTATTTTTCTACATTGCTACACCTTTGACATTTGGTCTTCATGATCTTACAAATCTTTCCTTCCACCCCATTAGGCATTCCATAGATATACCTGATCACACGTATTTCAATATGAGCAATCAAGATAACAGATTGAAATTATGTTGGGCAATAATTGGTGTAGTGTCTACATAGTTAGGCATTCTGACTATCATACTCAGCAGTGTCCCCTTAGAGAACACAATATATACGCAACCTTTTAGCGTTTTGTTATTTATGAGTAGCAATGAGGAATTACCATGGAGCGTTTCCTAAATGGAATGCCCCATGGGCTCCACAATACCTTGCTGGTACTTATTTCAAAGGAAAAGCGTGGTCTGCATCTCGAGCGGTGCACGATATATAGCAATCCACATTGTTACTGTGGCTGCCATGCAGACAGCCCCGCCTATCCATGTTTACACGGAGGAATGGGGCCCGAGGCGTACGTGCGACGGCCTCCCGCTGCAGCGCGTCGCCTCGCCCCTGTCTCCATGGCAACATATAAATGTTCTCAGAATCATTCGCACTCGCATTTTTGCGGATGAGTCTGACACCGGAACTTGAGCGCGAAGGAGACAGGCAAGAGCTCGAGCATATCGGGTAATTGAAAATCAACACAGATTGTACAGTTTTCTTATATGCTCCTATCTTTTTGACAGGAGCAGCGATCACACGTGTATTGTACACGTTCCTAGAGGATTTACATGATACAAGAGGTACATGTTTTTATACTTATTCCGATCTAGCCTGTATACCATGAATATTTATTGAAAATATAGGTTTACTGACACTAAATTCTCTTTTTTTCTACCTCAACACATTGGGACACATTTATTGACACATTTATTATTGGTATGTAATTATCTTTTCTCACAAATTGCATCTAACTTTAACCTTGTTGTTCAATTTAATTTATGTTTGGTAATGAAAGCGTATGTTGGGCAAAGCAGAATTTACAATGTATACATAATGTACAGCCCTGAGGATGGTTTATAACCGAAATGCATTGGCACATGTACATGACACGCTAACCATTATGTTTGCCTCATGAAATATAAAATAGAAGCACTTATGGAAATACATACAGAGAAATGTGTATAAACATGTCCTATGTTTAATCTAAACGGCTCATTTGCAAGTAAATGATTTTGGAACCCATACAAGTAACAAACCATTGAATTGTGCAACCCTGACAGGGGTCAACTGAGAGCACCAGTTTAAATAGGGTGGATTCACCATATTTTCATTTTTGCAAACATGGTGCCACATACCATACTTGAGAAACGTTCCACAGCCACCAACACCCCTACGCACTGCCACAACATAATGGAAATCCACAACATCAACATAACCACTGGCACCCCTATCCAACAGCGGGATGTCAGAAGGTATGGTTATAATAGCTTATCCAAATGAGGCAAGGCAAAGGCAATGCATTCTTTATACATGTCTGCAATCCACATACCCATATCACAGTGGTCCCATACATGGCCGCATTGCATTGCGGGGGTTGTGGCCAAGGCCTAGGCTCTTGGGTACATGCAGAGGCCTACGGCCTCCGCCCATGCACCCAAGAGCCTAGTACTTGAACACACCCACTAGAAGGCAATAGAGCCATGCATGGGAACATGTCGCCACGCAGCCTTCCTGACGACAGGTACGTATGGGTACACTAACGGACCCAAACAAGGCAACATTCTCCAACCTACTTCCATCCAGTGGCCAGACTGTTAGGGCCAAGGGCCCTAGCCATGCACACAAGGCAGTAGGGCCTTTGCAGACACAACACACCAAAGTACACCAACTGGACATTTCCTCATATTGTCTCCAATGCACTCCTCATCCCCAATGGAGGCTGCCTGCACTCAGCAAAAAATGATAGTCGCCTGTGCAGCTACCCGCCAATGAAGTATATGTGAGTAGCTGCATAAAACATCCATATGGTAATACTGTGATGGTAAAACAATCCTTCCATGTGGCAAAGTATTACTGCCCTCCCTAAAGCAAGGCTGTGGCCAAGCCCTAGCCTCTTGGGTACATGCAGAGGCCTATGGCCTCCGCCCATCCACCCAAAAATCTAGACATTGCCCACAACCACTACACAGCAATGGAGGCATGCATTGCGATATGGTGCCACATACCATACTTGACAAACGTGCCACAGCCACCAACACCCCTACCCACCGCTACAACACAATGGGAACCCACAGCGCCAACATACATAACCACCAGCACCCCTAGCCAACAGCGGAATGTCAGAAGGTATGGGTATAATACCTTATCCAAATGAGCTAAGGCAAAGGGAATTAACTCTTTATACATATGTGTGCAATTCACATACCATTATCACAGTGGTGCCATACATGGCCGCGTTGCGTGGGTTGTGGCGAAGGAGCCTTCCCAAATGATCAAGCCAAGGAAGCCTTTGTATTGTCTTATCTCAGCGGCAGTGCAGCTGATTGGTCAATTCCACTAGTTACTCAGGATGACCCAATTCTTCGGGATTTTCTGGGCTTCCAAACTAGCATGGAAAGACTATTTGCCCGGCACTCCCAAGGACAGGCCCTGGATAACAAACTTTTGTCCCTACGACAGGGTAACCAGGACCTTCTATCCTACATCGCAACCTTTAATAGGTTGATAGTGGAAACTGGATGGCCTGAGGTAAAACGAATAACGTTATTTCATCGAGGGCTTCGAGGAGAACTCAAGGATGTCTTGGCTCAAGTCGTGAAACCACCTCAAGACTGCGCTGAATATACAGACTTAGTGGTCCAGTTAGATCACAGACTTCAGAACAGAAAGGCTGATCGAGCCAAGTTTGAGAATCAGGTGTTGGTCAAAACCCACGCTAACCCCAAAGGAGCAGATGCTTCAGAACCCATGTAAATCGGAGGGGTTAAAGGATAACCCAGAAGGAAAGAGAAAGGAGACGGCAAATGCAATTGTGTCTATATTGTGGGACTTCTGGGCATTCTCTATGGGATTGCCCTGTAAAACCACCCAAGAAGGTGGTAGGAGCTGCTGATAAAAGCCATATGAGTCAGACTCGGGAAACGACCACGCCTGACAAGCGTAGAGGTCCGCTTGCCGAGCTTGAAGAAGGATACTCAGACCTCGCATTTCATCATACCAATGGTCCTCATATATCCAGGGCAGCCATCGCGTATGCACGCAGTAAGGGCATACATTGATAGCGGGGCCATAGGAAACTATGTGGACTATGAATAGGTTTCCAGGATGAATCTACCTCTCTGCCGAAAAACCACCTCAGATGTCATCACCACAGTCGATGGAACTGAAATTGCCTCTGGGCCTGTAACTCATTCCACCGCAGAGATGACACTATTGGGTCAGGATGGGCATCGAGATACTATTGTGTTTGATCTAATCAAAGCCCCACAGTTCCAAATAATACTGGGGATACCTTGGTTGGAAACACATAATCCTTGTATTGATTGGCGAGAGAAGAGAATAACCTTCCCGGATTGTGCACAAACCTGTTACCCAAAGTAAAGTCAGAACGCAGGCCTGGCCACAGTAACCACAGCAGTCATGCAACTACCTCCAGAATACCAAGAATTCCAGGATGTCTTCCGAAAAGAACAGGCAAACACCTTACCTCCTCACAGATCGTACGATTGTCAAATCGATCTCATACCCGGTGCACAACCCCCTTGTAGCAGGATCTATGCCCTTACGGAACCTGAGAACCTTCACCTACGACAATACTTAGACCTCAGAACGTGCATAGACTACCGCGCATTGAACCAGATAACTGTTAAGAACCGATACCCATCGCCTCTGATCCCTGAACTACTAGACCAAGCGAAGGACGCTTGTACATACACTAAATTAGATCTCCGGGGGGGCAAACCATCTGGTACGTGTAAAAGAAGGCGACGAATGGAAGACGGCTTTCCGCACTAAGTATGGGTTATTCGAATACCAGGTGATGCCTTTCGGGTTGTGCAATGCACCAGCAGCCTTCCAATACTTCATGAACGATGTCCTTCGTGAACTCATTGACGTTTGTGTTGTCGTATATATCGATGATATTCTAGTGTACTCCTCTTCAGAATCTGACCATGTGAAGCACATCTGACCAGTCCTTGAAAAATTGTGCCAGCACAAACTATATGCAAAACTGGAAAAATGACACAGAAGTTGAATTCCTTGGGTTTATCCTGACCCCAAAGAGAGTCCGAATGGACTCACGAAAGGTGGACGCAATCCTTAAGTGGCCATCACCAAGTTCAGTTAAAGGAGTACAAAGCATGCTCGGCTTTGCCAATTTCTACCGCAGATTCATCCCAGATTTTTCACATGTTGTACATCCCATCACAGCACTCTTGCGAAAAAATAAACGCTTTATGTGGACTGAAGAAGCTGAAAATGCCTTCCAAGAGCTGAAAGTGAAATTCACGTCTGCCCCTGTATTAAAGCACCCGTGCCCTGAACTTCCATACATAGTGGAAACTGATGCATCCAGTCTAGCCATGGGAGCTGTCCTGTCTCAAAAGGACCCTTTAACTGGCCAGCTTCATCCAGTAGCATTTTGGTCAGGAAAGTTCTCGGCACCCGAGTTAAACTATGCGGTTACTGACAAGGAGTTATTAGCCATTAAATCCGCCTTCAAGGCTTGGAGGCACTATCTTCTCGGTGCCAGGCATACCATTACTGTGATCACTGGAAGCCAGGTGAGCGTAACAAACAAATAAGTGTTCCCCCTCTCACTCTGATTCCGGCTACATCGCCTATGTTAGAGATTATACAATCTCGTAATGATCAAGCCTGTGGTCGTAAATCCCTGACTGATGGGGAAGTTCTTGAGTATGTCTCACCCTTGAAAGGTAAACAGGGGGACACCATTGCAGGGTTGTTAGATAATAGAAATCAAGTCCTGTCCAATATAGAAGGCAATCTAGGAACCATGGTTTCTGACGATATGCCACATGAGGGCGAACTGGACTCAGATGGCACTGGCTATCTCTATGGAGTTGGCCAAACAAGTACGGCTTTCATTAGACTTTAAAACCAATCAAAGCTCCATTCCAGAATCCCCAGATTGTGCGGTTGGTCTCACTGAAATAATGTTGCATCAGCACATTGACAAAGACTTGTCATTGGTAGAACCATGCCCTATATCACATTCTACGGCAATGGCAGACTTACATGACTATAACTGGGTAGCGGAATCTGCCGAGGGGGGCGATCTTCGGGGTAGAGACCCCAAGGACCAAATGGTAGGGGTGGTCAAGGAAGGTAGAGAGGAGGGCTCAGCAACAGTGGTAGATGAGCGGTCCTTCCCTATCCTAGCCCGGCTCCTTGATTCAATGGATAGAGGGTATGATTTGCTCAACTTTGAGATTCGAGACCTAAGACAGTCTGTGGGGAATTGGTGAGATAGGCACATTTTTTGGAGGGTATATAATTGCGGTTACAAACCAGAACGCAATGCTCAATAAATGGGAAAACTCTGCTGAGAAAGCTAACGCCCGGGTGGGCTAGGAATCAGAACTGGGGATTGAATCGATCTCAGTAATGGGTAGTTGCAGAAGTGTGTTAGCCCCAGCAATGTGGCAACATTACAGCCAGTTTCCTTGCTGGGGTCTCCCTCAGAGTAGGGAGAAGCTATGATATGCAGTAGTCCAAAGGAGAAACTCCATGCTTTGAGTGGCCCGAGTTGTTCCGTAATTAAGGAAAACATACCCTCCCAAAGGAAAAAACTAATAAACTGTAAATTACCCTCTAAACAGAATAACAGAGGATCTAGAAAGTTAAAAGCGGAGGTGGATAAGCAAATGCTAGTAGACGGGGCCAATCTGGAACAAAAGAAAAGGGATTTCTTAAAGTCAAATAAAGTAAAGTGCCTTAAAGAATCATGTAGTGAGGCAAAGCAAACTAGAGAGGTAGGACCCCAGGCGATTGGGTCGTTGGAGGTTAGCCCTTCTTTTGACTTAAGTAACATTTCTGTATATCAAACAAACAGGGAGGCCCAGGACATTTCGAGGAGGGCGGAGTAAATGGGGGAGTCAAATAAAGAGAAAACAACTGGCCAATGTGGCGGTGTCATGATCCCTACCCCCAACCCTCATAGGTAAGTCAGTCTTCCCCTTGGAGCCAAGTTAGGGTCTCTTATTATAGCCTGAAAGGCCTTGCCATCTTGCCAAAGACTCTCCTGGAGTCAGTCCTGGTCGCCTCTGGCGCCAGGCTCATACTTAATGTGAAGGTAATATGGGGGCCTGGACTTGGTAATCGGCTGGGTCCAACATGGAGGCTCCCACATAGCTCAGTTCCAAGAACTGAGCCATGCGTTCTAGTGTTTTGGGTGTGGTCGGGCCATGGAATACCTGGGGCTATATAAGCCACCGAGATTTTCAAGTATTACAAAAGAACATGCTAATACCTTACCACCGCACAGGCCTTATGACTGTCAGATCAATCTCGTACCTGGTGCCCAAATTCCTTGTGGGCGAATCTACGCACTCACTGAACCTGAAAAACCTCAATTTGAAGTCCTATTTAGATCAATACCTGGCAAATAGGTTTATTCGCCCGTCTAAATCACCGGCAGCCTCTCCATTATTCTTAGTACCAAAAAAAGGAAGGAGATTTAAGGACTTGCATCGACTACCGCCCATTAAACCAAATCACCGTAAAAGAATGCTACCCACTACCTCTTATTCCAGAACTGTTAGATCAAGTCAAAGATGCGCAAATCTATACTAAATTGGACCTTGGGGGGGTGTACCATCTTGTTCGGGTAAAGAAAGGAGACAAATGGAAAACCGCCTTTCGCACCAAATATGGCCTGTATGAATACCAGGTGATGCCCTTTGGGCTTTGCAAGCCCCTGCTGCTTTCCAATATTTCATGAACGATGTCTTAAGGGAATTAATCGATGTGTGTGCCTTGGTCTACATTGACAATATCTTAGTGTATTCTGCTTCAAAACAAGACCATGTCAAGTATGTCCGTTCTGTCCTCGCAAAACTCTGTCAACATCACCTATATGCTAAACTCGAAAAATGTTAATTTCATGTCACCAAAGTTCCTTGGTTTTGTTCTCACTCCAAAGGGAATCCAAATGGATCTGCACAAGGTAGACGCTATTCTAACTTGGCCGTCACTGACTTCTCTCAAAGTAATTCAGAGCATGTTGGGCTTTGCACATTTTTACCACCAATTCATCCCAGGTTTTTCTCAAATAGTGCATCCGATCACATCACTATTACGAAAAAACAAATTCCAATGGACAGAAGAAGCAGAAAAGGCCTTTCAAGAACTCAAAAAGAGGTTCACTTCTGCCCCGATTCTACGACATCCTCGCCCAGACCTCTCTTATGTGGTGGAAACGGACACCTCAAGCTGGCAATGGAAGCTTTTCTTTCACAAAGGGACCCCAAAACTGGTCAGTTGCATCCTGTGGCTTTCTGGTCACGTAAGTTCTCACCTCCTGAGCTCAACTATGCTATCACGGACAAAGAACTTCTAGCTATTAAATCAGCCTTTAAGGCCTGTTGACATTACCTCCTAGGTGCCAGGCATACCATCACCGTAATAACTGACCATCAAAACCTACAATACTTAAAAAGAGCGAAGGCTCAATCTTCACGTCAACTGCGCTGGGCCCTCTTCTTCGCAGAATATGACTATGTGATCAGGTTTCGACCGGGAGTCAGAAATGGAAAGGCTGATGCCCCTATGGGAATTGATGAAAAGGTATACACGACCCCAGACCCAGTGGCCATCATTCCAAGTGACAAACTTCTAGGGCTTACAGCAACATTGACTCAAAGTGAACTCCAGAACAAGATTCAACTCTTGATGAGTCCTAAGCTATTACAAGAATGGAGTATACAAGGGGAACATCACGTAATTAAAGATCAACTACCATATTTCAAGAACCGTTTACACTTGCCAAGCAAAGAATTACAGGAACAAGTCATCTCTGGCTATCATGACTCCTTAATTGAGGGTCATCCGGGAATCGCTAAAACATTAGCTAAGGTGAAAAGAAATTACTGGTGGCCCACTTGGTGCAAAGATATTATTCAGTGTATCCAGTCCTGCGGTGTGTGTGTGCATAAAATAAATCGCAGAAGCAGAAACCAGCTGGTCTTCTTCAGCCATTGGAGATTCCGCATGCACCCTGGCATACGCTGTCTCTCGACTTTATCACAGACTTACCTCTCAGTCAAGGATTCAACACCATTCTAGTGGTTGTAGACGTGTTTTCGAAGATGGCACATTTAATTCCTTTGAAAGGTCTCACAAATGCATCTAGCCTGGCAAAGGTATTTCTTGCACATATTATACGACTACATGGTTTTCCGTAGGTCCTGATTTCCGACCGAGGTAGTCAATTTGTGTCTTACTTCTGGAGGAAGTGCTGTTCAATGGCCCAAATTGATATTAGACTATCCACAAGTCACCATCCCCAAATGGATGGCCAAACGGAGAGAACGAACCAAACACTTGAACAATACCTACGCTGTATGCTACATCAAGTGGAAGGAAATTGGAAAGACTTGTTATAGATAGCGGAATATGCCTATAATAACTCTCTACACACCAGTACTGGGCAGACTCCTTTTTATATCATATATGGTAGACATCCAAGCATTTCTGAACTAGACGTCCCAACCACTTTGGAAATGCCAGCAATAAAAACCCTACACACAACCATCTCTCAAGCCTTCAAGAAGGCAGATGAACATTTACTCCAAGCTAAGACCAACCAAAAGAAATTCTACGACCAGCATCGTAGGAAGGCTCCTGATTATCAAGTTGGGGACGAAGTCTGGTTAGCATCAAAACATGTGTCCATAAAAGGAACCCAGACTTTTCGCCCACAATACCCAGGACCTTTCACGATTGAATCGGTGATAAATCCAGCAGCTGTTAAACTAGCCTTGCCATCAAATATGCAGATTCATCCTGTGTTCCACGTATCTCTTCTGAAACCTGTTCAACCTGGAACCCGTGTTACAACACCACCAAAATCAGTAATAGTTCATGGAGAACCGGAGTTTGAAGTTAAAGATATCCTGGATTCGAAATACACCAGATCTAAGCTATATTATCTAGTAGATTGGAAAGGATATGGCCCGCAGGACAGAACATGAGAACCTTGTGAGTACATCCATGCTCCACGCTTGATAAAACGGTTCCGCCAGAATCACCCAACCAAACCAGGACCAGGCAGAAGGACTACCGTGAGAGGGGCCTTGGGGGAGAGTGTTGTCATGATCCCTACCCCCAACCCTCATAGGCAACAAGTCATCTCTGGCTATCATGACTCCTTAATTGAGGGTCATCCGGGAATCGCTAAAACATTAGCTAAGGTGAAAAGAAATCGCGCACCCTGGAAGAACAAGAACATCATTACTACAGCATTTACCTGTGAGTAGCATCCTGTCTTCGGCCCCTCTAACCCGGAACACCAGCATCTCATAGGCAAGTCAGTCTTCCCTTTGGAGCCAAGTTAGGGTCTCCTATTATGGCCTCAAAGGCCTTGCCATCTTGCCAAAGACTCTCCTGGAGTCAGTCCTTGCACCTCTGGCACCAGGCTCAAACTTAATTTGAAGGTAATATGGGGGCCTGGACTTTGTAATGGGCTGGGTCCAACATGGAGGCTCCCACATAGCTCAGTTCCAAGAACTGAGCCATGCGGTCTAGTGTTTTGGGTGTGGTCGGGCCATGGAATAACTGGGGCTATATAAGCCACGCCCAAACAGAGGCACACGCTTTGCTCACCGTGTCCAGCTCTGCCTCCTGAATTCCTTACCTGCTGAATCCTGGAATCGCGCACCCTGGAAGAACAAGAACATCATTACTACAGCATTTACCTGTGAGTAGCATCCTGTCTTCGGCCCCTCTAACCCGGAACACCAGCATCTAGGCGCTGCATCACTTCCCCGGAACACCAGCATCTAGGCGGCACATCCTCCTCCGGAGCACCGCAACCTGGAAAGGAGAGAGAGAAAGAACAGCATTAGTGAGCACCTAATCATTCTTATTAAGGAATCACAAGACGCTTACCTGATTCGAACGTCTCGTGATCGGCATCCATTCTGGAACATCACAGCGACCTGCAAGCAAGACAAGAGACACAGGTTAGCACAAGAAAGGCAAATTAACGCCAAGCACTGCACATTACTTTCTAAAAACCGCCACGCAATGCGCATTCGCTCACCAACTCATGCTCAACGCCGATCCGCATGGCAACGCCAAAATCACTTTCCACACCTAGAGGAAAGAAAAGAATAAGGAGGAAGAAAGAAAGAAGAGAGACTGAAATGTCAAAACTGTGAAGAAGCAACCTCCAAAATTGGAGTCACAGCAGGACTGGACTCGACCAGGGCTAGCACCAGTGAAGTAACTTGGTCGCAACACGCCCGCTCCATCTACGCGCCCCTGCAGGACGGAGAGCACATCGTACAAAAAATCAAGGTGAGGACAGGTCTGTGGGAAGGTATGGCTTTCAAGGGAGGCAGGGGATAATCAGCAAGGAACAATTAAGTTTTGAACCCAGCTCTCCAGTATTGCAGGCCCAACTCTCTGAAGCATTACCAAGGGAGGAGGTTCGAGGGAGAGCGAAGGGTCGAGCCAGGCTGAGTGGTGTCCCCGTGGATACCAGGTGAGCGTTACCTTAAGGGACGCTGGCTCAATACCATTGTTGGAGCCTACCAACTTAAAGTCACTGGAGAGGGGAAAATCCCATTTTGGGTCCACAATAAATATTTTCAAAACCGGTCATAGTGAAGTATACTGCTGGGGGTCGGGATATTGGGGAGGCTCATTGTGAAATGCCAGCCCCCCCATCCTGAACAATAGTGACAGCATTTAAAAGGAGCCACAGCCTATCCCTCGGTAGAATTGAAGTGGATCGGAGTGACATGTTGGTGGCCCTGTTGGAATTGCAACCTGGGGCTCTATATGGGTCCAATAAATGACTCCTAGTATACGTTTACCTAAACCCAGATAAAAAGCCATTGAAAGAGGCGCTAGCTGCCTTATCCTTTACATTCTTGGGTGAACTACATGATGAGGGGCAGCAGTGATAGTTGCAGGCAATGTTAATGCAGAATGCCTGGATGATCCCTGATATTTGGTACCCAACAGAATCTGAACCTCTAAGGAATCACGGAACTGGGGCAAGAGGATTTGGCAAGAGTTGGATGTATGGGATCTCTCAATTTTAAACAGGCATTTCCAGGGAAATATCCCTCCAAATTTTACATGGCAAAATGGCCTTTGGAAAACAACTATAGACTATCTTTTTGTCTCCTCAGATTTGTTCCTGAAAGATGGAAGCCTGGTGGTAAAAAAACTGGACTTAAGCAAACCACCTATTAATAACCTGAAAAAATTAAGCGTTTGCAAAAAAGCAGGAGAATAATATGCATTTGGTAGTGGAAATAAAATCAATAAATCACAAGGTTAAATGGTTTCCAAGATTGGCAAGGGCATTGGACACAGAGATTGCCCCCCTCACCTGGTGGGGATTTTGTAGGCTCTGAATTTGGGCACAAGGATCAAAGTAAGATTAGATGCCCACGGATCCTATTCACCTTTGATAGAGACAAACAGGGGTTTGCGCCAGGGGTGTGTGTTGGCGCCTTTCCTCTTTTATTTCTATATCAAAGGAATTTTTTATTATTTGAGTCGGATAATGACAAAGTCCCCTAGGCTGGGTGAGCTTAAAATCCAACATTTGTTGTACGCAGATGACATTGTCATCTGCAACTTGACACTGATTGGTTTTCAAAGAGCCTTGTCACGGTGTAAGACTTTCTGGTAATCTGGATTTGTCAATAAATCCAGTAAAATCCAAAGTATTGGTGTTAAAGGGAGGAAATAAAAAATTCAGAACTTTTTCTTGGAAGCTGAGGGGCTATAGCCTTGAAGTGGTAAATAAGTTTAAATATCTTGGGTCTTTCGTTTACGATAATGGGGGAGGGTCCGATTTACTGATTGACCTCAATGCCAAGTTTTAGGGGGCAACAGCGCATCTCTGCCAGTTCGACTTCAAATTTGGTAGATTTTCGTTCCTCCCACTGTTTAAACTGTATAAACAACAAATTGTACCAAAATTAACCTATGGACTACAAACCAGGAATGTATTAATTGACTGGCCAAAACGTGAGGCGATCATCTGGAGAGGGTTGCTACGTCTCCGGCAATCAGTACCATTGGTGGGCATACTATACAAATTGGGGCACCTTCCAATCCAGACCACGAATGATTGGGGGAAGTTGCAGATTTTTTTGAGTATACTGGCACCCCCAGCTGCCTCAATTTATGAGAGATTAAATGTACTCTGGTTAAAAGGTTTGTGTAAAGTCTTATCGGATTGGGGGCAGACTGTTTGAAGATACTGGGAATGATAGGGGTCTCAATAGAAGACCTGAGAGCAACAGCTTATTTGGTTAAACAAAAACTATTCAGACATGTGTGGGTTTCACTTAGAGAAAATGTAATGCAATATCAGTGCTTTGGTGACTACTTTGTCTGGACAATCAAAAATTATAACAACATTGTCCTTTATTTGAAAAAAAACACCCGTCAAGGCTTTTTAAGTACAAAATGCTGAGACTCTTATTAAACGTACTGCTAACCCTAGAAGTTCTAGGTATACGAAATAAAGTGCAGAGGGTTCAGAGAATTTTGCGGCACGGTCACAAGGAGATAGAGACCCTAAAACATTTATGTGTACAATGTCCCACCTTATGTATGTTGATCGGTCAAATTACACCAATGAACTTTAGTCCAACGGAACAGTCCAATGGAACAGGATCTGTAGATAAGGATCCTAAATACAAATTACATTTCCTTATCGATTCGACTTTTAGTGATTTAAAGGCAAGCTTTGAGGAATTGTAATGATGTATGATATATGAATGTTTCATTTTTAGAATGTTTGTAATCTATTTAATATGGAATATGGAACATGGAATATGGAATGTTGTTCACGTTGATGATGATTTTTACTTGTGGGTTTTTAGCAAAAAAGAAATTGTCAAATTCTTTTAAGGAAGTGTAAAATTGTTGTTTGTAAATTGTGTGAAAAGTACAGATTTGTACTGTAATGCACAATAAAATAAATAAAAACAAGTCCTTCCTAAGTGAACCGAGCTATAGAGTTTTCGCAGGGTCTGAATCAGCCAATCCCATTCCAGTATCCTATGCGATCATATAAGGATACTGTCTCTCACCCATATTGTACAATATGTACACTAAGCCACTCTTTGACCACTTAGACAGCCTAAACATCTCGAACACCAATTTTGCTGATGACACGCAGGTCCTCCTCAAACTCACTGGCAACCATGAACTTGATTCTGCAAACATCAACCAGGTCTTCAGAATCATCCAAGCTTGGATGGCTAACCACCATCTCTGCTTGAATGATGATAGAAATGAGCTGCTCATTGTTGGCTCTCTGCACCGCCGCAAGCATCTAGACCCTGCTTTTGCCTCCTTTCGTATCAACGATAACATCACCAATATCTCAACCCATGTGTGGGTTTTCCCTGTTAATAATTAATAAAAAGACTGAGCCACTGAGTAGTTTTATGGGTTATGTAAAGTAACCAACAGTTTTTATTAACAGGAACTTTCTTTTTCTTTTAGGCTTAAAGAAAAAGATATGTCTTTCTCCAGAATCTTCAGATTCCTCCAAAAGGAAACTCACTCAGAGAACAAGTTCAGGTAAGTGACTGTGTCAGTTCTTAGAGTTCATTTACTCTTCCACTTGCTGTCTCTGTGCTTCTCTTTCTTTCCTTCCAATCATTTCGAGAGATGTGTTTGTTTCACTTTCTCTTGTATCACTCTTTCTGTCTCTTTATTTCATTCTTTTGTTTAATTGACTTCTTTCTTAAAATACGGCTGTTTTAACCTGACTACTTTCAGAGACACCCTCTCTTCTTATTTTTTTAAAAAGAGCGAGTCACGTGCTCAAAAGAAGATACCCTGATGCAAAGGACTACTCCTGGTCTCTCAGTGAAATATATTTGAGTTCTTGCCCGTGATGACAAAGTTCGTTCATGAATAAAAAAATATAAGGAAACTCCTCCCAGTGTCGTGCACCCACGTTACTGAGGCTTCTGGTTACATTGTCTCATTGTACAGCCAAATTCTCCCCAGGGATCCTTTTCAAGCTTCAGTTTACTTCAAACGCTCTCTCTCTCTCTCTCTCTCTCTCTCTCTCTCCGCATCTCCGAGTGTGTTCCTCTTCAATCTTCGGCACCTCTGTTTCTTTACTAGTGGACTTCGCCGACTCCTTTGTCTTCTGCTCGCTCGTCTTGGGGTTTAATGCATTTCCATATTGATTTAATATCAGCCGATTTAATATCAGCTGTCGCCAGCTGGTCCCTTCCGGGTCTCGACTCCCGTGACATATCACCAAGGGACACACCTCCGCCCAGACAGCCATTTCGTAAAATGGCCCGGCTCTCTTCAATAGTCGGCTTCCGATTCGCCTCACCCGGCGGGTCTCTTGCCACACAACCAGCGCCTGTACCTTAATAGCGTGGCAGCGTGTACCTCAATAGCGGTGCGGCGTACCTTCTATCACTCTTCAAACAGCGACAACGATCGCCTCATCTCTGCTTCATGACACCTTCACTGAGCGCAACGGTGCAACATCCTTCAGTGATTCCAACGGTGGCAACGATCTCCTCCCCTAATTTATATCAATATTCCCCTCTGAGCGCAACGGCGCAACTGGAACAGCAGCAACAGGCTGTATATCTCTAGTCTCCCTCCTGTCTATAATAAACCCAGGTATAACCTTCGTTCTCCGGCTCCTCCGTCTCTTCTTTTGTTCCCTAGCAACGAAAGCTAAGCAGTCCTATGCCTCGTTGTTGGAACAGCCTTGCGATTATCAGTGCGACCATAGTGCTTCTTTTATCATAAACCAACACCCTGTGTAGCGCAAAGGAACAGCGCGTGACTCAAGATTAACTTTTGCGGATCGACAGCAAAGACACATGCAAATCGCTGAATATTCTCTAAACATTTGATATCAAATAAATGTACTTTACAAAATGTACAATGTTGCTGTTTGCTTTTAAATCACAGTTTCATATTCCGAATTGTGGCGCGCTGTATTGTGAAGTGATGTGTGTTGTTTTCCGGGTTCTGTGTAAAGTCACGTAGGACTGGAGACGACTGGGCGCGTTTGGCTACGCACCCTGTAAGGTCGCAGAGAGAGACAGGGAATATGAATGCTTTGATAATGTCAGGCTTAGGGGCGGGAGATATGATTTAGTGTCGCAAAAGCAGGTCAGCCAGGTCGATGGGGCAAGTGATAGGATTATCACAGAATGTCGGCGCACAGCAGCCTGATTTATCATTTGTTTAGTGGACAAAAAGTCGGGTAAGGCCCATAGGAAATTGTAATGGCAGCAGACATAAGGAGGGTTCTTAGAACACTTTCAACCTGACAACGAACAACACAAATAGCGTTCTCAGATCACCCCCATTTTGTTTATTTGCAAACATTTCAGAACACCGCGAGTGTTCTTAGAACACATTCAACTTGCCACAGTACAATACAGACAGCGTCCTCAGGACACCCCCATTTTGTTTATGTACGAACATTTAAGGACACCGCGAGTGTTCTTAGCTCAATTTTAGCTTGCTTGCGAACAAAACGGACACATACTCCGTCCTCAGAACACCTCACCATTGAGTTTATATAGAACATTTCAGAACAGCCGTGTTGTCCGCAGACAAATCGAACACAACAAAAGCGTCTAGCACATAAAAAAAACAGAACATTGAACCTATGTCATACTCCCCCACCCTCCCCAAACACTCTTACACACCAACACACTCCACTAAATACAATTTTGAATCCAAGTTTCACTGCGCTGTCCGCGGTCGTCGGCGAATGCAAGATGGCGGACGCCACAAAAAATCTGACGCGCTTCATGCACCATGCCGTTCAATCAGCGAACACGTTGCATGTCCGCGGACATCACGCAAGCCGCTTGGCCAATCGGGGCGCTGTCCGTGGAGCGAACAGGGAAGTCTGTCCACGGAGCGAACGGAGATATCAATAATTTGTTTGCCTTACATTTTAGTCATTTTTAAAAGAACTACTGGACGGATTTACATCAAAATGGCAAAAGCACGCTTTTGGGACCAAGCCCCCGCTCCTGCCGCAAATTTGGTGTGAATCCGTCCAGCGGTTTGGGCTGTAGGCGTGCACAAAGTTTTTTCCCATTATGTCTATGGGAAAAAACAAAAGTTTTGGGACCCCCCCTATAACTTTGCCCCCCCTGGACCAAACCTCTCAAAACACATTCAGAGTGGGCCATATACTTTTTTTGCAAAGTTTGGTGAGGATTCGTCCAGAGGGAGCGAAGTTATAAGCCACCCAAAAAATGCTCTTCCTATGGAAATACCAATTTAACCATAACTACATGGACGCTACTGCGTCCATGTAATTTATAGTCAGCGTGTTTATTTCGCTAGCCTGTTACATACTCAACTTTGAACATGAATATTTGCAGTTTGGAGGGTCCCCTGGCTAGACAGGGAGTACTTGTTCTTGTTCCACAGTGCTTGAGGATAGGTAGCAGCGATTTACATTTGTTGCAACGGTTGACATTTCCTCCATGAAATACGCACGCAGCAACATTTCTCGCTCAATGACTGAATACATCTTTTTATCTGAATCAGATTTAGGAGAATGCTACTACTGAAATGCAATGTTTGGCTTGCTGCCTCATGGTAGCCCCGAACCCATATGCGCTGGCATCGACAGTGATGAAGGTCAGTCTGATTCCGTTGTAATGGCTGAAGGGTGGAAGCATTAAACATATGGACTTTGATCACCTCTAATAATTTTTAGCAGTGATCCAACCAGTTTCTCGTGACTCATTTACGAAGCAGGGATCAGAGTCGAACTTTTAGTGAGGAGTGGCTGTCGAATAATTTTGCATAATACTCTGTTAATCCCATGAATGAACATAGGTTTTTTTCGTTATGGGCTGAAAGAGCTTTGGTGATTGCATAGACTAGCACAATCCTGGGACGCATGTCTGCTGCAGAGATGGTATAACCTAAGTAATCCACTTCAAATTGTTATAATTTGCTCTTCATCCCGTATTGGCAGCCATTTTCAATTTTCTGTATGACCTTAGCAAGCATGTGAGTGTATATTCCTTTCTCTTTGCCACATACTAGCATATCGTCTAGCTACGTGGGAAAGATAGCACAAACCCTTGTTCGGCCTCTGGAATACTGAAGCCCAACAATTGTTCATAGGGGGTTCTGGTGTATTGGAAAACACTTTTGGCTATGACAAAGGCTGTGCATGCTTACCCGTCTGTATGGAGACGGACTTGGTGGTATGTCCTCTTGAGTTCAAACTTTTAAAACATTGGCTTCCTTGAGTAGAATAACAAAGGTACTCACCCTAGTCCCCTTTCCTCCATACTTGTGGGACATTCCGTCCTTCAGGACTGGTCCGGAGCACTTTTGTAAAAAAGCACCAACATGTTTGTCCTTCTCTTTTTACGTGCGATACTGCACGCGGCCTTAACCCCGCCCTCCTGAGCTAAGTCCCGCGCATCACCCTTCAATCCTTTTCTATCGCCAGATCTGCAACCATTTAAGCAATAATAGAGGATACTTATTAGAGGGGACGGCAGGCAGGCGCATGGAGGAAAGGGGACTATGGACTAGGAGTAAAGTAGTCACTATGGTGAGTAACTTTGTTATACTCCTACGTCCCGTCCCCTTTCCTCCATACTTGTGGGAGATTCCAAAGCACTCCTCACAGGTAATACGGGTGGATGGAAGTTCCCTAGTGAAAAAGGTTTTTAAGGTCAGCCTGGCCAAATTGAGCATCGGCTCTGGAGCTCAGGTCCAAGCATTAATGCTTACAAAAAGCTGATGGGGAAGCCCACGTAGCTGCCTTGGCAAGGGTTTCCCAGGGAACATATTTTGGAAGGCAACAGTAGCCGCTTTGGCACTTACAAGATGGGCATGAATGCCCTTTGGAGGTTGAATGCCTTGAATGGTATACGCTTCTGAAATAAAGGAGGCAATCCATCGGGATATAGTAGCCTTTGAAGCAGGTTTCCCTTTCGGGTCTCCGAATTTAACAAAGAGTTGAGAAGAGCCCCTGAGTTCAGTTGTTCTGTCCAGAAAGAGATTCAGAGGTCGTCTGACATCTAAATTGTGTAATACTCTCTCGGCATCTGATGCCAGGTTCGGAAATAAGACAGGTAATGAAATAGATTGATTGAAATGAAAATCAGTGACTACTTTAGGAAGGAAAGAAGGATGAGTGCGGAGCACAACCTTATCCTTATGGAAGGTAAGGAACGGATTTTCCACTGCCAGAGCTTGAAGCTCACTTAAACGCCTTGCCGAAGTCACTGCGATCAAAAAGGCAACCTTCCAAGATAGGTACGTTAGATCTGTTGTAGTCATGGGTTCAAATGGTTTATGGCATAAGGCGGTCAAGACCACATTTAAATCCCACTTTGGATGAGGATTGCGTACAGGTGGAAAAAGATGTAATGAACCTGCGAAATGCCTTTTAATGACTGGGTTTGTCAAAGAAAAGGAACAAGTATCAGTGGACAGGTAGGCGGCAATAGCCGACAAGTAAGTCCTACAAGACAATACATGAATGCCTGAAGCAGCCAGATAAGACTAGAATGAAAGGACAGTTTCAATCATAGCATGTCTAGGGTCTAGTTGCTTAGCCAAACAACAGTGACAAAACCGGAGCCACTTGCTCCTATACTGAGACCTCGTAGAAAGCTTCCTGGCCACTTGGATAATGCGCATATTATCCTCGGACAGGATACACTGCGCTAGGGACTTGAATTCAGGCACCAGGCCACCAAGCTGAATGATTGTGGGGAGGGGTGCCACATCTGTTGATCGCACTGGTGAAGCAGGTTGGGAATCAACGGCAGTCTGAACGGTGGACAAATCGACAGATGCTGAAATTCCAAAAACCAGAATCTGGCTGGCCACCAAGGAGCTATGAAGAGGAGAGTACAATTTGATGCATTCCTGAGCTTGAATAGTGACCGACGAATCAGAGGAAGAAGCAGGAAGGCATATGCCCTCATGTTGTGCCACAGAATCTCGAGAGCATCCCCTAGAGTGGAAGCCCTGGGACCGTTTCTGGATGCATAAAGAGGAAGTTTCCTGCTTGTGCAAGTCCCAAAAAGGTTAACTTCTGGTGTGCCCCATTGGCGAAAGATGTTGAAGAGGACGTCCATGTTCAGTTCCCACTCGTAGCTGGCTGCTGTTTGTCGGCTGAGTGAGTCTGCAGTCATATTGAATTGCCCCGGAATGTGCACCGCCAGCAGTCAGATACCCTGCTGGATGGTCCATTCTCAAATCTGAATGGCAAGGTCCACAAGAGGTGGTGACTTGTTACCACCCTGCTGTTGATATAGAACATCAATACTGAGTTGTCTGTGCGGACGCGGACCACCCGGTTCGTGATGGACAGCTGAACAGCTTTCAGCGCCAGAAAAACAGCCAGTGGTTTAAAATAATTTATATGAAACTGATTGTCCTGTGGCGTCCATAGATCGAAAGCCTGGAGGTGATCTAGCATTGCACCCCACCCCAGAAGGGAGGAGTCTGTGGTAATTGTCGCTTGTGGGCAGGGCTCCTGAAAAGAGGCCCCCACTAAGATTGTTGGCTGAGGACCACCATAGAAGGTCTGCTCTCATACAGGATGGAACTGGGATCATCTTGGAATCCGAGTCCGAAGCCTGGCACCAAGAGCTCCGAAGAGCAAGCTGCGTGCGCCTCATCTTGAGACGCGCAAGAGGAAGAGCAAGCACGCACGAGGCCAGGAGGCCCAGAAGCCTCTGGACCCACCAGGCCGTCATGTGTTCCAACTGGATGAAGAGTTGACACGTGGCGAATAGATCCGCAATCCTGTCTGCCATCAAATGCACCCTGGAGTTGATCGTGTTCCAACGGAAACCCAGGAAGATCAGGTCTTGGGAGACCATCATGGAAGAGTTCTGCCAATTCACTGACAGCCCAAGATGGAACAGGAGCTTGAGGAGAGACTGGAGATTGCTCAAAGCTGTCAGAGCACAAGGGCTGCGTAGGAGCCACTCGTCCAGATACGGATATACATGAACACCCTGTAGTCGAAGGAAAGCTGCGATGACCAACATCATCTTCTTAAAGATGTGCGGTGCCGAGCTGAGACCAAACGGAAGCACACAGAACTGGAAGTGTTGCAGGGAGAACCGCAGATATTTTTGATGCGGCCAACATATCAGGATGTGCATATACGCGTCCTGAAGGGCCACTACACTGATCCAGGCACCCTTCTGAAGAGAGGACTTTATTTGGCAGGGTGTGATCATCTTGAATTCTCTTGAGGAAGAGAAAGGTGGAACTGGGAAAGTTTGAGGATGGTGCGCAGGCCAGCCTGGTTGGGTTTGGTCATCGTGAACAGTCGAGAGTAGAAGCCCTCCCCTTGCTCCTCAAGGGGAACAGGTTCCACCGCCCTGAGGTCTAGAATCTTCTGAACCTCGGCTCTGAGGGAGGGTGTCCCGATCTGTTGGAAGGGAGGATTGAAGGGTGTGGTAGGGGGTAGGGGCATGCGAAAGCCCACCCGAGTGATGGACAAAACCCACTGATCTTCGGTGATGGTCTGCCACGCCTACAGATGAGACGAGATTCGTCCTCCCACCTGAGTCTTGTGCGACCGACAAAAAATATCATTTTGCAGATTTGTAGGTAGGGAGACTACTTGTCCCTGGAGAGGAAGCTGATGGCCGAGAGAAAAACCAACCACGCTGTTGTTTTCGACAGGTGCTGCCAACCGGAGGATGGATCCTGAAACCCTCTGAAGCCAGAGAATGATCGAGACTGAGACCCTGACCTCTTTGTATAAGGGGCCTTACCTGGGACCTTTGCCAGGACCGACAAGGATTTGGCTGTTTGGGTGCTCGTCGTGGTTTTTGTAAGCTCGTCATCCGTAGATGAATGAAACAATTCCTTGCCATCGAAGGGAAGGTATAGAATGTTATCCTGCACCTCCTTTGCAGAGCGGGGGCCTCAGGTTCTGGAATGCTGAGGAGGGCCATCATATCCAGGACCCGGTCATGGAATGCTCTGACAGAGTGGGTCTGCTCATCGCTATCCGGATCTGCTTGAGGGTCATCCAGCGAATCAGAAGCAGACGGTTGTACCGCTGCAGGTTTTAAAGTGCTATCCTGTTCTACAGGTGTCTTCTCTATGGGAGACAACAGGGGTACGGGAGGAAGAGCTGGAGGCGGACCAAGAGGAAGAGGTGGTACCACCGCAGGAGCTGCTGGAGCCGCCTGAGTGGACGGCGGAGGCAGAGGTTCAGGGTAGATTTCCTTGAGAAGACCCTTGAAATACTCCTTCATAGGGTCAGAGTGCATGAGCCTCTGAATTTTCCCCAAAAAAACATCCTCTGATAAAGGTTTAGGCGCTGGAGTAGGCAGAGGCCTCTCATAAGGGGCAAACCCCCACAAGCGCAATGAGGATAGTTTCCAGGAAGGCCCACCACCAATCGTGTCCGCATAGACCAGGGGAGCAGAAGTAGGTGGAAGCGAGACAGTATGTGGCAGAGGCATCCGAGCACGCCAGTCATAAGAAGGGCGTAACAGATTTTTACATTCCACCTCAGGTGAAAAAGACTGCTGAGCCCCAAAAATAAGATTCCCAGCACCCGCCGTCGAGAATCCAAAATGGCTGTCGTGGACCATGAGGGGTGGGCCGCCATTTTGTCAGTGTCTGACGAGAACTGCGTCACATGTGTAGAAGAGGCAACCATCTCCTCAAGCTGGTCAGGGGACTTAAGTAAAACCTTAGTCTTAACACAAGTATCCTAGGCCGAGCCGGTACTGGAAGGTCTCAGATGTTTACTTGACATTTTAGAGGTGGCCCCCAAAATGGCCTCCAGAGGAGGAACCTCGGCAAAGCCGGTGACAGAGGAGTTACGGTGCATGACCGCCCTCTTTGCCCCCTCGAAAGAACCGATATCACTGTGTCTTTGAGCACAGGAAAGCTGATGGATCACCCTTACAGACAAGACCTACGGACAGGGCTCTCGGTTTTGTTGGTACAAACCTTAGCCTCACAAAGAGGAACCTCAGGCTTCAACCCGGTATGTGTAGCTCCCTCGTGAGGGGCCTCAAGCTGTGGCTTGGTGCAGAAAGCTCCAGAAAAGGAGGCCTCAGAGTGTACCCCGGTGTCTGAATGGAAAGGTCCAGAAACGGAGACCTCGGAGCGAACTCCGGTGTCCAGAGCCACAAATGTACTGGGCTGATGTTTAGTACCTGACCGGTGAACCTCGGAATGTGATCCGGTATTGGTATGTCCATCGTGGGAACCCTCAGAGAAAACTCTGCTATGCCTATTAGGCTTGTGAGGCACCTTGGGAGAAACCCTGGTGGTAGAGCTGCTCGAGCCCCTCCCGGTACGAGAAGACACCGGGAAGGAGTCCCCCGGTCAGGGTGCCCTAAAAAGTAAGGAATTTACCGGGCGTCTCTTCTTTTCGTTGATGAAAAGCTGAAGATGAAGTGGAGGAACACGCTGAAAGATGTTCTCCCACCGAAGAAGACGGCATTGGAGTGCCCGGACGGAGAGGGAATCGCAGTAGAAGCACGAATTCCAGCAATGGTCGGCCCGAGACACTCCAAGCCGAGAGAATGGGGATCCGCCCTAGCGAAGCGACGTTCACATGAAGAATAGCACACAAATCCCAAACGCTCCAGCATAGACGGAGGACTAAGCGACCGCAGAACCGGAGCAGGAGAGAAGGACAACAAGAACAAGAAAAATATTTTACCAGTGATGCAAGTGCGTCCAGCCCTGACTGCGCAGAGAAAAGGACTGAAGGGCGAAATGCGGGGCGGAACTCAGGAGGGTGGGGTTACGGCCGCGTGCGGTACCCCACGTAAAAAGAGATGAAGGACAAATATTTTCAATGTTGATGTTTTTTTACAAAAGTGCTCCGGTTCCGTCCCGAAGGACGGAATGTCCCACAAGTATGGTTGAAAGGGGTTGGGAGTATTTGCAATTTGTGATATTTGGATGTGAGTTTAGCATGTTGTAATTGAGGCAGTGTAAGTCAATCCATACGCAGTGGCCTGGGCCATCTTGTTTTTTTGTAAGAATGATGGCACTTAGCCGTTTGGTAGCCTCTACTGGTTTTATGATATTGTTGTGAAACAAGTCATCCAGAAGCATGTTGTGTTCATACCCTGCTGTAATGTGTACAGGATACAGCTTGTGTTTCACTTGCATGGCATTCTTGTGAACGACTATCTTATGAACATATTGTTTGAATGTGCCTGTGGTCTTGCAGAATATGCCTATATGGTGAAGGAGCAGTTCCTCACAAGACGGTAGGTGGATTGTCAGTACTTGTTCTTCTGAACATGGATCAAGATGGAGTTCGAGAAGTCTCTGTTCCTCTCATCCTAAGAATGCTGGGCCTTTCAAGGAATGATTCACCTTGTTGTTGAATCTGCACCTCAAAAGAGAAAGCAAAGTAATTGTGAAAGACAAATAAAAGTGAACACACTGGGAAAAAGGGGAGAGGCCCATTGTATGAAAGAGAGGGGTATTATTGAAATGAACACTGTTAAACAAGGAACATTTCACCAACAGTGGACACATATCCTTTCATGGATAAATGGAAAACTCATTGTGTCAAAGCTCTGGCAGCAGATAATATCAGGCAAGTTAAGTGCATGTAATAAGTTCCATGCCCCTGCGATTGTCATAAAACTTATTGTCGAAAAGCCTTGGCAGGAGAGTACACCAGGAGAAGATAAGTATTTAAAAGATTGTATGAAAGATCTTTATGTTCTACTCTGAACCGACCTTCGTACTCAAGAATGATCCTTGGAACAAAAAGATAGTCTTCTGGAAAAGGTGTATCAATGACATCTTTGGAATTTGGCTGGGTACCACTGAAGAACTACAACAATTCTTTCAATATCTCAATGGATGCCACAAGAGAATCACTTTCACCTTGGAAATTGGTCAACCAAACATCCATTTTTTTTGATGTGACATCGAAAAAGAGGACTAGATTTAATTACCAATATCTATAGAAAACCTACGGATACCAACAGTACACTACACTTCGGGAGCTTTCACCCCTCACATCTCAAGGAGAACGTACCCTTCAGCTAAATGTTACATTTAAAAAGGATTACATCAGAGTTCCACACGACTACTACATAAATATGAAAATATGAAGCAAAGCTTCTAGAAGAGGGACTTCCCTGAAGAAAAATTGGATAAAGCCATCAAACAGACAGAACCATACACCCATACCCAACTGTTGGAAGTCCAGCCAAAGAAGGAACCCACAAGATTAATTCACACCTTAAAATTTTTCAGTCAAAGCTACCATATCACACAGATAATCCACAAGAATTGGGATCTTATAAAATCAGATCGCAACTTACACAAATTGTTTCTGGAACCCCCAATGCTTGCATATAAGAGGGGTAAGAATTTTAAGGACAGCCTAATCAGAACAGAGAAAGCAACAAAAAAAAAACGCCAATTGACATTGAAAAAACAAAACACAGGCACTCATCCTTGCCTAAGTTGTTAACATTGTTCAAATGTCATCAAAGGAGACTACATCCGACACCCCAATAGTGGTAAAAAGAGTCCATTACATGATTTCACAACTTGTGACAGCAAGAACGTAATGTACACCATGAGATGCCCATGTGGCAAATACTACGTGGGCAAGACCATATGTAAGGCCAAAGAACGTTGGACAGAGCACAAGTGAACATCAGAACGTGCAACCTTAAGTCTCCAGTCTATAGACACTTCAAAGAAAATGGACATAATATCACCCAAATGAGATGGGTTGTCCTTGAAGTCGTCCACCCCCTACCAAGAGGGGGTGACCTGGCCAAAAGACTGGCCCAGAGAGAACTTTTCTAGATGCACAAATTGGACGCAATGACACCTCATGACCTCAATGAAGATTACTACTTAGGACCCTTCCTTTAAAAATTCCTCCTCTTAAAACACACATAATACATTTTAATAAGGACTAAACTTATAGGAATAATACCTTCAATCCGAAATCCTTCGAGCCTTTAGAAGGACATATTACTATTAGGTAGCATTGCCCACAGATTGTGAACTCCCTGTGAGAGACAGATACCACTTTACTCTGAAGAGTCTCAATTTACAAACTGGGATTGATAAATGTCTAATAACATATGTGACTATAATTATATTTGGTTATCAATATAACACTGTACAGGGATAAGTAGTGTCAGACTGTGAACTTTTCCAAAGAGACAGACAAGTGCCTATTTGTGAAGCAACCTATAAGACAACCTTTTTTAAAACCAGTTTTTCCATGACAATGGGCCTCATTACAACCCTGGCGTAGGACCATGGTGCTATTAGAAGCATGGTCCATGCCGGATTCTGCCATGGTGGATGGCGGATTTACCGCCCCATTCCAAGGTTGGCGGGGCGGTAAATCCCCATTCACCATTGCCCCTTCCCCATTCCCATTTTTGCCCCATAGGGCTCAATGGGGATGGGGAAGGCGCTAATTACGGCACCGTAAATTACGGTTCCGTAATTAGCACCAAGGTCGCTTAGCGCCTTGGACTTTAACGCCTGCAAAAAGCAGGCGTTAAAGTGTGAATCTGGCATTAAGGGCTTAACGGCGCCGCAGCCTTTTACGGCGCCGTTAACCCCTTAACGCCAGGGTTGTAATGAGGCCCAATGTATTTGACAACCTGCCTTGACAGCTAATGAATTCATCGACTTGAATTGTCAGTTCTCCTCAGCTTTCATGTTAATTAGGTAGATCTCCAACACACTCTCTCTGTGAAACTCTTATGAGACGTTTCATCCAATTCCGTTTTGGAGACCCATTAACCTCCATACTGTGTAATCATTGGCAGATATTCCACATCCAAGTTCCTATGATCGCTTTATCCTCTGATGGAGGGCCAGATAATTATTTATCGCCTTACATGAGTACCAGCATCACAAAACCGAATTGAGTACGGGCCACTTGGCACGTAACTCCAGTTTATTACTGAATACTATTGTTAATTATTTGTCTACTGGGTGATAGAACATCTTTCCCTTTATCCTGTTTTCCATTTGAACTTTTCGGTTAATAATATTGCGTAAAATACTAAAAGTTCTTTGTAGACAATAGTGATGTCATTTGCATCATAGACGGGCCGTTTGGTACGTATTTCCCTTTATTCCTGAATACTATTGCAAATTATTTGTCTACTTGTGGTAACAACATCTTATCCTTTTATCCTGTTTTGCAATTAACTTTTTGTTCATTTGATCGTGTAAAACACAAAAAGTTATATGTAAACAATAGTGACGTCATTCGCGTCATTGACGTGATGACATCACTTCCAGCGATATCCGGCGTCAATCATTCATAATAGGCCATTTTCTGCCTCCAACAACAACCATGTTGGAAGCAGGAAGCAGGAATACCTTTCTAATCGTTCTGGATTTGCGTAGTCTCCACAAGTAAGGACCAGCATACCAAACTCGAGTAAGCTTTCCCTATAGTCATTAGTGGAACATTTTAATTATTTAACTATTGTATTACTCAGGAGACCTCCTTTTCAAGAGTGCTACCAGCATTTTGAAGAGATGATTAGCTTAACTTCTACTACATGCCTCTGCAACCCAACTTGCTGAAGACATTAGTAGACATAACTGTAGTTCAGATTAATGATTATATGCATAAAATAAGTTGCTTTGATTTGAAATATTTTGGAATAAGTTGATTTCTAATTATGTAATATGTTTGACTGTTTTTTTAACTAGATTCAGAAACTGAATGTTGATCAGCCCCTTTAGAAGAGAACATATCTCGAAACGCGTTGGGCAAAATCCCCCCCTTTTTTGATCAATAAATAATGTGAAAAATGTAATAACTTGTTCTTGTTACCATTCTTTTGCTCTATATATGAACTGCAAATATGTATTAAAAGAATATTGAAATTTTACATAACATCAATTAGAAATATTTGGCTTACTCAGCCCTACACAGTTTTTGGGAACCTATCTTCTTCTACTTACTACACAGCCCATATGCCAGGGCTGTTCTTTTTCTCCCCCGCACCTTGAATTATTTAAAGATTCTTCAAACCAAGTCCTTAACATAGAACAATACTATAACAAACACTAGGTGTGCAAGTGTTAGACTTTTCTTAGCCTCATAACTGAGCCATCCCTTCGAGATTGTTTACCACCGGCTTGCTAGAATGGAAAATACCTGTATTGGGCTAGCGCAAGCTTACAGAATGAGATGTATAAGCCTCATAACTGAGTCATCCCATCGAGATCCATTACCACCGACCTGCTAGAATGGAAAATACCTGTATTGGGCTAGTGCAAGCTTACAGAATGACATGATATAACTGCGTCATCCCTTCGAGATCCATTACCACTATCCTGCTAGAATGGAAAATACCTGTATTGGGCTAGCGCAAGCTTACAAAATGAGATGCATTAGCCTCATAACTGAGTCATCCCTTCGAGATCCATTACCACTAACCTGCTAGAATGGAAAATACCTGTATTGGGCTAGCGCAAGCTTACAAAATGAGATGCATTAGCCTCATAACTGAGTCATCCCTTCAAGACGCATTACCACTAACCTGCTAGAATGAAAAATACCTGTATTGGGCTATCGCAAGCTTACAAAATGAGATGCATTAGCCTCATAACTGAGTCATCCCTCCGAGATCCATTACCACTAACCTGCTAGAATGAATAATACCTGTATTGGGCTAGCGCAAGCTTACAGAATGACATGGCTTAGCCTCATAACTGAGTTATCCCTTCGAGATCCATTACCACCGGCTTGCTAGAATGGGCAATACCTGGATTGGGCTAGTGCAAGCTTACATAATGACATGTCTTAGCCTCATAACTGAGTCATTCCTTTGAGATTCTTTACCACTGGCTTGCTAGAATGGGCAATACCCGGATTGGGCTAGTGCAAGCTTAATTAATGACATGTCTTAGCCTCATAGCAGCGTCATCCCATCGAGATCTATTACCACTGGACAATACATCAATTGGGCTAGCACAAGCTTACAGAACAAGATGTCATAGCCTCATAACTATCACTTCAAGATCCTTTTTTGAAGAAAAGAAAAACATACTTGGCAATGTTTCTGGCTAACACAGTCCTTTTCCCTAAATTTTTAATTGAAGCATCATCATTCAGCAGCAGACAGCAGCGTGCCCCGCTCTCAGATACCGCACAGCAATGAAGTAGATTTAGAAACACAGAGAATGACATTGTTGCCAACAAATAGAAAAGGGGGTACTTTGTTTAAAAATTAATTCAATTCTGAAGAACTTACAGGCCACATGTCGGAAAATCAAATATTTTTACAAAGTCTTGCATCGGAGACACGTTTATCAAATGCAGCTGCATGATTCCTCCCAGCATGACGTCGCCCTCCTTGCGGTAAATCGGCTTATTGCAACGTTGCAAGACACAGCCAGGTGCACTGTTTGCAGCATCCCAGGCGTTGCATGGGAAGGTCATGAAGAGCAATGTAAGGCAAAGCCACATCTTTAGTGTTCAGGATGTTTCCTTTGCAACATTGAAGTCTAGCAGCTCTGTTACAGCTGTTTCACCCAGCAAAGTGAGATGAAATCTAGCCTTGAATCTGTCCACCACCGTGCTCTTTCCACCGGCCTCCAAACTGCAAGAAATAAAGATAGATAAGATGTCTTTTACATTTATTTATTGAGCATTTATATGGCGCCTATACATCAAAATACTGTATCCAGGCACCGCAACACAAGAGGGAAGGGGGCAGAGGAGAAAATAACAATAACAGTGCCACTAGTCCTTGTGACATTCGGATCTGTAATTGCAGTAAACAGGAAGTGCAGGGAGAGGGGAGAGGGAGAAGTGCAGGGGGAGGGAGGTAGGGGGCTTAGCATGTGCTAAGGCAGGCCCAAGAGGGAAAGTGCTCAAGGATGAAGGGAAGGGGGCCAACTAGTGTGAGGGAGGGGGGTGGACCAGACTAAGTAGACAAGTCAGAGAAGCGTGCCGGAGGGAAAGTGCTGGTAAGGGGATTACGGGGGACTGGTCAAAGGAGGGCCTGGCCCTGGTATGGCTCATGAGGGAACCAGGCAAGCAGACATAGAGGCAGGTGGGACTAACAGGGGAGCGGGAAGGCAATGTTGAAAAGGAAGGTCTTTAGAAGGTTCCAGAATTTAAGGAGATCTGGCTCAAGACGGAGAGGGGAAGTGAGGCCGCTTGAGAGGGAGGCGCCTGCCAAAAAGAGAGATCCTCCCCCACTCTCTGCTTGAAGGAGCATCTGACCTGCAGAGAGTTAGAGCTCTAGCACGGAGGTATTTAGGGTGAGAGAGTTGGATGTAGTGAGGTCACAGGCCCCAGAAAGTCCTGTGAATGATGCAGAGGGTATTGCATTTGATCCTTGCAACCACAGGGAGCCAGTGGAGAGGCTATAGGGCTGGAAAGATGCAGTCACTCAGCTTGAGTCTAAGAATGTGTTGCGGTCCTATTATGGATTAGTTGACGAGGGCACAGGGAGGAAAGAGGCAGATTAAGGAAGAGGCTGTTGCAGTAATCCAGCCTGTAGAGAACCAGAGCTATATAGACATCGTGTTTCTGGGGGAAGGTGAGGAAAGGGAGAATGCCTCTGAGGAGGAGAAGCTGAGCAGGTGATTTCTTGACAAGGTCAGCAATGTGGGGTGAGAAGGAGAGAGAGGAGTCAAAGATGACACCAAGGTTTCTTGCCTCACACGAGAGTGAGGGGAGGGGGCCCAAGGAGGGCGACCAGACAGTAGGTGGCAAGGAGGGGGCAGAGATTGATAGACACACACCATGCCTGAATAGCAGCCTAACAGTCAGGAATGAGAGAGGAAGGAGAGGAGGCAGAGGAGGGAGGCTTAAAGGGGAGCTGTGAGTCATCAGAATAACATTGAAAATGAGGAGAGAAGGTGGAGAGCAGATGGGAGAGAGATGCAAGGTAAATGTTGAAGAACCACAGCGAGAGGATAGAGCCCTGAGGGACGCCACAGGTGGAGAGTGAGTTAGGGCAAAGGACGGGCCCAGATGTACTTAAGAGGGCCTATTCGAGAGGAAGGAGGTCAACCAATCCAGTGCCCGGTCGGTGGCAAACAAATTGTTACAAAACTCAGCCAAGGAGGGAGTGAGAGAAGCAATATTGTTATTGATAGTTCTAGTTCTCACGCATGTAAACAGATGATCAAATGATATTACTGCAATATGCAGATATTACTCTATCCATCCTAAGATGTCTTCCCTGCACCTTCGCCTGAGAGCCAACATCACCTCCAACAACGAGGATGAACTAAACAGGGGCAGATCATCTAAATGTCTCCCATATCCTACACCAGCATGGCAGGTAAACACATGTGACTGCATTGGGCCCACATCCACAGCTTCTCCCTGCTGCATCAGAGGAATGTCATGTTTTGGAATTGGACCTGCATCTCATTATACGTCCTCATAGGTCAAAAGAGATGGGTAAAAAGAACTCACAAAACCCATTACGTTCCCATGCTCCTTCGGACCGAAATGTTTCATACAAATCTACCATAAAGAGCGCTAATGTGTGTTTCCACTTCAGATTGGATTTTAAATGCCTGTGCATGGGTGTCATTGCACTTAGTTACAGAAATGACTGACAGTTGACAACCCTGTGGCAAAGTTAGTCACTGAGCAAAGGACAAAGGACAACATTTTCAGTGAGACTGAGAAATGTTGACAGTTTTTGCATGTTTTTTGACAATGCCTTCAACGGTGTCATGATTGGTAATGGACCCGCCTCTTCTCGCTTCACAGCCACTATATTAGGCATTGGGTGGCCCAGGGAGAAGGCCTGACAAACACTGAGGTGCAGAGCACCGGGAAGGAATGAGTCCTTCTCTAGACAGAAACAGTGCTCAGCAACAAATATGCACAACAGTTACAAGTTGCTCATTCTGCTAATTTCCCAAGAAATCTTACTTTTAACATTTAAGTATTTTTCCTATAGTTTTCCTAAGTTTTCTTGACTTTGGGAAACAGGAAATGACAAGTGAATAGGAGAGGAAGCACAGTCTGCAGATGCTCAATAGCTCGAAACATGTACAATAGAAGATGGTATGTTTCTATTGCTGCCAGTAGTAATAACACTAGTAGTGAACATGATACTAGTACTACCATCACTACTTTTAATACTGCAAGCATTATTACTACCAGGGATGGCATGCTTCTGGAACCTCCAGTAGTAGTAACACTAGTAGTGCCGGTGATAATAGTACTGTCATCACTACTTTTACTACTACCAGTGTTATTAGTAGCAGGGATAGCATGTTTCTAGAGCTACCGCTTGCAGAAACTCTAGTAATGCCTATGATATTATTACTGCCATCACTACTTCTATTACTGCTTATATTATTAGTAGCAGGGATGCCATGTTTCTAGTACTGCCAGTAGTAGTAACATTAGTAGTGCCGTGGTACTAGTACCACCACCACTACCTCTATTAGTGCCAATTTTATTACTAGCAGGGATGGTATGTTTCTAGTACTGCCAGTAATAGTAACATTAGCAGTGCCAGTGATGCTAGTACTGCCATCAATAATGCTACCCTGCCAACCTTATTACTAGCGGGGAGGCAATGTGTATAGTACTTTCAGTGGTAGTTACACTAGTAATGCAGGTGAAATTATTAATGCCATTACTATTCCACTACTGCTAACATTATTTTACTTATTTATTTTAGCATTTTTTTCTGTAAACAAAGCTCCCAGGCACCTAGGTGCTAGTTACAGAAGAGCATGGTGCATTTGTGAAGTGCAAGAGTAGGCATAAGGATACACTCAAACATAGTGTGTATACACAGACCGGCAAAGCCTCAACTCATGTTACAGTACATGAGTCAAATAGGTACGATTACACAGACTGGCAAAGCCTCACCTCATGTTACAGGGGGGTACATCAGACAGTATATGTGTCAAATAGGCACGATTACACAGACTGGCAAAGCCTCACCTCATGTTACAGGGGGCTACATCAGACAGTATATGAGTCAAATAGGTACGATTACACAGACTGGCAAAGCCTCACCTCATGTTACAGGGTGCTACATCAGACAGAATATGAGTCAAATAGGTACAGTTACACAGACTGGCAAAGCCTCACCTCACGTTACAGGGAGCTACATCAGACCGCATATGAGTGAAATAGGTACAGTTACACACACTGGCAGCGCCACACCTCATGTCGCAGGGGACTACATTAGACAGCATATGAGTCAAATAGGTACAGTTGCACAGACTGGCAAAGCCTCACCTCATGTTACAGGGGACTACATCAGGCATCACATGAGTCAGATAGGTACGATTACACAGACTGGCAAAGCCTCACCTCATGTTACAGGGGGCTACAGCAGACATCACACGAGTCAAATAGGTACAGTTACAAGACTGGCAAGGCCTCACCTCATGTTACGTGGGGCTACATCAGACAGCATATGAGTCAAATAAGGTACAGTTACACAGACTGTCAAAGCCTCACGTCACCGAAGTTCGATTTTCCCAGTCAAGGCACTCTAAGCATAAACACGAAAATGGTTGCACAGATGTAGGAGCACCTAAAATCGATTATTGACAGGACACTCTAAGGCTTGCATAACATAGTAGTGTTAATGGGAATGGTTAATAGGTAGCTATAGATGGGCAGAGGGGAAAAGGAGCGCAACAGTAATAGTGTTCAGGCAAGTAGGATGGAGCACTGTGCCTTATGGCAGCTTACCAAGGCGAGTGGAAGTTCCATGAAACCATGAAACCAAAAGTTGTAAAAGTTTGGAAAACGATTATAAGGAGAGGTGGCATTATTAGCAGGGATGGCATGTTTCTAGTACTGCCAGTAGTCGTAAAATTAGTAGTGCCAGTGGTACTAGTGTCACTACCACTACTTCTATCAGTGCCAGTGTTATTACTAGCAGGGATAGTATGTTTCTAGTACTGCCAGTAATAGTAACACTAGTGATACTAATACTACCATCATTAATTCTACCCTGCCACATTATTACTAGCAGGGATGGTATGGTTCTAGTACTGCCAGTAGTAACACTAGTAGTGCCAGTGATGCTAGTACTGCCATCAATATTTCTACAAGTTCAGCGCAGTAAAATGGAACACAATTTTCATCTGCGAGAGTAGCACTGTACAAGGGGAGAGGGTTCCTTGTCAATGGTCCTGTCATAAAACCTATAACAAAACTAATTTAGAAATAAAGTAGCATTGGTAAGTATAATTAAAACTAACAGTAGGATGAAACATGGCAAATAGGCCTTAAAATCTCGCTTTTGCAGAAAACGTGTGTTAGCTTTTTAATGCGAGGCAACGGCGCAGAGGCTGGCAATGCATTGCAGATTCCACAATCCCAGGCAGGTAGTGTATAAAGTAAACACGGTTGTCATTTTTCGAGGCCATAGATTAAAGCTCACAGTTTTCGTTAGCAAACAATGAGTGCAACATTCAAAATGAAATACGATTTTCTAATGGTGCTGAGATGAACCACGGCGGTTGCAAATTAGGGCTTGGTACATTTCGGCTGGGAAGAGGGTTGGAGTGTTCCCGATGTGCAACATTTGTATAGCATTGCATCCGTGGTTCAGGGTTCTGGCGGTAACATGGTGGTAACATGGTGGTAAGCAATCTTCATGAGAACTGAGATGAGGCAACCAGGGCCGTTCAATTAAGTTCTGCTGGTCGTCTCAAATGTTTCAAAGAATTAACTTTGTGTAGTGGGAATTGAGGGTGGATTGTGACGTCACATGGGTATGTGGGAAGGATCGTGGACCAAGTTATTAAATCAAATGTATGCTTTTCGATAGGGGTTCAAAGTGTGAAAGCCAATCAGCTTTGTGTGGGAGGATTTGTTCATGTCACATGATGACAAATACTTAGGGGTGTTTCTTTGACAGTGGGCCTCATTACTAGTTTGGAGGTAGCCATGGTGCTATTAGCGCCTTGGCTGCCTCCAAAGTCGTGTCCGGGTCCGGCTAGTCGGAATGGGGACTTACCGGGTCATTCCAACCTTGGAGGACCCGGTAAATCCCCATTCTGAAAACCATTGCCCATTCCCATTCGAGCCCCCATAGGGCTCAATGGGAATGGGGAAGGAGCTAATA
The DNA here is from genome assembly GCF_040938575.1 of Ambystoma mexicanum. Lineage (NCBI taxonomy): Eukaryota > Metazoa > Chordata > Amphibia > Caudata > Ambystomatidae > Ambystoma > Ambystoma mexicanum. The sequence continues at coordinate 72,871,791 of NC_090935.1, read as the reverse complement.
ACGGGCCCGCAAATAGAGGGCCCGTTATTAGCTCCCTGGTCCCTTAGCGACTCCCAGTAAAGGCAGCTGGTAAAACCATCTGGCCTTAGTGGGACCCGTTAAGGGACCTCGGAATGCGGCGGTAGGGGGTTAACGGCACTGTTAACCCCCAACCATCGTACTCGTAATGAGACCCAGTTTCTTTTCATGCCATTCTGTTTGAATTTGCTCTCCCAGCTGTGTCTGGAGCCCTAAATAAAACAGTGTTACTTCTTGCACCGGCACACACTCCTTTTTGACTTGCAATTTCTTGGTGAGTTTTTCGAGGTGACACCCGACACACAGCAATGACTACTTCTACTGCTAACACTATTTAGCAGGGATGTATATAATGTAATGTAAAGAGGTCTTACATAACGCTCTTCTGGCAATAATGTTGGCATCACTGCGCATGACTCTATAAGAACGGAGGACAGGGTGTGTTAGTCAGGTAGCAGGAAGACAGATGTAGAGACCTTTGGTGTTGATGGATCCAGGACATAAGTACTCATTACCTTTGTGTCATTGTGTCAATATAAAGATCTCTAAGTTGTTTGTGATTGGTACCAACTGGGCATCTTAGGCATATGGGCATCACCCAGATTGTGGAGTGAAACATTTCGCAGCATGGTTGTTGATGGAAAGTATCTGAATCGGTTAAGTACACTAGACCTAGGAGGTCCTCTCTAGGAGTGTGGGAGGTGTAAAGATGCAAGATGATAGTAGTGAGGTGTTAGTTGAGGGATGAGGGGGTGGAGAGTGGGACATGGGTTTTGTCACGTCCATGCTCTTCGTGGCAGATTTCACTGAGCGTAAAGGTGTAAACCAGTGCCACGCAGGAGAGGTTCCATGTGTCAGCTTGGTCTGCCGCAGATGGTACCTAGGAGAGTTTTAAAAAATTTCTCCCGTAAATTAGCCCTGAGGTTTCTGGTGCACAGAGTTTAATGAGTAGCTATTATTTTTGTTTGGTTAGAAAACCAAGTCTTGGTTCTCCTCCTGTGTTAGAGGTTTGGGTAGGTTGTTCCACAGTTCTGTTGCCAGAACTGAAAACAAGGATCCTTCTTGCTGTTTCTTGTTGAAGTTAGGGACTAGCACTGGTGCAGCATTGCACTAGTGCTCGTCAAGTCTCGGGCTATCTTCCCAGTAAACGCGGCCACTGAAAAGCTTTATGTTCACATACGCATTTACTTGTAGATTTCTCATGGAAATACATGCCACAATGCCAGCCCAGCTCATATGAATCCTCTCACACCCTATCATTTATATATTGATTGTTTTATGTATTTTTAACATTTTATAACACCCAGATCCAAGGGTATCATGGCGTTTGGTACACTAGCAGAAACATAGGGTATACAGACAGAGACAGGCAATAGTTATGCATTAAGCAAATTGAATAATCAGTGTTCATCATATTTATCAAACAGCCAGCTTTTTAATAGTCTTTTGAAAATAGTATATGACTTTTCATTTCTGAGAGCCGGCGGTGGTGTGTTCCAAAGGACGGGAGCAGTGACACAGAAGCTAACGCCTCCAGCTCTTTTGCTCTTGAAGCGCGGGGTAATCAGCAGGATGCTGGAACTCGATCTTAGAGTACGTACTTTTGTGAAATGCAGTTGTTGAGGTAAAGAGGAGATTCCTTGTTGAGACACTGGTGGGCAATAAACAATGTTGTAAAGTCAACACAGGCTTCGATGGGTAACCAGTGTGCAGAGTACGCAGTGCTTTGTTTTGCAGCAATTGTAGTTTGTTTAAGTTAGCGGTGGAGGTGCCCATGAGGAGTATGTTATAATAGCTACATTTGGAAAGGATGAGTGCTGGTGCGAGCGTGAGGCACCTGCTTGGTGAGAGGAATTGCCTGCACAGGGGGATGAGTCTGGCTGTATAGCTTGTTGCAGAAACTGAGGCATTCATGTGCTATGCTGATGCAAGTCTCTTACAGATTTTGGAACAATCCTGATGTCTCAGGGACAGAAGCAGTTTTCGAATGGTCAGCCACATTTATTTGAGAAAATATTTCACTATGGATCATCTTTTCCAGATTATAATCCTGCTACAGAGTTTTGCATTGGAGCCTGACGTGTGACCTCATCATCCAAAAGACATGAGGCATGTTGCTTTGTATGGCAGAGCATATATAGAAGGCACCAATATTCCAACTTAAATACCTGCCATGGTGTCCAAACCTGCTTTCAGCCCCTATTCCAGCTTACAACCCCAACAGCGGCTTGGCCAAGCAGTTTATCATGGAAGAAGCCACCTCTATGGCCCTGACCAAGGTGGGGGAATGTGCAGCTGCAATGTCACAGTGGATGTTCAGCCTCAGGTTTTCAATGCCATAGCAATAGCAGGAGTTGAGCCCTGAAGCAGTGCCATAGAAAGATCCTGAAGGCCACAGTTGGGAGCACTAGAAACAGGGGGCAGGGGAAAGGAGGTGAACTCTTAGAATCCTCCATCTTGAGGCCAGGCAGCTTTTTGATAATGGGCATAAGAAGCGTTGACCCAACCCTTTCTGGATGAGCCAAACCAGCCCAGTGAAAAGACTGAACGCTCCCTCAGCTGAAGCAAGCTGCTGATGGAGAGCTCCTGCAGTGGCTTTCATTGTCAAAAGGAATTGTGGTTCCCCTTTCACCGTTCTTGTGTCTCGGTGCACATGTTCAAAGGACCATGAACGGCCTGGGCATTTTGCTTCCACAGCCTTACATGTCTCAATGGGGATGCAGGCTTGGGACTGCAGCTGTACGGGTGCACAATGGGCATTCCTGCAACAACACTCAAATTAAAATGTCCTAGTTATATGAATCACAAAGAGAAAGGGCTGGAACCAGGAAGATACCTCTGTTTCCTGTTTCCTGTTTATGCTCTGCGGGGGCCAGAGAGCCATTGTTGGAGCCTGTGGCAGAGCATATTCTGGTCATGGGCTGCAGGCAACAATGCAATCGATGTATTTGTGTAATCGTGTGTGGTGGCGTGTAAATGAATACGTTTATGTTGTTTGGGTATGCGCCAGAATGCAAGAGTATTTGCTGTATTTTTGAGTGTATGTTGTATAGGTGCCCGGGTGAAGGTAGTACATGAATGCTTTATCAATGCATGAGTGAATGTGTATGAATGCTGAATGAATGCATGTGGTTTTTCACTTGTGTGCATTCTGGGGAGCGGGCTTCTGACTGGGGGGGGAGTGGTTACTGCATTATTTTCTTACAGTGGCATAGCATATTCGGTTAGATGCTATTTTTATTGGGCAATGTAAAGCAAATAACATTTTTAATACATTGCTAGACTAGCCTACATTGCTGGAGCCAATTTGGTTATTTTATCTTACTATGGCATGGTATTTCTTCTGGGCATTAAGAGTAAATCAAACATTACAAGTATCATTATGTGGCTAGTTCTTACTTACATTGTAGCTGCCAGTCTAGTTCTTTTTACTGTGGCATTGCAATTTCTATTGGGCATACATGGGTAAAGCAAGTAAAAGTTTTCTGACATTTATAGACTGGCCTGTATTGGCACAGCCAATCTGCTTATTTTTTCTTACTGTGGTATGACATATTTTAGGGGGCGTCAAGGGTAAAGCAAAGATAGGTGTTGATGTGTGGCTAGACTGGCATATAGTGTTGCATCCAAAGCTGCTCTCAAATACTTAGAGTGCCTGAACGTGCTTTGAAGCTGGCACGAGGCTCTATGATGGGGCATTACAATGAAATGACATTAAAACATAGTTAAAATACAGAGCATCCCCAGTAAAAATTGAATGTCATGCTCACTCAAAAGTAATGCTCCCAAAGGGAGTGTCTGTGGGATCAGTTACCATTGGTATTGAAAACACTTGTTGCCATTATGCTTTGAAGAAGCGGAAATCTGGCCTGAATTGCTTTATTAACACACACATTATTATTATCCCTTTAAAGATATTTTGTCCATTCACACAACTTCCAAATCTATTGATTGCAGTCATGAGAGGTGACATCCTTCAGCAAACCGCCATATGCAGGAAGCAGGAGAGCTCTATAACATGGCTACATTCAGGGCCAGGTGCTGGACCTGCATGCATGCTTACCATTCTCATACCAAAATTAGAGCTGCAGCATTGGACATTTCTAAACCAGTTCTTCACCACAAGGACCTTCACATTCTTTCCAGGAGATAAGTTATGAAGATGGGCCCATCAGAGAGATGTTTCCTGGGGAAGGGGACAGAGCAGAACAGTTGGGGCTTGACATACACTAGAGCCAGACACAACCTACCGGTCTGCGCACAGGCTTCCCATAGGGCAGCACTTCAGAGCCTTTATTTCAGAATCCAGTGCAAGAAGGCTGCAGCTGAAATTCTCATACTATATACCCTCATACCTCATATAATTTAGGAGATGCTGATCACATGTTTCATTCCAATGAAACACTGCTAGCAGGATTGTGAAAAATACAGGACAGAAGCATTAATGGTCAAATTGAATATCATACACACTCAAATGTAATTCTGCCAATAGTAGTGCGTGTGGGATCAGGTAGAGGGGAACTAAAGCACATGTTGTTGCAGTGCTTAGAACCCACAGCTACCTGGCATTCAGCGTTGTATAAGAACACAAATTGTTATTCTTATTATATTATTTATTTTAATATAATGTGTTACAGTTAAAAACTTTACACATTTCATAGTCATATCAAACAACATTAATAGCACACAATTTGACCATGATACAATCCATAAGACACAATCAATACAATTTGTAAAACAGATACATTTCATACCCTATTTACATCAATAAAATAAGTGCATTCTAAAAATACAATCTAAAATTCAAAATTTGCAATCACGGTAAACCAAACTCGGTAAAGTTCTAAATGCAGACTAAGTATCTCCAAAAATATAGCTCTCTGATTGAATTTAGAAATCAGGTGAAAGCCACGTCACTAATTGATCGGTGGAAGCAGAACAGGCGAACTCAGAGCCCTTTTCCCAACGTTCCCAGGCAAGCAGGTTGAACCGCACCTCTGGGACGTCAGTCAGGAGCACAGATGTCAATGGACAGCGCCATATAATTGAAGACTCAGTGCCAAGCAAGACACCCATGGGAGGGTCTCGCAAGCCGCACGTAGTTGAGGCTGTGTTGTTTCCAGCTGTATGTGAAGTTTGCGAGCACAGAAGGCTGTCTTACCAAGAAGACGTGCCTACCACACCGTGGATAATATTATTCATTATAGTTACCACGGACTATGGAAGAAGACTCTCACCACGTCGAATGCTAGTAAAAGAAATTGTACATGTTGGATGTGTTTTCTCCCCTGAAGAAGTTCTAAAAGCATTATAATTGTATATTGTAGAACGAAACATGTTGGATATTACTGTTGCCAGTGTTTAAGGCAACTTTGTTGAGTAGTTTATTAAATTAACAAAGGCCCTTGAGTTAAAAGGATTCGCATAACTATGACACTTAGGGTTTTTGAGAGCGTACCTCAGACTACGGAGGGCACTCTGTATGGTCATATTCAACTTGTTTATTTATTCCAGTGAATGGTGATTGGAGTATGGTATGGTAGCGAATGAATGATGAGTGGTGTGTAAGAGAGCACTTTTAGCACTTTTAATGTTTTATGGAATTGTTAATTGCAGGCCAATAGTACCCTGCTTGTATGTTGCTTTATTGAAAGTCATTTAATACTGTTTTACCATTTATGGTCTTAATAAAGAAAAAAAAACATTTTTGAATACATAAGTGAATGGTGTCACTATACAGTTATTATTGGTTTATGTCTGTGTGGGTTTTATCCCAGAGGTGTTCTTCGTTTGTCCTCTAAGGTTTAGTAATAGGGCCACGAGTTTCCCATGTCAAGGAGCCTCTGCAGGTTGTTCACGGGAGATGAAACTCGCGGCCGGTAAACAGTTCCCCTCAATCTTTTGATGGTAAAAGTGTGAATTTAGATAATGGACATATTCCCCTAAGTGTCTCTCGGAAATAGGGCCCAGTTTCGGACATTCCGTCAAGACATGTTTTGCTGATTCTAGAACCACCTGTCTATCACAGATTCCACAGATTCTTTTCTCCAAAGGTATTTTCAACATAGGACCCTCTACTAACAGCAAAGAAGAAGCAGACCTCCAATCTCTGTATCCATGTTAAGTCTATAATAGAGAGACATTCTAATCTGTACAAAACAGCTGGACAGAAACACTGTTTCTACAGGCGAATAGTACCATCCAGACTAAAACTATGAGTATGTGTAATAAGGTTCCACATCAGTGCCGTCATTTGAGCAGCCCTTCTTCTATGTATTGAGATACATTCAGAGAAACCCTGTTTCGGCTCAAATTCGACACCTAGGGCCTCATACAAATTGGGCGTTATGCTGGCCTGGATACCGACGAATGCTTTTAGCGTTAATGCAACTCAGATCCCGAGTTGCGGTGCTGCTGTTATTTCCCATTTATTCTGGACTCTATGGGGCTTTTCGGCACTATTGCCGCCAGTGTTTATAGCAACGTCAGTAATAGGCTGGAAAGGGGAGGTTTTTACCTCCAGCAAAAAGCTGGTGATAAACCTCCCACTTTTCGCCCAAACTCACAGTTGGGCAGAGCGGTAATGCAGTGGTAATAGCGTTACCGTCACATTTTTACCACCACGCCCAACCCCTAATGAGGCCACTGGATATCTATAGCATTCAGCATATTCCACCTCAGCTGCCATTTTTGATAATCTAGATCTCACTATTTTGCTACTTGAAAACAAGATGATCTGGGTTTTATTCCTATCCATGGAGAGCTGATTTGCAAACACCACAAGATCATCTGCTTATGCTAAGTATACAATATAATGGGAAACTATCTTAGGGGGACACGAGTTAACCATGTTTTGGTAAATCAGCCAGTTGAATAGTAGAGGGGCTAAGACGCAACTCTGTTTTGCTCCTCTAGGGTTCCAAACAGGGCGTGTCAAAGCCCACTCGCCATCTAACTTTGCCTACACAGTGTTATCGTCAGGCAACCATGTTAAGGTCTTGTTGCCCCTACAGACAACTTCTAAATATTTTGATCATTTCAAGATGTGAGAAGAGGCAACGTTCAGCTGGCAAACGCATACACCACCAGGCCTGCTCTACAAAATGACCACAAGCAGGTCTGCCTATGGTCTCATGATTGCCTTGCTCATGTCAACAAAGGAAACATGTATGTAATATTATCCCATTCATAAGGCACAATCTAGCTAGGAAGCAAATGAACTGTGTACAAGTGGGGCACACTCAGGTATTACTCATTTGGTGCAGATGTACCAGAGGAGATGGGATGTGTAGCAGGCACATAATGCGGGACACAGAGAGGTAGAGCAGGTTGAGTGGAGCGGTCAGTGATCAGCAAGATGTTATTTGAAAAGTAGGGGCATCAGGTCCATCCTGAAGTGTGAATCGACGATGTTACTCTTATCTCCACTGACAACATGTTCCAGGGACAGTGTGCATTGTGCTTATCAGTGAGAGGCCTCTTTCCTGGTGTTTTCCCTATTTTTTTTTTTATTTTTTTTACATGTTATAGTTTTATTCAAAACTTTTCATTTATCTATACACTCATACAATTCCTTAAAAGAAAAAGAACCAAATATGATAAAAGAAGCAAAAGAAAATTCGAATATTAAGCAAGAAACGGAAAAAAAAGAAACTCATTCTTTCATTGTTCACAGTTTCGAACTATCTTGTTTCATTTTCCTTGTGACTTTGAATACTACTATGAGTTCCTGTTGACAATTTATATGCTTTCCACCATAGTAATATGGTTCCAAAATTGAATTATGACCATAGTAAGGTTCCTATTATTTCCTGACAGTATTAGATTCCACCTGTCCTGGTTGTCGAGTTCAATTCCAGAAGTCGATATCATCTCTCGAAACCAGTTTCTTTTTTCAGTCAATGCAGGGCAAATCATAATGATATGATGAATAGTTTCAGACATCTGTTTGTTCTTGCAAAATCGACAAAATGCTGCCTCTTTCATCATAAGCCGATTATTTGCCATAAGTTCCCGCGTTGGTAATTGATTCAATCGGAATCTAATGAATTGATCCCTGATCTTTCTGTCCGGAAATTGCTGCAAATAAGCCGGTAATTCATTAAGTGCGCGGTTGTCCAGTTCGCAATTCAAGTTCATTTCATAACATGCTTTGTCTGCTATGGTGGAAATCCAATCATTTCGCTGTATTCTTTGTTTAGCGCATTGGGGTCGGTACACAAGCATCTCAGTTGTAATACCATTGGTCGCCATCACATCAATCATGACGTTCTTCCATTTCTCCAATGCCGTGTTAGCTACTGTGTTAGGAATCTGTTCAAACAATTTGTATGCTGGTATTTTGTCCTCATTAATCATCTTTCTATAGAGATCGATCTTCTTCCACTCGACTATGGATCTTAGTGATTGTATCGCAATCTCATGTCTGATTCTTTTAATTGGAAATGTGCTTGATAACCCAAGTATTTTCCTCCAAAACATGGCTTCTAACACATCCCATATTGCTTGGTCGAAATTTATCATGGCCCCACTCCCGTAACTCAAAATTGCAGTTACTTTTTGTCGATAAAATATGAGGATTGGTTTTAAGGAGTATTTTTCCGAATTTTCTGTATATAAATAATCCTTGTCTCGCCAGAGACGCTGTTTTTGTTCTTAGATGTTTGATCCATGGAGTCTCAACTTCTGATTGATTCACTAGAATACCCAGATATTTGATTTCTGTTACCGATGTCAACTTTTGTTCGTTCATATAGAATTGAAAGGACTGTTGCTTTCGTTTTTGACCCTTTTTTGCAACAAGTGGCATGATTCTGGTTTTGACGGTGTTAATCTCTAACCCATTTTCCACCATATACGTTTCCAACTCCAGAAGGCTTCTTTGTAGCCCTAATTCTGTTTTGTCTAAGATGACAATGTCATCAGCATACATCACATGATTGATCTGCTGATTATTCAATTTTGGTGGGTTGGCCTTCTGAAAACGAGGTGGATCGGGCAGATCCATCGTATACAGCTTAAATAGTGTTGCTGCAAGAGGACAGCCCTGTTTCAGACCATTTCCCGCTTCAATGGGAGCCGATAATTGACCCTGTTGTGATAGTCTGATTCTTAAGGTGGTATTCGTATATAGTTGCTTAATGGGTTCCACTATTGTTAGAGGACACTTCCACTTCATAAGTTTTTTCCATAATGTTCTCCTATTTACCAAATCAAAGGCCATGTGCAGGTCTATAAATGCTGCATATGTGGAATGGTTGTTGATCAATGCCTCATGTTTCAGTAAATTCAGGATCATGAGATTTACCTGCATACCCGTACTCTTTGTAAATCCCGTCTGCCTGATGTCAAATTGGTTATTTTCCTTGATCCATATATTAAGTTTGTTTAATAGGAGCATTGCAAAGATCTTCCCAATCGGATCCAAAAGTGCGATTGGTCTGTAGTTTGTGGGTAATTGCCTGTCACCTGCTTTATAAATTGGTATCAAGATTGCAGTTGTCCAAGTATCGGGTATTTGTTTCCCATTTTCAATCGCAGAGAATAGATGAACGCAGAATTTTGCCCACTCCTCTGGATGTTTCTTTATGAGCATGTTATTTAGACCATCTGGGCCAGGGGCCCTTGAGGAGTTGAGCTTCTTAATGATTATCAGGATATCCTCCTCTGTCCAAGCATTTGTCCACACAGACATTTCATTTTGCTCCCTATTGATGGAATGCCTTCTCACTGTAGATTTATAGATTGACTTGAAGTGGTTAGTCCATGTACATTCTGAGATCCCTTGGATTAGTTTATGTTGCCTATCCATTTGAGGGTTCAATAGATTCCATAATCCTCGCGTATTATTTGCTTTCAAAAGCGCTAGGATTGCTTCTGCATCTTGTTGTAGGAGCAAAGCATTCGCATTCTTTATCCAATTTCTGTATCTTTGTTTTACTTGTCTGATTGCGAGCCAGGGATTAACCTCTTTCTTTCTTTTTATTTCTGTGATTGCTTTCCTTAATTCTTTTTTTTTGTTTACTACTTGTGCATTATAAGCATGTGTGTGGCACTTCTTTACAGAAACTTGGTTGTGATTCTTATGTAAAAACGGTGATAGTATCCATTCGTAATTTATCTTTTCCATGCCCATGACCCTAGAGTTGGTGTAGGTGCTTACTAATTGCTTCATTTGATTCTCATTGATGCGCAGGCGGGTGACTGCAGAATTTGTTTCCATCTGAGGTAGTTGAATTCTATTGCTTTCACAATATGGTGCTTTCCATGTTATACTGACAATGTGATGGTCACTATGATCCGAGGTTATATTATCTTGGGCTGTCACTTTGGAGATTAAGTTTGGTGACATATAAATGTAGTCCAGTGTTGCTGACACTTTTCCATTCGACCATGTTGCATTTTTTAACTTGTAGTTCAATTGATTAGTGCAATGGAGCTGTCGCCTTGTTGTTTCTTTGCTCCATATTTTTGCTCTCGCTGAGAGTTGCGTTTTCTCGATATTTAGCCCTTCTTGGTCAAATAGATGTATATTGAGGTCTCCACATAAGATCATCTCAGTCTCGTGTGATTCCAGCATTACTTTGTCTATGGCGGAGAATAATGTATCGATAAAATCTTCCATTTGAATTGCTGCCTGATTCCAATAAATATTGAATATTGCCAATCTTTGCACCGGCACTTTCATCATGTTTTCTTGATTCTTCTTGTCAGTCCAAAATTCTAATATCGTTAGTTGTATCCATGGTGAGATGATTGTAGAATCTACCACTCGGATATTTTCTTCCATTTTTATCAAAGTTAAAAGTCCAGCTGATGGATCAGCGCCAGCAGTGTAGCTTGATCTTTTTGTGCGTCACGGTTACTTTCTAGTAGCTTCATGAACGGTGTCATTGCCTGTGAGGTTACGGCTAACAGCAGGTTTTGTAAGTCTAGCATGGTTGTGGGTATTGATTCTGGTGTATTTGTCAGCGATCCCTTTGCTTGACATTGACAGAAGCTCTTGTTGTTCGATATATGATCTGTTGGCAGGGATCTCTCTCCTGGTTGTCCACTCTTATATGCTGTATTAGCAGTGTGATAGTCCTTTGTCATCACATCAGGCATGGAAATGCGTGGTGTTGAAGCTAGCCATGTCGCCTCTCCCTTTATATTTTTCTGCATACTGAACACCTTATTTCTTTTTACCTGATTCATCATCAAGTCCTCAATTTCTGTGATATCCATTGATAAGCGAGCTTGCCTGGTATTTTTTTTCTGAAAACTCCTTTGTCCAATATCTTCGCGCAGCTTTGCCTTTGTGTAAGCCAGCTCCCAATTTTTTTTTGCCGCAATCGCTTTTTCCTTTTGTGATATTTGCGGATCACCTGTTTCTATCTGAGTCTTATTTTTGGGGTTTGGGGGCTGTTTAGGCACTATTTGCTCCTTGTTTGCATGGAGCGTATCCTTATTCCTCTCATCGTTACTGTTGCTTTTCTGAGTATTGTCCTCCATTATGTTCATTGATTGTACTATGTCTCCTTTTATTGTTACATTATCACCCACTGTAGTTTCATCAGGGTGATTAGATCCAAGGGAATTCATTTCAGCCGTAGTATCTGTTGTACTTTTGAGTCTGGTTGCAAATCTTGTTCCAGTCGCCATTAGTAGAAGTCTTTGCCGCCTAGTCGTGGAGATTTTGACTGAAACTTTCCCACTCAGAGTGTTTGTGTCTGAATTTGGTTGGTATAGTAAGCTTCACTATGCACTATTCATAGGTGCAATCTGTGCACAGTAGGTTGCACACACCAACTAGGTGGTTTTCGTGATAACCAGTTACCCAACTACCCAACAGGATCAAAGGCCAAAAGCCCGCAGTCTCCTGTTGTAGTAGTACACAGTCACAGCCTTAATGTTGAAGTATGTGGGGGGCGCGCGTTCACCTGCAGGATCAAAGGACCAAGTCCCACAGTGCTGACCCCCTCCTTCCACTCACTTTCTTCTCAGATGCTGGTAGTGTTGGAGGTACCACACCCCCCAGTTCCTCCTTTCTTTGCTGGAGATATAAGGTGAACGCTATTCACCTCTAGCTTTTGAAGGCATGTATGGTGTAACTTGGTGTAGCGTTTCCACTTTCTGACTTAATCGCTTATTCGCTCACAATCTATCTCTCTCACACTCTCACTAACTCCCACAATCAGCAGCAGGGGGAGTAGTGACAGTGACTGCAGAGAAAGCAGTGTTCGTTGGCGCGGCTTGCAGCTTCCGTCTCTTCTTAGCAAGTCCGACCCACTCCTATGCTCCGTGTAGTACGCCAGTCAGCACGGTGGTAGGCACGGGGAACCGGGCTAGCAGCCTGCGTATCTCCCTGTGTGTGTGTCTTTTGTGGATTAACTTGTTACCGTTTGAAATTAATGGAAATAATGTATGTAAAGGTACCGTGTGCGAGCTCAAAGGGCAACGCCCCTCTGTCTCCTGCTCACGCCAGGGACAGTGTTTTGTATGGAGAAAAAAAAAAAAATGATGTCAATTGGCATGCAGATTTTCCGGATATCAAAGAGCAGGGGCCCTACAGTCTCTCTGGCGCTATTGCTGCTCCTTTGGAAGAAATGATCACCCAAGCCCACTGTTCATTCGGTGTTGTTTTTATACGGCAATGGTATATGTAAACTTACTTACAGTTGAAGCAATTCCAGGTTTATATTAGTTCGGAGCTGGGTTAAGGAGATTTTGAGTAGGAGGGCAGGTATACAGACAGGACAGCAGGCGGCTAGATGGAAGATAGTCACCTGAACCAACAGGCTTGCTGGGAGTTCTGTACCACACTGCGTCTGCTAACTGCTAGCTGCCAACTGTCACTTGACTCACAGGTGTTTTCCCTATTGCAGTTCTTTGTTTCCAGGCTGCTGTTGTTGTGGCTTCTGACTGTGTGCTGACATTGAGAGATGGTGGGTTTCTACAGCCAATTTGGGGGTTATTTTGGTTATGACTGCCTTGTAGATGATACAGGCAATCTTCAATGCGATGCTTGTCTGCCGGGCTGCCAGTTCAACTCCCTGCAGGTGGTGGTGATGTTGCTGAATGTTCCCAGTCCTGTAATTTAGTGTGGAGGATCCAAGGTTGCATCTGAGACTCCTGTGAGTAGGGTGTTGTCACAGATGATCAGGACCTGAACCCATGTTCATGAGCATGGATGAAAGGCATTACTATGAGGAGGAGCCTTGAGCCTGAGCGCATACAAAGCATCTCTGGTATGATTGTTCCAAATATGCTGAAAGAAGTTAGGGCCTTTATCGGCATGACTTCATATTGCAGACAATAGATTCAAATATGTTTCACTTTTGATTAAGCCAATGTTGGCATTAACAAGGAAGGCTTTAGCTGTGCCATTACATTGGGATGCGGATTGTCAGGAAGCTTTTGATCTGCTCAAAACAGCATTATGTTCAGCGCCAGTATTGGGTACACCAAACTATAAAAAAGAGTTTGTCGTATTTGTGCATGAGAGAAATGGCTGTTTTGACACAGGAACATGGAGGAAGAAGCAGACCATGTAGCTAATTTTCCTTCACATTAGACCCTGTTGCATGCGCTTGCTGAAATGTCTCAGGGCTGCAGCTGATGCTGCCGCCTCAGTGAAACAGACTGAGGGTATGGTTTTGGGTCACTCCTTAACCGTGATGGTACCTCACTCAGTAGATGTTCTATTGAATAGAACACAAACTCAGCATCTCACATCTGCCCGACTCATGGGTTATGAGTTGATCCAATTCGCACCTCACATCAAAATTAAGAGATGCTGTTCTTTGAATCCAGCTGAACTTTTGCCTCCTCTGAACAAGGACTGCAATAACAATGCATCCCATGACTGCCTGTATGTTACTGAACAGGATACTAAAGGCAGGATTGATCTGAGCGATACACCATCGACATCTCCTGATGGAGAACTATTCTGTGACAGTTCTTGTTTTAAACTGCCTGATGGCACTTCCACTGCTGCCATTGCAATCACCAATTTAGACACTATTATCAAGAGCAGGAGAATTCCTCACAACTCTGCCCAAGCTGCTGCCATCAGTTGCCTTGACTAGAGCTTGTGAGATATCCCAAGAGCTTAGTGTAAAATTTTATACTGATAGTCAGTATGCCTTTGGAGTAGCTCACAACTTTGGAAGATTATGGGCTGAAAGGGAATTTTTAACATCTCATGGTACAAAGATTGAACATGGTCCCTCAATAGTGCAATTGTTATCCGCACTGGCCCGTCCCAAACAGCTAGCGATAATGAAATGAGCAGCACACCAGAGGGTGACTGATGATATTGGGAAAGGAAATGCGTTTGCAGACAAAATAGCAAAACAAACTGCCACAATCCACACTCAAGAATGTATGTGTTAGATTCTGCTAGGTGGGTTACGTAAACTGGGATGATGGAGGAGGGCATTAGTAGTGTGAAGGAGATTCAGGCTGAAGCAACAAAGGAAGAGATCGCCTTTTGGGCTTCTGGACCTGCAGGGTTGGATAACGAGGGTTGTTGGGTTGACCGCGAGAAACAGAGGTGGATGCTGCCCAGCACATATTAATAGCTATTGTTGCTTTGGCACATGGCCCAGCCCACATCAGTGTGAAGAGTATTTGGAAGCATTCAGACCCGTTATGGTATAATGACAACATTCTAAAAAATTGCAGAATGATTGGTTGAGAACTGTATGATTTGTCTGTAACACAACATTGGTAAGGGAACACCAGCACCTACGGGTAGTTTTGGACCTCCATCCATGCCATTTGAAGTGATACACTTTGTCTTCACTGAAATGGAGCGATGCCAAAACTATAAATATGTGTTAGTAGTAATATGTGTCTTCAGTAAATGGGTTGAGGCTTTCCCTTTGAAGGATAACACTGCCATGCCCACTGCAAAAGTAATGCTGAAAGAGTATTTTCCTAGATTTGGGTTACCCAGAGTAATTTGGTCTGATAATGGGCAACACTTTATAGCGGCTGTCATACTACAGGCATTCGAGGCGCTACAAATTGAAAAGCGCTTCATTCCGCGAGACATCTTCAGAGTGCCGGTTTGGTAGAACATCATAACGGTATCCTTCAGAGCAAACTAGCAAAGGTGTGTGCACATACTAAACTGAAATGGCCTGACGCCTTGCCATTAGCATTGCTGTCTATGAGAACTGCAGCTCAGACAAGAACAGGACTCTCTCCCTACGAGATCGTTATGGGGAGACCTGTTAATATATGGAATGCACCTAGACCTAGAAAATTGTCTGAGATAGAGTACCCGTTATTAAATGATTATTGTGACCAATTGACTCAAATCCTGTGTTTGATTCACCAAGAGGTTCGTGCTGCTTTGCCCGAGAAACACGAAGGACCTGGTCATTGCATTCAACCTGGCGACTTTGTGCTAATTAAGGACTTCGAATGGAAGTCCAGCCTTGTGGCTCGCTGGAAAGAACCCTCTCAGGTGCTGCTGGCTACTCAGATGGCTTTCTGAGTCGAGGGAAAGAAACACTGGATACATGCGGCACACCTGAAACAAGTGCTCTTGCCTTTGCCCTACGACAAGTGGGTTAAGGAGGGGGTTGATGTTCCTGAAACCAAGTGTGTGCCTTTGAGTGAGGGCACCCATTCTGATCCTGAGCATAATTTTTAATTCAAACAACTTGAGAATTCATCACTTTTCATCCGGTGCTGATCCCGTGTTTATAGACCACTCTGTACCTGGAGCAACGATGTACAATCTTTGACCACGGAAATAGTTAGGGAATTACACTTTTGTAGACTAGGAAAGTGTAGTATGTATACTGCACCCACAAAAAACTGCCTATTAGGAGATGTAGCAAAAGCCATGGTTCTATTTTGGGGCAAAAATAATAAATTCTTGAGATCTTAGGAGACTGACTAGAGTACTATTAATGAAACCAATGACATACTGTTCAACATGACATTAGAACAAAGAGCAATTAGGTTAGTAGCTCTTCAGAATAGGATGGATTTAGACGTCATTTTAGCTGAGCGTGGTGGTGTATGCAAAATGGTCGGGTCCGCGTGTTGCGTTAAGGTATCTGATCCTCCCCTACTGTGTTTCAAGCAATCAAAAGGTTACATATACTGAGCTCTGAAGTTCATGTTCCTGAAGGGAATTGGGACATTGAAACATGGGCCTGGGACATGCTTAGAACTTGCAGTTGGAAAATATTCTCAGCACTCGCTATCATCATTGGACCATTCTGTTCTGCTGCTGCTGCATACAATGCTCGCCTATTCTAGGTTCTGCACTAGGTAATTGCTGTTCTAGATCCCTGATGAAGTTGAAACCTGGTCCTTATCTGTCTGTCAATATGACCAATGCCTTGATCATGCAAAATGCTGCCATCAAACAGTTTATGGCTATCAATGTATATGACTCTGATGACTTGGGTTGTACTGATGATGATGATATATGATCTCAAAGTACTAGCAAAGTGTTGGTTTAGACCAAAATAAGGGTTTGTAAAAGCACATCCATTTTGTATTATATTGCATTGTCCTAAGCACATACATTTGAATCGCGCAATCACTCTTTCCGAACTCCATCTTGGTCGTTTTGCTCACTTTAGCAGGCTTTCATTCCACACGCGGTACAGGTACATAAAGTCACTGCACCCAAAGCTCTTTTAACATGCCCCTGCACAGAAATACGAGGAATGTCAAACACGTTGTGTTGTCTCGAAGAGTTGACACAAACGTAGCTAATCTGTAAATTAGGTGCCTTCCCGTCTTCCTGGCTCTTGACTTTCTGCGGCTAATTGTGTAAATGTGCGTCTGGTTGTTTAAAAGAAGCACAATTCATATACATCGCTAGGTAGTAGGGAAGTGACGAAATGCCAAAATATGCTAAATGGGTTTCTGATATTGATGTTTGTGTTCTGAGTGTATGGTTCCTGTGGATGCCCTAATAAATTCATGTTTAGACAGGTGGGACTGGTGACTTCTGATGGATTGGTAGCCCAGTTGCTGTTTGTAGTGTTGTATATGTCCTGGTAGAGGTGTTCGATTAATTTCCTGTTGTGATTGTTGGTAACATTTATGGGAATAATAGAACTGAATCGTGGATTCAACCCTTGACATCATCGACTTGTAACTGGAAATTGGGAGGAAGTCATATGTGTCCATTCTGCCAATTTTGGGTTCATTTGCTCTGCATACACACACACACATTAGAAGACTTAAATCTATGCTTAATCAATTATGGAAGAAGGGATAGCCACACTGCAGAGACATGGTTCAAATGAATAGAATGGGAGGAAATTGTGTGTGCACTTGCTGACTTTATAGGAAGAGCCTGGCATAAGAGAATCAAGCTATTGCATCAGGCTGGGCACAAATGTTACCACTTCCCCATGAATCCTAACACTGGACAAAATATGAATCACTGGACTTGAATAGTTATGATATGATATGATATGACATTTATAACACGCCTATACACAAGTGTTTCAAGGTGCGATGAGGCTAGGGAGGGGGAACAGAGGGAAGACAAAGACAACGATCTTACTAGGCAAGGTGACATTGAGATCGCGCGAGTGCAGGGGAGGGAGAAGTGAAAAGTGCAGAGGGAAAGGAGGAGGGGGCAGTGTAGTACATAGGATAATAGTAAAATAAATAAAGACAATAAAAAAACGTGCGGCCAGCTGGTGGCAAGGGTATGTTCTGACATCAGGTGCTGGTAGTGGGCTGTAGGGATACAGAAACAGTCCACAAGTGCAAAGGTTGCCAGGGGGTCAGTGCAGGTGTGCAACTAACAGGGACGGGACCTGGGCCCGAGATAAGAGGGTCGCCAGGTAAACAGTACAGTTACAGTTTCAGCCAGGAGATCAGCAGGGGAGAGGAGGAGAGAAAGCAGAAGCAAAGAGGAGAGATACGATCCCTGGGTTTGAGTCCAAGGACCAGTCTTACAGTCCTGTTTTGGATGAGTTGCAGAGGGCATAGAGTAGAGGCAGGCAGATTCACATTACAGTCAACATATGTGACTAGGATATTGATACATATTAATGTCTATCGCAATGGCACTACCAAGGCTCAGGTTCCTCAGCCCAACCACCTCCTCTGTGACCGGCGCCAGCAGTCCCTCATCAACTTCCTTCATGTGACTGCTACTCCTTTCTCCTCTCACTCTGTCCCTCTTCTCCCTCCTCCGACTGATGTACTACGCCCCTATATCCCCCTCCAAAAACCTTTGAAGGAGAGCCCTGCTTCAATTAGCCACGCTTAATGCTCGCCCTGCTATCAAACACTCTGCTGACATCTGCCACCTCCTTAAAGACATTGACCTCACTATCCTTGCTCTTACCAAGGCAATTTGCAGTGGGGAGGAGGGACAGAGGGGGTGAGTACTTGGACAGTGGTTTCTGGCCCCAGGAGAGGGGGGGCAGAAGAGGTGAGTTGGTGAGGTCCCAGGGGAAGGGTCAGTGTTAATTGTAGAATGATTAGGGGGGCAGTGAAGTGTCTCTGTCGTGGGAGGATGTACACAGCATTCTTGGTGTGTGAGAGAAGAGTTCGGGAAGTGGTCTGAGGTGGAGCTAGTAGGAAGGGGTGTACGTGAGATGGAATTGTGGAATTTACTCTCTATTTTTAAACTTAGAAAGTAAATGTGATTTTAAGAGAGTAAAATGACTTTTCTCCTTTGCAAGAGAGTAAAATGTATGCGACATCCAGCTGATGTTTGCAAAAACTGAATGGAAATCATTACTATGTGGCAGCTTTCTGCATTCTGACAGAATACACCTTTCATTATTTCTGGCTATTTGATCTCTACTGTATATATTTAAATGTTGAAATCACAAAAACCTAGCCAATTATTTAGTAAAGCAAACATAAATTGCATTGTGTGTTTTGAGATTAGATGGCAGAATTGTCTTTTGATGTTTAATGAAAGTCCTAATTTCCTGGAGCTATTACTACCTAATGGTATGCCAGTGTTATGAT
Organism: Ambystoma mexicanum; assembly: GCF_040938575.1. Taxonomy (NCBI): domain Eukaryota; kingdom Metazoa; phylum Chordata; class Amphibia; order Caudata; family Ambystomatidae; genus Ambystoma; species Ambystoma mexicanum. Next base: position 72,852,813 of record NC_090935.1, on the reverse strand, counting down.
ACAACAGTGCAGAGAGGCAAGGACTCCATGCTAAATTCTATATCTAATCTAGTGTTCAAATGGTTATTTATGAAGCTCTTTTGGCAAAGCGCTGTGCATAGAGCATATTTATCACAATTACCACCAAACCAAAGTCGGTACTCCTTTATCGACCTCGAAAGAATGAAAGACTAAGTTGGATTTGCCGGGATTCGAACCCACAACCTACAGATCACGCACAGATTGCTGCAACGAGTGCTCAACTGGCTGAGCTATCTTATTGGCTAACATCCTTCAGAGGTTGGTTAACTGAATATCGACAGAGGTGTAATAATAACTGTACCAAGATGTATGACGAGCCATTCATGAGGGGCTACATAAAGTTAAATGCCTATCTGGATTATCACAGGGACATGTTTTGCTGAGTTTCAATTTCAATTACCAATGTAACTTTCATTTGTTTGTTTTTGAACAGCACTTGCACTTCCTTGAGAGTCGGGTTTTGGATGTTTTAATTGTAGTCCTGAAGATTTGAGAGGCTAGAACACCTGTGCTCAGCGTAATGACAATCACTCACCCTTGAGCAAAGACTCTGCTGCCACTGACCATTTATAGTAATGCACTCCATTGACTGCAAGGTTGAATGGATGTAAACTAGACTGTGCATAGTCATCATGTTACACACTGTTTTTATAATTAGAGTGTACATTAAATTTAAGTGTAAATATTTTCTGCCTCCGCATGATTATGCACACAGCACCGAACTTTGAAAAATACAATTGTGCAATACTGGTTTGCTTTCACTGGATGTTAAAAAATATGAATTCTCAATTGCAACTTAGTTTTCCATCTTATTAGTTATACAATCCTAAAACTCTAGGAAAACACGCACAGTGGTTCTGAAGCTGAATGGAAAGAAACCATTCCTTTTATCACAGTGTGCAGTTTATTTTTTTTAAGGCTTCAGAGAAATACATTCTGTTTCAGAGGTGGCTTGCAATTACATCTGTTTTTGTCAATTAACCTGACCTTTGTACTGCCCTCTGCTCTAAACCTGTGTGTAAATGTACCCCGGAAAATAATAAAGCTGTTGTATTTACAAGATTTTCATGTTTAAAAAGGCCTGGAACCACGTTATCTGGAGGCATGGGTGTAGCGTGCCAACTGGTGGGCATAGTGCCCCTATAAATTTGGAGCTGCGAGGCATGATGGCCTAATACCAGAGGCTAGATTCAGGGCCTATCCATAAAATGAGCTGGGGTAGGGATGCCCCAGTGGCTGTAATCAAACCAGTAGGTAGATAAAAAAATGTAGCTAGTTTCAAAACAGTAGATAGGTTCAAGCACACAGCTAGATTCAAAACACTGCTAGAGTCTAATTGTAGCTCGATTCAAAACCGTGGCAAGAGGCAAAGCACTGGTAGATTCAAACTGACTAGAGTCAAAAGCACAGCTAGAGTTAAAAGGTGCAAAGCAGTGGCTAGATTCAGCAGCACAGCTAGATTCAGCAGTGTCTGGAGTAAAAGTGTAGCTATGTTCAAAACACAGCTAGATTCAAAACAGTGGCTAGATTCAAAAGCACAACTGGATTCAAAATACAGCTAGATTAAAAAAAGAGCTAGATTCAACATTGGCTTGAACCAAGGCACAGCTAGATTCAACAGTGGTAGAGTCATAGGGCAGCTAGGTTCAAAACACAGCTAGATTCAAAACACAGCTAGATTCAAAACAGTGGCTAGATTCAAAACACAGATAGATCCAATACAGTGGCTATATTCAAAAGTGTAACTGGTTTCAAAATACAGCTACAGTTGGATATTGATAGGTCAGCGTATGATGTGCCAAGAAATGTTATTTTGCTTTGCTATTGCTTACAATTATTTCTGTACAACTGGATTTAATTAATGGGCCAGGCCACTATGACAACTTAATGGTCCAATGTACTGAATTTGCCACTCATTGGGCCTCATTACAAGTACAGCGATCCAGAAACAAGGGTGCCAGTAACAGTGTACCAGCTCCCTTTCCTGACCGCTATACTATGAGAATGCCGGAAGGGGCACGGATCCCCCGGCAGGCCTGATCTGCCTGGAAATCTGGCCCCTACCGGCATGTCTCTCACAGAAGCACCAGAACTGTTAGCAATGGTGCCTGTGCTTCCATGTCCCCCATTCCCATTAGGTCTCCATGGGAATGGGGATTTACTGATTCCGCCGCAACTTGGGATATCCCGGTAGCACCATGGTGCCGCCGGGATATCAGGAAGCGGACTCAGTGTTACGGGGTCAGCGGCAAGCCGCCAGTCGCACTGGCGTGTTACCACTGACCTTGTAATGAGGCCCGTTGTCTCAAAAGATCCTAAATGGAATAATCCCCAAATTCACTATAAATTCAATTTGATTTTGCCCGTGTCATTGGTCGGTCCTGCTTTAAAAGTCACATTGATTTCACAGAAACTTCTTAATTGACAGAATACCCTAAGAAACCCTTTGCAATCTATGCTGTTTGCATAACATGTATTTTATTTATTATTAACGTGATCAGTTCATATTAAACTTTACACCTATAAACTACTAGGGATATAAAAAAAAACAATTCATCCTAAAAACTACAAATCACTATTACATACTGAATTTCCATAAAATCTATACAATAATACATTAAAATATAGCATATATGCATATTCATATTAACTCATACCTAGGCACTTAAATAACATTGCAGCGTTGACATAATATATTCCAACTAATTCTAAGCAAAGCCGTAAAGCATTCTATTCTCTTACTAGTTCATCAGCGAAACCTCTATCTGCTTCCAAACACAATATAGAGCACTTTGCAATGCCTTATTATCGGAATTCAAAGAGTACTGCCAGAAGCTATCGTCTCTTATACTGTCATAACGACTGACAAAACCTCCAAAGACAGACATCTATAGTGAGCCCTTTTCCCAACATTCTGTTAATACATCTTTAGCGGTTTCCTCCTTAGTCAATTATGTACACAGTCGACATATTCTTTCTGATTTGGGAATGCCCCTTTCTGGTCCTATCACTGTCAACACTGGTAACCTGTGTATGTGTAGGTGCAGTGTGAATCTATGCAAGGCAGGTACAGGACACAACAGACGGTACCTCTGGGGCTTCTTGAATGTTTGGCCTACCCCTGCTTTTGCTTTATATGACTTTAGCCTTTTCACGTGTTCCATAAAACAATGCCCTATTTTCTTTAAAATGCATCACTAGTCCCTTAATTGTCCAACGTTTCATTGGAAGACAGTCCCCAGATTCCTCAAAGGTGTATTTAACAAACATTGTTTACTAGTATTCTGCTATGAAATGCACAAGCTGCCAGTGTTTTCAAGAAATAGCATGACAGAAGAAATCCCTGTCAAGTTGTGATATTACTTATTTACTTGCATAATGTGCATCAAAATGCAATGTTTGCCATTCATAGTGAAGGCAAGCGTCCCCAGATAGCACGATCCTCCCCACAATGAGAGACAATAATGGACTCTCCCAGGATGGGAATAAGGGCAGGGCAAAGTGCGGGTGAGCTTAAATGGGAGTTTATCAATCAAAATAGGGCATGCAAATAACTCTGCAAACTCTCAGAGTGCTCTGTCTGACAATAGCAAAGACAGGCGTATATATTTACAAAAACCGTCATAAGAACCTACATACTATAGGCGGCACAAGTTTGTGGCGATTGGGTGGCGACGACTAGCTATAGGTGCTGCTGCGATGTGGTTTGCCGCGGCTGGAGGACGTCACTGGTTACCCTCGTGGGTTGGGCTGGGCCTGACAGGTCAGCTGGGCTCATCCGGGCGGTGTTGTTGTGCCAACCATGATCAGTGTCAGAAATGAATGTCTTTCCTGGCTTTTTGCCCTAGGGCCACGCACACCGCAGTCATTCAACCTTGCAATATTATCTTCCCTGGTAAATCTTCTAATAGGTTATTCTACAGGTTAATGCAACACAGGAGGAATGCACCTAGAGTGGGGTCTGTTGGCGATTCATCAATACATGGTTACCATCGTCCTGTTGACCGGGTATCAGAGGTTGTGGGGTTGGGTCTCGGGGCATGGGACAGGCGGTCCGTGTTATCATGTCTTGTTAGAAGTCATTATGGATGTGTTCCTGTAATGTTGCCATAATATTGGGTGTCCTAACTTTTCAGGGGCCATTAACCTAAGGTGAACCGGTGGGTCGTGGAGCCTAAGAAAGGGCGCCTTTGGATCTGTGTTTTAAGGCCGGTGTTTACTGCTGGGTTGTAAATAATTCAGGTGGCAGGCCGTGGGTTGGGTTCTGCGGGGGAATGTGAATGCTTGAAGCGGCTCCAGCCGAGTTGGGGGAGGTGGAGCTGGGCAGCACAGGCCTCTGTGTTTTTTCGTTTGGCCGGCTTCACTGGGAGGAAGGGGGAATGGCCTTGCGTGTGCCCACAAAGGTATTTTCCTCGTGTGTTGCAGACTTTAGGTGGAAGAGACATAAACATTCATATAATATACAATACTCATTGAGTTTTTCCAAAGCTCATGTTTTTGACATTGCTACCAGCCAATTTGAGCACATTACTTGTACACTACGATTTTAGCGACTACAACATTTTGTTATATGCTTATACATGCACGGTAAGTGAGGTAGTAGTAAGGTTCGTGGAGCACACAGGAACAACCCGCCACTGAGATTGGCGGCAGTGGCACATAGAGGGCTTGGACACACATGTGGTGCATTTCCGTGCACCCCTTACATGAGCCCTCAATATGGTTACATTTGTCTTCCTTTGCACTCTAGCAGCATTAGTTCAGTTTTGGTGCGGAACCGTGGGGTGCAGTCTTCTTGATAACACACATAACATGAAAAACCACTGGGACGCCTTTACCATTTGTGCATAGCTACAGGGATGTGGGTGCTTCATCCCTGATGTCATATGAGCACCCATTCTGCCATTTTAATATATTTTACAGGTTTTTTAGTCAGAGAGGTTGTGGAGAGAACGCTTTCACGCTTTCATCACAGATGGTTTGCTCATTAGTATTTGGGGACTTTGCTTTTTGTCAGGGGACCATCGTACAGTTCTTTTCCACCCAGGCCCTGCTGGCCGGGTCATGCGGGAACCAGCGATACACTGCAGAAGGTGAAATGTTACAGTGTTGGTATCTAACACTAGCTCATGTCCGTCTGTTCGTGGGAACGGGCTCTTAGCGGATCTGCCAGGGAGCCATGGCCACAGGGATAAGTGACACTCTCCAAGGGTGGGGGCCGTGCTGCGGTGCACAGGGCTCGAGCCATTTATATTAGACAAAAATGGTTTCCAGGGCCTAGCTAAATTGAGCAAGTTTGGTCAATGTCTTCAGCCAGTGCCCCACCCACCACCTGGGCCCTGGTGGCAGGAAGGACACCCGATGAGCCATGAACATCACCGGGGGAGAAAAGGCATGGGAGGGGGGTCTCCTGGAACAGTCCTCCCATACATTTCCCCCCTTTCGTTACTTAAGTAACAAATACTTTAAATCCTCCAACCTCCTGCACTCTTCCTCGTCAGCTATAGCGTCATCCCATGCAGGGGTGCCTTTTATGGGCAGGCTTTCACCTCTCCTAGCATATTCATCTGGGGTACAGGTCAGGTATATACAACCGCTCTCCCCTTCTAGGTCCACCCACACTTCCTCATACCATTCAAGTACCCGGGGCTCTTTAATTGTAGTGTGCCATAGCTTATCTACTATTTCCTTGTCATGGTTCATGGGCACCATCTGGAATCTTGACGTGTAATCTGTACCCGTTTGTATCTGTGCTTCCTGCATAGTTTGTATTGTACCGCGGGCGTTGCCCATTGTCACCATCATCATTGCACCATTCGGCACTGCGTTGGCACAACATCGAAGACCCACCTGGCATAGGCAAAAAATAAAAAGGAGGAACACTACAGCCGGCATCAAAAACTAGACAGTCATTCCCAGCCATGATGGGACCCAGGAGAATATATTGTCAAACCATGTACTTTCTTCTGCTCCACCTTCCATTCTCAATCTTTTTCCTAGGTTATGTACTGCTTCGATCACATGGGACAGGGAGCCGTTATCTGCGTCTTCAGAAGGTACGAAAGTGCAGCAGGCACTTCCAATTTTTCGGCAAACACCTCCGTCCATTGCTGTCAACAGGTCCAAGACATACCTGTTCTGCATGGTCATTAGCCGTAGTGCTCGTAGTTCCACTTTTATTACGTTAAACCCTTCCTCAGTATCATTTGCCAGTTGGATCAGTTCCCAATGTGTGATTTGGAGCCACTTTGCATTTGCTCTCGCCTGGATGCTTGGGATGAGTGAGGCGAAGAACGTTTCTGCAGAGCTGAATAATCGATATCTATCCGGGATCTGTGCCAGCAGTTCTGATGATGCTTTTGATATGTAGTTTGATGATCGTCTGTTTCGGGACAGCGCCCCCTCCTTGTTTCTACCATTCTATTTTCCCGTTCTCGTGTTGTGCCTCCTTGAGTGCTTTCAGTAATGGTCTCGTGTAGGCTGCATAATCTAATATCCATGCTCTGCAATAATTGCACATTCCAAAGAATTTCTGCATCTCCTTCACTGTTGTGGGTTCTCTTACTGATCTTATTGCTTCTACCCTGTCAGGGATTATTCTCTTTCCGTCTCTCAATATCAGCTGCCCTAAGTATAAGACCTCTTCCTGACAGTATTGTAGCTTTTCCTTGTCCACTTTGTACCCCTTGTTTGCCAGCAGTGACAGGAGTGTTTTCTGCATGTTTCTGCATTCTATGCGCAGACGAGCAGATCGTCTACATACTGAATGATGGTGCTTTCAACTGATAAATTACCCAGGTCTTCGTGTAGAATACGGTTGAAGATGCTTGGGCTCTCACAGTACCCCTGTAGTAGTCTGCAATGTTCGTATCTCTTTCCCCCTAATGTGAATGCTGTCAGGTATCTGCTTTCTTCTGCCAAGGGGATGGAAAAGAATGTGTTTTTCAAATCGACCACTGTGAAATGTGATGCCGTTTTTGGGATACTGCATAATATTGAAGCATAATATTGAAGCAGGTTTCGGGACCAAAGGGAACTCTTTCTGTATGACGTCATTTAAGGGGCGTAAATCCTGGATCATCCTCCAAGCCCCTCCCTTTGCTTTTTTAATCGGGTAGATGCAGGTGTTGCATGGTGAGTTTGAGGGCACTATTATTCCCTGAGCTAATAATGCATTTATTGTCTCTTTTATTCCTTCCTCCACTTCACGGGACAATGGATATTAGTTTACTCGGGGCAGGATTGCCCCTTGTTTGAGCTTTATGACCACTGGCGTTACTCCATGCACCAACCCCACATCATGGGGGCCTGTGGTCCACAAATTGTTTGCCACCAGTCGCATGTCATCATCAAAAAATGACGGTGGTGTTCCCACTACTGCCATCAATTGTACTGGAATTTGCCTAGCCTGAATCAAAATGTCACAGGGCATTGCTATTTCCATTATTATTTCACCATCATTGTCTGAATCAGAGAAAAGATCCTCATCAGATAGGTCTCGAAGGGCAATATTGGCGTTGACGCACAGTACAGTGCGCCATTCACATCCATCTATGTCCATCCCAATTACTGCAATCCTTTTCGCTGACACCTGTACAGCATGCAAGTCTAATGATACCACTGACCCTGGTGCTATGTCTGGGCGCACTATTGGGCGGAAGATGAATTCCGCGGGTATTCTCCAATCCAGCTTTTTTAGCTCAGGAACTACTTGCGCCAGTGTTTTCAAACCTTCAATAAACATTCTTTCATCCACTGGCAGGCCACGTATTTCCGGAGCAGTTGTTTGAGCCTGTACTACCAGCATTACACGTAATGGGCATATTCCTGGTGTTGAACACACTATTCCTCTTTCTGTGAATGATATTGTCATGTTAAGCTTGCTAAGAAGGTCCCTCCCTAGCAAGTTTATTGGCGATTGTTCGTAATACAGTAAGGGTGTTTTTACAGTTTTACCCCCTACTGTCACATCCAAAGCTTCTGTATAAGGAACTTCAATTACAGCCCCAGAGAACCCCTGCGTCTCTAACTTCCGGTTAGATAACGGAAACCGGCCCTCCCTAATGCATGATTTCTCCGCTCCCGAATCCACCATGAATATGAACTGCTTGTCTCCGATCTGCGCCCCTACCAATGGTTCCTCTGCTGCATCGTAGGTGGTATATAAGACAGGACACGCAAGTGTTCTCTGTGGGCTGTCCTATGCGGGGTGTCTCATAGTCCCCCCCTGGTTGAACACACTCCCTGAAACTACTGATACACCACTATAGGGGGCTGGTTCTGGGGCTCCATTTGCTGTTGTCGCGAAAGGGTTGCCTGGGGTGTAGTGCATAGTGTCATTGTTTTGCGGGTGATTCTGTGTTCTGTATTGGTGTCCCTGCCGTTGTTCCGGGTACCCCTGCCCTGGGTCCCTTGGTTGTTGGCCCATTGGGAGACCATATGGTCTCCCCGGATGAGGATGGCCATAGTGGTCTACCTCTGGAAACCCGTTGTTTGGTCTACTCCTGCACTCTCTGGAAAAGTGTCCCCACTTCCCACAGTTCCAACAACTTCCTTGCGCACCCCTGGGACCCTGCCATCCACTTCCTCCCATTCCCCCGTACCCTTGTCCACCCCCTCTTCGACCCCTGTTCCCACCTCGTCCCCCTCAAGGGGCCCACTCTTGCCACTGCAGACCTCCACTCTGCTCCTGCTCGTTCCACTGCCTCTGCCCTGCTCCTGTCCAATTCGTTGCCATCCTCCCTTGTATTGCTACCAGCCCCTCCTCCTCATCATCTCCCTCCCTGCTGTGTGGGAGCGCGGCTACTGCTGCGGCGACCTTCACCAGCTTTGTCTGTACTAGTTTCGCTTCGTCTGCCAATCACCTCTGCGCCATCTCCTTTTCCCTTTCTTTTATTCGTTTACAGTGGTGAACTATTATGCTCTGAATTTCAGGCCAACCTTTTGCTTCAATACCTGCTATTTTGTCGAGTGCTTTTTGCACCTCTTTTGGGAGCCCCCTCTTTATTATAAAGTAGAATAATGATGTTGATTGATACCAGGGCGTGCCCGTTTCGGTTCTCCACATCTCTTGGACTCGAAAAATGTAATCCATAGCATCTTCCCCGTCATTCATTGTACATTGCATTACTGACTGTAAATATGGGGTATCTGGAAACGTTTCCCGCAAGGCATTCCACACCCTGGCACGTACTGTATTGAAAGAGGCACCATCATGGCGATCGCATTCTAACGTTACTCCCGGGAAGCCAGCTTTTACCCATACTCTGATCCCCAACTGCTGATACTAGCAAACTCTTCACTTCGCCTATTGCTAGAGGTACCCCTGCTGTGTGTTTCTCAAAGGCATATATCCACTTGCTTGCCCCTCCTGATAACGGGGGCAATAATTTTAACAAATTGGCCTTATCCATCTGAGCCCAGGCTATGTAATTCGGCCTCTATCCTCCTCTATGTATCAATGGGAGTTGTAACTTCCCCTTTGTCGTTGTATCTGCACTCACTTTTACTCCTGATTTTCCTAATGGCGCCATTTTTCCCAACCTGTTTCTTAGTCGCCCTGTCCACTCCTCGTCCATCGTTCTCATTGAGCATGCGCCATCCAACTCCTCGCTTCCCCCTCCCATTGCCACACTTAGCCTTTCACCTTCTTCTAAGTCATCCCCTATATCACACAATAGCTCCTCTCTGCCTCCTGTGGTCCTTACCTCATCACCAGTGCACCCCTCTCTTCCCTCTAGTTCAATTATCCATGTTGGTTCTTCTTCTATCCTAAACAGTATCTCTCCTTTTTTCCATCCTTCTCCAAATGTCCTATTCTCGCTCTGCGCTCCTGATGCAGGCTCTGATCTAGCGGTGCTGATTGCAGTCCGCTCACATATACTTTTAATTCTCGAGAGCTCATCTTTGGCTATAGAGAGTCTGGATTCTAGATCCCCTGTCAATTTCTCTATATCCACCCTTGGTGTACTTACCTGCTCTCGTTCCCTGTGACTCTCATATGGTGGGGGTGCAGTTGGCCCTTGAGTGGTAGTGGTTGTCGTTGGGGGTACATAAGTTGGGTCACTATATCCCTCTGCGGGCACTGGCTTATTTAGTATTGGGCACAGCCTAGTTACCTTTATCGGTGGCTTCCCTTCTGGAAATACCTTGTCATCTTTTGGTATCAGTAATGGGTTGTCAGTAGTAGATGGTAGGTCAGTATCTAATTCCCTTTTCTTTAGTGGGGGTATTTCTTCAAACAGTCTCCATAGGTCTAATATTTCTCTCCTATTGTGTAGCTGCTTCCCCTTATATTTCAAACAAATGCATGTTGCTACCATATCTAAGACGCCCTTGTCAAATGATCCCCCTTCAGGCCATATCTGAGGTAATCCTTCCCCCTTCAACTCTGTGATCCACTGGTCATGATATTTCTTAATCCGTTCTGCGTACCCAGGTAGGCTCTTACAAATATGTGATAAGGGTGTTTCGGCCCCCATACTTCGTACTTACTGGATACTAGTGTACCTCTCTATGTATGTCTGTCTCTTACTATGGATGTATCACCATATGAACTAACGTACTTATGTCTTATTGAACATAGGCGTGTCTTCCCGCCACCTGTACAGTATGAGAATGGCTGCACACAGCCTCGATTCTATACTCTTTAGGGGGCACGTACAAGAGCAAACCATCAATAACTGTGACAATTGAACCCAGCAGAGCAAGGAAATAAACACTCACTTTACCACATTACACTCTTTTTTCTGATATTTCTCCTGGTCACACTTACCGTAACCATACCACAATTACGTATTTCTGACCACCTTTACGCACTTATTATATCAAATATGTTCTGACATATACAATGCATACACACTCACAAGCAGCACTCTATTCACAGCCCAGTTTGTCCTCCCTCTCCTCCCTTGCCAACTGTCCCTGTCCGTCTTAATCTGATATATATATATAAATATATTCGTCTCCTAATTTTGATGTAAAATAATTTTTCTACTTACATTATATCTTTGTTTGTACTAACCTGCTTTTATTTTCCCGTAAACACAGAGAGAAAAATAGAAATAGTAGCAGTCACTAATGTATTTTCCGTGTCTTAATTTACCAGACAACTTTATCTCATATTCCACTTCTTCATATATTCCAAGTACTAGTCAAGGTAGCACTATGCGGCGCCGCCTTCCACCCCCTTGCGGAGCTAGGTTCCCGTCTCTTTATCTCTGTTCACCTCTTAATCCTAATGACCATATGCAAAGAAAAAGCAAAGAAAGTTTAGGATGGTCCTTAGTAGACCCAAAGTGCCCCCCTTTCAACCAGCCTCGTTCCCTGTCCTATATTTCCTCCCCTACTCCCTTTAAGGTCTCTCGCACTCAATACTCATGCGCCCGTCTTGAACAGATAGTCTCCGAAACTGGGTCCGTCCAGGCAGTGTTGCCATTTGCTCAACGGTCAGCCCCGGCTCTGGCGAGCGGTACTCAAAGGGGATTTTTCAACCGGGATCCCGTACCCTGTCTCTGGTGAGTGCGCACTTCTGAGCGTACCGGTCGCCGTTGGCGGGCAGCCTCCCGGAGCTGGCGCACCGTGCATATCCCTTTTCGACCGGAGATTTTCATGCCAAAGGGGACGGTAGGGAAGAACAAGTTACTTCTTACCTTGTAACGTTCTTTCGATGGGATGTTCCTCCGACGTACTCCTTATCTTAGATATCTCTTTCCAGCTTTGCGGGCCTCGGAATTTTTTTCTCTCTAGAGGGCGCTGCGCGTCGACGTCCGCCGAGTCGATGTCCCTCGACAGCCGCCGTATCGACGTCGACGGCATCCTGCCTATAAAGGCCGCGCGCAGCATCCGTTGCTCAGTTCCGTTTTGTAGCCCACAATAATTCTTTCTGGACTAGACTAATCACCCTGAAGCAGCGTAAGCTGCAACAACAAGGGAAGTAGTACTGCGGGGATGGATGGGAGGGTCGATAAAGAATACGTCGTAGGAACATCCCATCGAAAGAACGTTAAAAGGTAAGAAGTAACTTGTTCTTCAAAGGGATTGTGTCCTCCGACGTATTCCTTATGTTAGGCTCCCATAGCAATATTCTGTTATTGGAGGTGGGAGTACTGACTTCATGCTTCCTCTTATTGATGAATAGAGTGCAATACTGCCCTTCCAAACCTAGTTTCCTGACTGGAGGAGGAATCCAAGTTGTAAAACCGTGTAAAGGTATGGACGGACAACCATGTGGCAACCGCACATATGTCTCTAACCGGCACTCCTCTTTTGAGGGCCGATAAAGTTGCGATACCTCTGGTCGAATGAGCCCTAAGATTTTGAGGGGGCTCTTTTCCTGCCAGTTTATAACATTCCAAAACGGCTAAAATGATCCATCTGGAAATGGTCTGCTTAGTTATCGGTAACCCCAGCTTGTGACCTGCGTAGCCTACAAACAGCTGGTCTGCTTGTCTTATCCTAGCCAGTCTACTAATGTAAAAACTTAAAGCCCTTCTTGGGTCCAGCCTGTGTAACCTCTCTTCCTCTTTCCCCGGATGGGGAGGAGGATAGAAAGATGGAAGGGTAATCTTCTGTGTGATATGAAATTCAGAAACCACCTTTGGGAGGAAATTAGGCTTCACTTGCAGAACAACTTTGTCTTTGTGAAAGATTGTATGAGGGGGTTTACAAGAAAGAGCTTGTAACTCGCTCACCCTTCTAGCAGATGTAAGTGCTACTAATAAAACAGTCTTAAGGGTAAGAAATCTTAACGAACAAGAGTGGAGTGGTTCGAAAGGTGTGTCCATCAGGAAAGTTAGGACTAAATTTAAATCCCATAGGGGAACCTGGAATGGTCTTGGGGGATAAACGTTAGTTAACCCCTTTAGAAACTGTATTACCAAGGGTAACTTGAAAAAGGATGGTTCTTCCGCAGTGCGCTTAAAGATGGATAGCGCTGCGAGATAGCCCTTGATGGTGCCAACTTGAAGGCCTGAATTCGCTAAATAAAGTAGGAAGGACAAAAACCATTGGTGTACCACATGAAAAGGGATCGATATTCTTTTCCCTACACCAGCTGCAAAATCTGTTCCAACGGCAGCGGTATAAAGATTTTGTTGCTGGCCTTCTTGCCGAAAGCAACACCTCCATAACGTCATCAGGGAGGTCCCAATCCTTGTACCTCAGCCTTTCAGAAGCCAAGCGTGAAGGTTGAGGGTTTTGATGTCTGGATGGAGAACCTGACCTCCCTTCTGTGAGAGCAGATTCTCTCTGAGTGGAAGTCGAATTGGAGGGCAGATGGACAAGTCTAGAAGGTCCGGGTACCACGTTCTCCTGGCCCAATCCGGGGCAATTAGGATCATGGTTTCCGGAATCTTCTCAACCTCTTGATCATTTGAGGAATGACAGGGACCGGTGGAAACTCGTACAGGAGCGGAAACTCCCAGTCCACTATGAACGCGTCTCCCAGAGCTCCTCTCGGGGGAAATTCCATTGAACAGAACAGATCGCACTTCCTGTTGACACTGGTGGCAAACAGATCCACCTGAGGGGTTCCCCAAAGGGCGAAGATCTCTTGAAGGACTTCCTGAGCTAGTTCCCACTCGTGGGAGACTGTGCTCTGCCTGCTCAGAGCGTCCGCTGTCAAGTTCTTCTCTCCTGCTAGGTGAACTGCCGATAGAGAGATTCCTTCTTGGATTGCCCAAAACCAGAGCTGCATCGCCTCTCTGCACAGAGGTAGTGATCCTACGCCTCCTCTTTTGTTGAGGTAATGCATGGCCAATGTGTTGTCCGTCATTATCAGGACATTCTTTCCTTGTACAGATGGCAGAAAAGCCTTCAGCGCAAGTCTGATGGCCCTCAGCTCTAACAGGTTGATATGTAGTCTGGACTCCGATGGAGACCAACGACCGCTGATGGTCAAGTCGTTGGCGTGGGCTCCCCACCCCGTGAGTGAGGCATCCATGACTACTGTTATCTCTGGCCAGGGTTGCCAAAACTGCTCTCCTTTCAGAATGTTCTCCTGACAGGCCCACCACTGAAGGTCTCGAGCCACCCTGTCGGGAACCTGAAGAAGATCTGTCATTCTCCCTGAGAATTGTAACCACTGAGTTCTCAGTGCCCACTGGAGGGATCTCATTCTCAGGTGAGCCTCTGGCACTAGGAAAATGCAGGATGCCATGAGGCCTAGCAACCTCAAAAAGTCGAAGGCTGGGAGACGTTGGGCATTTTGAAACTTGGTGACCATCTGTAGAATATCTTGAGCCCTCACCTCTGGTGGCGAGGCTTTTCACAGGGAAGTGTTCAGGATCGCTCCGATGAACTGGAGTCTCTGCAATGGTATCACTTGTGACTTCTTTAAATTGAGGGAGAAGCCCAGTCTGTGAAGGGAGTGGCAAACATGATCTAGCTGGATCTGAGCTTGTTCCGAAGATACAGCTCTGATCAACCAATCGTCCAGGTAGGGGTAGACGTGAATCCCTTCCCTCCTTAGACTAGCAGCCACTACCGACATTAACTTGGTGAAGACCCTCGGGGCGGAGGTCATCCCAAATGGCAGCACTCGAAATTGATAATGAGAGTTGCCAATTGCGAACCTCAGGTATTTCCTGTGTTTGAGATGGATTGGCACATGGAAATAAGCATCCTGAAGGTCCAGAGATACCAACCAGTCCTGGAACTGAAGGGCCTGAAGGATCTGAGAAAGAGTTACCATCTTGAATTTGTCTTTCCTGAGGAATTTGTTCAATTCTCGCAAGTCCAAGATGGGTCTCAGTCCTCCGTCTTTCTTTGGAATGAGAAAGTAAGGGGAGTACCAGCCCTTGTTCCTCTCTGCTACAGGTACCGGTTCTATGGCACCTTTCTCTAGCAGGTCTAAAATTTCCTGCAAGGGGAGCGGATCTGGAGCTTTTTGAGAGCTGATCCCCGTTGGATGACTCTGAGGTATGCGTAGGAGAGGCAGGCAGTAACCTTTTGCAACTGTCTCCAATGCCCAAGCATCTGACGTGATAGCCTGCCATTCCGCCAGATGTTGAGTTAACCTGCCTCCTACAGGTGTCTTGTGAGGGAAGTCCTCAGAGTGGTTTTGGGGCGGCTGATGCAGATGCCGATGGTAAAGAGGCACCTGCTGTTGCTGCGGCTTTTGAATATCTATCCCGTCCACCTTGGGTAGTTCTTCTTTGTCCCCTTTGAGCCGGTCGTCCTCTACCTCTTCCGAATGCGGAGTAGAAGCGAAAGGACTTGCCTCTCACAGAGGTTCCTGTGGGACGAAAAGGTGTCTGACGGATTGCAGCGCCTAGGGATTTTGCTGCTGCCTTTGATGTTTGCAGTTTTTCTAAACTGTCATCCGCCTTTTTCCCAAACAAAGAAGAGCCATCAAATGGCATGTTCAAGAGCCTGGCTTGCACATCTGGGGCAAAACCAGACTTTCTCAACCAAGCAAATCTCCTGGTTGTTGTACTTGCCGCCATTGCTCTGCTGATACTGTCAGCCGAATCAATGCCCGTCTGGAGGGATTCGCACATAGCGTCTTTACCGTCCTTTATGATATTTAGGAACGCCTCCCTTTCTTCTCCCTCCGGGATGCAGTCAGCCGCTGTAGAAGCACACTCCCAAAGTGTATGGCTAAATCTAGCAAGGGTGCAAGTAGCATTAATAGATTTTAATGCCATGCTACATGCCGAAAAGACTTTCTTAGCCATAGCATCGTATTTTTTATCTTCCCTGTCCTGTGGGACGGTAGGATAAGCAGTCTTGATGTCAGTAGAAGATGCTGCCTGTACCACCAGACTTTCTGAGGATGGGTGTTTGGACAAAAACTCCGGGTCTGCAGAAGATACCCTGTATTTAGTAGACAGTTTTTTATTTACTGCCGGGACGACATCTGGGGTTTCCCAGTTCGTCATGATTTTTCTTTGAAGAGCTTTATGAAAAGGTACTACAGGATCCTCCTGTGGACCTTTATCAAGAATATCTGTGAGGTCATCTTGTTGGAAAGCCTGTGAAGGTGTTGACCACCGCATAAATTCTGTGATCCTGGCCATTAAGGCTCTATAAGGGGTTTCAGCATGCTCCCCCGGGTCTGGCCTAGCGAACTCCACCTCTGGGGAAGTGTCTAAACCACTTGCCTCATGTAAGGAATAATGGAGTTCCTTTAATCTGCGTTCCTCTGAGGATAACTCCTCTTGAACTGGGGTTGCAGATCCCTGCAACTCAAATGTCTCTTCTTGGTCAGATAGTTCTCCCTCTTCCATAATTGAGGACATTGTTCTCAATTGGTCTGAACTCACAAAGGGTGTGAAACCCATCTCCAAGGCAGAGGGTGCCAAACTTGTTGCAATCGTCCTCGAAAACGTTGATGTCGTCGACGCCGACGTCGAAGGCTTCGAATGTGGTGTCGAAAACAAAGGTGGAGGCCTCGAGGTCCTCGATAGAATTGGAATTCTGCTTGAGGATGTCGACAATCTCGACGACATCGTCATCGAAGACCTGGGAATAGCCACTGGGTGCGCCGCAACCTTGACTTTCCTTGGCGTCGACGCCGGTGTTGAGGATGGCGTTGAGTCGACAGACCCGTGTGTCAAAGGTCTCTTCAACAACGGCGTCGAAGACACCGACCTCGGCGTCGACGCAACCTTCGTCGACGGCGTCGACGGAACCTTCGAAGAAGGATTCGAGGTCTTTGCTTTACTCGAGGGTTTGTGACGTGCTCGAGAAGCTTCCTTCGCCGGGTACTGCGACTCGCAGCGTTTTGGACCTTCGGGTCTTTCGACCAGAGCATCGCTCTCGGCAGTCTTCGAGGGGGTCGAGGCCGCTTTCTCGAAGATGCACATCATATTTTTTCGGAATTCCTCCCATTCAGCCCGGGAACTATGTTTTGTGGGGCAAGGGATTCTCTTAGGTGAAACAGAGGAAGAGGAGGACGAAGAAGGGGCTCTTCGGCGTCTCCTTTTCGAGTGCTTCAATCTCGAGGAGTGATGGGACCCGCTTCGAGACCTGGAGCGCGAATGGTGACGAGGAGATGAATGGCTCGACTTCGTCGAGGAAGAAGAAGCTTTAGAAGTCTTACCTTTTTCCAGCTTCCCCCTACGCTCCTTCAGGGCCTTAGCTGTCATGGGCATACAGTCCTCGCACTCCGAACAATGGTGTTCAGCTCTCAAACACCACAGACAGACCCTGTGAGGGTCAGTCAGCGACATCTTTTTTCCACAGTCTCTGCATTTTTTAAAGCCGGACCGAGGGGTCGTCGGTTCAGACGAGGAAGCCATCGAGGATGGATCGAATATCTCGAGGAAATTGGAATAATTGTCTATGAAACTGAGCAACGATATTCCGAGGCACTGAGTAAGCGCGGAAAAACGGAACTGAGCAACGGACACTGCGCGCTGCCTTTATAGGCAGGATGACGTCGACATCGATACAGCGGCTGTCGAGGGACATCGACTCGGCGGACGTCGACGCGCAGCGGCCTCTAGAGAGAAAACATTTCCGAGGCCAGCAAAGCTGGAAAGAGATATCTAAGATAAGGAATACGTCGGAGGACACAATCCCTTCGAAATATATATATTAGAGGAGAAGTTAATATCACGCTTTCGGGGTCACCACTGAAGGCAAGCGTCCCCAGATAGCACGATCCTCCCCGCAATGAGAGACAATAATGGACTCTCCCAGGATGGGAATAAGGCCAGGACAAAGTGCGGGTGAGCTTAAATGGGAGTTTATCAATCAAAATAGGGCCTGCAAAGAACTCTGCAAACTCCGAGAGCGCTCTGTCTGACAATAGCAAAGACAGGCGTATATATTTACAAAAACCGTCATAAGAACCTACATACTATAGGGGGCACAAGTTTGTGGGGATTGGGTGGCAACGACTAGCTATAGGTGCTGCTGCGATGTGGTTTGCCGCGGCTGGAGGACGTCACTGGTTACCCTCGTGGGTTGGGCTGGGCCTGGCAGGTCA
The DNA here is from genome assembly GCF_040938575.1 of Ambystoma mexicanum. NCBI lineage: Eukaryota > Metazoa > Chordata > Amphibia > Caudata > Ambystomatidae > Ambystoma > Ambystoma mexicanum. Next base: position 72,834,857 of record NC_090935.1, on the reverse strand, counting down.
GCTGGGCTCATCCGGGCGGTGTTGTTGTGCCAACCGTGATCAGTGTCAGAGATGAATGCACACCGCAGTCATTCAACCTTGCAATATTATCTTCCCTGGTAAATCTTCTAATAGGTTATTCTACAGGTTAATGCAACACAGGAGGAATGCACCTAGAGTGGGGTCTGTTGGCGATTCATCAATACATGGTTACCATCGTCCTGTTGACCGGGTATCAGAGGTCGTGGGGTTGGGTCTCGGGCCATGGGACAGGTGGTCCGTGTTATCATGTCTTGTTAGAAGTCATTATGGATGTGTTCCTGTAATGTTGCCATAATATTGGGTGTCCTAATTTTACAGGGGCCATTAACCTAAGGTGAACCGGTGGGTCGTGGAGCCTAAGAAAGGGCGCCTTTGGATCTGTGTTTTAAGGCCAGGGTTTACTGCTGGGTTGTAAATAATTCAGGTGGCAGGCCGTGGCCTTGGGTGCTGAGAGGGAATGTGAATGCTTGAAGCGGCTCCAGCCGAGTTGGGGGAGGTGGAGCTGGGCAGCACAGGCCTCTGTTTTTTTTCGTTTGGCCGGCTTCACTGGGAAGAAGGGGGAATGGCCTTGCGTGTGCCCACAAAGGTATTTTCCTCATGTATTGCAGACTTTAGGTGGAAGAGACATAAACATTCATATAATATACAATACTTATTGAGTTTTGCCAAAGCTCACGTTTTTGACATTGCTACCAGCCAATTTGAGCACATTACTTGTACACTACGATTTTAGCAACTACAACATTTTTTTATATGCTTATACATACACGGTAAGTGAGGTAGTAGTAAGGTTCGTGGAGCACACATGAACAACCCGCCAATGAGATTGGCGGCAGTGGCACATAGAGGGCTTTGACACACATGTGGTGCATTTCCGTGCACCCCTTACATGAGCCCTAATATGGTTACATTTGTCTTCCTTTGCACTCTAGCAGCATTAGTTCAGTTTTGGCGCGGAACCGTGGGGTGCAGTCTTCTTGATAACACACATAACATGAAAAACCACTGGGATGCCTTTACCATTTGCGCATAGCTACAGGGATGTGGGTGCTTCATCCCTGATGTCATATGAGCACCCATTCTGCCATTTTCATATATTTTACAGGTTTTTTAGTCAGAAAGGTTGTGGAGAGAACGCTTTCATCACAGATGGTTTGCTCATTAGTATTTGGGGACTTTGCTTTTTGTCAGGGGACCATCGTACAGTTCTTTTCCACCCAGGCCCTGCTGGCCGGGTCATGCTGGACCCAGCGATACACTGCGGAAGGTGAAATGTTACAGTGTTGGTATCTAACACTAGCTCATGTCCGTCTGTTTGTGGGAACGGGCTCTTAGCGGATCTGCTAGAGAGCTGTGGCCACAGGGATAAGTGACACTCTCCAAGGGTGGGGGCCGCGCTGCGGTGCACAGGGCTCGAGCCATTTTTATTAGACAAAAATGGTTTCCAGGGCCTAGCTAAATTGAGCAAGCTTGGTCAATGTCTTCAGCCAGTGCCCCACCCACCACCTGGGCACTGGTGGCAGGAAGGACACCCGATGAGCCATGAACCTCACCGGGGGAGAAAAGGCATGGGAAGGGGGGTCTCCTGGACCAGTCCTCCCATACAATAGTCTCACAAATATCTTGGCAGTGAGGTCTGAAACAGATTTATTTTTTGTTTCGCAATGCTGTATTCCATACATAATAAGTGCAACATAAAACCTCTTACAACATAATAGGTTGAGTTATATTCACTCTTGTTGCTGTATCGTAAAATGTCCTGTATCCCCAGAGTTTTCACCCTTTTTTGTTTTATTTCTGCCCCCCCCAAGTTTTCCTTCCCTCTCCCCACCATGGCCATTCTTGCTGAGTTCATGTGGCCCTTGCTGTCTCCCACTGGTTTCCTTTGTCGTGCTGGCTCTCTCTTTCCTTGTTCTGATCGGAATATTTCTTAGGGTCCCTGGTTTATAGAATTGAGCTTCCCTGTCCCCAAAAAAGTCTCTGAAAGGGAGCCATGTGGAAAGTATCTCTGGTATTTTCCTGTTCTTATAGCGGTTACCTTTTCCATTACCATCACTCCCCATACTTTCACCCACCACCATGGTGTCATCGGGCCCTCTGTCGTTTGCCACTGTTGTGCCAGTGAAATTTGCGCTGCTGATAGTAAGTGTGTTATCAGGGTGGTCATGTGCCCAGAGGCTGCGTATGATCCTTCTGCCACCGCTCCCAGCAGTATCACCTTAGGTGAGAGTGGTAAGTCCCTGCCAGTAATGTCTTTGATGTGTCCCAGTATCTCCTTCCAGTAGGATATCGCCCTGGGGCATGTCCACCACATGTGGATTAGATCTCCTCTCCCTCCACATTGTCTCCAGCAGTCTGGGGAATATTCTGGGTTAATTTTGTGTAAGCGGTGGGGGGGGGTCATGTACCATCTGTAACATAGTTTGTATGCAGCTTCTTTGATTGCTGTACTTTTGGAAGATCTATGGGCTCTTGTCCATATATGGTCCCACTCTCTTTCTGTTATCGAATCACCTACATCTTTTCCCCAGTTCTCTTTATATAGTAGTTTGTCCGTTGATTGTGCACCATCAATTAGTCTGTAATTCTCGTTATCCCCCTCTTTGGTTCCTCCTCTTGCATAATTAGTTCCAAGCCTGTTGGGGTTCTTGTTCCTGCTTTTTTCACTGATGAGTGGGGGACCCAGTGTCTTACTTGCATGTATCTGAACCTTTCATTTTCCCCCAGATCAAATTTCTTTTTGCATTCTAAGAAGGGGATTAGGTTACTATTCAGGTACATGTCCTTCAGTGTCAGGGTACCTGCTCCCTTCCATCCTTCCCAAAATGTCTTCTGTAAGCCTGGGGTGAAGTCGGAGTTGTGTGCTATTGGGGAAAATGGGCCCAGACCTCGTTTGATCTTTTTCATTTGTTACATAGGGCTGTTTTGGTGGCTCCTAGTAGTTTTCCTTCGGATTCACAGGCCTTAGGGTTCAATGCCAGGAGTGCAATTATCGGGATCTGTGTGGATGCTTGTTCTCTTCCTCTCCATCCTTTTGTGAATGCTGGTTTAGCCCATTTGAGTATGGGGCCAAATGAGCTGCCATGATGTATCTGCCCAGGTCCGGGACCCCAGGCCTCCCAGGAGTGGGGGACGAGGCAAAATGTGTCTCTGTATTCTGGGTCTCTTTTTCACCCATATGAAGCTATATACTGCATTTTGGAGTTCTCTGATTATCTGTGGCGGGATCTCGGCGGGTATTGAGCTGGTCACGTATAGTATGCAGGGGAGAAGGGTCATCTTTACTGCTGCTATTCTGGCAAAACCACGACAGTTCCTGGTTATCCCTTCTCAGAAATTCCACTTTTATTTTTTTCCAGAGATGGGGGATGTTTGCTCTGTATAGGTCCTCGAATTTCTTTACCAGGTGTACTCCAAGGTATTCTAGAGATTTTTCTTCCCATTTCAGGGGGAACCTCAGCTTCATGCTGTTTATTGTATTTGTATCTTCCGTTATTTTCAGTGCTTTTGATTTAATGTGGTTGATTGTAAACCCTGATATGGTGGCGAATTCTTCCAGTTTCGCTACGGCTCTCGGTAACATATTCGTAGTGTCTCCAATGTAGCCCATCACATCATCTGCATATAATGCTATTTTCTGCGAGGTCTCCTTGATTTGTACTCCTTTTCTGTCGGGAACTTCCTTGTATCGTGCTGCTAGATGTTCCATAGCCATTGCTTAGTGGGGATTGGGGGCATCCCTGGCGCGTACCTCTCCGTATATCCACCTGTTTTGCGTGGCGGCAGTTCATCAGGAATGATGTAGATGGGCACGGAAAGTTTGCCAGGATCATCCTGCTGAACTGTGTCCCGCACCTGAATTTCTCCAGGACCATCTGCAGGTATTCCCAGTCCAAGCTGTCGAAAGCACGTGTAGCGTCTAGGGCCGCTATCCCAAATTACTGATTTGTGCGTCTCCCCCATTCGATTACATCTATGGCTCTTCTGACGTTATCTTGGGTGTGTCTTCCTCTGCCACACCCTGCTTGATCCTCGTGAATGATGTCTGGGAGGACCTGCTATAGCCTGTTCTCTATTATTTTAGCATATAGTTTTGCATCCATATTCAGGAGTGTTATCGGGCGGTACCTTGAGCATTCAGTGGGATCCTTGTTTGGTTTCAGGGTCAAGATTGTTAGGGATTTTGCCATATCTGGGGAGATCGATCCAATGTCCCTGATTGTGTCAAAGAGTTGGGTGAGGGGCGTTCAAAAAGTTTTGTAGTAACCATTTCCGAAGCTGTCAGTGCCCGCGGCTTTATTCCTTGGTAATGAAGAGATGGCTTCATTAACTTCCTGGGCTGTGAACTGTCTCTCCAAAATGTCCTTGTCCTGCTCTGAGATTTGGGGTAGATGGGTGGCCAGTAGATAGGATTTTTGATCTGCGGCATTTAGGTTTGCTCTCTGTAGGAGTTCTTTGTGGAAAAGGACCATTGTCTCCAGTGTTTCTTCGTCCTTTTTGATCACTTCCCCTCCTTCATTTCTTAGGCCAGCTATATAGTTACAGGTTTTCTGTTTGTTTAGTTTGGCTGCTAAGAACTTATTTGCCTTTCCTCCATGGACATAATATGATTTCTTGGTGTTAAGCAGCGTCTGCGCAACCGTGTCAGCGGTGTGACTTTCCAGTTGGGCCCAGACTTAGTTTAGCTCTCTCCACAATTTCTGCGTTTGTTGGAATTCGGGGTTATTCTCTGCTTCTTTTAGCGCCAGTTCCATCTTCTGGGTTAGTATAGCTCTCTCCCAGCAGTATACCGCTGCCTGGGCCATGAATTCACCCCTGATTACAGCCTTCCCCGCATCCCAGACTGTTTTCCAAACAACCTCACCATTGTCATTCTCTCTGAAATAAGCGTTTATAGTTTCTTCCATGTGTGTTCTAAGCACCAAGTCGCGCAGGATCAGGTTGTTGAGTCTCCATGGGGGGGCATTGTTTGCTCTTCTCACCGTCCATTTCCACGTTGACCAGTACGGGGGCGTGATCTGTAAGGTATTGTGTCCCGATCTCCACCTTCGTCACTTGGGGGATTAGAGTTGCAGAGACCAGGATCATGTCTATCCTGGAGTACCCTCTGTGTACTGCAGAATAGTGAGTGTATTCTCTCATGTCTCCTTGGAGAAGCGCCAGGTCTCAATTACATCCAGGTCTCCAAAAAACTTTCCCAGAGCCAGTCTATTTCTCTGGTTGGCAGCCGTGGGGGGAAGGGTTTTGTCGAGGCTAGGGTCCATTACGCAGTTGAAATCACCTCCTATGATTGTCTGGCATTTGCACCAGCTCCTCAATTTCAGAAGGAGATCTCTGATGTATCGATCTTGTCTGTAATTGGGTGCATATATCGCCAGGATTGTGAAGGTCTTCCCTTTAATCTTCCCCTTGATTCCCACATATCTCCCCTCTGTATCGCTAATCATTTGTTGCTTTCGGAAGTTCAATTCTTTAGCCAGCAATACTGTGACCCCTTTTGATTTCGAGCCACTGGAGGCAAAGTATTGTTGTGGAAAGGTCTTGTTGCGCATCCTTTTTTCATCCGCTTTCAAGAGGTGGGTTCCTTGCAGGATCACCACTGTTGCAGGCATCTTCTCGCAAGCCTGTTGAGAATCGCTCAGTGTTTCCCGGGGGAGTTCAGCCCTTGTACATTTAGTGAGACGATCAATGTATCTGCCATTGCTGTATGGGACATGTTTGTTGCTTCTGTCTTTTAGTGTCTCTTTTGGGGAGTGGTTCCTTCCGTTTTGATGATTGTTGTTTCCTCCATTTTTGAGCACTGGGCCTTTGTGGGTATGTGCAGCCCTCAAGATGTCCTCCTTCAGGCTATAGGATGACATAGCAATGAGAACATCTCTAGGTCTCGCCCCCGGCTTGTTCCTTTTGGGGCCTACCCAGTGAAATCTGTCGAATTCGAATCTCTCCGGGAGAGGGGGGGAGTCGTTCAGGATGCTGCTGAAGCAGTGTTGCATGGTGTCTCGCAGGTCTTTATCTTGGATCGTTTCTAGGAGGCCTTTGACCCGAATATTGTATCTTTGTGAGTGATTTTCCAAATCTTCAGTTTGGATCTCAAGATTGTTTGGGCCTCATTACGACCCTGGCGCTAAGTGAAAAACGATGGCGGTAAATGGTTACCGCCATCGTTTTCCGCCAGGTCCGATCATGACCCGTGACCGTTAACTACGATGCCAATAGCGGCATCGTAGTTAACGCTGCCGCTAACTGCGCCAAGGGTGCGCGCACGCGACCGCCCACACCGTACTTAGCGCCATGGCGGAAAGGTACGCAAATGCCGACCCAAGCGGACATGCACCTAACGCCATCACCCAGGCCGTTAAGTACCTTACCGCCATGGTGCAAATAACGCCATCGCGAACCAACCGTAAAGGGCCATGTTAAGTGAATGCAGCTGCCACAGGTGCACAGAAACAGCACAGGTGAAGGCAATACAGACTCAGGGGAGTACAAAAAGAGCACACCCCACCCCTTCCCACACCCAGTTACACTCCACAATGATACCAATACGACTAGCAATGTTGGGGCTGGAGGACCTGATAGCAATGCATGTGCTACAACAGCAACAACAACAACAGGCAGCACAGAGGAGACGCAGGAGGAGAAGGAGGGCAAGGCAGGCCCAGCAAGCCACACCAGCACAGCCAGTGCCACCACGCAGGCAGCCCCCAATCCCACGCATCAGAGCCAATCCATACAACCTCACTGCTGAGCAGATCCACACCCTGTACCGTTTGGACCGGGACACCATCACCGCCATCGTAGACATGACACACAACGACATCGTCAGCATGATAGAAAGTCCAACCGCCACCCCCCCCCCTACTGAAGGTAGTGGCTGTACTCCACTTCCTGGCCACAGACACCTACCAGCACACAGTGGGGCACCTGCATGGCATTTCACAACCATTATTCTCACGAACACTCATCCAAGTGCTCGATGCCCTCCTCAAGCACACAGACGACCACATCTCATTACCACGGACTGGCCAGGAGATTGCAAACACCAAAGTGGGTTTCCATGCACTAGCCGGCATACCCGGTTGCATTGGTGCCATCGACTGCACCCATGTGGAATTGGTGGTTCCACGTGCCATGGAGGTACCGTACCGCAACCGGAAACAGTTCCACTCAATCAACGTGCAAATGGTCTGTGACTCCAACAAGATCATCACACATTGTTGTGCCCGATTCCCCGGATCAACCCATGATTCTATGGTCCTGAGGAACTCCACAATACCACGCTACATGGAGCGACATGCAGGGCCAAGATCCTGGCTACTCGGTGAGTCCAATGTCATGGAAGTGGGCAGGTGAATGACGCACCAATGCATACACCACCTGGCAGAAAGGGGGGGGGATGATGCATACTCCACCTGGCAGAAAGGGGGGGGGTGATGCATACTCCACCTGGCTGTGAGTAACACAGAGAACGGAGACAGAGGAAGGGCACTCACAATGCACACAACCCCTCTGCATACATTGGGTGATGGCATGCAAAACAGGCCATGGGAGCCATGAGTATATACTGGTTGCATTGTGTGAATCAATTAGTGCATGTAGAAGTGAGCCAAAGTAACAGTTGGATGCGAGCCATGGTGGAACATCATGTTCCTGATCAGACAACATGACTGACACATACATTCTCGCCTACATACAGGTGATGCAGGCTATCCCCTGAAGAGGTGGCTCCTCACACCAGTCCGGAACCCGCAGAACCAGCACGAGGAGGACTTCAACCGTGCACATACACGTACTCGTGTGGTCATAGAGCAGACATTCGGCCTCTTGAAGGCACGGTTCCGAAGCCTCAGCAGGTCTGGTGGGGCACTCCTGTATGGCCATGAGAAGGTGGCAAAGATCGTCATGGCATGTGTCATGCTACACAATATGTGCATCAGACGGAATGTGCCCCTGCCCCCTGACGCAGAACTGCAACCACCTGACGATGAGGATGAGGAGGGTGCAGATGGGGCGGCACCCCATGGAGGAGGCGATGCACAGGAGGGGCGTGCCATGCGCCAAAGTATCATCGACCACTGCTTCTAGCACACACGGCTGGTGTTTATCGCATGGAGACTGCACTTGGGGCACTGTGTGTCTCTGGGACATGCACACTGTGGACTGTACACCAATAAAGCACACATACGCAATGAAAATGTCCACACATTTCTTTTTTGGAAAGAAAAAAGTGTATTGAAACTATGAAATGTCGTGTCACACCCCAACACACCCCCTCCCACCTAACCCCTGCACATCCCAACACACCCCCTCCCACCTCCCCCCTGCACACCCCAACACACCCGATGTAGGTGTCAACAGATGCCTGTGACAGTGGCCACAGGCCGTCACAAGCCCCCTCTCCCGGCCCCCGGGGCACCCCTGGCTGTGGAGCGCAGGTTACGTCCGGAACGTCGCACGGGGCTGCTCTGCGCAGAACTGGCAGTGGAGGATGTCCCTGGCTGCCCCTGTGCATGCACGTCCTGTAGTGTGTGGGTGAGGTCAGTGACCGCACGACGCAAGCCGGCAAGTTCTGCACAGATGTCCCTGGACATGGCCTGCATGGCATCCCTCAGGGTGGCAGTGCTCTGTGCCACTTCGGCCCTTAGGGTCTCCGTGGCCTGTTCAATGCTAGACCTAGCCCCCACACATTCCGCGGCATGCTCATTCAGCATTGTGGTCAGTTGATGCTGCCGTTCAGTGATGTCCTCGAGGGAGTGCTGGCCCTGCTGGCCCATGGCCAGTGCTGGTGGAGTGATGGAGGGGCTGCTCCCCTCCTGTGGAGTGTGGACAGGGCATGGGGTGGAAGGCCACTCCTCTACCTCTGTGTGCCCCTGTGTGTGACCCTCATGGGGGCTGGCATCAGAGAAACAGGGGGAATGTAGTAGGTCAGTGGGGCTTCTGACCTCGTGCTCCATGTCTGAGTCTGAACATGCAGCTGTTGCAGCTGTCTCCCCGATGTTGCTGCTGGCCGCTGACCCCCTGCCTTCTGTGGCAGGCAATGTCGGTGGAGGTGGTGCAGCTGCTGCTGGCCTGCTGCCAACAGGGGTGCTTGCCGGTGGGACCTCCGGTGTGCTTGCAGTGGGACCTGCTTGTTGTGGGGTCTGCCTCACTGCAGCTGAGGTTGAGGGTGCAGGGACGTTGTTGATGGCCTTCTTGGCTCTCTTTGGCGCAGGGGTGTCCTGGTCCTCTTGGTGTGAATCTGTGCCTGTGGTGGAGCAAAGGAGGGAGGGCGTTATTGATGGGTCTGCGGACTTTGGAATGACAATGATTGACATTATTGTGGTCAGTGGATGGGGCAGATTTCAGGCAGTGCCATGCAGGTTGTCTCCTTTTAGTGTGGAATGTGGATGCAGGTATGCGGGTGCCAGCAGTGTATGCAGGGTGGTGCTCACATGTGGCTATGGGCAGTGTTGATATGTGTTGCATTTACACTCTAGGGCAACCTTGTGCTACACATGATTGGACTGCTGTGACTATGGCATGTCTTGTTTGAGGCACCTACCTTCATCGCCTGATGTCGGAGCTCCCCTTTCCATCCCTCCGACGCCTTCAATGGATTCCATGCCAATCGTGGCTGCACAGATCTCCTCCCACGGTTGGAGTTTCAGGGGGGATTCCGACCCTCCACCGGTACCCAGGGCAAGGTTGCGGTTTGCTGAGATGACGGCTCTGACCCGTATGCGTAGGTCATCCCAGCGCTTCCTGCACTGCTGTGGGGTGCGGGGTACGGTCCCCACCGCGCTGACGCGCTCAGCCACCAGGGCCCAGATGGCCTTCTTCTTCCCGATCGCTGTCCTGGTCATTTCCGGGGAGAAAACGACACCTGCGTTGTCTTGTAGGGTCTCCGCAAGCATGCAGAGTTCCTCCCGGCTGAATCTCTCCTGGCGCTGGCGGTCACATGCCTTTTTCACAGATTTAGGCATTTTCGGGTACTTGGATGGGTGGGTGATTGGTTGGGACAGGTGTCAGGGTTGGGTCTGGTGTTGTTTGGTAGGATGGCGATGGATTGTGTTTTTAAAGATGGCCGACGGGCTGTTTCCCGTTCCGGCGCGATGACGCTATTTCCGGTTCGGATTTTTACGGCCGCCGCTAATTACGGTGGCCGCTACTTACGGTGGCCGCTACTTACGCTGCCCGCTACTTACGCTGCCCGCTACTTACGGTGGCGGAAGTGCACCTTGCTCGCTTAACGATGCCGGTAGGGGCCTTTTCCGCCATGGCGTTAATTGCATTACCGCCATGGCGTAATGCTCGTGCGCGATGGGTCGTAATGTGGCGCTCTTTACGCCATCGTCCCACGGCGTAAACGCTCATTACGCCATGGCGGTAATGACGGGCGATTACCGCCAGGGTCGTAATGAGGCCCTTTGTGGCCCTGGCAACTTGATCTAGCAGGCTATTGTATTTCTTTGCCTCCTGTGACATGTATAAGAGGCCATTTTCAAGTGTGTATACTCTGCCTCTGAGTTCGTCTATTTCTTGTCGCACCTCTTTCAGGGATGTCTTCAGCTCCTCCTTCATCGTTTCTATTTGGCTCTGGAGCGTGTTTGTTATCCTGGTTTCCATGCAGTCAGTCAAGTAGCTCTTCCTTATGTATGGCCATGTCGTCCCGCGGCGGGGCGGAGTGTTGTTGGTCGCTGTCAACTCTCCCTGATTCAGGGGGTCCTGGGAAGCACTCTGTTGTGTTGTGTTCCACCAGCTTTCTAATTGACGACCGTGGTTTTTCGTCTGCGTTTTGGTTCTTAGGTGGGTGATTTTCCCTTTGTTTCCGGGCATCAGGTTCTCTCACAGTTGGGACTCTGTGCGAATTGCTTCAGGGTACCTAGTAGCATGGTCTACTACAACAAGGATGAACCTGTTGCCTGAAGAGGTTGGAGGGTCAAGAGGACCGACAATGTTGATTCCCATCCTCTCAAATGGTACTCCCACCACAGGGAGAGGCACTAAAGGTGCCACATTCTTGGAGCCACTCTTACCAGAAGTTTGGCAGGTGTGGCAACTCTTGCAATACTTATCTACTTCAGCCCCCATTTTAGGCCAATACAAGTAGAGAGAAAGCCTTTCCTTGGTCTTCTTGAAGCTCACGTGACCAGCCAAAGGTATCTCACAGGCTAGTTGCAAGAATTGGAGTCTGTTCTCTTGGGGCACTACAAGTCTTTTGTAGTCTCCAGGGGTTGACTCAGTCGGTTCACTATAGAAGAGGCCATCTTCCCAGTGTAACCTATACTTCCCAGGCTCTTGCCCTTCAAGCTGAGAAGCTGCCTGGTGGCGAAGACCTTCCAGAGTTGGACATTCTCTTTGTCCCCTACTGAAGTCTGCCCTGTTGGGTCCACCTTCTGCCAGTAAAGTCTGCAGCTTAGGATAGTCCAAAGGCTCCAGATCTCCAATAAGACCCTGGCCTCCTACTAGATCTGAATCCTCAGGCTCTAGTTCAACTACACAGGGTGGTACCTCCCTCTCAGCTTCAGCTGGAGGTGGAATCACAGGTGTGATTTTTGCTAACCTAGGAGATTTTTTGGTTGGCAGGACTGGAGTGCTTTCTGCTGCTTTCTTCTTAGAAGTCTTGGGTTTCCCCTTTGATTCTGGTTGTCTCGAAATTGCAGTTAGTAACTCCAGTAACTGCAGTAACTGTGATAGCACAACCAGCTAACTGCAAAGCCAAGGGAAGACCGACGGGAGGTTTGCTGATCACCTGTAGAAAGATTTTATTTAAAGAAATAACAATGTTACCTTGCAAACAGGAAGGAATACTGGTGGTGAGAGTGATCACTTCCCCCAAAGGTTCTCCGGGTAAGGAGATAATAATTGTGAATCTGTATTGGAACCCCGTGAGGGAAAAACTCTCAGAGTTTCTAGAATCAATTGCGACAATCCTTTGTGACATCAATATAATGCACTCTAGAGCACATATATTGGTAGCAGGAGATTTAAATTCACAATGTATCAAATCCAAATGCCATACAGGGAAAATGAAAGAAGCAACAAATAATGGAAGAAAATGGTCGAACTTCTTTGAGGACTGGAATTTAAAATTCCTAAATGGCTCTATAGAAGGTGATGTTTCATCAGTTACAACGAGGGAGAGGGGTCCCTCGGAATCGACACTGGATTATATGCTTTTATCAACCGAATGTTTTAACACTTGTATACATTTTTCAGTGGTCGATGGTGGAACAAGTGATCACAAGCGATTAGTTGCTCATTTAAATTGGTTCAGTGAGGAAAAAATAGAAATCTGGGACCAAAGAGTAGAAGTTAATGCACAGAAAAATCAGTTGACAAAATACAAGAGAGAAGGGGAGCGGTTAAATAAAGCCCTGAATGGATTTGCCAACTTGGGAGAACAAAATATTTTGCACCAGCATTGTGACCCATCACGATTTCACGAATTTCTATGGTCAATCGTCAAGTACCCAAAAGGGTTTGCAGCAAGTACATAAAAACTTTTTTGACGAAGCAGTTTGGGGAAAAAAAACGTGAGAGGCAAAAACAATTAAGACTTGCTAAGAAACAGGCCAAAAATTTACTAGAACTAGAAATAGTATAAAAAAATTAAAAATGATTTGAAGAGTTGGACTAGACAACATAGAGGAAAACTATGGCAGAAAGATGGGGAAGAGATGCTGCGTGCATTACAAAATAATTCCTCGCGAAACTTCTGGTCACTAATAAATGCTACTCAAACACATCAAACCATTGCTCAGACGAATAATGTGTCGGAAGCAAGTTGGTTAACCTATTTCGGTACAAAATATCAGGAACCAGTGGGAGGACAAAAATATAGAAGTGACAATGGAAATTGGGGTTTAAATTTTGACAAAGAGGATATTTTAAACTTGATCATAAAATCCTCGGCGTCGAGATCTGCGGGCCCAAATGGACTAACTTATCAAGTCCTTAAAGGAAATGAGACATTGTGGGCCGAAATCTTATATACCCTGTACAAGAAAGTAATTGTAAATAGAATAATTCCATCTTCTTGGAAGACAGCAATTATAATCCCGATCTTCAAGAAGGGGGATCGTAAAAACCCAATTAGCTACAGGCCAATTACACTGCTTGATGTAGAAAGCAAGTTGTTTACTAGTCTGATATTAAAAGAACTTGAAACATGGGCGAAACAAAATAACATAATCCCTAAACAGCAGACTGGATTTAGAAAAGGCCATTCAACTTCTTTGAATGGTATAATATTAGCTTCATTATCAAATCTGAAAGATAAAAATAATAAAGGAAGACTTTATGGAGCATTTATCGATCTGTCAAGCACTTTTGACATGGTAAATCGAGATAAATTATGGAGTAAGTTGGAACAACAAGGGGCACCCAAAACTTTAATTAACATACTAGTAAAACTTCACGAAAAAAATACAGCTAGGGTAAGATTAAATATGGATGGCTATTTGTCAGAACATATAAACATAGATAGGGGGGTTAGACAGGGTTGTATGGTTGCTCCATTTCTCTTTAAGTTTTACTTGGGCGATTTTGGAGCTGCCCTAGAATCCTCATCACTAATAAGCCCTAAGGTGGGGTCATTGGCCGTAAGATGGCTTATGTACGCGGATGATATAGTCCTTTTTGATAGGTCTCCCATCGGTCTACAAAGATTGTTGAACGCCCTCGACAAGTTCATGAAATTAAACGACCTGGTGGTTAACCCTGATAAATCTAAGATCGTAATCTTTGAGCAGAAAGGTCGCAAAGAAATAAAATATCGGTGGTCAATTGGCAATAACCAGATACCGGTTGCAAAAGAAGTAATGTACCTGGGCATCACAGTGTATGCGACCCCTACAGTTGGGAAACAGTATGGCGAAATCCTGGCTAAAGGGACACAACTAATAGCTCAGATGAAGAAGATTGCCAGCCTTTATGGCAAATTTTCAATTATGCCCATTATAAATTTTTATGTGGCCAAAGTAATCCCAGTACTATTGTATGGGATTGAATCTAAACCTTTATTGTGGTCAATAGACTGGCAGAACATAGAAGGTTACATTTGGAAACAGGTATTAGGATTGCCTAAAGGACTACATACGATAACTCTCAGATACGAGCTTGGATTAAAATCTTTAAAATACGCAGTTGACTGGAAACTTTTGTCCTTGAATAGGTCTATTATTGTGCCAATGACTAACACACTATATGAAAATCTCCTAGAAAATATGAACCTAAATTCCTCACTCACTTTGACAGAACTCCAAAAGATAGCAGAAAATTTGCTGACTTATTGTGAATCAGATAAATTAACACTGAGTTTAAACCCGCTGAAAGTTAAGAAGTCCTTATCTTTGAGAGATTGGATCACAACAGGGGATATGGTGAGATCAACCTCTGTTCGCGAAGGGTTTTTTAAGTACGGGAAAAAACAGGGTGTAGTACCAAGATACTTGATGAAGTTCCCCAACCCAAAAGGAAGACAAAATTTTATGAGGGTACGGTTAAACTTGATTAAAACTGGATCAGTGTTAACTAAATGGGGAGTCACTGAAGGGGCTCGTAGTTTATGCACGGAATGCTCAGATTTAAGTAAAAAAACGCTAGAGCATCTGCTAAGATTCTGTAAAGGCACCTGGAAAATTAGGGTGGAATACTTAGGGAATTTAGTTGGGTCATTGGATAGATTATCCTCCGATGCTTTTTGGGAAAGAATGATTGCGGGTCATGAAATAAAATTGACCTTAAATATCTTAAGGGTCTTGCAAAAGATAGGTTTTATATCATCAGAATACTGTTGATCTATTGTTATAATAAGGGGAAAACTGTTTTTATAGGTAAACTAGTCATAGACGTGATGAATTTTAATATGCTAATTTTATAAAATTGTGACAAAGTAATTTGTGAATGTTATCTAGATATATTTTATGAATATGATGTTTTTGTTTTTATATGTGTATATATGTACTGTTCTTTCTTGAATGTGAAAAAAAAACCAAATGAGGTTATATCACAATAAAAAAAAAAAAAAAGTTAGTAACTCCAGTGGAGTAGGAGTGATTTCTTGTTCCACCATCTCCTCAGGAGAACTCTTTAAGGTCCTCTCCCTTGCAGGTCTGGTGAGCTCCTGTAATCTCTTACTAGGAGGGCTGGGAGTACTTGACACTACTCCAAGATCCTTCAGATCATCGCCCAACAAAACCCTTCCCGGTACTTCAGATTGGATACTAGCAGGTATTCTGACAGTCATATCATTGCACTGGATGAGAGCTGGTAACTGGGTAAGCATCTGCACAGGCCGTCCAGCTAACTTGGTGAGGCATTTGGGTGCCTTAGCAACATCCTCTGCCTTGAAAAATTATTCATCCACCACAGTTATGCTGGACCCAGTGTCTCTAATGGCAGGGGTCTCCTGACCATTGACTGGGACACTGTCCTTATAATACTATTTAGGATATTTGGGATAGAATTATACATATCTAAATTCTGTTGTTCCCACAACCCCAAGGATACTAAAGATACACTAGCTGAGACTTGGGTGGGGTCTACAGCAAGTAGTTGAAAGTTTCCACTGGTCATTGGTACTTCCTCATCTGGAGTGAAGGCTAAGGAAACTGTGTGGATCCCTGAAGGTTTACCCTTACATCTGGGATCCCCTTTCACATGATCAGTTGAACCACAAACATAACATTTCCCAAATGTCTTTATGAATGGTGGCTTGTTCTGACCCCCTTCGGGTCTGGGACCAGAAGGTACACTAGCCTGATTAGGTTTCCCTTGTGGCTTACCCTTAGAATTTTGTTTGTGGCCCTCTTTGGAATTGGAATTATGTGAATTCTCTTTGTTGTCTTTCTTTGGCTGCTTTCCTGCATCCCTTTTCTGAGTTACCCCTGAATCCTCGTGAGTAGCCCTGTTGGCAACCCACAAGTCAGCAGCCTTAGCTAGTTTCTTGGAATCTAGTTCTTTTGAATCAGCCAAGTGCTATCTGAGCTCAGGAGAGCAGGCATCATAGATAGACTCCAACATTACCAGATTTCTCATTCCTTTATAAGTGTTCACTCTGTAACCCTTAATCCATCCCACTAAGTTTTTCAAACACACATTCACCCAAGTAGCCCAAGGGGTACTATCATGCTTTTTGAGGTTCCTAAACCTCTTAAGGTACTGGGAAGGGGTCTTCCCAAATCTAGCTATTAAAGATAGCTTTGCACATTCATAATCCATCCTATCCATCTCCCTGAGCTCCATTACCACATCAGATGCAACAGGGGGGAGCCTAGAGAATAACCAGGGGATCAACTGATTCCCTGTGATATCCTGGAGCCCATGATTATATTCAAACATAGCAAGCCATCTAATACATCCAACATAGGTTCATACATACCCACAATCTCTTTAGGCATCCAGGGTCTTTTTGGACTGGAGGATCTAGAGGATTCGTGGAGAGAAGCATTTTCCAAAGACAATTTCTTCATCTCTAGCTCATGGTTGAGCTCTATTTCTTTGAGCCTTAGTTCCTGATGTCTCTGTTCAGTTTGGGCACTAATTCTTTAGAATTCAAGTTCAAGTCTCATTTTTTCTCGAGTGATACATTCAGGACTTACATTCAGGCAGAATGTTATCCTCCTCTTCCTCTTCTGCTTCAACAATAACATCTTCAAAATTATCCTCAATATTTGCTACATTTGCTGGAAGGGTAGGCACCACAGCCCTACTCTCCAGTCTTTGGTGTTCTAACAATCTTTCAATCATTTCTGATTTCTTGCCTTTGACAGGAAGACTTTTCTGTCTACACAGATCCTTTAAATAATCAGCAGTTTTTACAAGGAGGGTTTCCTGGCTATAGCTTTCCATCTTTGACTTTCTTTAAAATTGTTGATTGTTAAGCCTTGTGGTTAATTGAACCATGGTACTAGCAGCACTCTAAAATGTAAATCCAATACTTTTATCCCCACCACTGTATACCAGTGTTAGGCAGAATCCCGTGCAGTTCCCTTAGGGAGCACTACAGAAGATTAAGACTAGAGGTATATGCAATAAATCCCCTTTGGTATCAGTCTGTACCACAAAGATTTAGTTTGTAGCTGTGGCTAAGCAGTCAGACTTATCTCAAGAGGGAGATGAGCAGTATTCAGGGTTTACACATTAGGACTACAATACTATGCGACAAGGAAACATTGACCAAAGCTTGGTATCAAACATATATATTTATTTTACACACTCTGATGTTCACACACAAATCACTATTATAAAAGCAAGTTAAATCAGTCAAGAAAAGTATACACAACTCCCTATTTAAATTGTAGACAAGTTTGAGCAAGAGTGAAAACTGAGAAAAACGGCACAGTGAAAACCAAGCAGAAATGGCACTCTAACAATTTCTCAAAAGGGAGAGAAAGGATAAGTTATACAGGAATATACTCTTAAACACACCAGCAACACTTCCCAATAAGATTGTGAACAAGTTAGGCAAGGCAGTACTATTAGCATGTAGAATACTGAGGTGAAAACCAAGCAAAATGGCACTTCACAAGTTTGAAGAGGGAAGGAAAAGGGGATTATAAGAATTAGTTGCACCAACACATTTCTAGGTGAGAAACCATCTAGAGAAGGCAGTTGTAACAGATTTAGCCAGAGTCAATAGGCCTGTGCCAGAGTGGGTGGTACAGGGCAAAGTGCCCAGGAGCAAAATGTTCTAGTAGCTGCAGTCAAGTCTTTGTTAAACGATTCGAAAAGGTGGTTGCAGAAGGCGAAAGACAATGTTAGATGATAGGGGCGGCCAACCCAGTAGGTAAGTAAAGGATTTAAACACCTTTAGCAGTACCCAACGAAAAGGGAGGCCTGGCGGAACAATGTACCTTAAAAGTGGAAGAGGCTCCTGCGGTGGTGGTAGTTCCTGGCAGTTCCTGCAGTTCGGGAGATCCATGCAGAGGAAGAGAGGCTCTCGTCGTGGAGGAAGGTTCGAAGTACTACACTGCCCAGGGATGAAACCAACCACGGTGCTGCCAAACGAATAAAAGGTACGCTCCTTTAAATCGCGGTCCGGGTGGACGGGTGTCTGGCTATCCGGTCTCCTAGTGCTTGGCACTGGCGATTCGACCAAGGCACGTCCGAGAAGGTGATTGGCGAACTGGTTGGCCCCACCAGCTCAAGGGAAGAAGACTCTTGCAGGTGAAGATCTTCTTGAGTCGTTGGAGAAAAGTGGTGAGGATCTGCAGCAGGGCTTCACTGGTGGTTCAGTCGTTGCAGATGTCTTTGGCTTCTCTCCTCTTCCGCTTCTTAGTTCCAGTGGTGACGTCTTGTCCTCCAGTCCTCAGGACCCTGCTTTTATTCAGCAAGACCCCCATTCATACAGCCTAGCTGTCACTCACACAGTGGGGTAGCTCTCCTGGCGGGAGAACCCCCCAGCCTATCAGGGCAGAGTGTGACTTGGGTTGCGTAGGCAACCCTGTCCAGGGTGCCTATTCCCCCTCCCACACATCCTGTCTACCCCAGACTCAGTGGCGCCTAGAGGAGGGCTTCTGTGCAAAAGCCCGCCAAAAAGACGAACAAAGGATCCCCGACCTGGGTTAGGACTACAGAGAAAGACACGAGAAAGAAATTAAATCAAAGTGTTGGCAATAAAAACCTGGCAGTATGTTAGAGGCTGTCAGTAAAAGTGGTAGCCTCCAACAATGGGAAAATCCCATAGGAAAATATTTACGGTCGAATATTTATGGTAGAAACCGCAGCCACCAGACAGAAACTTTTGAGAGAGGGACTGTACGGTACCCCCTCGAAAATGAACACTAGGGAAAAACTATTAACCCTTCCCAGTACCTCCATAGTAAGATGGGTTGTACTGGTTTTGTTCATAAGAATTGCCTAGTAAAGTCAATGGGGACTTTACATGCCCTGGGAGACAGTAGTCATTCCCAGGGTATGGAGTCTATGTTTGGGGGTCGCTTCGACACCTCTGTGGTACGGCACGGAGGGTGCTGTGTACCACACATGTAAAAAGATGATTCCTATGAGGGTGAGAAAAAACCCATAGACCATAAGCACACAAGATAGCCTAAAACACACACTAGCAATCTGTCTAAGAGTGCGAAAAAAGGGTCAAATCCAGCAAAGCTGCTCGGGGACTCTATAGGTAAGGGAAATTAGCCATAGAAGAGAATTCTCCCTAACAGGGGGGGAGGGGCGTCTGATGCTGATGGGGAGGGATTCCATAGTCTTGGGTCGTAGGAAGAGAAGGCTTGTTTTCTGGTCCTTTCCTTATTGCAGCAGCGGATTTCTCGTCTGCACGTGTCCTGGTTTCTGGTGGTGCACTTTCCGCCAGAAATGGTGAATTTCTCTGCGAGGTAGCTGGTTGACTTAAGAGGGACTGCCTTATAGATGATGCAGCAAGACTTGAGCCAGTGAGCCTCAAAGAATCCTATTGGTGCAATATGTACAGATGCCATGACCGAAGGCCATGGCTAGTGGGTCACAGAAACCTATTGCTGCAACATGTACAGTGGCCCCAACTGAAGACTTTAGAGAATCTGAGTCAAGTTTATTGATGGTATAAGGTCATCCCCTGCTTTAGCATTCTTCGTAGAAAGAGCACTATTAATACGCAGTCCAGATTATCCAACCCATTTACTACTTACTTCAATTGGGGTTGACCAAGATTACTATGAGGTGAACAGTGGACTGAAAGCACAGACCCTGGGTAATATATAGTAACTTCCTAATGATGTTACAAGTATAAAAGAAAGTTGCTGGAGCAATGAATGTCTTCCAATGGTGAGAGTTCTTCGACAATTATGAATCAAGTCAAATATATAACTAACCCAGCACTCCCCAGAGTGCGAATTATGCAATCGCCTTTGTATATTTTACTTGTTTTCTCAATCCACCGTACTCTCGTCCCCATCAGCACCATTTGCGGGTTAATTGTTTGCCCTTTCATGGAGATGCTAATCCACTGCATGAGTTTTATTTATTAAAGAGACAGCCGATTCACATCCTGAAGGATTTAGTGTACAATTTGCACAATTATAATTGCCAGGGGAACAACATCTGGCAACAAATAAAACGAGTCAGCCTTACTCCTAGTGATGGTAGTTTGATAAGGGGATTTGAGATTGTCACTTTTGTGGGTTATGGGGCCCTTGTAGGTTTAATTGTGGTACAGCGCCATCATAGGCTTAGAAAGTTCCCTAGTTGTCTCTCTCATAACAGCTGATATGATTCTGACCTAGCCTCCCTGAAATACAAGCGCAGGATTGCTGAATGGAAATGGATGTACTTGAAGCCATGCGTGGTGCACGGCTAATGATCTCTGTCTTAATGCCAGTCAAACCGAGATCCTTCTCATGGGAACCCCTGCTCCCTGCTTCCCACCCACTCTCTGGCCGCCCTTCTTGGGCCACCCCACACCATCTTGTGAGGCCATAAATCTTGGTGTCATCTCTCTCTCTCCTTCTCCCCTCACATCACAGATCTTGCCAAGAAGGTCCACTTTCTGCTTCACCTCCTCAGAGTCATTCTCCCCTTCCTTACCTTCCCCCAGAAACTCAATGTCTCCAGAGCTCTGGTTCTCTCTAGGCTGGACTACTGCAACAGCCTCTTCCTCAATATGCATCTATCCTCTCTTTGCCCCCTTCAAGTAATCCAGAATAGGACTGCGAGACATATCCTTGGCCTGAAGGCCAGGGACTGCATCTCTCCAGCCCTACAATCTCTCCTCTGTTACCCAGTGGCTGGAAGGATCAAATTCCAGACCATATGAATCATCCACAAGGCTTTCTGGGGCCTTGGACCTCACTACATCCAACTCTCTCTTCCTAAATACCTCCCTGCTAGAGCCCTTCTGTCCTCCAGCTCCAACACTCTGCATATAAGACGCTTTTCCAAGCAGAGAGTGGGGGAAGATCTCTCTGTTCGGCAGGTGCCTTCCTCTGGAATGGCCTCCCTGCCACTCTCAGACTTGAGCCGGACCTCCTTAAGATCTGGAAGCTTCTCAAAACCGTGCTCTGCTGCCTTCCCTCTTGCCCTCCCTTGCTAAAGCCCCCTTGTGCCGCTGCGACTGGCAGCCTGATCCCTTATGAGTCTAACAGAGCACCAGGACCTCCTTGCCAAGTATATACCAGCACCCTCCAAACCAGCACTGGGCCCCCTTCACTGACTAGCCTGGTGGGTTGGGCATCTCCCCTGATTCTGGTCCACCCCAGTCCTCAAATTTAGATGGTGGGCCGCCCCTGGCATCCTCTGGCACTTGCCCCCTCAGCTACCCCCAGCACTTGCCTAGCCCCTGGGCCCTTCTCCCCCCCCGCATTTGTATGCCACCTCCCCTGACTCACCTATCCCTTTCCCATCCCCTCCCCCCTTGTACTTCTTGTTATTGCACTTGCACGATCCCCATGTCACAAGGCCTAGTAGGACAGTTATTGTTGATTATCTCCCCTGTTCCTGCCCCTTGTTTTGTCTTGTGGCACCTGGAAACACCATTTTGCTGTATAGTGTGTCTTATACATACTCAATAAATAAATATGTCCCATCGCTGGGCAGTGAGTGGTATTATACAACTCTTGTTGAGATTTACAGTGACAGTCAGTCTTTGTCTGCAGTACTTATGGCGATTGTCTTGCAACAGTCACTTTGTTTAGGTTTGACTACTTTTGGTGTTCTTCCATTGGTCGGCCAACTAGTAGATGTCTCCTTCTGGAACGGGAGCAGTTTGGCTCCTTACATGCCAATATGTGCCAATGCTTTTTCGAACTCTACAAGCTGTTCCATAACCATAGAGACCATAAAATCATGTCAAGGGATTTGATCACGACCGAATCAGGGACAAGTTATCACGCAATATCTTCACCATTACAGGATTGCACACTGCAATCGATGCCTCTGTCACAGCGACATAACTGACATTAAATCTGATTACTTCAAGTTATTGGTTTTGTTAGACTTACTGGGCCCCCGCTTTCACTCTTGAGCGTTGGCAAAGAACATGTGCCTCATCATAAGTTGAGCGGGATCCAAGCGCTAATTGCACCGGGATACCA
Source organism: Ambystoma mexicanum (assembly GCF_040938575.1). Classification (NCBI taxonomy): domain Eukaryota; kingdom Metazoa; phylum Chordata; class Amphibia; order Caudata; family Ambystomatidae; genus Ambystoma; species Ambystoma mexicanum. The sequence continues at coordinate 72,812,823 of NC_090935.1, read as the reverse complement.
CCAAATGCAATAAGTGTTACCACTACTCGGTACAACATGATTTGTGCCGGATTACGAGTAGTGGTAAGGCGGTAAATCCCCATTCCCCATTGGGTCCATCAGACCCAATGGGGTTGGGCTGACACTATTAGCGCCGGTGCAATTAGTACTGCGCTAACTGCACCAAAAATGCGCCGAAAATTGAGATTTTGACCTCATGATGAGGCCCTATATTGTTTTAGCTGCTTTCGTAATTTGCCTTTGATCTGTCTGGGTGAATGTGGAGGCACAGGTGGAGAAGCATCATGAGTGCCAGTTGGCTCATGAGTCTTAGGTAGGCCACCCAGTGGTAAATCATGAGTGTCATGCCAAGACTTGTTCTATGGCAAGGCATCACCCAAATTAGAGTTATGAACTTTGACTATAGTGCAAGAGTCACCATCTGGAAAGTCGCATATGTGGGTCAAGTCACAATTCCCCTAGTGTCCTTAAATGGATATTAAAAACCAGCAAAATGTGCCCCCATAGGTGATAATAAAAGGGTGATGCGGTGTATAGATAACCAACACTCCCAATGTTTTGTCTGAACGAAAAAAAACACAAAAATGGAAAAACAAGGATGACTTCTCTCTGGAGGTGCTAATCAATAATACCACAAAGTGTCCCAAATTCTCTATATGTTCAAATTAACATCACATATATATAGAGGCCCAAAATGTATGCAATTATCTGAGCCATTTTGGTCAGTGTTATCTCTTCACTGAACATGAGATCTAACAAAACAACTCAATAGTACTTCTCATCATTTATTACAAAACATCTGTTAATTCTTTATACAAAGACTCACGAACATATTACAAAACATGTAACAATATTGATTTAAAACAGACGCAATTTTAAAACATATTACAAAATGTAAATAAGAAAATATCATCAGGATTAAACAAAAACAAAAATGTCAATGCTGAATGAATATTGACAAGCAAGGCAGAAAAGGAAAAAAGGAAAGAAAAGGAAACAAAGAAAGGTTTTCCAATAAGTATGATATTTCACTAAATAGCTCAAAAAAAGCTAGATTGATGTCCAACAATACAAAGTGCTGTAAAACAACAGCTATATTTCAACTCCACTATGATATGATATGATATGGCATTTGTAACGTGCCTATACACAGGTGTTTCAAGGCACGACGAGGCGGGGAGGGGGGAACAAGGGGAAGACAGACAACGATCCTACTAGGCCAGGTGTCATTCAGATCGCGCAAGTGCAGGGTAGGGGGAAGGGAAAAGTGCAAGGGGAAGGGGAGGGGGGGAAGTGCAGAACAGGGTAAGTAGAATAAAAAATAAATAAATAGGGTCAGCTGGTGGCAAGTGCAAGGTAAGTGCAGACAAGTGCAGGTAGGGTGGGCTGTAGGGATACAGAGACAGTCCCGCAGTGCAGGGGTTTCCAGGGAGGCAGTGCAAGTGGAGAGTTGTTGGGCCAAGGACCGAGGTCGGTGAGAGTGACCCAGGTGCAGGTTCAATGCAGTTTCAGTGAAGAATTTAGCAGGGGAGAGGGAGAGAGAAAGCAGAAGCAAAGAGGAAGGTTTTGAGGTGCTTCCGGAAACCGGAGATGGTTCTCCTCAAGTTTCAGGGAGGCAGGAAGGCTGTTCCAGAGGGAGGCCCCTGCCGCAGAGAGAGATCGACCCCCAGCTCGTTGCTTCGAGAAGTGGCTGACCCTGAGGGAGTTGGAGACAGATGAGCGAAGGGCTTGGGAAAGGCACTACAATTTTGAGAGTCGAAAAAGGTCCCACAATATCAAATAAATAATAATTCCAATTGTTTTCATTATAAAACATGGGATTCTAGCTAGTACAGATTGGTTCATGTCTGAAGACTATCCCACTCTTTCTTACAGTTCTGATATAGGTCCAAATGGATATTGGCAACTAGAAATATAATCAAGCCAGCCAGGGTTGCCTCGTGCGCTTTGTATAAAGTCCATCTTCTCATTGGTCATTAGCCGCCCCTTATTTCTACTCAAATCACATTCTACGGCTGAGATGTGGGCAATGTTGCAGCTGCTGTGTTTTCTATATAGTAGTCCATGTGTAGCATAGAGCCTTTCTATGCCATACGGCAAAAAAAGAGGAACATGGGAGGACAAGAGCAAGAAAAGCAGTTGTGATTACCCATTAGGTGGATACTGTCTTTCCTTCCGCCCTACGACCAGAGCCAAGAAACCGGTGATTAGAAACCAGCCCCAAAACGTCCGAACAGCCTGGAACAGCCACACCGCTGCTGTTGCGTGCACTGTCATGCTTCTTTCCCAGTTAAGTGTGCCAGCATGGCCTCGAGCACCTCCTCCCTCTGCTCTTCCACAGAGCTCCAAAACCACACATCTCAGAGCAGCCACAATGCTGCTGATTCATTCTTGCCAATATACATCCTCTGAGATAAGATCTAGGTCACAGTGAGCTCTTTGAAGACTCAGAAGCACATTGTTTTTTTGCCGGAGATTGCAAATTCCAATACATGACCTTAAGAAATTCCATGATTCATTCCCTTGGTAATCAGAATGTATACGCAAGAGCACTCCTAAGTAATACAGGATAGTCTATTGGGACCTTGCCACTGGCCATGTTCCAATGATATATTAGTTGGATTGGTGGTAGCAGTTGTGATCATGTCTGTGTAAGGCTAGTTAGACTGTGTGTACTTAAAAGTAAAGGGACAGTAACAATGAAAAGGCAAAGGGACAGGAAAAACAATACATCTGAGTAAGGGTGGCGATGGCCAGCTCAGAATTCCCAGGAAAAACAAGGTAATTGATTCTGCTGTCACTGAGACCCTGTGATAGGTCTTTCTGAGCAGGGAGATTGAACCCCCTACCAAGAAAGGAAAGAAAGACTAACAACACACGTGGTCACTTTTATGACTATGACTCTGATCTGGACAGGTGTCATGAGCTTACAACCCAAATGTGCACAAAGTATACCTGATGAGAAACCAGTCAGAATGAAAAAGCATCCTTTTCGACAAGATGTTCCCGGCATTGGTGGCAAACTGTCCATGGGTCTCATGCCAAGGTATTGATCTAAATTTGCAAACGTGTTGAGGTTATCAAACTGTTGGGTTGTTTCTTTCTGGGTTATCAGTCTACGAACGGTGCTGACTAATCCACACTTAATATGATGGGAGTGTAACATTGGCCTAATTACAAAGGACCTTGCTCTGCTTTCTACCACTTTGAAGCACTTCACTTGTGTATAAGCGCTTTACAAATAAACAATTACAATGACCAAATCAGAAGCAACAACCGATACAAATGTTGTGACCTTTACATTTGAGAGAGGGCCAATAGCCAGGAGAGTTTGCTTGGGGGCAAAGTCCCCATTAATGGCAACAAAAACAGGACAAAGAGGTCAAGATAGATTCTCACCGCAATAATGTTTAAAAGCAATGTTCAATGCAGCAAGACCTTTTCCAGCTTGAGGGAGCGCAGAGCTCGGCACTCAGAATCGTAATGTATTTGTTGCAGCCTATGTATAGGGCGTTGCAATAATCCAGTTTGGATAAAACCAAGGCTCTTGCTAGAGCAATTGTTAGGAGTAAGGAATGGCTTAGCTGCTCTAATTAGCTTGCAGGTGTAGGCGGTGGCCGAGGCCATGGAGTTTACTTGTTTTTTTAATGTGAGAGTGGAATCTAGGTAGAAGCCAAGGGTTTTCACTTCCTTGGCTACTGGGATGTTATTGTTGTCTATGGTAAAGTTAGAATAGAGATGGCCTAATTTATTGGGGTTGGCCGTGGTACCCAGAATAAGGAGTTCCGTTTTATCATCATTCAGGCATAGTCTATGAGATGCCATCCATGCCAGGATGATGAGATATACTCTGTTCACAAAGGCCAAATCCTTGTTGTAATCTCCCGTCAACGGAATCAGGATCTGTGTATCATCTGCATAGTTAGTGTAGGTGATATCCAGGCCATCTAGATCATCAAAAAGGGGCTTTGTGAAGATGTTGTACAGAGTGGGCGAAACACATGAACCCTGAGGCACATCGCACGTGATAGGAATAGGGTCTGTGGCTGCTGAAGGGCGAAGACCTGCATGGTTCTATTATCTAAGAAGGATTGGATCCAGCCTATGGCTTCTTGTAAGAAGTGGGTGGACGAGTCTAGGTGGTGGCAGAGAGTCTTATGATCAGCCAGGTCAAACGCCGCTGAGAGGTCGAGCAGCAGAAGTAGTGCTTTGTTACCATTGTCTCTCAGGGTGTCTATTTGTGCTTTAAAGTTGATCAGTGCAGTTTCCGTTCCGTGTTGCAGTCTAAAACCTGACTGACGTACTCCTTGGAGGTGGTTGCATTCCAGATATTGTTGAATTTGGAGGTACGCTACCGTTTCCAGAATTTTAAGCAGGAATGGCACTGTCGTGATGGGACGATAATTAGTGGGAATGGACTGCTCAAGTGTTAGTTTTTTTAGAAGTGGGAGGACCCATGACTGTTGCAGATTGTTGGGAATGGTACTGGTAGAGAATGAGGCATTTATAAGCTTGGTTATGAAAGGGGAAAGGTCCCTTTCGGCATCCTTTATGATTTGTGCAGAGCAAGAGTCGCCATGGCAGCTGGAAGGTTTGAGAGTTAAGATGACTTTTTCAACTTCTAGAGTGGATACTTTCTTAAAGTTGAAGAGTGGTTTAGGTGGTTCGGACAGGGTGTGAGGTGATGTGTTCGAGGGCACAGAGGCTGAGATATTGTTAGAGTTGGAGGCGAGGAGGAGGGATTCTTTTTTGTTGTTGATTTTGGCTTGCAAGGTCGTTATTTTATTAGCTAGGGCACTCTGAATACTGGTGCACCAGGTTTTGTCCTTAAGGCAGGTGTCAGGGGCTTGGAATGGTGTTTCCAATTCATTAATGATTGTGAATAATTCTTTTGTGTTGGAGTTAGCTTGGGTGATACGCAAATTGTAGGATTCTTGTTTAGCAAGGATTATTTCTTTTTTGTTTAGAAAAGCTAGTTTAGTGAGGTGGTTTTTGTTAGTTTCTGAAGGGTTGAATCTCCATATCTGTTCACATTTACGTTTCTCAAGTCTAATGGCTTTTAGATGGGAGAGAACCATGAATTAGCATGTTTATTTCTGTTTGCATTTTCTGATTTTCAAAGGTGCTATGGTATCCAAGGTGGATAACATTACCTTGTTGTACTCTTCGACCAAGGTAAGTGGGTCTGCAGAGTCAGGGAGAGAATTCAAGGTGGGGATGATCAGAGGAATTCATTTTTCAGCTGTAATGTTCTTTTCATTCCATGTGCGAATAGCAAGAGCTATACTGATGGTATGATAGGGGGTTGTGACTTCAAGGGAGAAAGAGATCAGTTGGTGCTCAGACCAGGGCAAGGAGGTTATGGCGTTGATGGACGTTACACAATGGTGTTCCGCTATCCAATCAAGGGTTCTGCCCTTAGTGTGAGTGGCACCTGTTACCTTTTGGGCAAAGCCTAATTCCTCGATGGAATCGTTGATCTGTGTGGCATTAGGATGTTAGCGATCTTTGTAGCCAATATTAAAATAACCTAGAAGAAGACTTGGTGAAGTATTTTTGAGGTTATCCGAAAGGATGTTAGTGAGATCTTCTTCAAAGGATCCTAGAGGGCCTGGAGGTCTGTAGATAAGGTGGATAGATATGGTTTGAGTAGTTGAGGTAGTAAGTTTGGTGGTCAGGAGTTCGCAAGAGTCTACCTTTAGTGGAGGCGCAAGTCTCAGTGCTAGGCTGGTTTTTACGATTATGGCTAGGCCACCGCCTCGAGTGGAGTGCGGTCTACTCTTAAGAGGGTGTAGTCCTCAAAAATAGCTAGCATAATTGCTGGGCCCGGCTGCTGAGTGCAGCCAGGATTCTGTAATGGCGAGGAAGTCGAATTTTTTCTGTTGTGATAAGGTTGGCTATTTCTGTGGCATGTGCCACCAGAGACAGGGCATTTATTAAGGCTCCTCTTATACCTGGCAGTGTAGGCTCAGTGGGAGGTATCACAGGTTTGTTGGGTTTTGGGCACGTGGTAGAGTCTCGAGCGAGTCGGCTGTTGAGCTGGAGTGGGTGCTGAGTATTAATAGAAGTTTTGGTATTAGGCTGGGTACTTCTTAGGTTTCTAGACAGGTTGTTAGAGAGGAGGTATAGAGATTTGGCTGTGGGTTCATACATTTTGGGGAGTATGGCACGAAGTATGAGGTTTCTTTGGGAGAGATTGCATGTTCTAGTGATCATGTCCTTTAAGTTTTTGGGATCGTTCGGGGGTGTCGCAGACGCCAAGGAGGGCATAGTGTGAGGCATGTTAGCATCTATTGTGATGAGTAAGTGTAGGATAGCCCTCCGTAGGACTGTATAAGTAGCTGCCAAATACATAATTTATGCAAAGGTGGGCTAACTAATGGTAGGGGACCATGTATGTGGAGTAAGTTCGGAGGGGGCCCTAGTGCCTCTGTTTAAAGTGGGCAAACAGAAAGCGGCACAGTAGTCACAGCGCTATGAGACAGGCAAAGAGACGGCACAGCAAACAGGTAGGAGCAGTTTTAGCAGCAGGGGTTCACCTAAATTCAGAAAACACAGTTTGGGCAAAATGCAGTGTGCAAACAGGTAGGAGCAATTTTAGCAACAAAGGTTCACCGAAGTTCAAAAAACACAGTTAGGGCTAAAATGCAGTGTGCAAACAGGCAGGAGCAATTTTAGCAACAAAGGTTCACCTAAATTAAAAAAACACAGTTTGGGCTAAAATGCAGTGTGCAAACAGGTGGGAGCAATTTTAGCAGCAAGGGTTCACCTAAAATCAAAAATCACAGTGTGGGCTAAATTGCAATGCGCAAAACAGGTAGGAACAATTATGGCAACATGGTCCATCTAAGTTCACAAATCACAGTATAGGCTAAAATGCAATGTGCAAAACAGATAAGAACAATTTTAGCAGCAGGTTCACCTAAATTCAAAAATCACAATATGGGCTAAAAATGCACTATACAGACAGGTAAGAGCGATTTCAATACCGTTTAAACTCGGGAGCAATAATTATAAAACAAATGTAAGGTGGGTCCTAGGTTCAGTTTCCTGGTGTAGGCTAAGGTAGTGATTGGCAGGTCACAGGTGGGCAGTGCATTGAGTAAATACACAGCGCCTAAGTACAATTTCTGCCAAATGCAGGCAAGGCAAGGTAGAGGCAGGGTCAAAAGTGGTGACAGAAAACACCACAAAAACAAGAAACAAGCATGGTGCCTAGATGTGGTATGTGTGCTCTGGGTGGCAAGTGTACAGTCATGGTGGCATCAGTCAATTAGCTGTAGACAGTAGTAGTCTGGTAGGGGACAATTCACGATCTAGTAAAGCGGTAAATAATAGTTCTTACATGTCTCAGAGTTTGTTGTCATGTGAGGTTGCAGAACGATGAAGCAGCCATGAGTTGCCTTCAGGATCGGGAATTTTCAGCAGGTGCAAGGTGATCCAGGGGGTGGGAATTGAGGGGTGTAAGTGTCGTGGCACTGGGCTCAGAAAGGCTCACACCAGGGATGTGTGCCTTAGACGTTGTGCCTTTGCAGGTGGGCCGGCGCTCGCCTGCCGGCGCGGTATTGGCTCCCAAATATGGCTGCTTAGCCAATCACGGCAAGTGGTGGTGGAAGGAGGAAGTTTGACCACATATGGGTGCTCGTAAAAGAGAGCAGCCATTTTAAAATGCCTGGACCTCGTGGCAAACAATGGAGGTTGGCACGAATATGGCGAAAAAGCAGTAAAAATCGTAGTGCAGAAACATTGTGATGGCAAGATGAAGCATCAGGCACACATTGCAGGGATGTTACGCTCACCTGGTATCCACGGGGACGCCACCCAGCCAGTTGGTCATTGGTGCCCTTCCCAATGATTCCCTGGTGTGGTCTCAGTGTCGATGGGATTCCGCCTGGAAATGAAGACTATATTAGGACTGGGCGACCAACGTAAGTTTTCCCCCACCTCCCTTGTGTTTCCAGCCCCTCCAGGTTCTCTTCTCACCTGGTGGTCGGAATCGGTGGGCTCTCCGTCCTGCTCTCTGGGCAGGGGCGCGTTGTCTTTTGTGGGCGCGGGCGGTCCAGTTACTTCACTGACTGCTGCCCTTGTAGTGTCTTTCAGGTAGGTCTTATTGCAATTGATGGCGTTGTTATTCTTGCATGCCTTTTCTCTGTTCTAAATGTCTCTTTTTTTATCTCCCTAGGTGCGCAGAGTGTCTGCTTGGAGAACTGGATATACTGGTTCTCACCGGGAGATGATGGCGCGCTATAGCGCTATGATGCGGTAAGGAGGTGCTCTGCGTAGCGCAGCAATGTCTTGTCCTCACTGACCTGTGCTTTTCTCTTTTCATAGGTTGCGGTGAGTTCCCAGCGCAGATGGAGTCCGGAGCTATGCCGGCCGAAAAGCAACCAACCAGGTAAGTCTTTAAGCGCTTTGTGGTTGTAATGTCTCCACTACCTCCTTTAATGATGTCTTTCTCCTTTTCTCAGGTCCTTCGATCCGGGCGGTGAACTCCACCAACAGAGCTGCACAGGAGCTGCGAGCAGTGAAGGATGATGAATGCAGGTAAGATTCTGCTGCTAACGATGTTCTTGGTTTTTATGCAGGTCCGGAATTCACCATGCTCGTGAGAAAGCTGGACACTGTGAGTGTCACGTTGCTAGAAGCAAAGTAACGCGAAGCGTGTTGTCTTGTTCGGGTGGGGTTTAAATAGCCGCTGTAAAGTAGTCCACGTAAAGTAGTCCCTAGGCCACCACACCCAAAACACTAGACCGCATAGTTTGGTTCTAGGAACCAAGCTATGTGGATGCCTCCATGTTGGCTGAAAGATGCCAGGCCTTATTAGTGATCCGAGCCCTGATTCCACCTGGCCAATGGGCTTGCCAGTGGGGTTCAGGGCTGAGGGTCATGACAGGGATTGTGAAGCGGATTTGGCGCTTTTGCGGTCGGTCCGCAGGGTGAGGCTGCAATTAGTGAAGGGAGGCAGAATAACCCCACGGGCTTACCTGAAGCCTGGATGATGCCCCAGGGACTCCTCTACGGTGGAGGATACTGCTCCTGCAGTATGGGAGAGCTCCAGCTCCTCAAGGAGGCATGCTAAAGTACTGCCTTGCCTAACTTGTTTACAATCGTATTGGGAAGTGTTGCTGGTGTGTTTAAGAGTATATTCCTGTATAACTTGTCCTTTCCCTCCCTTTTGAGAAATTGTTAGCGTGCCATTTCTGCTTGGTATTCACTGTGCCGTTTTGCTCAGTTTTCACTCTTGCTCAAACTTGTCTACAATTTAAATAGGGAGTTGTGTATACTTTTATTGACTGATTTTACTTGCTTTTATAATAGTGATTTATGTGTGAACATCAGAGTGTGTAAAATAAATATACATTCTTTTTGATACCAAGCTTTGGTCAGTGTTTCCTTGTCCCATAGTATTGTAGTCCTAATGTGTAAACCCTGAATACTGCTCATCTCCCTCTTGAGATAAGTCTGACTGCTTAGCCACAGCTACCAACTAAATCTTTGTGGTACGGACTGATAGCAAGGGGGATTTATTGCATATACCTGTAGTCTTAATCTTCTGTAGTGCTCCCTAAAGGAACTGCACAGGATTCTGCCTAACACTCCCTCCCCCCAGGCTCTTACAATTCCGAAAAGAACTCAAGACCCACCTCTTCAAGGAGTCTCTCCTCCTCCACACTTAGGCCAGCATGTTATTGCACGGGCAAGGTACAGGTTTGCCAGTGGTGCACCTGATTCACCTCCTGGTAAACATCGCCACTATTACCCCCTTCTCTGTCAAATATTCTAATAACTGCTAGATGGATTTACTCCAAACCAGTCAGGAAATGTAGGTCAATGTTCCGTGGCCAAGTTATTTCTTATTTGGTCCAAATCTGCCCAGCCGTTTTCGTGTTACAGCTGTTCAAAAACTACACTTTTTCTCTTTTCGAAAATGAATTGGCTGAAAATTGTGAAACTGTGGTGTTTTGTTTTCTTAATAACTTTTGCGCTGTATAACTTATTGTTTCCAGGATTTGCAGTTTGAGGGGACCTGCTACAAACATTTTTGTTTTAAAAGTTTCATCTTAATCCATTTGGCAAGTCAAAAGTTATTAGTAAAATAATTTTGGGGAGACATTGTTGCTTTTTCATTTCTGAAACACCTGTCAGCCTCTCTGCTGCAAAGCACCATGGGAGATATAGCTATATTTTTGGGAGAAGGGGGCACCCCCTTTTCTGTCAAATCTTTAAAAATCTACTGGATGCTTTAACCCCAGAGCCCCTCCCCACCGTGGAAATCGAGTCAATGCTTCGTGCCCAAGATCCAATTTCTTCCAGCGATTTGCGCTGTGCGTTTCAGCAGCAAAAACTGGGCTTTTTCTCTTTTGGAATATGAATGGGGACTAGGCCAAAACAGTGTTTTTTTTTACTTTCTGAATAGCTTTATTTATCTATTTATTATAGGATCTTTTCCAAAATGTCCAGTCTGGTGAAGCCTGTGACAGAAATTTTGTTTGTAAATGTCAGCCAAATGTGTCACTCAAATCAAAAGTTATTAGCAATTCATTTTCGGGTTTCCTATGGAACTTGATACCTTAACTATAGTGTGACATGCTCTGCACTATAATATACAAACATACAAGTCAGTAAAAAAACATTAGTTGAGAGAGAGTTAAGGTGATCAGATTTAACGCAACAAAACCCATGCAATTCAGCACTCCCATGTCAAGCAAGTCCACCTAACGATGTAACCCATGTTTATCAAAGCAGTGTTATCAGTGATGTCATGTATGATGTCATAAGTGGTACTATCAGTGATGTCATCAGGGATGTTATGTATGATGTAATTGGTGATTTCACCAGTGATGTCATCAGCAATGTCATCTGTGATGTCATCATTGTGGTCATACGCTACCCAACAGGGGGCTCATAGTTAAGGTAAGCCTGAAATGAGACTGCTCAATTTCAGGGGTTTTGTTGAGTTTAATCTGATCACGTTAACTCTTTCTTAACTGATGTGTTTTCTCTGAATTTTAGTGGTTTTCTTATTCTAAAGTTTCTTCAGGGCCCACTAGCCATTGCCTTTGTGTGTGGCACTGGATATGTTGCACCAATACATTTCTTTGGGGGCCTTTAGCCCTGTACTTTGCCAGTGCCCACTGTACATGTTGCACCAATAGGTTTCTTTGGGGCCCACTAGCCAATGCCTTCAGCCGTGGCTACTGTACGTGTTTTACCAGTAGGTTTCTCCAGGGCACACTGACCATGACCTACGGCCATCGCCATTAGCCACGACATTTTGCCGTGGGAACTGTACATGTTGCACCAAATAGGTTAGTTTGTGGCCCACTAGCCATGGACTTTGCCTGTGGCCACTTCACATATTGCACTTATAGTTTTCTTTGCTGGCCTTCAGTTGTGGCCACTCTACATATTGCACTTATAGTTTTCTTTGCTGGCCTTCAGCTGTGGCCACTCTACATATTGCACTTATAGTTTTCATTGCTGGCCTTCAGCTGTGGCCACTCTACATATTGCACTAATAGTTTTCATTGCTGGCCTTCAGCCGTGGCCACTCTACATATTGCACTTATAGTTTTCTTTGCTGGCCTTCAACCGTGGCCACTCTACATATTGTACTAATACGTTTCTTCGAGGCCCAATGGCCATGGCCTTTGGCTGTGGCCACTTTACACTTTGCATCAATAGGTTTCTTTGGGGCCCACTGGCTGCCGTCAGTCGTTGCCACTTTACATATTGCGACAATACTTTTATTTGTGGCTCCTTAGCCATGCCCTTCGGCCATGGGTGCTCTATTTATTGCACCAATAGGTTTCTTTGAGGCCCACTAGCCATGGCCTTCAGCTGTGACCACTTTACATGTTGGACCAATAGGCTTTTTTTGGGCACACCAGCCATGGCCTTCGGCTGGGGCAGCTTTCCATGATGCACAAATAGATTTCTTTGGGCATACTAGACATCACCTTTGACCATGGCCAGTGTACATATTTCATGAATATGTTTCTTTGTGGCCCACTAGCCATGCTCTTTGGGCGTTGCCACTCTACATGTTGCACCAATAGGTTTTTTTGGGGCCCACTCTCCATGCCCTTCTGCCATGGCTGCTGTATATATTAGACCAATAGGTTTCCTTGGGGCCACACTAGTCATGGCCTTCTACCAGGGCCACTTTACATATTGCACTAATTGGTTTCTTTATGATATCATACGATATGATATGATAAGTCATTTATAACGCAGGGCCAGTGGCCATGTTTTTTGGGGGCCCACTAGTCATACCTTTTGGTTGTGGCCACTGCACATGTTGCACTAATAGGTGGCGGGAAGGGTGGCAAATCCCCATCCCAATATATTTCTTTGGGGGCCTCCAGCCATGTACCTTTTGCGTGCCCACTGTACATGTTGCACCAATATGTTCCTTTGAGGCCCACTAGACATGATCTAAAGCTGTGGCCACTGTGCTTGCTGCACCAATAGGTTTCTTTGAGGCCCACTGGCCATGGCCTTTTGCCAGGGTCACTTTACATATCGCACACACAGGTTTCTTTAGGTATACCAGCCATGGCCTCTGGCCATGGCTAGTGGCTATGCTCTTTGGGGCCCGCTAGTCATACATTTCGGTTGTGGCCACTGCACATATTACACTAATAGGTTTTTTGAGGCCCACTAGCCATGGCATTTGACCATGGTCACTTTAAATGTTGCACCAATAGGTTTCTTTAGGCACACTAGCCATGGGGGTCATTAGGAGTTTAAAGATATTCCCGTGGCAAATCTGGCAGAATACGGGCAAGCAGTATTATCCCCGAATTACGGGATATTACCGGTGGCAGGAATGGTGGCAAATCCCCATCCAGCTATGTACCTTGGAGGAATAAATGAGATTCGGAAATTATTGTCACTGCATGGAAGTATAATATCTGAAATTGAACTACACCATCCCAACACTATTACAAGGTAACTACCCTAGGAGATCCAATTAAGAGTAAATTTGATGATTTCATCATTACTGAACTCTATAACTCAGCCTTATTTTACATTACAGGTGACTTTGTCACCTGGTACCATCTAACCAACTGCAAAATTTAAGGACAAGTACCCATTACTCCACATTGGTATTAGAAACTGGGATAATTGACATAATGACGTTTGAATATGGAGCAGTCTCTACAAAACAGATGAATGTACCAAGAATGTATCAAAGTATATTGAACATTATGTATGATTTTTTGCAGTATCTGGTCATTTCATCTAAAACAATTGCATCTAATACAATTCCATCGAAATGTTTCCATCTAAACAATTTCCATCTAAGGCATATTTTTGGAGGGAAAGGGTTAATTTTTTTTCAGGTGCATTTTAAAGGGTAAAAAACGGGGGTTTGGGTGGGGGACCACCCCCCCAAAAAAAAGAAAAAGAAAAAAAAATGCATTACATGGACATTTTTTAGATGGAAAAATGTCGATGAAATGGCATTAGATGAAGAAGAGTTTCCTCTCGAAACGCGTAGAGCTCGCAATGTATACATTATTTTGATTACATTTTTGTATTTGGAATTCAAATGTAAATGAACATGAATCTAAATTGATTGTGAGGGAGAATTCTCTGTTTAGGCTGAATTTCCTAACCTAGTGAGTCCCCCAGCAGCTTTGCTGGATTTCTGGAGTTTGTTTTTTCCATCCTGCCAAGAGAGAGACTCTTTTTTCCCACTCTTGGACATGTATGTGTGTAATTCCTTTGAAATGTCAATGTGTTCGATGGGCTATGGGGTCTTTTACTCCATAGGGTCTCATATGTTTTTCTATGTGTGTTACACCGCACCCTACGTGTCGTAACACGGGGGCTCCCTAGCGGGTCCCCCACCATAGACTCCATACCCGGGGACTGACTACTGTCTCCCCGGGCATGTAAAGTCACCATTGGCTTTACTAGACCCAAATTTACTAACAGAACTAGTACCAACCATCTTATTGTGGACGTACTAGTAGGGGTAATTCGATTACTCCTGAATCTGTTACTCGAGGGGGCACTGTCCCGTCCCCCCTCGTCGAGTTTTGGCTGGTGGCAGTGGAAACTACTTGTTATGTCCGATCCCGAACATAACCCTATGGGATTCGTCCCATTGTTGGAGATTGATACTTTTTCTCATTAATCTCTGACGTACCACCGATCTACTTATCTTAAATAAGTTTATCGAGTGGTATTTTCTGCCAGAACTCGGTTTTAAAATGGCGTCTGTGTTCGTCTCTGTGACTCCTAAACCAAAGGTTGAGCCCTTTGTTCCACTTTTGGCGGGCCTCTGTACAGAGACCCTCCAAAGTGGTGCCATTCTGTCTGGGTTACCTCAGGGGTGTGGGAGAGGGTTTAGGCACCCTGGACCGAGTTGCCTTGCCAACTCAGGTCGCACTCTGGAGTGATTGGCCCAGGTGGTGAGCCTTCCCGCTCACCACTTAGCATGTGTTGATTGACAGCTAGGCTGAATGAATGGGGGTCGTCTGCATAAAAGCAGGGCTTTTGGGACTGGATCTTCAGAAGTCACCACAGGTCCTAAAGAATCCGACGAGGGTAGCGCTGAGCCGACCTGCAAGACGACACCTCCGGTGGAGCCCTGCGGAACCGACTCACCACTCCCGACGACAGAGGAGATCTCTTCCCCTGACTGGTGGGAACAACCAGTCCCCTTTGCTTTTTATTCGCCTCAGGACGCAGTGGTCGAATTGCCCGTACAGAGCATCTCGGCAACCGGATAGCCACTACCCCTGTACCGTGACCAAAAGGTGGTGCCTTGTGACGGAGCACTCCGCGGCTGGTCTCTTCCCTGGTGGTGCACCGGACTTCACTTTCCTTCGACGACGAGATCATCTCTACTCTTGGCCAAGACCCGACGTGCATCCACCACCAGGAACAACTGCCCCCGCCGGAGCTGCCCTCCACAACAAGGTACCGTGTCCGCCTGGCTTCATTTTCGATCGGTTCGAGTGAGATGTCTTAATCCTCTCCGTTCCATTGGGTCGCCTCTAAGCTTTCCTCATTCTTTGTTCTGAACTGGTTCAATCTGCCGATAACAATTTGCTACAAAGACTTGAATGCATCTCCAATAGAGACTTCTTGGGACATCGCGCCTTGCATCTCTCCGAGTGGGCCTGGCTTCTGAACTTTATGACCTATTGTGATTCTTGCCTTCCTGCCTTGCATTTTCTCCGCAGAGGATTGAACTGTGTTGATTTCATAACCTGCCTATTTTTTCTCTCCCATCCTATCTAAAATTCGAGTGTCATCTAGGTTGAGGTATACACCTCTGTCTGAAAATAAGTGGTACCGGTAGAACCTAGAGTTGTCGATAATTTGCTAGGGGGATTGATCGTTTTCTGCTCCGTAGAGTAATTGTGTTTGATTTGTTTGCCGTGATTTGCTTTAGTGTTTTCCATAGACGTTCTGTTATAAATAAATAACTTACTATCTTTACACTAAGCCTCGTTGCGTGTTTGCTTGTCTTGCTGTGAAAAATTGCCCTATTTTGTATACTCCACATACTGACCAACTTTTCTTGAGAGAAGTCTGACTGCTCAGCCACAGCTACCAGGAGAATCTGTGTGGTGCAGACTGCTACTAAGTGGGTTCACCGCCAACGCCTGTAGTCCTAAATCTTTTGCAGTGGTCCCAGAGGGAACTGCACAGGTTTCCGCCTAACATTGATGTATTCAATATTCCAACTGAATTGAACAATCGGAACTGTGTATGTCAGGAATACAGAACAATTGCCTAAAAATGATTTTGTTAATTGCAAAATAAATTATTTTAATTCTTAATTGGAATTGATATAAAGCATGTGACGATCAGTTAAAATAACTTTGCTAAACTTTGACTGATAGGTTTCCTTCAGTATTGATAGGTGTGCAGGGGACGGAAGTACCCATAATATATGATTATTCTGTTCTGTTCATTGACATAGTTCTGACTTTTGATACCAGAGCCAGCTTATTCTCCCCCACACTTTTTACAATCAGTTAAAACAATTGAGCCATTGGAGCTCCAAACTACTGAATAATAGAACGCAGTATATTGAAATACCGGTGTGCTTTATCTCATTGCTAGTTCTATATACCTTTGAGGCCCACTAGACATGATCTACATCTGTGGCCATTGTGCATGATGCACCAATAGGTTTATTTGGGGCACACTAGCCATAGCCTTCGGCCATGGCTAACAGCCATGGCCTTTGGCCACTGTACATGTTGCACCAATACGTTGCTTTGGGGCCTACTAGCCATGCCCTTTGGCCATACCCAGTAGCCATGGTCTTCGTCTGTGGCCACTGTACATATTGCACTATTTTTTTTTTAGTGCCTTCAAACGTGGCCACATTACCTAATGTTTTCTTTTCAGCGCACTAGCCATTGCCCCCTGCTTAATAGTTGTGAATTATGCAGGTGTAAAAAGAAATGTCACTCCTGATTTCCCCGACAATTGGTAAAATGGTTGAAGCGTTATTCCACCAATGGGCCTAAATATGCTTGGATGTTAAAAAGTATTCTCTGTCCTCAAAGGGCACTCACAATGAGCCCCCCTCCTATTTTCTATTCCCTAACCTTCTCTCATAACCCTTTATCAATCACAAGATTCCCTGGTATTCTCCAGCATGATATGATATGATACCTCATTTATAACACGCCTGTACACAAGTGTTTCTAGACGTGACAATACAAGGGGGGAAGACAGAGGGAGGATAAAACAAATGATCTTACTAGGCCTTTTGTCATTCAGACCGTGCAAGTGCGAACGCAAAGTGCAGGATGGAGGGAGAAGGGGAAGTGCCAGGATGAGGGAAAGGGAAGTGCAATCAGGGCAGAATTGCTCGGAATAAGTGCAGCCAGGGCAGCAAAGCTCTACGTAAGTGCAAGGAGGTGGGGGACTGTAGGATTACAGTTACAGCCCCTAAGTGCATGGGGGCCCAGAGGCAGTGCAGGGGCGGCTGGTCATTGGAGGAGCCTGCTACCCAGTGTGACTCAGAAGGTAGCCAGGCCACCGGTCAGTGCAGCAGACAAGTAGGTCAGCAGGAGAGAGAGGGGGAGAAAGCAGTGGTGAAACAGAGGTCTTGGGCTGCTTCTGGAACTTCAGGTGGTCCTGCTAAAGTTTGAGAGATGCAGGGAGGCCATTTCAGAGGGAGGCACCTGAAGAGGAGAGATCTAACCCCCACTATCTGTCTGGAGAAGCATCTGACCCAAAGAGAGTTAGAGGTGGCTGAACAAAGGGCTTGAGAAGGAATGTGCTTTGGAAGGGAGAGTTGGATGTAGTGTGGGCCCCGGCACCAGAAAGTCTTGTCGACGATACAGAGGGTCTTGAAATTATTCCTTGCAGCCACTGGGAGCCAGTGGGGAGACTTTAGGGCTGGTCTCGGGGCTTGAGGCCAAGGATTAGTTGCAGAGGGCGGAGAGTAGAGGAAGACAGATTAAGAAAGAGGATGTTGCAGTAGTCCAGCCAAGAGAGAACCAAGGCTCTGGAGACAGAGAACTTTTGGAGAAAGTGAAAAAAGGAAGAATACCTCTGAAGAGGTGCAGCTAAGTAGTGGGCCTTCTTGACATGGTCGGTGATGTGAGGAGAGAAGGAGAAAGTGTAGTCGAAGATGTCAGCAAGGTTTTTTGCCTCACAGTAAGGTGAAGGAAGGGGGCCCAAGAATGGCGGCCCGGAGTGAGAGAGGATAAGCGGGAGCAGGGGTCCTGATGAGAAGGATCTCAGTCTTACTGGCATTAAGGCAGAGATCGCTGGAGGCGTACCAATCGTGAATCGCAGATAGACAGTCAGGAATGAGCAAGAGAGGAGAGGAGACTGAGGGGAGCCTGAAAGAGAGCTTTGTGTCATCCGCATAACACTGAAAGTTAGAGGAGAAGGTGGAGATAAGCTGGACCAAAGGGGCCAAGTATACATTGAAGAGTGTGAGGCAGGCATGGTATCATTAGTCAGACACAGACACAAAAGTACAAGTTCAACAACTTTTTAATGGGGGTTGACGACTTCCTTGCTGGCCCTAATTCTATAATGGGAGTAGTCTCAACCATCAAAAATAAAAAAACAAAGTCCAAGTCAGTCAGTCAAACCAAAGAAAAAGTCTGTGGGCCTCATCGCGAGTTGGGCGGTAACCCCGACGGTATTCCCGCCGGGGCTATTAGCGTTACTGCCAAACCCCCCAGTGCTATTAGTGCTGGATCACGGGTTTGGCGGAACAGTAAATTCCCATTCCCCATTGGGCCCATTCGGGAATTCCCCATTCCCCATTGGACCCAATGGGGAATGTTCGGCCCTATTACCGCTGGCGGTATTACCACCAGCAGTAATAGCTCAGAAAATAGGCAAAATCAGAGCAGATTTTCTCCCAGCTCAGAGCTGGGGGTAAATCCGCCAAGCCCTTGAATTGGCGGACCCTTAAATGCAGTGGTAATAGTGTTACCGCCACATTTAACTGTTACCGCCAAACTCGTGATGAGGCCGTATGTCAGAAACCTATACTCCCCTCACAATATACAATAATTAAGTGTGGGAAAATGTATAAGAAAATTAAAGTGTATTAAAAGAAAGTCAAAATGGCAACGAAGTTGATTCACAACTCTCTGCAGTACCACTCTGTTACTTTGCATTTCATTTCATCAATCAAATATTTCTTTCCTTGCGCCTGCGTCAGACGCGTTGGCTTGCTTGCAACAATGTTCACATTCGCGTCTTCACCAACCGGGCATTCCTTCACATCAAGAACTCACCAACTGTGACAGACTGTAGCTCTTGCTATCGCATCCGAGGTCAAGGTCTCTCCTATTCCCTTCCCAGACACTTCGGTCACATCAAATACAGGATTCCTCCAGCTGCTCAGCTTTCCTCTCAACTCCTCTTTGGCTTCTTGGAGATACGACTCCCTCGCATTGCTTTCTCTTGCTCTCACTCGCAATCTGTCACTGTTGCGGGCATTCGTTCTACCCAGCCTGGTGCTCAACAGCCCTTGCTCAGCTGGTCCTTCTCGTGCCTGATCTTGCTTTCTTTGTCTTCCTGTGCTCCACCTCTTATAGAGTGGATAACTGTCAATGAGTTTCAGATCTATTTGATTGGTTTGAGTGCCTGACGTCATTAGTGGGACAGGGCCATTGTATAACACTAGGGGTAATCTTCCTTGTCTCACTCTTCCTCTTCCTCGTCTCAGTAGTTGGGCTGGTAATGAAAGGTGGGGAAGTATGGGAGTTGCACTATGTCATAAAAGTAGATGAAGATTGGGGCAAACATATGTCAGCAAACAGGGGGATACGATGTCTCACCTTATGGTGCTTCCTCCCCACTCCCCAAGGACCCCATACCCAGGTGAACCTCCCTCGCTTGTCCTCCCCCAGGGTCGGGATCCAATAGCAATAGCCCTTCCCTGGCCACCTGAATAAGGGATCCACGGGGACTGAGTTGTGAAACACCCTGAAGTTTCTCACAAGAGCCAGGGTGAGAGGTTAGAGCCCTGCAGAACATCAGATGTGGAGAGAGAAGTGGCAGAGATAAAGGACCGAAGTTGTACCTGGGAGGGTCAGTCCAGTAGGAAGGAGGCCAACCACTCCAGGGCCTGATGTGTGATGCCCAGGTTCTCACAGAGTTGATTGATCAGGATGCCGTGATTGGCCATGTCAAAAGTGGAGGAAAGGTCAAGGAGGATGAGGATAGGACAGCTTGAATTGAGATTAGTGATCATATGTTCACCAGTGTTCAGAAGAGCAGTTTCCATGCCTCTGGCTGCTCTGAAGCCAGACTGATGGCCACGGGGACAACCAAAAGATTCAGTGTGGAGAGTGAGCTGGGAGATGGGCAGCTTTTCCAGGAGTTTGCCCAGGAAAGGAGTGATTGAGATCGGGCGATACTTTGCCAGACAGGTGGGATCGGTAGAAGGCTTTATAAGGAGGGGGTGTACAAGGGACTGCTTGAGGAGAGAAGGGAAAATTCCAGTGGCAAAAGAGTGATTGCAGAAACCGGCCAAGGCTGGAGCAAGGGTGTCAATGTGGTCTTTGATGGCTCTGGAGGAGCAGGGGTGCACCTGTTTGGACGACATTTTAATAGATCGAACCTGTCTAGAAACCTTGCAAGTTGTAGTAAGAGAGAAAGAGGAGAAGGGAGGAGGAGAGGTTGAGGCCGCCAGAGGGGGGCCGAGAGAGGTATAGGGTGAGGAAATATTCCCCCGATTACCCACAAATGTTCTACCCAGATCACCAAAATCCACAAATGTCTGTTATTGCCAACAGGTACCCCTGGTGCACTCCTTGGGGGTTGTGAGAGAAACCACTTACTAGTAACTTCAAAACTATTTTAAGAACTCTAAATTACACAACACTTTTTGTCTACCCAGATCATCCCCATCTCCCCAACTTCACCTGGTGTCCCTTTTCCCCCTCCTCACCTCTAACTGATGTCATTGCATCTTTTTTCCTCCTCCAAATAGCATTGTGAGCTCTTTTAATTTTCTGTTTCCCCAGGTATTACTGCCAGAATCGCTTGCATCAAGCAAAAGAAATTGGCAGATTTCATTTCTGAAAAGCCTCTTTGCTGCAAAGCACTATGGGTGATATAAAAAGGTTTTTGGGAGCAAATGGGGTGCCCCTCTCCGTCTAATATTTTGAAATCGACAAGGCAGATTTACCTCAAACCAGTTAAGGACATTAAATCAACAATTTGTGCCTAAGTTGTTTCTTATTTGGTCCAAATTCGTCCAGTGTTTTTTGCACTCCGGTTTCCACAAATTACACTTTTTCTCTATGGGAAAATGAATAGGAGTAGATAAAAAAAAATGTTTTCTTAATAACTTTTACATGTTTCAACACATCTTTCCCAAAACTGCTTATGGACACTAAACAAACATAGCTTCCTAGGATATTTGATGTCATACGTGATCTCATTGATGATGCCATTTTTGATGTCCTGGGTGTAAGCCTGACCAGTACTTGCCAGGGGTACAAGTTATGGTTGGATAGCTTGCCATAACTGGTACATTTCTTTGGTTTTTAGATTATGCGCTGCAACCATAACGTCCCTTTCACTATGCTTTTTCACTGAATGTCACTGATTTCTATTAGAGCAACTTAACCATAACGTCCCTTTAACAATGTTTTCTCACTGAATGTCACTGATTTTTATTCGAGCAACTTAACTGGAACATCCCTTTAACAAGGTTTCACAGAATACAACAATTTGCTTTAACATCAATTTCATAACTTCTCTGCACTCACAATGCATTTAATAGTCAATATCCATCAGACAATCTTTCTCTTCACTTTATAATATGTATGACATCTATGAAAAAAGTCAAGCCTGTTTGTGGATATCCCTCAGGGCAGGTGACAATACTAGTACCCACATACACAAGAGGATGTGTTGTGAAAATATTACTGCTAATACATTGCCATTTCCAACATAATGAGCCTCATTACGAGTATGGAGGCAGCCATGCCCTTAATAAGGGCATGGCTGCCTCCATACCGAGTTCCAGCTCCGGGTTCCTTCAATGAGGAATTACCGGGCCATTCCAACCTTGAAAAAACCCATCCCCATTTGAGCCCCCATAGGGCTCAATGGGAATGGGCAGGGAGCTAATAACGGGCCCGTTAATAACAAACCCGTTATTAGCTCCCTGGTCCCCTTGAGGGACCTGCTAAGAAAGTCTGGTCTGACCAGACGTTCTGAGCGGGTCCCGCAAGGGAACCTCGTAATAGAGCATCCCGTAATGAACGGTGCCGGTCCCGTACCGGCACCGTTCATTACAGGACCGCCAGGGTCGTAATGAGGCCCAATGTGTTGGAAATGCCAACTCATTATGTTGCATAATGTACAACATACTGTGTTGGCACATCATGCCAACCTTCCATTGCCTCTAATAAATACCAAAGCAAACACTGTCATTTTTCCCATTGCCCCTATCATTTCTTCCTACATCTCCTCCAATGGGTGGTTCTCGAGATGGTGGTGGTCCATGAAAGAGAACCATTACTGCTGTCGTGATAGTTTCTACTCCTCATACTTCTTTGTGCTGTGTAGGCACAATCTGCTTGAAAATTCATAGAACAAATGAAAAGGACGCCTGGATGCACTGTCCACAGTATCTGCCTTTTCCACCAATGTCAGAGGCTAGAAAAAGACATGAACATTTTTCAATGTGGAGAGAAGAACTAAAAATTGATGTAGCTCTTGTGCAAGAACACAGATTGAATGTTATAGTTCACATGAGGCCATCATTAGAGCTACCATTATGAAGAAATTTACTCAGACTAGAGTCAAATGGTTTTTTTTCCAATTCACCTTATTCTCATTACCCAGTGATTAGAAATATATTAATACAACAGTGTACCACACACAAATATTGTACAAAACATAGCACATTCAATATCTATGGGGGTAACACAAGGTTACAGTATGAATATTTTAAA
The DNA here is from genome assembly GCF_040938575.1 of Ambystoma mexicanum. NCBI lineage: Eukaryota > Metazoa > Chordata > Amphibia > Caudata > Ambystomatidae > Ambystoma > Ambystoma mexicanum. The sequence continues at coordinate 72,790,393 of NC_090935.1, read as the reverse complement.
TATCATGTCCATTACATATTACATTTTTATTTCTTTGTCCTCTAATGGAGAGAACTAAAAATTGAGGTAACACATATTGAATGTTAAAGTTTACAGGAAGCCACCATTATAGCTACCATTATGAAGAAATGTACTCAGATTAAAGCAAAATATGTTTTACTCCTACATGATGAGACAAAGCACCTCAGTAAACAGCCTTGCCCAAGAGAGAACGCCCAAAAGTAAATCCCAAGAAATGAAAACCTGTCAAACACCACCACGGCTGGGACTCATGATATAAGTCATGTATAACGCGCTTGTACACAAGTGTTTCTAGGCACGTTATGAATGATTTTTCATATCATATCATATCATATCATATCATATCATATCATGAGCCCCAGCCGTGACTCATGAAAGGATAGGCAATAACCCACAAGGGAATACAGGAACACTGCACTGCAGCTTACTCAACATAAGATCCATGACAAAACACAAAACCTAAATATATGAACTCCTAGCGAAGGCGACACATACACACATTTCTTCACAGAAACATATCTATCAGACAACTAAACGACAATCACTTACAAAGCCATATCAGTCGATTTCAAGTTAATACACACCAACAGAGAAAACCAAAGAGGAGGTGGAATCGCAATGACATGCAAAGACCACATCTGCGCCACACCACCCCCCTCAACAAACATAGAAGACAACAAATCTCTCCTTGTCAAGCTGAAATTCAATGACCAAGCCAACATTGTGTTCCTTCTGATCTACGGACCACCATCCTACAACCCAACTTTGCTCACTGACTCCTAGCCAACCTCTCCACCTATCATGATAACCTAATCTCCCTGGTTCGAAAGAGAGAATGAAACCACAGCAACCTCACTCTGCGCCCTCCTGGAAACACTCCACAACAAGCAAATAGTGAACAGATCCACCCACAATGCACCTTGTATATAATCTTCTGCATAGATGGACTCTCTACCACCGTTCCACTGCTACCAATGGTATGGAGTGACCGCCACCTGATAACTTTCTCCGTCAGACTTCAGGAAGCAATATTGCCAAGCAGAATAATCAAAAACGTGGTCTCCTCACACCTGACTTATAGTTAGAGAACAGGGGCTATACATTAACTCCAGACACAGATACAAGACAAAGCCAAGTTCAAAGATAAAATTCCTGGCTAGTAGATTTGGAAATCGGAGTGTGTTATAATTGAGAAAAGCAGTACCTTGATGTCGCTCTCCCTGCCATTATTGTTGCTCGTGTGCGGATGACCTGCCAAGTAATCAAGGTTGGTGAAGCTGATGCCAACCAATCCTGGTCCTCAAATAATGCTGTTTTGCAACTGCTGCACTAATCAATCAAGTAGGGTAGAAATTCCATGTATTCATCACTATCAATGTAGAGGTGATTTCAGGTGAAGCCATCAGAGCATGACGAATGAGAAGACTAAGCCTTATTACACAGCCACTGTAGTGGCTGTGTAGTTATGGTTAAGTTGCTGTTTCCATAGGAAGAGCACTTTTTGGGCAGCCTATAACTCCACTCCCCCGGACGAATCCTCACCAAACATTGCAAAAAAAGTATATGGGCCACTCAGAATTTTTTTTGCAAAATGTGGTTATGTTTGGTGCAGGGGGGGGCAAAGTTATAGGGGGGATCCCAAAACATCTTTTTTTCCCATAGACTGAATGGGGGGAAAACCTTGTGCACAGCTACAGGCCAAGCCGCTTAACGGATTTTCACCAAATTTGCGGCAGGGGCTTGGTCGTGAAAGCGTGCTTTTATAAATTTTGTGACAATCCGTCCAGTAGTTTCCTTAAAAACGATCAAAAGGTATGTCTCTAAAAATGTGTGATATCTATGTCCGCTCCGCAGTCACACATCCCTGTTCACTCTGTGGAGAAGATTTCAATTGGCTAATCCGTTGCATGCTGTCCACGACCAAGTTGTGCTTTCACCGATTGGTTGTGCCACAGCGTGAAGTGCGTCATAATCTTTCGATACGCCCGCCATGTTTATTTCATTTTCTGTTTTATGCCGACATCGCCGCTAACATACATAAACGACGAAGACACCAATGCACTTGTTACAATTATGGAACAATGTTTCGAAAGGTGAGCGTTAATGAGATGTGGCATTACAAAGTCAAACAGTGCTGTATTCTTCTTACCACAGTCCTAAGGTACAGTGGCACTTGCTCCTCATTGTACGGCAAGGACTTACTGCTTCCATGTTACAATACATAAAAAACAATACTTCGGTCAGACTGGCATCCTACAGTTTGCAATCTGAGCCAGTCACCTGCAATGTTTCGCACACACAGCACTTCTGCACGTGTACGGGAGTAGCGGTTCTCATGAATAGCTGCTGATATGTTGTTGCAAAATGAGAATGTATTTGCATTCTGAGTGAAGGTCACTTGATTTTCTCTTTTCAATACAAGCTCAGAACGGCCACATATTTATCGGAACCCATAAGGGTCACTTGTTTTTTGACTTTGAGCTACAGAGAAAAAGAAGAAATAATGCAGAGAGTAACAGTTTGAAAAACATATTGTTTGATAAGGTTATGCTTCAAAAACGTGTATAAGGAACATGAACTATCAGTTCCCGAAGAGGCACTCTTCCAAATACCCTAATGTCTGACTGTACCGAACGCAATGGAGGCGGTCCACATCATGTAAGTTTACTTTTGACGCCTGTATACCGAACTGGCATTACATTTTTAATTTCCAAAACACAAAATGTATTATTAATAATTAATTACAAGGTTTCTTTGTCGTTGGAATTTCTTTTTCCCATTATAGAGATTGCACATTGTCGCCGTTTGTAGGGTGCCACTACATATCCCCACATTAAATTAATATAGTAAAAATGGTATGTGTTACAATTTGGTTTGTGCAGAGGTTGCGTATTGATACCCTTTTTATTTCCCCTTTCCCCCTCAGCTACTTTCTTCCCTATTGTGATTGTCACAGATTTCAGCTGCCGAGTGATGGCTTTTTTAACTGTCAAATGAAACTGTTCGTCACTGGTTGTCTGTGCGTCATAATTGAGTGGGATGAACGTGTCGGACATCTATGTCCTTACTCTGCTCTCTGCTGTCGCCATAAGGAGTAACATATCATCCTTTGTGGTGGTGTAGATCACAGAGATTGACGTTGTCTTGCAAATCAATGTGTGAGGAAAACGACTACTGTGCCAACAACGCATACTTTCTGAGTGGGAAAGCAACAACGTGGCCATCACCATTAACATTTTCATTGTCGACCAAAGAGACAAACTTACTATTTTTCTGGTGTGGGGAATAGGGCGATCATTTCGCACTGTTTATTGTGAAATAAAACTACTTTACTATTTCAATAGGGCGATGATTTCGCACAGTTTGTTGTGAAATAAAACTACTTTACTAATTCTTAAATGTTAGTGTTTTTTTACAAATTTACTGTCCTATTTCAAAATGTGGTGTACTACGTTGTAGCTCGCAATGTGTTCTTTTGTAGGTCATTCATCACGGCACGTAGGTCCTTATGAACGCATTTGTTTTCGCTGCAAAGGAACGTTATGGAGAAAGGTATTGCATACCACTTGGTTTGGCTACGGGAGGGTCAGTCCCATCTCATATGCTTCAGTGCCGTCAGGTCAATTTCTGTCACCCAGATGCCCGATTAACCAACATTAGGTCAGAATGATTAGTATCTTTCTAAAAGAGGAAAAATGAGGAAAGGTGCACTGAAAGTGTTTGCTGTACAGAAATGTTTGTAAAATAATACATGGTGACACCCTCCCAATACACATATCTTCACACCTTTCCAACTGTGCCACTTACGAAATTATGTGTCGAAAGGTGAGTGGTAATGGTGTTGCTTGCAGTATTTCTGACGTGATTGCATTTGACATCACAGAGTTTGTTTGTTATTTTATGGCAACGTAAGTACAGTACTCCTTTGCTGTTTTTACGCACATTTTTACCGAAAAAATTAGTACATGTACAACACATGTATGAAAAGGTCAATGACAACGACTGAAAAGCTTTGTGTTCTGCATGTGATAGTTTTATTTAACGGTACAGCTTCCGTCTCTGAGGGGTAGCCTCTATGTATGGGTAGTGCCCACAATGTCGGGGATATGGCTACTGCCCTTTATTGCAAGGGAGAGAACATTGTATTGAGGTCGCCATGTCTACCAGGGACTGACTTTCTGGTAAAAGTCTTGCTCATAAACACACATTTATCAAGGAACACAAATGTGGTGCTGCCATAACGGTAACACAGTTTCTTTGTTGCTTTCTGCAGCCTGCAAAGGAAAGCGAAGAAGGCTTTCTATCCAATGCCCGTCTTCCCTTTGTATGGTGGCCATCTTGAAAAAGGATTTATTTTCTTCAGCCGGGAACGCCGGAGGCGTTACGTTTGAAGACAAAAAATCCTCTTTCTTGGTACAACGAATTACTGCTGCAAAATCTCGATTGCCAATGGCATTCCTCCCCCACTCTTTGGGGAGGAATGGGGGTGAATGATCCAGAAATTTCGGTATGCACTCTTGCTTATATTGTGTTGCACACTTGCATTGTGGAGTTCTGTGGTGGAAATTTTGCAGTTAGAAGTTCTTACAACAATACCCAATGTATTTTCGCAACCAGTTACACATGTCATTGTGAAGTGTGTATGACTATTCGAACACACCCCCATGCTATACTTCAGCATATGACAATGTGGAATTCTTCGAAAGGTGGGCAGTTACTTCAAATGTTCCTTTACAGTCGTATGCTTACGTGTTACTATTGGAACCCTGCTAAATGTAGTTGAACATTTTTGTTACAATAATGTTATGATGCATTTATGCTACTAAAAACCTATGCCATTCAGTTAAAAAAAGTTTATTACAGGGAGGTTATGGTTACGTTGCCTTCCCAAAAACCTGTAAAATTCACTACAAAAAAAACTTTGTTGAGGGGACGTTATGGTTAAGTTGCCCTACGAAAAACCTGTGCACTTCACTAAAGAAAAATGTTTGCCCTCCCCATTGTGGTTCAAATTAAAAACGAAAAACCCCTGAAATTTGCCAGTTATGGGAGACTGAGCCCCCTTACTTGCCATCGCCACTGTGCACTGCTACCACTAACACCCAGAACATGAAAGCTGTCCTCTGAAATGTCACTGATGACATCACTGACACCATCACATGTTTAGCCTATTTGTTTTCGTTGCCTGACCAGATGACTACATCTACCAGTAGCCCTTGCAGCAGATTTTTATCACCTGCACCTGCGGTGAGCTGCAAGTCCACCCAGCCTCCCTGATGACGTGTATTGGCACAGAAACCGGTCGGAGGAGTACACCAGTGGCCTGGAAGGTCATGCAGAGAATTGGATTGCGCACCTTTCCTTATTTTTCCATTTTTCGCAGGACTTGAGGGGTGGAATCCTCAAGACCTGCCAAGGTACCGCACCAGGGTTATATATGCCCGGCTTTGGAGTGCCTCACTTGAGGCTACAAAACCCCCCTTTCTCCACTGTGGGATATGGCGTGAGCGTTTTCTCTGCTGACCAGATGACTACATCTACCAGTAGCCCTTGCAGCAGATTTTTATCACCTGCACCTGCGGTGAGCTGCAAACACACCCAGCCTCCCTGATGACGTGTATTGGCACAGAAACCGGTCGGAGGAGTACACCAGTGGCCTGGAAGGTCATGCAGAGAATTGGAGTGCGCACCTTTCCTTATTTTTCCATATATATATATATATATATATATATATGTACATTCAGTAAAAAAACTTTGTTAAAGGAATGTTATACTTCACAGTGAAACCAAAACACACTGCACATTCCTCCATAATGGTAAGCTAAGCAAGCATAACTGCCCGCGCCACTGTGCACTGCTAACACTAACACCCAGGACATGAAAGATGACATCACAAATGTTTCTGATGTCATCTTTGATGTTCTGGTTGTTAGTCTTAGCAATGCACGTAGGTGGCGCCAGTTATGGTTGTTAAGCATCTTTTGTTTAGGGAATGTCAAGTGTTTTTCGGTTTTACTGTGAACTATAAAGTCCCAGTAACAAAGTGTTTTCACTGAATATACATAGATATATATATATATATATATATATATATATATATATATATATATATATAGATATGGCAGTGAGGAAAAAGAAAGGGGCGAAACATGTGATGTCATCAGTGATGTCATCAATGACATTTGTGATGGCATCATTCATGTTCTGGGTGGTAGTCGTAGCAGTGCACAGTGCTAATGGCAGGAGTTGGTGCTTAGCCTACCATAACTGGCGAATTTCAGGGGTTTTTAGGTTGTAATGTGAAACGTAATGGCAGGCTGGAAAAGTTTTTTTAGTGAAGTGCACAGGTTTTTGGTATGGCAACTTAACCATAACGTTCCCCTAAGTTTTCTTTTGTAGTGAATAGATAATATACATAGATGATTACCCTCATCAATTCCACCTTCCCGTAGGTTTTTTAACAAAGAGCATAACGTGACATGAGTTGTGGCGTGTTTTGTGCTTTCAACCAGTTGTCAAGCTCGAGCAGGATGATAGCGTTTTTATTTCATATGTTGATGCCTGTCCCTGTTTTATGTGGAGATCAATAAAACAGGCCTTTGTCCATTACTTTGACTCTTCCATTTTTGGGCGTGGGATTTCCCAGCCTGTCAGTTCCGCTTAGGGCTGGGAATTTCCACCCCACAATTACAAAATAATTCAATAGATAATTGAAGCAAGTCACGCAACTCTAAACACAAACACAACAACAAAACCACCAACAACTAGCGATCTTCCAACCGCAGCAGCACTCGACCCATTTTGAACCCATAGATGAAGACATTTTCACCACACTAAAAAAGGACACAAACTCTCTGGCTCCACAAGTGACCCATGACCACCAGACATCTACAAAGAAATCCTAAACCACAGAACCCCAGCATCTTACTTCCAGCTACTGATGAACCTTAATCCTAAGGACAGGAATAGTACCAAAAAAGTTAAAATCAGCTTACATCAAGCCACTCTTATAAAAACGGAACAGGAAGCACTGATGACCCAACCAACTGTAGATCTATATCTAATTAACCTTACCCAGCAAAACTACTGGAGAACCATGTATATAAAATCCTACTCAAACACGTAGAAACATATGGAATACTCAACCACATGCAAGTCTGCTTCAGACTCATGAGAGAAACAGAATTAAAACTCATATCCATATGGGACGACCTAAAAATAAATGCAGACAACAGCACCCAATCTGACCTCATACTACTGGACATTTCAGCGGCGTTCGACACAATCGGGCACACAGCACTAATAGAGAGACTGGATGAATGCGGTGTAAAAGACTGCTCTACAGTGGCTAAAATCTTTCCTCACAAACCGAACCGAAATAACTCACCTAACACCAAAAAGGTCTCCTGTGGTGTGCCACAAGGTTCAAGCCTCTCCCCACTACTACTCTTCATCATCTACATGTCCTCCTTAATGAAAATCATTCAAAACCACAGACAGACCACCTATAACTGCACAGATGATACCCAACTCATCATCAAGATAGCCACAACCCAAGACCCAAACAACACCCTCAACAACTGCCTCACTGACATATACAGCTGGATGACAACCAACAACCTCAAGCTAAACCCTGAAAAAACAGAAAGAATGTTCTCACCCCCAGAGGACAATGCAACAGACACACAACTGGATTGGCCGCCTAGCCTGGGAACATAACCGAAAGTATCTGTCATGGTAAAACATCTGGGAATACACATGGACAACAGACTTTCACTGGAACTACTAGTCAACGCTATAACAAAGAAATGCCTCTAACTCCTGAGACTACTTAAAGGAATCCTCCCATGCCCCTCTTTCCCGCACAGGACCCTGACAAGATCTCCCTAGTATTATCAAGAATCGACTACTCAAACAGCCTCTACCTTGGAATGCCAGAACAGCTCACCAAAATACTCCAATGCATTCAAAACACTGCAGCAAAGATACTCCTGAGACTAAGCAGAAGAGATCACTTCAAACCAGCCCTGAGAAGTCTACAGTGGCGTGCAGAAAAAAAAAAACACTTTAACTTCATTGCCCACAAATCACTGCATGGACAAGGAGTTGAATTCCTCCAGGCCAAGATAAACTGCTAACAACCAGGAAGAAACCTAATATCAAGTGACAACCTCCAAATCAAAACAAAACAATACGAAAAAACGAAATTCAGAGGAATCGCATTCTCACATCTAATTGCTCATCTATGGAACACAATCCCGAAAAAGATAAGAATGACAGAAGGCCACCTCACCTTCAGAAAACATCTGAAAACCTGGATATTCAACTCACAATGATTAGCATAAAACAGGCACTGCCAGCGATACCATCTTGGACCCAAGATAATCCAGTGACAGTACAAACTCCGGGACCAACAATAAAAGTAACACAATGCACCAACTGCTAACCCTCCCCACTCCTGTCTCATCTCCAGCATACTCCACACATACCTTATATGATCTAACGGACCAGTCGAATCTCACAAAAACCCACAACCCACATACATCCACCAAGAATCGAACTGCTGCAAACAAGAATCCCAATCACTTGACGTTGCCCTTCCGGACACAATAACCCAGTGCTCTCAATCTGAACACACCTTGTACAAGACGGCAATACCTTGTGGTTCTAGGAGCACCAGAAAAGCACAACCTCTATTCTACTCCCTCTTCCCTCACTAACCTACCCAACCCACTCTCTTACAGACCCACGTAAGTTCCTGGGGACTATGCCAATGGTAACAGTGTGCGGTATAAGTCAACATAACAACCAATGTACATTAAATAAATCACCATAAGTGTGGAATCAGGCTCTCATCATAGTTAATGCAATGGTGTCCTCTGACAGTCAAGCTTTAATTTAAAAAAAAGGAAACAAGATCCTACTTCTGCTTCTCTTTTTTTAATATATATTGCTTTAATCTAAAGTGCTTTACATAGGACATATTTAAAAACATTATTATTATTACCCAATTAAAATTGGTACTCATTTATCGACCACAGAAGGATGAAAGGCAAAGTTGTTCTTGCCAGGATTTGAACCTACAACCTGCAGATCAAACACAGATCGCAGCAACAAGCGTTTTACCCACTGAGACATCTTACCAGCTTAATGCAAGCAGCACGCTTACTCAACCCTCCCAGGGTAGTCCTGGCCGGGCAGCCTGCGAAGGGTGGAGGATAAGGCAAATACGGTTGGCCTGTTCGCCGGATGACCTGTGTTGCAGTATTCTTCTCTATCCAGAGGACTACAGAAAAGAGGGTAAGAGACATTGCAATACAATTTGAATTAATGTGGTTCCCACTGCTTTTGAATTTACCCACACTCGAAATGTACTGTCTTGGTTCACGCTGCTTTTGAATTTAACCACACTAGTACTGTACTGATCTGGATTCGGCTGCTTTTGAACTTAACCACACCAGTACTGTAAGGACTTGGTGCACACTGCTTTTTAATTTAACCACACTAGTACTGTATTGATCTGGAGTCTGCTGCTTTTGAACTTAACCACACTAGTACTGTACTGACTTGGTTCCCACTGCTTTGAATTCAGCCACAATAGAACTGTACCGATTTGGTTCTCGCTGCCTTTGAATTTAACCACAGCAAAAACTACACTGGTTCATCTTTGCTGCTCTTGAATTTGGCCACACTGAAACAGTACTGGCTTGAACCCTGTTACTTTTGAATTTAGCAACACTAGAACTGCACTGACCTGGTTCATGCTGCTTTTGAATTTAGCCACAATAGAACTGTACTGGTCTGGAGTCTGCTGCTTTTGAACTTAACAGCACTGGAACTGCTCAGATTTGGTTCACACTGCTTTGGATTTAGCCACACTAGAGCTGCACCGATTTGGTTGTTACTGCCATACCAACAGACTGCACTGGTTCATCTCTGCTGGTTTTAAATTTGGCCACACTGTAATGGTACTGGTTTAAAACCTACTACTTTTGAATGTAGCCACACTAGAGCTGTGGTGGAGCACCCCCTGCTGCTTTCGAATTTGACCACATTAATTCTATGCTAATTTGGGTCCCACTGCGTTTGAACATGGCCACTGTAGGGCTGTCTTGATTAACCCCTGCTACCTCTGGATTTAGCCACTCTAAAACAGCACTAACTTGCTTTCTGCTGTTTTGAACATAGACACTTAAAAATTGTATCGATTTAGTCTCGGCTGCTTCTGAACGTGACAATTATTAGAGCAGCATTGATCTGATTTATGCTACTTTGAATTTAGCCATTTTTGGGGGGGTGCTGACTTAATCTGCCCACTTCTAAAGTTGGCCACTTTGCAGCTGTACTGTTTTGGTCTCCATGCCTTCGAAACTCACCTCTTTAAACTTTACTGCTTTGATTGTGTTGATTTGAACTTAAACCACATGGAATAGTACGAGTTTGAATTTCTGGTACTTTTTTCGCAACTTGAACTCTGCTTCCTTCTGAACATAACCAATTTAAGAATGCTTGCTTCTACCCAGATAATTATGAACTTTACAGAACCTGAACTATGACTTCTGACTCTTAGCAGCTTTGAACTTTAACACTCTGTCATTTTGACACCTTGAACGTTCTGCCCAAAAACCTTGCTGTCAAGAATCATGCCCATGATTCTGTTACAGATGCAATTTAGTTATTTAGGGTTAATTTACTGTCTCACTGCATCCTAGTTTTTAACTTCTGGTTTTGGTTCTGGACATTGCCCGCACGAGTCTTCGAGAAGGAAGGGGATGAGGAATTAGGCTTTTCATTCACTATCAAGATTTCAGTTTTGTCTGGATTAATCTTTAGGTGATTTTGGTCCATCAAGTGTTTAATACATCGCAAGCAATTTCTAATCCTAGGGGCCGAGATGTCACTTTCTATGTTCAGATCCACCAGGATCTGAGTGTCATCTGCATATTCAAAAAATATAACACCTGATTGGTGTAGAATGTCCATTAGGGGACGGTGGTGACAGAGCAGACTCCTGAGGAACCCTGCATCTCAGTAAAGCAGTGTGGAAATAAAAAGGTCTAAGATCCATCTCTTAAAAATGACTGCAGAACTTTAAGGGGAGTGCCTTGGATGCCCATATTGTCGAGTCAGTCAAGCATTAGTGCATGGTTGACCGTATCAAATGCGAACGACAGACCAAACAGGAGCAGTGCTCCAGAGACGTCCGGGTCAGATCATTCTCTTAGGTAATCTTGAACAAAGATAGTGACCAATGCTGTACTCTGTGTAGGTCTAAAACCCATTTGTGCGTTGTAAAGGAACATTGAGCTCTCAACATGCTTTTGAATTTGGTCAACAGTAACCCTTTGGATAGAAAGGGTCGTTGAGAAATGGTTGGAAGTTGTTAAGGTTGGGTGGATTTAGAGAGTGTTATAAATACAGGTTTAATGATGTTGTGTTCCCAATAATTAGGGAAGATGACAGAAGATGACGGAAGAGAGAGAAGAATTAAAGAGTATGTAATCTTGAAATAGATAGCTGATGTCATAGGCAATTCTAGGTGGGAGGATTTCCAAGTGGCAGCCGGAACCTTTAGCTGAGGAAACAAAAGACAAGAGCTGATTAGTGATCAGATGAACAAAAGAATCAAAGACCTAGGGCACTGCAATGTATTGGTAATCATTTAAAGCATTAAGATGGACCTATAAACAACTTGGATCCTAAGGGCTTGTCCACACTGATTCTTTAATAGGTCTTTCTTTACTCCTCTACAGCGCCAAGATGCTTACCCTGGTGATAGAGCGCTGTATAAACGTGATTTAATTACAGTAATACAACACTGTTGTATGTTTTGCCCGGGCCATGTGGACTCTTGAGTGAGTGTGTGTTGAAAGCCTAGAAGGCATGTGTAGTAAACAGAGGCTTTAATGCCAAGCTGACGGTGCTGCTGGTAGTTGCTCTCCTCTTCTCAGATTTTATCTCCTATCTGCTCCTGATATTTCTACCTTCTACAACTACAGAATCAACTTTCAAATAAAGAAGGACCATTTCTATTAGTGTCTATCTGGACTGGCCTGGAATATTTCAAACGCCTCCCCATCCAGCGCCAGGCATAATGGGGGAAAGCCGAATACCAGAGACTAGAGGTGGTATACTAAAGATTCTATGTCAAGACCGGAGGGGAGCATTATGCTTTACTTCTATACTCTTACTCTACAGCAGTTCACTACAACACTCTATGTCCAGGCTGGATGCTTGAGTTTAGTTTCTAGCTAAGCGTAGTTGCAGCATAGCTCAGGAGCAAGTCCTCAAGCAGCGTTGTAGGAGTCCTGCGGGACTGATTGATTTACTGCCAAGGGGAATCTAACTGGGACGAGGACCAGGAGCGAGCGGGGTCCGTGAGTCTTTCAGCTCACTGGAGGAGACCCACTTGCACCCTCGCAAACAGTGGAAGAAGGTCCTATTTGAGACCCTGTATGCTTGAGAATCTGTGGAAGAGAAGCGCATGCGCTGCCTATTAACAGTCACGCAGAGCAGCCTTTTCCACAGTACAACAGTGCTACGGAGTTCTAGGCGCACGAATTAACAAGTGAAAAACAATGAAATAAAATAAAAAATAAAAATATTATTATAACATATAAAGAATAATAAGCTGAAGACAGATCACAGCTGGAAATATCGTGGGTATCACCTGTTGCTGCGAGCAAGAGAGCAGCTATGCTCTTGAAACTCCAAAGCTAGTGCAGCAGGGCCACGCCACCCAGTCAAGCCAGGACAGTCCCCTAGGGTGTGCACCTCAGCCTGCAGGTTCAGGCACAGGGCACAACTGCAGTAGCAACCTATTCGACTTGGAGATGTCTGAATACCAAGAATACAGTTGGAGTGAGGAAAGTGAGGAGCACACAGAAGGCAAAGACCTTGCCCTTAGTTTTAAAAGGGTGCTGGGGGATTCCCTGTTGCAGGCAGTCGCCAAAGAAGTGAAGCTCTACAGGATAGGTTCGACTCGATGTAGGTGCAAGAACAAGCAGTTACACAGGATCAGAAGATGAGGCTCTCTCTACCCCCATGTGCCAGGACAAAAGAGCGAACGAGAGTATCCCTGAGTTGACCAGCGCATTTAAGATGCTCAGGGAAGACAGCTGACAGACAGACAGCACCACAGCCATGTATTACCTGAACAAACAAGGGAGCATACACTCTCCAGGGCTATCCAAGTAGTCCCAAAACATTTGGATGTGGGCTTTCAAACACAAGATGTTTCTTTTTTCCCAACACGTTCCAGGGGAACTCAATCTTCTGGCAGACATGCTCAGCAGAGATTTCCCACTGCCCATAGAATATCAATGGCATCTGCACAAAGACATCGTGTCCAACGGTTGTAGGACATTTGGTCGAAAACAATTGGTCGACGGGACAACTGGTCGACACCATTTGGTCGAATGCCAAATGGTCGAATTTTTGTTTTTTTTTACCCCTTTTTTGTTTTTTTGGGGGGGGTCCCCCCCAACCCCCTTTTTTCTTTTTTTTTTTTTTCCCCCCACACGAAAACGCACAAAACACATATATATTCAACCAAATGGTGTCAGGAGAACGCCCAATGCCAACTGCTCCAAGGGGAACGGTCTCTGGATAACATGGTCAGGGAAATTTGTGTACACCCCCCTCTAACCCCCACCCCGGCTCCCCTAATCAACAAGATAGTGCACAATATTCACCAAGAACCAGTCACCATGATATGGGTAGCCCCCATGTTGGCCTGCCAACCTTGGTTCGCTCATCTAATGTAAATGTCCCTCTCCCCACCAGTGAAACTACCCTGCCTGTACCACATGTTGTCTCAGGACAGGGGGGAGACCCTCTACCCATGCCCACAAACTCTGAACTTAGCAGCCTGGCTCCTGAGGTCATAGAGTTTGGACACCTTCAGCTCCCTCAGAGATGCATGGACGTTCTCGGGAAGCTAGGAAACCTAACACCCTCTATTGCTATTCCAGCAAATGGAAACGGTTTGTCATCTGGTGTAATAGGGCGTCAATCCCATCGATTGCTCACCCACACACATTGTGCTGTACCTAACCCATTTGTTAGACACAGGGTTGGTCTTCAATTCCCTAAAAGTTCATCTGGCTGCTCTTTCAGCATACACCACGTCACAACAAAAGGTGTTGTGGTGGAAAATACTGGTGATTAAAGCTTTTATGGAAGGGGTTAAGAGGATTTATCCTCCCATTTCTGACCCAGCTCCTGGATGGGATCTAAACATGGTTTTAACCAGACTCATGGGATCTCCCTTTGAGCCAATGCATAAAGCAAGTCTAAAAGATCTTACTTACAAGACGGCCTTCCTAGTGGCTATCACTTCTATTAGAAGGGTTAGTGAACTAAAGGCCATAAAAGCTTCCCTGAGCTTTTATGCGAAAGTGAGAAGTGCCATGCCTCTGACCCCCATCCCTAGGGGAAGATAATAGGGGAGAACCAGACACGGTTTCTGAAAGCAAGAAATCTGCTCCGATACAATCCCAAGAGGGGAGAAAGAGGTTAAGAAAAGAGAAACACACAGACGACACTGAGGTCGAGTTGTCGGACAGGTTTGACCCTCATGCAATCAAGCACCCGAGGTCCACAGAGTGGCAGCCTTGTCCTAGGGTGGCCAAGTTTATGGCACAGAGGTTGTGCAAGCCTTTAGAGAAACAGACCAGGCTAAGAATGAAGTCTGAATGGCCGCACCCAGAGCTTGCATGGAAGGCGGCGGAGACCCCAGAGCTTGACCCGATGATGCTTACATTTGTAACCAAGTTGTCAAAAGATATGCACAAAGGCATGGATCAATACTGGCCTAACTGCCTAGAGAAGGTCCTTGATTTCGCAGGTCAAATGCAAACATCATGTACCTGGCAGGGAGGTCCATGGGCACTGGGGAACTGGTAGATGCAGTGATGCAGGGCAACTGGGCGCAAAGGGCAGTGTGCCTACTTGGCAACTCGAACTGTGCCCTATCCTCAGAATGGTGGAGGAGTCTACTATTGAAAATGTATAGTAAGCTGGGAGACCATGGCCCTCATTCCGAGGTTGGAGGTAAGTACTGGTCGTTTCCGGCATGGCGGAAAGTACGACTCCGGCAAGGTGACAGACCGCTAATTGCATCCCATTCCAACCTCGCGGACACGCGCTTTTCGCCATGCCGGAAAAGTACCTAGCGGCATGCCACAAAACCCCCCGAAAAACCCCTACCGGCCTGCTGCGACACGTACATTACAACACCGCCATGGAAGCAGCAGCGACAGTAAATAACGGGGACCGTAAATTACGGATCCCGTAAATTACGGTCACCGCAAAACAACGGAACCGGAAAGTACGTCATCGCACAGGAACGGGAAGGAGCGCGGCAGCCATCTTTAAAAACACAATCCATTGCCATCCTCATCAGGCAGCACCCTTGGGAGCAATCCGAAGTTGGGGAAAGCATCAGGAACCCAGGAACTATGCCTAAAGCACCTAAGAAGTCTGCGGACCGTCTCCGCAAGAAGAGATTCTGCCCTGATGAGCTCCAGGTCATGGTGGACCACCTGGCAGAACACGCTGACGTGGTGTTCAGCCCCGACATGCTGAGGGAGTCCACTATCCGCAAAAAGAACATCTGGGCAGAAACCGCCCAAAGGGTGACCGCTGTAGGCTCCACCCCTCGCACCCCCAAGGACTGCCGCAAGCGGTGGGATGACTTGCGGGTGCGGGTGCGGGGACTCCTCACTGCCAACAGGAGTCAGGCCATGCAGACCGGTGGGGGCCCAAGTTCCCCTGTACGACTCGAGCCATGGGAGGAGACATGCGCCGCATTGATTGGCACGGAATGCATAGAGGGCATCGGTGAAATGGACTGCGGGGCAACGTCGTCTGCCGATGGAGGTAAGTGTCCAAAGTCAACAATGCCAATGGCAATTGCATGATGTAGACTCCCCCAAGGGCCATAAAAGGCACCTTGTCATGTAGCCACCCCCCATCCAACTAATGCAGAGTCAACTGCAACGCAATCAAGGGCCAACTGCAAGTACATAACACACATCAGCCATAGTGAAGTAACTTGCACATTCCATCATGCACATTGTGCATCAGGTTCGGCAGTGTGTGAGCCAGACTGCACATTACTATGGCAGGATGAGTCACTCCGACACATGCGTACACAGGCATACATTCAATTCACACTCATATGTACTAGTACTGTTGCAACGCCCAGAAGGCCACAAACCCCAAATTACAGAATTGTGAATGCAGCGATCTATGCAATTAGCGCATGATGCAATCACTCATGTTGTCCCTCTCCTCTACCCCCACAGGCACCGACCATGACAGCGGGGATACCCAGACGACCCGTCCATCCAGCTCCACGAGCAGAGGCCGGTCCCGTAGCATTCCAGCACGGAATAAAAAAACAACCCAGGCACCACAAACGCCAGTGGAGGATGCACCACCACAATCCCTCCCTGCCTCGGCACCTGCCACATTAGACACCCCAAGGTCGGCAGAATCAAGCATTGCTGGGGAGTTGGCAGCTATGGGCACCCAGGAGAATGTGGACAGCCCCTTATCGATCTGTGGTGCCACAGAGGAGGACTTTTACCCCACAGTCCACACCCCGGAGCCCACCAATGTCCCCCTGCCATCAAGCAGTGACTCTGTGGAGCAGGAAACACCTGGCCGTAGTGCTCCGGCAGATCCTGGACCTATTCCACCAGTTGAGGCCATGCCAGGGCAGGTAGGCCCAAGACCCGCCAGGAATGTACCTAGATACATTGATGAACCACGTGCACATCAGCTGACGGACCTCATCAATGTGTTCATGGAGGACACCCGCCAGGGCAGGGTGGAGTGGGTTGATGAGCTAAGGCAGATGCGTCAGGCCGTCACTGACAGCAGCAATAGGTTGTGTGAGGTCCTGGGACGCATCGCGGATGCCCTGGAGGCTGCACCTCCCACACGACAGCCCCAGCGGGAGGACACACCGTCACAGTGCTCCTCCACCCAGACCAGCCCGCTCCGACGCTCATTGCGTACATTGCGCCGGCCCAACATGGATCCCCCTGGCTCTGGGGGCACGCCTTGAACATGCTGGCACACACATGTGGCCTATGTTGGCCTTATGGCACTATTCTGGGGTTGTTGTGGGTGAGGGGGAGGGGAGTGAGGGTGTGTTTGGGAGTTGGGGTGAGGGGGAGGGTGGTGGAGGTTTTGTTGTACACGTTTCATAACATTTATTCAATACACTGGTTGTTCATAATGCAAAACGGAGTGGACATTGATCATTGTGCAGGTGTCATTTGATGTCTCACAGTGCATGGAAGGCAACATTTGCATCCTGGGGAGTCCGTGGTAGGTATATGTAGTCCCTTGTGTGCTTGAGGAGGGCATCCAGCACTTGGTTCAGTATCCGGGTAAATAAGGGTTGTGATATACCATGCATGTGCCCCACTGTGTGCCAGTAGGTGCCTGTGGCAAGGAAGTGGAGCACAGTCACTACCTTCAGTGGAGGGGGGATGGCAGAGCTTTATTCTATGAAACTCACTATGTCGTCATGTATCAGGTCCACTATGGTGGTGATGGTGTCATGGTCAAGCTGGTACAGGGTGTGGATCTGATGTGGTGTTAGGTTGAAGGAGGTGGCTCAGATGCGAGGGATTGGGGGCTGCCAGCGTGGTAACGGTGGATGCACTGGTGGTGCATGCTGGCCCTGTCTCACCCTCCGTCTCCTCCTGTGTGTCCTCTGTGGTTGGGGCTGTGGTTGTTGTTGTTGTCACTGCCTTGCAAGCAAGGCCTCCAGCTCCAGTTGTGCCACTACTATTGGTATCATCTTGGTGTGGGAGAGGGTGTGGTGTGTGGGTATGCTCATTTTGTGCTGTGCCAGACTCCATTGGCTACACCTGTGCTGATTGTGTGCACCTGTGGCTGTGGAAACCACTGCTCAGTGTTCTTAACTCCTTCTCTGAGATGCCTGTATGTACTCCATGCTGGTAAGGTACTTTACGGCCTTAAGGAGACCGTTATTTACGTGTGCTCCTTACTTGCGATCAGCTCCGGTTTACGCCATGCCGTTGATTACGCCATGGTGGTGTGCGCGCGCGACCCAAGACCGTAAATTACTGCATTGTTGTTTACGGTGCCGTAATTTACGGTCTGAGGGGTCGGAATGGCATGGAGCGGAAACCCATGCCGGTAAATCATTACCGGCATGGTTTGTACCTTACCTCCAACCTCGGAATGAGGCCCCATGCCACTTACGAAGCGGGGGAATGCGTGCAAGGCCTACTGTTCGGAGAGGCTTTTGCAGTGGAAATGAGCACATTTTTGGGGACGTACACAGTCCAGGAAAAAGCCCAAATGTCCATAAGGAAGATATTCCCTGGCAGAGTTTTTGTCGGGGCAGGCTATTATAAGGGTTGTTTGGCCGGTCAGCATGTCTCAGAGCGAAGGCCCCAAGGACACAGAGCCCAGACAACATGACTCCTTCCCAACGAGGAGGCGATCTAACAACAGTCACAGAGTACATGTATATATCGTACCAGTCATCCCAGACAGGTGAGGAGCCGGGGGACAGAGTACCTGCCAGTGGGGGTGGGGGGACAGGTTTATGCTTAAGGGAATGGTGCAAGCTATGCAGCGATGCCTGGGTCTTACAGACAGCAGCAGGCGTCAAGCTAGAGTTTACCCGCCATCCCGAACAAAGCAAGGTTCCGCTGAGGATGGTGTTCTCACAGGCAGAGGAAGGCATCCTTCAGAAGGAGCTCACACAGCTCGCGCACAAGGTGGTGAAAGAGCCGACAGAATCATGGGGGCCCAAGTTTATCAGCAACCAGTTTCTGGTGCAAAAGAAGGACAAGGCGAGACTGGTGATTGTTACCCTCTCATGGGGGTTAGAAAGGAGGACGCGCACACAGAGGGTGTGGAGGACAAACACAACCTTTATTCTCCGTAACAACAGGAAACTGGCGCTCTCGCGCCTTACCCAGAACTCCCCTTTCTTCCTCCCACTCCCCATAACATAGCTCCGCCTTCCCAACGGCGGGGCCGCACTCCTTAACCCTTGAGTGCTGGCAACACCACCCCGAACAATATGTCCAAACATCAACCTCAACACTCTTCAACGAGTCTCACAGGCTTCTTGACGGCTCTCCATGGTCTCTCGTCTTGGGCACCTGGCCCTAACAAGTCCAGAGTCCCCGTTTCCCGGCTTGTCCCTCCTGGGTCTCCTCCCGGAGGGATCCACAGGTCATCCCGCGGTTCTCGCGGTTCTGGGGAACTCGATCGCTGAGGCAACTCTGCTCCCTCTCGCCTGACGTAGTGTCTAAATTGCTGACAGTTCCTGGTGACAGTTCTGTTCTGATCCTCGGCTGTCACCATTGTGCCTTTCACTGCGGTCACCCTCATGGGGCTTGGGGCAAACCGCGGATCTGTCTTCCTGGGCATTGGTTGTTGGACAAGCACTTCATCCCCTATGTGGAAGTCTGGTATCACCGCTTGGCGGCGAGAATCAGTGTCTCGTCTTGCTCTCTTTGGCCTCTGCGTCCCTTTGGAGTACGCCCATATGGGGCGGCTCTTCATAGGACGCATTGCGTGGTATGCGGGTTTGCACTTCGTAGCGAAGCATTAGCTTGGCAGGTGTTCTGTTCGTGGCTTCATGGGGTGTGTTTCTATAGTCCCGTAGAAGTCGGCACAGTGCCTGGTGCGGATCTGCTGCTTCTATTCTGGCTCTCTGTCTTGTCTTCTTAATCGACACCATGAAGCGCTCAGCCATTCCGTTCGCTTGCGGGTGGCGAGGAGTTATCTTCATGTGTTCGAAGCCCAAATGTTCCGCCAGTGTCCCGAACTCATGTCCACAGAACGGTGGTCCGTTGTCGGATTTGACTGTTTTGGGAATTCCCCACTCACTGAATACTTCCTCTAGTGCCGCTGCTACCTGGGGAAATGTGGTGGTGGTGACGGTTTTGACGATCGAAAATCTTGAGTGTTCGTCTACTAGGAGCAGGAGGTAGTCACCCGCTTCCGTGGGCCCATAGAAGTCCATGGCTACGCGCTCCCACGGCCGATCGGGTATCCGTGTGTGCTGTAACGGGGGTGGATGTTCCTCAGGAGCCGTGCACTGGCAGGCATGACATTTCTTCACCCATTCCTCAACCGCTGCATCTAGAAATGGGAACCAGACATGGCACCTCAGCTGCTTTTTGGTATTTTCGGCTCCTCTGTGTCCCTCATGGGCCGTTCCGACAACCTCGTTCCTTAGCGTGGTGGGGATGACAATCCTGCACCCTCGGGGGAGGATATTGTTGTCCTTGACAGCCAGTTCCCTATGTATCCTGGCCAGCCTCTCAATCTCCTGTTTGCACACCCCTGGGTGTGCCAGCACTGCTCTGTGGTAGTCTCTCCACTTGTTGGCCGACGTGAGGCTGATGGCGAGGGCTGTAGTGGGGTCAGCAGCTGACGCGGCGGCAACCCTCTCAAGAGATAGCGCCGGTGGCAGTGAGTTGGATGCTATGTACTGCACATAGGCGACGTCTCCTTTCCGGGTCAGCGGGGCCCCGACCGGGTGTCGTGACAAATAGTCCGCGGGGTTAAGGTCACCCCCGGGACGGTGTATAATGTCACAGTTGTATTCCTGTAGGCGGATGCCCCACCGCTCAATTCTAGGGGGCATCTTGGTGTGAGGGTTCCCAAAGAGCGACAGCAGCGCCTAGTGGTCCGTTATTAAGGTGAACTTTTTTCCGATGATGAAGTTATGGAAATGCTCACAAGCCCAGACGGCAGCCAGACTCTCTTTTTCCACCTGTGAGTAGGCCAGTTCAGGAGTGGACAATGCCCTACTTGCGTAGGCGACCATGTGTCTCGGGTGGACATCCGTGCCGCTGGTTTGAGCTAAAATTGCTCCGATGCCCACTGGGCTTGCATCCACCACAATTTCAGTGTGCCATGAGGGGTTGAAGTATGCTAGGCGGTGAGTCTCTGTCAGGGCCTGCTTGATGTCGGAGAATGCCTGTCGGCACGCAGGGGTCCACTCAAAGACTGATTCCTTTTACAGGAGTTTCCTCAGTGGGTCGGGAAAGGGACGCATAGTGGGGTATGTATCTTGCGCAGTAGCCTGCCATTCCGAGGAAAGAACGGACATCAGCGACTTGCTGCGGCTCACTCAGGTTGGTGATCGTGTCGACCATGTCAGGATCTGGCAGCATACCTTCACTGGAAAAGATGTGTCCGAAAAATGTCAGTTTTGTCTTGCTGAAACGACACTTGGTAATGTTGAGGGTGAGGCCCGCTTCCTGAAGTGCTGCACACGTGGCATGTAGGGCCTTGTCATGGGACTCCTTTCATGATCCAAAGACGAGGATATCGTCGCTGTATTTCAGAGTGCCCTTGATGGGTCTGATCACCTGCCATATGGCTTCCTGGAAAATTTCTGCGGCGGATGAGATCCCAAAGTTCAATCGCCGGTACCTGAAAAGTCTGTTGTGCGTCGCGAACGTCGTAATGGGCCTGGACTCTGGGTGTAACTCCAGCTGATGGTAGCCTTGGATCAGGTCAAGTTTGGAGAACATCTGTGCATTGTTCAGTTGTACGATCATGTCCTCAATGCACGGTCCCGGATGCCTCTCACACTGAATAGCGGTGTTTGCCACCCTCATGTCCACGCACAGCCGGATCTTGCCTCCTTCCTTGGGCACAACTACAAGGGGGGATACCCATGGCGTCAACCCCGTAGCTGGTTCAATGATGCCATCGTAAAGCAGTTGTTGGAGTGCTTCCGATACGGCTGCTTGCAGGTGAAAACCTACCCTCCGGGGATGTTGTGGCACTGGCCTCACCGAAGAATCAATGTGAAGTCGGATGGGAGGGGCCTTGAGTTTTCCCAGTCCAGTGCACAGGTTGGGGAAGTTCCTTGTGATGTCAGCCTGTGTGACAAGGTTTTGTGACTGGTGGCATGTTACGGTGCCAACCGAGTCCCCCAGGTTCAGCCCGCTTGAGGTCGCCGTGATGGTGTCTCCCGTCCTCACGTGTATCTCAATTAACCCCAGGCGGGATGCCGTGTGGTAACTGAGTAGGCACCGACTTCTGGCGAGTGACCGGATGATGTGTATTGTTGTGTCAACTTGCCGACCATTCAGGAGGAAACGTTGTGTGAAACATCCCACTGTCTGTAGGGGGGTGGCAGCTCCCCACTGGAAGATCCTCGAACGAGATTGTTCGAGTGCCGGCGGGTCCGGTATCTTGGCATAATCCTGCTCGCCCATAATGTTGACAGTAGCGCCTGAGTCAATCATGAATTGGAATTGGCAGTTTCCCATTTTGATGGGGATCTTGGGGGCCTCTCTGGCCTCTTCTGTGTCAAGTATGAGATTGACAAACTCGTCCTGGTCGCATGGGTCATATGGCATGTTGTATGCAGCTTCCGCTCGTCATGGTAGAAAGTCTCAGGCCTGTATTCTGTCGGTGGATGGTCATACTCGTCCGTGAGATACCTGGTTTGGTCTGCCTGGTCTGACTGCAGTGGGTACCCCTGTGGTTGGTACTCGTCAATGGCTCTGACATATCGCCTCTGTCCCTGCCCTTGTTGGTAGTGTCTGGGTTGGTTATATGGCAGAGGCGGCGAGCGGAAAGGCGTCCTGGCAGGCGCTTGGGGCCTCAGCGGAGGGAATGGAATGCCTTCTCGGCATACCGAGTGAAAGTGTCCCTCTCTCCCACAGTTTGTGCATCTTTGGGATAGAGCTGGGCATGACCCTGCATGTGGAAAGGACATCCCACAGCGATAGCATTGTCTCTGTTGGCGTGGAACTTGTGTGGTTTGTGCTCTGCATGGTTGGGACCCTCTGTCACCCGGACGAGATGGCTGTAGGGCTGAGACAAGTTCAGCTGTGTCTTGTTTGGGGTTGCCTGGATTTCCCATGGATGTGGCTTGAGCGTCAACCCTCTCGTGTATGCGAGCGAGCTCGCTAACTTCTTGGATGGTGAGTGGTTTCTTCAAGAGCTGTTTTTTGAGAGCAGGGGATAGGCATCCTTCTATGACCCTCAATCTTATTGCTTCTTCTAATGAAAATGCGTCGAACTGGCAGTTTGCGCCCTTCACTCTTAGGCGGGTTATGAATTTGTCGACTGTCTCTTGTGGCATTTGGGTGCACTTGTTGAACAAATAACGTTCATAGTCACGGTTGACTTCTATGATGAGGAGTTTATCTAGAGCCTTGATCAAATTTTTGAAAGTGTTCTGTTCGGCTGCGGGAATGGTCTTCACCACGGTCTTTATCTCCCCCCCTACCAGGTTGAGGAAGATGTCCCTGTTATTGGGAGAGTCACCATCACCAGACCCTCTCACGTAATGCTGGAAATCCTCCATCCAGTCAGTCCGTCTCAGCCCCTTCGTGGCTTGTGGGGTCATGGTGAATGACGGGGGTAGTCGCAGCTGAATAGGCTGAGCTGCGTGGGCCGGTTGAGGTGATCCAGGGTTGGACCCTGGGTTGGAGCCCTGTCTGCTCATGACGCCTGGTAGTGAGAGCTTGTGGGTGCGCGCTCAGCCCGTGCGTGTTCACCAGGTGAGCGAGCGTGTGTTTCCACCCACCTGGGAGCCTGTTGCTGGGAGTGGGCAGGCGGTGTCCTTGGTGTTGCGGGGCAGGGGCGTCACCAGCTCCGTCGGGCCTTCGTGGCAAGCTCTGGTGACAGGAGGACACGCCAGATGTCCGTGTGAGGCTGCTGGAGGGCGTGTGTGGAATCACCCGATTTTGCACTTCCCAGTGCTTGCGCTGCCACGTGGGGACCTGGTGGACTGCCAGGACTCAGGATCGCACTTCCCAGTGAAGTGTGAACGGGGTGGAGTGTGGCATGTGAATGCGCGCTTATGCGGTCAGCAGCCGCCCCCAGACAGGAGGAGGAGGAGGCTCGGATGCAGCCTGAGTGCGGAAGATGGCGGATTGCCAAAAGGAGGAGGCTTGGAAGTGCTCCAAGCGCGGAGGTGGCGGACTGCCACGGGAGGAGGACTCCGTTGCGCCTACGGAACGACCTTGTCACCAGTGTTACCCTCTTATGGGGGTCAGAAAGGAGGACGCGCACACGGAGGGAGTGGAGGACAAAAACAACCTTTATTCTCCGTAACAACAGGAAACTGGCGCTCTTGCACCTTACCCAGAACTCCCCTTTCTTCCTCCCACTCCCCATAACATACGCCTTCCCAATGGCCGGGGTCACACTCCTTAACCCTTGAGTGCCTGGCAACACCGATCAATCTGAAAAGCCTCAATGGGTGGATCCCTACATTTCAAGATGGAGGACATTCATCTTCTTAGACATATACTCTGGAAAGGGGATTGGCTAGCATGACTAGACTTGAAAGACGCATACATGACAGTGCCAGTGGTGCCAGTGGATGGGCTCTTCATGGGATGTATGATGGGAAAACAGGCAAGGCAGGTCAAGACTCTGCCGTTCAGCCTCTCCTCAGCCCTGTGGGCTTTTACCAAGCTCATGAGCCCAGTAGTAGCGGCGGCCAGCAGAAGAGGTATTCACATGGTCATCTACCTGGATGACAGCAGAGAAGGAGATGCTGCACACGCAGACCCAGCGGTTTGAGTTCCTCCTAGAGTCTCTGGGACTTCTGATCATCGTGAGAAGTCAGAGTTCGTTCCCAAGAAAAGAGTGGTATTCTTGGGTTTCATGATAGACACCAGGAAGGCAATGCTGGATTTCTGAGCACAGAAACTTAGGAACACCAAGAAGGAGATCATAGAGTGTCTCAGGAAATAAGTGATATCTCTGAGGGGCCTAGCAAGAGTATTATGCCTGCCAGCATACTCTATGCAGGCAATATTTCCGTGGCCCTAACATTACAGAGCCGTTAAAAGATTGAAGATAAGACACCTCTGGCAGCGCCTTGGTTATCACCAGTTGCTTCCCTTAGCTCAGGAAAGCAGAATGGAGCTACAGTGGTGGCTCCAGAACATAGATCTTCAGCCATGTTCCAGACCTAGTAATAGAATCAGATGCCAGCAGATCTGGTTAGGGAGCCAGGTGCAGTTCTTCAGAAACTGGAGGAAAGTGGAGTCCAGAAGAATTCAAACTTCATATAAACTGCCTGGAATTCTTATTAGAGTAATTTGCGATAAAGACATTTACCAAAGATAAAGCAAACTGCTGCGTCCTGCTGAAGATGGACAACGTGTCCGCAGTGAGGTATACAAATCACCTGGGTGGGACGAAGTCCAAGATGCTGGCCGAGCTGGCAAAGGGGAACAGAATGTGACAGCAGACTCAAACTTCTGGAGACACCAGCGACTGGATGCTTCAGAAGGAGGTCTTCTAGAGGATTGTGGTGCTATGGGGCACGCTAGAAATAGATCTATTTGTATCCAGACTGAATACTCAGAGTCCCAGGTTTTTCAGCTGGAGGCTGGATCCTGACGCTCTAGGGACAGATGCATTCCTGCACCACTGGGGGAGCGTGAGACACTATGCCTTCCCCACCTTTGCGATGATAGCCAGAGTCTTAGCGAAAGTACGCATGGAGCAGTAGGAAAGTGATTGTGGTCCCACCCTGGTAGTCGCAAGCAACAAGGATCTGTTTCGAGACCCAGCGGGGCAGTATCATCATCTGAGGATGACTGGCGCCATCCCGTTGCTCACCTGTAAAGTATTGGGACTAAATGGAGCATGGCAGGCATTTCGGGACATGCTGTGCAGCTCATCAAGGAGTCATGGGCTCCATCTACACTCTGGAGCTATGATGCTGCATGGCGCAAGTGGGAATTCCGGTGCCACCTGTGTATAGTTTATCCCATTTATGTCCCTGGAGTTCAGGTGCTCAGCTATCTGGCAGCCATGGAAGAAGATGGCAGGGCATTCAGGACTCTGGGAGTAAAAAGATCAGCAATCTCAGCAGGGCATTACATGGTAGACAGGAAACCAGTCGGAGAACACCCAGCGGTGGTGAGATTGCTCAGAGGAGTGAAGCTCCGGTCCCCACCGACCCCGAAATACGCATATCTATGGGATGTTAACAGATACTAGAGTTATTGCTTAGCTGTCCCCACAACTAGGGATTGTCTTTAGTACAGCCATCGGTTAGACATGCTGTTATCTCTGGTGTTGTGCAGACGAATCTCTGACATCAAAAAGCGCTAGAGGTAGAAAGAAAGTTACTCTTCACATAAGGAGTAGCCTTCAACGTGGTAAGAAGGACAAAGACTAATTCCAAGGTCATTCCCTACCTGTACTTAACAGATCAACCCAAACTGTGCGCAGCTTCGTGTTTCAAAGAATATGCGCACAGGTCGGAAGAGTATAGACCAGCCGTATTCATCCAACTGCTTATGGCGAGAAGGAAAACCTTCAAAGCTGTAGCTTCAGCAACTATTGTCAGGTGAGTCAAGGAAGTGATGGAGCAGGCAGGGGTGGATTTATCCACATTTGGAGCACACTCAGTGAGATGAGCTATGGCCTCCATAGCATTCCGAGAGGGAGCGAGTCTGCAGGATATCTTGTGAGCGGCAGATTGGTCTAATGACTCCTCCTTTAGAGCGTTTTATTTTAAGCCGGTAATGTCAGTGGCGGCAACAGTTGTGAGTAGCTTTGAACAAGCATAATGCTCGCCTATGATCTTGACATAGAATGAAGATTACCCAGGCATATAAGCGCAGGGACTCTTGATTCTAATAAAGACACAGAGGCAAGCATTATTCCCACCCGGCATATGCAGAGGGAGCGATTATAGGATGATGTAATGTAATGTTTTGTGATGTATTGGTTTTTGTGGATATGTAGCTGTATATACCCACCCTGACATCGCGGAAGCAAGGAAGCATCAAAGATATGCAATGCGACCATTGAGTTTCAGCACTGTGAACAAACCTTGTGCAAGACTGAATGAGATGCCAGATACATTGTAGCAGAGTGGTTGTGTGTAATTGACACGTTCTCGAAAGTCTCCGGGGTAATGCGAAATCCTTAAATAAATGAGAATGGAAAGCTAATCTGAATAATGAGTTAAATACTATAAAGACAGAATGGAGTAGAATGAGATTAAAGACTGTAACAGCGTATCACAGAAGATATGTTTCTGAAGGTCTCTGATCAGACGGCAACCCTTTGCAAGTATCAAGGAGAGATACTGAGGCATAGAAAAGGGAAAGTAAATGAAATGTAAGCAACATAAAGAAAGTTTATATGAACTGACCTAGTAAATATTAACCCTTTGTGAGTATCAAGGAAAGATACTGAATCACATAAAGGGGGAGCAAAAGAAGAACGAGGAAATTAAAGGAGAAAAGCTAAATAAAGCTAAACAGAGAAAAGTGAAGCCAAGAAGGGATGTTGGTGAAGAAACAGAGAAGGAGAGGCTAAGGGCATGGTTCTATGTGATTTCAGCAAAAACAATTACAAAGAGGGATGTAACAACGAAACAACAACATCAAAGAAATTACCAAATTTTGTTTTCCTTCTATTAGGGGGTTCCCTCCCCAAGCCCCTCATTTCCCTAAGAGTTTAGCCCCACCCTAAACCCCTCCCGATCCGTTTTAACCCCTTATCCCCCATGTAAATCTTTAAACAAATTGTGTATTTTTTCGATGTTATTTCATTGTTACATCCCTCTTTGTAATTGATTTCACTGAAATCACAGGATGCCTAAGGGCATACGGTTGTGCAACCTGTAACGGGTGGACTGTGCAGTCTGTCAACTGCACCACGACCAGAGGGCACCAACCTGTTTATGAAAGTTAATGAGCAGATGATGCAGAAAGTCTGCTCTTGAACAACGTGGTTCATTATAAGACTGTTGAGTTGTGTGTCCAAGACTTGGAATTTTGGAAGAGAGAGTTTAATATTGTGAACCAGGGTGTTTTAAGCTTGGGGAAAGGAAGCCCTGAGAAGTCCAGTGAACTTTGTGGAACTGAGTGCTTTAAGCTTGGGGAAGGGAACCGTGAGAAACCATTGAACTTTGTGAAGCTAATTACTTTTTTTGAGCAAGAGAAATCCCTACAAAATGTTTTGTTAGATATAAGTGCAAGCATAGGCTTTGACATGGAAAGACTTTTGATTTTGACTATGGATTTAGGCAGCATTCCTCCGTGGGCTCTCCGGCTCCTTCACATTCCATGCCGTGTGTGTTGCTGCTTTCTGGCTCTGCCTCTCAAGGGGAGGTTCAATCTTCCACGTAATTCTACAGGCTTGAGTCTCTCTTCTGTGTCGGTCTTACTTGACCTTTATATTCCTTCAAACAACACATGTATTGATAGTGACTGCATTGGGGTGACTTTTGCTAATCCAAGGCTTATGAACTGTGTTGTCAATTCTAATGTGGGGTTATAAGGGAGCTGATCTAGTGCCTGGCTCGTACCATTGAATTTTCTTCTATTCAGCAGAGGACTTGAATTCTGCTGGTGTGATTTTGGTACATAATTTGCGATCTATTTCCCACAAGCCTTTGAAAGCCCAGGAGACTGTTAATATGGATCTGGTGACTATGGCTCCAGGGGGAACAATTTCAAAGCCCTTGTGGCTAGGGGGAGTCCACAATCTGGTCCTTCCATACTTCTTAGTAATCACTTTGAAGGTTTAACCGAGATGGACTCTCCTAATTGACCACCACAGAGTCTGCAGAATAGTGGGCATAACTCCATTGTGGGCCTATCCACCACAACGGTCCATTCCAAGCAGGGGGGCTTGGTTGTTAATTCCATAAATCTCCCACTTTCGAGTGATCTTATCATGGCTCAATCGCTCGCACTCGTTTCATTGAATGTGGTGGGTGCTAAAATGAAACTGTCCATACCTGATGTAATGACTTTCCTGGAGCGGGTAGATGACATAATAGCAGCCATCAATCGCAATATTCAAGTAGCTGTTTGTTGGCTTTGATCTAAATGATGGAAGATCTGATAAGCATGGTGAAAAAGCAGGATGTGGATCTGATTTTAGTGGGTATTTTAATGTGAAGATTTGGGAGGGACTCAGTAATGCCTTCTTTGATGAAATAGAAGATGATCTGGCAGGGATTCCAAAACCCATTACGTTTGACCCTTGTATGTGTCAAGAGGGCTTGAGGCTGCTCCGGAGACATTATGATTGGGGCATGCGCTCGGTTAATGGTTGCTTTCCCAAGGACATACCGGGCAATGCCACATTTTCTTTGGCCCAAGTTATGTCCCTATTGATTATTTTTGCGAGCCTCTGAAATTTTGGGAATTGGTGTTGGATTTTTATGTCACTGGAGAGATAGCCAATGACCATTTCCTAATTATTTCAGAGCTAAAAAAAATTCTGCCCAATGTTTCCATTGAAAAGAACAAGAACAAGAGAAGGCTGAAATGGCATCTGATCAGTCCGGGGGATATACTGAATCAGAAAGTGGGCCTCATCACGAGTTGGGCTGTAGCCCTTAAATGCGGTGTTAACAGTATTACCGCCACATTTAAGGGCTGGCCCTATCACGAGTTGGTCGCTAAATCGGCTGTTTTACCTCCAGCTTTTTCTGGAGGTGAAAATCCCTGTTTTCGGCAGTATTACAGCCGGCTGTATTAGCCCGCAGTATTAGCACCGAAAATTCCCCATTGGATCCAATGGACCCAATCAGGAATGGGGATTTAACATTAAGGCCCAACCCGTGATCTGGTGGATCGGGCCGGGCCGATAATCTGTCCAAGTTTTCTA
This sequence comes from Ambystoma mexicanum, assembly GCF_040938575.1. Lineage (NCBI taxonomy): Eukaryota > Metazoa > Chordata > Amphibia > Caudata > Ambystomatidae > Ambystoma > Ambystoma mexicanum. The sequence goes on along the minus strand of NC_090935.1, from coordinate 72,760,726 downwards.
TTCTCACGTCAACTATCTCCAACCCATTCACTGTTTTAACAGATGTAAGAATGTAACCTTCCTGTAACCAAGGTACTATGCACTTCCTGTAACTAGCGCCCAGATGCCCCAGTGTTCGGTGCGCTGAAATAAATGTACAATTAAATAAATAAGAAGGATTCTGTGGCTGGTTAAATTCAGCCTGCACAAAAGCAAATCGAGGTTGCTATTAACAGATAGAGATACAATGCTTGGTCCAATTTGGTGACAGCCTCTGAAAATAATCACATACATGTTTTCTGGGAAATTGTGAATCACAGTCCCTTCTATAAATACAGATCTCAAGGCCTGGATATTATGGTATCGGATTAGGCCTGGATAATGTGTCCCTCCTCTATAGTGCATCACCCCCCTGTGGTCCTCATGAATCATCTTCGGTAATTGAATAGGGCACCTGGTCCATCTAATGTGCTGGCTGATCTTTTTTCAGCCGAGATAGACCTATGGGCATCCATCCTGACCATAGCGTTTAATGCAATCTGCTCTGGGGGTATGATACCCTCTTCATGGTTGCATGCTATTTTCCATCCTATTTTTAAGAAGGGAAAAGGGATATGCCAAGATCCTATAGACCTATCTCTCTCCTGGATTCCCTCTTTAAGATCTTTGGATGTGCTGTCCTAGCCAGGCTGTATACATGGGCAATACAGTATATTATTGTGTCTCCCCTTCACTTAGGCTTTAAAGCAGGTCTGGGTACCTCTGTGCAAGCTCTACAATTAGATCTAATAGTGGTTCACTCTTTGTATGTTAAGGAGTGTAAGGAAGGCATGACATCAATAGTAAGACAGACACAAGTGACCACAGTTCAAGGGTGTTTATCGAACTTTTATCAGGGGTGTGAAAAACGCCTATCTAAACCAGAATCTAAGATGGGAGCAAGCTAGGACCATCAAATACTAATATTACAGTCCTAGTGGAGTCTAGTCAAATAAAAAGGGCCTATACTAAAAAAAAACTATTGCCAATCATTTTTTTTTTACTCTTTATTTTTGGAGTTTACATACACAAACAAACACATTTGCACCAACCTGGGTGCAGTTACAACAGTCACGACATTCGGTATTCACTGCTCTGCTTCCCCCCACCCATGACAATAATCTTATTGCCGACTTGTCCACATTATCACAGTCTGCCACACATGGTCCCTCTATTGGGTTCTTGTCCACACTCCGTATTTACGGGCACTGAATTTGAAAATCTGAGGCATCTGAGTTGGAAAGTAGATATGCAATGTAGGGACCCCAGATATCAGGGGGTCATGCATGCAGGGGTAGCGTCCGTATAAATTCAGTGTCCATATCTTGACAATGCAAAATGTCATTTTTCCAGGCTACTAGCGTGGGGACTGGGCCCCGACCCCATGTCATAGCGATCCTCCTGCGCGCCAACACCAGGAGAAGGGCTGCAGGTTTCCTTGAGGAGGGCTGCAGATATTTGGTCATACTTAGGAGGGCTATCGTCGGGAGTGGGGTCAGCTCCTCCCCTAATATATCAGCAATTGTTTGCAGGACAGCAGTCCAGAATTGGGATATCTCGGGCCAGTTCCAGGCGAGGTGGAGAAAGTCCGCGGCCATGGTGCCACACCTTTCACATTGTGCCCATAGTTCTGGATGGTGTCTGTTTTTTAGCAGGGGTGTAGTAGGCTTGGATGGCTGTTTCCCATCTTAATTTCGGTTGGGAGTCGATGGTTACTGTGTCTGTTAGTAAGGATTTATATATCATTGACGCTAGTCTCCCCTCTCCCTTCGTCTGAATTACATTATGTAATAGGTCCCATGTCGCTGGCCATCAGGGGAATGATGGGAACAAGGACTGCAGGGTGTAACGTAGCCTGAAGTAGATCAATGTGTCAAGTGATGTGGTACCTCCTCTCTCTTTAGCCATCTGTGGTGTTACAAATGTGCTCTCAGGGAAGAGGTGTCCAAGGGATTGGAGGTTGACTTTGTTAAGCCATAGATGAAATACTTTTTCAGCTGTCAGGGGGATGCCTGGAATAAATTTGATTGGCAGCAAGGGGGAGAACCTTATATTTACATCGTATTTTCGTGCGATTTTCTTCCAGATCGCATAGGTGGACAGGACAGTGTTCATCGTGTTGTATGGTACTGGAATGTGGTTAAGAATGACAGCTCTCAGCAGGTTAGGGGATGCGAGGGCCCGTTCGACCTATACGTGCGGTGGGATAAAGTGTGTTGTACACCAGTGACTTAAAAATTGTGCCTGGGCCACCCAGTAGTATCTCTCTATATCTGGGAATGCCAGGCTGCCCTGTGACTTTGGTAGTATTAATGTTGCATGGGCTACGCTTGCTGGTTTCCCCGCCCACAGTAGTTCCAGAATGAGTCGTTTAACTTTTTGGAAAAAGGACCGTGGTAGGAGTAGTGGTAAATTTGTAAATAGATAAAGGAGTTTGGGGAGAATCACCATTTTGGTCTGTGAGGCTCTCCCCCAGAGTGTTAGTGGGAGCGACTTCCACCTGTGAACGCGTTCCTGGAGAGAACCCAACGTTGTCGCATAGTTATCTTTATATATATATCGCTGTGATTAAGGGACATATAAATACCCAGGTACCGGACCTGGGAGCTTTCCCATTTAAAGCTGTGGTCGTTTGGGAACTTAGAGGTGCTCGGTGTCAGGGGGAATATCACTGATTTAGAATGGTTGGTTTTGAGGCCGGAGATATTGCTAAACTTAATCAATTCCCGCATTATCGGGTTGAGGTTAGTTTGGGGATCGTTGACAAATAAAATGACATCATCAGCATATAGGGATACCACTAGTTTATGGGGTCCTAGAGTGAGGCCTCTGTGAAGTTGGTAGGATCTCAGCCTTCAGTCTAGGGATTCCATTATTAAGGTGATAATGAGGCTGACAGGGGACATCCTTGTCTGGTACAGTGTTCTAGTCTGATAAAGGTGTCGAATGGGAAATCATATTGTATATATTGGCCTAAGCCCAGTCGCTCTGCGAAGAAATCCGCGTAGCAAGGTTCTGAACTTAGCCGCCATTTACGGTTCATCCGCTATTTTGATTCTTACTCCAAAGTCACCCTGTGTTCTAAAATGGTGGACAGTGTTGTTCTGTTTGTAACATGGCCGTCCTCACCTCTGCATACGAGTTAATGCTTAAACTGCCCACAGGCCAAATGTTAGGGTCATGTAATGAGACCTTGTCCTTCGTTGACCTGTGGATAGAGGATTACCTGTGCCAACGATACTAATCCATGAACATATATTATGCGCAATACTGTTCGAGCATTAAATGTGAACACTTGTTTGACTATATTGTGCAAGATTTGTACGAAGGCTTAATGTTAAATCCAAAGACACACTGTTACTGTTATAACCTATTGGAGTATGTATTAAGGATAATCCATAAATGTATAAGATGCATACATTAAGAACGAACTTGGCATGAACACCTAGCCCGAGAAATGGTTAACCTGCAAATGGGCTGGACATCAGGTTACAAACTGTATAAAAAGTACGAACATTCTGATGTACAGCCCCACTCACTTCACACACCGAACAGGGCTGGTATTCGCTGTGTTGTACTGAGGACCTGATAGCTATCTGTTACTTTGTCCTTTGAAAACTGTTCAGTTGTAGAAGAAAGATCTGTGTATCTTTGTAAACCCGTGTTGGTGTATTTCCTTTTGGGGTACTCAGCCTCGATATTTTGATTTGCTTTCACAGATGGCGCCGAATAGGGACCCTCAAGATTGATGCCAGCTAGTTGAAGGTTGACGCGGCTATCGGACTGGGATCGTACAGTCTACAGGGGGCCCCTTTCCTGAATGAGAAGCGACACCTCAGCAGCGCTGCACGGCCCGATCCCTGGACGGTGAGCACGCGGTCCGGGTCGGCATCTCGACGAGGGTCCACATATTGAGGCGGGAAGATTTGCTGAAATCACCAAATACGAAGTAAACTTTGTTATAACATTTTGAAATCCGATCGGACCTCCTTAGGATTTGATCAGGTGAGTCGTGACGTAGTATCCTGATAATTTGTTTTGGCGTATTACACTTGCAAGTGCAATTGTTGACCAGGTAACACCAGTATTCTGATATGCCTGGGAAATTGTCTGCCTGCTTCAGGGCATTATTCCGCAAGAACAGACAATCTTTGGAATGTAGCCACACGAGAAGTCGCCGGCTTGTATTATGTACTGTAAGCATGGCATTGGTAGTACAGTGTTTAATGATATTTGGCACAGACAGACTAGACATGCTTCCGAACTTCAGTGGCCAATCAATGGTAGTTTTGAAATCCCTCGTATTGAGTACTTAGAATCCATTTTATTGAAGAAAAAGGCTAGACCTGCAGCATTTCACGTATTACAGAATTGGAAGAAAGAAGCTTTACAGCAGCTCAAGAGTAGGGAAAAGCATGCGCGCCGTCATAAGACGAATGCCGAAAAAGCGTTGTTATATGACCAAAATAAACAGTCTGAGTCGGCTAAGAATATGGATAGGGCTTTCTCACTTGGTATCCAGAAAATCTATCCTTCTAAAGACTTTCATGTTTCTGACGAACATATTGATAAATTGTTAAATGAACTAAGGCCTGGTGCCACTGCGCCACCTCTGTATGTTCCTCTTCCTGCTGGTTTGCCTCTTCCTGCTCCTCCTGCTCCTCCTATTGTTCCTCTTCCTCCAGTTGTTGGTCCTCCTTTTGTCGCTGCTCCTCCACTTTTGCCTGTTGTACCAGTGTACCAGTGATAGCACCTCCGTTGAACTTGCCTACTCTCCCTCTTTCAAGTGATTCTACACCGTTTGTAGTAGATCGGGGAGCGGGATCGAGGGTCATCACTCGCAATACTGTGTCTCCAGAGAAAAAGTGTGAGTTAACTGCGTGCGCTAAGCATTGCATGGAGATGGGTGATCAAGCTAATGTTTTTGCCACACTCTCTGACATAGACAATTTTCCTGAGAAAAATGTTTTTATTGAAGGATTAGGGATTCATTTGTGTATAATGTGGGACAGGTTAAATGATACAGATCTCCCACAAGGGTTGAGGGATCTGAACACTTTAGCGTTCTCTAGAGACACTGCGGAGAAAGTGCAAGCGCATGTTGAGAGGGTACTTGAGTATAGAAGGGAGCTGGAAAGGTTACAGAATGAAGATGAAGTTGGAGATAGTTTGGGTACTATGTTTGTACAAAAATAGTTCTTTCCTTGTCATAAATCGGTAACTGAGCAAACGCGAATTTCCACGAAAGATGCGATTAGATGGATTTCAGACACATCGATAACTCCTGTCGAAGTATATGACACGTATAGTCAGTATACGCCAGAAATGCAGAGGAAAGTGATACATATAATGGTAGAATACCTATAGGATGAGTGTGTAAAAAGAAAGATTTGTTGTCCCGCAGAGTTGTTGAGTATTTACAAGAGAGCCTTTTCGTTTGACACTTCTTCGGCTGCTTTAGCGCTCGATTTGGCTCTGTTACTTACTAAGCGTTCGGAGTTGCCTACTTCTCAGTTGCCTATGAGAGAGGTTCCTCTGACAGTTGTCCCAAAGGTAGAGATTCCCGCTGATGCCGCAGCAGGTACACCTGCTCGGGATATTCCTGCGTATTATGTGTCGCAGTTCGTTCACGTCCCGTTCTCGAGACAGGAAGTGAACACCATCAAACAGTCTATTCCCAACATTAGGAAGAATCCGACAGGGTTCTACAAAGAAATAGAGTCTGTTTTGCAATCATTGGTATTCACTTTAAGTGATATTGATCTGTTATTTCCTGTACTACTGCCTGTTGATTTGTGGAAACAGGTTAGAACTATAGACGATGTACCAGGGCTAGGAGATACATGGACTATCATAGTTAGACTCGATGGAGAAAGGCCAGCTGGCGAAAGACTGCCTCAGGTGATACTAACTTTACCAGACAGAATAGTTGCGAAATTGAAAACTATAATTCCCGAAAAGAGAATTATTTGGGACTAGCTTACTGCCTGTGTCGAAGGGAAGTCTGAGGGTGCTACCGAGTTCTTTAATCAGTTCAAACAGGTATTTTCAGATTTCAGTGGACAAGACCTAGGCACAGAGTCTGGGAAAAGATTATTCGTAGACAAATTTGTGCGTGGATTGCTGCCTGACATCCAGTCGCAAATTCATGGAGTAAAGCTGCCACGTATTCCACAGTATAAGATCTCGGTTGATGGTGAGCAAGCTTTGAAATGCATTGTCTCCAATTTTGTACGTCAAGGGGTGATTGAGGAAATTGCAGGTAGTTTGTGCAACAGTCCGATTTTGCCCGTGTACAAAAAAGGCGATAATGCAATTCCTTTTCGTTTCAAATTGATCTACGTGCCATCAATAAGATCATCACCCCACAATTTCCAATTGTGCCTGATGTGACGACGATATTAACTATGATCCCGGATTCAGCTACTTACTTTAGTTTTGTGGATCTAAAGAATGCTTTCTTTAGTATTCCTATACACAAGGATAGTAGATACCTGTTCACGTTCACCTTAGGGGGACACTCATTTACCTTTACCCGTGCACCGCAAGGTTACACGGAAAGTCCTAGTATCTATAGTAGGGCTTTGAAAGAGCAGCTCAACACCCTTGAGTTGCCCTCTACTTGTACACTGCTTCAATATGTTGATGACTTGCTTTTAGCTGCTGACTCAGAGAGCGCTTGTAAGGAGGGCACTGTGTTGTTACTTATTCACCTGGCTAAACATGGACATAAAGCTTTGCTTAAAAAATGTCAATACTGTTGTCAGGAGGTCGCCTATTTAGGCTATCTCCTGTCAAAGGAGGGAAGAAGGTTGACGCCTGAACGGATAAAACTCATTTCTAGCATGTCTGTCCCAAATACACAGAACGAAGTTAGATCCTTGATAGGAATGGCTTCTTACTGTAGGCAGTGGAACCCCTACTTTTCACTAGTGATTAAGCCGATGTTGGCTCTGACAAAGAAGGGCATTTCTTCGCCATTGCCGTTAAACATGGAGCACCAGCGTGCATTTGATTTGCTCAAGACTGCATTGTGCTCGGCACCGGTTTTGGGCACACCAAATTATGAAAAGGCCTTTGTGTTGTTTGTGCATGAATGTGATGGATGTGTTTTGGCTGTGTTAACGCAGGAACATGGAGGGAAGAATATGCTGTGCGGCTACTTTTTTTCCGCCCTTGATCCTGTGGCATGCGCTTTGCCAAGATATTTGCGAGCTGTCACTGCTGCTGCTGCGTCTGTAAAACAGAGTGAGGGAATGGTCCTAGGCCATGCTTTAACCCTAATGGTACCTCACTCTGTGTATGTTCTACTGAACAGAACTCAAATGTGACACCTCACTTCCGCACGGTTGACGAGATATGAATCAATCTTGTTTGCACCACACATACAAATTAAGAGGTGTTGTGTTCTTAATCCGGCTGAACTCTTACCTATCCCGCAAGATACAGCTTGCTGTGACGAAGAGTCACATGATTGCCTTTACACCACCGAACAAGAGACAAAGGGTAGAATCGATCTGAAAGATACTCCTTTGAACAATCCACAAGGGAAGCTGTTTTGCGATGGCTCCTGCTTCAAACTTCCAGATGATACATCCACAGCTGCTTATGCAATCACTACATTGAGCACGGTCGTGGAAACCAAGAGAATCGCGCATAACTCCGCGCAGGCCGCAGAGATTATAGCATTGACTCGAGCTTGTGAACTTTACGAAGGGCTTACAGTAAATATATACACTGACAGTCAGCATGCCTTTGGGGTGGTTCACAACTTTGGGAGACTTTGGTCAGAAAGAGGGTTCTTGACTTCACATGGTACATAAATCCAGCATGGCTCCTTGATAGTACGGCTACTCTCAGCGCTTGCACTCCCTACTCAGCTAGCTATCATAAAATGCGCAGCGCATCAGAAGATTGTAGATGATGTAGGAAAAGGGGACGCTTTTGCCGATCAGATAGCTAAACAGACTGCCACTGATCTCTCTTCAGACATGTATACTTCAAGGGAAGCCACAAATGCCTGTACTATGGATGAGGGTATTGATTCCGTAAGGGATATCCAAGCCGACGCCACGTTAGAAGAGACTAAGAAATGGGCTGAGGCCTTGGGGAATCTTGATGATGATGGGTGTTGTGTGGACAGAGTTGAAGGAAAGTGGCTACTTCCCGACGCGTACATTATGATGATGGTGGTTATGGCTCATGGTCCCACACACATATGTGCTCGTAAAATCACAAAAATGTTGGAAAAAGTATGGGTAAATGACAAAATCTCTAAAGTAGCTGAACGTTTTGTTCAGGAATGTATGATTTGTTTGCAGCACAATGTGGGAAAGGGCACATCAACTCCTAGGGGTAGTTTTAGTCCACCTTCTGTTCCCTTTGAGGTTATCCATTTTGATTTTATTGAGACGGAGCGTTGCAATAATCTTAAATATGTGTTAGTCGTCATCTGTGCTTTTAGCAAATGGGTTGAGGCTTTTCCTGTTAAAGACGCTACAGCCATGACTATTGCAAAGACTATGTTAAAGGAGTACTTCACGAGATTCGGGCTACCAAGAGTCATCTGGTTGGACAATGGTCCACATTTTATCGCTGCTGTAATTCTGCAGATATGTGCATGTTACGGAGAATTCTCATTGATGGCTAATTTCCCTCAGCTAGTGAGTCCCCCAGCAGCTTTGCTGGACTTGTGGAGTTTATTTTTTTCCACTTGGTAAGAGTGTGAGCTTTTCCCCCACTCTTACCTGTGTTTTTTCCAGGTATATTTCTCTGTTTTTGTGATTATGGACTCTGAAGTACACCACTTCAGTAGCCCCCTTTTCTTGTGTGTCACACAGCCCCTTCAGTGCCGTGGCACAGGGTTGTCTTTGAGACTTCCCCCCAGCTCCATTTCTGAGGCTGACTACAGTCCCCCAGAAAAGGGTAAAGTTACCATTAACTTTACCTAGTCAATCTACCACAGATCCAGTACACCCCATCTTCCATTGAGTACGTGAAAGGGTTAATTTGTATCCCTTTTTATCTGTACCTCCTAGAGCATTGTTTTGCTCTTTTAACATTTAGACTTGGCTGGTGGCAGTCGTATCTACCCAAACTTTTCTACCACAATTATATTAGATAAACGTGGTATTGTTCTTGGCTATTATATTAGCCTCGAACATAAACCCGCTTGACCAAATTGTCTTTCTTTTGGCTCCGGTTGGGTTTCTTCGCCATTTTATTTTTGTTAAAGTCCTTCTTGCGTTTTACTTTGCGTGGCAACTAGGTTCGCCTTCTTTGTTCACCGTCTTTTGGCGGGCTTCTTCCCAGAAGCCCTCCACCAGGCGCCTGCGTGTCTAGGTGGGCTGAATGTGAGGGGGGGTGTAGTCACCCCCTGCACAGGTTATCCTTGGAAACCCAAGTCGCACTTTGCCATGATTGACTGAGGTGGTTGTCCAGGCTGGACAACCCCCCTGCTGGGTGATTGACAGCCAGGCTGTGTGAATGGGGGTTTTGCGCACTAAAGGCAGGTCTCTTGGGCTTGAAGTCAGAGAGTCGCCACTGGAACTACAAGGAACCGAAGAGAAGCAGAGAGAACGACGACTGCTGCAACTACCCCGTCCCAGTGAGGCCCTGCTGCAGTCCTGAGTCATCTACCCTTCGACGACTAAGAGAAGATCCAGTCCGGAGTCTTTTTCCCTTGAGCCTGGTGGGGATAACCAGCTCATCTTCTTCAGCCAGAGGTCGACTTCGTGGTCGAAATGGCTGCACACTGCTGTAGTGGTCCGGATAGCCACCTGAAGAGCCTCTCCTGTTTTTAAGGAGCACAACTTTTATTCATTGTCGCTGCTGCCAGCCTCATCCCTGTATGGTGCAGACCCCCTTCAGGCGTCCTCCTTCACAACAAAGCTCCAGGAACCGTGGGTCTGCGGGAAACCAACAGGAACAACTGTGTTCTGCTTGAGGAAACTGGGTGAACCCCTTTTCTTCATCTTCAAGGCTTGCCCTTGTCTTCCCACTTCTTATAACGTTTGCTTCCAAACATTGACAATATCAAAGTACTCTGGGCTACGTTGAATCGTAAACTATCTGACTGTGTGATCTTCGGCAACAGGTCTCCGGTGTCACTTAACCCTTTGACTCTTGAACTCCTGTCTCTGAGTGTCTCTCGATTCTGTCTGCCTAACCAAAATATTGCCTGTGATTTTTGTCTCCAACTCCCTCTGGGTATCTGTCACAGCCTAGGTATGGTATCCCAGTTGCCGCAGATATAACTCTCCCAGTTATGGAAAAGTAACCTTCTGTCTTCGAACACGAAAGTCTCTAACGTGATATGCCAAAGACTTCCCCCCCAAGAGCTCAGCCTACAATGAATCTGTTCCACCTGTCAGGCTGAGGGCTTGAGTGAAAAGGCAGGAGCAGACTCAGCAGAGCTGTTCCGTAGCAAAATTATACCAGTAACCTACTAGTAATGGACACAGAGGGGAACTCAAATATCAACGGTGAAGGAGGGGTACACCAGTGCCTCAGAATCTCAGTGCAGCAAAGCGTTCCAAAAATATATCCACAGTGTTCCAAAGTAGACTCAGCAAAGCGTCCCAGAGAATATCCACAGTGTTCCAAAATAGACTCAGCAAAGCGTCCCAAAGATTATCCCAAAGTGATCAAAAATATAAATGATTTCAGCAAAGCGTCCCAATATGTCCAAAGCAATCCAATTGTATAATAAATAAAGCGTCCAAAAAATACCCAGAAATAAATGATTGTTGAAGTAAACAAAATTAAGGGGAAAAAGAAATAAGCGTTACTTCACGCTAGTTCCCTTAATATCGTGCTTGACTACAAAAAGCGTCACAGCCAAAGGACTTTAACAAGTGGAGGTCGAGATGCAAGCCGAGTTCAAGGATTCCGGGGAAATCAGTCGAAGAACAGGAAGGGAAGGGCAGGGGCGAAGGCTTGGATACAGCACAGGGCAAACAGGAGTCAGGAAACAACGCTCGAAACTAACACAGTTTAGGAGCGCTGAGCAATCGAACAGGTAGTATTAAATAGGGTCTTCAGAAGACACGGCAACGTGGTGCGTGCGTGTCACGTGACTAACATAGCAGGAAGATGGGAATTGTAGTTTAGTGGGTTCTGTGTGTTGAAGAGCGCTCATATAAACGCCATGGCAATTTCCAACAAGAACGGGATGTGACAGTATCTCAGGTGCTAAGTGTGTTTTTGCCCCGGTAGCATTTCATGTCACGGATACGCGTTTAGTTATTAGACAGAACACAGCCCGTAGCGATCTACTCGCATTGTCTGGGCATTTTTTCAAATGAAGATAAGCAGCTAGCCCCTTCACTGCTACCTCCATGATGAGCTTTATTCCTTGATATGCTCAATGTGACGGATATAACAGAGACTTAACTTACGTCCCTGTTTTCCCTTTCTTTCTCTCTGCTCTCTCTCTCCTTCCACAAACCCCCCTCCTTCTCCTTCCCTCCTTTCACCCGCTGACCTTGTATCTACGAAATTGCACATGCGTGAACCACTGTGCCCAAGATGCAATCCATGACTAGGACCCGTGACATCAGTTTTCTGCAAAGCTGCCTTAGCTTCACTTTTGTTTCCCAGTGTGCAGGTATGAATGTCTACTCTTCTTTTTGCACTATACCACTTTTGGTATGTGTGCTTTACCACATTACAAAGCATACTAGTCCATCTGTTCTTTTTCCAGACCCAGCACATGACTGAGACTACCCTTCCAAAATTGTAGATACCTTCTAGCTTCAAGAATTTCTAATTAGAAACAGCGCTTTCCTGCACCCACTTACCTGAAGGAAGTGAACCCAGGATACCTTTCCCTCCTCAGCTTTCCCCAATGGGATTCACCCCACAGGTGAGCCTACGCTCAATTCCATTATAACATTTCAGACTAGGGCTGATTATTTATTTTTTGCCAGTTTGCAAGTATCCTTTATTATGGCAATTTGCAAGGTAGTAGTGTTTTATTGTACTTAGTACAAAGTTTTAAATAACAGTACTCCGGGACCACCCTTAGGTCTCATCTATTATTTGTCTCTGCCACTCCCCCTGCCTCTTTTCCTCTCCAACCCAATGCTCCTTTCCTTTCTTTCCGCCATCCCTTTGATATTCCTCCTTCCCCGATTCTTTCTAGATATCCCGACTCCAGAGGCCCAGATGAAGGCTTACCAACAAGTAGCCACAACCCGAGTGGACAAAGCCTTGAGCTTTCTTGACTGTCCACATCAACCTCAAAGGGGGCACCTCCCCCTGGTGTAAACCAATGGTTTTGGTCCTCTGTTGAATTTATTTCACTTCCTTAACTTGCGTTTTCTAATTTACATTGTGTTATTGGACCAATGGCTATGGTCCGTTGTTGAATTCACTCCACTGTCCTATTTTTTCTATACCAAAGATTTGATGATTTTGTTTGATTGCTGGAATTTACCTGTTTATTACAAACATTTTCAGATTCAGGATTTTGGTTTGTCTTTTCTGTATGCTTTGCTGTGATTTCGCAACACACGAATAGTACTAACCCACCAAAGACGTTATAATTGGATGCTATACTTTTTTCTATGTTTTTACCATGTTGCATTCTGCTTATACTCTGTAAAATTACAACTGCAGATTATGAACTGTATTTAAGAACTATGATTATGAAGAACAAACGAAAAATTGAATAAAGTAACTGCTAATATTAAAAAAGCAGTGAGTCAAGATACTGGCTTTATCTTGAAAATTTCTTTGTTTTCTTACTTTCAACGATACTTGGCTTATTGATTTTTGAGCAATATATTGAAATAGAGATAACAAATTAATTTAGGCACTCTAAACTAAGTGTAATGCCAAGAACCGTATTTGTGGTTGGAGCCCCCATTTTTGTTCCCTATTTTAGGTTCATCCGCCATTTTGATTCTCACTCCGAAGTCACCCTGTCTTCTAAAATGGTGGACAGTGTTGTTCTGTTTGTAACATGGCCGTCCTGACCTCTGTATACGAGTTAATGCTTAAACTGCCCGCAGGCCAAATGTTAGGGTCATGTAATGAGACCTTGTCCTTCGTTGACCTGTGGATAGAGGATTACCTGTGCCAACAATACTAATCCATGAACATATATTATGCGCAATACTGTTCGAGCATTAAATGTGAACACTTGCTTGTTATATTGTACAAGATATGTATGAAGACTTAATGTTAAATCCAAAGACACACTGTTACTATTGGAACCTATTGGAGTATGTATTAAGGATAATCCATAAATGTATAAGATGCATAAATTAGGAACGAACTCGGCATGAACACCTAGCCCGAGAAATGGTTAACCTGCAAATGGGCTGGACATCGGGTTACAAACTGTATAAAAAGTACGAACATTCTGATGCACAGCCCCATTCACTTCACACACCGAACAGGGCTGGTATTCGCTGTGTTGTACTGAGGGCCTGATAGCTATCTGTTACTTTGTCCTTTGAAAACTGTTCAGTTGTAGAATAAAGATCTGTGTATCTTTGTAAACCTGTGTTGGTGTACTTCCTTTTGGGGTACTCAGCCTCGATATTTTGATTTGCTTTCACACAGGGGGATTTCGTGTTGACTAGGGTAATATAGGATCGTGGGCCATTGTAAAGCAGCAAAACCAGTTTAATAAAGAAGTTCCCGAGTCCCATTTGTTTGGCCATGGCGAAAAGTTAGGGTCAGTCGACAGAGTCAAAGGCTTTTTCGGCGTCGATTAGGACAGCTATTGCTTGTTGTGCTGGATCGAGTGCTTCTATGATGTCGAATAGCCTCCTGATGCCGTAGGTTGTGCTGCACCCAGGAATAAAACCGGCCTGGTCACCCAGCACCAGTGCGGGCATGAGACGGAGTAGTCATGCCACTAGGATTTTCGCCAGAATCTTGTTGTCAAGGTTGATCAAGGAAATCAGCCTGTAGGAGGCACAGTCTTCTGGGGGTTTACCTGCCTTGTGTAGTAGGATCACACTGGCTTTGAATAGTGTGGGTGGGAGAATCCCCTGTTCTAGGGCTTCTTCATAGCCTCGGAGTAGTAATGGGGCTATGGTGGCTGCAACGGTTTTATAAAATTCCCCTGTGAGGCCAGGTGCTTTGGTGTTTGGGAGATTTTTGATTGCTTCAAGAATTTCTTCTAGTGATATAGGTGCATTTAGAGGTTTGTGGATTTCGCTAGCTACCCAATACAGTTCGGTGTCGTTAAGGAACTTTTGGAGTGTCTCAGAACTCGTGGTACTTTTGCAGCTATATAGGTCTGGATAGAAGTTACAAAACGTGTTAACTAGCTCTTCTTCTGTGTAGACTAAGGTTCCGTGTGTATCTCTGACATGTTCCACGCGGGCAGGTTTCTGGCCCTCACCATATTGACGGATCTGGTGTCTGCGCCCCAGGAACTTCAGCTCGCGCTCGTCCGTTTCTTTAAAATTCAGCAGTTCTTATTTTAGGTCAGCTTGGGTCTATGGTTCGTTGGAGGTGGTGCACCTGAGTTCGAGCTCCTTCAGACGTTGTTCACTGCTTGCCAGTTCATGTCGTATCAGTTTCAGGATACCATTCTCTTTTGCCATGCACACTCCACGTACATAGCATTTTAGTGTTTCCCACAAGGTGCCAGCAGAACTGACGGAGTCCTGATTCACCTCAAGGAATGCCGTAATTTCCTGGTGTAGCTCTGCTGCGAACACAGAGTCTGATAGGGATCCTGGCTTGAATCTCCAGTTGAGTACTGGTGTCTTAGTGCTAGATAGAATGAATTCAAGTGTCACCATCGAATGATCGGAAAAGGATCGTGGGAGAATTGGACCAAGCCCCCAACAGAATGGGCTGCGAACTGACACCATAATATAATCTATGCGTGAGCTGGTGTTGTGGACGGCTAAGTGGAACGCGTATTCTCTCACGTCTTGGTTGCAGTATCTCCAAATGTCAATCAGATCGAATGCTTGGCAGATCTATTTAACCTGAAGACTTGCTTTGGAGGGCTTACCAGATGTGTTGTGTGATTTGTCAGTCTTGGGGTCCATTGGTGTGTTAAGATCCGCTCCCCAGATGATTGTCGCCAAACTAAGCACTCCCAGTTGAAATTGTTCGGCCCGTCTGTATTGGGGGAGTACAAGTTCACTAGGGCTATTTCTTTCCCCTCGAGGATCCCTCTCACCAGCAAGGCTCTTCCCTCTGTGTCTTTCTTCGATTCGATCAAACTGAAGTTGGCCCTCTTGTCAATTAAGATTGCAACCTCTCTTGCATAGGATGAGTATGATGAGAAGTACCTATGGCAACCCCAAGATCGGGCCCAATGTTGTTCCGAAGTGGGCAGGAGATGGGTCTCTTGCAGCATGGCCACGCTGATGTTGTGTCTCCTGAGGTATTGGAGGATCCTCCTGGTTTTTGCTGGTTGATTGCCAGCCTATATGTTCCAGGTGGCTGCTTTAAACAGTTCTACAGGAGGATGAGTGGATGGTTGCTGACTGACTTATCGCAGTTGGCGGATTTTGGCTGAAACATGGGCATGTGTGAGGGTCTGTTGGATCTTATAGTCGTCGTGATGGGGGTCTATGGCGTATCCGTGATGGAGCAAAGGTGAGCTGTCGATGGCGTCTTCATGTTACTATTGTCTCTCCCCAGCATAGGCAACCCCCAACTGGCCCACGATGAACCCTCCCTTGTGAACAAAACAGTTAACATTGCTGTGCTTGGGGCACTAGTAGCCTTCCAAGGGGGAAGGGCTCCCTTGATTAATAGGTGAGTGTCTCTGTGGTGATTATCTTTGAGTAGTGGTAGTGACCTGGTATCACCTTCACATGCTGCTTGAGAGGTGATTTATGGTGGGTCTCTCCTCATCTGGTCTCTTCGTTGTAGCCTCGCTTTGTTAGCGGCAGGTTTGCAGCCGGCTTGATCTAGGTAATCATTGGCTTCCTCGGTGTGTTGAAAAATTGAGCTTTACCATCATGCTGGATGCAAAGTTTTGCGGGGAAGAGCATTGAGTACAGTATTTGATTGTCCTGAAGTCGGTTTTTGATGGCTGTATATGACCTCCTTTGCGCCTGAACAGCTGGGCAGAAGTCTGGAAAGAATTGGATGTGGTCTCCCTCATATTGGAGGTCTCCTTTTTCTCCGGCAGCCCTGAGTATCGCGTCGTGGTCCTTGTAGTTTAAAAGCTTTGCTATAATCGGGCGTGGGTTTGCTCCTGGAATTGGTCTAGTATTGGGAACCCTATGTTCCCTTTCGATGACAAACAATTGGGAGAGATTCTCAGCTCCAAATAGTTCCACGCAAATCTTTTCAACATGCTCCTCCACTCTGGAGGTCAGAGATGTTGCACCATTGGCTAGGTCTGACACGCGCTGTTCGACTGCATCCAGCCTATCTGCATGTTTGTCTAGACGATGCTGGAGTTGATCAACCTACGAGGACAGTGTGTCTAGTTTGCTTCCCAGGCCCCCAATTCCAGCTTTCAGGTCTAGCAGGATTTCCCTGATGTCAAAGTTCTGAGATTGCTCTTCTGCTAGGGAGGCCTCTTGTATAGGCGACTCTGGTCTGCTGTTGGGATTGGTTGATTTAATGGAAGAGCTAGCTTCGGAATTTAGTTTCCTCTGGGACTTTTTCATTTTTCCTCATGATCAGCTCCAAGGTGGCTGCTGCTGGCAACATGACAAAAGCAAGGCAGCTGTACCGAGAGAGTCTAACCTTCCGCAGAGGGAGTTTTCACCTCGACAAAGCACGCCAAGATATTCGCCTTCCAGGAGTAGGCCACAGAAAAGGGTGCGTTCATCCGAGCCACCGCACAGGTCTAGGAGCAGGACACTCAGTGCTTCACCGACGAGGATCTCTTCTCCAGCATCGTCGCACAGGACAAGGTCTCCAGCTAGAGATCCAATGATTGTACCATCCTCTGTTTCGGTCTCAGACTGGCAAGAAGATCCTTTCAGAGAATTTTCGGAACCAGAAGAAGGCAAGATCACGCAAGAACCAGACAATAGTGAATGGGACAATTACATTGTCGAAAAGCCCAGAAAGAAGATTCTCCGGGTGGCTCTTCACCACCGATTGATCTAGTCTCTTTTAATACTATCATTGGCAAAGCTGCAGAATTGTTCCAGTTAAAGGTAACATCGGAGGAGAAGAAGTCGGTGCTCTATGAGCACAGGGACAAGCGTAGGAGAACCGTTACTACGATTCCTCTCCTCAACACCATTTGGGAGTCCGGTTCAAAGATATTGGCCATGCCCTTATCCACTACGGCCCTAGTTTCCAGGTCAGAGGTAAAATACAAGGCTCCGGAGTCTGCACCTCTTTGTCTTTGAGGTCATACAAAACCGGACTCGGTTATCACAGTAGCAGCTAGGAAAAAGTTGACCAATCCAGCATCACCTCTATCAGCCCCACCGGACAAGGACGGTCGCAAACTAGAGGCTATGGGCAGGAAAGTGTCCGCATGAACATCGCTTACCATCAGAGTGGGCAATGCGCTGGCCATGACGGCGAGATTCGAATGCGAGCTTTGGCTCCGTATGTCCAAGCTGGCCAAACAGCTACCTGTCGAACTCCAGGAGGAAGCCAGGTCAATTATCGCTGATGCGGAAGCAGCTTCAGATCACATGATTGACGCTGCAGTCGATGTGGCAGAGTCAGGTTTCTGGCAGATGGCCCACGGCACGGTGCTGAGAACACAGGCCTGGATGAAGGCTACCAATTTCAGGCCTGAGGTCCAAGCGCTGATTTTGGACATGCCCTTCGATGCTCAAGAACGCTTTGGAAAAAAGATCAATGACAACCTCAAAGGAATCAAAATGGACACGGACACAGCACGTGCCATCAGCTCCTTGAAAGACAAAGACAAGTATCCATGCTCGTTTCGTCCTTTTCGGGGTTCATCCTCGAAGTACAGAGGTTTTAACCACCCTTCCTACGGCCAGAAGTTGCAAGGTAGTTCATACCAGGACTCCAAATACCAATCTTCCCATAAGTACGCCCAGAGAGGGAGGCGGGGCGCCGCTCAAGGGAAGTCGCAGAGCAAACAAAACTGGCAGTCTAGCTCCTCCCCCTCAACGTCACACCCCGGTGGGGGGAAGGGTGATCCAGTTCTACCAACGCTGGCAGTCAATAACATCAGACAAATGGGTGTTACTGGTGGTGGGCAAGGGACACATCTTGGAATTTCTAGACCAGCCCCCTTCCTTACCCCGGGCTCCGCGCAAGGTACATATGTTAAAGCAAGTCATGTCCGAAATCCAGAAACTGCTGGACAAAGCAGCGATAGAGCCAGTACCTTACTCTCTAAGGGGGAAGGGTTTCAACTCCCGTTTCTTCCTCGTCAAAAAGAAGAATGGTCAATGGCGACCCATCTTGGACCTGAGAACACTAAACAAATATATCAAGCGCATCAAATTCAAGATGATAACTTTGCAAGGAGTGTTACCTTGGCTAAACATGCACGATTTCTTGGCCGCTCTAGACTTGGAGGACGCATATTTCCACGTACCAATCCATCCAGCACTGTAACGCTCACCTGGTATCCATGGGGACGTCACTCAGCCTGTTCTGACCTCTTACGACCTCAAACCCTTCCCTGGAAGCTATTCGACTGGACACTGGGCCTGAAACACAGGATTGGTAGAGTTTAACTCCCTATTGTCTCTGTGCGCTTGAACCCCTTCGTCCCCGGGGGCAAACCCGTCCCTTTGATACACAGATCACCTTGTTTTCTTGGATAGTGTGCTCTCCATCCTGCTTTTAGCGCAGGGACGCGTTGATTGATGTGGGTTCATTGCTGCCTAGTTACTTCACTGGCAAGAGTCCAACAGGTAAGTATAATGAGTCTTTTGAACAGTTCTCTAACTTTGTTCCTTTCCTTCCTTAGATGATGGCCGGCATCCGGGGATGGCGGTGTGCTGCTGAGATGAGTAGCTCTGAAGGTGAGTGAGAGCGCGATGCGCGATGCACCCCTTTCGTATTTGCATTGAACTGAGATCTTTTTATGTGTCTTTTAGGTTCCCAACGTTTTCAGCGTGGATGCCGGTTATGAAGAACAAATGCGGTGGGTAAGCGTGGTATGCGGCGCCTCTAGATGTTTCCACGCTAACCTGGAGTGTCTTTTCCCTCTTGCAGATGGATTAGAAGTTACGGAGACAGAGTTCCCCCAGAGCGGCTGGGATTCAGGTAAGCGTTCGGAGCACATACAGTATTTAAAAATAAGCGAAGATTTGCATAATGCTTACTTATGCTTTTTTTCTGTTCTTTTCCCTTTTCCTTAGGAAGCAGCGTGCCGGGATAACACCGCCGAAGATGCCCGCAGAACAGAAGGAGCGATGAATGAAGGGCAGAAGCGCCGCAAGGTAAGGCTGTTCCTAACGGTGTTCTTGTTCTTGCAGGAGCTGAGCTCAGAAGAAAGATGCAGGCCTACTGGAGACCGATCCGAACACAGTGAGTGTCATGCTGCAGGTGCAGAAAATGCAAAGCATGTTTCTCAGCCTGGGTGTGGCTTAAATAGTCTCTGGGTATCCCAGGTGTCTCTGGGCTGAACCACACCCAAAAGACTAGACCGCACATGCAGTTCGGGGAACCAAGATATGTGGGTGCATCCATCTTGTCCCCATCAATGCACTACAAGTCCAATCCCCAATGTTATCCTATGGGAGTGAGTGAGTCTGGTGCCACAAGCGCCAAGTCTGACTCCAAGTGGGTCTTTGGAAGGATGGGGAGGCCCTTGAGGGCTATGTAGGTGATCGTGGCCTGGCTCCAGCCTGGCATCTTGGAGGGCTGGGGACATGAGGGACAGGAATCATGACATGCACACAGAAAATTCCTCAGGTTCACTGTGGGCGATCTTCATTTTCAGTTTCGAGTGCTCCCGTTTGGTCTGAGATCAGCACTGAGGTGTTTACAAAATGCCTAGCACCAGTGGCTGCAAAACTCAGGAGGACAGGAACAGAAGTCTTTCCATATCTGGACGACTGGTTGATAAGAGAGAGTTCTGCTTCAAGCGCGCGCTTGGCAGTTTCAAAGACAACAAATCTCCTAAGAGGGTTAGGTTTCGCCATAAACAATGCAAAGTCCTGTCCAGTTCCCAGCAAGACAGTTTCTTTCCAGGGAACCGACCTCGACACCAACATTCCCAGAGTGAGACCGTCGGCAGAAAGAGCATCAGCAATTCTCCACTTGACCTCTTGTTTCTTAGGGAGAGAAACGACATTGGTGCACTCTTACAAGTCCCTCCTGGGCATGATGTCCTCATGTATATTCCTCATACCAAATTGCAGGCTTCGCATGAGGCCTGTTCAGGAGGCACTCGGCCACCAATGGAAACAAGCTCTCGGTTCGTGGGAGGACATTGTCCAGATTTCTACGACTCTGCACAGGGCTCTTCGATGGTGGAACACTCCGCAGAACCTCTTACAGGGAATGCCGTTTCAGGCACCAACGTCGACCCTTCTCTTGAGGATGGACGCATTTCTTTCGGGCTGGGGCGCTCATCTTGCGGACCTACAAACCAAGGGCTCCTGGTCACCCCAGGAGTCACAACTCCACATCAACGTGTTGGAACTCAGGGCCATTCGGTGGGTACTGAAAGCTTTCCTTCTGGTAGTAGCGGGGCAGGTACTCACTGTACAGACAGACAACATGACCTCCATGCACTACACAAACAAACAGGGAGGCACGCGGTCAGAGATCTTATCTCAAGAAGCTCAGCTACTATGGGCATGGGCCCTGCATCACAGAGTGCAAATCAAGGTGGAACATCTTCCGGGAGTGGACAATGTCCTAGCGGACAAGCTGAGCAGGGACTACACGTCTTCTCACGAGTGGGAGCTGGACGAGAAAGAAGCCCAACAGATTTTTGCCTTATGGGGCCATCCACCTCTCGATCTTTTTGTCAACAGAGACAACAAGAAATACAAAATGCTCACCTCCAGGTACCCATAGAGTCAGTCAGTTCGAGACACTTTCTCAGTGGATTGGACGGGGAAATTCCTATATGCCTTCCCCCCCTTTCCCCTCATTTCCAGGAAATTATGGAGACTGAAAGAGCAGAAGTTTTCTATGATCCTAATTGCACCAGACTGGGCACGGCAGGTCTGGTACTCGACCATACAGCACCTGTCCCAATGGCCCGATAAGGTCCACCATCACGATCCAGCGAGCCTGTCTCTCAAGGCCTGGTTCCTGAGCAGCGCAAACTGATGAATCTCAATCTGCCTGCAAAATGCTGGGATATAATCAGGGCCTCAAGGGCAACTTCTACACGCATCACCTACACCAGGAAATGGACTTGCTTTTCCAAGTGGTGTGTGACATGTGCTATTGATCCTCTCATCACTTCGGTTGATCAAGTACTTCCTTACCTATTGCACTTAGCCAAAGCAAGTCTTTCGATGTCTTCGATCAAGGTCCACCTATCAGCCATTGCGGCTTACACGACGGCTCCGGAGACGCAGTCTTTACTCTCTCTTCCGGCCGTTAAGGTCTTCCTTAAAGGACTTCTCTGTACATATCCGCATAGGCCCACGCCGGTTCCAGCCTGGAGCTTGAACACTGTGCTAACAGCCCTCATGGAGCCTATCCACAGGTGCGACATAACGTTCTTGTCATGGAAAACGGCTTTCTAAATAGCCATTACTTCGGCCAGGAGGATCAGTGAGTTACAAGCCTTATCTTCTGAACCTCCCTTCACCTTGTTCCATAAGGACTGTGTCATTTTAAGACCACACCCTAAGTTCCTTCCGAAGGTAGTATTGGAAATGACAATCACAGAACGCATTGTCATACCAACTTTCTTCCAGACTCATTCCTCAGAAGCAGAACGAACATTGCATTCTCTGGACATAGCAAGAGTTTTAAAGTTTTATTTGCAAAGGACTAGAGAGTTCCGTTCTTCAAATAGACTGTTCATCGCCTTCTCTGGCCATACAGAGGGCCAGCATATTTCCAAACAAGGTCTGGCGCGCTGGGTCTCTTCTTGCATCGCCCACAGCCATCTAACGAAAGGTGGCCCCCTTACCAAACCACCCTCAGCGCACTCCACCAGTGGGAGAGCGGCGTCAACAGTGTTCCACGCAGGGGTGGCCTTGTAGGACATATGCAGAGCCGCCACGTGGAGCACTCTGAACACTACTGCCTGGCTGAAGATATCAACAAAGAAACTGCAGTTGGACAGGCAGTGCTCCGCCATCTCTTTGCAGAAGGTAGGACCAGCATTCTTTTCCCACCTTTCTCTTAGTATGTAACCGTTGTGTTGCTGCATGGTAAAGGTTTGATCAGAAATATGTTTTCTGTATTTGCATATATGGATATGATGGTTTCATGTTTTTAACTGCTTGGTATTCTATTCAAGCATCTGAATATATGAAAGATCCAATGTTGGAGAAGTCTTAGTTACTTAACTGTAACTGTATTTCTCCATCATTCGTATCTTTCATAGATTCACATGCGCCCACCCGCCTCCCGAGAGGCTGCTCCTAGGCCCTAGGCTCAGCATCCATCATATTGTAGTCTCTACGGTTCAAAATCTGAAGATGGCTGCCTGGGGCAGAGCTTAAGCCCTGCCACCTCATTGGTTGGGGTCATAAAGGACCAAAGTGAGGTGGAGGGACTACACAATAGAATGGCTCATTGGTAGGGTATCCTGTTTTAGGGGTTTATTTTTTTTTATTTCAACATTTTTCACAATCAGTGTTTGTCAGTGTTTTCCCGGTCACCCCCAGAAAACAGTTTTTTCCAGTGTAAACACAGATTTTATTTTATTGTTTAATTACGTGCATAGGTAGGGTAATATTTCTCAGCGCAAGATGTTATAACCTTTTACAAGATTACCTTTTAAGATTAACTGGACGTGCATTGAAGTTATTTTTAAGTGAATTGAACACTTGTTTCTTGTTTAAACTGGAGGTTGATGTGGAGGCCTTTTCCGACTGCAGGAGATTTCAATATGCAAACACCTTACTGCCCCCCGCCCTTTGCTTTTAACTACACCGTTTAGTGTTAATTTGAGATAACATTCCCGATTCGGTTTTCCGTGGTGCTCATTTGCTCCACTCAGCGTTAACACTGACCCGTTTTGAGATGTATTTATTTTACAGAAACGAACATTGTTGTCTAAGCTTTGTGTAGATGATAGGCACTGTCTGGTCCTGTTGCCTTGCTGGGCTACCTTACTGTTCAGTTATGACACTGTCAGCCTCTATTTGTTCACAATGTGTTACTGTTTCAGTAGGGAGGTGGGAGGTTGGCATAATTCCACAGCGTCACATGTAAAAGTGGTCACGATTCAGGGGGAACAGCAGGGTTTGGCTAGAAGGCAGGGCTGGGCAGCTGTATTTTGTGTTTTCGATGGCATAGACATGGTTAATTCTGCAATGGTTTTTCTTGTGGGGTATTTAGTGGGCTGTATTATGCTAATGACTGTCTTGTGGAATATTAGTAGGTGCTCAGGGCATGCTTACTGGGTGCTAGACTGACAACCACCTGGTTGTCAGGCTGGCACCCAGTACTGGGTACCTGCCCGCATCCTGGCGACCCGAAGCCCACCGGCCCCGAGCCTGGATCTGAAGGCCGATGTTCTGTCTTCTGTATATACCCTGTAGATCCGAATTTGTGTGAGGAAAGTCAAAGTCACAAAGCTCTTTCCTTTACACTTTCATTTGCCAGAACTCACATCTGAAGCAGTGCGGAGCATGGCACACTGGAATGTGAAAAAGCCCTCTTCCCCTCACTAAATATTGCTACCTGGATGTGCGTTTCTTTTAATTCATTGGTTGGTAGTCAAAACGGAACAGAAAAAGAAAGAAGTTTCATTTCGCTTGTCGTGTCCATATTTCAACTAGGCAGTCAATTCCATCTTCTGCCAGAAGGTGACAATGGGGGATCATCATTTGACACTTCAGCAATGTCACTTCCAAAGGACAATACTGAAGCAGAGCTGTACAGATAGCTCATTGGCAACGCTGCGGTCTTGGACAAGATAAGGCAGGAAAAATAGGGGTTTGTATCCCACTCCACACTTTGCAAATATTAAAGTTATAAAGCAAATGTTAAAAGGTATAACTCCCACACTTTGCAAATATTAAATTTATAAAGCAAATATTAAAGTTATAAATCCCAGGGTTTATCTCGAAAACCGGACACCCTACTCATAGCCCATAATGGACTATGTACATACATTTCTATGTAGCAATGTGTGTATATTAAAAAAAATATATATATTATTTTTATCACCAAGGATTCCCGGTCTGACGATGGGGAATATTCAAGCATCTAAATCTATGAAAGATACCAATGCTGGAGAACTGAGCTTAACCTTAGCACACAAATGGTGAACCTCTGAACCACGTCCGGTTTTGGCAGGTCCTCTGAGGGACCCTCAGAGAACACTCCGGTGTGCCTATTAGGTCCTTGAGGCACCTCAGGGGAATCCCTAGTAACAGAGCTACACAAGCCCCTCCCGGTCATGGAATACTATCACCCGAGCAAGGCTGCTCATCGCCGTGCTCATCCGATTGAGACTCATCCCCAATAGTGCGGGACCAGTAGACTGTTCCTCCACACCTACTGCCTCAGGTTTTAAAAGAAAAACTGAATCGTAGCAGACGTGGCCGGGGTGGAACAGGAGTGAAAAGACGCTTGAAATACATCCTCATAGGGTCAGAGTGCATGAGCATCTGAAACTTCCCAAAAAATCCATCATCAGCCGAGGGCTTAGGTGTCGAAGGGGAAGAAACCGCTCATAAGGGACCTACCCTGTTAGGGAGAATTCTCTGTAAAGGCTAATTTCCCAAACCTAGTGAGTCCCCCAGCAGCTTTGCTGGATTTTTGGGGTTTATTTTTTTTCTCTCCTGCTAAGAGTGAGATTCTTTTGCTCCCACTCTTAGACATGATTTGAGGTGTTCCTTTAACTTTCGATGTGTTTTATGGGCTATGGGGTCTTTTACTCCATAGGGTCTCATGTGTTTTTTTGATATGGGTTACACAGCACCCTCCGTGCCGTAACCCAGGGGTGTTGTAGCGACCCCCCAACATAGACTCCATACCCTGGGACTGACTACTGTCTCCCAGGGCATGTAAAGTCACCATTGGCTTTGCTAGTCCCAAATTATGAACAGAAACCAGTACAAACCATCATATTGTGGACGTAGTGGTTGGGGCAATTCGATTGCCCCGGGGTCTGTTGTTCGAGGGGGCACGTCTCCGTCCCCCCTGATCGAGTTTTGGCTGGTGGCAGTGGATACTACTTTTTATATTCGACCGCAGATATATCTCTATGGGATTTTCCCATTGTTCGAGGCTACAAACTTTAATTATTTAATTCTTATAGCCTTATTTAATATTAATTCACTGGTTGGTATTTTCTGGCAGAACTCGGTTTTAAAATGGCATTTGTGTTTGCCTCTGTGACTCTAAACCAAAGGTTGAGCCCTTTGTTCCACTTTTGGCAGGCTTCTACACAGAAGCCCTCCAAAGTGGTGCCACTCTGTCTGGGTACCACAGGAGGTGTGGGAGGGGGTTTAGGCACCCTGGACTGAGTTACCTTGGTAACTCAAGTCGCACTCTTGTGTGATTGGCCCAAGTGGTGAGCCGGCCGGCTCACCACTTAGCATGTTTGATTGACAGCTAGGCTGAGTGAATGGGGGTGTGCTGCATAAAAGCAGGGCTTTGGGGACCTAAGAATCCGAGGAGGGAGAAGCTGAGCCGACCTGCAACGACGACACCACCGGTGGAGCCCTGCTGAACCGTCTCACCACTTTCCCGACGACAGAGAAGATCTCCAGTCCAGAGAGTCTTCTTCCTTTGACTGGTGGGGATAACCAGTTTTGCCTTCTTTTCACCTTCCTGGAGCATCTCGTGGCCGCCTTGCCCGTGCCAAGCACCCCGGCAACCGGAATACCATGGTTTACCACTACCGCAAAGAGAAGGGTAGTACCTTTTAACCGGAGAACTCCGCGGCTGGTTTCTTCCCTGGCAGTGCAACAACCTTCATCTTTCCTCCACGGCGAGACCTCTGCTTCCTCTGGACGAAACACTGACTTGCACCTGCTGCCAGGAACAACTGCCCCCACTGCAGCTTCCTTCACGCTTAAGGTACTGTGTCCCGCCTGGCTTCCCTTGCGATAGATTGTTCGGGGTGACAGTAAAGCCTCGACTTTCTAACCTGGGCTGGCCAGGGACAACCGAGCTAACTTTGCCTGACTTTAATTTCATCCTTTTTGTACAAACTATCTACAAGACTCTTTAGGCATAACCCCACTGTGTGAACCTGGACCCCTTCTGTGTGCTCTCTCCAAGAGTGGGCCCTGCAATTGACGTCCTTGCTCTCCAGTAGAACTCTGCCTATCCTGCCTTACTGTGGTTCTGTGTAAAAGTATTGAAACTTGTGGCTTCCTTAACTCTGCCTTTTTCATCCCTTTCTTTACAACTAATTAGAGTGTCATCTTATGTTAAGCGCTCACCTCTGTCTGAAAATAAGTGGTGTTTCTCACTAAGACTTGTCTAATAAGTGAATAGGGTTGTATATATATGATAGTGACTGTGTGCTGAATTTACTTACCTCGTTTTTGCTAGTGTAAATTACAAGTGTGTTTTTAAATAAATAATTATATACATTTACACCAAAGCTCTGGTCAGTGTTTGTTTGTGCTACTGTGTCTCTGTACCTATTGTGTATACTCTGCATACTGCCTAACTCTTCTTGTGGGAAGTCTGACTGCTCAGCCACAGCTACCAAGTGAATCTGTGTGGTACAGACTGCTACCAAGTGGGTTTACTGCCAAACACCTGTAGTCTTAAATCTTTTGCAGTGGTCCCTAAGGGAACTGCACAGGTTTCTGCCTAACACACCCCTCGGAACACAAGGAGGATGGTTGCCAGGAGGGTCCACCATAGATCCGTGGAGCAAAAGCAGGAGGGAGCGAGACAGTATGAGGCAGCAGAGCCCACACACGCCGGACAAAAGAAGGGCGAAACAGGTTACTATTGCCGAAAGGAATGCTCACAGCACCAGAGTTTGCGAACCTAGGTGTAAAGGAGGTATCCGAAATGGCCGCCTTAGGCCACGCAGGTTGGGCTGTCATTTTGTCGCTACCTGAAGAGAACTATGTCACATGCATAGCTGAGGCAATTGCCTCCTCAGGAGAGTCAGGGGACTTACGTAACACTTCAGCCTTACAAGGAACCTCAGCAGAGCGGGTACTGGGTGGTCCCGGATGTTTAGTCGACATCTTCGAACCAGTCTCAAAATTAGCCTCCAACGGAGGAGCCTCGGACAAGCCGGTACCAGAGGGAATGCGGTCCGTGACCCCCTCTTTGCCCCCTCGACAGAACCGGTACCACCTGCTTTCTCTCCCCCTCTCCCCTGCTAATTTCCTGATTGAAACTGCATTGAATCTGCACTGGGCCACTCTCACTGTTCTCGGTCCCTGGCCCAGCCACTTGCCCCCTGCTCTGCCTCCTTGGCAACCCCTGCACTGCGGGACTGGACTGTCTCTGTACCCCTACAGCCCCCCTCCCAGCACTTTTCTGCACTTACCCTGCACTTGCCACCAGCTGGCCCTTATTATTTATCTTGTTTGCTACTACCCCTGTACTGCACTTTCCCCTCTCCCTTTCCCCTTGCACTTTCCATTCCCCACTTCCCATGCACTTGCTCGATCTGAATGACACTTGGCCTAGTAAGATTGTTGTCTGTCTTCCCTTTGTCCCCCCCTCCCTGCCTCGTTGTGCCTTGAAACACTTGTGTATAGGTGCGTTATAAATGCCATATCATATCATATCACCACAACCCTGAACGTGGGACGGTTGAGGACAAGACCCTCTGAGAATGTCTCTCATTTCTGTCGGTATAAACTTTAGCCTCCACAAGAGGAACCTCAGGTTTCAACCTTGTACGTAAATCTCCTTTAAAAGGGGCCTCGCGTCGGGACTCGGTACAGACTTTAGCCTCCACAAGAGGAACCTCAGGTTTCAACCTGGTACGTAAAGCTCCCTTAAAATAGGCCTCGAGTCAGGACTCGGTACAGACTTTAGCCTCCACAAGAGGAACCTCAGGTTTCAACCTGGTTAGAGCGGTGAAAGCTCCAGAAACAGAGACCTCAGGGTGATCCCTGGTATCCCAGCACCCAGTTGAACTGAGTTTAAATTTACCACTGTGATGGTGAAGCTTGGAACAATGTCTGGTACTTGCAGGTCCGTCAGAACTCTCAGAGGAATCTCTGGTATGCCTGTTAGGCCCTTGAGGCAACTCAGGGGAAAACCTGGTGACAGAGCTACAAGAAAGGCCCTTAAAGTACTCCCTCATGGGGTCAGAGCGCATAAGTCTCTGAAACTTCCAGAAAAGGGCATCCTCTGACGAAGATTTAGACACTCTGGTGGGCAGAGGCTGCTCATAAGGGGCATACCCCCACGAACGTAATGAGGAAGGCTGCCAGGAAGCGAGACCGTATGCGGTAGTGGCATCCGAGCACGCGAGTCATAAGAAGGGCGGAACGGATTTGCACTTACCCGTGGAAACGGTTGTTCAGCAAAAAGAAGGTTCCCAGCACCCATCGTTGATAGCGTGGGTGCAAGGGAAGAATCCAAAATGGCCACTGTAGACCACGATAGAAGGCCCGCCATTTTGAGGATGAGGCAGGTATCTCCACAGTATGGTCAGGGGACTTGATCGAAACGTTAGCCTTGACACAAGGATCCTCAGCAGAGCTGGCATTGTGGGGCCTCAGATGTTTACTGGACATCCTGAAGGGGCCCCCTCAATTAGCCTCCAAGAGAGGAACCTCTGCAAAGCCGGTAACAGAGGAGTCATGGTCAGAGACCTCTCCCTTTGCCCCCTCGACAGAACCGGTATCAACGCGAGCGCGGGAATGTTGAGGAACCCACCTCACAGACAAGACCCTAGCAGGTCTCTCAGTTCTGTTTGTACACACCATATCCTCAAAGAGAGGAACCTCAGAACAGTGTCTGGTACGTACAGCACCCGAGAGGGGCCTCAAACCTTGGTTCGGTACAGAAAGCCTCAACAGAGGCCTCAAGGCACACCCCCGGTGTCTATATGGCAAGCTCCAAACAAGGAGACCTCTGAGCGAACTCCGGTACCCAAAGCCTCAGCAAGACTTGGCTGACTATTAGCACCTGACTGGTGAACCTCAGATCGTAGTCCGGTGTCGGCAGGTCCCTCGCGGGAACCCTCAGTGAAAAACCTTGTTACCCCTGTTAGGCCTATGAGGCACCTCAGGAGAAACCCTGGTAGCAGAGCTTTTGAGGTCCTTCCCGGACCTGGAGGACTCCCGGAAAGGTGTCCCCAGGGCGGGGTGCCCTAAAAGTAAAGAACTTACCGGGCGTCACTTCTTTTCGTTGATGAAAAGTTGAAAATGCAGTTGAGGAACGCTGGAAGACCTCCTCCAACCGACGAAGAAGACTCTGAAGTGCCCGGACTGAAAGGGAGTCACAGTAGAAACCCAAGTCCCAACGGTGATCCGGTCCAAGACACTCCAAACAGAGAGAATGGGGATCTGCCCTAGCGTAACGACGTTCGCAAGAGGAACAGGAGATAAATCCCAAACGATCCGGCATAGGCGGAGAACTATGCGACCGCAAAACCGAAATAGGAGAGAAGGACAACGGGGAAGAAGATAAATAACTTCCCAGTGATGCAAGTGCGTCCAACCCCAAATGCACGGATAAAAGGACTGAAGGCCGATGCGCGGGGCGGAGCTCAGCAGGGCAGGGTTACGGCCACGTGTTGTACCTCGCGTAAAAAGAGAAGAAGACATTTTTCAATTTGATGCTTTTTTACAAAAGTGCCCCGGTCCCGTCCCACTGGACGGAATGTCCCAAAAGTATGGAGGAAACGGGACGGGACGTAGGAGTATGGAGTATCAGGAGCTATTGACACTCCTTAATAGGAGCCATTTGATTAAAGCCGCCTATATCGTACAACAATATCTATTATGGCCAGAGAATCCCTCTCAGACAATTTTGATTTATAGGACATGTTTCAATTGTCTTCCCTTACAACCATTAAGGCTGTTTGGTAACGTGACTCTACAAATCAATCCTGTTTGTTGTGCAATGCACCCCTGGAGGACATGGCCCATTTGTTGTTGTTTTGTCCTGCATATGCCAAATTAAGAGCAGTGACCCTGAGACCTTTATTGCGTGAACTCTGGTACGCTCAGTTCATGCCTGCATTATTATATTTGTTTTGGGTGGATTCTCCTAGTGTAGGTTTGATTCTTCTATTATTTCTGAGGTGAGCTTTGTATATAAGGGACCTTCTAAGGAACTCCTTGTGGGGTACATTTAAGACCTGAAGCAGAACTCCCCAACAACCAAAAAATGTATTTAAACAATGCCACAACAACAGCTGTGCTTTTGTCTACTTGGCACATGTGTGGCGAGCTTTGAACACTGCCACCCAAAGAATAGCTCTGCGTTTGCTTTATTTCATTTGAATCATGAGAAAATTACCTGCATTCAGAACGGGTTTACATTTGCTCTTCTGTCATCTGAAGACTAAAAGCTGCGCACAGCCTTCAAGACGGCAAAGTTGTGCTCTCAATTGAAACACACCCCACATGCTTTATTTCATCTTATTGCCCAGAAGTGAGGCAATACATCTCAAGAACAGCATTGTTTTACTGATAAAGTAATTTAAAGGAAAATAATTCTGCTTTTCACTCAACACAGTTTTTGTTTCCTTTTAAAGTGAACCGTTGCGCTCAAATTACAGCAAAGGAAAGAAATAGCGAGACTCTCTCTCTTTTCCCTTGTCAATATCAAAGAAACTCTTTGCACTATCCCTCTGTGTCCATTAACCCACATTACATGCAAAAGCCATACCAAAGATTAATTGAAACATAATCCCATGGTCTGCAGGACCACATTTTGCAACTTGAAAGGAAAAGCCTGCACACGTGTGAATCGGTGCTTTAAAATAAGAAAAATGTTGTTTCAAAGTCAAATGTCAAATGACAGCTTTTGCTCACACCGAAATATTTATTGAATTTGTAGGTGGGGGTTTTCAGTGACATGGCTACCTACTGTACATTATATTTGTTCTCCCACAATTTGGTTTCCTTGAATAAGACTCAGAAACCAGTAAAACTGTTTTTTCTGGCCCAGGCACTGAATTCAATGACAAAGCCCTGCCTCCGACATTGGGAAAAGTTGCATCCAGAAGTGAACCGTCCCACAAGGACACATGAAAAGGCCAAAAGTGTGAGGATTCACGGCCCTGCTATACTAGCACGCAGCCCTGCCAGAATGAACCAAGGAAGCCAGTAGGGCTGGTGCATGACCGAGAGGTGCGATTTCCTCCAGCATCCACTCTGAAGGAGGAACTGTCAAAACGTCAAAGGTCATCATAAAAATTCTTTGTTGCAAGCCAAGCCTGGCAGAGACAGTTTGCTGTCGGGGTTCGCAGCACCGCCCACACAGGTGACAAATCCACCCCATTGACAGTAAAGGACAAATCCACCCCATTGACAGTAAAGGACAGTAAAGGACATCTGTATTTTAAGACATTTTTCCCAGCAACCAGAATAGGTAGTAATTTTGTATTATGCCAGTTTGTCATGTGATTTTTAAATAAACGTAAAGAGACCAGGTGCATGTTTCTAGCACTTGGTGAACTGAAATGGCCATGAAGGACGCATTTCAGGTGGATTATAAATGGCACAAATCTGAAACTAAGGGGGAAGATGCAAGATGTTATTGGGAATATGTGTAGCCATTGGCAGAATTTTAAATACTATGCATTTCATAAAAATTGCAAAAATGTGCCAAAGGGTGGTGCACAGAGCCGGCGATCGGACTGTTCAGTTCCCTGTGACCTAGTGAATTTGCATATCTACTTCTTATGGCAGTGGCTAGTATACATATAAAGTTTAGCTCTATAACTCATTGTTGGTAAAAAGTAGATTTGTGAGACAAAGAAAGGTTATAAATGCAAACACACACTTGATGTCATTTCCTCTGAACCAATTGGCCCAAGAATCCAGGGAGAAAGGAGGGGAGGCAGCTGATCCCATTCAATAGAGCCCACTGACCAGATCCCTTTCCTAGCTGTCCAGCATCCCATCCAGCTGTCCCAGTGAACAGACCTTGTCTAGCTGTCCAGCATCCCGTCTAGGAGAGCCCAGTGACCAGATCCCTTGGACCAGCAGTCCCAGTGACCGGATCCTTTGGCCCAGCCACCAGAGTGACCAGATCCCTTGGCCTGGCTGTCCAGAGACCTCGCTGGCTTTCCAAACTCAAGCTTACATTGTAAGTATCACATCACCCAGTCCCCAAATTGCATATCCCGCTCTTTTTACCCTGGCACCCCATTGAAATCCGATACAAAATCCCAAATTGCCAGTATAATCTGTTCACCTTTCCATAGACAAATCTGTATTAGCCTGTGTATGTTAGTGCCTTTCTTTAATAAGTACTTCCATAGTCTGTATAAATCCTTAGCATTATTTGCAATTAAATCAATCAATTCCCCTATAAAGAGATTCACAGTGAGCTAAGTTGCCATTCAAAATCAACCACCCCATGTCAAGTGCCTTTCTTTAATAATTATAGCCATTAAAATATAGTCTCAACAGAACTAGTCTTTTTTTTAACTCATAACCGCATTTGCCTGTGTATTGTATTTTCCTACCAAGTCTGATTTGCATTCATCCCATAGAAAAACCCATATTGTAATCCTATTAAGAGTAACCCCTTTCTATCAGAATCCTACCTGGTATGTGCCTCTGTTCCCTATCCTGAAAACCGATTTTCGATTTTGACAGCCCAGCCCTTTCTGTGGCTGCCTGTCATTCCAAGTCCTGTGTAGAAACAAATTGCCATTCTGCCGAGTGTGTTTTCTTTTGCATTTCTGTCTTTTTCCCTAAATCGATTTTCATACCTGTGTTCACGTTGCTTTGGTGCCCAGCTTAGTAATCTGTAAACGTCCTTATCACTCGAGTGTAGCAACACAAATTTCCTACCTAGCTATCCCACAGCGGTTGTAAACTGCTGTGCAAGTAACAAGGGTAATCTGATTATGCAATTTTGCTCCTAAATAAGGTTTTCATTTTCCTTTCTGGCCTCCCATCTTGGGAAGGTGGGCTGATTTCTAAATTTGATTTTTCCCTCTTCATTCTGACTCCTTGCCACTGCCTTCCATCCACAAAGGATATAGTTAGCTGAAGTGTGGGGGTGAGTGTTGCAGGGGAGTGCTTAACATGAATGCAATCTGTTATTATTATGATTTTGCTTAGGTTTGCTATTAAAAGGTTTTTGTATATTATTTTAGGAGTTTGAATTAACTGTATTGTGGGAATCTTTGCATTTGTATTGCCACACACTGGTGGTTGCTGCCCAATTATTTGATTTTGCTCTGATTTTTCATTAAACCATAACATACATAAATATCATATTATTACACACCAGCCTGGTTCCTAGTCCACTGCGACACAGGGTGTTTGTTAAGGTGGGTGTGAGATGGGTTGGGGCCTACTCGAATAAAGAACCTGTGGTTAAGTAAAGATAAAAAACATATTTTTTGTGCGCCACATTCACTGTCAGTGGAAGTCCCTGGCTGGAGTGTGCCGTGTTATAAAACCGTTACATCCTAGATTGTTTACATTTTTATTGAATCTTGTTTTTATCAAAGATTGGTTTTAAACTATATTTTAATGTATGTTTGTATTTGTCTGTGTTGTATGGGAATTTTTAATTCCGAAATAAACTTTGGATTAATATTCCTTCAAACAACGAGATGGGGCAATCCATTGGTCCTGCGCTTCATGCAAGGATGGCAACAGTTAAGGATCAAAACACCTGCCACTTCTCTAGGGATATTCGCACTGTTGTCTCTTGTAATCCCCATATAGTCAACAAAGATTAGCTACCTGAGACAAGGGAGGATAACACACAATCCTGTTTAGGAACTGCCAGTCCTCAAATGGGCGGGGTCACCCCCAATGGGATCCTGCTTGCCCTGTCACCTAGTGGGTTTTAGGTTTAGCAGGTTTACTTCCCTAGTCCTTCATGGCGAGAGGGGACACATTTTCTGAAATCATCACTGTATTTGGTAAGAGTATGTGCTGTAGGATCGTTGTTCTGTAGGAGCGTGTGCCGTAGGAGCATGTGTCGAAGGAACATGTGTCTTATAAGACTGTGCTGTAAGACATATGAGCATGTACATTTTGTATAGCAGCTGTACATTTATTTTGAGCATTGTAATGTACATATTCCATATATATACATACGTTTTGTATAGATAATGTACATTAATTCTGAGCATGTCGTAATACTGTAACAGCAATAGACTTATGCCACATGCGGTTACAGTATTACGACATGCTCAGAAATAATGTACAGTTTATATACAAAATCATCACTGTATTTGGTAAGATATGTGCTGTAGGATAGTTGTTCTGTAGGAGCGTGTGCCGTAGGAGCATGTGTCATAGGAACATGTGTCTTATAAGACTGTGTTGTATGATATATGAGCATGTACATTTTGTATAGAAGCTGTACATTTATGTTATATAAATATTCCTAGCAGTTATTTGCTGTTAAATTTTGCTGCCTTAACTCCATTTTGCACAACCCAACCCGTGATTTCAGCCCAGATTCCCCCCACATCCCACGTTCCCGTCCCGCTTCCTGGTTCTCCACTTCCTGCCTACCGACCTGCCCACCGTGCCCCGATTGGCCCATAGGCCGTGTGTGTTGTAGTTAACGACTCGTTCCATCTGTGAGGCCCCATTTCAGCTTGTACTTCCTCCTGGTGAGTAATCCCTAGCCTAGCAGGCATTTGCTGTTAAATCTTGCTGCCTTAACTCCATTTTGCACAACCCAACCTGTGATTTCAGCCCCGATTCCCCCTGCATCCCACGCTCCCTCCCCGCTTCCTGGTTCTCCACTTTCCGCCTCCCGACCCACCCACCATGCCTCGATTGGCCCATAGGCCATTCTACCCAAGCTATCACTGACCTCCCAGGGCAGCCCTCTAACCTTGCAGCCCTACGACCAAGGGCCTAAGACAAAGGGCGGCTCCAACAAGGCGGCTCCAGGTCCTATCAGCAGGTATCCACAGGAGAAGAAAGAAGCCAACAATAAGTAAGTGTGGCAAGGGCGGGGACTGAAGCAATTACTTCACGTCATACTACCCTACCACTCAGCCCCGGAAGCTAAACTGTAGCAAACTCTTCCATCTGTGGTGTAGTTGCATTTAGAAAGTCTGCCTAAATCATAACTGTCGCATAGTAGAATTAAAAAAATTCCACCCTATAGCATATCTGTGGTTTAATTGCATTTAGAAAATCTGCCCAATTCATAACTGTCGCCTAGTAGAATTGAAAAAAGTCTACCCTATAGCATATCTGTGGTGTAGTTGCATTTAGAAAGTCTGCTTAATAACATATCTGTGGTTTAATTGCATTTAGAAAATCTGCCTAATAGCATATCTGTGGTTTAAACGCATTTAGAAAGTCTGCCTAATAGCATATCTGTGGTTCAATTGAATTTAGATAATTTGCCTAATAGCATATCTGTGGTTTAATTGCATTTAGAAAGAGTGCGTAATAGCATATCTGTGGTGTAGTTGCATTTAGAAAGTCGGCCTAATAGCATATCAGTGGTTTAACTGCATTTAGAAAGTCCACCTAATAGCATATCTGTGGTATAGTTATTTAGAAAATCTGCCTAATAGCATATCTGTGGTCTAATTTGCATTTAGAAAATCTGCCCAATTCATAACTGTCGCCTAGTAGAATTCAAAAAGTCCACCCTATAGCGTATCAGTTGTTTAGTTGCATTTAAAAAGAGTGCCTAATAGCATATCTGTGGTGTAGTTGCATTTAGAAAGTCTGCCTAATAGCATATCTGTGGTTCAATCGCATTTAGAAAGTCTGCCTAATAGCATTTCTGTGGTTTAACTGCATTTAGAAAATCTGCCTAATAGCATATCTGTGGTCTAATTTGCATTCAGAAAGTGCACCCAATAGCATATATGTGGTTTAATTGCATTCAGAAAGTCCACCCAATAACATATCTGTGGTTTAACTGCATTTAGAAAATCTGCCTAATAGCATATCTGTGGTGTAGTTACATTTAAAAAAGTCCACCTAATCGCATATCTGTGGTTTAGTTCGCATTTAGAAAATCTGCCTAATACATAATGTGGTGTAGTTGCATTTAGAAAATCTGCCTAATTCATAACTGTCGCCTAGCAGAATTCAAAAGTCCACCCAATAGCATATCTGTGGTTTAACTGCATTTAAAAAGTCTGCCTAATAGGATATCTGTGGTATAGTTGCATTTAAAAAGTCTGCCTAATAGGATATCTGTGGTATAGTTGCATTTAGAAAGTCTGCCTAATCGCATATCTGTGGTCTAGTTTGCATTTAGAAGTTCTGCCTAATACATAACTGTCGCCTAGTAGAATTCAAAGTCCACCAAATAGCATATCAGTGATTAAGTCATTTAGAAAGTCTGCCTAATAGCATATCTGTGGTGCAGTTGCTTTTAGAAAGTCCACCTAATAGCATATCTGTGGTGTAACTGCATTTTAGAAAGTCTGCCCAATAGCATATCTGTGGTTTAACTGCATATTTAGAATGTCTGCCTAATAGCATATCCGTGGTCTAG
This sequence comes from Ambystoma mexicanum, assembly GCF_040938575.1. Lineage (NCBI taxonomy): Eukaryota > Metazoa > Chordata > Amphibia > Caudata > Ambystomatidae > Ambystoma > Ambystoma mexicanum. The sequence goes on along the minus strand of NC_090935.1, from coordinate 72,724,096 downwards.
TTTGCATTTAGAAAATCTGCCCAATAGCATATCTGTGGTTTAATTGCATTTAGAAAGTCTGGCTAATAGAATATCTGTGGTTTAATTGCGTTTAGAAAGTGTGCCGAATAGCATATCTGTGATATGTGATATGTGATATATATGTGATATGTGATATAATTGCACTTAGAAAGTCCACCTAATAGCATATCTGTCGTTTAATTGCATTCAGAAAGTCCACCCAATAACATATCCGTGGTTTAGTTGCATTTAGAAAGTCTGCCTAATAGCATATCTGTGTTATAGTTTGCATTTAGAAAATCTGCCTAATACCTTATCAGTGGTTTAGTTGCTTTTAGAAAGTCTGCCTAATAGCATATCTGTGGTCCAGTTGCATTTAGACAGTCGGCCTATTAGCATATCTGTGGTCTAGTTGCATTCTGAAAGTCTATATAGAAACTGCGATATAGTTGAACTTAGAAACTGTGAATAATCTCAACCTCTGGTACAGTGAACATGAAAATGGTGAACAATCTCACCATGTGGTATAGGTGTACTTAGAATCCATGAATAATATAACCCTGTGGTATAGTTGAATCAGAAACTGTGAATAATATGACCATATAGTATAGGTGAATTTTAAAACTTAGAAATGTGAATACTATCACCCTATGATAGTTGAATTAAAGCTATCAATAATCTCACCCTATGGTATAGTCAAAATACGTGAATAATATCACCCTGTGGTATAGTTAAACTTAGAAACTACAAATAATCTCACCCGGTGGTACAGTTGAATTTAGAAACTGTGAATAATCTCACCCGGTGGTATAGTCGAACTCAGAAAGTGCAAATTATCAGTAAAGATAGTACTGTTAATCATAGAGTGTGTACAATTAACATCCTGTGGTATAGTTGAAGTGAGAAGGTGTGAACGAAATCATCCAACGCCAACTATAACACAGATCAAACTAATCTAAACCATGAGTGCACCCAACCCACCAAGGTCTGCCGAAAATGACCCACTGGCACCCGCCTCCCTTCCCGCCTGCCCTACCTCCCACCTCCCCTTCCCCAAACCATCCTGCCCTCCGCCACATCCCCTACCCATCCCCTATCCAAACACCAAGGTAGAGGGGCACGATGGCGAGCCAACCATCCTAAAATCACTGCTCCTCCCATCCCCTCCTCCCAGTCGCCTACTATCATCATACCCGCTCCCACGACTAACGGCCCGCCTAGCCTCCCAAGCACACCCAGCCCTGCTGTCATCCACCCCCCACTCCCCTCATCAACTCCCACCATCATCCCCCTCCGACCCCACTCCTTCCCCTCCCTAAAAAATGCACGCCTCACCCTGGCAAGAACAGTAGCCGCCTCCCTTTTCCCCTCGACCCCCCTACCCTCTCTCACACACCAACCGCAACAAAAAACAGAAGAGAAAACGTACTTGTTCTCCCTCAATCTCTCAGTACTCATCGCCACTCCTGTCTCGACCCACTTCATCATCCTCCCAATCTCGATCATCACCACCCTCCCCCGCCTCACCCTACCTGAAACCCCTCTCCCTCGAATTCTCACCAACCACTATTGAAACTCCTAACCCACTTTCAAATCCTCCGACCCAATTCCAATCAACCCGTCACACCAGTCCAACCCCTCCCCCAATCCCACCAACCCAACTGCCCACCTACCCTTCCCATTGACCACCAACCACCACCCCTCTCTCGCTCCCCATCTCTCACCCTCTCCCCTCCCACCTCCCATCCCCCATCTCCGCAACTCCCTCATCATCCTCCTGTTCTGAAGTAAATTGCATCCTTTTTAATTCCCGATCTGTAGCAAAAACAGACATAGCATCTTTGACCTCCTCACCTCTGATGAACCCGACCTGATCTTTATCACAGAAACCTGGTTCTCTGACGACTTGGCCCCTATCGCCAATGAAGCCTTCCCCCCAGACTACTCCCTCATCCCACTGAACCGTCCCTCTAGAGGAGGAGGAGGAATAGCAATCGCCTTCAAGTCTCACTTCCACGCCTCAATCATCGACAACCTGCCATCCTGCAAATCACTCCTCGTAAAACTATCCCTCCCCCCTTCGTTCTCCCACAGCTTACTTATCATCTACAGACCCCCTGGCTACGATAGACAATTCTCAAACAACCTCTGTGACTCTATCGCCACCCTCCAACTAAACCAACCCACCCTCACCCTTCTAGGAGACTTCAACATATGGCTTGACATCCATACCAACCCTATGACCCACTCTCTGGTTGACGGTCTAGACGCGATTAACCTCCATACCCACATAAACGGGCCGACTCACTATAAAGGACATACACTTGATGCCATCTTCAGCACCCACAAATTGATACATCAAAACCCTTCCACCCCTATCATCTGGTCCGATCACTTCATTGTTTCCTTCGCCATTCGCTCACCCAACCCGCTTCCCTTACCCAAACCAGAACCTCTGAATCTACACAAATGCTGGATAGAAACTAAAAATTCTTCCCGACCTAGCCGAGGCACTCCTTCAAGCTCCTCCCTCTACCCGCCTACCCAATGAACTCCTAACCTCCGACACCTTTGGCTCAACTCCTCACTAATCCTGCTCACCCCCTCTTGCAAACCATCAGCTCGCCATGGCCTTTTTCCTAGATGGTTCACACCAGAACTGAAGACCAATAACCAGCTATATAAATCCCTAGAATGCAAATGGCGGAAAGACAAAACAGCCCTGAGCAGATCCACCTTGGCCCGGCACCATCGCCACTACAAGGCCGATATCCGGAAAGCTAAAAAAGCCCATAATAACTCTTGAATCCTAACTGTAAAAAACACCCAGCAAAGAACTTCACAAAATCATTGTTGAATTCACCAAACCATCATGTACCACCACCCTTCCCACCCCCTCACAATCCCTCTGCGACTCACTCTCTCTACACTTTTACACCACAGCTCTCGAAAGAACAAACTCTCTAACCAACAAACTAGCTCTCTTACACCCACCAGGCAATTCAACCACCCTACCTGCCATGCCCACCGCCTGTGACCGCTATCAAACTGACCTTCGACTCCTTCTTTCCAATATCAACAGACCAATTTCTTAAACTTCTCTCTGCCCGCAAACCAACCGGCTCCCCACTGGACCCCGGCACAGCCACAACCCGCAAAGAAATGTTCACATCTACCTGCACAGGAGAACACGCAAGAACCATCATAAACGACTCCCTCTCCTCTGGAATTTTTCCCGACTCATTCAAAACTGTTCATGTCAAACCTCTTCTAAAAAAAAACTTCCCTCGACCCTCTCGAGCCCAAAAACTACCGCACCATCTCAAACACCAGGTTCCTTGCCAAACTCATTGACCTAACCGCCTACTCCCAACTAAATGCCTTTGTCGAAGCCAACAATCTCCTTGACCCCGCTCAATGGGGTTTCAGAGCCCGACACAGAACCAAAACCACCCTAACCTCAATCTGGGATGACCTTAAAAACACTGCCGATTCTACAGAGTGCGCCGCACTAATCCTTCTTGACCTATCCGCCTCCTTCGACACAATCAACCACTCAATCCTCCTTGACCGCCTCCACTCCCTGGGAACTTGTGGAAACACTCTCAAATGGATAGCATCCTTCCTCGACAATAGGAACCAAATAACCCTACTCTCCACCTATGCTTCCCTCGCCCGACCAGTCAACACAGGAGCTCCACAAGAGCTTGCCTATCAGCCCTCCTGTTTAACCTCTATATGTCCACCCTCCCACGAATAATCCGCTCGCACAATATCCTGCGCTCCAACTGCGCCGATGACACTCAACTAATCCTAAAACTCCTGAACGCAAAACCCAACTGCCAACCCGACCTCGCTTCCTGCCTCCTCGACATAGATCACTGGATGACCACAAACCACCTCTTACTAAAAACCTCCAAAACAGAAATCATGGTATGCGACAACACTGAACTTCTTCCACACCCGCTACCCTGGCCATTTGCCATAGGCAATTCCCGACACCCTCAAATTCAGTAAAAAACCTTGAATGCACCCTAGACTCAGACCCAACCCTCTCGCTCCAAGTCAACAAAGTATCGAAATCCTGCCACTACCACCTTAAAATCCTTAGGCACATTTGTCCATACCTCTCCTTTCCCAACAGACTCTCCACAGTCCAATCAATTGTTATGTCAAGACTGGACTATGCTAACCCCCTCTACCTCGGAGTCCCCGCGTACCTACTGACTAAACTACAAAGAGCACAAAACGCTGCAGCCAAACTGCTACTAGCACTTGGCCCAAGAGATCACATCTCCCCAGCCCTCAAAACTCTGCACTGGCTTCCGGTTGCCCGAAGGGTGACCTTTAAAACCTTATGCATCTCTCACCGAGCAATGCATAAAACCGGACCTCAATATCTTCAAGACTAACTAAAACCCTACCATCCTCCACGCTCTCTAAGATCAAGCTCGGCCGGCCTACTAGTCATACCAAAAACCAACTCAGTCAGGTTAGGTGGATCATCATTCTCAGCCCTGGCCCCCACTCTGTAGAACGCACTTCCACCCCGCATCCGACTCACCGAGGACCTCATGTCTTTCTGCAAATTACTGAAAACATGACTCTTCCCCTAAAATCGACTCTTAACTCAAACTTGATATCAGCAATCAATGACCTTAGCCCAAAGCTGCTTTATCATAAATAACAATCCAGCAGCATGATCCGAGCGAGAAATCTAAAACTAATAACCGCTAATGTAAATTAAAACGGATAAACTGAATAGAATGAGTGAAGTAGATGAAAGTAGTGAAATGGATGAAAGGAATAAACTAGATGAAAGCAGTGAAGTGGATGCAATTAAGGAAATGGACGAAATAAATGAAATGGATGAGTGGAACGAAGTAGACGAGTGGAATAAAGTGGACGAGGGGATGGGAAGGAGGAGTACATGATACGGATGGAGTGCACGGAATAGATAGAGTGCATGGAACGGATAGATGGCATGAAATGACAAAGTGGATGGAATGAAAGGAACAAACGGAATAGATGAATCAAGTGCATGACATGGATGGAGTGCATGGGACGGATGAGGTGTATGGGACGCATTGAGTGCATGGGACGGAGGGAGTGCATAGGATGGATGGAGTGCGTGTGATGAAGTGGGTGGAACGAAAGTGGGTGGAACGGATGAAGTGAGTAGAACGGATGAAGAGTGTAGAGCGGATGAGGAGTGTAGAGCGGATGAGGAACCCATTGAACAGATGGAGTGCATAGAACTAAGGGAGTACATGCAACGGATGGAATGGAACAGATATAGGACAGATAGAGGGCATGGAATGGACATTGTGCAAGAATGGTTGGAGTGCATGGAAGGCTTGGAGTGCATGGAACGCTTGGAGTGCATGGAACGGTTGGAGTGCATGGAACGGTTAGAGTGCCTGGAGAGGTTAGAGTGCCTGGAATGCTTGGAGTGCATGGAAAGCTTGGAATGCATGGAACGCTTGGAGTGCATGGAACGCTTGGAGTGCATGGAACGGTTGAAGTGCGTGGAACGGTTGGAGTGCATGGATCGGTTGGAGTGCATGGATCGGTTGGAGTGCATGGAAGGGTTAGAGTGCATGGAAGGGTTAGAGTGCATGGAATGCATGGAGCATGAAGGCGCTCGATCTCAAGCACCTACTGAAAACCACCATATCTCTTCTATACACCACCACTAAACTAGAACACAGCGATACTATGACACATTCAGTATAGCTGTTCTCATACCAACACCTGCCACATACGTCCCATCATCCTAACTAAACACAGATGGTTGCACACCCGCCAGCCTAGGCGTTCTCCTCAGGCCTAACGCAGCCAGAATCAGTCTGGTATCACCCTGCCAGAACGAACACATACCCCCAATCTCCCAACCACTACACCTACCGCTAAGAAGCAGCTATCATACGAGTGCCACACCTGCTGCACACATATCCAGTGTACACACGCACCTTATGACTCTCTCTCGCTCTCTCTCCACTGACTTGAACTACGGTTTCCGAGGCCGTTCAACCTACCAGCGCCTTGAGATCATACCAATGGTACATAAGGCACTATAAAAATGCAAAATAACATAACATAACATATACACATACATTTTGTATATAAGCTGTACATTAATTCTGAGCATGTCGTAATACTGTAACAGCACGTGGCATAAGTCTATGTGTCATAGGAACATGTGTCGGAACAGCTTGTGTCATAAGATTGAGTGTTGTAAATTTGTCCTAAGAGCGTGTGTTGCAAGAGCGTGTGTGTCATAAGACTGTGATGTAAGGCATATGGATATATACATGTATACATTGTATTGAAGCTGAATATTTATTCTAAGTGTGTGTGTAATGTACATATTCTGCATGTACATGCACAGCTTGTATAAAAGCTGTACATTCATTCTGACGTGCGTAATAGTCAGTGGGTAAATGTGTGTGTCAGAGAGCATGTGTCATAAAAGTGTGCCTGTGTCGTATGTGTCACATGTTATGTACCATAGGTACGTATAAAAGCTCACATTAAAGTGAGCTCTAACATTCATGTGATTTTCGATATATATAAGAAGAGAATATGAGTTTTAAAGTTCATTTATGTACGCACCTCAAATCTCCTGTGAAAACTAACATCAAAGCCATTTCTAACTTTGATGTGAGTTTTCAGATTATTTTAGTCTACATAAACAAAATGCACATCTCCACATGTACTTGTACAGTTCAAATATAAAATGAACATTCATTCAGCTCTTGTATTATATGCATCCTATGCATATCCAAGCTTACAATAAAGTGAGCTGTAACTTTGATCTAAATTTTCATTACTTATAAAAGGCTTAAAGTTCTCCTTTGCATACATGTACACGATAAAAACCTCTTATATATCTTATACGCATATGAAAACTGACAACAGTGATTCCTAACTTTGATGTAAATTTTCATAGGCATAATACAGTGAATTGCAACATACATGAACAGTTTATGTAAAAGATGCACATTCATTCTGTACATGTATCATATATGGACACATCTTAAAACATGAATTTCTCAAAATTGGCAAGCACGATTTTCAAGATATTTTTTCATTTCACCAATTACTAACCTAATAGAAATCTAGAAATCCGAAAGGCCAAAGAATCCTTCGACTGGAACAGAATCTCGAATGCCCTAGCACCAGTAGGGAACTCCATAAGATCATTTCAGAATTCAAGGCCCCTCCCTGCACTTGAACCCCTCTCCCAACTACCAAGCACTCTATTATGCCCTCCCGTGCCACTTCCACAACATTTCTGTGGAAAAGATCTGCCCAATTGATGCTAAACTAGCAGTGCTCCTGTACCCTCATCCAACCACACATACTCTCCCTCCTCATGCCTCAACTTTGCCTCCTCCTCTCCCATCTCTCAACCCCAATTCCAGAAGCTACTTGCTAGCAGCTGCCTGCCCAGTTCCCTGGGAATTCCTTGCCATCCCACACTCCTTAAAGATATCCTTTCCTCAACCTGTTCAGGCAGCATCGTGAGATCATTTAATTTGCATTTTTATATAGCGTTACAAACCCTCAGGCATCTGAGCTCTGCTTATTATTACCCACGTGTGTGGTGCTCATTTATCGACCTCGGAAGGGTGAAGGGCTGAGTTAGGCCCTGCCGGGATTCAAACCAGCATGGGCAGGATCTGCACGGATGTCAAAGGGAGCACTCTACTCGCTGTGCTATTGGACCGGCTATCATTAGTGTTTCCCTTACCTCAGGCATATTCCCAGCAGCATTCAAGGCATTGCACATCAATCCAACTGGAGCCAGGAGGATAGCTCAGGGGCAATGAACCTGGCATGGAAGTAAAACGACGCAGAGCAACTCAAGTTTGATCCCTGGTTCCGCGCTTAGAGACCTCAGGGTATTAAGCATGATAGAAATAACCAATTGCAATTACAATTATCCCTGCTCAGAATACCCTCTCTTGACCCCCTCCTTCTGGCCAATTACAGACCTATCTCTAACAACGCGTCATACACAAACTCATTGACCGAACGTCCTACTCCCAAATTTGCCTCTTCACCGAATCCAACGTTCTCCTCGAAACCCCCAATCCGGCAGCTGACCTTTTCAATTAACTGAAACATACCTTGTCTCCATCTGCGATGAGCTCAAAAGAACCACAGACGCAGAAGGCGGAACCACATTTATCCTCCTTGACCTCTCGGTGGCCTTTGACACTTTCGACCACTGCATCCTCATGGACAGACTTTACTGTCTCTCAGCATTTGGGACACAGCATTATCACAAATCACCCTTGTTCCTCCTGAACTGCCTGTGCCCTCTCCCTGCTCTTGTTCACTCACATGACCTAACCTGCTACAACTACGCAGTTGAAGCCACATCATCTTCAAGTTTCCTAAGACCTCTTCCATCCCACCCTCGCCTCTTGCCATACAGAAATCGACCACTGTACGATGCCTAACCACCTCCTCCTCAACCCTTGGCTGCCCTACCTATTCCTCCCTCCCAGCGCATTTAATTCAGTCAAGAAACTGAGATGTGCAATGGACGCAGATCTGACACTTTCACACTACAACAACTCTGGGTCTAAATCTTGCTATCTACACCTCTGCATTCACAGAAGCATCTTCCCTTACCTATCCTACACTCACAGAGTCACAGCAATCATGACTATCCTCCTCTCCCACCTAGACTACTCTAACTCCCTTTACCTGGGCGCCCCTGCATATCAACTCAAAAAGCCGCAACAAGTCCTGAACACCACAGCTAGGCTACTCCTAGCCCTTGGACCAACAAAGCACATCACACTCGCCATCAGTGTCCTCCAGCGGCCTCTTCGCGTGTGATGGTCCATTTTGAATTCCATGTGGATCACCTAGCGTGCTCTGCACAAGACAGGCACAGAATATCTTCAACACACCCATTACCAACCCAATAGAAACCTGCGATCAGGCACCGTTCTCCTCCTCGTTATCCCTCCCTTCAAATCAACAAGAGTAGGGGGATCCTCCTTCTCTGTCCAAGCTCCTAAAAAACTTGAATACAATTCCCCTTAGTATTCACCACCAAGAGGATCACATTTGCTTCTGGAAGGCCCTCAAGACATGGTGTTCACACCCCGCATCCTGACAAACCATTATGCACTTCAGGTTTTAGCCTCTGTCAGACAGGCCGAGGCAGCATGAAAACTCATAGAATGTACTGAGTGACGGAGAGAATAATCTCCAGCAGACCACAGGACAGAAACAGCACCATGTCTATGAAACCAAGAACCCAACCAGGGCACACAGTTACGTAGCGCATTCCATTTCAATGGAAGATAACCACAGGCACGGCCACCCAAATACACGCACGCATCTGCCATCATGAACTATTTGAAGACACATTGGACAACAGCTCTGCCATTAGAATTCAGATATGGCCCACGACAAAAATGTGGTCTAGCTGGGCACATAATCAGTCACCTGCACTCGCATACTCGCCCGACAACCTCAAAGCACCCATCCACAAGCCAGCTTGACATGGGGCGCTATCAGGGACTTGGTCACCCCTACCTACCTTTGTATTGGCTAAAGTGCACACACGCATTCTAAAACTCCTCTGATGAATTGTACACACCTTGGACTTCGGTCCCCAGATGGCGTTCACCTACATCGCTTTGAGGCCATACAAATTGAAAAAGGTGCTACACAAATGACACATTACAAAACAATTCATGATAATATCTTGGTGCAGGGCAAAAATCCAAGCTGCCAATTATGATTTACTGTGATCAAATAATATGTGTTATCCCTACGAGATAATCCCCTTATAAACTGTTCAAAACACAATGAAAACAATATTTATCTAAAATATCAAGCAATCCATGAAAAATTCTGACATGCTTTATGCACGGGCCGCTAACTCCAAATTTAGAAAGGTTCAATGGTTATTAAGAAAAGTTTTCTGAAATTCCATAGAGACTTCCAGGCCGATTCATGGAAATACAGTCAAAAGTATCGCACGCGGCTGGCGCAGAGTGTTCCCGTGCGAATGTCTGCGCCAGCCGCGTGCGATTAAAATCCATTTCAGCGCACATCGTATTCATGGATAAATCCTCCAAAACAAGCCGTGGCGCAGAGCATCGCAGCGACCCTGCAGCAGCGCCAGTTACGCCCCAAAGAACGCCCTCGCGCAAGGAAAAGCCATCAAGATTGCAAAACCATCGCAAAGGGCTGCGCCAACCCTGTACCAGTGCGAGAAGTAACACACGCGACCTGGGGGAGCGTGTGCGTGTATTACAGGGGTGCGCGAGAAGTTCCACACGCGATTGGCCTGGGCGCGTGTATTACAGGGGCTCGCGGGTGGTTTCACACGCGATCGGGCCTGGGGGAGCGTGTGCGTGTAATCCAGGGGTGCGCAAGAAGTTCCACACACGATTGGCCTGGGCGCGTGTATTACAGGGGCTCGCGGGTGGTTTCACACGCGATCGGGCCTGGGGGAGCGTGTGCGTGTAAATCAGGGGTGCGCGAGAATTTCCACACGCGATTGGCCTGGGCGCGTGTATTTCAGGGGCTCGCGGGTGGTTTCACATGCGATCGGGCCTGGGGGAGCGTGTGCGTGTAAATCAGGGGTGCGCGAGAAGTTCCACACGCGATTGGCCTGGGCGCGTGTATTACAGGGGCTCGCGGGTGGTTTCACACGCGATCGGGCCTGGGGGAGCGTGTGCGTGTAAATCAGGGGTGCGCGAGAATTTCCACACGCGATTGGCCTGGGCGCGTGTATTTCAGGGGCTCGCGGGTGGTTTCACACGCGATCGGGCCTGGGGGAGCGTGTGCGTGTAAATCAGGGGTGCGCGAGAAGTTCCACACGCGATTGGCCTGGGCGCGTGTATTACAGGGGCTCGCGGGTGGTTTCACACGCGATCGGGCCTGGGGGAGCGTGTGCGTGTAAATCAGGGGTGCGCGAGAAGTTCCACACGCGATTGGCCTGGGCGCGTGTATTACAGGGGCTCGCGGGTGGTTTCACACGCGATTGGCCTGCGTGCTGGTATTCCAGGGGTGCGCGGGAAGTATTACACGCTCGCCTACAACACGTATTCATGGAAACGAACGTGGCCAATCCGGAAACACGTATGCCAGCAGGAAGCAGGCGTACGCTGACCCGCACAGCATAAAAGTGCGCGCAAACAACAAACAAGCCCAGACGCCAGGATGAATATACCGTTGCTAGCAGCAGTGGCCGTGGGATATCGCAGGAGGAGGAGGATAGTCCGGGCCAGAATATTTACACCCAGAACCAGCCTTTTTGGGATGCCTGATGACCAGGTGTATGGGAGGTACAGGTTTCCACCTCACATCATACTCGACCTGGTCAGTGAGTGGGAGGATGACCTCACATCACCCACCCTTTGCTCCCAAGCCCTCAGCCCCCTGGAGAAGGTCCTTAATGTACTGCACTTCTTGGCCACTGGATCATTTCAGCGGACAAGCGCCATAGTGGGCGGGGTGTCACAGGCCACCCAGTCACGCTGCCTACACCAGGTCTTGGCCATCATCACTGCACGCCCATCAGTCCGCAGGCACATATACCTGCCCAGAACACCTGCAGAAAGGCAGGCTGTCGCACAGGAATACTACAGGGTGGCACAATTCCCCAAAGTGCTAGGCGCCATTGATTGCACCCATGTGGCCCTACGTCCCCCCAGGGCAACTGAGCACATCTATAGAAACCGCAAGCACTGGCATTCCATCAACGTCCAGGTAGTATGTGATGCCAAGGGAATCATCACCTCAGTATATGCAAACTATCCAGGCTCCACCCACGACAGCTTCATCTACAGAATGTCTACCCTAAACCGGGACATAGAGGCTGGGCGGCATGGCGATACATGGCTGCTCGGTGAGTATAAATGCCACTGCGCGTGCATGCATGTCAGATACTGAGTAATGCCACACCCCCACTAATTATACCCATCACCACCTCCCCAGGGGACAGTGCCTACCCTCTCAGCACCCACATGATGACGCCAATTCGGAACCCCACCACGCCACCCCACATTCGGAGTGCTCAAGTCACGCTTTCGCTCCCTTGACCGTTCTGGCGGGCAGCTGCTATACGCTCCCCCAGTAGTGTGCAGGATCATAGTGGCAGCATGTGTCCTGCACAACGTTGCAACACGCCGGGGCCTGGCCGTGGACATGGTGGTGCCCCCACACCCCCAACCACATGCACGCCCGCTGCGCATGGGAGGGGAAAGGGCACGGGGGGAGGCAGCCCGTACGCAGCTGGTGGCTAATTACTTCACATAAAATCACACCCCTGTGGAGTGGGCACAGCCCTGGCACATACCAGCTGACAATCAATGATGACTCATTCTGACAAAGATGATGCCTCAATGGAGAGTCACCTGTCACAACCATACCAGCCTGAGACTGTACATCTGGAAGTGTACCATTGTGTGCCACCCTACCTACACAAACACCACCAATGCTGTGTCATCAAAAGACACACTTCAATGATGCCAATATCACTACCACCATCCAAAATACTACATGACAACAGTGCCATGTCACCCAACCCCTCCCCCCCAGGCCCCATCCATGTCCCCCTGCACCCCCACCCCCCAGCAGTGAGGGGCACCTGCCAGCAGGCCCACACTCATCTCCACCATGGCATGTCATGCAATGTGAGAGCAAACAAATTCATACCCCAAACATTACACAAGTGCCACGAAGTACAGTGTCCCGAATGGAAACTGCCCACACACAATATGCCCACAAATATGTAGAAATAACAACAAACAAGACCAAATACTAAAGGATACGTTGACCTACAACCTGATGATGCCAGCACATCGACCACCTCTTACTGTACAGTGTTGGTGCCAGCCACATCTGTGAGTGCACTTCTTACAACATGAACTCCATATCCAAAGTAGACGGGCTTGTGAAGACATGAGGACTGACCCTGCAAATTAGGAGGGAGACATGGAAGCACAAGCACACATCAATACACCATGCAGTGTACAATACTACTACAATATGCAATAGGAATGTATACACAGTATTGACTACAGACTGGCCACATAGCTCATGGGAGTCCAACGTCACTGTGTAAGTCACTGTCACTTGGGCACACCCTTTGCAAGCCCATGGAAACGGGAAGCAGGAGGGGTGTGTGTCTCGCAAACCCAAGCATCTAACCCAAACTCAGGACAAGCCTGCATGTGCCCAACGGAATACAGTGGATGCCCACGGGAGCCACACAAGGCAACACACTGCACCTCAAAAATGGCCATGTGAGGGCCAGGGGGGTGGGGGAGGCCACCCAGGAGGTCCGAGGACAGGATGCTCACCAACAGCCACCTGGGTGAATGTTGCGAAAATAAAACACCTCCATGGGCTCATGGCCTGCACGGCTACTAATTTGTGGGAGAATCACTGCTGGATTCGCTCTCCTCAACCTCTGCTGCTGCCACAGGAGGTGGTGGTGCTATGGGAGGCAGCCCACGCAAAGCCCTGGTTTGGTCCTCCATTGCAGCAAGCATGCGGGTCTGGAAGGCCTCGTTCTGGAGGGATATGGTGCGGAGATCCCCATGCAACACCCAACGTGTTGCCCGGACCTCCGCCCGAGTTGCCTGCATCTCTGCTGAGAGCGTACGGGTGAGGCGCTCCAGCAGCTGTTCTGTCCTGGTGACAGTGGAAGCCTCAAGGTCCAGTAGAGTCTGCCTGAGATGCTGGACCTCTCCCCTCAGGGCTTCCCTCTGTCCCTGGGCATCTAGAGAAATTGATTCCCTCAGATTGTCCAGGGCCGCCTGTCTGTCCCTGTTGGACGCCAACATGTCCTCCCTTACTGATTGGCAAATGGAGGCTGTTGCCTGCTCTAGTAGCTCCCTCTGCCTTTCTGGGGGGACAATGGAAGTGGCCTCCCTGTCCATGGCTTGAGCAATCATTTCAGATGATGCTGCCTGTTGGTTGGCCGGTATTGCCAGGTGGCGGACAGCCACCGCGTTGACGGGCACCGCACCTGTCTTGGGCAAGGCGAACTGCGCCTCGCTGTGTCGGCACTGCCTGAGGCTGCAGGACTGCATTTCCCCTCTGATCTGCTGGCCCAGGAACAGGATCAGATGTTGCGGAGTGTGGCCCTGCATCCGTAACCACCACAGGCGCACCTACCAACACTGACATCCCCATAGTGGGCTCTACCCCTGGTGCAGGTGGGTCGGACAGAACAGTATCCCTTCCATGATCACATACCTGCGAATCCACATGGGTCTCATCCGAATCAACACTTGTGAAGAGTTCTGGGGAGATGCACCCATATACAGCCCTGGAGAGAATGCCCTGCAGCAAGAGTGGGTTCTCACCCACCAACACACCACGTCCCCCACTCGTGCTCGGACGTGTCAGGGATCCCTCCTGGGTGAGCACCATCTCCTCACCCTCAACAGCATCAAGTGCGTCATCCTCTGAAAAGACATGAAAGACAGAAAATGGAAACAAGCATTAGCACCATGGCACACAATTAGGCCAGACAAGCTACAGAAACAGTACATGATAGACACATGTCCCACATGACTATGACCCTCCCATGCATGCACAGTCACTGAGTTGGAAGGGGAGGAAAATGTCAGACACTGATGGCACCAAGATGGAAGGGCAACACATCAGATGCATGCTGGCTAGCAGTGCCATCCCACAGTTGGCATGTACCATAAGTATGTCATATATGTGAGAATAGGCAGAGTGATGTGCAATAGAACGGGGGGTATTTCAACAATCAGCCGGAACGTGCACAGCAAAATACGGTACAATGTTGTTGCATGTTGCCACCTCAAGGTCAACTGGCCCAATATAGTGGCAAATGCCTGCTGTGGCCAGAAGGGACACTGCAATACCCAAATCCCGGGGGGCTAAATGCATTGGATGAAGCACATGGGTGACCCAAACCACTCAGGCACACACACCCTGACCTGGCACCCACCCTGGACCCCTCCCACATGCAACGTACACATGGATCACACACACATGCATGTGCACTCACCGGACAATGCCTCGTAATCTGGAAGTTCTCCCACACCTTGGATCTGCTCCTCTGTGACGTAGGTCCCAGCAACATTCTCATGTAGAGTGAGCTCAATGTCTTCTACTGGAGACCCACCTCCAGTCACCAGAGTTGCGGCATGACTTGAGGCCAGCTTACTCTTTGCCCTGCGCTTTAGGTCATTCCATCGCTTGTAGCACTCAGTAGCTGTGCGCCTCATAAACCCAAGGGAACTTATGCTGTCCGCGACGGCCTGCCAGTGTGCCTGACGCCGAGCAGGTGTGATCCTAAACCCTGGAGTGCTCAACATTTTGACGTCATGATCGGACACATACTGCACAAGTTGATTCAGTTCGGCATCATTGAAGCTAGGCTTCCTCGGCGTGCCGGACTGTGTAGCCGTGTCTGGGGCATCAGCCTGTAGTGCACGAGCACTCTTCCTCTTCCTCTTGTGAGGTGGTGGGGACTGTGAGTGGCATATGCCGCTCTGGCCACTCGGGGCAGGAGCACCGGTGGACTGTGTCGTAGTGTGCAATGGCACACTGACCATCTGACTTCCTGCAGGCATTAGCTCGAGTGTGATAGTGGCAGGGGGAACCTCAGACTGACGGACTGGGACCAACACTGTCCTGGCTGGGAGAGACAGAGCTGGGGTGGACGGAGCTGCAGCTGCCCCTGCAGCCTTCCCACCCCGCCTACTTGGGGCAGCTGATGACATGGCTGCCCCTGATACATGTGGCCTGGTGACACTGACTGGCACGGCCACCCATGGCCTAGACTTGGGGACCTGGAAATCAGCCTCGGAGTCGGCCTGTGCCAGGTCAGGTGCCACAATGGACGAGTCCGACAAGGGCTGAGCATCGATGGTGTCAGCCACGTTTTCCTCAACCATGGGGGGGGCATGGGTCTCCCTGACTGGTCCTCCACACGTGGGGTGCTAGGGGTAGCCTGCAAATCACGGCCACGTCCCCTACCGCGCCCGCCACGCCCACCTCTTGAGGGTCGGCCACCTTTGCCACCCTTACCTCTTGCTCGCCTCCCAGACATGGCACTGATGTAGCTGTGCAGGGAAGTATTGTCCTGGGCAATTGGGGGTCAAAGGGGTAGGGTACTAGATGGTATTCGTACCCTAGTGCACTTGCAAGGCTGAATGGAACCCCTGGGGAAAGATGACGGGTCACGCAAAGCACAGGCACCCCAATAACAGAAAATGACGTGCAAGCGACCCCTCGTAGACCACGTGCGTGGAAACAAAAACACGCACTACGCTGTGGCACCCAGAAACACAATAATGAACGTATGCGTGTCACACGCAGCCTACAATGACCTCTGAAGGGGTACGCGACACACGGGGCAAGCACTGTTGGAAAATAGGTGCGCAACTCACCGTCTGCCAGGAAAAAGTGCGTGAAGTAGATGCGCGTGCGCGCCCACGCGTTAGCAACACCCCCGCCAAAAGAAGAATTGTACGCTGTCTGAGGAGACAGGACTACAGGAGAAGTGAACGCTGCCTGAGGAAACAGGTCCAGAGAAAAAGAGGAAAAGAAAAACTGACAGAGGTAACAGGGAGTACGGACTCGAAACGCTGTGAAGTAATTCGCGTGTGAACCGACAAGAAGTACAGATTTCACCCACTCGCTCTCCACGAAAAGCACGTACAAGGAAATGACGTCCTACACGTACCTTTTAAACCGGATCACACGTCCAACGTCACTTCCGCGTATACGTGCTAAGGACCTATTACATGAGCTGTGACTAGGACGTGCAGTTCACGTCACAGACGCGCCTGCGCTGTAAGGGCCTTTGGTCCGATGGATTCGCGTACCCAGTCAAAACGCGTGTGAAACCACCCGCAGGCCCCTGAAATACACGCACCCGCTCCCCCAGGCCCCATCGCATGTGAAACCACCCGCAGGCCCCTAGAATACACGCACCCCGCTCCCCCAGGCCACATCGCGTGTGAAACCACCCGCAGGCCCCTGGAATACACGCACCCCGCTCCCCCAGGCCCCATCGCGTGTGAAACCACCCGCAGGCCCCTAGAATACACGCACCCCGCTCCCCCAGGCCCCATCGCGTGTGAAACCACCCGCAGGCCCCTGGAATACACGCACCCCGCTCCCCCAGGCCCCATCGCGTGTGAAACCACCCGCAGGCCCCTGGAATACACGCACCCCGCTCCCCCAGACCCCATCGCGTGTGAAACTTCTCGCGCACCCCTGATATACGCGCACCCAGCCAAAACGCGTGTGTAACTTTCGTGCACCCCTGATATACACGCACCCAGCCAAAACGCGTGTGAAACTTCTTGCGCACCCCTGATATACACGCACCCATACACGCACCCAGCCAAAACGCGTGTATGACTTCGCGCGCACCCCTGAAATGCACGCACACGCTCCCCCAGGCACAATCGCTGAGCTGTGTATACGGTATTTTTTAAGCGCACATTTTGGCGCACATGTATTGGGACGCTACCGCCTGCTTTCTGTGGCGTACGGGTATGGGCCTGTGCGCGTCTTTGGCCGTGCGCTGTTTTACCCGATTTGATTCCATGAATGCCTGTTGTAGGCGAACGTCTGGGCGTTCCGCGCACTTGACTCCTGGACCTCCCCTGTGACGCCTACATTTTCACGAGTTGTTCCCCATTCCGCGTGTCACGCCCCGTTTTCCGCCTACTTTTGGGATGTGCGCCGCGCTATGTGCGAATTCGCTGTGGCTTTATCGCACAGCGTTCGATGACCTGTGCGCCAGCGTGCGCCGCGCACTTTCTCAGCGCACAGCCCACATTTCGCGCGTGCCCGTGCTTCCATGAATGGATGTGCGCTGTTTTCTGTGCGATTTTCTGCAATTTTTTCTGTTCCACTGCGAATCGCACGTTTTCGCACGCGTGCGCTGGTTTTTCCGCGCACATTATTTCCATGAATCGGCCTGTTCATCTTTACCTTAACTGTGCCATTCACTAGCGCAATGGCATAATATATATTATAGTGCAGCGGTCGCAGCACTTTAGTTATGGTGATTGCCTAGATCATGGGTGCACAACATACGGCACGCAGGACAAGCATGTTATTATGATTGGTTATTTAGAACGCGCTTAATACCCAGAGGTTTCTAAGTACGGACCCGGGGATCGAACCTGATCGGAGGGCGGCCCAAAAGCAGCAATGGTCGGCCTCCATTAGGAAAGTCTTTGTTTCCCTTGCCAGGCCAGGAAAAACACTGATCCTCATTGGCTCAGTGCACATGCAGTACGTAGCTCTTATGGGTCACGTACTGCCTGTGTGCTGCACCAATAGCGGCAGCAATGCAGCTGGCATGGCCAATAAGGCTTTTTGCTAGAAGGTCTTTCAGCCTTGCCAAGCAAGCCGCAGTAGAAGATGTCTGCTTGCCAGCACACTGACAGCGCCACGCCAGCCATCTTGCCAGCCTACAGCTCGTCTGCCCACCTGCATGCTCTGGTAAGTATATTTTCGGGTGGGGGGGGAGTGGCAGGGCAGCTTGCATCCCCCGGTAGATCTACTAGCCAGACAAGGGCCTTTGGGAGCGGGACAGCTCTCCCGTTCGGCGGGTCAATTCGGTGCCCTGTAAACCTAGGTGCCTAAGGCTGGGTGGGACCAAGGCAAACTGTGCCTGTGTTGGGGGAGTAGTAACACCAGTGGATGAAGACCAACACCCAACCATACTGAGTGAACAGAGGGCACATGTATCTGTGTTAATTGGGAGAAGGCAAGATATTACCTAATTAACCGACTGCTAGCTCCGTTGATCAAAAAAGCTGGAACAGCAGTGTGACTTCAACAATTGATTACCTTTAGGGCAATTAAATAGAATTGGTTGTGTAGCCACCACATGAGATCCATCTGTAGATGTATTACAGACAGTTGCATATTTGGATATTGAGCATCTGTCGTAGAATCGACGTTGTCCTCCAAACAGTTGGAATTATATTCAACAACGCTACATGCATATTGCACTGCAGACAATAGGGCCAATTGTGGTTCTCAATCAGTGGAACTCGTATGGGTTGAGTATTCGATATTGACTGCACTAAATGTAATCAAGAAGTGTGAACCATCTGTGGAAAAGAAAATGGATGAATCGAATAAGGTCATCTAGCTGTTGGCAACTATCAGAAAATAAGCAAATAGCGGCTGCGATGCATCAGCATCAAACAACTAAAATCATGTCATCCCCAACTACCCATACAAATTGGGAAAAGAGTGTAGACATCATGATGGATGGAACCGCATTATTCCAATCTATGGGCAATGCGAAAATGTGGTCCACATTACATGATAGCTGTGTGGTGTGATGGTGCGGTGAAAAGGGTGAACTTCAGCATATGTTTGACAAGGACCGGCCGTGTGCATTTAAAAAGTACCTGCATCTAGAAAAACATATCGGGAGCCACAATAATATCTTTGACCATATGATGCTTGTCAGATGCAAAACATCGTCCAGCACCATTATCAGTGAATGGTACATAGTTGACCAAGGTGTAACAGTGTCTACAGCCATTAGCACAATACGCATTCCTACATCTGCAGATCAACTGCAAGAGTCATAAACCCTCATGAGGGATAGGCCATTTACAAATTATCGAATGTAGGCAAAACACTGCAAAAATCTACCTGTGGGTAACCTTAATGGCGCTTGGAAGTCACACTGCAGCAACAGGACATCCAGCCTAATGGAACAACTCATGTGACAATGGCGTGATAGTACGTACCAAAATGGTACATGAGTTGCAAATATCGGAAGGCAGCGTAGCTTTCATTAACACTAGACCGTGGTCTAATATGGCATAAACCCTGTGGTCTTGCGTGATTGAAAAACTGGAAGAAAGTTTGTGCCCTCCCAATAGTATATATAAATTGGGCAAAAAAGGTCTCCATTTACAAAAGCATCCACTAAACCAACTATGTAAACGAAACGTAGCCCGTTATAATCAAGTGAGATGATAGTCGCCTGAAATTGGCTGTTTGCTGACTGCAAGGTCCTATCACCTGGATAAGTTGCAGTATATTCCTTCAGAAACAGAACCTAGCGACCATTCCAAAGTGACAGCCTTTTAGGACTCAATCAAGACAACGACTGTGGACCCGGCCCATTATATAGACACCAACACATAGAAACAATCTATGCCATCTATTCCTGGGTGCTGGCCGCCTCTCATAATATCATTACAATATATAATAATCCTGGGATAAAGGAATTAACCTAATGGTGTATCTACTATAAAGTATACTGTCCCTTTCGTGCGGACAATACAGTGGGTCCTAGGTATGACCAATATCGGGTCCGACAAGGGTTCAATGGATCTAATCCCTCACCTTCAATTGATGTGGTGGATTCTGGCGATGCCAAAAATCAGATCCAAAAGGAGCTCTGTAAGTGGTGGAAAAGAGCAAACCTATTGTCCAATAGGGGCGTCCCAATAACAATAGGCTGAGAGAACTGTTGTGGCTAAGGGTTCAGGTTTTAAATTCCCATTGTATCAAAGAGTTCAAGACTCTGGCGATTGTTTTCAAGTTAAATATACATGACTGTTCTTTATAAGCCAGTCTGTTAGCTGCCTGTGTATTGCTATTCTCATTGATCTGCTCTACACAAAACCATGTGAGATCTTCCAAGGTGTCTCCCATTTACACATAATGGAGGACCAGTGGGGCATTAAGGGTGCGGGTGTGAATTTTGGATCGATGTTCGATGATCCGAAGATGTACCTCCCTGGAGGTCTTTCCGATGTACAATATTTTGCATGGGCATTGTATGGTATAAATTACGTTTTTGCTTTTGAAGGTGGTAAACGTACGTAGATCCCAAATTCTGCCCTCATGTTCAAAAGACAGTGATTTCTTGGAATATTTGCATGCCACACAGGACATACATGGGTAATGGCCAATCACTGGGTTAAAATTAATTTTTTGGACTGCTGTGAATTTTGCTGGAGTTCTTGTAGCTCGTGTGAGCTTTTATCTAAAATTCTTCCTTTTCTTAAAGGCAAATTGTGTTTTTTTCAGGTTTAATACCAGTTGCATTCAGGATCCTCCAACTTTTTATAATTATACATTTAATCGCTTCACTATGCTGGCAAAAGGTGGGGGCACAGACCCAGACGGTCTGGTGAGGTTGGTTTAATTTTTGGAGTGAGAATAGTCTCCCGATTAGTAAATCTCACTCTTTTTCTACAGCGTTTAATGCGTTTCTTTGGATAGCCATGTTCCAGCAGCCTGGTTTCTAAAACGTCTGCATGTTTATGAAATTTCGCGATGTCTGTACAATTACGGCGCAGACGTAAAAACATCCCATAGGGTACATTTTGCAATAAGCTTTTTGGATGTTGACTATCTTTTTTTTATTTTACTTTTTTTTTTTATTTATTTCATTTAGTTTATACAAACTTTTTGAAAATAATTCTTTATCCCTCCTCCTATAGTGTGTCGGAGGGCCTAGAGAAAACACATTTTAGCAGAATTTCGATACATAATGACAGAGTCTTTGCCACAGCTAGTCTCTTGACTGTCTTATGGTTCTCATTGATTCCCTCTTGTTCGATCAACCAGCTTTGTTTCCACCGCGCCAACATCAGAAGAATACTTTGGTGCAAGTTTGCACTTCTTCGTCTCCGACACACTGGTATTAGTTTCTGGATGATTTCCATTCCTTTCTTATTGGGTTTTTAACAAAATCTCCAGGGATTGTAGGAAATTTGTCACCCCATATATGTCTTTTTCACGCAGACTGTAGAGTTTTCGCCATAAGTCTTCGCCACAGAGGGTAGAGTATTGTCGTACCAGGTTTCCCAAATGCACAGATCTCATGTCTTTCAAGCTTTCACAGTATAAGGTTAAATGCTTGAGAGTCTCTTGCTGTTTATTGCAGAAGCGACAGCTTAAAATTGCTGTCATTTTTCGCGCCCTTATCGCTTGACTCACCCTGGTGTTAAAGAGATTTAGTCAGAATTTCATGTAGATAGCTTGATGTCTTGCATTGGCTGACTTCATCACGTATTGCAGCGGCTTCCTTCGATCTTTAGCCTCAGTTGCTGCATCTTCCATGAGCTTGTGACGATTCCGATCATCAATCGTTGTACACCAGTTGAGCTCCCATAACTTTTTTTTAACATAGTTTGGGTTATTTTTCAATGTGTCTTGATCTGTACCCAGAAGTGTTAATTGATTGCCGCATCCAATGGCCCATTTACACAAGAGGGCTTCTTGGTTGCCCTGCAGTGCATCTTGTAGGATCTTGAACTGAGGAGTACAGTTTGTTAGGATAATTTTCCTGTATATGGATAACATATTCCATAACACTCGGGCTTGCATGGATATTAGATTGGGTTTGTATCGCACGCAAGCACTCGTGATTCCCTTTTGTAGGTGTAATACT
Source organism: Ambystoma mexicanum (assembly GCF_040938575.1). NCBI lineage: Eukaryota > Metazoa > Chordata > Amphibia > Caudata > Ambystomatidae > Ambystoma > Ambystoma mexicanum. Next base: position 72,701,667 of record NC_090935.1, on the reverse strand, counting down.
CGCCTCCAGTACTGATTTTCTAATTCTGGCCACAGCGTTGCTGACACTCCTAAGGCACTTTCAGCACCATAGATCAACGTTGGTGTCACTTTTTGATTATAGTGGGCTAGCACAGGTAACAGGGAACATTTTCTAAACTTTTTGTTTATAATTACTCCTTGACATGCAAGTTGTTAACATTTTTGTTTGGCATTTTCGGCCCATGGTGCATCAGTTATTTTACTGTTGATCCAAGTTCCCAGGTACTCTGCCTTATTTACACATTTCAGATTTTCGTTAGATAACCTCCATTTTGGGGCACATTTCGTGTTTCTGTTGTTGGTTCGAGAGAGATCTTGGAGTATTATTATTTCGGACTTGGCAGGATTGATTTTTAATTTGTTTTTTCTTACATACCCTTCAAGAGCGGATAGCTTTCGTGTTAAACCAATGGGCGTTAAATCTAACAATGCAATGTCATCCGCATAGAGCATCCAGTTTACAATCATCCCATTGATTTTCGGTGGGAAGGAATTTGCAGCTTCTAAATCTTCTCCAATGTCTGACAGAAATAGGCTAAACAGCGTGGCTGCCAGTGGACAGCCTTGTTTCACGCCTTGATTTGTTATTATTGACTTGCTTAAAGTTCTGCAGGCAATTTCTGTGTCTGTATGTAGCTCTTTTATGGGTTGGAGTAGATTGTTCGGGCATTTCCATTTCGTTAGCTTGTTCCAGAGCATCTCCCGGTCGATGGTGTCAAAGGCACTGGACAGATCGACAAATGCCACGTAGATCTTCTTATTTTGACGGATTGCTTCCATCTTTATGAAATTTAGGATTGTTAAATTCAGCCCGCAAACCAACCCCCTTCACAAATCCGGATTGGCGTGGATCGTATCTCTTGGAGTCCTGGATCCATTTTAACAATTGGATTTGGAGCTGAGTGGCAAAACATTTTCCCACCACATCTTCCAGTGTTATTGGCCGATAGTTCTTCGGATTTGTACGGTCTCCCTTTTTGAGGATCGGTACAACAATAGCACTTCGCCAGGACGATGGAATCATTTGGTTCTGTAAGATCGATGTAAACAATGAGTGGCATAAGTCTGCCCAGAGTTCCGGATGTTGTTTTAAGAGATGATTTGTTAAGCCATCTGGCCCAGGAGCTCTTGATGTGCTCAGATTTTTGATGTTACGATATATGTCTTCTCTCTTTATTTCGATTGACCACTCAGACTCTGAGGTTGATGATGCAATTACCTTGGCGATGTCATTGTAGAAAATGTCTACATAATCTTTTACCCATATTTCTTCCGATATTATGGATTTTATGATTGCTCCTTGGGGACTTGAGATATTATTCAAGTATGCCCAAAAATCGCTTGTATTTCGGTTAGCAAGCGTTGTCATCATGCTTTCTGCGTCTCTTTGAAGCATTATGTGTTTATGGCTGATTAGCCAATTCTTGTACATTTGTTTCAGTTGTTTTATTTTACTTTTGCTATTTAGATCAGTTTTATTCTTTAGCAATCTTAGGTCTTTGTTCATTTTTCTTTTCTTCAGATTAAGCTCAGCATCCCATACATGACGTTGTGAGGAATCAGATCTACTTTTGTAAGTTTTCTTCTCTCGATAAGTTTCCAAGAGAGTAGTATATGCGATTTTATCTGTGTCTTGTTTTGCTTCTAGTGATGTCTGTAGTGAAATTATTTGGGTTGCGTTCAATCGTAGTCTTTTGCGTCCTGGCCCCACTTCAAGAGCATTTTTGACTGCGTCGATTGTTCTGCCACATTGTTGTGATTTCACATACAGCTTAACTAGGCTGTGGTCACTAGATTTCATTTCAATGATTTTCAGCCGTTTTACTTCACTTCTTAACTTCTCATTTACGAACATGTAATCGATTGTTGAGCTTTGCTCATTTCTTCACCAAGTTGGTTGGGCGGGAATATCTCCTATGGTCTGTCCGTTTAACATCTGTAAATTCCATGCGTTCATTTCCAGCATCCAGAGTGTCGCCGCATGTCCATCTTTGGTTTTTTTCTCAACGTGGTTATTATGGATTTTATCTTGGAAGCAATTTATATTGAGATCACCACATATTAAAATATATACATCTTTTTCATGTCTTTTAATTTCGCAGATGAGTTCCAAAATTGTTTCAATGAAGTTTTCCAGTTGTATGGCAGCATGTTGCCAGTAGATGTTTACTAGTATTAACACGTTATCTCGCCGGGAGTTTGATTTTGCATACTTGTACATACGTTGATACGTTAGTTGATGATAAGATTCGTATGCCACTTTTGATTTTGGCAAGGATCACCATCCCTGACATGGGGCGTCCTTTGTTCCCTTTAATCGCTGGATTAAACGCGATCTCAAATCCTTCTGCAATTGGTGGTTCCATTAGCCAAGTCTCTTGCAGGCAAAGTAAATCTACATCCTGCACTTCCTTGGGTATGTTTCCAAATAAATGCGTATGCCCTCGCGTGTTCCATGAGGCTACGCATGTGTTACCAGGATCCTTAAGGTTTAAACATTAGCTGTTTTTGGTGATGTTGATCGTTTTAGAGACCCAGGTCCAATCAAGATCCTCATTTTGTAAATTGATGTTCTTCTGTGTTTCAGTATCTAGGTTCACATCTATTGCTAAAATGCAATCATTGATCTGATTTTGCATTTCATCATTATTTGTTCTCATGACGGAGACAAATTTGCTCTCTGGGTTGCCTTTTTCGGCTTGTTGTACTGGCCCACAGTTAGATCTTGTTTCGAATTTTAGGGGTGATTTTAAATCTCTCGATAGGTCTTTCACTTTTGAATTCCAGATTTCATTTATATCGAATCCCAATGAGTTCAAGATCATACCCACATTTAATATAGAATCACGGATAATTTTTGAGGCTATGTGTAATATCACACAGTCATATAGACTATCAAAATGTAGGGTGTTATTCCTTTCAGTCGATTTCATAAATAGTTCTACTTGGAGTATACCTGACTCATTAAAAATGGACCGATCTAAAAATGAAATTCTGGGAGTCAAGAACTCGTATGTGAAGTGTAAGTTGGAAGATGGCCACATGAAGTGCTGTCACCAATCCAAGATGGCCGCTAGAAGTGATGTCACCAATCCAAAATGGCCAGTGACAGTAAAGTTCCAAACAGAAAGTGAAGCCAAAAACCAGAAGGGATGACACACGCTCTTATGAGCATAATATTTTCTAGTAGCTGGTGCTCACTGTCAATTGTCTATGATTAAATTTAAAAAAAAAATCAGCTGTAGACATTGTCAGCACACAACAAGACATTGTTATGCTTTTTGCAAAAATTACAATAATGCATTCAATTTACCCCAATGATGGCTCTCACCCTCACACTACAATATCTATACATACAACCATACTTACAATTAGGTTGACCTGAAGGTGTAGGGTAGGTTAATTACCTCACTGCTCCCAGAAATGGATGGGGGCTTTCATCGTCATGGAAGACCCCAGGCTGCTACATATAAGGTTGCCGATGAAGCCACGGCAGGTTACACTGGGCGATACTCAGTGTTTTGACACTATAGAGGGGACCTTTGTCCCAAATGATGGTAGGGACAAGGCCATGAATATCCTGATGGGGCACCCTCCTATTTCAAAGAACCGTGATCTGCTACCTCAGAGCCTATGCAAGTCCAGATGACTGTGTTAAATATTTTAGCAATAATCAGTCCCAAAGATTGATCAAGATGGGAGATTATGGATCCCCCTGAACTCTTTTGATAAGGTACTAAGGCATTCCCAAGCAACATGTGACAGAATGTGTTGCTGTTATTTTGGTACTCCAGGATATTTGATAGTGTCTATTTGAGAGACCTTTAACTGAAACCGGTCCCCTGCAGTATTAACTTATCGACTCAACAAACATTTAGAGATGGATTTGTAAAATGATTCACAGTGGAACTTAACACTATTCAGATTTAAATGTCTTCTGAATAATGATTTAGGTACCAGAGTATTGCCGCCGGATTCCAAGTGGTGGTGGTTGTGTAAGGACTCAATTGGGCTTTTTTGGCGGAATTACCGCAGCAGTAATTCTGCCATGGTAATTCCACCAATTTTCCCGATTGTTGGAGGATTTATCTCCAGCATGATGCTGAAGGTAAATTCTCCACTCCAGGGCCATACTCGTAGTATGGCAGAGTGGGAACATTGGCAGTAATTTCATTACCACTCATTTTTTCCCACTCTGCCATACTTGTAATGAGGCCCATGTATTTATTAAAAAAAAGAACAAATGCAGAGAGAAAGTAACCATTGGACAAAACTTAGGAGAAGCTTATAAGTGCCAAAGGGGAAGTAAAATAAGCATTGAGGACACAGGAGGTGGGTGGATGGATCTACGGCCATCCACATTTGGCCACACAGCTATGCACTTTGATTGGATGCCAGACTAACACGGATCACAGCACATCAGAGTTCCAGTGTAGAGGAGGCAGAGCCACAGGGGCCATGTGCAGGACTATCAAAAGAAAGAAAATAATAAAGGTGTGAATAAAGATTGCTGCCACAGTTGAATGCCTCCTTGCCATACACCTGCAATTACACATTTGTGGCATTGTGAGGAATAAGGGCTGGAAGCGCACTGGAGTAAAACGTTTTGTCTCCTAAACCTCCTATGGCACTTATGGAGGCAAGACTACAATTCCCAGCAAGCCATGGGAGGTTTGTAGTTCAGGCCACGGGCGTATGTCATGTGCGCGTTGCCAGGTGCAGTGATTACGAGCAGCATAAAAGTACAACGGTGCATGAATCAGGTGTGGCTTATTAATGTTCTGGGTGTGGTTGGTGTGAGGATCAGGTCGGCGGGGCGCTGCGGAGTCATGGACGGCGAAGCTTTGTCCATTCGAGTACAAAGCTGCAACTAAGCTCCGCCCGTTGGACCACTGAAGCCGCCAGCATTCGCTTGCACAGTACAGAGCAGGCGGACCAGCTGCGGATTACGGTGTGCTACCGACACTCCGAGGAGTCCCGCGGGGCCCTCGGAGATCAGATAAGTGCTGATGCCATTGCGGGGTGGGGGCTTAATTATGTACATGCTTTCACTCGCATTGGAGTTTTGCCTGGCAATCACAGATGGTCGGAGTCAGTTGCTAACAGTTGGTTTTGTTGATAACATGCAAGGAATTCACGGAATGCTTATGTGGGCATATTTCTATTATGAGTGCTATTAACTCGGGGTCACAAGAGTACAAGTTCTAGTGTGAGACGAAGTCCATTCTCTTGCCTGTTTAAACTCCAAAGACATGAATTTACGTGTTTATGTACTGCAGAAAGCTTGCCCTATGGGCCATGTGTTTTGTACTTCATTCATGGGGAATTTCCCCTTGTCCTGTGTTCATACCGCTTGCTACTACATGTGAATGCTTTTTTCTCTGTGTTTGCTCTGGAGTCATGTGCACACATATTAAGGTGTGTCTTGGTCTCTGTTACAGTGTGTTCAGGTATTAGGAAACAGGTATCAGATAGGGAGGGTTTTTTCCCGGTGCTTCCCCTTACCTAGCCAACTTAGGTTTGCCCTAACCCTTTTCCCGGTTTTCCTAACTTCCCCACCCCATCCACAACCTCTCCCTAACTCCTCTTCCCTCCATTGGCTGCCATGTGGTGTCCTGTGTACTACTTCAGGCACCTGTGCCAACTACGGTGGGAGGGTCGAATTCATTCGGCTTCTGTGGTTCGGGGGAGAGTGTCGATTCCTCTCCTTCATCATTGTAAGTGGGTTTGACAGGCATTCATTTTACCCATGACTCGCACATAATTCACTATTTGGGCTTGAGTTCTGGGCGTCGGTACAGAATTTCCTTGTTTTTAAATATGCTTTACAAAACACTAACCTATCCTATCCTAGCCAAATAATGACCACTACAATTGATTTGTTCATAACAAAGACTAGATAGTTGTTAATTTAGGAAGCTCTGGAAAATGTAGTTTACATCTGAAATGTAGACTTGTTCATGTTTATATAGTGGAGGTAGAATTTAACATTAGAACAAAATTGTTAATGTTCCATTTCCTTGGTTATTCCCCAACAGTTTAGTTTGTTATATTTACTAGATTTTCTTCACATCACTATGTGTACTCACATACAGTATCAAAAACCATACATTTTAAATATTTTAAATTAAATATTATTATGAAAAGAACATCTCACTCGATGGTCATGTGGTTGCATGGTCACAAAGGATTTCAAGATGAGAGATATCTTTCAATAACTTTATTGAAATCTAAAATATCTCTGTTCGTTGTTTGTATCAAAGTTGCTCTATCTAGTAGCATCAGTGTCATGTTATCTCTTTTGGGATGTAATTCCTTTTCATTGTTCTAGGTGTATGTCATGGTTCTCAGTCTGCCTCTTAGATTTTAGGTATAGCCCACCACTTCAGGCTCATATGGACCACTCTTGTATCTTTGCTTGACAATCCTTACTAGTCGGTGGTGTTCATTTGTCAGTGTTTTCAATTTTCAGTCCTAAACATGAGGTCTGTTTCCAATATGAATAACAACAGATTTGCGAAATGTTTACATTTGAATGTGTCTTCAATCTTGTAAAAGCCTCCCATGAGTACTGCCATCTCATTTCCAGCAGCTATCAGCTGTCCCTCATCCGTTGTACTTAAGGTCAATTGACATAGGTGCTTTTTTCCCTCAGAGTGCTTTTTAGGCTTAGTGCTTGTTCCCATTTGAGGGCCTACATGTTTTTCTGGGTTCTCAGGATGCCTATCAGGAACTAGGTACTTTAAGAAGTTTGCAGTGACCCTCTTAGGATGTAAGCACTTTTTAAGGTTTGTAGCACTCATCTCATTCCAGAGTGTCCAATGCCCGTTTTGGGTTCTAGCTGCATTTCAGAATTTGAAGTTTCCCTTTCAGGCTGAAGGTGATTTCTAGTCTTATTTGTGCCCCCCTTTAGTCTTAAGGTGTATTTTAGGATTCTCAGTACCTCCTCAGTCTTTTATCATTTGGCAATGCTGTCAGCACCCTTCACTATCACTAGGTGCTCTTTAGGGTTCCGTTATTTGATACCTAGTGACATTGGGCTCTTGGAACAACTTTTTAGCCAATTCTCATACACACTGGTCAAGATGTGGGGTCCTATCTGTATTTAAGCTCAGCGCTAAAGCAATAGTACTATTCATGATACCCCATCCACTCAAGCATTAATGACGTGCACCTCAATGACCTACTGAATGATTTGGTGGATTTGGGGGTGCTTAGTCTGGAGTAGGAGCAAGTGTTTCATCTGTTGTTGGCCTTAAGACAACACCTCATCCATTTTTCAATTTTTCTGAGGTAACAATGACAGGTACTCAAAACTGCCTGCTTTGCCTCGGCCTATTGACAACCATCACCTTCCAAATTGAACATTAAACTTAGGGTGTATTCAAGAAATAAAACTGCAATTACTACTGGCAGATTTTCAGGAATACTAGTGGAGGTTTTCCTGCTACAAATTCTCCCTGACTCTGATAGACGCTGATAATGCAATCAGTCCAAAGACTCCTACATCAGACATAGGACAGAATACCTCTCTAGAATCACACAGCTGCTTCTCCTAATGAGGTAAAAATAGAAGCTCAGTTATTTCTTGATGTTCAGGATAAGGAAGGTAGCTGGATGCTGAAGAACTATGTTTTGCTGAGATCCCATTCACTCTAATCAATATGTACCTGCCCTTCCTTAGTCCAGTTCCTACTCTCTGAGAGTTAGAGAATAGCCGGTTACCAGTGGCACTAAAAACCTCACAGTAGGTGACTTAGAGTAAATACTGGATATAAGTAAAAGCACTCCAAATATGGAGCAAAAGGAATATTAGTCCCTGTGACTGAATGGAAACATTGGGTGTAAAGAAATATGTGGTGTCTCGCTAATACCGGTATCAGGTAATATTATCCCCACTAATAATATCCCCATATGCATGGTCGTGGGGTAAGGCCATAGGCAATATTATTGGTGGGGATAATTAATGGGGTAAATGGGCCCAGGGGATGCAGGGGTGTCCCCTGCTCCCTTTTAAAAAATATGGGGGTTGCAGGGGTGTCCTGTGCAGGTTCCATGACTTAATTTCGCTGCAGAAATGCGATATGTTTGTATGGCTATATTTGTGCGGGTATATTAGCACATGGAACCCTAATACCACTGTAAGAGAATGCACTTTTCTCACCTACCTAGGCAGCAACAGAGTGCTGTACATATCATTAAGGGCAGTGTTTAGGGTCAGAAGTGGAGTTTCAATATATGGCATGGGGATGTTCAGACAAGGTGGTGGCATGTGATGTGGAAATACAAGCAGCTGAAGTGCCTCTAAGTATTTTTATTATTTTTTTAATGATTTGTATGTTTATAAAGCACCAAAGCCCTTAGGCATCAAGGCGCTAACATAGAACATACATACACAATACAGAATACAAGCATAAGATAAACGCAAAATATAAACAATACAATAAATTAACAATTGTAACACTGGTGACATTAAAGAAAACATCTAGGCTAACATAAGAACCGGTGAGCAACATCAGCGCCTAAAAAACGCAAGAGACTATAATGGAAAAACTTCAACATTTGCACTCAATTTGGTGGAAGAGGACATATGCTGTGAGAATGAGATTCTATTCAAGTATTGAAGAAGGCTACTAGACCCACACCCCACAATAATGCAATCTGTGTTGTCACTAAGGCACCATTTGTCAATATGGGTTCTCCGCAGAACCTTTAGATCCTGAGTTCGCACACAGTTAAAGCCTAATTTGGCATTAAGCCAGGCCAGGATTTTATTTTTCAATGCCTCCCTGGATTCAAAATGGCTTGGCTTATCAGCGTCGATGATAATAAAGTTTCTTGAATCAAAAAGAAGAATCTCCTTAGACTGGAGTCCACAATATTGGTCTTTTCAACTTTTCTTGGCCGAATGTCCTTACAATGAGGCATAGCCACCGGGGACAATACCGTGGGAGGCTACCTATAAGCCTGTCTCAGAGCCTTATCACCCCTGCCAGGCACAGGGGCGGGAGTAACAGCTATTACCTGAGAGGACCGACCTACTTGCAGGGCCTCTCTCAGGTCTGTTTGACTACACTGGTGAAGCCGGTGAAGCCCATTCTTTAAGGGGGAAGTTTGTGAGACGTTTCCGTTCTTTTTGGCTCTGCAAAATTTAACTTTATTGGATTTACCGTAGGTATATTCACCATATTGGAATTTACAGACACCATCCATTTCTAAAAGTCACCTGCATTAGTGCAAGCCACCAAGTCCCGCTACAACTGCTCTTGGAGGGGTTTCCACTCAGCAGACCAAGGGTCAGCTGTTACCCTCTGCGTGCTTACTACTGGATTGTATGCTGACTGATCCCCCGTTAAGTTTGGCTGCGTTGGCATGAGCTGAGTCCCCTTCAATGTGTGACCTTCTATGTTGTCTGCTTCCTTGTTCTCATTAATGCACTCATTTAACCCCCCTTTTTTAGCTTGGGAGTTAACTGCCATTAGCTGAGAGGGTGTGAAAGTTTGAGGCAGAGGGCCCGCACTATTGTCTGCAACATTTAGGTCATTCTTCAGCTCTTTAATTCTGCTATACAAGAGTTTGGAACAGGTAAGCTGTTCTTGCTGGAGCCTCAATCTTCTCTTAGTACTGAGAGTGATGACATCTAATAAGCGATTGCTGTTCCTAAGAGGTGTCAATATTAATGGTTGAGTGGAAGAATTCTCCCTATTCATGGCACAGGAGGGAATACAGGAAGAGCTCAACCCATGTGTAAGGGCAGTTTCCATTTCGGTAGTCAGGTTTATACACTTACTCCCACCTGGCCCCGACTGCAGCCTTGTGGCTGGCATATCCCCAAGAACTAAGCATTTATCGCTTGCCTGCGGGAAACAGCCCAGTACCAATAGAAACTACCTTATAATGTGAGCTGAAATGGTGATCAAAAGGAGTGCGCTGTAGTCTTCACTCCAATCCTAGTGTTCAGACGACCAGCAACTGACACAGGAGTATGCCCAACAACGTGCTCACGGTAGCCCAGTACTCTTCGCTCCGTTCCCCATGAAACAGGCTGCGGGTCGCAGACCGCGGGTCACCGCAGCAACAAGGAGGCATACCGAGGCTATGGCTAGAAAACAATGTAAAGGTTGCGGGGAGGTATGGGGGAAATAACAGCATGGGGGAAATAACAGCCACGTTATGAGTGCAGCTGTAGTCCCTACCGTAGTTTTTGACTCGCAGCTACGCTCCTCGCTACGGTCTCACGGCCATGATTGCTTCACTCTCAGAAGATCTGAGTAAAGCACCCTATGCATGCAGAGACAACGTCAGGCTGCACCGCCTAACACGGCCGCCTCCGACATGGTCCACACCTATAGGAAGGTTTTCCTATATGTATTGTATTGACAGAAGAGCAAGTTCGTGAACCCCTTCTTAAAGCTCAAGAGCGTTCCGTTGTCTGGATCGCCACCAGGCTGGTGTTCCAGGAGGGAGGGGCATAGCAAGAGGAGGCCTGTTCCCCGTTTTTTTCTTTGCTCACCAGATTGTTACTCAATAATCAAACTGATACTCATTTAATTAGAGATTTATCAATTAGTTTTCTTCATGTAGGCGACCATACCCAAATATACGTGTGCCTAAACAGGATCAAACCCGTTCATGTAGACTGAATCAAATAACTTTTATGTGCACGGAATTCTAGAAAAGGATGAATGGTAATTAAAATTATTTCTGCTAAGTAATACTCGTAGCACTAAAGAAATCATCAGTGTATGTGGATGTTTTGCTACGGTTCACTCAAAACATGCACAAAGTTGTTTCTCAATCTTTTGAATAGCAGCCAGAGTTAATGGCTTGTGCCTTTAGGGAGCTGAAGGTCATCTCCAGAACACTCTACTGCGCTGGACCGCGATTTAGCAACTTACCCCCTGCATGATGAAGTTTACTTCGGCACCTGTGCACACACGTTTTCTCTCTGGGTGCCTAGGTGCCCTAGTCGTTTGGTCCTCAGTTGTAGGTAAGCGTCAAAGCTTCCTGTGTCTGCCTGAGAGGAAAGAGGTAACACATTTCAGGACTGTGCCAGTGAATCTATCCTGTCGGCAAGGAGGGAGAGGAAGATGTGGTGGTTGATGGTGTGGAAACCAGTAGAGAATTCAAGGAGGACGAGGAGGAATGAGCTGTTTCTCAAGGCGCTGATGGATCGTTTGTTGGAGGCGAGTTTGGGAGTATATAAAGGGGCAGGTTGTTTGGTCTTTAGAGGCGCATGCATGTCTAACAGTTTCATAGCAGAGTTATTTATTAATTCTTGGAGGAACGAGGTATTCCCTGTTATCAGTAATAATATAGTTAACCCTGTGAGGTGGTGGGTAGATGAGCTGGAAGGTGATGGATTCCTTGTGTGATAATGGGACCCATCACAAGAGTGATGGAATGAGCTTGATCTGGGAGAATGGTTGATGCAGCATGCACAATCACTCCTGTGGATGATTGCCACTCTGCCTTCTTCCATTACTGGCTGGTTGGCATGCTGTATGCAGTAGCAGGGGCGTAGGAGGATGTTCAAAAGTCTTCTCCCCTCGAATGCTGGTAAGTGGTGCAACTGTCAATTGCTGACCACTTAGGACTTTCTCGCATGGGCTGAGGCCATGTGGTATCTATTCTGAAGAGTGTACTGTTCTGGAGAGTATAAGCCCTTCTATCAAATATCCCTTTCAAGTGTAAGGGAAGTTTAGTAATAGTGTTGTTGTTAAAACAGATGTAGCTATAACTTTGTTTCTAGTCATGCCATTATCCTTTGATAGAATGTTGCTTTATCTTTAGCTTCTTTAGCATTCAGTGTATAGGGGGACACTACCAAAAGGCATGGATGAACATTGGATACAGAAGGGCTGGGGAGTGTTGCAAAGGTTGCCACTCGTGTGTCTAGTGGGATATTCTTGAAGGAGCAGCTTTCAATAATATCCTGGCCTTTCTGGGGCTGCGTTGTGTGTCATATGTAGACTTTCCTGTTGTCAGTGAGATCGATAAACGCCGGAAAAACACCTCTGGAAGAAAAAGTGCCTCCTAGGGTACACTGTTTCCCCTCATCCCAGTGTTGCCTTAGTGTGAGCATGGATGGGAGGAGGTTTGGGGTGAAAGGGTGGCTGGAGAGGGGTTTTGGCAGACAATAGGAAAAGGGCCCTACTCCGCCCAATGTATGCTTGTTTGCTTTCTCCCATTGCTTCCCCTCCTGTCCCATGACCTTATTCAAAACATTGCACATTCAATGTCAAATTGGTTTCTATGTAAAAAAAAAATATCAGTAGTTGTATGTGGTCAGAGCTATTTTGAGGAATTGTAGACAAATTTGAGACATGTTTGCGGTTGCCAATTCATGTGTTAAAATTGGCTAGAATTCCTCAAAATAGCCCTTGACCACTGACAAATATTTATACTTACAACAAATGGTTAACATAGATTTTTCAGTGTCTGTGGCCACAGACCCTCTGTATGTGTATCTGTTTGGAGAAGAGCCGCAAAGTGTCAGCTGCCTGTCGGCTTTAAAAGAAAAGCTGTGTGAGGCTTCCATGCAGGAAGCTCGTGTGAGGCCACAGTGTTGGTGTCACTCTCACCTCCCAACCTCCTGTGGCAATGTAGAGCACCCAAAATAATCCTTGTCTCCACCAAAGAGAGTGTTCCCGGGCAAATCCTTTTATCACACTATGCCTTATCTGCTAAAAATAGAAATCTCTAAATGTGCACATGTCGTTTTCACAAATCAAAGTCTTCATGGGAAGACAAGAGACAAGGATGGGCAAAGAGTCCCTGAAAAAGTATTGCATTCTTTATAATAATTTTGACTTTTAAAAATGTTAGTTATTACTGGATAAGCACATTCATCTTTATTCTCCGGAAAGTATTCATAACATCTTGCTCTGAGAGACATCACCCTACTTATGCACGCGATGAAACAATAATAAAATATGTGTGTGCTTACACTGGAAAACACAGTTATTTATGAATGTTTGAAGGGAACAAATGAGAAAACACCAATAAATACAGATCCTTAAAACTTTTGAAAACACTGGCAAAACACCCCCGGAAGTAAATAAAAATAAACCCCTAAAACAGGAAACCCTATTTATATCAGAAGGGGGTTTACGGTATGGCCGATCTAGTCGAGGGGCAAGTAGGATTGCCCATGACAAGGAGTGGGGAAGAGGTGTAGAAAGGATTAAGTGTGTGGCCTTTGACATGTGTGTGGAAGAGTATGATCTGTTTAAGGTGAGTGATTTCAAAATGGAGAATAGAGAGTCAAGTAGGGATTTGAGGCGGTTGATATTAGAGTATGAGACCATTGCAGAGGAGAGAACGTTCAAGAGATCATCAATGAAGTTACCACTCTCCTGGAGTGGCCTTTAAAAAAGTTGGACTGAAATTGAGTAGCTGTGTAAGATGGGGTACAAGAGCGAAAGGTATACAAAGGTGCTGTGTCTGGGTGTCGGGTTTACCATGCTGAGCCAGTTGATCTTCTCGAGTGGCTGCCTCACACCCCAGTTTTTTTCCCTGTGATTAGTATGTTGGATACTGCAGCCTGGAGGTAGCAGATCGACAAAGATGTAGGCGGAGGTGAGTGTAGAACATATTTTGGTAATAAATAGGGGGTTGAGATTTTAATTAGTTGTGACATCGCCCATTTCGGTGGTGTGTGCAACAGCTAAGTGGGTATTAACCATGATAACAGGGCATATGTGAATAGCCATGTACGTGTTCCAGTGATGTATGAAAGATATTGATGAGGTTTGACATGTGGATCGGGCAGATGCCACATGACCTAGATCCATTTACACCAGATGATCATCTGCAAAAAGAAAAAGAGGCCGGAAGTCTGATTAAGTACGGAAAGAAAGGGGCGGGGAAAAGAAAAAGAGTTGGAAATCAGGAAGGCACCAACAGATTATTAGAGATTGAGAGGTGGGTGGAGTCCGAATCCAGTTGCACCAGCTGACCCAGTTTATTTCCCAGAACAAATTTGACAGATAAGAGAAAAGCAAGGAGATAAGTGATTGATCAGTTTTTTTTTCAAATTGTGTGTATTTAGTGTACCACAGAAAATATGTTTTAAGTTTATTTCTAAGCACTCCCACAGTTGCTGATGATATGGTATGGTAATGTTTATTTGTAAAGCGCCTATACACAAGGCAGTGTTTCAAAGTGCTCAAGAAGGGAGGGAACAAGGGGAAAAAACAAAAGGCATTCAGAGCCCTTGAATTTCTGAACGATACAAGTCTGCACAGGCAGAGTAAGTGCATACATACCATATATACAAATAACCGTGTAGATAACAGCAGAGGTCTGACGATGATTCTGCAGTTTTTCCAAGTGCATTGAGCCGCCACAATGCAGATGGGGAGACAGGGAAGATAAACCATCTTCAAGGCATGGTACGTTCAGATTGTGCAAGTGCACAGACAGGGAGGGGGGACAACTGCAGGGGGGTCCAAGTGGGCCCAGTCAGTCAGAAACTGGGGTAAGTGCTGAGAAATACCACTCTCATGGGTCATTGACCAAGTGCAGTAGCGATGAGGCAAGTGCAGGCCCGGAGGCAGCGTGCGAGGAATGGCGAAGGTGCCAGGGACCTCTGAGACTCTGAGGTACACCCAGCGGCCAATCAGCAATCTGTGTGGAAAAAGGAGGGAGAGAGGGATAGAGTGGAGAGAGAAGTTAGCAGGGTAGAGGGATAGAGAAGGAGGAGAAGAGGAATGTCTTAAGCAGTGGAGGGATTTCAGCACCAGAGAGATGCGGCCCATGGGCTTGATACCAAGGATAAGTCTCAAAGTTCTGCTCTGGATGAGTTGCAGAGGGTGCAAAGCAGAGGCAGGGAGGTTGAGAAAGAGGCTGTTGCAGTAGTCCAGTCTTGGGATAACCAGGGCTCTGGAGACAGTGAGCTGCTGGGGGAAGGTGAGAAAAGGAAGAGTACCTCTGAGGAGGTGCAACTGGTAGTTGGACTTTTTAGAGATGTCTGTAATGTGAGTGGAGAAGGAGTGGAGTCGCAGATGACCCCAAGGTTTTTTTCCTTGCAAGTGGGAGCGGGCGCAGGGCCAAGGGAGTCAGGCCAGAGAGAGGGTGGAAAAGCAGGAGCAGGAGTCCCAATGCAAACGATCTCAGTCTTACTGGCGTTGAGGCAGAGGTTGTTTGCATCACACCATGATTGAATTGCAGACAGTCTGTCAGATATGAGCAAGCTAGAGGAGGTGGCTGAGGGTAGCCTGAAGGAGAGTTGCGAGTCATCCGCATAACACTGGAAGTTAGAGATGAAAGTGGCAATCACACGTGTCAGGGCAGCCATGTAGACATTGAAGAACCAGGGGGATAGGTTAGAACCCTCGGGAACACCACAGGTTGAAAGAGTGATAGTAGAAAGGGCCCAAGTTCCGCCTGGAATAGGTGGTCAGAAAGGAAGGAGGTTAACCACGCCAGAGCCTGACCTGTGATTCCCAGGGTGTCACAGTGACGTGAGATCAGGATGTTGTGGTTTACCATGTCAAAGGCAGAGGAGAGGTCAAGAAGAATGAGGACATAGGGAGTGTTAGTGTCAAGATTTTAGAGCAGATCTTCACAGGTGTTCAGAAGAGCAGTTGCTGTGCCTTTAGAGAAAGCTGGACTGATGGTTGTGGAGGCAACCAGCAGATTCAGTGTGGAGGGTGAGCTGAGAGATGGCCAGCTTCTCCAGGAGTTTGCCCAGGAAAGGGGTGATAGAGATGGGGCGGTAGTTTGCCGAAATGGCAATGTATATCTAAGGAAATGTATATTTAGCCAGCATCGAAGTTCACACAGTATTGGCCAAGTGGAGTTATCCAGGATTAGGAACCACACCATCTTGTTCCACAATCTTCAGTTTACGCACAAGACTACATCCGTTCTCTTCTATATTTTGATTTAACAAAGTACAGGATATTGGTGGTCCTTTTATGTCTACGCTCACCCATATGCAGCAAAAAGCAAACGGAAACATAGGGCTATGATGTGAATTGCAGATGTTCTTACCGATTTGGTGACTCAAGATAACCTCGACACACCAGCACTGTTTAGGAGTGAAGGGGGTATCCCCCCAAGTATATATTTAAAATAATGTATTAAAATGGTGCATTTTACAGCACACATTCTCGCAGAATTGTGTAAATATCCTGAAGTTTACAATTTGTTCTGTAACACATGGAATCATCCAACAGTACATTGGACCATTTTTAATGCATTTTCATAATGCCCATACCCCACAATATATGTGAGCATAGTCATTGTAAAAAACATGCCATGTGCAATAACTGACAAACACTTGTCCACACTGCCTGTGCCCACAATATGTGCTAGCAATGCCTCTGTAAGAGCATCACATGTTGTTTGTTCGTAATAATGCCAATATGGCCACTGTAAGAAGACATTTCCATGCTTGGTATGCCAATGTTGTCTTTAAGAACACACTTGTGTTGGTTGTGCCAAATAATGACAGTGTGGCCACTGTAAGAAGACATTTTCCCGCTGGCTGTGATATTAAATGCCAGTAGTGGAATTATAACTTTCTATCACAAAAAAAATATATATGGTTACTGTAGGTTTTGATAATGTGCTTTGCTCAGTAGAGCTAATTCTTAGCATGACCGCAATAGGTACTGAAGTGATCACTAGAAATGAATGTTGTCCGATTAAAAAAAAGAGCAAAATGAGCCAGGACACATTGTTAGTCCATAAATAATATCCTTTTATTTAGTAGCTTGTTTTGCCAAGAATACTCATTTTGATTTTCATTCCTACTTGGAAAGTGCCATGCTCAGATTAAAACCAATGATATTTTTCTTCGGAGAGCACCAATGTACTGTTTACTTTTGTGTGTTGCCCATGGATTTGTTGTTATTACCGCTGGACTTACACATGTGTTACATTATTCACAAACACTAATAGTTAACACAAACTAGAGAGGTTTATGATTTGATAATTGTGTGGCATTTATAACGTGCCTGTGCACAAGTGGTTCTAGGCACGGAAAGACAAGGAGGGGAAAACAAAGGAAGGACAAAAAATGATCTTACTAGGCCTTGTGTCATTCAGATCGCACAAGTGCGGGGAAGAGGGAAGGGGAGAAGTGCTAGGAGGGAGAGGAAGGGGGACGTGCAGTTAGCTCACAAGTGCAGCCGGCGGGTGGGTCATAAGCGCAGAGAGAAGGGACAGTAGGGTTACAGATCCAGACCCTTAAGTGCTGGGGTGCCAGAGGCAGTGCGAGGGCAACTGGACATGCAGGAGCCTGGGCCTGTTTTCAGAGGGTGACCAGGTGACTACCTCATTCCTAGTCCATAGTGCCCTTTCCTCCATACTTTTGGGACATTCCGTCCTGTGGGATGGGACCGGAGCACTTTTGTAAAAAAGCATCAAATTTTGCAAAAATGTGTCCTTCTCTTTTTACGTGCACGTGGCCGTAACCCCGCCCTCCTGAGCTCTGCGCCGCGCTTCGCCCTTCAGTCCTTTTTCTATCGCCAGGTCTTTAAGCAATAATAGAGGATACTTATTAGAGGGGATGGTGGGCGGGCGTATGGAGGAAAGGGGGCTATGTACTAGTAGTAAGGTAGTCACTGCGGTGAGTAACTTTGTTATGCTCCTACATCCCGTCCCCTTTCCTCCATACTTTTGGGAGATTCCCAAGCACTCCGTACAAGAAATACGGGTGGATGGAACCTCCCTACTGAAACAGGTTTTTAAGTACAACCTGGCCGAACTGAGCATCGGCCTTGGAGCTCAGGTCCAAACAGTATTGCTTACAAAAAGCTGATGGGGAAGCCGGCGTGGCTGCTTTGGCAATGGTTTCCCAGGGAACATATTTCGGGAAGGCAACGGCAGCCGCCTTGCCCCGCACCAGATGGGCATGAATTCCTTTCGGAGGTTGAAGACCCTGAACAGAATAAGCCTCGGCAATACAGGAAGCAACCCATTGGGAGATAGTTGCTTTCAAGGCCGGTTTCCCTTTCGGGTCACCGAAGGTGACAAAGAGTTGGGAAAAGGTCCTAAGTTCCAATGTCCTGTCCAGGTAAAACTTAAGAGCTCGCCTGACATCTAGATTGTGCAACACCCTTTCGGCATCTGAAACCGGGTCTGGAAAAAAGACAGGCAAAGAAATGGACTGGTTCAAATGGAAATCAGTCACCACCTTGGGAAGGAAAGAGGGATGAGTCTGGAGGACAACCTTATCCTTATGAAAGATGAGGAACGGATGTTCTATGGACAAGGCCTGAATCTCACTGACACGCCTTGCCGACGTCACCGCAATTAAAAAGGCAACTTTCCAAGAAAGGTACCTTAACTCCACTGTAGCCATAGGCTCAAAAGGTTTATGACACAATGCCGTGAGGGCCACATTCAAATCCCACTTTGGATGTGGATTGCGGATCAGCGGATAAAGGTGCAACAGACCTGCAAAATGCCTCTTAATGACAGGATTGGTCAGCGAAAAATAACAACTGTCCATAGATAGATAAGCGGCAATAGCTGACAAATATATCTTGCAGGACAAAACATGAATACCTGAGGCCGCTAGGTGCGAGACAAAGGAAAGGACAGTGTCCAAAGTAGCACACCTGTGGTCCAGCTGCTTCGCTAAACACAAGTGGCAAATTCGAAGCCATTTGCTCCTGTACTGAGATCTAGTAGAGGGTTTCCTGGCCGCTTGGATGATGCTCATATTCACAACAGACAGGTTGAAACGCTCTAATGATTTGAACTCAGGCATCAAGCCACCAAGCTGAACGATTGTGGGGAGGGGTGCCATATCTGCTGATTATTCTGGTGCAGCAGGTTGGGAACCAGCGGCAGTCTGATCAGAGGCAAACCGACAGATGTTGAAGCTCTGAAAACCAGAACCTTGCTGGCTACCAAGGATCTATGAGTAATAGAATGCAATTTGTCATGGCCCTGAGCTTGAAAAGAGTACGATGAATTAGAGGAAGAGGAGGGAAAGCGTAAGCCTTCATGTTGTTCCACCGAATCTTGTGAGCATCCCGCAGAGAAGAGGCTCTGAGTCCGTTCCTGGAAGCGTAAAGAGGACGTTTCTTGTTCTCCAATGTCGCAAAAAGTTACACTACTGGAGTGCCCCATTGGCGAAAGATGCAGGAGAGAATCTACGTGTTCAGTTCCCACTCGTAGCAGGCCGTCGTCTGCTGGCTGAGTGAGTCTGCAGTCATATTTAGTTGACCCGGGAGGTGCACCGCCAGCAACCAAACACTATGCTGGACGGCCCATTCCCAAATCTGAATGGCAAGATCGACCAAGGGTGGCGACTTGGTGCCGCCCTGCTTGTTGATGTAAAACAAGGATCCGTGTTGATGCGCACTACCTTGTTCACTATGGACGGTGGGAAGGCCTTCAACGCCAAGAAATCACCAGAAGCTCCAGATAATTTATGTGAAGCTGTTTGTCCTGTGGCGACCAAAGATAAAAAATCTGGAGATGATCCATTGTCGCGCCCCACCCCATCAGGGAGGAGTCTGTTATAATCATTGTCTGCGGGCAGGGTTCCTGAAAAGGAGCACCCACAGACAGATTGCTGATTGAGAACCTCCATAGAAGGTCTGTCATCATGTAAGATGGTACCGGGATCATTTTGGTATCCGGATCTAACGCCTGAAGCTAGGAGCTCCGAAGAGCTAGCTGAGTCCACCTCATCTTGAGGCGAGCAAGGGGAAGAGCCAGCACACTTGAAGCCATGAGGCCCAGAAGTCTCTGGAACCACCATGCTGACATGCGCTCCGACTGAATAAACAGCTAACACTTCGCAAAGAGATCTGTCATCCTGTCCGCCGTCAAGTACACCTTGCAGTCTATCGTGTTCCAAAGGAAACCCAAAAATATCAGATCCTGAGAGATCGTCATGGAAGACTTCCGCCAATTCACTGACAGCCCAAGGTAGAACCGGAGCTGAAGGAGGAGATGAAGATTGGTTGAGGCTGTCAAAGGACAAGGGCTGCGCAGAAGCCAGTCTTACAAATATGGGTATACATGGGCACCCTTATTTGGCTGAAGAAAAGCTGCGATGACCGACATCATCTTCATGAAAACACGCGGCGCCGAGCTGAGACCAAAAGGGAGCACCCGGAATAGGAAGTGCTCCGCTCCCAGGTAGAACCGTAGATATTTCCGATGCGGTCTCCATATCAGAATATGCATATAAGCATCCTGAAGGTCCACTAAGCTGAGCCAGTCGCCCATCACAAGAGAGGACTTTATTTGGCAGGGCGTGATCATCTTGAATTTCTCATGGGGAAGAGAAAGGTTGAACTGGGATAGGTCGAGTATGGTGCGCAGGCCAGCCTGGTTGGGTTTGGGCACCGTAAACAGACCAGAGTAAAAACCTCTCTGGCCATGAGGTTCAGAAGCATCTGGACCTCGGTCCTGACAGAAGGCGTCCCAGTCTGCTGGAAGGGAGGTTGAAGGGTGGGGTAGGAGGGGGGGGCAAGCGGAAGCACGTCCGAGCGATAGACAAAACCCACCGGTCTTCGGTAATGGTCTGCCACGCCTCCAGATGAGACGAGATTCATCCTCCCACCGGAGTCTCGTGCGACCGCCCACAAATATAATTTGGTAGACTTTTTGGCGGGGAGACTACCTGCCCCTGAAGAGGAGGCTGATGGGCGAGAGAATAATTGGCCCCGTTGCTGTTTCCGGCGACACCCACCAGCAGGAGGATCAGTCCTGAGCGATCAGCGGTCTTGGACTCCCCTAAAGCCAGACAAGGATCGGGGTGGAGACCTGGATATCTGCGAATAAGGGGAATAAGGGACTTTGGACTGCCCCTTTCTCAAGACCGCAAGGACTTAGCGGTCTGAGTGCTCGTCTTAGTCTTCATGAGCTCGTCATCCGTGGATGAATGAAACAACTCCTTGCCGTCAAAAGGCAGGTCCAGAACTTTATCTTGGACCTCCTTGGAAAACTTTGTTGCTTGGAGCCAAGCTTGACGAGAGGTATCAACCCGCAACATGAGGCCATGAGCCGAAGTATCGACATGGTGTGCTGCGGCTTCAAGTATGTCCTGTGCCAAAACTCTTGCATCGAACAACCCGACCTTAAAGTCCTCCAGCCTGTCTGCAGTAATAAACTCCTGGAATTCTGCCAAATCTCTCCAAAGCTTCATATTTGCTGCTGCAAGAATCAGCTTGACGCAGCTGCAATGCCGAATTGGCAAAGATTTTCTTCCCCAAGGAATCCATCAATTTTTCTTCCTTGGCTAGAACTTGCGCCGCAGCAGAGGTGGTTGCGGAGGATGGCTTGGACTGCAGAGTGGCAGCCGCTACCACCCTAGAAGAAGGGAGCAGACAAGACGCCAAGGCTATTTTCTCAGAGGTGTGAAGGCTGTAACGGGCGTCAATTCTCTTGTTAACAAATAGCCCGTTGTGGGGTTTATATGCTTTTGAAGGAACAGGCCGGTGCACTCCTGTGGCGACAAGGTGAACGCCCCAGAGAGCACCCCCTCCTGCGGAGCAGGGGCCTCAGGAACTGGAATGTCAAGAAGGTTCACCATGTCCAGGAGCCATTCAAGGAATGCTCTGATCGAGCAGGGCTGATCGTCGCCATCCTGGTCTGCCAGAGGGTTGTCCAGCGCATCGGGATCAGATGACTGAGGCACAACCGGGTCTGCCGGTGTCTGCTCGATCAGAGACAATGGTGGCAGAGGAGGAAGAACCAAAAGTGGGCCAAGAGGAAGAGGAGGGATAACCGCCGGAGCAGCGGCTGTGGGGCAGGAACCACCAGAGTGACAGGAGCCACGGCCGGAACCGCCGGGGAAACCCTCGGAATGGGGGGTGGCACTGGAGGAGCGGGTTAGATCTCCTTAAACAGCCCCTTAAAATACTTCCTCATGGGGACAGAGTGCATGAGCCTCTGAAACTTCCCGAAAAAAGCATCCTCAGAAGATGACTTATGCATTGGGGTGGGTAGAGGCCGCTCGAAAGGGGCATATCCCCACGTATGCAACGAGGAAGGCTGGCAGGAAGGCCTGCCAACAATCGGGTCTGTGTAGACCAACGGGGCAAAAGCAGGAGACAGCAAGACCGTATACGGCAGCGGCATCCAAGGACGCCAATGTTAGGAAGGGTGGAACGGATTTGCACCGTCAAAAGCATGTGGAGACGGCTGTTCACCAAAAACAAGATTCCCAGCACCCGACGTCGACTGCGCAGGTGTAAGAGAAGAATCCAAAATGGCCACCAAAGACCATGAGGGGAGGGTTGCCATTTTGTCTGCGCCTGAGGAGACCTGCGTCACACGTGTAAGTGAAGCGGCAATCTCCACAGGTTGAACAAGGATCCTCGGCAGAGCCGGTACTGTGGGGCCTCAGATGTTTACAAGACATCTTAGAGATTGCCCTGATATTAGCCTACAAACGAGGAACCTCGGCCAAGCCGGTAACAAATGCTCCCTCGACAGAACCGTATCACTGCGAGCGTGGGAAGAATGAGGAATCAATCTCACAACCAAGACCTTTGGAGGCCTCTCAGTTCTGTCGGTACACACCTTAGCCTCGAGAAGAGGAACCTTGGACCTGTGTCCGGTACTTATAACACCCTCAAGAGGAGCCTCAAGCTCTGGCTGGGTACAGAAAACATTCACAGAGGCCTCGGGGAAAACCCCGGTGTCTGTAAGGAAAGCTCCAACGGAGACCTCAGAGCAAGCTCCGGTACCCAAAGCCTCAGAGGAACTGGGGCATTTAGCACCTGATAGGTGATCCTCGGAACGTAGTCCAGTATCAGCAGGCCCATCGCAGAAACCCTCAGAGAAAACTCTGGTACGCCTGTTAGGCCTGTAAGGCACCTCAGGGAGAGCTCTGGTAGAAGATCTGTGCAAGCCCCTCCCAGACCTGAAGGACCCTGGGAAGGAGTCCCATGGCCGGGGTGCCCTAAAAAGTAAGGAACCTACTGGGTGTCTTTTCTTCTCATCGATGAAAAGTTGAAGATGCAGGGGAGGAACACGCTGGAAGACTTCCTCCCACCGACGAAGACACCGCTAAAGTGCCCGGACCGAAAGGGAGTCGCAGTAAAACCACGAATCCCAACGGTGGTCCGGTCCAAGACACTCCAAGCAGACAGAATGGGGATCCGCCCTAGCGAACCGACGTTCGCAAGATGAACAGAAGACGAACACTAAACAATCCGGCATAGACGGACTAATGCGACCGCAGAACCGGAGCAGGAGAGAAGGACAATCGGAAAGAAAAAATATAACTTTCCAGTGATGCAAGTGTGTCCAGTCCCGACCGCACAGAGAAAAGGACTGAAGGGCGATGCGTGGGGCAGAGCTCAGGAGGGCGGGTTACAGCTACATGCGGTATCCCACACAAAAAGAGAAGGACACATTTTTGCAAAATGTTATGCTTTTTTACAAAAGCTCGCCGGTCCCGTCCCACAGGACGGAATGTCCCAAGAGTATGGAGGAAAGGGGATGGGACGTAGGAGAATTCAGAGCTGGAGAGATGCGTTCCCTGGGCTTGAGGCCAATTACAAATCATCCATTCCTGTTCTGGATAAGTTGTAAAGGTCAAAGAGTAGAGTCAGGAAGATTTAGAAAGAGGCTTTTGCAATAGTCCAGCCTTAAGTGGACCAGAGCTCTGGAGACAGTGTGCTTCTGGTGGAAAGTGAGAAAAGGAAGAATACCTCTGAGGAGGTGCAGCTGATAGTTTGATTTCTTGGAGACGTCAGAGATGTGAGGAGAGAAGGAGAGGGTGGAGTCGAAGATGATACTAAGGTTCTTAGCCTCACAGGAAGGAGCAGGAATAGGGCCCAGCTTGGGCAGCCAGAGAGAGAGAGGAAAGGAGGGAGCGGGTGTCCCAGTGAGGAACATCTCAGTCTTACTGACATCAGACAGACAGGGAGAGAAAAGTGCAGAAATAGAAAGTGAGAGAGAAAGAGAATGAGAGCGGAAAGAGAGAGATAGAGAGGGTGGGGTGCCAGATTGGTGATGATATGGCATAAACATCTAGCTCTCACTATTTGCTATTTGCAGTGTGTTCCTATTGTAGAACCGGAAGATTTCAGTTCTAAGCCCAGCATTCCCTACTGAATGAAATTCCATGATCCTGTACATATCACTTAAATGTTTAAATCCCCCTTCTGTCCTCATCCTTCTTGACCTTTCCTCTGCTTTTGACACGGCCAATCACGCCATCCTGATAAATCGACTCAGTGAGAACCTGGGCACGATGAACAATCTGGAAAGTCTAATTTGAAAGACATAGAAAGACTAGTAAACGAACGCTAGCGAGAGCCAGAGTGAAAAAAAGGGAAGAACATCTTCTGAGGATGCAAGTGCGTCCGGCCCCGATCGAGCAGAGAAAAGGACTGATGGGCGATGCGCGGGGCGGAGCCAAGGTGAGTGGAGTTTTGGCCGTGTGCCGGGCCCCGTGCAGGAAAGAGAGGAGGGACACATTTTTTAAAAGAATGTGGATGCTTTTTACAAAGTGCTCCGGTCCCGTCCCACAGGACGGAGAGATATCCCACAAGTATGGAGGAAAGGGGATGGGACGAAGGAGTAAGGGGTATTAAGGAATAGCAGTAGAGGTAAGGAAGTTGATAAGGCGAGGGAACCATCTATCAAAGAGGAGGAGATTGGCCTGAGGGCCCTGGACCAAGACGGTGCCATTTAAGTAGACATTAATGGTGGTCTTAGAGGGGTGAAAGCGGGCCAGGAGGGCCTTCCACGGGGTTCCACCATTCAAGGAGAAGAGGAAAAAGAAGAGAGAAGAGAGACCATATGGGGGGTCCATATGCCTAGAGAGGGAGCGACAAAGAGTATGGCGGTAAGGGTCTTTCTGGAGGAAGCACTGGTATAGGTATCAGCGATAGGGAGGCCTGGTTTGGATGGAGACCATGATGTCCATTTTGAGCTTCTTCCTGCCAGACTTAGTGAGGGGACAGGATAGTCGATACAAAAGCAGATAGAAAAGATAGGTGAGACAGCAAGCACCATAGGGCATGCAGGGAGGAAAGAGGGGGTAGGGAGAGGGGATCCCAAGAAGGGGAGGGAGAAGGGGAGGTCGGGCGGGGGACAGCCATGACAGAGGCACAGGGGGACATGAAAGGGAGGGG
This sequence comes from Ambystoma mexicanum, assembly GCF_040938575.1. Taxonomy (NCBI): domain Eukaryota; kingdom Metazoa; phylum Chordata; class Amphibia; order Caudata; family Ambystomatidae; genus Ambystoma; species Ambystoma mexicanum. The sequence continues at coordinate 72,676,577 of NC_090935.1, read as the reverse complement.
GGCACCACAAAGAACACTCTGTAGACCCGACAGCCTGGTCCTCTGTCCCTTACGAGCTCTATCAGAAGTGCAGCACTCCCCACAGAGCCTATCTACATCTTTCTAAACTCCTCTATGGACAATGCACCATTAGTGTGATGGCAACATTCCTGCCGGGCACGCAGATGTCAATGCATGTCTCCAAATACCATTCTGGTCAAAAGCTAGTTGGATGCCTCTGTGTCTACTGCTCTCATTCTAACGTTAACAATAAAAAACAGGACCACCCTCCTCTAAACTTTCAAGAAATTGGTGTTTATTTTAGTGACGTGTAGCTTTCATCAATGACTGTGTTGACTCTAACAAACATTCACTAGACAACAAAACTCTCACCCACAGATACTGAGACAAAAACAGGAGCTCATTTTGTTAAAATTAGTAATTTGGCAGCAGAGACCCGGTACGTTTACACTTTAATGTAAGTAGGTTCCTGCCACCAGATTTGTGTCATTTGCACTGAGGAGTGCAAATGTAAAGACAAAAGGCAGCGTCCAAACGTGTATGCCACCTTTTGCCCTTCACATTTGCACTCTGCAGGGAAAAATTTGTAAACACTGCCTGACATGATGCCATGCCATGTAGCGTTTTCTTTTAATTATGAGTGCTGCTTGCCATGTTCGCATAGCAAGCAGTGCTCACTGTTACAATTAAAAGCTGTCCAACATGCTTGCATGTCGTACAGTGTATAATTTTCATTTTAAACACTGTTTACCAAACACACATGGTAAGCACTGTTCACAATTAAAAATAAATGCTGTCTGGCATACAATCATTTCAGACAGTATTTGTAATTGTAAATGCTGACTACCATGCTTGCATGGCAGGATTCGTTTACAATGTATCCCAATGCGGTCTGCCTGCCTTATTGGTTGCTGGCGCAAATGCTGGAGCATTTGTATGGTGGAGAGGAAGGAGATGGTGGAAGTTGTGTTCCACCCTTCCCTCTCCTCCAAGCAAATGATTGAAAATGGGGGCTAACATTAATGGAAGGCGTGAAGGAATTATGCTTTCCATTACCGTTATGCCCTCATTGAACCGGAGCCCCATATGGTGGAAAAGAGGGATAAAGAGAGCTAGACAGACAGGGAGAGAAAAGGGCAGAAATGGAAAATGTGCTTAAGTGAGAGAGAAAGAGAATGAGAGAGGAAAAAGAGAGAGAGAGAGAGAGAGAAAGAAAGAGATAGAGAGAGAGAGAGAGAGAGAGAGAGAGAGAGAGAGAGAGAGAGAGAAAAAGAGAGAGAGAGAGAGAGAGAGAGAGAGAGAGAGAGAAGGGGTGGACGGGTTTTAGATTGGTGATGATATGCCATAAACATCTAGCTGTCACTATTTGCTATTTGCAGTGTGTTCCTATTGTAGAACCGGGAGATTTCAGTTCTAAGCCCGACTTTCCTACTGAATGAGATTCCATGATCCTGTACATACCACTTAAACGTTTAAACCCTCCTTCTGTCCTCATCCTTCTTGACCTTTCCTCTGCTTTTGACACAGACAATCACGCCATCCTGATAAATCGACTCAGTGAGAACCTGGGCATCACAGATAAGGCCCTGGAGTGGGTGACCTCCTTCCTCCTGCACCAACCATCACATGTCCAACTTGGGTCCTTTCTCCCCACCACCTTTCTCTTCACATGTGGCATTTTCCAGGGCGCTAACCTATCACCCTGGTTCTTCAATGTCTACTTGGCCCCTTTGGCCCACCTGATCTCTACCTTCTCCTCTAACTTTCAGTGTTAAGTGGATGACACTCCACTCTCTTTCATGTTCCCCTCAGCCTCCTCTACTCTCTTGCTCATTCCTCACTGTCTATCCGTGATTCAGGATTGGGGGGCCCTCAACGATATCTGCCTTAATGCAAGTAAGACTAAAATCCTTATTGGGACCCCTGCGCCTGATTTCCCTCTCTCACTTTGGCCACCCTCCTTGGACACCCCCTCCTTCTCCTTCCTGTGAGGCAAAAATCCTTGGTGTCATCTTCGACTCCACTCTCTCCTTCTCTCCTCACATCAGAGACCTGTCCAAGAAGGCACACTACCAGCTGCACCTCCTAAGATGTATTCTTCCTTTTGTCACTCCCCCCAGAAGCTCACTTTCTCCAGAGCCCTGGTTCCCTCCTGGCTGGACTTCTGCAACAGCCTCTTTCTTAATCTGCCTTCCTCTACTCTCCGCCCTCTGCAACGAATCCAGAACAGGACTACAAGACTTGTACTGAACTTCAGACCCAGGGACCATATCTCTCCAGCCCTGAAATCTCTACACTGGTTCCCGGTGGTTGTAAGGATCAAGTTCATGACCCTCAGCATCGTCCACAAGTCCTTCTGCAGCCGGGGCCCACATAACATCCAACTCTCTTGTCCAGAACACCTTCCTTCTCAAGCCCTTTTATCAGCCACCACAATCTCACTGAGGGTCAGATTCTTCTCCAGGCAGAGAGTGGAGGTTAGATCTCTCTCCTCTGCAGGTGCCTCCCTCTGGAATGGCCTCCCTGCCCCTCTCAAACTTGAGCCGGACCACCTAAAGTTCCGGAAGCATCTCAAGACCCTCCTTTTGCCTCTGCTATCTCTCTTTCTTTCTCCCCTGGTGAACTACCTGTCTGCTTCGCTGACTGGTTACCAGGTTCCTCCATGACCTGTCGGCCATTGCACTGCCTCCAGGCCTACTGTGCACTTAGGGGATGTAACTGTAACCCTACAGTCCCCAGCCTCCTTGCACTTACCCAGAGCCGTGCTGCCCAGGCAGTACATGCTCAGAACAATGCTGCCCTGATTCCACTTCCCCCTTCCCTCTCCCTGGCACCTCCCTCTTCCATCCCCCCTGCACTTTCCGTTATTTCACTTGCACAATGTGAATGACACAAGGCCTAGTAAGATAATTTGTTTGGTCCTCCCTCTGTCTTCCCTCCATTGTCTTGTCGCGCCTAGAAACACTAGTGTACAGGCGTTTTATAAATGACTCATATCATATCAATATCAAAGGGAGACATAGAGTGTTGTGTTGGTGAAATCACTCAAACCTTTGTGTACTGTTCCTTTTTGTATGGAATGGATAACAGGATAATAATATGTTGTAGTACAAATCTATCAATGTTATTGCAGCACTACTGCGATATTAACCTATTACAGCCTTGCTGTTTAATCAAAAATGTAATGGCCCTGCCGAGAAGTGCTCTAAATGTCAAGTTAAAAAGACCAGTATAACTAGGCCGTTGAGGAGTGCAATAATGCTGCCCTTTAAGAAGTAGTGAACTGACCATCACATCAAATATATGGCAGCCATTTGAGAAGTGAACATAGTGACTCAGAATAAAGAACATCAGCCCCTCCGAGAAGTGCTAAAACTGTGTCTTAAAAATGCAACACCTGACATGGTCTAATGTCTAAAAGCCCTTTCAAGAAGTGATGCACTGTTCCATTAAGGGTTTCTAGGCATGCTGAGAACTTCCACTACTATGGTGGACTCAATGAAGCGTCCTTGTCAGGGGCACAGAAAGGTTTTAGATCCTGGGTTAGGGGGCCCAAAAGACTCCTCAGTGGGCACCTCTCAGTACTAGTTCACTGCTTCAGTGACACATAGTAGTGACTATTGATTTATCTATATTATTTTCTTTTGTAATCTGAACTCCAGCACAGGGGGGGCATGTCTGTCTGTCTTCTGGTTCACTTCTTTGATCCTTTTCTTTCTGCACCTCTTCTGCCCTCTGCATCTCCCAACACCCCTCTACTCCTGACCCTTCTACATCTGCACCTCTTCTATCCCTCTTCATCTCCCAGAATCTCTCTACTCCTGACCCTTCTCCTTCTGCACCTTCTCTCCCTCAGCATCTCCTGGCACCTCTCTACTCCTGACCCTTCTCCTTCTGCACCTCTTCTCTCCCTCTATATCTCCGGTACCTCTATACTCCTGACCATTCTGCACCTCTTTTCTCCCTCTGCATCTTCCAGCACCTCTCTAGTCCTGACCCTTTTTTTGCACCGATTCTCTCCATGTCCATCTCCCAGCGCCTCTCTACTCCTTACCCTTTGCCTTCTGCACATCTTCTCTCCCTCTGCATCTCCCTGTGCCTCTCTACTCCTGACCCTTCTCCTTCTACACCTCTTCTCTCCCTCTGCATCTCCTGGCGCCTCTCTACTCCTAACCCTTCTCCTTCTGCACCTCTTCTCTCCCTCTGCATCTCCCGGCATCACTCTACTCTTGACCCTTCTCCTTCTGCACCTCTTCTCTCCCTCTGCATCTCCCGGTGCGTCTCTACTCCTGATCCTTCTCCTTCTGTACCTCTTCTCCCCCTCTGCATTTTCCGGCACTTCTCTACTCCTGAACCTTCTCCACCTCTTCTCTCCCTCTGCACATCCCAGCACCTCTCTACTCCTGACCCTTCTTCTTCTGCACCTCTTCTCTGCCTCTGCTTCTCCCGGTGCCTATCTACTCCTGACCCTTCTCTTTCTGCACCTCTTCTCTCCCTCTGCATCTTCCTTCACCTCTCTACTGCTGACTCTTCTCCTTCTGCACCTCTCCCTCTGCATGTCCGAGCAACTCTCTACTCCTGACCCTTCTCCTTCTGCACCTCTTCTCTCCCTCTGCATCTCCCTGCGCCTCTCTACTCCTGGCCCTTCTCCTTCTGCATCTCTTCTCTCGCTCTGCATCTCTCGCACCTCTCTACTCCTGACCCTTCTTCTGTACCACTTCTCTCCCTCTGCATCTCCCGGCAACTCACTACTCCTGACCCTTCTCCTACTACACCTCTTTTCTCCCTCTGTATCTCCCAGCACCCCTCTACTCCTGACCGTTCTCCTTCTGCACCTCTTCTCTCCCTCTGCATCTCCCAGCTCCTCTCTACTCCTGACCCTTCTTCTTCTGCACCTCTTCTCTCCCTCTGCATCTCCCGACACCTCTCTACTCTTGACCCTTCTCCTTCTACACCTCTTCTCTCCCTCTGCATCTCCTGGCACCTTTCTTCTCCTGACGCTTCTCCTTCTGCACCTCTTCTCTCCCTCTGCATCTCCCTGCACCTCTCTACTCCTGAGCCTTCTCCTTTTGCACCTCTTCTCTCCCTCTGCATCGCCCAGCACCTATCTATTCCTGACCCTTCTCCACCTCTTCTCTCCCTCTGCATTTCCCAGCGCATCTCTACTCCTGACCCTTATCCTCTGCACCTCTTCTCTCCCTCTGCATCTCCCGGAACCTCTCTACTTCTGAGCCTTCTCCTTCTGCACCTCTGCCGCTGCATGTCCCAGCACCTCTCTACTCCTGACCCTTCTCCTTCGGCACCCCTTCTCTTCCTCTGCATCCCCAGCACCTCTCTACTCCTGACCCTTGTCCTTCTGCACCTCTTCTCTCCCTCTGTATCTCCCGGCACCTCTCTACTCCTGACCCTTCTCCTTCTGCACCTCTCCCTCTGCATGTCCGAGCAACTCTCTACTCCTGACCCTTCTCCTTCTGCTCCTCTTCTCTCAATCTGCATCTCCCAGCACCTCTCTACTCCTGACCCTTCTTCTTCTGCACCTCTTCTCTCCCTCTGCATCTCCCGACACCTCTCTACTCCTGACCCTTCTTCTTCTACACCTCTTCTTTCCCTCTGCATCTCCCAGAACCTCTCTACTCCTGAGCCTTGTCCTTCTGCACCTCTTCTCTCTCTCTGCATCTCCCATCACCTATCTACTGCTGACCCTTCCCCTTCTGCACCTCTTCTCACCCTCTGCATCTCCCGGCACCTATCTTCTCCTGACGCTTCTCCTTCTGCACATCTTCTCTCCCTCTGCATCGTCCAGCACCTATCTACTCCTGACCCTTCTCCTTCTGCACCCCTTCTCTTCTTCTGCATCCCCCAGCGCCTCTACTCCTGACCCTTGTCCTTCTTCACCTCTTCTCTCCCTCTGCATCTCCCAGCACCTCTTTACTCCTGACCCTTCTCCTTCTGCACCTCTCCCTCTGCATGTCCGAGCAACTCTCTACTCCTGACCCTTCTCCACCTCTTCTCTCCCTCTGCATCTCTTGCACCTCTCTACTCCTGACCCATCTTCTGTACCACTTCTCCCCCTCTGCATCTCCCGGCAACGCACTACTCCTGACCCTTCTCCTACTACACCTCTTTTCTCCCTCATTATCTCCCATCACCCCTCTACCCCTGACCGTTCTCCTTCTGCACCTCTTCTCTCCCTCTGCATCTCCCAGCACCTCTCTACTCCTGACCCTTGTCCTTCTGCACCTCTTCTCTCCCTATGCATCAACCGACACCTCTCTACTCTTGAGCCTTCTCCTTCAACACCTCTTCTCTCCCTCTGCATCTCCCAGCACCTCTCTACTGCTGACCCTTCTCCTTCTGCGCCTCTTCTCTCCCTCTGCATCTCCCGACACCTCTCTACTCTTGACCCTTTTCCTTCAACACCTCTTCCCTCCCTCTGCATCTCCCAGCACCTCTCTACTCCTGAGCCTTCTCCTTCTGCACCTCTTCTCTCCCTCTGCATCGCCCAGCACCTATCTACTCCTGACCCTTCTCCTTCTGCACCTCTTCTCTCCCTTTGCATCTCCCAGAATCTCTCTAATTCTGAGCCTTCTACTTCTGAGCCTTCTCCTTCTGCACCTCTTCTCTCCTGTGCACCTCCTGTCACCTCTCTACTCCTGACCCTTCTCCTTATGCACCTCTTCTCTCCCTCTGCTTCTCCCGGCACCAATCTACTTCTGACCCTTCTCCTTCTGCACCTCTTCTCTCCCTCTGCATCTCCCAGCACCTCTACTCCTGACCCTTCTCCTTCTGCACCTCTTCTCTCCCTCTGCATCAAACAACACCTCTCTACTTTTGACCTTTCTCCTTCCACACCTCTTCTCTCCCTCTGCATCTCCCAGCACCTCTCTACTCCTGACCTTTCTCCTGCTGCACCTCTTCTCTTCCTCTGCATCTCCCGGCTCCTCTCTACTCCTGACCCTTCTTCTTCTGCACCTCTTCTCTGCCTCTGCTTCTCCCGGTGCCTATCTACTCCTGACCCTTCTCTTTCTGCACCTCTTCTCTCCCTCTGCATCTTCCTTCACCTCTCTACTGCTGACTCTTCTCCTTCTGCACCTCTCCCTCTGCATGTCCGAGCAACTCTCTACTCCTGACCCTTCTCCTTCTGCACCTCTTCTCTCCCTCTGCATCTCCCTGCGCCTCTCTACTCCTGGCCCTTCTCCTTCTGCATCTCTTCTCTCGCTCTGCATCTCTCGCACCTCTCTACTCCTGACCCTTCTTCTGTACCACTTCTCTCCCTCTGCATCTCCCGGCAACTCACTACTCCTGACCCTTCTCCTACTACACCTCTTTTCTCCCTCTGTATCTCCCAGCACCCCTCTACTCCTGACCGTTCTCCTTCTGCACCTCTTCTCTCCCTCTGCATCTCCCACCTCCTCTCTACTCCTGACCCTTCTTCTTCTGCACCTCTTCTCTCTCTCTGCATCTCCCGACACCTCTCTACTCTTGACCCTTCTCCTTCTACACCTCTTCTCTCCCTCTGCATCTCCTGGCACCTTTCTTCTCCTGACGCTTCTCCTTCTGCACCTCTTCTCTCCCTCTGCATCTCCCTGCACCTCTCTACTCCTGAGCCTTCTCCTTTTGCACCTCTTCTCTCCCTCTGCATCGCCCAGCACCTATCTATTCCTGACCCTTCTCCACCTCTTCTCTCCCTCTGCATTTCCCAGCGCATCTCTACTCCTGACCCTTATCCTCTGCACCTCTTCTCTCCCTCTGCATCTCCCGGAACCTCTCTACTTCTGAGCCTTCTCCTTCTGCACCTCTGCCGCTGCATGTCCCAGCACCTCTCTACTCCTGACCCTTCTCCTTCGGCACCCCTTCTCTTCCTCTGCATCCCCAGCGCCTCTCTACTCCCGACCCTTGTCCTTCTGCACCTCTTCTCTCCCTCTGTATCTCCCGGCACCTCTCTACTCCTGACCCTTCTCCTTCTGCACCTCTACCTCTGCATGTCCGAGCAACTCTCTACTCCTGACCCTTCTCCTTCTGCTCCTCTTCTCTCAATCTGCATCTCCCAGCACCTCTCTACTCCTGACCCTTCTTCTTCTGCACCTCTTCTCTCCCTCTGCATCTCCCGACACCTCTCTACTCCTGACCCTTCTTCTTCTACACCTCTTCTTTCCCTCTGCATCTCCCAGAACCTCTCTACTCCTGAGCCTTGTCCTTCTGCACCTCTTCTCTCTCTCTGCATCTCCCATCACCTATCTACTGCTGACCCTTCCCCTTCTGCACCTCTTCTCACCCTCTGCATCCCCCGGCACCTATCTTCTCCTGAAGCTTCTCCTTCTGCACATCTTCTCTCCCTCTGCATCGTCCAGCACCTATCTACTCCTGACCCTTCTCCTTCTGCACCCCTTCTCTTCTTCTGCATCCCCCAGCGCCTCTACTCCTGACCCTTGTCCTCCTTCACCTCTTCTCTCCCTCTGCATCTCCCAGCACCTCTTTACTCCTGACCCTTCTCCTTCTGCACCTCTCCCTCTGCATGTCCGAGCAACTCTCTACTCCTGACCCTTCTCCACCTCTTCTCTCCCTCTGCATCTCTTGCACCTCTCTACTCCTGACCCATCTTCTGTACCACTTCTCCCCCTCTGCATCTCCCGGCAACGCACTACTCCTGACCCTTCTCCTACTACACCTCTTTTCTCCCTCATTATCTCCCATCACCCCTCTACCCCTGACCGTTCTCCTTCTGCACCTCTTCTCTCCCTCTGCATCTCCCAGCACCTCTCTACTCCTGACCCTTGTCCTTCTGCACCTCTTCTCTCCCTATGCATCAACCGACACCTCTCTACTCTTGAGCCTTCTCCTTCAACACCTCTTCTCTCCCTCTGCATCTCCCAGCACCTCTCTACTGCTGACCCTTCTCCTTCTGCGCCTCTTCTCTCCCTCTGCATCTCCCGACACCTCTCTACTCTTGACCCTTTTCCTTCAACACCTCTTCCCTCCCTCTGAATCTCCCAGCACCTCTCTACTCCTGAGCCTTCTCCTTCTGCACCTCTTCTCTACCTCTGCATCGCCCAGCACCTATCTACTCCTGACCCTTCTCCTTCTGCACCTCTTCTCTCCCTTTGCATCTCCCGGAATCTCTCTAATTCTGAGCCTTCTACTTCTGAGCCTTCTCCTTCTGCACCTCTTCTCTCCTCTGCACCTCCTGTCACCTCTCTACTCCTGACCCTTCTCCTTATGCACCTCTTCTCTCCCTCTGCTTCTCCCGGCACCTATCTACTTCTGACCCTTCTCCTTCTGCACCTCTTCTCTCCCTCTGCATCTCCCGGCACCTCTCCACTCCTGACCCTTCTCCTTCTGCACCTCTACTCTCCCTCTGCATTTTCCAGCACCTCTCTACTCCTGACCCTTCTCCTTCTGAACCAATTCTCTCCCTCTGCATCTCCCAGCACCTCTCTACTCCTGACCCTTCTCCTTCTGCACCTCTACTCTCCCTCTGCATCTCCCAGCACCTCTCTACTCCTGACCCTCTCCTTCTGCACCTCTTCTCTCCCTCTGCATCTCCCAGCACCTCTCTACTCCTGAGCCTTCTCCTTCACGTGCTTCTCTCCCTCTGCATCTCCTGGCACCCCTCTACTCCTGACCCTTCTCCTTCTGCACCTCTTCTCTCCCTCTGCATCTCCCAGCACCTCTCCACTCCTGACCCTTCTCCTTCTGCACCTCTTCTCTCCCTCTGCATCTCCCAGCACCTCTCCACTCTTGACCCTTCTCCTTCTGCACCTCTACTCTCTCTCTGTATTTTCCACCACCTCTCTACTCCTGACCCTTCTCCTTCTGCACCTCTCCCTCTGCATCTCCTGGCACCTCTCTACTCCTGACCCTTCTCCTTCTGCACCTCTCCCTCTGCATCTCCTGGCACCTCTCTACTCCTGACCCTTCTCCTTCTGCACCTCTACTCTCCCTCTGCATCTCCCAGCACCTCTCTACTCCTGACCCTCTCCTTCTGCACCACTTCTCTCCCTCTCCATCTCCCAGCACCTCTCTACTCCTGACCCTTCTCCTTCTGAACCAATTCTCTCCCTCTGCATCTCCCAGCACCTCTCTACTCCTGACCCTTCTCCTTCTGCACATCTACTCTCCCTCTGCATCTCCCAGCACCTCTCTACTCCTGACCCTCTCCTTCTGCACCTCTTCTCTCCCTCTGCATCTCCCAGCACCTCTCTACTCCTGAGCCTTCTCCTTCACGTGCTTCTCTCCCTCTGCATCTCCTGGCACCCCTCTACTCCTGACCCTTCTCCTTCTGCCCCTCTTCTCTCCCTCTGCATCTCCCAGCACCTCTCCACTCCTGACCCTTCTCCTTCTGCACCTCTTCTCTCCCTCTGCATCTCCCAGCACCTCTCCACTCTTGACCCTTCTCCTTCTGCACCTCTACTCTCTCTCTGTATTTTCCACCACCTCTCTACTCCTGACCCTTCTCCTTCTGCACCTCTCCCTCTGCATCTCCTGGCACCTCTCTACTCCTGACCCTTCTCCTTCTGCACCTCTCCCTCTGCATCTCCTGGCACCTCTCTACTCCTGACCCTTCTCCTTCTGCACCTCTACTCTCCCTCTGCATCTCCCAGCACCTCTCTACTCCTGACCCTCTCCTTCTGCACCACTTCTCTCCCTCTCCATCTCCCAGCACCTCTCTACTCCTGACCCTTCTCCTTCTGCACCTCTACTCTCCCTCTGCATCTCCCAGCACCTCTCTACTCCTGACCCTCTCCTTCTGCACCTCTTCTCTCCCTCTGCATCTCCCAGCACCTCTCTACTCCTGAGCCTTCTCCTTCACGTGCTTCTCTCCCTCTGCATCTCCTGGCACCCCTCTACTCCTGACCCTTCTCCTTCTGCACCTCTTCTCTCCCTCTGCATCTCCCAGCACCTCTCCACTCCTGACCCTTCTCCTTGTGCACCTCTTCTCTCCCTCTGCATCTCCCAGCACCTCTCCACTCTTGACCCTTCTCCTTCTGCACCTCTACTCTCTCTCTGTATTTTCCACCACCTCTCTACTCCTGACCTTTCTCCTTCTGCACCTCTCCCTCTGCATCTCCTGGCACCTCTCTACTCTTGACCCTTCTCCTTCTGCACCTCTCCCTCTGCATCTCCTGGCACCTCTCTACTCCTGACCCTTCTCCTTCTGCACCTCTACTCTCCCTCTGCATCTCCCAGCACCTCTCTACTCCTGACCCTCTCCTTCTGCACCACTTCTCTCCCTCTCCATCTCCCAGCACCTCTCTACTCCTGACCCTTCACTTTCTGAACCAATTCTCTCCCTCTGCATCTCCCAGCACCTCTCTACTCCGGAGCCTTCGCCTTCTGCACCTCTTCTCTCCCTCTCCATCTCCCAGCACCTCTCTACTCCTGACCCTCTCCTTCTGCACCTCTACTCTCCCTCTGCATCTCCCAGCACCTCTCTACTCCTGACCCTCTCCTTCTGCACCACTTCTCTCCCTCTCCATCTCCCAGCACCTCTCTACTCCTGACCCTCTCCTTCTGCACCACTTCTCTCCCTCTCCATCTCCCAGCACCTCTCTACTCCTGACCCTTCTCCTTCTGAACCAATTCTCTCCCTCTCCATCTCCCAGCACCTCTCTACTCCTGAGCCTTCTCCTTCACGTGCTTCTCTCCCTCTGCATCTCCTGGCACCCCTCTACTCCTGACCCTTCTCCTTCTGCACCTCTTCTCTCCCTCTGCATCTCCCAGCACCTCTCCACTCCTGACCCTTCTCCTTCTGCACCTCTTCTCTCCCTCTGCATCTCCCAGCACCTCTCCACTCTTGACCCTTCTCCTTCTGCACCTCTACTCTCTCTCTGTATTTTCCACCACCTCTCTACTCCTGACCCTTCTCCTTCTGCACCTCTCCCTCTGCATCTCCTGGCAACTCTCTACTCCTGACCATTCTCCTTCTGCACCTCTACTCTCCCTCTGCATCTCCCAGCACCTCTCTACTCCTGAAACGTCTTCTTCACGTGCTTCTCTCACCGCTGCACTTCTTTTTCATCTACACCTTTTCTCTTCTATCTCCTTCTTTCTGTCTCTCACTTACTACCATACGCCTCTCCTCTCCACCTGTCTCATGGACCCATATGCCCCCATCCTTCTCTGTGCATCACTCCCTACAAGCCTCTCCCAATACACTCCTCTTTTCGTGCTTACCACTCTCACTACCGACCACTCTCCCTGACACCACCTCGCCCCTTATATTGCTCTTTACGTGAACAACCTGTTCTCATCTCCAAGACTAGCTGCCGTAAACATACCCAGTAACCACTTTTAGAAAGTGATGTAAGTAGAGGGTTTCTAGGCACGCTGAGAGCAGGCATGACTGAAATATGGCAGCCTCTACTGCTTAAGCCTCTGGGCACTCCACTGCACCTATCCCTCACTTGCTCGCCAGGCTTTCCACATCTCTGCAGGTGCTAGGGTACCCCTGTTTCAATGTTTCTCACTCTCGGCATCTCTCTGCAGCTCTCCTTCGCTTGCTCGACACAGACCATTCTCTTCTGCTTTCCTCTCCCCCTGCATCTTCTTGCTGGCATGACTTCCTAATTTTCACTCACTCCCCTCTTTACTCCTCGCTTCACTGAACTGCTTCTTCCCATGCCCTCCCGACTTTTGACGCTCTATTCATGCCTGCCATCCACTCAAATAGGCTGAATCGTCTATAACCTCTCCTGAGCATCCCTCGCCCCCTCCCTTCTACTCCTGACCGCCTACTTATTTTGCCTTTGCTCGCTTGTAGCGAGTAGCAGAAGGATCCGTGACATGTGAGCCGTGCCACAGCTTGTCACTGCATGCTATGTCTTTGTTGTGCTCTAGGTATTACATTGTTACAAATACCATCTGCCTGCAACAGGATGGAAGCATGCTGTGATATACGGTAGCACATATTCATATGTAACTCCTCTCCTGTTGCTTTCATGTCCCCTGATCCTACCTCTCTGCTCTTCTGAGCAAGTCCATTCTCACATCCTCCGCAGCACCGTGTTTCCGCTCCTCTTCCCCAATGGCACCCGCAATCCTTTATAACGGCTCATTGAAGGCATGAAGGGTCTTCTAAAAAATCACGGAGTTTTGCACGTACTGTGTCTGGTTCCCCCTTAACACATTTTAATGTGTTTTTCTGTTATTTGGGAAACATTTATTTTAGAATAAACAAGTGTTCTGTTGCAGCTACTTTCTCCTCCCTGTGTGTAATGAGATCAGGCTCAACCATAAGAACTTGTCCAGCGCAGGCCAGCGACATGTGGCTGAGTCATAGATTCCTTCCCCACTCCCTTGCCTCACACCTGAAGCGCTTTCCCGAGCTCCTCTACCAGTGCGCAATGGCATCACGCTCGGCCATGCCTCTGCTAATGAGAGCTTGGGCAGCACAAGATACAGAGAGCAAGGCAGGACATTCTGCAGAGCAGGAGCTTCCGTCTCGACTCCCTTGCCTCACTCCTCAACCACTTACTCAAGCTCCTCTACAAGTGCGTCATTACATCACACTCGGCCATACACTCTGCTAATAAGAGCTTAGCACACAGCGCGAGATACAGAGAGCAAGGCAGGACATTCTGCAGAGCAGGAGCTTCCGTCTCGACTCCCTTGCCTCACTCCTCAACCACTTACTCAAGCTCCTCTACAAGTGCGTCATTACATCACACTCGGCCATACACTCTGCTAATAAGAGCTTAGCACACAGCGCGAGATACAGAGAGCAAGGCAGGACATTCTGCAGAGCAGGAGCTTCCGTCTCGACTCCCTTGCCTCACTCCTCAACCACTTACTCAAGCTCCTCTACAAGTGCGTCATTACATCACACTCGGCCATACACTCTGCTAATAAGAGCTTAGCACACAGCGCGAGATACAGAGAGCAAGGCAGGACATTCTGCAGAGCAGGAGCTTCCGTCTCGACTCCCTTGCCTCACTCCTCAACCACTTACTCAAGCTCCTCTACAAGTGCGTCATTACATCACACTCGGCCATACACTCTGCTAATAAGAGCTTAGCACACAGCGCGAGATACAGAGAGCAAGGCAGGACATTCTGCAGAGCAGGAGCTTCCGTCTCGACTCCCTTGCCTCACTCCTCAACCACTTACTCAAGCTCCTCTACAAGTGCGTCATTACATCACACTCGGCCATACACTCTGCTAATAAGAGCTTAGCACACAGCGCGAGATACAGAGAGCAAGGCAGGACATTCTGCAGAGCAGGAGCTTCCGTCTCGACTCCCTTGCCTCACTCCTCAAGCATTAACCCAAGCTCCTCTACCAGTGCGCAATGACGGCCAGGCACTCTGCTAATAAGAGCTTGGGCAGCATGAGATAAGGAGAGCAAGACAGGACATGCGGCAGAGCTGGAGCTTGCTTCCCCACTCCCTTGCCCCACTCCTGAAGCACTTTCCTGAGCTCCTCAACCAGAGCATAATGACATGCTCGGCCATGCCTCTGCTAATAAGAACCTGGCAAACAGTGCAAGACACAAAGGGCAAGACCGGACATTCTGAAGAGCAGGTGCTTTCTTCCTCGCTCACTTGCCTCACTCCTGAAGCGCTTTCCCAAGCTCCTCCACCGGTGTATAATGGCATCACTCAAGGCCATGCCTCTGCTAATGACAACCTAGTAAACAGTGCACGACATGGAGGGCAAGACAGGGCATTCTGCAGAGCAGGTGCTTTCACCCCTGCTCCCTTGCCTCACTCCTCAAGCACTTTCCCAAGCTCCTCTACCAGTGCGTAATGACATCACGCCCTGCCGTGCACTCTGCTAATAAGAGCTTGGACAGCGCGGGACATGGAGAGCAAGATGGGGCATGCGCCAGAGTAGTAGCTTCCTTCCCCGCTCCCTTGCCTCACTCCTCAAGCACTTTCCCAAGCTCCTCTACCAGTGCGTAATGACATCACGCCCTGCCGTGCACTCTGCTAATAAGAGCTTGGACAGCGCGGGACATGGAGAGCAAGATGGGGCATGCGCCAGAGTAGTAGCTTCCTTCCCCGCTCCCTTGCCTCACTCCTCAAGCACTTTCCCAAGCTCCTCTACCAGTGCGTAATGACATCATGCTCGGCCATGCGCTCTGCTAATAAGAGCTTGGACAGCGCGGGACATGGAGAGCAAGATGGGGCATGCAGCAGAGTAGTAGCTTCCTTCCCGCTCCTTTGCCTCATTCCTCAAGCACTTCCCCAAGCTCCTCTACCAGTGCGTAATGACATCACGCCCTGCCGTGCACTCTGCTAATAAGAGCTTGGACAGCGCGGGACATGGAGAGCAAGATGGGGCATGCAGCAGAGTAGTAGCTTCCTTCCCGCTCCTTTGCCTCATTCCTCAAGCACTTCCCCAAGCTCCTCTACCAGTGCTTAATGACATCACGCCCTGCCGTGCACTCTGCTAATAAGAGCTTGGACAGCGCGGGACACAGAGAGAGAGACAGGACATGCGGCAGAGTAGCAGCTTCCTTCCCCGCTCCTTTGCCTCATTCCCACCCCCTTTGATGTGTTAACCTCAAGCGTCTGTGATGATAAATCAAAAATAAAGGCAGATTACCTCAACATTGTGTCTCCCATTTTTCTCTCAAATGCAATACTGCAAACACTGCAGCAAGACAAAATTGCTTAAAAATTGCAATGGATTGTTGAAATATTTTTGCCATGAACATCCAGACCATTATTAGTCTTTTATTAGCCTGCAGGTGTGTTGCTGTGTGGTGAACAGACATCCTCTCATACCTTCTCTCTTCCCCATGGGGCTATACATTTCTTTTAAGTGCCATTTTCAGGGAAGAAAAAGACTATTACTGTTTTTAACCAGTTGTTGTAGAGGGTCGACTGATCTAGGTCTGCTACATCTAAGATTGCCTGAAATATTGTCTTTCAGATAGAAACTCAGATCCCCCTGACGCTTTATAACCTTTATTACTCTATTAAAGTATTTTCAGAGTTTTCCATTTGTTGATGCTGTGAGGAACTTGTAAAGTGCACATGCATCAGCTATAATTAAAGTCTACCAATGCATAATGAGCGACAGGATGCATGTAAGGAAATCTACAGTATCAGCCGAATGCATGTCAAGTGGCTTCAAAGAATGAAGAGGGACATCCAAATCACCTGCTGGAAACAGTTTAAAACCACATGCCTTGGGATCCGGAATGAGTGATACATTTCTTCTTTTTTTCTTTTTTCAACACATAAAAAACCTAAAACCAATGTTCTAGGACAATACATATAATCAAAATCACACAAATACTTGGAAAACAACAAAAACAGGAGATCAAAAGACCAATTTTAACAATAATGTGAACTACTGCCAGGTAGACTAAATACTCCTCTAGAACTGCTGCAGGGTATTCAGGTATTACCATGGAGAGCTTGTGTATATTATTGACATGATTAATGAATAATCATGCTGTCGGACTGCCATGTTTTTCATCACAGCATCCATTGTGAGCTTCTACGAGGCTTTCCTTTTTTTGTTTGGAAGCTTTCCAGGTGTCCCAGGCAGTGGAGCTGTCCACGAGTTTGCAATACATTTTAACGGAGGTTCGGGTTCACTAAAAGGCAAACTTGACAGTAGGGACATTGGATGAGATTGCGCCAGCAGGGTGCCTTTCAGAGGCATGTGGGGCTGGGACAGAGTCAGTCCCTGATGTCTGATAAAGTTGCAGTCTTGTGGAGGTGTAATTCCTTGAACCCAGGAACCAAAAGTGCACACCCTGCCCATGCATTGTTGTACCTCTTTCGGTGTAAATTGTGTCCCTAACTGATGTGCAGGAGCGGTGCGGAGGGTCTATGTTTTTTTTTAAATAGCCATAAGACCACAGACCGTTGGGCACTGACTAGGGCATGCTTTAAATGTTTATGGCTCAGGTCAAGAACGAAAAACTGGTTGAATATGGAACAGCCCATAGCGTGCCTGGGGTGTAATTGGCCAGAGGAAGATCTCTTACATTTTGTAATGTTTTGCCATGTTTACCAAGACATTAGGAACAGGACTATTGTACCTCTGCTTAGAAACGCAGGTTTTTTCCAAGTTAGACCGGCGCTTATATTCTTGCCAGTTGCTTGGGGCTGCCTAGAATTTTTAAGGAAAGCTTGGTATCGGCGGCAGAAACTGTTTGAAAGATGAAACCGTACATGCATTTTTACCTTTTTATTCTGATGTTTTTAACATATGTGTAGAAATATGTACCGATACCCACAAAGCCTGTTTTTTAACGGGCATGACTATTGTACAATGTGTGTATTGCTATTTGTAAACTTTTTTTTTATCCAAATACATTTTATTGATGATGATGATGATATTAATATCTCCTTATGAATGTCACTAGAATATAGCACAATGAAGCAAAACTGATTTGTGCAGGATCAAATATTTGATCAAGCAGGAAGCCCCAATAGTACGCACTTCTCCTGCTACCACAGTCCACAGATTATAGACTACACCGACCCTGTTTATCTGAGCAGTGGAATAACTTGTGATAGCCAGAATATAGACTACACTGACCCCCATGCATCTGAGCAGCGGAATAACTCACAATAGCCAGATTGTAGACTACACCAACCCCATGCGTCTGAGCAGAAGAGTAATTTACAAAAACCAGAATATAGACCACAGCACCCCCCTGCATCTGAACAGCAGAGTAACTCTCAATAGCCAGAATATAGACTACACCGACGCCATGCATCTGACCAGCGTAATAACTCACAATAGCCAAAATATAGACTACACCCACCCCATTGCATCTGAGCAGCAGAATAATTCACAATAGCCAGATTGTAGACTACACTGACCCATGTATCTGAGCAGAAGAACAAGTTACTTTCTTACCTGGTAACGTTCTTTCGACAGGATGTTCCTCCGACGTATTCCATATCTTTGATATACGTTTCCAGCTTGCTGGCCTCAAAAACATTTTCTCTGTAGAGGGCGCTGCGCGTCGACGTCTGGCGAGTCGATGTCCCTCGACGGCCACCGTATCGGCGCCGACGTCACCATGCCCATAAATAGACACGCGCTGCGTCCGTTGCTCAGTTCCGTTTTGTAGTATAAGAAAGACATGCCTGAATTGGTTGGTAACCTTGAAGGAGCGAAAGCTGCAACCACAAGGGAAGTTATCACTGCGGGGATGGATGGGAGGGGTGATAAGGAATACGTCGGAGGAACATCCCGTCGAAAGAGCGTTAACAGGTAAGAAAGTAACTTGTTCTTCGAAGGGATTGTATCCTCCGAAGTATTCGTTATCTTTGATAGTCTCCCATAGCAGTGGTATGTAATTGGAGGAGGGAGTGATAGTGTTATCCCTTTAGGGATGGACCGAGTGTAATACGGCTTTGCCAAATCTGGTCTCTTGAGCAGTGGAGGAATCCAGATTGTAAAATGTTGTGAATGTATGTGCGGACAACCATGTGGAAGCCGCACATATGTCCCGGACCGGTACCCCTCTCTGGAGAGCCGAAGAAGCTGCGATACCCCTGGTTGAATGAGCCCTGAGGTTTTGGGGTGGCTCTTTCCCTGCTAGTCTATAACATTCCAGGATGGCCAAGATAATCCACCTGGAGATGGTTTGTTTTGTTATGGGTAGTCCCAACTTGTGACCCGAGTAGCCTACAAACCGCTGGTCTGCTTGCCTGATTCTAGCCATTCTTCTGATGTAAAAGCTGAGAGCTTGCCTAGGGTCCAGCATGTGTAGCCTTTCCTCCTCTTTCCCCGGATGGGGAGGAGGGTAGAATGAAGGCAAGGTAATTTTCTGAGTAATATGGAATTCAGAAACTACCTTTGGGAGAAAATTAGGCTTCACCTGGAGGACAACCTTGTCCTTGTGGAAGATTGTATGTGGGGGTTTACAGGAGAGAGCTTGAAGCTCA
The DNA here is from genome assembly GCF_040938575.1 of Ambystoma mexicanum. Classification (NCBI taxonomy): domain Eukaryota; kingdom Metazoa; phylum Chordata; class Amphibia; order Caudata; family Ambystomatidae; genus Ambystoma; species Ambystoma mexicanum. The sequence continues at coordinate 72,657,714 of NC_090935.1, read as the reverse complement.
CTCACACTCCTAGCCGATGTTAGTGCTACAAGTAGGACAGTTTTAAGTGTGAGAAATCTTAATGCGCAAGAGTGAAGTGGCTCGAATGGAGTGCCCATTAAGAAGTTTAAGACAAAATTTAAGTCCCATAATGGAACCTGGAATGGTTTTGGAGGGTAAACATTAGTCAGACCCTTGAGAAATTTTACCACTAGAGGAATTTTAAAATACGATGGTTCCTCCGCAGTGCGCTTGAAGATAGAAAGCGCTGCGAGATAGCCTTTTACAGTGCCAACTTGAAGGCCTGAGTTTGCCAAGTAGAGTAGAAACGATAGCACCGTTGGTGTACCACATGGAAAAGGGTCGATATTCTCTTCCCTACACCAGCTGCAAAACTTGTTCCAATGGTAGCGGTATAAAGACTTTGTTGCTGGTCTTCTGGCTGAAAGCAACACCTCCATGACGTCATCAGGGAGATCCCAATCCTTGTACCTCAACCTTTCAGAAGCCAAGCGTAAAGGTTGAGGGTTCTGATGTCTGGATGGAGAACCTGACCTCCCTTCTTAGAGAGAAGATTCTCTTTGAGTGGAAGACGGATTGGAGGACAGATGGACATATCTAGAAGGTCCGGGTACCACGTTCTCCTGGCCCAGTCCGGGGCAATTAGGATCATGGTTTTCCGGAATCTTCTCAACCTCCTGATCATTTGAGGAATAACAGGGACTGGTGGAAACGCGTAGAGGAGTGGAAACTCCCAGTCCACTACGAACGCGTCTCCCAGAGCTCCTCTCGGGGGAAATTCCCTTGAACAGAACAGATCGCACTTCCTGTTGGTGCTTGTGGCGAACAGATCCACCTGAGGGGTTCCCCAAAGGGCAAAGATCTCTTGAAGGACTTCCTGAGCTAGCTCCCATTCGTGGGAGACTGTGCTCTGCCTGCTCAGAGCGTCCGCTGTCAAATTCTTCTCTCCGGCTAGATGGACAGCCGATAGAGAGATCCCTTCCCGAATTGCCCAAAACCAGAGCTGCATTGCCTCTCTGCACAGTGGTAGTGAACCTACGCCTTCTCTTTTGTTGAGTTAGTGCATGGCCACCGTGTTGTCCGTCATTATCAGGATATTTCTCACCTGTACTGATGGCAGGAAAGCTTTCAGCACTAGTCTGATCGCTCTCAGCTCTAATATGTGGATATGTAGTCTGGACTCCGATGGAGACCAACGACCGCTGATGGTCAAGTCGTTGGCATGGGCTCCCCACCCTGTGAGCGAGGCGTCTGTGACTACTGTTATCTCCGGCCATGGTTGCCAAAACAGTTCTCCTTTCAAGATGTTCTCTGAATAAGCCCACCACTGAAGGTCGTGGGCTACCTTGTCCGGAATCCGGAGGAGGTCTGACATTCTCCCTGAGAATTGTGACCACTGACTTCTCAGTACCCACTGAAGAGATCTCGTTCTCAGGCGAGTCTCTGGCACAAGGAAGATGCAGGATGCCATGAGGCCTAGCAACCTCAAAAAGTCGAAGGCTGGGAGACGTTGGGCATTTTGAAACTTGGTGACCATCTGTAGAATATCTTGAGCCCTCACCTCTGGTGGCGAGGCTTTTCCCAGGGAAGTGTCCAGGACCACTCCAATGAACTGGAGTCTCTGAGATGGTATCATCTGTGACTTCTTTAAATTGAGGGAGAAGCCCAGTCTGTGAAGGAAGAGGCAGACATAATCTAGCTGGATCCGGGCCTGTTCCGAAGATACGGCCCTGATCAGCCAATCGTCCAGGTAGGGATAGACGTGGATCCCTTCCCTCATTAGACTCGCCGCCACTACCGACATCAGCTTGGTGAAGACCCTCGGGGCGGAGGTCAGCCCAATGGCAGAACTCGAAATTGATAATGAGAGTTGCAATTGCGAACCTCAGGTATTTCCTGTGCTTGAGATGGATTGGCACATGGAAATAAGCATCCTGAAGGTCCAGAGATACCAGCCAGTCCTAGAGCTGGAGGGCCTGAAGGATCTGAGAGAGAGTTACCATCTTGAACTTGTCCTTCCTGAGGAACTTGTTCAATTCTCTTAAGTCCAGGATGGGTCTCAGTCCTCCGTCCTTCTTTGGTATGAGAAAGTAGGGGGAGTACCAGCCCTTGTTCCTGTCCACTACAGGTACCGGTTCTATGGCACCTTTCTCTAGCAGGTCCATAATTTCCTGCAAGAGGAGCGGATCTGGAACTTTTCGGGAGCTGTTCCCCGGTGGATGACTCTAAGGGATGTGTAGAAAGGGTAGGCAGTAACCTTGGGCAACTGTCTCCAACGCCCAAGCATCTGACGTTATAGCCTGCCATTCCATCAGATGGTGAGTTAACCTGCCCCCTACAAGTGTCTTGTGTGCAAAGGCCTCAGAGTGGTTTGGGGGCGGCTGATGCAGATGCCGAAGGTAAAGAGGCACCTGCTGCTGCTGCGGTCTTAGTACCTTTGACCCGTCCACCTCGGGTGGATCTTCTTTGGCCTCTTTGAGCCGGCTGTCCTCTGCCTTTTCCGAATGCGGAATAATAGCGAAAGGACTTTCCTCTCCCAGAGGTTCCTCAGGGGCGAAAAGGAGTTTGGCGGATAGCAGCTCCTAAGGATTTTGATGCTACTTTAGAAGTCTGTAACTTTTCCAGACTGTCATCAGCCTTTTTTCCAAATAACGAAGAGCCGTCAAAGGGCATATTCAAAAGTCTGGCCTGTACATCTGGAGCAAAGCCAGACTTTCGCAAGCACGCATGCCTGCGGATTGTTGTACTAGCCGCCATGGCCCTGCTGATACTGTCAGTGGAATCAATGCCAGTTTGAAGAGACTCGCACATGGCATCTTTGCCATCTTGAATGATGTTAAGGAAGGCTTCCTTCTCCTCTCCATCGGGTATGTAGTCAGCCGCTGATGAAGCACACTCCCATAATGTGTGACTGAACCTGACGAGCGTACAGGTGGCGTTGATGGACTTCAACGCCATACTACAGGCAGAGAAGACTTTCTTTGCCATAGAGTCGTACCTCTTGTCATCCCTGTCCTGTGGGACAGTAGGGTAAGCAGTCCTACTGCTGGATGAAGTTGCCGCTTGAACCACCAGGCTCTCTGGGGTTGGGTGTTTTGACAGGTATTCAGGGTCAGCTGCCGCTACCCTATACTTTGTCGACAGTCTTTTATTGACTGCTGGGATGACTTCGGGAGTCTCCCAATTGGATGCAATTTTTCTTTGTAGGGCTGCATGGAAGGGGACCACCGGGTCCTCCTGTGGGACTTTGTCCAATATATCCGTTAGATCATCCTGTTGGAAAACAGGTTAAGGCACAGACCAGCCCATAAACTCAATTATTCTTGCCATCAGAGTTCTATATGGTGTTTCTGCATTTTCCCCTGGGTCTGGCTTTACAAATTCTACTTCTGGGGAAGTGTCAAGTCCACTGGCCTCATGAAATGAGTCCTGTAGTTCCTTCAGCCTCCTTTCTTCAGAGGTGAAATCCTCTGCAGCAGGCAGTGAGGATCTCTGTAAACCAAAAGTTTCTTGGTCAGACTCTTCTCTTTCTTCATAAATTGAAGAAAGACCAGGGTTTTCTCTCTGAAATGGAGTAAAGCCCATCTCTAGGGCTGAAGGAGCCAAACTCGTCGTTATTGGACGAGAAAATGTCAAAGTCGTCGACGCCGATGTAACCGGCCTCGAAGGTACCGAAAATGGCATCGAAAAAACTGGAAGGGGCCTCGAAGAATTCGAGAGGATCGGGATCCTACTCGAGGGCATCGACGACGGTCTTGGCGTCGTGCCGGAGGCCCTTGAAAACACTGTTGGCTGTGGAGCCTTGGTCCTCTCTTTCATCGGCGTCGACGATGGTGTCGAGTTGATCAACCGATGCGTCGAGGAACCCTTCGACAACGGCGTTGATGGCACCGACCCGTGCGTCGAGGGAATCCTCGACAACGGCGTCGAAGGAACCCTCGATGACGGCGTCGAAGACGGTGCCTTCTTACCCGATGGCTCATGGCGCTCTAGGGTGGAATGTTTTGCCGGGTGCTGCGACTCGCTGCGTTTTTTAACCGGGGTATCACCCTCAGCTGTCTTCGAGGGGGTCGAGGCCGCGTTCTCAAAGACGCTTAACATTTTCTTTCTGAATTCCTCCCACTCAGTTTGAGAACTGTGTTTGGTGGGACAGGAAACTCTTTCTGGAGACACCGAAGACGACGAGGAATAGGACATTCGACGTCTCTTTTTTGAGTGTCTAGATCTCGACGAATGGTGGGAGCTGCTTCGAGATCTAGAATGGGAGTGTTTTCGACACCGAGGAGACGAATGCCTCGACTCGGCCGACGAAACCTTCGAGGAGGTTTTGGCTGACTTACCTCTCTCGAGCTTCCCCTTTCGCTCCTTCAGGGCTTTCACCGTCATGGACATGCAGTCCTCACACTCCGAACAATGGTGCTCGGACCCCAAGCACCATAAACAGACCCTGTGTGGATCCGTTATTGACATTTTTTTACCGCAGTCTCGACATTTCTTGAAGCCGGATCGCGGCATCATCAGTTCTGATGAAGAAGCCATCGAGAACGATAAGGAATATTCGTCGAATTAGATTTAGATAAACCTGACTGAACTGAGCAACGACGTTCCGAGGCCCCACGATGCGCGGAAAAACGGATCTGAGCAACGGACGCAGCGCGTGTCTATTTATGGGCATGGTGACGTCGGCGCCGATATGGTGGCCGACGAGGGACATCGACTCGGCGGACGTCGACGCGCAGCGCCCTCTACAGAGAAAACATTTCCGAGGCCAGCAAGCTGGAAACGTATATCAAAGATCAGGAATACGTCGGAGGACACATTCCCTTCGAAGAGTAACTCTCAATAGCCAGAATATAGACCACACTGACCCCATGCACCTGAGAAGTGGATTAACTCACAATAGCCAGAATATAGACGACACCGACCCCATGCACCTGAGCAGTGGAATAACTCACAATAGCCAGAATATTGACTACACCAGCCCCATGTATCTGAGCAGCGGAGTAACTCTCAATAACCTGAATATAGACTACACTGACCCCATGCACCTGAGAAGTGGAATAACTCACAATAGCCATAATATAGACGACACCGACCCCATGCACCTGAGAAGTGGAATAACTCATAATAGCCAGATTACAGACTACACCAAACCATGCACCTGAGAAGTGGAATAACTCATAATAGCCAGATTACAGACTACACCGAACCATGTATCTGAGCAGCAGAATAACTCACAACAGCTAGAATATAGTCAACACCCACCCCATTTCATCTGAGCAGCAGAATATCCCACAATAGCCAGATTGTAGGCTACACTGACCCATGTATCTGAGCAGAAGAGTAATTTACAATAGCCAGAATATAGACTACAGCAACCCCTGCATCTGAGCAGCAGAGTAACTCTCAATAGCCAGAATATAGACTAAACCGACCCCATGTATCTGAGCAGCGGCATAACTCACAATAGCCAGAATATAGACTTCACCGACTCCATGTATCTGAGCAGCAGAATATCCCACAATAGCCAGATTGTAGGCCACACTGACCCATGTATCTGAGCAGAAGAGTAACTTACACTAGCCAGAATATAGACTACAGCAACCCCTGCATCTGAGCAGCAGAGTAACTCTCAATAGCCAGAATACAGACTACACCGACCCCATGTATCTGAGCAGCAGAATATCCCACAATAGCCAGATTGTAGGCCACACTGACCCATGTATCTGAGCAGAAGAGTAATTTACAATCGCCAGAATATAGACGACACCAACCCCTGCATCTGAGCAGTGGCATAACTCACAACAGCCAGAATATAGACTACACCCACCCCATTGCATCTGAGCAGCAGAATAATTCGCACTGGCCGGATTGTAGACTACACTGACCCATGTATCTGAGCAGAAGAGTAACTCTCAATAGCCTGAATATAGACTACACTGACCCCATGCACCTGAGAAGTGGAATAACTCACAATAGCCAGAATATAGACTTCACCGACTCATGTTTCTGAGCAGCAGAATATCCCACAGTAGCCAGATTGTAGGCTACACTGACCCATGTATCTGAGCAGAAGAGTAACTTACACTAGCCAGAATATAGACTACAGCAACCCCTGCATCTGAGCAGCAGAATAACTCACAATAGCCAGAATATAGACTTCACCGACTCCATGTATCTGAGCAGCAGAATACCTCACAACAGCCAGAATATAGACTGCACTCACCCCCATGCATCTGAGCAGCGGAATAACTCACAATAGCCAGAATATAGACTACACCCACCACATTGCATCTGAGCAGCAGAATATCCCACAATAGCCAGATTGTAGGCCACACTGACCCATGTATCTGAGCAGAAGAGTAACTTACACTAGCCAGAATATAGACTACAGCAGCCCCTGCAGCTGAGCAGCAGAGTAACTCTCAATAGCCAGAATATAGACTACACCGACCCCATGTAACTGAGCAGTGGAATAATTAATAATAGCCAGATTACAGACTACACCGAACCATGTATCTGAGCAGTGGAATAACTCACAATAGCCAGAATATTGACTACACCGACCCCATGTATCTGACCAGCAGAATAACCCTCAACAGCCAGATTAAAGACTACACCAGCGGCATGTATCTGAGCAGCGGAGTAACTCTCAATAGCCAGAATATAGACGACACCAACCCCTGCATCTGAGCAGTGGCATAACTCACAACAGCCAGAATATAGACTACACCCACCCCATTGCATCTGAGCAGCAGAATAATTCGCACTGGCCGGATTGTAGACTACACTGACCCATGTATCTGAGCAGAAGAGTAACTCTCAATAGCCTGAATATAGACTACACTGACCCCATGCACCTGAGAAGTGGAATAACTCACAATAGCCAGAATATAGACTTCACCGACTCATGTTTCTGAGCAGCAGAATATCCCACAGTAGCCAGATTGTAGGCTACACTGACCCATGTATCTGAGCAGAAGAGTAACTTACACTAGCCAGAATATAGACTACAGCAACCCCTGCATCTGAGCAGCAGAATAACTCACAATAGCCAGAATATAGACTTCACCGACTCCATGTATCTGAGCAGCAGAATACCTCACAACAGCCAGAATATAGACTGCACTCACCCCCATGCATCTGAGCAGCGGAATAACTCACAATAGCCAGAATATAGACTACACCCACCACATTGCATCTGAGCAGCAGAATATCCCACAATAGCCAGATTGTAGGCCACACTGACCCATGTATCTGAGCAGAAGAGTAACTTACACTAGCCAGAATATAGACTACAGCAGCCCCTGCAGCTGAGCAGCAGAGTAACTCTCAATAGCCAGAATATAGACTACACCGACCCCATGTAACTGAGCAGTGGAATAATTAATAATAGCCAGATTACAGACTACACCGAACCATGTATCTGAGCAGTGGAATAACTCACAATAGCCAGAATATTGACTACACCGACCCCATGTATCTGAGCAGCGGCATAACTCACAATAGCCAGATTATAGACTACACTCACCCCATTGCATCTGAGCAGCAGAATATCCCACAATAGCCAGAATATAGTCAACACCAACCCCCATGCATCTGAGCAGCGGAATAACTCACAATAGCCAGAATATAGACTACACCGACCCCATGTATCTGAGCAGAAGAGTAATTTACACTAGCCAGAATATAGACTACAGCAACCCCTGCATCTGAGAAGTGGAATAACTCATAATAGCCAGAATATTGACTACACCGACCCCATGTATCTGAGCAGCAGAATATCTCACAACAGCCAGATTGTAGGCTACACTGAACCATGTATCTGAGCAGAAGAGTAATTTACAATAGCCAGAATATAGACTACAGCAACCCCTGCATCTGAGCAGCAGAGTAACTCTCAATAGCCAGAATATAGACTACACCGACCCCATGTATCTGAGCAGCGGAATAACTCACAATAGCCACATTATAGACTACACCCACCCCATTGCATCTGAGCAGCAGAATAACTCACAATAGCCAGAATATAGACTACACCCACCCCATTGCATCTGAGCAGCAGAATAATTCGCACTGGCCAGATTGTAGACTACACTGACCCATGTATCTGAGCAGCAGAGTAACTCTCAATAGCCTGAATATAGACTACACTGACCCCATCCACCTGAGAAGTGGAATAACTCACAATAGCCAGAATATAGACTACACCGACCCCATGTATCTGAGCAGCGGAATAACTCACAATAGCCAGATTATAGACTACACCCACCCCATTGCATCTGAGCAGCAGAATAACTCACAATAGCCAGAATATAGACTACACCCACCCCATTGCATCTGAGCAGCAGAATAATTCGCACTGGCCAGATTGTAGACTACACTGACCCATGTATCTGAGCAGCAGAGTAACTCTCAATAGCCTGAATATAGACTACACTGACCCCATCCACCTGAGAAGTGGAATAACTCACAATAGCCAGAATATAGACTTCACCGACTCCATGTATCTGAGCAGCAGAATATCCCACAATAGCCAGATTGTAGGCTACACTGACCCATGTATCTGAGCAGAAGAGTAACTTACACTAGCCAGAATATAGACTACAGCAACCCCTGCATCTGAGCAGCAGAATAACTCACAATAGCCAGAATATAGACTACAGCAACCCCTGCATCTGAGCAGCAGAGTAACTCTCAATAGCCAGAATATAGACTACACCGACCCCATGTATCTGAGCAGCGGCATAACTCACAATAGCCACATTATAGACTACACCCACCCCATTGCATCTGAGCAGCAGAATAATTCGCACTGGCCAGATTGTAGACTACACCGAACCATGTATCTGAGCAGTGGAATAACTCACAATAGCCAGAATATTGACTACACCAACCCTGTGCATCAGAGCAGCAGAATAACTCACAACAGCCAGAATATAGACTGCACCAACCCTGTGCATCAGAGCAGCAGAATAACTCACAACAGCCAGAATATAGTCAACACCAACCCCCATGCATCTGAGCAGCGGAATAACTCACAATAGCCAGATTATAGACTTCACCAACCCCATCTTTCTGAGCAGCAGAATAACTCACAATAGCCAGATTATAGAGACTACACCGACCCTATGCATCTGAGCGGTAGAATAACTAAAAATTGCCAGAATAAAGACAGCACCGACCCCATGCATCTGGGCAGCAGAATAACTCAATAGCCAGAATATAGACTAAACCGAACAAAATGCCTCTGATCAGTGGAATAACTCACAATAGCCAGAATATAGATCACACTGAGCCCACGTACCTGACCAGCAGAATAACTCCCAGTAGTCAGGATGTGGACTACACCACCCCAATGCATCTGACCAGTGGAATTACTCACACTAGCCAGAATATAGACTACACCGACCCCATGTATCTGAGCAGCAGACTACCCACAATAGCCAGAATATGGACTACACCGACCCTATGCACCTGAGCAGTGAAATAACTTGCAATAGCCAGAATATAGACTACACCGACCCCATGTATCTGACCAGTGGAATAACTCTCAATAGCCAGAATATAGACTACACTGACCCCATGCACCTGAGAAGTGGAATAACTCACAATAGCCAGAATATTGACGACACCGACCCCATGCACCTGAGAAGTGGAATAACTCATAATAGCCAGATTACAGACTACACCGAACCATGTATCTGAGCAGCGGAGTAAGTCACAATAGTCAGAATATAGACTACACTGACCTCATGTGTCTGAGCAGTGGAGCAACTCACACTCACCATGCTGTCAGTAATAGGAGGGGAGACGTGTGCACAACAGCAATGGGCATCTTTCCAGCTCAATTCTTGTGGATTTATCTCCATATTGTTTACCTCTGTTGTGCTTTTATTTATACAAAGCAATGAGAGCTGGGCATGTATTTCTTTTATTCAGAAATATGGTAAGAGAAGGGCACAGGGTAATATTAGGCAGTTAATTAACTTTATTTCAGCAGTTATGCAAAGCACTGCAGATCAGGAAACAGCACACTTCACAGACATGGCCCTCAGACACCTCACATTACAAGTCCCATTCATTCGAGGGTCTGGATCCCCACATTGTAACAAACTGCAATGCACAAGCAAACGGGTAGCAGAGGATGAGAACACCAGGCACTGAATGGAGCCACGATGGGCTTACCAGCCCCCCTTTATTCTGACAGCCCCACTGGCATCAGTACTGTTCCATTACTGCAGTCCCACCAAGAAGGACTAGTTGTGTGCCAATGCAAGATGTTCTGTTTTTATCCCATTAGCAGATCTTTGCTGCAGGTACAGAGCCCAGCATCCTGACACACTGGGCTTGGGCCTTGCGACGTGTATGTTATACAAAGATTCCAGCACATTAATCCACAGAGCTATCTCTATACGATTGCCAAACTTATCACGGTCTCAGCATGGGCACTAACAGTTTCTGTTAACACATCACAATCACGAGTGCAATGTCACCATTCCTAAGAATATTTCAAATTGAAATTGTGCATTTCTTGAGTTCATTATAAGTGCTCTTTATTTGAATGTTATAGCTCATTCTCAAATCCTGCTGCTGCTGCTGCAAGTTTGAAACATATAATGTCTGGCAATAACGCAGTTGCAGCTCTTACCTGCTAGTTCCATGTAAGTTTCAGAAATGCTGAGCCTGCGAGGAAGGTGTGATGGTAGAGGAGAGAGTGGAGAAGGGAGCGGAACCAAGTCTTCCAGGCTCAGCGTTGCCATACATCTATGATTAGCTCGGTGCATGCCACCCAGCTGCCATGCTGCGCTTTCACTTCATGCCAAGCTCCTTGATTACTGGCCTGGCTCCCGGCACTCTCCGTAATGCCTCTCATTCAGTCCACACGTTCACACTGCTTGCTGGAGCTCTGAAACTCTGGCAGGTCATGAAAAGGCCCCATGAAAGCGAAACTTGGGATTAGGGGCATTGTTCTTTTATATTTCATGCTATGCTGCCCGGCTGGCGCCACATCCCATTCTGAGTCTGGAACACTTTAATGAAAGAAAACACTTTTATAAATCCACTGCCATAACCAGAGTTTAGTGCTTTACCCTCACTAGAGCAGATTTAGGCAAGAGCCTCATTGAATAGTGCTTACATGATCATAGGCCATGGAGTCTGCCAGAGAGCGTATGCAGACCACTGTGGGTAGTGAAGGTAGCCACAGAGTAGAAATCATTGTGAGAAGTGGGGTCTGCCAAGCAGTGAAACAATACCCCCTGTGAGCAGTAAAGGAAACCGCAGAGCAGAGTAGAAATCATTGTGAGTGGTGGAGTCTTCCAAAGAGTGAAGGAATACCCCATGTGAATAGTGGAGGTGGACACACAGGGAGGTTCCATGTAAGTAGTGGAGCCAGTCAAAGAGTTAAAGAACCCTCAGTGAATAGTGGCAGCAGCTAAAAAAGTCAAGGTCCTTATGGCTAGTGGATCCAGCCACAGATGAGCAGTGAGGGAGCCACAGAGTTCAATGCAAGTAGTGGAGTCTGATACAGAGTGAAAGACGACCTCTGTGAATTGTAGAGGTGGCCACAGAGTGCAAGTCATTGTGAGTAGAGGAACATTATGACTGTTCATGTGAGTAGTAGAGCCTACCAAAGAATGAAGAAGGATCCCTGTGAGTATTGTAGGTCTCCACTGAGTAATGGCTAAGGTTAGTCCTGAACCATGCCGAGGAATGAGGAAAGAGTGCTGGGAGTAGTGAAATGCACCACAAACAGAAAGTCAGTGTGAGTAGTGGAGCCTGCCAATGAATGAAGAAAGAGTGCTGGAAGAGGTGCAATGCATGCACCACAAGGTTGAGGTCTTTGTGAGAAGTGGAGCCTGCTTTGGATGAAGGAAGAGACCTGGAAGCAGTGGAATGCAGCACCAAAAAGTGAATATCTGTGTGTGTATTGTAGCCTGCCAAAAAACAAAGCTTACTCAGAGTAATGGTGGTAGCTTGGTGTGACACACAGCCAGGGTGCTCCGTATGAACTTGACATTGCCTTATCACAATCAGACCTTCTTGTCCCCCATGCTTCATACAGCCACACTGTTCTGCCGAGAAGCCATGGCAGTGATTGTTGGACATCAGTCAACCATTCATGTCACGCACGTGCTGATTCACAAGATCAATATAGGGGTGCATGGACTGCATCAGGTGGTCCACTCCACCATTAGGAGTCAAGCCTTGGCCCTGAACTCAATCACTTTCTTAGGTGCTAAGTCTAGACGTGATTAAGTGCACAATATGCAGTGCATGAAACTATTCCCTGAAATCTGCTGAATGTGCCTCTCTCCATCCTGTGCGGTGGGTGCATCACCAGTTGGAAATGACAATAGACAAATAAAAATATGAATGAAATCACATTAGACTGTAACATCCTCCATCTCACATTGCTATCTAATTGCCCCTTAAGCACATGTAGTACTCTCACCACACATCTCGGTGGAAGGCACCTCTCTCTGCTGTGCTGCAGGTTTCAAACGCAGCACATGATAATAACTACTCTCAAGCAATCTGTGATTATTATAAAATAATAATCCAAATGATTATGCATCTCTTTGAAAAGTGTTAGTAAGCGCTGCTAGACAGTAGTATTTTAATATCTGAAAAATGTTAAATATATACATTTTACATTTATTTTGCAAAATGATAAAATGATTCCAGTTACCTTCAACTCTGATCCTCCTGCCCCATGTATTATATTCCTGCAGATTGAAAGCCAATTTTATGCCAGCAGAAGCAGAGTCGGACACTATGAATTAGGCACTTAGGGAGAGGTCTGTGATAGTCACTGCCGGTGCCCTGTACTTATAGCGGAATCTATTTGGATGTCCGAATACGTCACAATCTAATCATAAACTTGGGGCTAATCCTATGCATAGAATCAAAAATAGAATTCAAAGTCATAATTCTCCAATATTTATTTTGATAGAATAACAAAGCCATTACATTTTATTTTACAACTCTGAAGGGAGAAATGCATGTACATGATAAACATGTTCATGTCACAATATTTTAATTTCAGTTATTTTTAGAGAGATACTTCTGAGGAACAATATGAATGTTATCTGCAGGTTCTAACCACTTTAAACTTATACACACTCATAGACATTATTTATTAATATCTGATGCAGAATCTGAGGCCTGGGCCGCTGTGCACTGGCAGCCATTTTGTGTATGACCCATGGAATTCAGCTGGTGCACTGATATCTATTTGGTGCAGAAACCATGGGCTGCCATTGGTGCATTAAGATCAATTTGGTGTATGAACCATGGGATGCAGTGGTGCATTGATATCCGTTTGGTGTATGAACTATGGGATGCAGTTGGTGCACTGATTCCCATTTGGTGTATGAACCATGGAATGCACCTGGAACTAGTAATGCTTAGGCATATGTCATTGCCCAACCGTAATCCAATACCTTTCAGTAACAGAGGACACCTAGCAATGTTTAGGCATAAGACACTGCCAAAGCTGAATCCAATACCTTCCAATGACAGAAAGGACCCTGGAGCTAGCAATGCTCAGGCATAAGACAATGCCAACCTGAATCCAATACCTTTCAATGACAGAAATGGGTTTGGAACAAGACATACTCAGGCATAAGACACTGCCCAACCAGAATCCAATACCTTTTGATGACAGAAAGGACCCTGGAACTAGCAGTTTTCAGGCATAAAACACTGGCCAGCCTGAGTCCAATACCTTTCAATGACAGGAAGGAACCTGGAACTAGCAATGCTCAGGTATAAGACACAGTCCAACCTGAATCCAATACCTTTTAATGACGGAAAGGCCACTAGAACTAGTAATGCTCAGACATAATACACTGCCCAACCGGAATCCAATACTGTTCAATGACAGAAATGACAATGGAACGAGCAATGCTCAAGCTTGAGACACTGCCCAACCTGAATCCAAAACCATAACACACAGGACACTGGGAGAAGGAATGCTTAGACATAAGACAATTCCCAAACCGAATCTAATACCTTTCAATAACAAATAGGACCCTGGAACTAGCAATGCTTAGGCATAAGTCACTGCCCAACCTGAATCCAACACCTTTCAATGACAGAAAGGATCCTGGAAATAAATAGCAATGCTCAGGCATAATACAATGCCAACCTGAATCCAATAACTTTCAATAACAAAAAGAACCCTGGAACTAGAAAATTCATAGGTATAAGTCACGGCCCAACCAGAATCCAATACATTTAAATAACAGAAAGGACCCTGGAAGTAGCAATGCTCAGTCATAAGTCACTGACCAACTTGAACCCAATACCTTTCAATAACAGAAAGGACACTGAAACCAGCAATGCTCAGGCATATGACACTGCCCAACCTGAATCCAATGCCTTTGAATGATAGAAAGGACCCTGGAACTAGCAATGCTCAGGCATGAGACACTGCTCAACCTGATGCCAAAACCATAACACGCAGGAGACCGGTACTAGCAATGCTCAGAAGTAAGACACTGCCCGATCTGAATCCAACACCTTTCAATAACAGAAAGGACCCTTGAACTAGCAATGTTCAAGCCTTAGACACTGCCCAACCTGAATCCAAAACCACAACACACAGGACCCTGGAACTAGCAATGCTCAGACATAAGACACTGCCAACCTGAATCCAATGCCTTCCCATGACAGAAAGGACCATGGAACTAGCAGTTATCAGGCAAAAGACAACGCCCAACCTGAATCCAATACCTTTAAATGACAGAAAGGACCCTGTAACTAGCAATGCTTAGGGATAAGACACTGAACAACCTGAACCCAATGCCTTCCCATGACAGAAAGGACCCTGAACTATCAATGCTCAGGCAAAAGACACTGCTCAACCTGAATCCAATACCTTTCAATGACAGAAAGGACCCTGGAACTAGCAATGCTTAGGGATAAGACACCGAAGAGCGGATAGATAACAATTGGATGTGCCTTAACAGCAATAAGACCGAGCTAATGTTTTTTGGATCCACCCAGGCACGAGCAAACTCGCCTCTGACTATCAGGCATTTAAAATCAAGGAATCCCGTATTGAAGTGGTAGGCAAGGTTAAAACACTCGGCATGACCCTGGAAGCCTCCCTCAATGCAGATGCTCAAGCCATGTACGTTAGCAAAAATTGTAATTATTACATCAGACTTCTTAAAGCAATCAGACCCCTACTCAGTGAAAATAATTGTGCTACCATAGCCAGAGCTACCATCTTGTCGCGCCTGGATTATGGAAATGCACTCCTCGCTGGTGCTAGCAAGCAAAGCATGCCCAAATTCCAACTGGTCCAAAATTATGCGATCAGAACGATTAAACAAAAAACAAGAAACAAACACATCAGTGAAGCCAGACGGGACCTCCACTGGTTGAAAATGGAGGACTGTGTGCTGTTATTTCAAGCACTTGTCTATCCAAATGGAGGACTGTGTGCTGTTATTTCAAGCACTTGTCTATCCAAAAACCACCTATGAGTTATCTTTCTACTTCCGTTATCACCGGTTCAAAGGGAACTTGTTAGTTTCTCTCCCTCCTCATGTTGTTGAAGTGTCCTTGTAAAAGCCATGTGCATCATGACCGGGGTTAGAGGTCCCTGACCAGATGGAACTTGTAGTACATTAGGACTTGTTGTACGTCAATATGTAACCATATGATGATGTCACAACCGACTATGAAAAGATCCTACAAAGGGGTGTGCTGTAAATATGAGTTAATGCAAATGTATTTCAAAAGGGAGAGGCGGTTAAGTGAATGTATCCAATGAGAGCGTGGGATATGAGGGGGGTGAGATTTCCTTGTATAGGGTTAACCAATGATGTTTGGGGGGATGATGGTGGGAGTGTGTTAAATACTGCGATAATGTATATAATGCCTAACATACAAGTGTCTGTATGGCAAAGCACCAGCCTAAACTTACCTTCTACAACCCTACCAGGGCACTAAGATCGGAAGCCAAAGGCCTGATAACAACCCTGAAATATAAAAAAGAACTCGGTTTGGGTAGAGCTTTCCCCAACTGAGCGGCAGTCAGCTGGAACAAACTGCCGATCTGTCTTAGGTTAGAGACCAATCACTCCTCCTTTCGTAAAAAGCTCAAAACTGTGCTTTTCAAGTAAAGCACCCTGTTTAGATTCCTGGCCTTGAAAATGTTCTTACTCTACCTGTACTATGATCTGTCCTGTCTAATGTGAGTGAATATCCGTTGTCCTTGTCTCCATGTATGCGCCCCGTTGCCTGCGGGCAGTCGGTGCAATACAAATAAACAAATAAAATAAAAACTGAACAACCTGAACCCAACACCTTTCAATGAGAGGAAGGACCCTGGAACTAGCAATGCTCAGACATAAGTCACTGCCCAACCTGAATCCAATACCATAACACACAGAACACTGGAACAAGCAATGATCTGTCATAAACTGCTCAGCCTGAATCCAATACCTTTCAATGACAGAAAGGACCCTGGAACTAGCAATGCTCAGGCATAAGACACTGCTCAACCTGAATCCAATACCTTTCAATAACCTCCGACCTTCTTACTCAAAATAGGCCCCCCTCTCAATAAGTACATCTGTCCGTACAACAAGCTTATTTGATACAAACAGCGAGGAGGGGCAAGACAACTCTTTAGAGACTAAACTAAAATAGATTCTCTCCAAAGCACACAAAAATTACACATTATATACATTATCGCAGTATTTAACACACTCCCACCATCATCCCCCCAAACATCATTGGTTAACCCTATACAAGGAAATCTAACCCCCCTCATATCCCACGCTCTCATTGGATACATTCACTTAACCGCCTCTCCCTTTTGAAATACATTTTCATTAACTCATATTTACAGCACACCCCTTTGTAGGATCTTTTCATAGTCGGTTGTGACATCACCATATGGTTACATATTGACGTACAACAAGTCCTAATGTACTACAAGTTCCATCTGGTCAGGGACCTCTAACCCCGGTCATGATGCACATGGCTTTTACAAGGACACTTCAACAACATGAGGAGGGAGAGAAACTAACAAGTTCCCTTTGAACCGGTGATAACGGAAGTAGAAAGATAACTCATAGGTGGTTTTTGGATAGACAAGTGCTTGAATGTGTGTCTTGATATACGCATCTGTATGTCACTGTTGCAAATGTGCACGATGAGAGACAATATATTGATACTCTAAAAACTAAACTAAACACATGGTTAGCCCAAGTCCTGATTATTCAGAACAAATATGGGAAATGTACCATCACGCCTGCTTTAACGTATTACATGCAGAAACTCACGCCTACCCTCTTATATGCGGCTGAGACAACACCTATTATTGCTGAAAAGATCTGGACTGCATTAGAGGGTAAGTTATGGTGTTGTGTTTTGCATTTGCCCAATTGTGTACCAACTGTCTGGATGAGAAACAAACTAGGCCTAATCGCATTGTATATTCACTATGTATGGCAAATCATTGCTCTCCTTAGGAAATGTCTTCTTGTAGTGCAGTCAAAAATGGGTGTTGGCATTTTAGCTGACTATATATTCACTTCGAAAGACAGATGTATATCGAGTTGGCGCAAATTAGTTGTACACACTATCGCTTGCATCGAGGTTACTTTATTAACCCTAATACAGAACCCCACAAGGGTCAAGGTCAAACTATTCCAATGGGACTGGTGCCAAATGATAACAATGTGCAACACTTACCATGTTTTTTGTGGTAACCAGTTCCAGCCAAAAAAATAGGGCATATCTGAAGCTTACATTGTAACATCTCATGCGAATTTGGTTCAATTTGCGGCCAACGAAAGATGTCCTAGCCAAAAGGAAAATAATTAAGCAGACTGACAATACATGTAGGTTGTGTCGTTCATCTACCCAGAGAGATACATTAAGACACAGATTAGTTGAATGTGTCATTTTCTGTGATTTGTGAAAGCAACAATTGAAACATGTTTTGAAAGAATACAGAAATGTTTATTGTGACTTTTTATGGCTTTTGATCCATAGTGGTCATCTCACATGAGTGAGAATTGGAGCAATTGGTTTTCTTCATGCTTTGAAAATAGATGAATCTTTGAGTATAACCTAGAGAACAGATTTTAAAGTTTTTCTATGGCGTGTGACTGTGTAAGACTCCTATTAAGTACTGAGAGTTGATTATTTTCTTTATGCTAACAAAAATACTTTAAGTCGGTTTCTCAAAGTTTTTAGTAAGATGTATGAGTAATTTTCTTTTATAGATGTTAATTATGTTACCTAATGTTTATTACTCTTTTGTTACTTATCGTTTAAAAATGTGTGTACAAATATTGTAAAGTTGAAAGATTTCAGCTAAAATAAAATTTTGAAAAATAAAAAAGATAACCATCTTATCCATCCAGACTTGCTGGTGTCCCTGGTATCTTGTCATTTCACGCTTATCTATAACAACTACCATTTCAGCACACATGGCCTCTGGCTATATCCTGGTAATTTTCCTGAGAACATGATTGAAACCCATAAACCGTTGCCAACTCTGCCCTTAAGCACCCCTTGCACCAGTTTTATTACCTGGCCCCAAATCGACTCTACCAGGTGATCGGACTTCCTTTGTCACTGAATAACAAACTCCCATGTCCCCAGGAAGATTACATCTCCTAGCCACAATAATCCAAGTCATAAACCCATAAACCGCTACGCCTTCATTTTGACCCGGCCACAACTGACCATCTGAGGTTATCACAGCTGCCTGAATGCAGTTGGCTGCATTCTCCAATCCTTCAACATCAATCAACCAGCTTCGCAGGTCACACACAGCGTATCTTGCAAACCCAGGTTTCTGCAGCCTACACAAACCCCAACTATGAGGGACCTACGGTAAACGGACTTCCCAGGTATTCAAGTATTTGCCATGTACCACTTGTTCTACAACTGTTCCAAACATATTTCCTTGAAAACCCCTGTCTATCTATGTCTATGCATATATGTTCAAGACTACTGTGTCCCTTCACGTGGGTTCCCCATCAGCCAATCATATTTCTCATGTGTGATTGTGTTGTGAAGTGCTTGCAATGTATGAATGTGAATGATGAGCTGAGAGAATGTTGCTGTACTCTGTGGAATGTTTGGGTGTGAATGTGATGTAAAGATTCCAGGACTAGTCAGTTGGGAGAAGCCTGCCTGGGTGATGGGACCCAGTGTTTCACTCTATACCATCTTGAAGTAATTTATAATAAAGCTAACTGAAGAACCATACCTGCATGTCCAAGGAATATGCTTTGTAACAGATATAAAGCTCACGCTTCCCATCTGTATCTCACACCACACAGCTACATTGCATTCATACTGTATCTGCAGACATGTCATTATGTTGCTAAGTGTGTGCAAATCTAAAATGTATCACTTATACACAAAAACACCACTAATAGTAACACTCATCCCATTCTCATTAACTACACTGGACACATACTAAATTGCAACATTGCACTAACATCGTCTACCCCAGTCACCAATATGACGCGTGCAACGAAAATACTTCTTTCCCATTGAAATCATTATTGACCCTTATCGACCACCCCAACATGATGTATGTGGATGGGCTGAAGATGATTTATGTTTCTTCAGGCTTCATCATCCCACTGCTAGCTCTGATGCATTGAGAGCCCTCACATTTGGTGGCCAGGCACTGGCTTTGATTGCCATCACCATCAACATCTTTTGGAGTAGGCCTTTATGAAAATGTAGTTTGGTGTTTTTTTCCTGTGCCCAAGCAATTACAACGCAAATACTGATAAGAAAATGATAATCTTTATAGTAAAAACACATGAAATAAGTAGGAAGAAAATCATAACCAGACACCATAGCTACAATACATTCTTCATAAATGTCAGAGGTATACTATGTATACATTAATGAAGAGATTACAAATAGCATCAGCATACTGAATATTAGGACCCATTTGATTGATGTGTCACCCAATTGTTGAAGCATTTGCTAAATTCATGAGGCTCACACCAACTTCATACCTGGTTCCCAAACAGTCACAGGCACACCAAGTAGTTGTTAAGCCTGTCTACATCTGTCATGAACCATCAAACTCGCCCCTTCTGGGCTTCCTGGTCCCTGTCACGTCGGACCTTACACTCCATAATACTACCAACATGGCGGCAAGCTCAGCACGCTGCTCGGCAGTCTTCACGTTCTACGCAGCGTCCTCTATAAAGAAGCCACACCCACGCGGCCCTGCGTGTCTCAATGCTGCTACTAGCTGTGATCGGACGTGTGTTCCGAACCTTCTCTAGTGCTACTTGCGATCCCCTGGCCCCTGGATTCCCTTCTTCCAACTTCTTGCCTCTTTTCTACTTCCCGGAATCCCTGTGCCGCTTCCGCGCGCCCCCAACACCTTCTTGAAAACTCCTGGAGTTTCCCGTGATCCTGCACTTCGAAGCTGAACGTAATCTGGAAGCCGAGGACGGCCGAGCGTGCTTATTTAAGTCCCGAACCATACGAAAGAAGACTCCACCAAAGGAGGACATCAGGCAACATAGACATGTGAGAAGGGGGGAAACCTGTGACAACATCACAATCTCCTCCCTCTCACAACATACCATTGTCAATGACCTGCGCATGAAGCATCTGGGGCTTCCACGCCCCTTAAACGTCAATCAGTCAAATGATAAGCATCATCTCGAAAGCATTTGCATGATTATTATTGAGGATAGAACTAAACCAAACTAGCACCATGATCAGTGGCCAATTCAGCCAATTTGGCAGATGTTAGGACTGATTTTCTATATTCTGGCCTGGTGGACAGATGTATAGAAGGCCAACCTATATTGTGACAGGGACAACTCTGGGGAGCTGTGCCAAACCAGTTCAAGGTAGCAAGGCGAGTGGTCTAGACTAAGTCTCAAGAGGTGGTGAGCTTGTAAGGGGTCCACAATGAGCACACACAGTGAAATAGTCAAGGAACACACTTAGACAAACAGGTATAACACACAGAGCATCAACCCTAACTTCAGAGGTCCATCCCTAAAATGTGTGGGGCGTTGTGCCCAAAAGTTCAGCAAAGTTCCATACAGTTTTGTAAACCTGAGAAAATTAAGATAGGGTCTCTGGGGTCCAGTGAACCGTTCCAAGTGTCAGGGTACAAGTT
Organism: Ambystoma mexicanum; assembly: GCF_040938575.1. Taxonomy (NCBI): domain Eukaryota; kingdom Metazoa; phylum Chordata; class Amphibia; order Caudata; family Ambystomatidae; genus Ambystoma; species Ambystoma mexicanum. The sequence goes on along the minus strand of NC_090935.1, from coordinate 72,636,563 downwards.
AAACTAGCTAACAAACATGATCCCAACTTTCGGAGTGCTTGTGTGAACAAGCAAGGGCAAAGTGTTAGAAAAGTTTTATTAAAGTTAGCAAACAGTTAAAGGGAGTTGGGGAGCAGGTAAGTATCGCTATAACTCACCCCCATACGCCGATTCTTCATGAGACTTGGCAGGTCGGTTGACGAAGTCCAAGGTCACTTTTCCCGCGGTCAGCCTCAGCCTTTGATTCCCAGGGGTTGCAGGTTTGAGCAGATCTGTGCTCAGTGTCTGATGCTAGTGCAAGAACTCTCAGTGGAACAATGCAGCAAAACTCAATGCAGGGTCCCTCTCAGGACAGAAATGGATGCAGGTAAGCAATTTCAGACAACGGCCACCGATGCACGGAGAAGCAAAGGGACTCACTTGTCACGGTCAGACTTTCCCTCCTATCTCGGGTCCCCTTGATGCTAGGACCACGACATGTCACAGAGGTTAGTCTTATAGAACAAGCTGAGGATCCCCCAAGTTCCAGGCCTCAACTTGGAACTGCAACATCTGCAGCGCAGTAGCCCAAACTGAGAGTCCTGGGCCACTTCCGAAGGCTGTTCTTTGTAGGACTCCGAGCTGATGTCGACAATGGGTGTTCCCTCCACTCGATGGGTGGCAGCTCCATCGCAGGACTGCTGGAGATCTTCCACAGGCCAGGTTCTACCAGGGCAGCAGCAGAAGTTGGACGCCAAGCCTTACTTCCGACGAGTCCCCAGTCTCTTTGCAAGTCTTGTAGCTGGAAAGGAGTCTTGGCTCCTTAGGTTTATTACAGATTCTCTATAGGTGGGACTCTCTTATCCTAAATGCCAGGTAAGAGCAGCAGCCCCCACTTAACAATGACAGATCTTACACACACACACACACACACACACACACACACACTATATACTGGACCTCGGCAAGCATTGGGACCTCTGACTTTGTTAAGGCTATATTGGGAAAAGCTGGATACATTGAAAGAAGATTTGGAAGATCCAATGGTTTGTTTGTTTATTTTATTTATATTGCACGCCTGACCCATGGGTATCTCGGCGCTCATGGTGAAGATAACGGTTACAGGATACAGGTTATGCAGTCATAATACATACGACACATGATACATACAAGGCTTATGCTGCACATGATACATACAGAAGCATGTAATTTGTAACAAGAGAAGCAGTTAATGCGAAAGACCAAGCATAAATTACATACATACAGGAGAGAGAGTAAGAACATGCATGGTCAGACTGAGGTCATGGTAGGTAATGTTAGTTCGTGTAGAGTAGCTAGGTGATGGCGTGACTTCTGAATTTTTCGAAAGTTTGAATGGATTTGATATCCTGTGAGAGTGTGTTCCATAATTGGGCGGCAAGTAACCGGTAAACTGGAGCCGCCTGCTCTTTTATGGTTATATCTGGGTACCACTAGAAGAGTTGGTAGATCTTGTGGCCAGGTCTGATGATTTCAAGGTGAGTTTGTCAGTAAGATAGGGTGGGGCTTGGTGGTTCAATGCTTTGTGGGTGAGTTTTCAAATCAATTTTTTCTTGTATGGAGAGCCATTTACAAAGTATGCCCTCTTCTAGGTAATGCGGCTCTAAGCGCATTGTTTTGCAAGATCTGCAGTTTGTTGAGTATGGATTTATTGACGCCTAGATAACGACAGTTGCAGTAGTGCAATTTGGACTGTATGAGTGCTCTGGACAGTGTGAGGCAGCTGTTAGATGACAGTAGAGGTTTACATGCCCTGATCAGCTTGCCAGTGTAGGCAGTGGCTGCAGCAGTCATGTATACTTGTTTAGTTAGTTTGGAATTGGCATCAAAGTAAAAACCAACGGTTTTTACATCTTTGGCAATGGGTATGTTGTTCCCATCTATGTAGATACTGGCGTAGTTAGGACTAAGTTTCACTAAATTTTAGGTGAGCCGAATAGAAGCATCCCAGTCTTATCATTCAGGCAGAGGCTGTGAGTGGCCATCCATGCCTGAATGATGGTGTAGACTTTGTTGATCCGAGATACATCTATGTCAAAGGTGCCTAATAGGTGTAGGAGTATCTGGGTGTTGTCTACATAATTAGGGTTGGTGACACCCAGGCGGTCCAGTTTGTTGAATAAGGGCTTTGTAAAGATATTGTACAAAGTAGGCGAGACATATGAACCTTGTGGGACGACACAGGTGATGGAAATCAAATTGGCTGTTGCTCTGGGTGAGAAGATATGCATAGTCCTGTTAGCAAGGAAGGATTGAATCCATGTGACAGCAGAGTTCGAGAAATGAGCTACCGAAGACAGGTGGTCTGTTACGCTCAACTGCTCTCTGTGGGGGCGTTGGAGCATGGTTGGAGCCCTCCCAGGAGTTGACACCCTCGGATCGCTTCTCTCCCCCAACAGCTGGGTTTTCGTGGACCCGGAATGCTGGAACTGTTCCTCAGAGAAGATGAGAGGCAGTAAGGATAGCGTGGTGGTGTCGTGGTTCCCTTTCGTGCCAAAATGTAGTACCCATGCAAGCTCACCTGTTTTTATTTAAGGATGAGCTCTCTGTCCTGCTTTCCTTCAGCAGGGACGTTGTGCATGGACCTAGTTGCGTCACTGGTCCAGATTGTGGCTGTCCAGGCCGGCTGGGACCATTCCGTCTCAAAGGTGTTTATAACTATGCTTATTGTCAGTATTCTTTGTGTTAATTCTTCCCCAATAATTATAGTTCGCACCCATATATTGTTCTCTCTCCCCCTTAGTGATGAAGATGGCTCAGGAGCGCGCTATGGTGAAAAAGTCTATTCCGGATGACCCACTGGTGATAAGTAGACAGTTACAGAAGTTGCGCCAAGTTCGTGAGTTGAGCTGCTTTAACATGTTAAAATCTATGTGATTGCTCACCTTGTGTTTCTTATTCCCTTGGCAGGTGCGGCTGATCGGTGTTAGCTGATGAGCGGTGTCCGAACTCCTGCAGGCTGCCGGAGATGAAGATCTGCATGGATGCTGTGTTGATGGGAGTTCGGGACAGGTAAGGAAATTGGGCAGCGCATGCAGAGGATTCAAAAAGACAGGTAAGATGAATGCGGCTGCTGCAGAGTCGGAAGCGATAGCGGTGCTTCTTCGCGCAGTGGCGTAGCTGAATCCACGTAAGATGCTCGCCCCGACTGCAGAGTGGGAAGCTGATGGCCGTGGTTCCAGCGATGGTGAGGCTTAAAGGTAAGATGCGCGCGGCGGCTGCAGAGTGGGAAGCTTATGGCCGTGCTTCAGCGATGGTGCGGCTTAATCCAGGTAAGATACTGGAGGTTTCCGAAGACTGAAGATGCACGTGCTGAACCAGGTAAGGTCTTCTGGATTTAGCAGACTAACGCGAAGCGCCAGCATGTGGGAGGGGCTGGCTTATATAGCCTGGCCCCAGTCACTCCCCTTAAGCCCTGCCTTGTGACCCCACCTTGCTCCTCCTCCTATCTTCTGCACGTGCCTTGCCTTGTACTAATAGGGCCCCGCCCTGCCTTGTTGCACGTGCCTTCTGTGTGCTGTGTGCAAAGCACACTTTGTAATGAGCGTGGTGCCATATGTGCCAAGACTGGGTCCATTGAGACCCTGCAGGAAGTGGAGTACTGGGCCCTTGCCCAGTAGCCATGACAGTTCACATAGTATTTTGTGGTCAACCAGACCAAAGACCACTGATAAGTCTAGGAGGAGTAAGATGGCCACTCTATCTTTGTCTTTTAGTTCATCAATGTGGCTTTTGAGGTCAACAATGACAGTTTCCGTTCCATGTTGGGGTCTGAAGCCAGATTGACGTGTTCCTAGTAGTTTGTTTGTCTCAAGATAAACTTGGATTTGCAAATATGCAACGCTATCTAGGATTTTCAATTAAAAAGGGACTGTTATGATCGGTCTATAGTTTTTAGGTGTATTCAGATCTAGTGTTTGTTTCTTAAGTAGTGGGAGAACCCAAGATTGCTTAAAGTTGCTTGGGACTGCGTTGCTGGCGAATGAGGAGCTTATTCATTTGCTAATAAAAGGGGCCAGATCTCTGGCCGCATCTCTTATGATCTGAGCTGGGCAACTGTCTCCTTTACAATTGGATGGTTTCAGTAAGGCTATGATTTTTAGTACCTCTGGTACCTCTGGTATAGATACCTTTGGTGAATTTGAAGCCTGAATTATGGTACGCAGAAGCGGACATAGTCGGACTGGTTTCATTACAGGAGGTTGGTTGGTGCCGTTTGTCAGCCATTTTAGTCTGAAGCCCCGTGATTTTGTTGGGGAGAGCATTTTGGATGATAGTGCACCAAGGTTTATCCTTTTTGCAGAAGTCTGCAGGTGGGTTAGGGTTTTCCAACTCTCTTAGGATATTGAATGATTCTTTGGTGCTAGAACCTGCTTGGATTATTCTGTCGTTGAAGGTTTCTTTTTTGGTGCGGATAATCTCACTTTTGTAAGTGGCTGTGATGTTTGCTACGTTAGTTTTCTTCTCTCAGGGGGTATTTTTCCAGAGGTTTTCAAGTTTCCTCTTCTCTATGTGTAGTAGTTTAAGTTCCGGGGTGAACCAGGAATTCAGATGTGATCTTGGTTTGCCTCTCCGCAATTTTAGAGTGGCAATTGTGTCTATGGCTTTCAGGTCAATTGTGGCGGGTAGTGCATTAAGTATGGGGATTACTAAGGGTATGAGAGCCTCGGTTGTGATATTGTGTTTGTTTCTGGTGAGATAAGGTGGCGCAACTGAGGACTTTTTTGTCTCTAGGTTATTGGTGTTAATTTCGAAGGAGAGGAGGTGATGATCAGGCCACAAAAGGGGAGATGAGTCATTGAAGGTAATATTGCAATTGAGGTCTGCTACCCAGTCCAGTATCCTAAATTTCTCGTGGGTGGGTTGGGTACTTTTTTGTAAGAAGCCATATTCTGACAGGGTGTTGGCTAGGGATATGGCGGATTGGTCATTAGGGTCATTAAAGCCAAGGTTGAAATCAACTAGGATAATGTTTTGCTCCGTAAGTTTGGTCGTGTCATCCACTAGCAAAGTGATGTCTTCTTCGAAAGATCCTGGAGGACCTGGTGGCCTGTATATTAGGTGGATAGTAATAGTGTTTTTGGGCGATGTTTGGAATTTGACTGATATGAATTCACATGATGCAAGAGGAGAAGAGGTGGCCATTTTTATGTGTACAGTAGATCTGAAGATAACGGCAGTGCCTCCTCCTCGAGCATTAGGTCTGTCAGCTCTGAGAATGGAATAGTTGTCGGGGACAGCTAAGGCTAGAGACGGGCCAGCTGCATCATGTTAACCATGATTATCCCAGCAAGGAAGTCAAGATTGTTGACCAGGATGACGTCTGCAATCTCTGTTGCGTAGGCAATGAGGGACCTGGCATTTGGTAACGCCCCTTTTATGGGCTGCTTCTGTGTGAGGCTAGGGCTATTTTTAGCTGGGCTCTCTTTCAGATTGAGGTAGGATCTGTTGCATGTTTGTTTTAGATTGGTGAATTCTGTACTCAGTTTGCTGGTAGTCTTGGGGTTGTATTCGGCCTGTAGGTTAAGGTGAGTGGGGACCGTAGCGCTTAGTCTGTTGTTTTATTTATTTATTTTGTATTTATTTATTTATATTTGTGGAGCGCACTGCAGCCCTTGGGCATCAAGGCGCTGTAAGAGGAGCTTAAGAACGCTTGATTCTGGGTTACATGAATGCTGCCCATGGAAGGTTCTTAGACAAGGTACAGGGTTTTACAAACATAAGTGTGACATGGGTTACATAGTCACTAATGCTGCAGGGGGTGTCTGGGCTGGTTGTGGGTATACCTGCTAGAGGGTTAGGTATCTTGATGGTAGTGGGAGGGATGGTAGGTGTGCCATTCATGTTCCTGGATATGTTGATGTGTAGTGTAAGTAGGAAATATGTGGGCTTGATTCCTGAGTCCCAATTGCCAGTGCTCAGTGCAGGTAGGAAGAAGTTGGGCTTAATTGTAGGGTCGGGAGTAGTGAGAGAGCTTAGGGGGGAGCTTTTGAAGCAGTCCTTTGGTGGCTCTATGTTTGCAGGGTTAAGTAGTCTGATGTCAGGCCTGATGATGATGAGTAGCAATTAAATGGTCCAAAGTGTACTAATCATGTTGTGGCAGCTAACTGATGTATGTTTTGAGTGTGTAGAGAGTGTGGCATTATCGGCCAATCGTGGACAGGCCCAGTGAGTGACGTGCATGAAGTGGAGACATAGTGTGCATAGTGGGTAAACACTGTGGGATGGTGGTGAATTACGGCATGCCTCCTAGAAAGGTTGGCTGGTTAATGCAGTGAAAATCAGTGTTGTTCAGAGAACAATGGACCTGGTTGGACAGGGGAGCAGGAGTATGCTAGTTGTAGTAAGTAGTAACCGGGTGAGAGTCATGCAAAGCCTAAATGACACTAGTTAGCAAAGTAGGCTAGTTCAAAGTAATGGTGGTAATTCTACAAGTGCAGTGTTAGACAGTTTAGTTCAGCGAAGGCCTAGGAGTGTCTATGGCAAGAATAGGCTGGTTCAATCAGCTGCAACAGTAGAGATAGCAGGAATGGGCTGGTTCAAAAAACTGCAGCAATAGTTATCGGCAGGCAAGGGCTGTACAGTAAAGATAGGCCAGAGTCATGCAAAGGTGGAAACAATACATATATTACGAAACCGTAATCTAGTGTTTAGCAGAGTGGTGCAGGTAGCAGTACAAACATTTGGATGTCCACTATTGGCAAATAGGATGAATCGATAAACAGTCATGCACGAGACCACTGGTTAAAGAGTGCGTGGTATGCTGAACCGTACCAGGCAAAAGAGCGGTGCTGAATCTGTTAGTTTCGTGGCCTAGAGGTGCACAGCAGAAGTAATGGGTGGAACCCCATGTAGTAAATAAAGCTCAGTGTTAATGCTGGCAGATATAATGCTGTGCTGCTAATAAATTGTTACCCTTGCTGGTTTAACAATATAGTGCAAGGTTGGAGCGGGGCATTACACTTAAAAAAAAAAAAAGCATGCTCTGACGTCTGACGCTTAACAAAAGTACGAGGTGGGCAGTTCAGTATACAACAAACACTTGAGGCTATCCAATGCATGGTGGCGTAAGGCAAATATGGTTGTGCAGCACGGGTTGACAATGAAGAGAGTACTTTGTACTGCGAGGTACAATTCAGGGCAATGCAAATCTAGTACAGGTGTGTGCTGGCAGTAGTATTCAATGCTCGGTGGCGCAATAGGTGTTTTGCGGGTACATTACACCAGAGATAGCTGGTGTCAGGGTTCAAGGCACCATATGGGCAGTGTTATGCACAATAGGTCAGTTACACACCCATACAACACCTTGCATAACACTCCGATACAAAGTACTGTCAGGCTTCCCGGTTCACAGTCCAACCCTCCAATTGTCCCATCACCTAGGGTGCAGGGGAGTCGCCATCACTGATGGTTTCGGGTCACACGCAGAGGACGGTGTTGTTTGTTTCCTCGTCTCCAATGGCAACTGCCATGGAGATTGCGATCGGTCTGGAACAGCCGATCGCGATTGCTTCCTGGTTTCACATCAACTTCCCGATCACGTGCACGGAGCCCTGCTCACGTGATCGGGAGGCGGCTCACATAAAAGCCGGGAGCTTCGAATCACTCGCCGCTTCACAGCTGTTTCCTAACACTGTTCGGCGCTCTTGACTCTTGTTTTTTGACCACATCGGATTTCGACCTCAGGCTTACTCATCACGGATTTGATTAACTCTTGCTCCTTGGATACGGTTGCCTGATACTCTGCACGGATACTGGTACTTTGGACCTTTGGCTTACGCATCACGGACTGCTTTGGATTTTCCCTATCTGCTCACTTGCTACAACCTGGATTTTGACCCTTGGATTGTTTACGACCTTCCGTTTTTTATCGGAAATCATTACGTTCACCTTAAGGGTTACGGGTGGTCAGCCCGTACCTGCAGGTACTTGACTGTTTGAATCATCAGCGCTCCCTTGCACCAATACCTCAGGCACCCTTCCACTGAACATAGGTAAGAGAGTATCATTTATTCACATTTAACTAAAGCACTGTCTTTGCCTGCATTAACCCCGACTTCCTTCCAACAGCCTCTGGGATCCTCGGCGCCACCTGATTCTACAAACCAACAACCACCTGTGGCCTCAAAGCTCGCACAGGGAGTGTTTATCTTTATCTCCCTGTGGGTGATTTGTGGACAGAGGCTCAATACTCTTCACTTCGTGGCAAGTCTCGACAGGCAGTATAGGACCAACACAAATAGGGCTGGATGCATTAATCACGGCACAATGGGCGCAGTGCAAAAACCATACATAAGTGGATTCCAGGTAAGGAGTGAAAGAAGCACGTTTGAGTTCACCTTGCTCACTGCCGACCAGATGCTGATAGCAACCAGATATCAACAAATTAGGAGGATCTTGCGGTGGCCATTTTCGATGTTAATGGGGCAGAAAATTGAAACAGCAGTGGCATGTGGTTAATGGCGGCAGGATGGGGGCACTCACCTCAACAAGGGACATTCTTGCAGAGTGCGGGGTATTTGGAGGCCTGGATCAGCTGTGGGAGTGCGCGATTGCGCTCCTGCCAGGGGATCAGCTGCTCCTGCGCCAACCGTCGTCTAGCAAGGAGGGGCTGGTGATAGAGCTGCTCCCGCAGCTTCGATGGCGGCGAGGGCTCCTGCCCGATGCAGAGAGGTGTAATGGTCATCATTTGTGGAGACTGGAGTATGACAGCTACAGTAGAACTGGAGACTACTCCATTATAAGGAAAGAAAGAACAGCTCCCTGGAAAAATGAACAAGGGTAGACACTGTATGGAGGAGACTACCCTGCGAGATAAACACTTGTTAAATGGACAAATGGAATGGGGATATCCCAGCACATTATACTTGGTCTCGAGGCGCATCAATGAAGGTGCGGGACTATGGACCTCATTACGACCCTGCCGGTCCGTAAAACCGCTGCCACCATTCTTTCCAGACCGGTTGATTAAGAGTCCTGCAGGCGGGAGGTGTCACTCTCGCCAAGTCTGACCTGGCGGGTTTTTTCACCACCTGCCTGCAAGCAGACATGGAAACACTGTCTCTGTCATAGACAGAACCAGTGTTTCCATTGTCCCCATCCCCATGGAGACCTTACACAATTCTGCCTCCGGAATTTCTGGGTCACCGGGGTCATAATGCCCCAGTAATTCTGGGAATCACGGAGGTGGAATCGTAATACGAGTCTGGCAGTAACCTGCCGGTTTTTCCGGCTCGGTTACCACCGGACTCGTAATGAGGCCCAGTGTCCTCGCCTCTGGAAAACGTTTACCTTGGATTTCCTCTCTGCGTGTTATAACAACAAGCAACAGTGAACGCCACAGTCAACTTAATTACTACTAAGATAGGGGGCCTTTCACAAGACAAATTGTTATGCTTTGTGACAATCACATAAGGGCGAAATCGTCTAAAAATGAATGCTGGAAAAATCAAAGCATTGATGCAGCAGCTACCTACGTCAATCAGATCCGAAAAAAAAAAACGAAGGAAACATCAGGGAGTACTCTAAACTCCTAAAGGCCTTTGTAGAAATAAGAAGTGGTACAAAAGCATCCTTGAAGCATAAACATTGCTATGATCATGCTATAGTAGCGGAAAAGCGATGGCTGAGACCAGATCTACGGAGGCTAAAAACAGGCAACAGTACGAATATCTCTGGGTTGTTGAGAAGCAGGAAACAACACTACAAACATTGGATAAAGGGTAGGAAAGCAAAATGGATTCAAGCGGACTCCTTGAGAAGCAAATCGGTGAAATCTGGAAACACCTCAACACGCTAGACACCCCACTGGATGCTAGCCTGCAAAATGCAGTCAATGAGCAATATTGGGTGCAACATTATGAACGAGTGTTTAACCCAGACAAAAACAAGTTTACTAAAGGGGGAAATATAGGAGGTCTAGAAAAGACTTTCGAAAGTGAGGAAGAAGATATTTTGGGAATAATCCAGAAAGTGGTTCAAGAGCCCCTGGCCCGGATGGGATGACAAACACTCATTTAAAAGAGGAACCTCAACTATGGGCAACATTTTTGGCAATCCTATTTGACCACGTCAAGACACAAAAGAAGGTCCCTCTGTCTTGGAAATCATATATAGTTATCCCTATATTTAAAAAGGGGGACAGACAGGACCCAAGCAATTACCAACCTATAGCTCTGGTGGATGTTGGGGGTTAAAGTTTTTGCTAAACTAATCTTGGTGGATTTGGAAAAATGGATCAAGGAATCTTGAAGGCTGGATCACTGACCGTCGGGTTTCGTTAAAGGTATGAACACGCCTTGCAATCTATTTGTGATCAACCTTTTAAAGGAGAGACCAAGGAAATCCAAAAGCAAACTTTTTCTGGCGTTCATAGATTTGGCGCAAGCCTTCAGTTGAGTGGACAGAAGTAAACTCTAGAATAAACTCTCAAGTGGGGTTGCTCGGGTGACATATTGGGGGGCCATTACAGATCTACACACAGACACTAATCTACGAATAAGTCTGGACCAATGGGGGTCACTGTGCTTGTTCAACCTATTTCTAACAGACCTTCCAGAGGCATTGAGCAAAACACAGAGCTTCCCCCCTAACATTGGTGGGGTGAAGATTGACCACCTGCAATATGCAGATGATTTGGTCTTAATAGACCAAACTTACGTTGGCCTACAAGGGCAGTTAAAAAGTTTGGAACAGTATATGCTTGAGAATGGACTGAAAGTTAATGTGAATAAATCTAAGGTCGTAACTTTGGGTCATTACAAAGGGAGGAGACCAAGAGAGAAAACATGGATCCTGGAAAAGGAACATTTTTTTGGAAGTGTCCTCAATGGTTTACCTCGGGGATCTATAAACACTGCTTTAAGAGATTACCCTCATGAAAGTATGCTGAAAACAGTAACATTCTACAAGACAAAAGTAATAGTAACAAATTGAGTTGAAACTTTCCAGGCCCTCCCTCCAAGACTCTGGAACTCCTTGGAAAGAATGTACCGGAAAACCTGCTGAACCTTCCTAAGTGTGTCCCAATAGCGATAGTGAGTCTAGAGCTATGCCTAATCTTACTTGAAGAGCATATCATATGGAAAAATCTTGCACTCTTTCGGAGTCTTTCGGAGACCCAAGAGGGGTCACACATTTTTTAATTATGTATCCGACGTGGAGTGGAACTAATGTATTTTTTTGCACACAAACATTTTATTTTTGTTTGTGTGTCTCTTCTTTTGTTGAAATAATCTCTCAAATTGTATATACGGAAGACATTACACTTTTCTTAATTGAGATGTAACTGTGCCATTAAATGCATTAAATAAATGTGTTGTTTTATTGTACAAACATCATAAGCTGTTTTATTTTTTAATTGTACAATGTTTATTTATAATGATCACTTCCTGTGCATATCATTGTCAAAATAAGAACATTGTACTTTTCTTACTTAGCAAAGCACATTTTGAAAATTAGTAGAAACATTTAAACTTTCTAAAATAGTTTTATGCATCAGTCTGATGCATTTCTATTGCACCCTCTTAAAAATTTCCCTAGGAGAAATATATATTAAGATGGAAAGGTTTAATATCTCAGGGAAGTGTACTGGTTGATTTCAGATCATATTGCCAACTAATAGTAAGTTTGTTTGTAAAATAGACGGTGATAAGATACTGCACGTTGTTCCCACATCAACTTGAGACAAATATGCAGATGACCTTTTTTTTTTAAATGTGTTTTTGAAAACCAAAAACCAGAAGCAAACATTGGTACCAATTTTAAAATGAGGATTTTATCTGTGTAAACCTACAATCTTCCCGTAGCAGGCAGTATCATGGGCATTATATATGGGATAATGTATGCCCTACCCTACGTTATAAGGATACTGCAAGTCACTGAGGAGTTAGGGATGTGAGGCCGAAGGCCGAGTTCCTTTATACATTCATGGAACTCAGAGGTGACTTGGAATCTCCTTTTTACATATGGCAGGGGGAATTTTATTCCTTATAATAAATGACCACACACTCATATATCCTTTAAAACATGGCCGCTTGCTTGATCTAATGCAAGAGATCTTCCATTTGCTGATCCAAACATTCAATGTAGAATATGGATGTTTTTAAATGTAATGTTCTGCGTTCAATGTGTTACAGAAATATAGTTTACACATTTAAATAAAATGCATTGAAAAAAACATTTCATTGTGTACTAAAAGTAAGACCATGCAGCTTCTCGCTCACATTTGTTAAACTTCAGCAGTGAACACATTAAACATTTTACCATTTTACCATTAACAGTTCCTTTACAATTATTCACTGTAAAGTGTCATAGAAAATATTTAACCAGAAAGGAATTTGAAAAGCATGTAACGCTTTAATTAACAGCTGCAGTGACAGCTGGAAATCTGACTTTTTGCCGCTCAAGCAGCAGGCATTATGATGTCACAAGTAAGCGTAATAACTGATGTCATTTTCTTATTAAAGTTCAATTGTGACATCACTATTCCAGCTATTCCAGACTGTCGTGCATTATAGCAATATAATACATGGCTGCCTGGAATAGCCGCATAAAAGCATGGAAAAAATGTTCTTGGGTCTTGGGCATTCTGTTGAATTCTGTCAGGGTTGTTGCTGTTCTCTGCCCCAGGGGAGGTCTAGTCCATGCTGTGGGTGCCCGACCATCGAAGCTGGTGCCGCCAAATGTGACCAGCTTAAATCTAGGTTGGATAAGTTTAAAACGGTCTTGGTCTTAAACCTCCTGCGGCTAGGGAGGCTCACCTTCAGGAGGTGCAAGGGATATTTGAGAGCTGCATTGTTCCAGAATTTGTAGGACAAGGTAAGGAGCTTCTAGGTGATTCTGTGATTCATAGGAAGCCAGTGGAGGCCCCTCCTGGCGTTGGTAATGTGGTCTCGCCGAGAGAGACCATGAAGCGCATGAACAGCGCCATATTGGGTGACTTGCAGTGATCAGATGTTGGCTTGAGACGTTTCAAGCAGTGGCTGTTGCAATAGTCTAAACTAGAGTTCACTAGTGCAGTGGCTAGTAAGGACCTGCTGCTGATAGAAATGATTATCATATAAATGTATTGTTTTTAAAAGGTTTCTTGTAAAATAATGTGTCTCTTTTTGAGGGTTATTTCTTTAAAATAAAGTAAAATATTGATTTATAAATGTCTGAAGCACAGCGATGAAGGTAGATCTGGACCAATAATCAGAACTGGGAGGGGTGTTTTTAAGATTGGGAGGAAAATATTGAAGAAGCCAAGGCTAAAGTCTTCTGATGGATCTTATTACAGATGCTTCAGATAACAAGTTACTTACCAACTGGTAACGTTCTTCGACGGGATGTTCCTCCAACTTATTCAACATCTTTGACATGTAATGTCCGCAGCTGTGCTGCTTCAGAAATCTTTTCGGCATAGGGCTCCCTGCGTCGATGGCGACAGGTCGATGTCCCTCGAGGGCTTCCGTCGAGGGTGACACAATCGGATGTTATAAGTAGGATGCATCACGCCCATAGCCTTAGTGCATACCCCCCACACCAAGCCTCCATGACTGCACATAGCCTTGTGGGAGCATAAGCTGCAATAGCATAGGAAATTCTTCAGCTGGGCCGGCTGGGAGGGCGATGTGGAATATGTTGGAGGAACATCCAGTCAAAAGAACATTACCAGTTGGTAAGTAACTTGTTCTTCAAATGGAGTGGTTCCTCCAACGTATTCCTCATCTTTGACAGACTCCCAAAGCGGTAATCATGAGAGGAGGAGGGAGAAGAATTTGGATATACCCAATTAGATGGCTGACTAAGGCACAGCTTTACCAAAGGTCAAATTCGGCCCATGGAGAGCATCCAGGGAGTAGTGCTTGACAAGGGTATTGATGGAAGACCATATCACAGCTTCACAAATTCTTTTGACAGGAACTCCCCATTGCAGGGCTGTGGAAGTAGCCACGTCCCTGGTGGTGTGAGCCCGCAACCCCTCAGGGGGGGTCCTTGCCAGCCTACTTGTAGCATTCAGTAATGGCGTGAATAATCCACCTGGACAAGGTATGCTTGGTAACAGCCTGGCCCAATCGGTGTCCAGTGTAACCCACAAAAAGCTGTTTGTCCACTCTGACCCTGGACATCCTAGAAATGTAAAAGCTCATAGCTCTCCTAGGATCCAATCTATGGAGCCTCTCCTCTTCCTTAACAGGGTCCGCCGCCACATTCTCATCGCCCACCAGTTGAACTGCTGAGAGCGAGATGCCGTGCTGTATTGCCCAGAACCGGAGCTGCATCGCCCAGAACCGGAGCTGCATCATGCCTCTGCATAGCGGCAGTGATCCTACACCCCCCTTCTTGTTGAGGTAGTGCATGGCCACTGTGTTGTCCATCATGATCAGGACACTCTTCCCACATTCAGAGGGCAGAAAAGCCTGCAGGGCCAACCCAATTGCCCGCAGCTCCAAGATGTTTATGTGAAGTCCGACGGAGAGAAACAACCGCAAGCAGTCAGCCTGTTGGCATGAGTCCCCATCCTGTAAGGGAAGCATCCGTCACAACCGTCACCTCCGGCCAAGGTTGCCAAAACGGCTCCCCTTTCATCAGATTTACTTCGCTGGCCCACCACAGAAGATCCTGTGAGACCGCCAAAGGAATCTGCAAGAGATCGACATGTTGCCCGAGAACTGGGACCACTGCGTCGGAAGGCCCATTGAAGGGGTCTCATCCGCAGCCTGGCCTCTGGCAACAGAAAAATGCAGGAGGCTGATCAACTTTAAGAATTCGAAAGCCGAGAGACGCTGGGCCTGCTGAAACTTGTCGACCATCTGGACAAAGTGATGAAACCTCACCTTGGCAGGTGAGCACTTCCCCAAGGACGTGTCCAACACAGCTCCGATGTACTGGCGCTGTTGGGAAGGTGTCATGTGCGACTTCTTGCATTAAGGGAGAAGCCCAGCTTGCAAAGGGAATGGCAGGTGACGTAGAGATGATCCAAGGCGTGTTCGAGAGAACGTGCCCTGATCAACCAATCGTCCAGGTAGGGGTAGACGTGAATCCCCCCTCTCCTGAGGTATGCTGCCACCACCACCATCAATTTGGTGAAGACCCTCGGGCGGAGGTTAATCCAAACAGCAGAACCCGAAACTGAAAGTGTGAGTCGCCAACGGCGAACCTCAGGTATTTCCTGTGCTTCCGATGGATCGGCACATGAAAATAAGCATCCTGGAGGTCCAATGACACCAACCAATCCTGAAGTCGAAGGGCCTGAGTGACCATCTTGAACTTCCTGAGGAACTTGTTTAAGTAACGCAAGTCCAAGATGGGTCTCAGTCCACTGTCTTTCTTGGGAATCAAAAAATATGGGGAATACCATCCCTTGTTCCTCTCTTCCACAGGCACTAGCTCTATAGCGCCTTTCTCCAGCAGGGTTACTAGCTCTCGCACAAGGAGTGGGTCTGGAATCTTCAACAAGAGTTTCCCCCAGTGGATTGTCGGGAGGCTGAGTTTGGAAGCGTGGGCAACTGTCTCCAGGACCCACGCATCTGAAGTAATGGCTCGCCATTCTGCCAGATGCTGAACCAGTCTGCCCCCAACCTGCAAACAATGGGACAATGAGGGCAAAGAGGCAACTGCTTCAGCGGCTTTGGCACCGGTTTATAGTCAAAGGTTTGAATACAAAAGGATCGAATGCAATACTTTCGAACCAAAAGGATCTAAAAAAAAAATTCAAATGCCGTTTTTTTGGGGGGTCCCCCCCAAATCCCAATTTTTGGGGGAAATACCACTAATTTTTCCTATACGAAATCAAAAAAAAATAAAAATACATAAAAAAAGGGCATTCAAACATTTTTCTTCGATCCTTTTTTTGCAAACATATTGCATTTCAAATCTTTGTATTCGTATCTTTGACTAGACACCTTTGACACCACATCCTTTTCCACCTTAAGGAACTTTACGTTGGCCCCTTTGAGCGGCTGCCCTTCTCGCTCTAACAAAAGAGGTGTAGTAACGAAATGTACCCCTCCACTGCTGTCCCCTAGGACGAAAAGGCAGAGGTTGATGCACAACAGCACCCAAAGACTTAGCAGCTGCTTTGGAGGTCTGCAACCTCTCAAGGCTCTTGTCAGCCTTGCTGCCAAACAAATGACAGCTGTCAAAGTGCATGTTGAGGACCCCGACATCCGCAACCAGGCAAATCTGCGTATCACAGTGCTCGCAGCCATGGACCGGCTAACATCATCTTCCGTGTCCAACCCAGACTGAAGGTACTCACACATAGCATCTTTGCCATCTTGAACAATGGCAAGGGAGCTGTCCCATTCATCCCCCTCGGGAATATGCTCAGCCACCAGAGAGAGACAATTCCACAGAGTGTGCAAAAACGTGTTGGCCGATTTAAGAGCCATAATGCACGCCGAAAACACCTTGCGTGCCCAGTCATCGAAGCGCTTGTCGTCTCTATCTGGAGGGATTGTATAGTACGCAGCCTGCCTCAAGGTTGCTGTGGCCGCCTGAACCACCAAACTCTCAGGAGTGGGGTAAGTGGATAGATAACTGGGGTCGCCACTGGATGGGCGGTATTTCTTAGTCAATGACTTATTGACTGGCAGAAGCGACTCTGGAGCGGACCAAGCCACCACCACCCTCTTTTGCAAGGCTGCATGAAAAATTCAACTGGAGGACATGTCCACCCAAGGTACTCCGTAACCCTCAACATCAACCTCCGATAGGAGGACTCAGCATGAGCCCCAGGCTCGGGCACACCAAACTCCGCCTCGGGAGACGTATCCAGGCCACTGGCGTCATGCAAGAATTGACGCAGACCTTCCATGTGACTGTCAACCGAGAACCCCATATCAGGAGCCTCAGGAATTACATCAGGATCCTCAAAGGGACCCAACTCCCCCTCAGATCTCTCTTCCTCCTCAAAGATGTCATGATGAGAGTGAAAAAACTCTCCCCTGGGACCAGGAGGAGGTCTGGGGTTGACAGGGATCCTAACAGACTTGGCCAAAGCCTTCCTCTGAGGTTCCACAGCCCTTGGAGCCACCACCGGCAAAGGCAGGCCTGTAAGGCCCGATGGCGCTGATGGCTTCGGCATCAACAGTGGCACTGATGGCACCGAAGTCTGGACCGAAGGCAATGCCCCAACAGGGACCCCCGACGGATCTGACGCCGATGGCGTCAACTTCTTCTTTGACACCTTCACAGGCTTCGACAGTCTTGCCGGGGACGAGGACCACGACTTGTATCTGGCACGTCTCTGGCAATCTACGGGATCCTTATCTGAACAGGACCGATAAGGTTCCTGATGCTTATCGGGCCGACCGCTCGAGCCCGAAGGCGTATAAATGTTGGATCGAGACCGACCCCCGCCGGCTTCTTTTGAAGGCACGGATGGGGCCGTGCCCGGAGATTCAAAAATCTGCAACGTCTGCTCCCTGAATGCTGCCCATTCCTCCGGGTTTGAGGATTTCGTGGGGCAAGCAACATTCCTCACAGAGCCATCATCCGACGAAGATGGGGATGGCGAGCGAAGACGCCGCTTCCGGGACTGCGGTAAAGAGGCGGACGAGTGGCGAGAACCACTCTGGGACCGAGATCCATGGGACTTCCGCCAATGGGGAGAGTCACCCCTCGAGTGGTCGGTGGAAAGACCCGACTTTTTGGACTAACTGCAACTTTCCCTTACACTCCCGCAAGGCCTTAGCAGTCAGCAACTGGCAACTTGTGCAGTCGTCGGTGTCTTGGCTCTCACCAAGACACCACAAGCAGACATGGCGCAGGTCCGTGATGGACATGTTGGACATACAGTCCTTGCACCGTTTGAAGCCCGACCGCGGGATTGGAGGGGTAGAAGATAAAGACATCTTTCGAAGGATAAGACACGAGCACACAGAGTTTCAAGAAGCAAACACGTTTGCGGAAAAAATGGAACTGACGCTACGGCCGCCGTGCGTCCTACTTATAACATCTGATGAGGCCCTCTGCTGAACAGATTACAAAAGCAGCACAGCTGTGGACATTACATGTCAAAGATGTGGAATACGCTGGAGGAACCACTCCATTCGAAGTAATGTTTGATGGGAGTTTCTTTCAATATTTGGATCCGAGAGCCCCGAGCATCCGTCCACCAGGTCCGTTTCTATTGGAAATGGGGGTCGAGAATTTGCAGGTGACGTTGATCTGAGTTTTCTGCTGTGGGTGTATTTTGTAACCTTTGGTAGAATCTCCTGTGCCGTCCGGGCGAGCTTCCATATTGTACATAGGTCCATTATGGTTCACCATGTCTTGAGCCACGTGGAGGTAAGTATAACAGCCTCCTGGGTCTGTGCAGTAAACAGAGGGGGTATAACACGCTAACGCCTTGAACAAGAAACTACAGGCCAAGCAGGAGCAGACATTTGTGGTAATGCACTTCTCAATGAGATGTTAACCTTCCTGTATAACTTGAAGCTGAAAAGCATCTGAAATGGTAGCATTCGAACCCTCTTTAGTTATGTAGAACACGTCCATTACCTGTACATGCATATGGGTCAGGCATCTAAGTAGCTGTATGTTATATCAAACTACTGTAACTGAGAGCAAAACAGTACTCTTAAGAGACACAATGGCCATCTCATCAGCATTTCCTGCCACTACTCTGGCCCCATTTTATCTCTGATTCACACTCCTTTCAATCTTTCGAGAGGCTGTCTATCATTTCGCCACTAGTTGTCTGCTTGTGCGCGCCCCAAACTCTATAAAAAAATACCTGCATGCAGGTAAAACACTAACTGGAGGCAAAAAAGTTAGGGAAGAAAAATCAAATTACAATATGACACTGATCAAAGCAAAGTAGATACAGGGACAGAGGACATTATAAAAATAAATAGCAAAGAAATAGAAAAAATAGATTCATATGAAATGTAAAATAATAAAACATGCCATTACACGCACTGTATTTTATTTAAAAGCCCAACATGCATCCAGCCCACAAGATATTGCATGAGAAATACATCACAGCATTTATTATAACAAAATACATAACGGGCAACTAAGCCTATTATCTTAGAACAACATTTATAATCCACCTGTGCCTTATAGTTCATGATGTCATCAAACCCCCTTCAACAGGGGTGGACAGGCAATGAAAAGAGGTCCTGGAAATAATTTCCCAAGTGGCCTTTTCCTATGAGAACATTTGGAAATAAAATGGGCTACCACACCAAAGAGGCCCAGATGCAGAGGCCTACTGATAAATGTCCAGAGTTCCCTATAGGCCCGTCTACCCGTTACCAGGGTGAAGAGGCCTACTGGGAAATATCCAGAGTTCCATATAGGCCAGTCCACCCCGGCCCAAGGTGCAGAGGACTACTGAGAAATGTCCAGAGTTCCCTATATGGCCCGTCCACCCCTTACCAGGGTGAAGAGGCCTACTGGGAAATCTCCTATGTTCTCTATAGGCCAGTCCACCCCGGCCCAGGGTGCAGAGGACTACTGAGAAATATCCAGAGTTCCCTATAGGCCAGTCCACCCTGCTCAGGGTGCAGAGGCCTACTGAGAAATATCTAGAGTTTCCTATAGGTCGCACGCCTGATCTGCCTTCCCGGCTTCCCCCTCACTTGGGGACTGGTTCTCTATCCATACAGTCCCACCACCAGCACTTCACACCTAATGGCTGCACTTATCCTTGCACTTGCCAACTGTTGGCCGTCTTTTACTTACTATTTATCTTTATTTATTTATTTATTTACTTATTTTTGTTTGGTTCCTATCCTATGTACTGCACTGTCCTCTCCCCCTTCTCCCTTGCACTTCTCCTCCTTCCCATTCCCATGCACTTGCGCAATCTGAATGATACCTGGCCTAGTAGGATCATTGTCTGTCCTCCCTTGTTCCCCTCCCCTGCCTCATCGCGCCTTGAAACACTTGTGTATAGGCGCGCTATAAATGCCATATCATATCATATAGGCCAGTCTACTCCTGCTCAGGGTGCAGAGGCCTACTGAGAAATGACCAAAGTTCCCTCTAGGCCAGTCCACCCCTGCTCAGAATGCAGAGGTCTACTGAGAAATATCCATAGTTGCCAAAAGGTTAGTCCACCAGTGCTCTTCAATGGCCTTATTGGACCATGATCTTGTGCTACCTCTTATGTGTCCCCTACTTATTGCACTACATGGCATATTATTGTTAATATAAATGTCACTATGTTGTATGAAGCACACAGCCGCCTATTAGCACTGTGGAGTAGAGTAAGCTAGCGAGAAGACAAACCTTGGAAAACAGAATCCCAATTAATCAACATATTTTGGAAAACCTGGGTGTTAGGACCGTGACCAGGCCTGAAGCAGTATTTTGAACAGTCAAAGAGAATGTACTTAAGTAATCTTATCAATTACTGGTTTCAGGGACTTCTTTCCAATTGCTGGTTGAACGTGGCAGCTCCACATCATACTCAATTAGTCTAATATGGAAGGGAGGCATTGTATCACAAGTAAAGACATACCCAGGAGATATAGGAATATAAGGTTCCTACTCAATCTCTCTTCTGCCCTGTTGGCTGTCTCCATGACCATCAGCCTGGCTTTGGTGCCACCAGGAACACGGAAACTGCTCTCCTGAACATCCGTGAAGACCTGATTTCCAACCTTGATTCTAATCTCCCCTTTGTCCTCATCCTACTCAATCTCTCTTCTGCCTTTGACACGGTCAACCATGCCATCCTGCTCAACCACCTCCGTGATAAAATGGATATCACTGATCAGGCCCTGGCCTGGCTGGCCAGCTTCCTCTCCAACCACACCTTCCAGGTACAACTTGTGTCCTTCCTTTCCTCTATCTCATTCTCTACTTGTGGTGTTTCCCAGGGGTCTAGCATCTCTCCCTGGCTTTTCAATCAATACCTGGCACCCTTCGCCCACCGCATTGCTGCTCTCTGCTCCAATTTTCAGTGTTATGCGGATGAGATTCAGCTCGTTTTCGGGCTTCCCTCTTCCACCTCTTCTCTCTCTCTCATCTCTGATGTCTGTCTGCAATCCAGGAGTGGTGTGCAGCTAACGACCTATTCCTTAATGCCGGTAAAACAGAGACCCTCCTCATGGGTACTCCTGCACCTTCCTTTCCTGTCATTCTCTGGCCAGCCTCTCTTGGCCCTCTCCCATCTCCCCCCTGTGAGGCTAAGAACCTCCTGGTCATCTTCACGCTTTTCTTTTGTCCACACATCGCTGACGTCTCTAAGTAGTCAAACTACCAACTGCA
Organism: Ambystoma mexicanum; assembly: GCF_040938575.1. Taxonomy (NCBI): domain Eukaryota; kingdom Metazoa; phylum Chordata; class Amphibia; order Caudata; family Ambystomatidae; genus Ambystoma; species Ambystoma mexicanum. The sequence continues at coordinate 72,615,356 of NC_090935.1, read as the reverse complement.
CCTCCTCAGAGGTATTCTTCCTTTCCTCTCCTTACCACCTTGCCTTCTCTCTTCCTGTCTGTTTCTGTACTGGGCACCTGGCTACCCTCTGATTTCGGGCCCAGATCACTGCCCTCCCATCCGCAAACCCGCACTGCCTTCTGGCAACCCTTACTCTTGGGTCTGTATCTGAAACTCTACAGTCCAGTTCCTGCACTTATTAGTCACTGTTTGGCTACACCTTATTATTGCACTTGTCACCAGCTGGCTGCACTGCATGTTGCTGTTTAGATCATGTGTTCAGCACTTTCCCCCATTCCCTCTCCTCACTGCACTTGCGCGTTCCCAATGTCACTGGGCCTAGTAAGATTGTTGTTTTGTCCTCCCTTGTACTCCTCCCTTGCTTCATCGTGCCCTGAAACACTTGTGTACAGACGTGATATAAATGAAATATCATTTCATATCATATCATATCATAAGGGTGTTTATAGAGAAAAAGGGTTGAATAAACTCCTGTCTGGCCCAATCTCTAAGGAAGGGGGCACACGCTACCATCAAAATAATAAATAAAACAGATCCAGTTGTATCAGTCAAAACAAAATGGCCTATACTGAATAAACCTATTGCCCTGCCCTTATACTATTATAATAAATGGGTGCATGGGAAAAGGTGTATGTAAAGGAAAACCAGTGTTCTAAAATAAAAGTTAAAGATGGCTGAGTCAGCTCTCCTCCCCACGTTAGACCACACAGAGCAAGGTGGTCCCTGTAGGCAGGATAACAGACTCTGGCTTGTGTTTCCAACCCAAAAAGTGTTTGAGACGTGGATCGAGGCCCACCTGGCTTTCCACGTTAAAGTCTCTCTTCCCAACCTTTCAAACAATGTTCAACAAAATGTTCACGCCGGTCCCCCTCTGTCGGGCTCAGATCTTTCACACACACAGTTCACGTGGATCCCCCTATGTCGGGCTCAGACCTCTTCAAAACCAAAGTTCAACAATACTTGCAGGGGGCTCCCTTCCCCAAGCTTTTTACACTTCGGGTCTCCCTCAGTCGGGCTCAGACTGCTTTTGCATGTCGAAGAATTACAAATATGCATGGCTCTCTTTACAAACCTCCGCAGGACCACTTCGACTCAAAAATCAAGGTTCAGCTTTCCACGAGTCAAGGTAACAGCACAGGCTTGGCCTCGCCTCACCAAATCTTGCCGTTCACACGGGAGGGTTGCTGGCCTCCTTGAGAGGCATAATTCAGTTTTCTTGTTTTCTCCAGGGATTCCTCGATCCGGCTTGGACCCCTCCTTAAAGTTCACACATAGGTCTCCATCAGATGGGCTTGAAACCCTCTTTAAAGTTCACAAATGGGTCTCCCTCAGTCGCGTGTCAGTCCCCTCTTAAAGCTCAGAGATGGGTCTCCCTCAGTCAGGCTCAGACCCCTCTCAAAGTTTGCAAAATAAATGTCTTTGGACTTCCAGTCCCAGAATGCACTTTGATTTTGCTCCCACTTTGCTAGATCCTCTTTTGGAACTCTGGCAGTTTTGGGAGCTGCAAGAGCACAACGGGATGTTCTGTTGAGGTCAGGGTCCTATCACTTGCCCCATAAAGGCCTGGGCTCTCCTGCTTTGCCCAGGGGAGGAGCTCTGTTATGGGCACTGCCAGGAAAGCCCCAGCTGCCCCTGGTTTTGACTCTCTGGAGTTTTCACTCCCTCACCACACTGCAGCCTCCCCTGTACTCACATGACCAGAAATCAGGCAATCTGTGTTCCTCCAGGCCTTCCAGGGCCTCTGTGCTCCATCCAGCTTTCCCAGCTCGCTCAGAGTGCACCTCTGTGCTCTGTCTTTTATACTGTCTAGGAGAGTCAATTGGAATCAGGTGTGAATAGTTGGAATGTGAGGCCTGACCTTGCCTGTCCTCATTATTGGAACAAAATGGCGACTGCCCATAAGAATCCCTTGTGCATTGATTCCTATGGGTAATCTTCACAGCTCGTGTTCTCGTCTTCCTCGTCCAAGTGGTATCTGGAAAATGCACTGGGGAGAAAATATGAGAGTCGTAATCTTTTGTAGGGATGATGGAACAGATGGGCAACCTGCCGCCAGAAAAAGGGGGACTATCACCTTGTTGTTAATGATGGGGTAATATGTGTAATTCCCTTTTCCTTATTCTCATATACCGCCCTCTTGTCTTGGTACAGGTTGGAATTTGGGGGGGGTTAACGAGATAGGACTCACAACAACCTAAGTAGGTGGAGGGAATGTCAGGTAGGGGTGTGTCGGAAAGGAGGGAATACTATGTCTCGCCATCAGATTTTTTCACCTCCATCACCCAAGGACCCCTCACCCAAGGGATACTCTCGCACTTCTACACCCCCAGGGTCTGGATACAAGGGCGATGGCCGTGTCCTGGCCACCTGTGTAAGAGATCCCTGGGGTTCAGACAGTGAGACACCTTTAGGTTTCTCACACATAGGAGCAAGACATATGGGTCACTCATCACAGTTGTCATGTTTTAACTTTGAAAGCCAGTTTGGGGTATAGTAACCTGTTTAGGGCCTTAAACATGAACAAAAACAACAAAGAATGAAGAGGTATCTCCTTGGTGTGACTACGGAAGAGTCACCATTGATTGTCAGACAGCATTCAGCCCTAGTCATCATGCAGCTTATTCCTGTCTAACACCAAATAACCAAAGCCTATAATCTCTATACAAACAAGAGTGCTGAACTGTGTATAGTTCTCAAATGATAATATGGTAAGAAATAAACAGACATAACCTTGTTATAATGAACGTGTAAAAAGCCGACACATACCATTGGTGCAGGTGCTGGTGTTTCTCCTCATGAAGGCTTTCTCAAGGCTAATCTATCTGAGAACACATATAGCGGAGCAAAGGTATTACTGTCACATCATTTCCTGAGTGCATTCATAATATTTTCCCATGTTGGAAATAAAGTAGTGAAAAATGTTGTCGTTATCCACTTGCTTATAACATGGGAAGTACAGTTAGGTTGATTCAGCTCTTAATGGTGCCTTAAGTTAATTGTGTTCCCTCGTAGAGGCTTAAATGATTAGGGATATCAAGGTTAGGTGATGCTTTTGAGTGTAATTTAAATGTAGAACATTCTTTCATTCTCTAATGGGGAACACCACCTCGCCTTGAAATAATCAGCTGAAACAAGACTTGAGACACTGTATGTGTCGGCTATTTACACGTTCATTACTAACAAGGTTAGGTTTGTGTATTTTTTGACTAAAGAACACTCACTATTAAATCATATTTGAAAATAAATTATTTGCTGATGAAAAATAAGTTAATATTATTGTTTGAGAACTCAGCATAGTACAGCCCTGTGGTTTGTATGGAGCAGATTGTAAATAGGTTTGCAAGATGTGTAGGCCACTGGCACTGTGACGCTTAAAGTATTCAGTAGTATTAAAGGTATAGGGTGGAGTCAGGTCATGACCAAGCTTACTTTGGGATTAAGCAAGTAAGAGAAAGCAACCACTCGGAAGCATATGTCCCAGTGTAAGAGTCCCCTCACTGTCCCATCTAGAGTCCACGTCCTTATCACATGTGGGAAAAAGAACACAAACATACGATTCATATGTGTATCCACTTTCAAATCATGTAAAGTCCTAGACCACGTATTTACCCTGATCTTGGCAGCATTGAATATACTGGAGTCAGCATATTTAATATTGGAAATGTCCAATAAAAGAAAAAAAGGCGCTTTCACTGTGTTGTTCTCTTCTTAGTAGATCTAAACTGGAACTGGGTGGGTACGAAAAGTAAGCAAACTGAGTTTGTGCCACCAAATAATATGATTTTAAATCTGGAGCATTAATGTCCCCAGTAGAACACAGATCTGGCATGTCCACCCACTAAGCCTCTCTTGACCTAACCCTCCAAATCCTACAAAACTCTGCAACCAGTCTGACCACTGCTATTTATTCCTCTAATTCTATGATATTGGACGCAGAAAGGCAGCAGCGTGTAGCTGCAGACATTGGCAGACTGATTTTGTTTGGATTTGCTGGACTTGAGTCTTTCCACTGGATCTATTGTGGAAGGTGGAGCCTGCTACCTGAGCTGCTTACCACTACCTTTAAAACTCTGTACTGGCTGCGGAGCGGGCCGCGGAGTGAGGCAGCAGAGTGTAGCTGCAGACACTGGCAGACTGGGGCGCATATAAAGAGGTAAAGGACTGTCATCCTCAAATCCATTATAACGGACCAAGTGGAGTATTGCAATCACGGTGGCTGGTGTAGCCCTGGTATTGTACTGGTATTGTACACCCTATCCTACAAAGAGGGTTCCCCCACGGACTATTGTGGAAATCAGCTTGAGGTGTGGGGGCCTTTCTAGTGCTGGCCGATTGCGACATACTGTGGATTTTGGCTGTTTATAGGAGCCAGCAAATCATCCCAACCTGAGTGCCGTTCTATCCCTCAATTCATTTTTTTACCCGGACTGGCTTTGCTTCGCTGCCTGCTGCAGGTCGCTGCGTGCTGTAGCGTCTTGGGCAGGTTTGTCGCCGTCGTGCAGCGGTCTAGTGCCAGTCTTGTCCTGGCCTCGCTTGGAGCGGGGGCCTGACTTTACAGTGCTTGACTTTGTGATGCTGATCGGGAGTGGACTGCGGGTAAACTTACCTTTGACCCTCAGGTCGAGCGCTGAGTTGGTTGCGGCCTCTGGGTTAAGATTTCTCAGCGGTAAGGAGCATAGTAGATGGACTTCACTTTTTTTTTGGGGTGGAGCCTCGTTGTGTGTTTGGCTCAGAGCCCCGGGCTAGTCACCCTCGCCAGCCTCTCGCCAATAGTAGTGTGTGCATCTGCTGGATAAGGGTGAAATTTCCCTCTGTACTGTTTAAGAAGCCGCAAAAAGGGAATCAAACGGCTGAAGGCACACAGGAGAATTCTTACTTATCCCCACAGGGTCAGAATCAATACCTATAATTTGTGAAGTGCCCCGGTGGGCTGGGATATCCGTCTACCTGAAGTGGAGGAATCTGGCATTAATCCTCCCACCATGTCTAAAATAAATAGGTCAATTTTCAAGTCCCCACTATGAGGGGATAAAAATAGGGGGCCTTTCTTTGGAAAGCAAAGTATCTTTCCAGTAGATGACCAAATAGCCTCAGGCTCAGGTTTCCTGCAAGTCTTTCCCTTAATGCAAAGGGAGGTAGAGGCATCTACACCAAAAGGACCCTTACCCTCTAAAGCACCTTTGCTAACCAGTGACTGTACATCAATGGCGCATCCTATTAAAAATACAATTCTTGACTACTTTTCTCAGGACCTTGGTCAGATGAAGACCCCGATGGTAGAAACGAAGGGGAAAGAGAGCTTGGCACCTACTAAATCGCAATCATGTCTAATGATATTGGATACTTTGCATTGGCTACCCGTGGCTAAACGCATACAGTTTAAGGCCCTCTGTCTCGTGCATCAGGCCTTTTATAACACATGGCTTCAATTTCTGCAAGCAAAATTCATTCAGTATGTTCACTTCCGCTCTTTACATTCTTCTACCACCTTCTGTATTTCTGTTCCCCCGGTTCAAACTTTCCTGTGTGGGCGGTCGTTCCTTCTCTGTGGTAGCGGCTCAATTATGGAACTCCTCCCCACTGTCCCTGCAGGAGATTGTGGACCACCTGTCTTTTTGGCACACCCTGAATACCTTTCTTTTTTCTGCCTGAACTCTCTTTGTGTCTTCTCTGATCACTCCCTTACAGTTTACCCCTGAACGCCATGATGTCCTAGCTGGTGAAGGCAGCACTTAATAAATGCAGTTAACATCACATAACAGCCCCAAGATAAAATGTCAATGACAGAACTTTCTAGCATGTCAAATAATGTCTTACCTAGACAAATTCCAATATTTTTGAAAATAAAATAGCAATTTTAGCCATATAATTTTAGCAGTGTACTAATGTTCAGCATAGATATTAATAGAGGAAATAACTCGGACGTTGTGCAGATAATATGAAGTCCAGAAAACACCAAAAAGCTGAACATCTTACATAATGATGGTTGATTCACATAGTCAAATAAAATATCAACACATTACATCAGGCTCAGAAACTCAATTTAAGTGATGGAAAAGGTTAACAGTCAGGCAAGCACTACAGCCGAAAATGGGCAGCTATGATATTTAAAGGGACATCCATTGGTGCACTGCAAAGCATGGCGGAGGGTAAAGCGTACAGCAGCTTAACACAATTGGGTAGTGTGCTCTATAATTATAGCAACAATAGGACCCAGAGACTAATCGAAGGCTCTGTCAATGTCTATGATAGAAGCAAGTGCTGCAACCTCTTGGTCTTTTTGTTTTTGGGACATGATATGAAACAGTTGTCATAAACCAGTTGTTTCATTAGGAGGTAAAAGCCTAGCAGCAAACAATCTAGCAAACCAATATTTGCTTGAACATTGATTAAAGAGGGTGTCTGTAAGAGCTCAGTGAGGGCATTAATCAGATTCAATAGTAGCACGATAATTGCCTCGTTTAGCGATGGTGGTAAATGGCCCAGTTCAACGGATTCTTCTCACAATTTAGAGAGGTTGGGGCCAATATGTGTTTAAAAACTTTATAAACTTGATATAGCAAGCCATCACAGCCTGTGGGTGTGTCAGTAGAGTGCCTATCAATGACACGACAGTTCTTGCACTATAAAAGGAGTAGCCACTGCTACCATCAACTCGAGGTCCAGAATCGGCAGAGTGATGCTGGCATAATGGACAGGCCAGCATCAAGAGAGTCACAATTTGCGTAAGGAGAAGTGTAACAATTGGAAAAAGAATAGTTGACATTCCTTGTATGAGTATCACCATCTTCACCCTCAATGGATCATATTCAACTGACCTTACTCGGCATGCATTAGTCTAACTGCAGTGGTTCAGTGTGTCTATGTATATGTGCCATGACTGGTTTAGACATTAGATGTACCTCACAATTTCTCTCTTGTGTCATGCAATAGTGGATTCGATGGTGACTCATCATATTGTGATTCCAATGCGTGAAGATGCTCCTCACTAGTACCCATACTAATTTGTGAATTGGATAGTGATTCATCAGGAGAACTTTGCACCAAATACCTCACTCCACGTGTGAGGGAGATTAAGGACTACTTCTGGATTTCTTCAGACGTCTTGTTACAATAAATCTGTGTTGCACAGTAAGCCTGCACCTGCATGAGATACAGCACTGTACCATCTGTTATCTTCTATTCCTGTAACCGCACACTAACAGAACACAAACTTTAAATTATTTCTGTAAAAGGGACGTAGCAGAACCTCACCTCTTTTCTGACTGCTTGTAGCCACAAATATGATAAAGTGGCAAGCAGCCACAGTTGCTGTGGCACGAGCATCTAAGCATGCTGTGGTGATGCACAATTCATCCACTTTGGCTGCCGACTCTTCCCTCCTCCTGATTTCCCAAGAAGAGGTGGAAATCAACTTTACAAATCAACCTGATGTCATGGCCACATCTAACCAAGGGGGTATGGGAGGGGAACTGCAACATCCAACTACACTTGAAGGGAAACTACAAAGAAGTGCACAGCACCAATCACGCAGCTGCCCCAATGGACGGTAGTCATTGAAGACTTAACGCCCCGCCCTAGGCACAATAATACATACTAAATATCAGTTTCTGGATTCAATCGTGACTCATCTTATTGTGAATTCAATGCATGAAGATGCTTCTCAATAGTGCTGCTATCAGTCTGTGGATTGAATGGTGACTCATCATATAATTACTTCAATGCATGAAGATGCTGCTCAATAGTACTCATATCAGTCTGTGAATTCAATGGTGACTCATCATGTAGTGACTTCAATGCATGAAGAGGCTCTTCAATAGTACTCCTATCAGTCTGTGGATTGAATGGTGACTCATCATATAATTACTTCAATGCATGAAGATGCTGCTCAATAGTACTCATATCAGTCTGTGAATTCAATGGTGACTCATCATGTAGTGACTTCAATGCATGAAGAGGCTCCTCAATAGTACTCCTATCAGTCTATGGATTAAATGTGACTCATCTTATCATGACTTCAATGCATGAGGAGGCTCTTCAATAATACTCATGTCAATCTGTGGATTCAATCGTGACTCATCTTATCGTGACTTCAATGCATGAAGATGCTGCTCATACTATATACAGTCTGTAGATTGAATGGTGACTCATTTTTATCAAGACTTCAATGCATGAAGATGCTCCTCATATCGGCTTGAGTAGGTATATGCCACACTTGGTAGGCAAGTAGATTTTCCAAATGTAAGCTTTGAATCCCCACAATGCATACAAAGAGACAGACCCCAGATTGCTATCAAAATAGAACACTTTTTTATATGCATGGTGGCCTGGCATATTCTGTTTATCACGGACTATAGTCTAAACTGCCAGGCTGTTATGCGAAGCTGGTCACTTCCAGGTGAAATTGAAGCTGCAATGCGTCGTGACCAGACTAAGTGCAATGTAAAACAGAACAATGATTGGCCGTCCCCAGCAATGCAGCAGAGAGAACCTTCAAATGGATGGTGAGAATATATATATATAGAACCAATGAGTAAAACTATCTGAATGGCAGAACCCATGCATTGATGACATTATAGTCACAAGTACACAGAACAGAATCGTTCTGCGCACTTGTGCACATGCATTTCTTTTTGCTGCAGGGTAGTCCTGTCTGATCATATGACCATGGCCTTAGATTGGAATCCCTCTGTTAGCAGGTGGGCTTGATTAACTGCAGCTTCCTGATGTCGGAAGAGTATAACATGGTGCATTGAAGAAATCCATCTCAAGCGAAAATAGTGTTACCAATTTAAATCTAGCGAGGAGTGGAGAAGAAAAAGGAAGTTCCTTCTTAGGCATTCTGAGCAGACAAATGCAGGAAAGTGCAGCAACTGGAATCTAAGCTGCATGTTAAGATCAGAGTCCATTGTCAATCCAAGATAATGGACCTCAGTCATGGGCATAGGGCTTTCACATAAATCAGCACGCCAAAATGCCTTGATATCTGCATTCGGTGAGTTCCTCCACAGGATAACGTCAGTCTTCGTTGGATTGAAGACAACCTTTTTCCTACCTAGGATTTCATATCACTCGTACCGGATATAAAGGGTCAAAGGATCAGGCTCGATCCTCATATCTGTAAAAATGGTTTCCTGAGGAGCCAGACAGTGAAGAGAAATATTGAAATATAGAAGTGAAAAGGTGGAGCCATGTGACTGAAAAGGCTCCATAGCATCAGTGTTCTCCTTTTCAGAGGAGAAAGACTGAAACCTCTCAAGTACCGGATATTTAAGACTTCTTGGCTTTGGAAAACCCAGAGGGTGGTGTTGATAACTGTTTGATAACCGTTGTTACCAATGTCTGCCATACTATTGATCCCATCCCTTTAGTTTCTATTTATTTATTTAGTGTAAATTTGTTAGGCACCTATACAACCCAATGGTGTGTCCAGGCATCACAAGGCAAAAAGAGGCAGGAACAGGGGAGTAATAAGCAAAAGTAAAAACAGTAAGTAATCAAACAGTAACGGTCCTACTAGCGTTTGTGGCATTTGGACAAGCAAGTGCAGGGGAGAGGGAAGGGAGGGTGGGGCGAAAGAGGTAGGGCAAGTGCTAGAGTAAGTCCGGGAGGGGAAGTGTTGATAAGAACGCCCTTATTTCAGGTCTCCGCCAATCGCTACATTGGTTAGCGGTGGAAGACCGGATTAAATTTAAAATCGGGTGTGTGGTCTACAAATGTTTAGCTAGATTGGCACCAGTCTACTTGATAAATAAACTGAAGCGCCATTGACCTACTCGGACCCTTAGGTCTGATGACATACTCCTTCTTGTTATTCCCAGTACAAGGAGGCCAGTGCCTTTCAGTGGCCGGACCTAGACTATGGAAAAGTCTTCCGTTGAGCCTAAGACAGGCAAATTCTCTGCTGAGTTTCTTTTTAAGTAAACTGGGTGTCTGTGGTTTTGTTCAGCATCCTCTTTTTCTGATGTTATTTTTCTCCAGCTCAATGTACATCTTTCATTATATGGTACCATCTGCGCCAGCCAGGAATCGATCAAGTTCGTTGTGAGCGCGTTACAAATGCAAAAAAAAAAAATGCCAGGGGCGGGGGGCACTGGCTAAGTGCAGGGGTGGGGGTGTCTCAGGAGGGTGCATCTCCATCCGGGAAGGGTCTAGAGGGATGTTCTGAGGGTGCTGGTGTCGACTGGGCAGAGGGTATGGTAACCTGTGAGCCTCATGAGGACCAGGCCACCAGTAACAGCGGCAGATGGGTGATTAGCAGGGGAGGGTGAGAGGGAAGGAGGTAGAGAGAAGAAGAGGTTTGAGCAGTTTCTGGAACATAAGGAGGTCTGCTCAAGTCTGAGGGGGGGCAGGGAGGCTGTTCCTGAGAGAGGCGACAGTCGAAGAGAGAGATCTGCCCCCCACTCTCTGCTTGGAGAAACGTTTGATCAGCAGAGAGCTAGAAGAGTGGAGGGCTTGAGCTGGTAGGTATTCGGGGATATTGAGTTGGAGATAGCGGGGTCCCAGGCCCCAGAAAGCCTTGTAGATTATGCAGAGGGTCTTGGATTTGATCCTCATGGCCTCCTGGAGCCAGTGGAGAGATTCTAGGGATGGAGAGATGCAGTCCCTGGGCTTAAGGCCATCGATAAGTCTCACATCGCTATTCTGGATTAGTTGAAGGGGGGAGCAGGGAGGATTTAGGTAGATTGAGGAAGAGGTTGTTGCAGTAGCCCAGCCGGGTGAGGAACAGAGCTGTGGAGACATTGAGCTTCTGGGGAAAGGTGATGAAAGGAAGAATGCTGCTAAGGTGGTGAAGCTGTAAGTGGGTCTTCTTGGCAAGGTCCAAGATCTGAGGTGTGAAAGAGAGGGAGGAGTCAAAGATGACTGCAAGATTTTTGGCCTCACTGGATGAGGACGGTAGAGGGCCCAAGGAGGGCGACCAGAGGGCAGGAGGAAAACAGGGCGCAGGTGTCTCAATGAGAAGGATCCCACTCTTGCTGGCATTAAGACAGAGGTCATTGGCCATAAACCATGCCTGAATAGCGGTCAGGCAATCAGGAATGAGGGAGGGAGAGGAGGAGATGGTAGAGGGAAGTTTGAAGGAAAGTTAAGTGTCATCAGCATAGCACTGGACCTGAGGAGAGAAGGAGGAGATAAGGTGGGCAAGAGGGGCGAGGTAGATATTGAAAAGCCAAGGTGGCAGGATAAAGTTTAGTTTAGTTTCTTTATTTGTACTACACACCGAACCCTGAGGTAACTGGGCACCCACTTATTCAAAGTTGCTTACATACAGTTACATACAGTTTAGACAATAAAGAGCTAATAAAAAGTTACATACAGTTCAGACATAAAAAAAATAGTGGAGAAAGTAAGTGCACGTCGACCATGGTTAGAAAGGGTCGATGGCAGGATTTGGAGAGTCAGAGATGCACTACCAGGATGCTGGAGGCAGATCACACTCACTTTTTGTCATAGAGCCAGCCCTTTACTTTAGCTCTGAAGGTCCAAAAAGCAGGTTCCGTTCTAATACTGAAGGGTAAGACATTCCACTGTTTGGCAGCTAGTACTGAGAAGCTTGCTCATCCCGCTTCTTTTTTAGGAGGAATCTGGGCACGGCCAGGCAGTGTGTGTGCATGGCTCTAGTTGGAAAGCATTTGTTGACGCTGTCTGCCAGGTATTTGTGGGCGGAGTTTGAGAGGCACTTGTGGGTGATGCCGAGCGTGCAGAGGGCAATTCTGTCCCGTATTGGTAGCCAGTGGTAGTCCTGTCTGAATCTCATGATGTGTGAGGTTCTTGGTATGCTTAGTGTTGCTCTCAGGGCATTATTTTGAAGGACCTGGAGTTTGCTGAGGTTCCTTTCCGATGTGCCTAAGTATAGGGTGCTGCAGTAGTCAATCTTGGAGAGCACTGGGGCCCTGGCTAGGGTGATGCAACTGTTAGGCGACAGGGATGCTTTACAAGCGTTGATAAGCTTGTTAGTGTAGGCAGTGGCAGAGGCCGTGGCATTCACTTGCTTCTTGAGGGACAAAGTGGAGTCTAAGTATACTCCCAATGTTTTAATTTCTTTGGTCACCTTGATCTGGTTACCATCGATGTTGATAGAGGCATAGCGGGCATCTAGTTTGTTAATGCGTGTTTGGGAGACAACGATCAAAAGCTCTGTGTTTTCATCGTTAAGACAAAGGCAATGGTCTGCCATCCATGCCTTGATTTCCAAGTATATTTTGTTAATACGTCTAGCATCCTCTTCATAGCAACCCGTGAGCGTGATGAGAACTTGAGGGTCGTCGGCATAATTCGTATATATGTGACACCCAGGTTGTCGAAACGGTCAAAAAGGAGCATAGTAAAGATGTTGTAGAGTGTTGGCGAGACGCAGGATCCCTGTGGTACGCCACAGTGGGTGGGATAGGGTCTGCTGCGGCGGAAGGAGCATAGACCCTAGTAGTGCAGTTGGACAGGAATGATTGTATCCAGGAGGAAGCGTTGCTAGAGAAGGCAGCTGCTGTAGATAGGTGATGAGTGAGGAGCTGATGATCAACAAGATCACAAGCTGCAGATAAGTCTAACAGCAGGAGCAAGGCAAGTTTACCATTGTCCTTAGCCTCATCCATTTGGATTTTAAGGTACAGAAGGGCTGTTTCCATTCTGTGTCTTAGTCTAAAGCCTGATTGTCTAAGGCCTAGTAGGTTGTAGTCCTCCAAGTGTTTCTGAATTTGAAGGTAGGCTACTCCGTCTAGAATCTTTAAGACGTAAGGAACGGTGGTGATGGGCCTATACATTGTGTCGATGTTAGGCTCTAGGTTAGGTTTTTTTAAGAGAGGCATGAACCATGCTTCCTTAATGTTGTTCGGTACCGTACTAGACTCAAAGGATGTGTAGATTAGTGCCGAGATGAATGAGGCCAAGTCCTTGGCGCATTCCCGGATGACTTCCGCTGGGCAGAGATCGCCTCGGCATCTCGAGGGATTAAGGCTTTTTATGATCTTTTCCACTTCGTTAACCAAGACCAGTGAGAAGGAAAAGGGTGGGCAGTCAGGTGTGCTGGGGGGCAGCGTCGGGTTGAGGTTGAGGTTGGCGTTTTTGGCTAAGCTGTTTTTTTTTGTTTTGCTAAATTTTGAATTGGAGAATAGCAATTTTGTCTGAAAGCGCTTTCTGAATATTAGTGCACCATGCAGCATCTTTCACGCAAGTGTCCAATGGTGGTGCTGGGGTCTCAAGTTCCCTGAGAATATGCTTAGTTTTGGAGATGGCATTGAGAATATGGTTATCATAGGTTTCCTTTTTTGCTTTGAGGATCGCGATTTTGTAAGAGGAGGCAGCTGAGGTGTATAGTCCCTTGTTGGTAGGGTTAGATGCCCCACTCCAGGTTTATTCTGCTGCTCGTTTGGTGCTCCAGAGGATTTTTAGTTCGGGGGTAAACCATTTGTTGAGGTGGGCTATTGGTTTGGCTTTGGAGAGTTTGATGGGGTTGAATTGTATTGTTGTAGAGGTCGACTAGCTTGTTTGTGTCTAAGTCCTTGTAGTTAGAAGGATCTAGGAAGTTCTGAAGCAGAGGACGTAGGTTTTAGAGTGTGAGGTTTAGATTGTTTCTGGCGAGGACTTAGGGGGCAATGTGTGGGCTGGGTGTTTTAGTTGCATTCCCCTGAATAGTAAAGGAAATGAAATGATGGTCAGACCAAGCAGTGGGTTTATTTTGGAGGATGGTAGTGGTGCAGTTGAGGTCTTCCAACCAATCTAGTGTTCTTCCTTTATTGTGCGTCGGAGTCTTGATGCTATGGTTAAAGCCAAGCTGGGAAATAGAATTTTCCAGGGAGGCGTCATTTGGATCAAGGAGACCTACGTTAAAGTCACCAATTAGGATTATTTGAGATCCTGGTTTGGTGTTGTTGGTCAGAAGGTCAGAGATATCTTCCTCGAAGGATGACATGTGACCTGGGGGGCGGTAGATGAGGTGCATACAGATGGTTTGGGAAGGTGATAGAGGGATCTTGACTGAAAGTAGTTCTGTTGAGAGAGGGCTGGCAGCCGGGAAGGCTCTGAGGCCTTGGGACGTTTTAGCAATAAATGCTACTCCGCCTCCTTTGCTGTTCTCTCTATCTTTCCTTATTAATGAATAGCCATCTGGGATGGCTAGTGACAAAGCTGGGCCTGCTGCTTGATGCAGCCAGGTCTCGGTGATGGCGAGGAAGTGAAGGTCATTACTAGTGATTAGGTCTGCAATGACTAGCGCATGGGTGGCCAGAGATCGGGCATTAATGAGTGCGCCCCTAATGATAGGTTGTTTAGGTTTTTTAGCTACGGTGGGAGTTTCAGGTGCATTAGTCGAGGTTGGTAGACGGGGAGTACGGCTGGTGATAGGGAGTTTAAATGGGCAGGGATGGTGATCTCTCCAGTAAGGTGACCTACGTTGAGGGATCCTAGAGCAGAGTCTAAAGTTCCTAGCCTTCACTGGACAGGGAGTCCAGGGAGTAGGTGGAGAAGCAAAGCGATGGATCCATTCAGCAGGACTAAAGAGGGCGTTGGGAAGGGTGCTTGTTATCTTCTCCAATTGTTGATATCTGTGGCCTCTCCAAGGGTGTGTTGATAGTAGAAGTTGCGCTGCCACTGGGGGGAGGATATCATGTGGTAGGAGTGTGTTGAGGGTTGGAAGGTGGGTTGCCATAGCTAGAGTGACACTGAGAAGGAGGGCCCTGGTAAACACATGCAAGTGGAGAGTGAGGTGGTGGAAGAGAAAGGGCCCAGTCGCACCTGGGAAAGGCGGTTATTAGGAAGGAGGTCAGCCAGTCCAGTGCCCGGTCCATGATGCCGAGGGTGTCACGGAGCCTTGTTATGATGATGGAATGATTGACTGTGTCAAAGGCAGAGGAGAAATGGAGGAGAATGAGAACAGAATGAGAGTTGGATTCAAGATTAGCGAGCAGAACTTTCACGGGAGTTCAGGACAGGCGAGCAGTTTCCGTGCCTCTGGATGCCCGGAATCCAGATTGATCGTGGAGGAAACCAGCAAGTTCAGTATGATGGATCTGTTGGGGCAAGATCAATCTTTCCAAGAGTTTGCCCAGGAAGAGGGTGGTAGAGATGGGGCGGTAGTTAGCCGGGCAGGAAGGGTCAGCAGATGGCTTTTTTAGGAGAGGGTGCACAAGGTAGTGCTTGAGGGATAGATGGAAATAGCCAGAGGCAAGGGAGTGGTTGCAGAGATCGGCAAGAGCCAGGATGGGAGAGGAGATGTTGGGCCTCATTATGACCCCGGCGTTGGACCATGGTGCTGTTAGCACCATGGTCCATGCCGGATTCCGTCATGGTGGATGGCGGAATTACCGCCCCATTACAAGGTTGGTGGGGCGGTAATTCCCCATTCATCATGGCCCCTTCCCCATTCCCATCTTTGGCCCATAGGGCACAATGGGAATGGGGAAGGCGCTCGGCACCAAGGTCCCTTAGCGGGTTGGACTTTAACGCCTGCAAAAAGCAGACGTTAAAGTGTGAATCGGGCTTTAAGGGTTTAACGGCGCTGCAGCCTTTTACGGCGGCGTTAACCCCTTAACGCCAGGGTTGTAATGAGGCCCGTTGTCTTTGATAGTTCTGGAAGAGCAAGGGAGCACCTGTTTGGATGAGACCTTCATAGAGCAGACAACTTTAGAGACCCCATGAGGTGCTATGGGTAAGAAGAACCAATTACTTACCCCTAGTAATGTTCTTTTGACTAAATGTTCCTCCCACGTATTCCTCATCTTTGCTATACTCCAATATCCTGCTGGCAGCTTGGAAACTTTTCTCATAAGAGGACAGCGCACATCGTCGTTGGCCTCGTGTTTTTCTCGAGAGCCTCGGTCCTCCTCGCGTATGAAGTCAACAGTGGTATATATGGCACGCACGACACCTGTTGCCTCAGTTCATGTTTCTCCTCTCACCAGCGCAGCAGTCTTGAAGATGAGAATACTTGAGCGTTAACGGAGTGGAAGGTGTAAACCATGGAAATTCCTTCTTGACAGAGGGGAAGGATGGTAGAGCGATGAGGAATACGTGAGAGGAACATCCAGTCGAAGAGCATTACCAGGGGTAAGTAATTTGTTATTCAAATTGATCGTGTCCTGTCATGTATTCCTCATCTTTGATATTCTCCCAAAGCAGTGTGTTACCGGAGGTGGGAAAGAAGAGTTTTATTTTTATTTCATTTTGGTTTATGCTGTAATAGAGCACAGAAGACTAGGTGGCAGCATTGCAGATGTCTTGTACGCCTCTCTGGAGGGCTGAAGAAGTGTCTATATCTCTGGTCGAGTGGCCCTTAGACCTTCAGGAACCTCTGTCCTGGCCATGTTGTAACATTCGGATATACCTAGTATGATCCACTGAGACAGCATTTGTTTAGTAACCGCTTGCCCCATTCTGTGGCCCGCCTAGCCAACAAATAGTTAGTTGTCCATTCTTATCTTAGAAACCCTATTGATATAAAGGATCTTTCTTCAAGCATCTTCTAGGGTCAAGTGTCTGTAATCTCTGCTCCTCTTTAGATGGATGAGGAGGTAAGCCAATTTGTTGCGTCAAATTAAATTCGGACACTATTTATGGCAGAAAAAAGGGACGACCCCTCAAACTACCTTGTCCTTATGAAAGACTGTGAATGGTGGTTTAGAAGACAAGGCCTGAAGCTCGCTCACTCTGCGAGCAAAAGTAAGGGCCGTTAAGAATGCAGTTTTCAAAGACAACATCCTAAGTGTACAAGAAAGTAACTGTAGTCTTCCCCTCCCCTGTGAAGCACTCTCTTGTGCACCCTCTTCTTAAGTCCCCCTCTGCCGACCCTTACTGCCCGGCTAACTATCGTCCAATCTTCATCACTCTTTTTCTGGGCAAACTCCTGGAAAAGCTGGCCATCTCACAGCTGAATCTTCACACTGAATCTGTTGGTTGTCTCCATAACCATCAGTCTGGCTTCAGAGCTGCCAGAAGCATGGACACTGCTCTCCTGAAAATCTGTGAAGACCTGCTCTCCAACCCCGTGTCCTCATCTTACTTGTTCTCTCTTCTGCCTTTGGCACGGTCAACCATGCCATCCTTCTCATCCATCTCCGTGATAACCTGGGTATCACGGATCAGGCCCTGGCTTGGCTGACCTGTCCAACTTGGGTCCTTCCTCTCCTCTATCTCCATCTCTAACCTCTCTCACTGGCTGTTCAACCAATACCTGGCTCTTCTTGCCCACTGCATTTCCGCTCTCTGCCCCAACTTTCAGTGCTATGCGGATGACACTCAGCTCATTTTCAGGCTCCCTCCAGCCACCTCTTCTCCTTCTCTCATCTCTGACTGTCTGTCCGCCATCCAGGAGTGGTGTGCCGCCAATGATCTCTGCCTTAATCTCTGCCTTAATGCCAGTAAGACCAAGATTCTCCTCATCGGTACACTTGCTCCCTCCTTTCCTGTCACTCTTTGGCCTGCCTCTCTTGACCCTCTTGGCCCTCTTCCTGTTCCCACCTGTGAGGCTAAAATCCTTAGGGTCATCTTTGACTCCACACTTTCCTTCTCTCCTCACATCTCTGATGTCTGTAAGAAGTCACACTACCAGCTGCACCTCCTCAGAGGTATTCTACCTTTCCTCTGCTTCCCCGATAAGCTCACTGTATCTAGAGCTCTGTTTCTCTCTAGGCTGGACTACTACAACAACCTCTTTATAAATCTACCTGCCTCTACTCTCCGCCCTCTGCAACTAATCCAAAACAGGACTGCAAGACTTGTCCTTGGCCTCAAGACCAGGGATCGTATCTGTCCAGGACTGAAATCTCTGCACTGGCTCCCAGTGGAGTCGAGGATTAAGTTCAAAACCCTCTGCATTGTCCACAAGGCCTTCTGGGGCCGGGGCCCTCAAAACCTCCAACTCTCTCTTCCTAAATATCTTCCCTCAGGGTCAGTCGCTTCTCCAAGCAGCGAGTTGGTGGTAGATCTTTTTCTTCTGCTGAGGCCTCCCTCTGGAACAGCCTCTCGGAAACTTGAAAAGAACCATCTCCGGTTCCAGAAGCACCTCAAGACCTCCCTCTTTGCTTCTGCTTTCTCTCCTCCTCTCCCCTGCTAATCTCCTGACTGCATCTGAAACTGCACTGGTTACCTGGCTACCCGCTGATCACAGGCCCAGGTCCAGCCGCCAGTTGCTCACCTGCACTACCTCTTGGCAACCCTTGCACTCAGGGACTGTTTATGTATCCCTACAGCCCCTACTATCACTTGACCCCTGATTTCTGCTCTTACCCCTGCACTTGCCACCAGCTGGCTGCACTTTTATTTATTGTCCTTATTTATTTTACTGCTATCCTATGTACAGCACTGCCCCCTTCCCTTTCCTCCCGCACTTTCCCCCTTCCCCCCTCCCCTGCACTTGCGCAATCTCAATGTCACCTGGCCTAGTAGGATCGTTGTCTGCTTTCCCTGTTTCCCCTCCCTTACCTCGTCTCGCCTTGAAACACTTGTGTATAGGCACATTATAAATGCCATATCATATCATCATATCATCTCATTTACAAAGCCAGGCAAATCCTCTAAGCACTGTACCAGCAGACATAGAACGGCTGAGACAATCTGCAGTGTCTAGTCCTGACTGCAATGATTGGCACATAGCATCTTTATTATCCTGAATAATGCTCATAAAACCCTCCCTTTCTTCAAGCTCTGGGATGTGTTCATAGGCCATGGCTATCACCTCCCACAAAGTGAACGCGAACTTCGCTATAGCACAAATTACATTTGTTGCTTTCGGTGTCATACACCCTGCGGAGAAACTTTTTTTCCCTATGGCATCGTGCCTTTTATCCTCCCTGTCTGGAAAGACTGTGGGATAGGATGCTCCCTTAGATGCAGCAGTAGCTGCTTGCACAACAAGGCTTTGTGGACTCAGATGTTTTAAAAGAAACTCTGGATCCATTGATGAGGGTCTGCATTTTTTGTGAAATCCATTTTAACTGCAGGCCTGTTATCTGGAATGTTTCCAGTTCTCTAGAACTCTATTTTTCATTGTGCTATGAAAGGGAAGGACTGGGTCCTTAGGAGGTCCCCTGTCCAAAATATCCATATATCCATAAAGTCATCCTGTTCATATTCAACAGATGATCTACCCCATCCAAGGTATTCAATACCTTTGCCATTACTGATCTATAAGATGCATCAGCATGACCTGAACCTTCCGGAGTGCAAAATTCAACCTCAGGTGAGGTTTCTAGACCATTGGCATCCTGCAGGGTGGCCACAAGTTCTTGCATTTTAGATTGTTGGGATATCAGCACCTCTGGAACACCAGGAGTGCCGTATTCCCTACCAAAACTATAAATAGGGCTTTCTTCCTCCACCTCTTCCTCATAAAGAGAGGCCATGGACTTTAAAGTCTCTTTTTCCTTGAGGTTTAAAAACCTTTAACAGACTTTCAAAAGGCCTCGAAGGCTTCGCCCCTGACTCTTTCGGTGTCGATAGACTCTACCTCAACATCAACAAATGGGTCGGAGAAGGAGGATCCCTTTGAGGCGCTGAGGCCATGAGAGGCATACGAGATACCTTTGAGGCCTTCAAATCATTCTAAGCCTTTGACCTACTGTCCGGAACCTCAGGCACATGGACAGTGGTTTTCAGAGACAACACCCTGTCGCCTTTTCATGTGATGGGGTCGTGACTCTCTAACGAAGGGGTTGACTTTGCCGCCTTCTCCAACACTTTTAACATTGGCCAGATTAACTTTTCCAGTTACACTTGACTAGCCCCCTTATTAGTAAATTTTATCCGTTTCCCTTCGGGCGGGGAATCCATAGAGGACGACCTGGAGTGATGACACCTTTTCTTCGGTCTCCTCGAAGATGACAAAGAGGACCGTTGAGATATCGAATGCTTCTAACTTTTACTGTGCCTCATGGCACAGTGCAGAGATCTCGCTCTTGGGCACTTATCTTCGGACACAACTTTTGTGGGGGTCACCGAAGACAAACTCAGAGATTGTTTGCCCAAAGCAAGTTTTCCTTCCTCTCCTTTAACACTTTTGCAGTCATAGAATGGCATAAACCACAATCTTCGATGATGTGGCCCACCCCCAGGCATTAGAGACATGCTCGATGAGGATCGGTTACACACATTTTAGCTGTTTTCGGGGTATGAGTAGACATTTTTGTAACAAACTCGTAGCTACGCAGTAAATAACATTCTGAGACGAAGAACCCATTTTCGAGCAGCTGTGCGGAAAAACAGAACTGAGGCAACAGGCGCAGTGCATGCCTTGTATACCAGCATCAACGTCATACTCAAGGAGGACAGAGGCTCTCGAGGGACATGAGGTCGAAACCGTCAATGCACGGCACCCTCTGCTGAGAAAAGTTTCTGAGCTGCAAGCGGGATATCAGAGTATATCAAAGATGAGGAATTTGTGTGATGACACAATCCATTCGAAGGAGGAGAGTACAGGGATGTGGGAGGGGATCCTGGGGAGGCAAGTGAGCAGGACAGGGGGTGTGGGTAGGAATGGTGGAGAGTGCAGACACGATGTCCAGAGTTGTGGATGTGAAATGGGAGGTTAGGCCAGTTTAGAGGGCTTGGGAGGGAGGGAGGTAGAAACTGCATTAGGGTTGGCAAGTTCCTTGCAGATTTTGAAAAGTCCAGCCATATTGTTAGTGGCTCCAGAGATGCAGGATTGAATGTGAGCCCTCTTCTTGGAGCAGGCAGAGAAGAATATTGCCTTTGGAGTAGGTGACCGGCCAGTTTTTCAGGGGATGAACCTGAGGTCTGCCACTTCCGTTAAGCGACTCTGCACTTTCATTTCAGTGAAGCTATATCAGAGTAATACCAGCCATTATTCTTGGAGGCAGACCGATAGGGTCTAGGTTTAGAGAGGAGCTTGTGGCCCTCAGGGAGGAGAGTGTTGAAATCACAACCTATATCCTCCTCCATCCTGGTCTTCCCCTGACCGTAAAGCCAACTAGCCGCTCCTGCTAGTCAACAAATGGATGAATCTGAGCCATAACCGTGCACTCACCTAGTTTAGATACAAAGGGTGACTGAGTAATAGTATGATCATTTGCACCATTTAAACTATAATGACGCCTTTACTTACCGACCATCATCATTACTCTGAGTCCAGGTCTTCCCCCTGACTGTTCTTACTCAATGTCAAGGACTGTGGTAAGGAAGACGGATGAGATGGTAATGGCCAGATCACTTACCCGTAATCTTCATTACTCAGAGCCCACGTCTTCCTCATCACAGTATTTATTCCATGTCAACGACTGTGAAAAGGAAGATGGAAGAGGCGGTAATGGTATAATTACTTACTGGTGATCTTCATTACTCTGAGTCTGTATCACAGTCCATGCTCTATGCCAAGGACTGTGGCGAGGTAGACACATGAGGAGGTAATGGCCCGATCACTTACCAGTAATCTTCATTATTCCAAGTACCAGTTCTTACTCGCCATAGTCCTCACTCTATTTCAAGGACTGTAAAAAGGAAAGCCGACAGAGAAGGTAATGGCACAATGACTTACCAGTAATTTTCATTAGTCTAAGTCTTCCTCGTCACATTCCTTGACATAGAGCATGGACTGTGATACAGACTGATACATATGTAAAGTGCAGTCGTTAGGAGGGGTGCCATGTTGACAATTAAATAAAATGCACTAGTTCCATGTTCAGTAGGTCACAATTAACCACACGGATTATTGTTGTAGAACTGAAGAGGTAGCGTTACATTCCCTGCCCGAATCACAATGGCATGTTTGAATTTTGTCCTCCTTTTCAAAGAAAAATATTTCGCATTGTTCTTATAAAGAGCAATTGCAGATGAAGTCGACCAAGCGACATTAAGCTTGTGCAATACACTGACACGCACTCATTCTAAGCAGAGAATACCATATGCACGTATAGCTGCATGGGATTTATTAAGCGTGTACCTAGCTAGGGAATGATGGATCGATGTAGCAAGGGGGTTCACCCAAAGCTTGCAAGCGCGGCGCAGGCATTGCTGAGGCGCTGGGATGGACATAGGGAGCAGGGGAGGTAGGAAACGCCTGAAGGGTGTTGAGGAGGATTGAGTGGAGCATTGAGTGCTTTGCTGGACATTCTTTGAAGAGAAGGGTTTTCAGGTCCTCCCTGAAGTGTAGGATGAACTATTAGTGTAATAGTACTTCTATGCATTCAAGATGACATATGTGTGATGTTTTATTTACATTTGGAGGCAGGATTTAAAAGTAATTATTTTAGTGCACATTCAATTTAACTTATTGGTTTATGAGGCATTGCACTACATTATAGTGTATTCTATAGTATCATATGGTCTATTTTGGCATTGTATTGGGTCGACTGTGATTTTTGCATTGCATTGTATTTTATTTCTCCACCATGCATTGTATTGCGCGCAACACCTGCAACCACTCGCACATCCATTCTTGTCCTTGGCCACAAGAGGGTTAGTGGCAAACATCTTCTTTGTCCATTCACTGCTGTCCTTCGAGAGAATGGACCAGGTGTGTCTTACTTAGTGTTATTATCAAGATTGAGAAATGTACAAGGGTATCTCATGAGGTTTGACCAGACATGTGTCACTGTGGGACCGGTGCTATCATCCATCAGTGTCAGAGAGTTTCCACCACTTGGGAGGGATGACCGCAACGCGCCTCCTGCCACCAAAGTTCAGGTAAACAATTATACTTAGCATTCTGCCATTGCACATCATGCCAAGGGCCGGGTAATTGAAGGCGGCCTGCAAGATGATGAGTGGTAACTTTGAATAACACATTTGTTACAATGTAAACCAAGAAATGTATGTCACAGGTACATTGCAAATAATAAGAAAATTGTAATGATAAAATTATGCACAGAAGTACATCTCATGGATGTTTCTGAAATGTGAATAATGTATAGAAGAAATGGAGAAAATACAAAGAGCCGATCGAGGAAACCCATTGTTGCCAAAATGATGGACTGCAGAATCATTGCACATTGGTGACAGTCAAGATACAGAAAATCTTATCATCCCAAAGAACTACTATATCGTGGAACGCAGATGTGCATATGTGATAGGGCAGTAGTTGTGGAACACCTATAGGCTCAGAGTCAAACGACTACCTCCTCATGAACATAATCAAACCCACACCCCCAATTTGACTGTGCCAGTCGAGCAAATGCTACTGATAATGTACACAAAATTCATATCACACATTTAGGGGGTCATTACGACCTTGGAGGTAACCATGCCGCAATTTACGGCATGGTTACCCCCTTACCGAGTACTGGGTCTGGGTTCCTTAAATGAGGAATTACCAGGCCATTCCAACCTTGGAGGACCCGGTAATTCCTCATTCGAGGAACCCGGACCCGGTACATCCCCATTTCCATTCGAGCCCCCATAGGGCTCAATGGAAATGGGGAGGGAGCTAACAACGGGCCTGTTAATAACGGGCCCGTTGTTAGCTCCCTGGTCTGCTAGTGGGACCCGCTAAGGGAACCTGGTTTTACCAGGCACCCTTTGCGGGTCCCGCGAGCAGACTCAGCGCTGTTAACCCCTTACCGCCAACCCCGGAAAGAGGCCTTTAGTGTGATCCCAGGTCATAAAACAAAATTGTACCCAGTGCACATTTACAAAACTGAACATCTACAGAAATAAACACCCAGTATTCAAAGACAGAAGGTTAACTCAGTTAATAAACAGAACATACCAGAAATTAAAAACGTAATTATCAACAGAAGTATATGTTAGCACCAGAAAGGAATGCAATCGAATGCAATGTCATGTCTATTCAACAATACACATCTAGGTCTCACACAAGGAGCATGGCAGTGGACACAGAAGATCATTCATATGAACTAAGATACACGAGTCACACAAAACAGTATTCTTAACCATGACAGATTCTCTATACCGAAATTTAAAAATATTTGCATGGTAGTACTGCCATGGCATAGGGAATCCTCTCACTGGACACATATCTCAAAAAAACACATGAAAGAATTAAGGGAACCACCCATGGTGTAATCAGGGCCACCTGGCACTCAGTCGGAAGATATGGACCCGATGCTACAGCTTGTGAAGGCAGTAGTGGACATTGTAGCCCTAGTAGGCGGGCACAGAGGAACTGAGTGTGACTGATTCTTTAGTAAAAATCAGATTTCTCCATTAATTTTTTAAAAATGTATTTATATTGTTTAATCGAGATAAGAGTTTTACAATACTGTTGACCATTCATATTTCTCTAAGTTAACTCACTACGATCGTTTCGTTTGAGCTTATTGTTTATTTGTCATTGCAACAGCGTTTCCAACGAGTCGCTGGTTATCCTTCAGCAGATTGTTCTCAATATATTCCATCATTTTTGCTGTGGCAATTTGCCAACTGTTTCTGTCACCTCCTATTAGCCTACACACAACATTTCTTCCTCTAGCAATGAGTCTGTTCTTGCCACATGAGATATGTAGCATTGTCTTATTGCACGAGTCCTGGAGCAGACCATCATGAGATGACGAATTGTTTCTTGAGGTGGAGGCGAAATATCGTGACAAAAATGGCAACTGGATGTCTGTGCTAGATTTCTCCATTAATAACAACTCTGAATAAAATCACACATAAACATCAAAGTAGGCAAATTAAAATGATGCTCTCTATAAAATAGAGGCCCTCCTTAAGAGTGTGCTAGAGACATAATTATATAAATTAAACAAAAAGTCATCATTATTACAGATCATTTTTAAACAAATTGCATTTGGAGAAAGAAGTAAAACATAACCCAAATCTTCCAACCTGCCAGTATTACAATAGCAATTCCTGCTTGTCACATTTTTATCCCATCTCATCCTGTCTTTCAAAGTAAGCAAATTCAGCCTGGTCATAAGAACCAGGCTCCTACTTGCCCAAGATCGAATAAAACATGTTTTGCCTTTCCCAAAGCATGGGATAACATGAATCGGTAAAGAGGGTAAATGAGGATAGACTGCTCACCATCCTAAGGTAACTCTCCAGATCCCACCGCATTGCTTTCTGCTTCAGCATAGTGACAGTACTAGGCAAGGAGAAGCACAGACAGCAGTCCATGTATGGAATACTCCACAGGGAAAATAATTTGCACCCCTCGTTGTACCATTGGTATTTTAACATTTCAGTGGACCCCTTATTTCCCCAGCTACCTTCTTTAAACTAGGGTTGATTAACCATGTTACTCACCGTAGTGACCACCTTACTCCTAATACATAGTCCCCTTTCCTCCATACTTATGGGACATCCCTCTGTCCTGTGGGACGGGACCAGAGCACTTTGTAAAAAGCATCCAAAAATGTTTTTCAAAAATGCGTCCTTCCTCTCTTTCTCCGCGCATCGCCCATCAGTCCTTTTCTATCGCCGGGTCAGAGACCTATTAGCAATAACAGAGGAACCTTATTAGAGGGGACAGTGGGCGAGCGAAAGGGGACTATGGACTAGGAGTAAGGTGGTCACTACGGTGAGTAACCTGGTTATACTCCTACGTCCCGTCCCCTTTCCTCCATACTTATGGGAGATTCCCAAGCACTCCTAACAGGAACTACGGGTGGATGGAAATACCGCTTACTGAAAAAGGTTCTTCAGCACAGCCTGACCAAACTGAGCATTAGCTCTTGAGCTCATGTCAAGACAATAATGCTTACAATAAGCAGATGGGAAGGCCCATGTAGCTGCCCTAGAGATGGACCCCAAGGGGACATATTTCTGAAAAGCAACCACGGCTGCCTTGCCCCACACCAGGTGTGCATGAATACCCATAGGAGGTTTCAGCCGCCCTTGGAAGGTGAAAGACTCTGTAATGCAGGCGGCGATCCACCAAGAAATAGTCGTCTTAGACGCCTGCTTACCCTGAGGGTTACCAAAAGTCACAAACAGTTGAGAAGAACTCCTAAGCTCGGAAGTTCTGTCCAGGTAGAACTTAAGAGCCCTTCTGACATCGAGACAATGCAGAACCCTTTCTGTCTCTGAGGTAGGGTTTGGAAAAAAGACTGGTAGGGAGATCGATTGATTCAGATGGAATTCAGTTACCACCTTCGGCAGGAAAGCAGGATTCGTCTGTAGTACTTACCTTATCCTTGTGAAAGACCAATAAGGGATGCTCCACCGACAAGTGCTTGGAGGTCACTCACCCGCCTTGCTGACGTAACGACGACCAAAATGGACACTTTTCCAGGACAGGTACTTGAGATCCACCGTGGCCATTGGCTCGAAAGGCTTATGACACAACGCCGTCAAGACTACATTTAGATCCCACGACGGGTGCGGACTACGAATTGGAGGATAGAGGCATGTCAAGCCTGCAAAATGCCTCTTAACCACTGTGTTACTCAGAGAGTAAGAGCATTGGTCCATGGAAAGGTAAGCGGAAACCGCTGAAAGGTAAGTTCTGCATGACAGAACATGGACACCCGACTCTGCTAAGGATAGAAAGGACAAAACCGTGTCAACTGTAGCCCCCCTTGGGTACAACTGCCTTTTTAAACACCAATGTCAGAACCTGAGCCATTTGCTTTTGTACTGGGACCTAGTCGAGGGTTTTCTGGCTGCCTGGATAATACGCATGTTATCCGTAGACAAGTTAAGATGTTCTAAAGACTTGAACTCAGGCACCATGCCGCCAAGCTGAGCGATTATGGGGAAGGGTGCCACATCTGCTGTTCCCCCTGATGAAGAAGTTCGGGAGTCACTGGTAACCTGATCGGCGGATACACCGACAGGAGTTGAAGTTCCGAGAACCAAAACCTGGCCGGCCACCACGGGGCTATGAGTAGAAGGGAACAGTTCACCGACTTCTTCAGCTTCCAAATTGCTCGATGGACTAGAGACAGAGGCGGGAAGGCGTAAGCTCTCATGTTGTGCCATGGAATCTCGAGAGCATCCCCCAGAGAGGAGGCTCCCAGCCCCCGTCTGGAGGCATACTGAGGAAGCTTCTTGTTTACCGCTGTAGCGAAGAGGTCCACCTCCGGTGTGCCCCAATGCAAGAAAATCCATCAGAGGACCTCCGCCTTCAACTCACACTCGTAGCTGACCACTGTCCGCCGGCTGAGGGCATCTGCTGTGAGATTTAGCTGGCCCGGGATGTGCACTGCAAGCAGCCAAACACCATGAAGCACAGCCCACTCCCAAATCTGGATGGACAGGTCCACAAGAGGGGGATACTTGGTTCCCCCTTGCTTGTTGATGTAATACATCAACACCACATTGCCGTGCGTATGCGGACCACCTTGTTGGTTATGATCGGTCTGAACGTCCTGAGCTCTAGGAAGATCGCCAGAAGCTCTAAATTATTTATGTGGAGGAGCTTGTCCTGAGGCTACCAGAGATCCGAGACCTGAAGAGGATCTAAGGTCGCACCCCACCCCAGGAGGGAGGAGTCTGTCGTGATCGTCACCGTAGGGGCTGGGTCTTGAAACCCTGCACCCACCGACAGGTTGCTGAGAGATGACCACCATTCCAGGTCCACTCTCATGAAAGCCGGAATCATTATCCGCTTGGAATCCGGGTCGACAGCCTGACGCCAAGAACTCCGAAGAGCCATCTGAGTCCGCCTCATCATGAGATGAGCAAGAGGAAGAGCCAACACGCACAAGGCCATGAGGCCCAGACGCCTCTGGAACCACCAGGCCGACATGCTTTCCGACTGCGCAAACATCTGACACGTGGCTAACAGATCCGTCATTCTGTCCCCGGTCAGGTACACTCTGCATTTGATCATGTTCCAGCGAAAACCCAGGAAAATCAAGAACTGCGAGACCGTCATGGAAGATTTCTGCCAGTTCACCGACAGCCCAAGATGGAACAGGAGCAGAATGAGAGACTGAAGATTACCCGCTGCTTTGCAAGGATTGTGTAAGAGCTAGTCGTCCAAATACGGATACACATGGATACCCTGCAGACAAAGATAGGCCGCAATCACCGACATCATCTTCGTGAAGACAAGCGGCGCAGAGCTGAGGCCGAAAGGAAGCACTCGAAACTGGAAGGGCTCCTCTCCCAAAGAGAAACAGAGGTATCTCCTGTGTGGACTCAAAAGCACAATATGCATGTACTCATCCTGAAGATCCACCACGCTGAGCCAATCGCCCATCTGCAAAGAGGACCTTATCTGGCCAGGCGTGATCATCTTGAATTTCTCTTGGGGTAGGAAAAGATTGAACTGGGAAAGGTCTAGGATGGTGTGCAGGCCAGCCTGGTTGGGTTTGGGCACCGTAAACAGCCGGGAGTAGAAGCCCTCCCCTCGCTCCCCATGGGGAATGGGTTCTACAGCTCTGAGGTCCAGAAGTTTCTGAACCTCGGCTTTGAGGGAGGGTGAGCCCGACAGCGGAAAAGAAGAGTTGAAGGTGGGGTATGGGGTAGGGGTAAGCAGAATCCCAACCGAGCAACTGACAAGACCCATCTGTCTTTGGTGATGGTCTGCCACACCTTCCAATGAGACGTGATGCGTCCTCCCACCGGGGTCTCGTGCGAGAGTGGAGAACCCTCATTTTGTAGGTTTGTCTGTGGTGTTGCCACCTGAACCTGAGGAGGAGGCTGAGGAGCGGGAGAAACCCCGAGTCCGTTGTTGCCTCCGGCGGTTATTCCCCGGTTATTTCCGGTCTAGGAAGCCCCTAAAGCCAGAGGAGGTCGGCTTTGCGACAACGGTCTGTGTTTTGAAAGGGGCTTTAACAGGGACCGACAAGGACTTAGCTGTCTGAGTGGTATCCTTCGTCTTGGTCAGCTCTACATCTGTTGTAGAATGAAAGAGCTCCTTACCATCAAACGGAAGGTCTAACACCTTGTCCTGCACTTCTTTTGAGAATTTGGTAGCATGCAGCCATGCCTGCCGTGAGGTATTAACCCCCAGCATAAGGCCCCGAGCCGAGGTGTCTACGTGATGAGCCGCAGCCTCCAGGAGATCCTGGGCCAAGACCCTGGCGTCGGATATTCCCGATTTGAAGCCTTCCAGCTTCTCGATCGGAATTAACTCCTCAAACTCCGACAGACCTTTCCACATCCGCATATTAGCTCCCGCTAACACCAGGAGCTTATCCTCCTTTCCCAGAACCTGAGTAGCTGTCGTGGAAGAGGATGCTGCAGGCCTGGACTGCAAAGTGGCCACAGCCACCACTGTGTAGGAGGGGGGCGGACAAGATGACAGGGCCACCTTTTCCGAAGAATGCAGCCTATATCGTGCGTCAATTTTCTTATTGACGAAAAGTCCAGAGAGTGGCTTTTCCCAGGCCCTGCGGAACTCGGACAGAACGTCCTTCTGCAAGAACAGGCCGGTACGCTCCAAAGGAGACAGGGTGAATGCCCCAGAAAGCACGCCCTCCTGAGGAGCGGGTGCCTCGGGCACCGGAACATCCAAGAAGCACATCATGTCCAGTACCCGATCATGAAAAGCTCTAATAGAGCGGGGCAGGTCCTTGTTGTCCTAATCGCCTTGCGTGTCATCAGACAGGTCAGGATCCTGCTGAACCGTGTCGGGCGCTGCCTTGTCCACGGGGGTCAAAAGGGGCAAAGGCAAAAGAGTCAGGGAAGGCACTGTAGGCAAGGGAGGCACCAGCGGAACCACCGGAGGTACGGGTGGAGCCGGAGGGGCGGGCGGGCATATCTCCCTAAAAAGCCCTTTGATATATTCCCTCATGGGGTCGGTACGCATGAGCGTTTGAAATTTGCCGAAAAAGGTGTCCTCCGGGGAGTGTTTTGGAACCAGAGGAGGCCTCTCATGAGGGGAATAATTCCAGGAACGTAACAGGGAGGGGGCCACACCAGCCCCTCCACCGACGTATCCACATAAATCAAGGGTGCCGACCCAGCAGGCAATAAAACATAGTGCAGAAGGGGCATCCGGGCCTTCCAATCATAAACTGGCCGATAAGGATGCGCACAAGGAACTCTGTACACCCACAGAACCAAGCCCTACACCTGAGGCCGATGGCGTAGTTGTAGGGGTAGCACCCAAAATGGCCGCCGCAGTCGTGGCGGGAACGGGTGCCATTTTGTCATCGCCTGAGGGGAACTGTGGCACGTGAGGAAGTGAGGCAGGCGTCCCCGTCCATGGATCAGGGGTCTTAAATTTAGCCTTGACACAAGGAACCTCGGCAGAGCCGGTACTATGAGGCCTGGAATGTTTCTGCGACATACCAACCTCCAAAAAAACCTTCCCAGGAAGGACCTCGGCACTGCCGGTAAAATAATTTTCCTTCTTTGCCCCCTCAACAGATCTGGTGTCGCCGCAAGAGCGGGAACGGTGAGAAAAAACCTTCATCGATGAGGCCTTATCAGGCCTCTCAGAAATGTTGGTAGCTTTAGCCTCTGTACGAGGGACATCGGACCCAGGTCCGGTAACAGCCTTATTTGCGCGGGCCTCGAACAGCCGTTCAGTGACACCAAGCCCCACCAAGGCCTCGGGGCGCACCCCGGTCTTACTTTTGAGGGAAGCCGATAGAGAGGCCTCAGAGCTAGCTCCGGTACCCCATGACTCAGTAGAACTGGGCCTACAAGCAGCCCCCACAGGAAGGACCTCGGAGCGTGCTCCGGTATCCACACGCCCCTTACGGAGACCCTTGGAGAAAACTCTGGTACAATTATTAGGCCCAACGTGCACCTCAGGGCAATCCCCGGTGACAGAGCGATCAATGCCCCTCCCGGCCCGGGAGGAACCCGGAAAGGTATCCCCCGGCCAGGGTGCTCTGAAGAGCAAAGAACTTCCCGGGCATTTCTTCTTTTCGTCGATGAACGCCTGAAAATGCTAAGGAGGAGTTTGTCGAAACACCTCCTCCCATCGCTCCAGCCGACGTTGAAGTGCCCGGACCGAAAGGGAATCGCAGTAAAAACAGGAGTCCCAACGGTGATCCGGACCCAAAGATTCTAAACAAAGAGGATGGGGATCCGCCCTCGCGAAGCGGCGGTGACAAGATGAACAATATGGAAAGTCTAGTTTAAACGACATAGACAGACTAGTAGTCGATCGCTAGCGAGAGCCAGAGAGGAAAAAAGGGAAGAAAATCTTACACAGATGCAAGTGCTTCCAGTCCCGAACGAGCGGAGACAAGGACTGATGGGCGATGCGCGGGGCCGAGCCAAGGTGGGCGGGGTTATGGCCGCATGCCGGGCCCCGCGCAAGAAAGAGAGGAAGGAAAAATGTTTGAAAAAAAATGTTGGATGCTTTTTACAAAGTGCTCCGGTCCTACAGGACGGAGAGATGTCTCATAAGTATGGAGGAAAGGGGACAGGACGTAGGAGTATGACGTACCCGAACAAACTTTTAAAAAATAGCTAGCAAATCTAATTTGCACCTGCACCTGTTTGGAATCCATAATTCTAGTCGCAGGGCACTATTTGGAGCGCCTTGGGGGAGAGCCACTAGTTTTTTCAGGATTCTGTTTAGGATCTTCTCTAGGGCTGTGCAATTGCCATAGCCCTAAATCACACTCCCCTGTCTCATCTAAGTGCAGACTTTAGCTTTAAATA
The DNA here is from genome assembly GCF_040938575.1 of Ambystoma mexicanum. Lineage (NCBI taxonomy): Eukaryota > Metazoa > Chordata > Amphibia > Caudata > Ambystomatidae > Ambystoma > Ambystoma mexicanum. Next base: position 72,583,916 of record NC_090935.1, on the reverse strand, counting down.
CCCCTATGCATTTATCTAACATGAGATCACCACACATATAATAAATCTGAGCACGCCGCCCTGTCTTGCTGCTGCCTTCTAGGTTGTTGCTGAAATATGCCCGACCATTTTCTGTTCTTAGTGAAAAGTAATTCGAGGTAGCAGTATGATTTTACTACATCGATCATTTCACTGTCAAGGACCCAAGATGAGCGATTTCTTCCATTGTCAAAAATAAGAACCTTGGTCTTTGTCTTATTCAGTTAAAGGCCACGGGCAGAAAAATATTCTTTGCCATAAAGAAAGCTCAATTGCAGCCCACTAGGCTTCAATTCAATCAGGGCAGTGTTGTCAACATATAAAAGGAATTCGAAGGCAGTACCATTCAAAGATAGAGGATTAAACTTAGTTCCCATAATTTCTGTGTTAAAATCAATCAATTACAAAGTACATAACAATGCAGCTAATGCACATTCCTGCGTCACTCCCTTATTAGTTTACAATGGGTTTGTCAACCATTCGTCAGAGGGTACCCGCACTGAAGCATTTGTATCTCTATAACAAAGTTGAAGCAGATCCTGTAGTCCATCCGCCATTTGTAAGGTGGCTATCTTCCCCAAAACAGTCAAAGGCCTTTTCCAGGTCAATGAAAGCCACATATAGCTTTCCACCTCTGACTAAACAATATGTATTTATCAGTGTGGAAAGAACCAAACAGTGATCAATTGTGGAATAACCCCGTCTGAAACCTGCCTTCAATGGCTTCAGCAGGTTCAAAGAATAAGCCCAATACTCGACCCTCGATAGTAGGCATTTAGCAAATACCTTGCCTGGGACGTCGAACAATTAAATAGGTCTGTAACAATTGGTTTCATCATGGATCCCTTCTTAAAGATGCAGACTATAGTGCTCTGAAACCACGAACAAGGTCATACCCCAGGGAGACTCACTGTGTTACTGATACTAAGCTGATACTAAGCTTCTCTTCATTTTCTGTCATTTTAGGACTGCCTCCTGCCTCGTCTGCAAGTCCCGCCCCTCTGCTGCACCCATTGGCTCTCACTTTGTACATCAACTCCGGGTGCGCGTAACGTGTGTGCACCGGAAGTGTACGAAAGTGTCTAAGGCTGTTCGGAGTGGTGGCAGGTAAGAGGTAGAGCGGTATTGATGTAAGGAGTTTGGATGTGTTTGTTTTTTTTCATCAGCACAATTCACTTGTCTTTAGCTTGGGAGAGCAAATGTATGTCTAACATCTAACTTTGCACTATAGAACTGGGCAACACAAATTTACACTGTGATGAAGAAGAGTAAGCGTGAAATGTATACTTACAAAAGGACGGGTTCTCTGACCCGAAGTGAATCAATGGCTAAAGTACGGCCATATGATGATATGATGGAATACTATCTGCCCTTCTCGTTTTTACACCACGGAGGGGCACGAAAAGCATGGCCCTTGCCTTACCTCTTCCCCATCCCTTCCGTATTCCACGGACATAGCCATGATGAATTTTAATGACGGAGAAGGAACAGGAGAAGAATCTATCTTGTTAATTGAGTCAGGGGATGGGAATGAGCCCAATTATGCCGAGGTACCTATTCCGGAAAATGATAACGGTGTGGCGATGGGGGCTTCTCAAAGCCAATCTGAAAATGATAACTATTTACTTGCTTTGTCACAGTACCGGTTAGGGAAAGAGGCTGAGTGGGAAATAACCTCAGCACAAAAGTCAGGCACGGGGTGATAACTGGGAGAAAGTGCAGGACAATACTCTAAACAACCACATTTTAACTGAATTAAATGTACACACAACGTTGTTAAAGCAGCTTATTGCTGCTGTGGAGATGCAAAAATGTACTCATGATAACTGTGGGAAAGTGACAAGTCATCAAGTTGAAACTATTATGGCTCAAACATCTAATTCAGGGGAGGGGTCACTATTGAATACACTCCGATAATGCCACAAATATCTACACAACCATTACCGGAACGGACCAACACGTTAGCTGTTCACAATGAAAACTTTCCAAGTAAAAAAGTTAAACAGCGGAAATGCAACTCCTTCTGTTACTAAATTAAAGGAGATGCAAGTAAACAACAAAAAGAAACCCCCCGCCCCCCAAAAAAATACTAGTTATAAAAAGCAGTTGGGAAAAATAGCCAAGAGTTCCTGGAGAAATTTAATCAGAGAAGATACTGGTTCTCCAAACAGGGAGTCAAACATGGATGAGGAGGGGGAAGATGTTATACTATGCAAAGGGGCTGGAGGTTGCCTAGAGACTGATATTATTAAAGACAATCTGAAGAACAAGGGCATAGGACTTGTTCCGGGTGGGACAGTAATGGTACGTCCTCACTCACCGGAGTTGGATCAGCCCGCTAAGGGGAGCCTCCTAAATTTCTTTCCCAAGAAATCCGTAAATGCTTCAGTAAGGAAAAGAAAATCGATAAATTGGTACCCCTTGGCATGAATAACCCTATATATACTTGAACAAATCGGATGCATTGAGTGTGAATTGTCCACCCATTCCCACGTATACGGGTGCATTAACCGTGGACCTAGAGTTGGAGTCCATTCATGGAGTGGGAAAGGGAACTGTGGGGATTAAAAATGCTGGAAACCTGCTCGGGCATGTTGATTCCCCTGTGGAGAACTCATTAAGTACTCTAGGTGTTAGAGAATGTATACAACATAATGGTTCTGGTCTGCAAAAGTGTCTGAATAGTCCAGTTCGAACAGGTGGAAAGGAGGAGAGGGGGGACTCTGTGATCAGATATCGACGTATGCTGATAAATCTGAGACGTGGAGTAATGGTGGGGACAGGTGATGGAACGAGTGATAAGAAAGGTTATTAAAATCATGTTGGATGGGCATGATACTGCACACATAGAACAACTTATATCCGAGGATGCTTTGTCAAAGGACTTTATAGTGACCACAGCCCTAACAAATGAATTACGAGAGGATCCCAAGTAGCAGGCTAGTGATCAACTTAAAAATGTTAATGATAAAATCCAAAGTACTTTTGATCCCGTAAAAGGCATCACGGATGGTCAAGAGTATAGGCCCTGTCTGCTGTCAGAACCTAGGCCTATTAATCAGATGCCGAGGAAGGCGTGTAATTATTCATCTGCCATTCCAGGGGAAGAGCTAAATTTGAGACCCTTACGTTATCCGGAAAATCTGAGTATTGTGATCCAATATCTATTCACACACGGCGGTTCGGCATCGCTAAACTGAGCCAGAATTCTGGCTCTATTTGGGGAAATTCCCAGCCTTTCTTTAATCAAATCTGGTGATATAAAGCTTATTGATTTCATACACCCTACTAGATACAACTATGTATGGGTTGTTTTCTACTCACGTACAATATTGGAGTCGGTCTTAAAGGAGTTATACACCTTCCATAAATTTGGCTACGATCTCGAGAGTACGGGATGTGAGGCAACAGATAGGGGGGCGTAGAGAAGATTCTAGGGATGTGTACCTATATAATACAATTGCCGCTAATAACAAGCCCACTGACGGGGGTGGTTTTAATGATTCTAGTATGAGATTGCTAGCAATGACGTTACGAGAGTCCATCTCGCAATTGCTGGGACTGAAGCCAAATAGTTAACAACCCAAGTACCTGACCCTGGTGAGTTGGAACACCAGGGGAAATTGGTTCCTGAAAAATTCCCCCGAAACATGTTCATGGCTAATTAGGAGTTCCATTATATGTCTACAGAAGACGTGGCTCACTGAGCATTACTCATTGGATGGCTTTATAGTACGCTCTGTCTTTGCAACAAAGGGACCAGTTGGGCGACCATCGGGGGTCTCCTAATTGCGATTAATGTAGACATTGGACCGAATATTCTTAAGGTTTTTAGGATTTGGCACTACTGATACAGATCAACAGTAGACATTTTTCAGGATATTGTAATTTACTGATAATAAACATATATTGGAGTCTTAAGTTGGAAATCCAAGAAGCACTGACGCATGTAGGACATAACTTGACAGAATGTCAAGAACTCTTTTCGCATGTGATGGTCTTGGTGGCGGGGGATTTCAACACAGAAATACCAAGACAAGAGGATGTAGATGTTACTACTGTAGGAGAATCTTGGATTGCTCCAACCTGCTTAGCGAGAAATCATCATGGTCATTGTTGGGGACATTTTTTTCAGGCGTGGGGTTTATATAATGCTTAGGGACCTATTGAGTAGTAACTTGAATCACTCAACTCGGTTTAGAGGTGTCCAATTCACTGTAATTGATATTTGTATTCCTGAACCATTGATGAATATGGCAATTGATTATACATTATTGAAGACTTCCTGCAGCGATCATAAGATTCTGGAGTTAAAATTGGCCGGTGTCTGGGGTACAGGGACTAAATTATATTGCCAGCCGGATGTGCGGGTAAACACAGCTAAGACTAGGATTTTTTGGCACAAAAATAACCTTGGCAAAACTAATTCAGTTTTTCTATCTGATTTTAACATTTCCAATATTGGGAAAAAACTAATTCTGTATACAAATGACTTTTTTTATCATTATGTAGGGAATATAATTAAAAATACAGCTACCCCTTCTGGTGTTTGTAGTGGCAGTGAAAAAACACGCTCATTCCTATGATTCCATAGTAAGGAGTTTTAAGAATAATAGATTAAGAGAACTCAGTCCCCTATACAATACTAATCACCCACTAGGTATAAAACTGCTACTAAGGGAAAAGATAAATAACAAATGGAAAAACAGGATTAAGGAGCCTCGAGCTGCCCTTTATCAGGTAGATGGAGAAAATCTACTCTCTGCCCTAAAATACAACACTTCTAGGACTTATTGGGCATTAATGAATAGTAAACTGTCTGTAAATTCTGGGAGCAGACATCTGCCTTTTCGGAACATCAATGGGAAGGGCACTTTGGAATTTTATATAAAGTAGTTCAGTGCAATCATTTGCTACATAACCATATTCTGGACTTGCCGTGGCATTTTGCCATTATATGGACATTAAAACATTGATACTGAGGGCGTCCTCCTCAAGGGATGAGGGACCTAATAGTTTTGCGCATGCCATATTTAAAGAAAACAGTGAGTTATGGACAAATATACTATATATCCTGTTTAGTGACATTGTGAAGACTCATAATATCCCAGCATCATCATTTCCTATGTAGTACCTATCTATAAGAAAGGTGATCGTCCTGTCCAAAAAATTACAGGCCGATCACCCTATTGGATGCAGATTCTAAGATTTATTCCGGCACTGTCTTGAATCACATCCAACTATTAGTTGTATTAATTAAGTATTAATACTAATAACATTCTATCCAGATTTCAATTAGGATTTAGGAAGAGTGTGGGAATTGAGGTTGGGGGTCTTCTGCTAAATGTTATGCAGTGTATTGATATTGATATATTTTATTTCTATCACGCTCGTACACAAGTGTTTCAGAGCGCGACAAGGCAAGGGAGGGGAACAGGGGAGAACAAAACAGCAATTTTACTAGGTCCAGTGACATTGAGAACGCGCAAGTGCATGGGGGAGGGGTAGGGGAAAAGTGCATGGAAGGGGGAGAAGTGGAACGTGCAAAGCAGAGCAGAAACAGATAAATAACAATACATAAATAATAAAGGCAACAAACAGTGGTAGTGCAGCCAGCAATTTGCAAGTGCTAGGTTTAAGGCAGCAGACAGGGTAGGTCTGATAAGTGCAGGAGGAAAAGGGGGGGGGGGATGTATGGGTACAGATGCAGACACCAGTGCAAGGGGTGGCCGGAGGCAGTGCGGGAGGGTGGCGGGGTGAGCAGATACCTTGGCCCGGAGGACAGAGGGTGGCCAGGTGCACGGTGCCAAGAGAGAACTGATCAGCAGGGCAGAGGGGAAGCGAAGGCAGAAGAAAAGAGGAAGGTTTTGAGGTGCTTCTGGAACCGGAGATGGTTCTCCTCAAGGTAAAGCTTGGAAGGCAGAGGGTTTACCCATTTACATTGCCTCAATCGATCTAACAATGGCATTTGATTCAGTAGATAGAACAATGCTTTGGGCAAAGGTAACCAAATAGGTATGCCATCTGCTTTGCTCTCTGTATTAATTCATCTACATGAGGGGTCTAAGCTTCAGGTTCGATTAAATAATCTTGGAAATTTATCATCATTAATCAATGTATCTAATGGCTTGCAACAAGGTTGTGTTTTTGCACCAACTATTTTTAACTTGAATGTATCAGATGCTATTTGACCAAACCCCGATAGGGTTGCATTGGCTGCTTAGTAAATTTACTTAGTAACTATACTTTATCTAACCATCTCATGATGAATTAAAAAAAAACGGTGATTTTGCGGTTTCATACTAGGCCGTACGTAAAGCAATTTTCATGGTATTTGAACCATATAAAGCTTGTGGTTAAACCATATTTACGATACCTAGGCTTCCCCATATACGGGGATAAACTGAAATCTCACTATATAGACTATCTTGAGGGAAAAGTTGGACCCTTAGTGGTCCAACTCAAAAAAGTAGATGCCACATATGGAAAGTTCTCATTCATGCCAACTTTGCGTTTTTATAAATACAAGATAATACCGCAATTCAACTACGGCCATGAGCTGTTTCCTTATTGGGCAATAGAAGAACTACCAAAATATTAAGCATGTCTACTAAGGGCAATATTCAAATGCCTACCGAAGTGTGCCCCGCTGGATGCAATCCATTATGAACTAGGTCTAACATCAGTAGTAAACAGGGTCATGTGGAGAAGGGTCTCTCTCTTTCGGAAATTAATAACTACTCCAAAGGGTACTCTTATGATCTGCTGGGAACTGGCTTTCATAGTGACACTACTACCTCGGACGATCTTCCAAAATTCAAGATTGTTTGTCTCGAGTATCTAAATAAATTGTGAACTTCGCTTGACTCTTTAATCTTTAATCCTGTAAAGGTTAAAAAAAGATTTGAATGGAGAGATTGGAGTGTCACCACAGATAAAGTATTAGCTACTCATCTCTATTAGCATTTGGTATCCCATAGCAAGTGTGTAGGGACCCTTGAACTGTACTTGACCCTGTTTCCTGATAAGTGTTTACGCCAAGAGTTTATGCGTTTCAAATTCAATGTGTTACCTACTCGTGAAATTATGCATATACGTAACGATGGCCTAGAGTGCCCTATAAAATGCAGGTTCTGCAGTGCACCAGGGGTAATTGGAACCCCGGAGCACTTATTAATTGATTGCGTTACTCTTAGAAAATAATAGATCAATATCACTCATTGTGAAAACAGACGATTTCAAATAGGACTCAATGGCCCTCATTACGAGGTTGGCGGAATGGGTTTACTGGCACCGGTAATGTTAAAACCAGGCGTCCTTACCGGGTCCCGCGAGGAGACCAGGGAGCTAAGAACGGGCCTGTTATTGACGGGCCCGTTGTTAGCTCCTTCCCCATTCCCATTGAGCCCAATGGGGGCTCGAATGGGAATGGGGATGGACCGGGTTCCTCGGACAAGGGATTAACGGGTCCTCCAAGGTTGAGATGGCCCAGCAAGTCCTTATTTGAGGAAAATGTTGCATGGCAAAGGTACGTCCCTGCAGATGTAGTTAGGTTTTTAAAAGATATTTGTAAATTGATAAATGTAATTGTTGAAGCTGGTAATTGATTATTACTTACGTTTTATGCTTCTTCTTTCCTTTTCTTTTTGCTTTATTTCTTGTTCAAATTAAGCTGCTCGAATTAAGCTTCTTAAATTAAGCTATTTTAAATTTTGTACTATATTTTGTACTATGTTTTAAAGTTTTTTTCTCTCATTGTATTTTTGTAAAGGTTATGTCTATAACCAAATACAAATGACTAAATAATAGTAATGATTCCCAATGACAGGTTTTGGATTCTATATCACTTCATTTGAAATGGCATACTGCGGGATACATTGAAGAGGTTTGGCTGGTTTCGAAGTCATGCATACTAGTTCCATTTGCAATCCAGTTTCGTTTGCGGGTGTAGACACTGGGCCAACAATCCCATGTTGCAACAAGAGAGTCTGATTCCACAGCTCCTTTCAGAATTTTGAGAATCTTGCAACACAGCCATAATTTACAGATACCTATGCATCAGAAAATCAAAAATAAATACATTGAGGCAACCGATATATAGCCCATTTTACATAATACAGCCAATGTAAATAAATTCCCTGGTGAAGCAGGCCTTTTAGAATCGCTTAATTATAGAGATAGGACACAAAGTTACAGTTGTCGTGTAACCACCTCGTATGACCAGGGAACATGTAAATGTTCAGAGGTTCTCAAAGATGAGTGTGATGCTCCATTATTAACCAGACAAGAAACAGTTCCATACTTTCCATAATAAGTAGAAGGTTCAAGCAGAATAAGTCTTAAGACAACATTACTGGCCCCCTGACTGTGCAATTGTGTTATGGTGGGGGTGGAGGGGCTGGGGAGCCCAGTCACAATGGCTGCATGCCTGTGAGCTCCCATTCAACCCTAACAAATCCTGTCTGTATTTGCCCCTAAGCTGCTGTACATTTCTATGAGCTCTGGCAGACGTGTGAACCTTTGGTGCATAGGCGAGGTAAATCTGAGGTCCCGCGCAGCTTGGAGAGAGGTGCCAGAGCCGTCAGAGTGCAGATGCTGTGAGGGACAATCAGGCCCTGTATGCCGGGCAAGAGCGCTGCGTAGTGAGCCAGGAGTGCGGTGGGGGCCAGGAAGCCTGCGATACTCTCTTGGTGCATTGGAGAGTGCCTGCTGCATGGGAGTGACCTGTGTCAGAGTGATTGGGGCCGGGGAGCACCGACTGCAACTGCCCGCTGTGCTACGACAGTGAGAGATTCTTAGCACTGAATCCAGAGAGGTGAACATTGGCGATAGGAAGGACACTGTGATGGAGAACACGGGACCTTCCTTGGGCTTGACGGAGGTCAGTGCCTCACTGTAACACACCACAGGGGTTGCCTTGGATGGGAGCTGCGGATGCTGAGGGGAAATATCACTGTGGCAGTGCCCGGCGCAGCGCTCACCCAACTGTGCTATCACTGCTTGTCCTGCTGCTGGTGAGGCGGGTCAGGTGCTGGAGACTAGCGATCGCCTGCAGTGACAGGGCACAAGAGCCTTACCCTGTGGCACCATTGACCAGGGAATTGCCTGGATCAGCTGGCAGACAGAGGCCTACAGGATCTCCTGCAAGGTCGGCACCAGGAACAGTGCGCGGCATCCATTCTATGTAATGGGAGCATCAAGATGGTACCTGGACAGACAAAACCTCTCGTTGGGTACCTGGGCAGTGGTGTCCACCGAGGGAAGTGCTCAAAAGAGACAAACTCTTTGTCCCTACCTGGGGATAGCTACTGCAGATTTGAGTTCATAGTGGACTTGGTGGAATTTACAGGGACTCCGAGCTCACAACTCTCTGGTTGGGGGTAAGGAGCGATTCAGGCACCGAAGTACGATCTGCTGTCGAAACGGAAATTTGAGTCCTCCACACTGCCAAAAAACATCTGCGACTGAGGGGGAGCTCCAGAAGGGAACCTCGCAAACGCTGATGTCCATTCCAGGCGAGGTGCTGTGTGATATTAAAATGATGCTCGGTCAGGTACAAGTGAGTATTTGGTCATTGGATGGCAAAATGGACTCCCTGATATGCAAGGTGGACCATATGCAGGTTTGTCTGGACAGACATGGTGGACAGACATGGTGAACGGCTGGACGAGGCTGAAAGAAGGATATCCACAGCTGAGGATGGGGCGAACACCCCAGTAAGGGATCTGGCAGTACTCAGGGAGGGTGGTAAAGGATTTCATGGATAAACAGGACATGCTCGAATCCCGATCCTGGTGGAACAACCGGTGGATAATAGGAGTAACGGAGGCAGCTGACCAGCACAACATGAAGGCAATGGTGGAGAACCTGCTGAAGGAGGTTCTGGGTGATATTTATTGTGGAGAGAGCTCACAGAGTACCGAGTGGTAGGAAACCGATACCAGGTGCCCCCCTCCCATCCGCTGATAGCTCGACTGTTGAATTATTGTGACAGGGAAATGGCACTGCGGAAGGCTAGGGGAAAAAGGCTCACTAAGATACCATGACAAGCAGACCTGTATATTTCTGGAATTTTTTCGGACAAGGTACAGTCATCCAGGAAAACTTTTATCAATGTGAAGAGGATACACAGAAGCCGCTAATGGGGTTTTTGGTTCACACTCGATTAAAGGTAAGCTGATGACAATTGACATTTCTTGATTAATTCCCTTCGGGGTTGAGCGCTTTGTTAGCTCTTTGTATGTATCCCCTTGGTAACCTAGTGCCTTAACAGATTTCTTTAGATAAAAAAGCACGAGATACGGGACCCGTAATTACTAGATATTTAAGTCAGCTACTCCGGAAATCACCTTCAACCTTTTGGTTACCGTGAATGAAATGGCTAATCATTTTTAGAAGACCAGTTCAGGGGGGTACCATGATCGTTTTATCATCAGAATGCTAATTTTGGGATTTGAGTGCATTAGCAATTCTTTATGACTTTTCCTTTGTTTTTTCCACCATATTGTCTGTCAATAGATCCTGGGTCCTCAAGCATGCCATTCGTGTTCATTTGAGGAACTTTATTACTTTGTGGCCAGGTAGGTCCTCCATTGTTAAGCTCATTCCTGCATTGGCTATTTATTTTATGCATGGTCACAGCATGCCACACCAGGGAGTTGATGAATATGGCTCTCTTTTACCTCTTTTCTTTGATTCACTTAGCTACATCCAGTTGGCTCTTACATGGGGATAGCCTTTATTTCCAATTTCACCCGGATCACAACTTTGTATATACAACTTTGTATATAATCATAGCATGAACAGCACATGAATCTACACAGGCTTATAAGATGTTACTGTAACTGTTGATATATATATATATAAATATATATATATATACATATATATATATATATATATATATATATATACTAGAGTGGTTACCAGTCAATTGGTCGAAAACATTTGGTCGACAGGACAACTGGTCGACACCATTTGGTCGAATGCCAAATGGTCGAATTTTTTTTTTTTTTTTCCCCTTTTTTGTTTTTTTTTGGGGGGTCCCCCCCCAACCCCCCTTTTTTTTTCCCACACGAAAACCCACAAAACACATATATAAACAAAAAAAAAAAAAAATTCGACCATTTGGCATTCGACCAAATGGTGTCGACCAAATTGCAGTCGACCAGTTTGCTGTCGACCAATTGACTGGACACCAGACTTCTGTACGTTTGCTTTGGTATTTCCTTTCAGTTTGCATTGCTCTTGAAGAAGGGGTTTTGACCCCGAAACACGTAAGCCTAATTCAGGCTGCCTGATTCCAAGAAGATACTGAAGTTGATGAATATCTTCATCTTTTTTACTCCTGGTTGTATAATACTTGCTAAAATGTTCTATTAATCTGTTTGACTTTTTGTGTCAAATAGTTGGCTGATTTTTCAGTATTGATAGTGTGCAAGGGACGGAAGAGTTCATAAATTGGACTTCTCTTTTTCTTTCAGTCTAAGAGGATATTCAGAGAGAGAGGCTATGCTGTTTCCATGTAAACTCAGAATTTAACATGATGGAAGGGTGCAGTTCTTTCACATTCCGGAGGAAGCAAGCTCCTTCCTTGAGTCCCTACCTAGAGCTCCACATGGAAGGTGCAACAATGACTGAGGGGAGAAACCTCAGGGGACTTCTCATAATGCCACATCAGAGCAAAAATAGCAATGGTCCTTTATGTGCGTTGGTTGCTGGGGTATTTCTATGGACGGGATTGCAGGGATGACTGGGTCCTGGTAAAACCCCCATGTGTGAGCATATGTGTGCTATGCGAGTTGTAGGGGAGAGGGGGAACTGGCAGGTTGGGGTTCCTGGTCAGGGTGGAGGTGGCACATGGTTGAGGTGTTCGGATCGGTTGTGCTGTGGGATCGGAGGTCATGTTAACCCCTTGAACAATGGATAGCTGCAATTTTACAATCTGGCCTATTGTCCTATTGACAGTGGGGGCGGAGTTAACAGGGATGGAGGGTGGGTTAGGGTTATGGATGTACAGAGGAATCAAGTGTTGACTGTCACTCTACTGTGTTGAGCCACGAGGTGCCATATGTCGATGTATTTTGCAGACTAAGAGATTTGGGACCAAAAATGTTGACATGGGTGTGTAATGGCCAGGTCACTTATTTGTATGGTATTTGTATTTTATTGTATTTTTTATAGCACCTTAATCCAAAGCACTTCACATTATGACAGGGCACAGTACAAAATAGTGATAAATAATTATCAAAACATCAGTTCAAAACATCAATTCTTTCTGGTAGAAGGCAATAGGGGGCAATGTTGAAGATGAGTTTTTAAAGACAGTCGAAAGGAAGAGTAGTCAGTGATAGAATGGATAGAGAGTGGGAGAACATTCCAGTGTAAATGAGCAAGAAGCTGAAAAGATCCAAACCGGGACTGAGCACATGGAGGATGAGGAACGCTCAGTCTAAAAAAGAGAAGAAGAAGAGCGAAGAGCGTGAGACTGAGAATAGAAAGATAAGAGTGCAGCTAGATAGTCATGTGCAAGCTTATAGAGGGATTTAAAAACTAAGCAGAGAAAATCAAATTTAAGTTGGGGGTGAAAGGGTAACCAGTCAAGTGAGGCGAGTGAAGAAGAGATAGAATCTCGATAAGATTGGCGTATTACTTAGGAGTATTACATGGAATGTGAGGGGGCTGAACTGTCCATCTAAGTGTTGTAGAGTCCTATTACATATGCAGCAACATCAGGTGGTAATAGCGCTCTGTTTTAATGTGTATCTGAGGTGAGGTGGTGACATCACTGTTACATGGAGTGTTGTGATGTCAGAGGGAATGGAGTGTTGGGGATGTTATGCTCTGGAGCTGGGTTCTAAGACTTACAGTTGAGATCCAGCTGGCAAAGAGGGACATGCTGATGTACTTCCAGGCAACTAACATGCAATAAACCTACAAATATCTTACCTGCAGGTCCGGGTATTACTTCAGGTACCAAGATATTACACTGGCGACGAGGATGGGATGCTGTCGAGGAGGGAACAGTCCATGCCAGGAAACATTGCCCTCCAGTGAATACATGTCCCAGCATCAAGGTGTCAGCAGGCCAAGGTCCAGAGCTGTTTCATCTGGGCAGTGCATGCGTCTTCAGCAGGCCGGGTGGTGCTGAACAGAGGGGCCTAGTCGGCACACGGGTCGGTGTGCAGTGCAGGTCTGAGCATATCTGTCCTAAGGTCCACCAGGCCCAGTTGTGGGACACTAGCGGCACACTGGTCGGTGTGAGGGGCTTCAAGGAGCACTCTCATGCCTCTGCTGTGAGGATCCAGCATATCGTGCAGCGTTCGTTGCCGGCTACGATCCGATTGTCGTTCGGGATCAGCTGGGAGCAGGCAGGGCAGTGCTCAGGAAGGAGGCGGCTCTTGGTGTGTGAGCCATGCTGGAAATAGTGTACTTTTTCCATGCGGTTTTGCAGCGCCACAATATGAGGAGGTAAGACTGTCCCTGCATCTTTTGCTGGAGGCCGGGTGGTTCAGCTTGCAGGCAGAGGATTGGACTTTATCCGGGTGGGGCCGTGGGAACAGCTGGTGGTGGCTGTCTCCAGGGGCGCTGGCCACGCATTCTCAGGGTGGTGGGCCCCCGGTCATTGCACCCGATGCAGGGGCGCAGGACTTGTGTGCGGTGCAGTGCTGGCCTCGCTCTCTCAGGTGTGGCGGGCCCTCGATCATTGCACCCGATGCAGGGGTGCAGAACTCATGAGCGGTGCAGCGCTGGCCTCGCTCTCTCAGGTGTGGTGGGCCCCCGATCATTTTGCCCGATGGAGGGGCGCAGGACTTGTGAGCAGTGCAGCGCCTGAGTCAATTGTGATGACGTAACGTGTCAACAGGGACTTTTCCAGGGTAAAGATCTGGAACGTGTTAGGGAGGGGAAGCTGGAACGCGGACGAGTTCTTGGAAGAGCCGAACATGATGTTGTGATCACCTTGCCCTCGTTGGGGCGTGCGTTCCAGCGTACGCAGCTGGAACGCAAGAGAGACATTGATTGCGTGGGATGTCTCGAGTGCAGGAGACGCGCAGATCTAACATCCCATGTAAAAGGACACTGTGACGATGGTTCATTCATATGCGGTTCCATCATGCCAGGCAGAGTGGAGGATTTGCATGGAGCTTGCGTCCGGAGTTGTTGTGAATGGGCCTTGGAACAGTTAGGTCCTGAATCATGGCGGCTCAATGCTTGAAGCAGAACATTTTTCACTAGTGAGAATTGTATGTGTGGCCGCTTGTGTTTTGGTTACAGTGTGCGTGTGTAGCATGGGCCCGTGTGAGTGAGTGTGGTTGCGCGTGTCGAAAGTTGTGTATGGATGTATCTGGATGTGCGTTTTCTTGACATGTTTTCTATTTATAATTAGCTGTGCAATGTGAGAGTGTGTTGCACTAATATACCAAAATAGCATTGTGCTTCCTTGTGTGTAATTTATTTTTCTTTCAGGTGGGACTGAACTTTTGGGGATTTTGGACTCGTGGGTGGGAGTACTCGCCTGTAAAGACCTGTGGTTGATGGACTGAACATGTGTACTAAAGGGAAAAGTGTCTAACTATGTTTTCTTGCAGGTCGGGTATGCACTATTGGGTTGGACGGACTTGTGGGTGGGGATTCTCAGGGGTTATGATGCTTTATAAATGACAGCGTTATTATCCTGTCCTAAAAGGATCTTGATTAATGAATCTTGCTGCGCTAACAGTTATCTTTCAGTAGAGTTGCTGCAGTAATTTTGATCTCCAATTGTGTTTATGGCAATGTTTTGTGTTTTATATCCCCGCATATCTGCTTGTGTATGCCAAAGTTTTGATTTATATGCCTGCCTATCTTGTGCTTAGCAAGTGTGCATATGGGGCATGAAGGTATCCTCTAAGTTCTTTGTGTGTGTGGGGCATGTGTTCTACTTCAAGTGTGGTGTGGTGTTTTGCAGTTGGCTGGACTAGAGGTCCAAGGTGTGTGTGTGTGTACTGCGGTGGTGCATGTGCTGGACTAGGGGTCCAAGGTGTGTGTGTGTACTGCGGTGGTGCAGTTGGCTGGACTAGGGGTCCAAGGTTAGTGTGGTGTGTGTGTACTGCAGTGGAGCAGTTGGCTGGACTAAGGGTCCTAGGTTTGGGGAGTACTGATGTTGTGTTGGTATAAGTAGGGTGTTTTTGCACAATCCTGTACAATTGGGTTTCTTAGGTGTTCTTGTTGTGTTGGGGTGCCCTGTTAGGGTGCTGTTGTGAACTGTTCTTGGGATAGTGTGCATGTTGTTGCTCTTGTTGAGCTGGGTTCGTGCCTGGGGTGGCAGCCCTGGTGCCCTAGGTTGCAGACTAGGGCGGAAGGTTGTTTGTCCACAGAATGTTTGGCGTGTTAGGTAGCGTATCTGTGAGAACGCTGGGTCGTGGCAGGTCCTAGGATCCAAGGGGCAGCTTGGAACAGGTGGTAGTGCTTAGTTTATTGTTTTTGTTTCTTGAGAGTATTTTCACTTCTGTTTTATGGGAGGAGTTAGCCCTCATTGCATTGGGTTCCTCATTGTTGTGTCTTTGGAGGGAGGAGTAGATTTTGAGTTGGATTTGGGTGTGTTCTAGAGTTGGAGTTGGGTGTCTTGGTTGACACAGGGGTTTATGTTGTCCAATTTGTTGGTGACACAGTTTAGAGTATTCTTGGGGTGCCATGTAGGTATTGTTGTCCCACGGTTTCGTATAAGCACATTTCCCTAGTGTCATATTTGGTGTGTCGAAGGTCATAGGTGGGCTCCGGGTGGCAGTTGCTTGTCGTCAGTGGAGTCTGGTGAGTTGGTGCATTACGTGCTGGCCACACGTGTTTGTAGGGTATTGTGTCAGTGGTGGTTTTAGTGGAATTTCTCCTTGTTCAAGAAATTAATGGAGGGAGAGGTGTTGTAATGTGTATCTCAGGTGAGGTGGTGACATCACTGTTACATGGAGTGTTGTGATGTCAGAGGGAATGGAGTGTTGGGGATGCTATGCTCTGAAGCTGGGTTCTAAGACTTACAGTTGAGATCTAGCTGGCAAAGAGGGACGTGCCGATGTTCTTCCTGGCAACTAACATGCAATAAACCTTCAAATATCTTACCTGCTGGTCCGGGTGTTACTTCAGGTACCAAGATATTACACGTTCCTGCCACAGACGCACTTAAGACCGGATGTAGAATACAAATTTGGGAAGGGTTGGGGATGCCACTGTTACTTTTCCTTGTATTCCTCATATGCTAGGGGTATGTGTTATATATTTGTAATTCTGTTGGGTTTCGACTGATTACCACGGTTAAAGATCGGGAGGGGCGGGCCTGGTGGTGCAGGGCACCATACAAGGTAAATTGTACACCCTGGTCAACTACTAAGGCTTGAATCAGGATACTGTGGAGGCGCTTGAGTGGATTGACCTTCAACTGGAAATGCTCCTAACCAGGGAAATAATCTGGGCAAGAGATTTTAATGTGGTCATGGACCCAGATCGGGATCGTATTGAGGGTGCCCACAGCCTGGTGCCCAAGGAGACTGGTAAATTGCAGGGTATGTGCTTCACATGGGAGGTTAGTGATGTTTGAAGAATCAGAAATCAAGAGGCACTGGAAAACACATACCATTCCTCCATCCATAATTCAGCATCACGGCTGGGTTTCTTCCTGGTCTACCATACACTGATGGGCAAAGTGACAGAAGTGACCATCCTGGTGCGCACATTATTGGATCATGCCCCGGTATTACTGGCTGTTGAATTAACAGATCGAGGGCGGGTGCCCTGGGTATTCAAGAGTGAGGGGCCGACGGATATACTGTTCCGAGATGGTCTATCTGGGGCAATAGACAGGTTCTTTGAAATTAACAATGGATCGGTAGGATTGGCTGGGTTTCTGTCAGAGCGCTTTAAATGTGTAATCAGAGGGGAGTGCATATCCAGAGAATCGGGGATACTGAGACAAATAAGGAGTGAACTGGCTGGCACTGAGGCACACATAAGGGTACTGCAGTTGGGAGCACCTGTGCCAACACCTCTGGAACAACCAGAAATTAAGAAGTATCTGCAGTAGTTCAATGAACTAGCGCATAGAGAAGCTAAATTTCTCTTGGGGAAAGCTGCAGTATGGCAATATGGGGATGGACTGCAAAGCTGGACAATCTTAAGGATTGAGTCTTGTCAATAACAGACAAACAAGGGGTAGAGAGGTTTGCGGATGTGGAGATAGTTCAGGAATTCTGTCGGTTCTATGGTCAGTTATATTCTACCCATATCCAGGTTTCCCAACAGGAGGTAAATAGTTACTTGGATCAGTTGGCCTTACATTGGTGTACAGGGAGTGGTTGGGTCGCCCAGTGTCTTTAGAGGAGGTGCTTGGCGCTATTGGATCTCTTCCGTCTGGGAAATCCCCTGGGCCTGATAGATTCACAGCAGAGTTTTATAAAAATGTTGCTGGGACACTCACTCCGTACCTACTGCAGATGTCCCATCAAAGTTTGCAGGATGGCCGGCTACCGGAGTCTCTGAAGAAGGCGGTGGTGGTGCTCAAGTCGGATAATGCCCCAAACGACTGCTCTTTCTATCGGATAATAAAGTCCTGGCTAAAACACTGGATTTTACGTTGGTACCCCTGATGCAACCAATGGCAAAGGCAGATCAATCTGGGTTTATTCTGGAAGTTCCACCTCATATGGAATACGGAGGATGTTTGGGTTGATGTCTGCAGTGCAACAAGAGTCGATAACAGCGGCGTTGCTGGACGCTACTAAAGCATTTGATTCTGTGGAATGGCTCTTCCTGTTTACAGTATAGCACAGGATGGGGATGTGGAGCAGTTTATATCATTGGTGTTGTTACTATATTGCAAGTGTTGGAGGAGACCTTATTGTCAAAAAGAACTGAAGGCAATACACCCAACAGCTTTGTCCTATGGTGTGCTGAAATGGCCTTGACCGAAAATTATTTCAGGTTCAATGACCAACTATACCACCAAACACATGGGACTGCAATGGGGTCGTCAGTTGCTCCGTCGACAGCTAACCTTTATGTCGAAGGTTTTGAAATATGTACCATCTATAGCTCCACAAACGCGTTTTTTAACAACCTGCGTTTGTGGCGTCGCTATATTAACGATATCCTGATTGTATGGAATGGGTCCCTGGCTCTGTTTGGAAAGTTTGTGGAGTGGATCAACATGCAAAACCGGTATTTGAAGTTTACATCAACACAGAGTGATAAGGAAATTAATTTTCTAGATATCACTATCTGGACAGATACGGGTTCTAATACTCTTAAAGTGAAACCATTCCACAAGCCCACTGATCGCAACTCCCTCCTCATCTTCAATATTTGTCATCCCCGACACACCAGGGAAAACTTACTGTTTGGCCAATTTTTGCGCGTAAAAACAGAATAGCTCCACATGAGAGATCTTCCAGTTGGAGGCTAAAGTGTTAGGCTCGAAACTAGAAGCTAGACGGTACCCGAAAAAAATAATCAAACGCGCATACAAAAGATCTACGAACAATGATCGTGAGGCACTCCTCGAGTATCGTGACAGGACCACAGAGAAGAAAAGTCTAGTGTTTGTTAGCACTTTCAACCCTTTAGCTAACCAAGTGGTAGAAATTATCCGAAAGAATTGGCACATTCTGTTGGGTGGATAATGCCCTGTAGATCGACCGCTATGCGCATTTAAATGAGGACCCAATTTAAAAGATCTCCTAACAAAAAATGATATTTCAAGAGGATGCTCCAAACAGAAGAGAGTCACTGAGATGTGGGGTTACCTAAATTGGTAGGGCATGCCCCGTGCGGCCAATGTACGAACTGTCACCTTACAAAAAGAACTGAGCAAGTTGATATAGGTCTGAGTAAACCCTGGTCTCAAGTGAAATTCACCAATTGCAATGCTGGCAATGTAGTATAGGGATGACCAAACGTAAAATTAAGGTGAGAATTTCGGAACACAAAAGCTGCATTAAAAACAAGGTGTCCACAGCTCCAATAGTCAATCATTTTGTTATGTTGGACCATGGAGAGAACGATTTCAGATGGACCGTGCTTTTACATGTTGCTCCAGCCATAGATGGTGAATCAGTTATTAAAAAACAACTAAAAGAAACTTAGCTCATTTTTCTTTGTAACACTAAGGAGACAGGACTTAATGAGGCTATTGATTGGAACAATACAGGATGAGGTAATTTGAGCGTTAATCTTTCATTTTACTACTACTCTTTAGTTAAGAGAGCAACACGTGTTTTGGTCTAACAGTATACTGTATTCACAATACGGACGCCAAACTGAGCATCCAGCCTAAACGCCGACCAAAAATGATGTTTGTGGGATATGCGTACCTAGTGGTGCGTTCCTGGCCACATTGTATAAATAATGTGTTTTAGAGAGGGGCATTTTCAGAGACGTTACGTAGCCTTTACCCGTAATGAGGTGCAGCTGCAGAGTATGAGCCATAGCGGACGTGGACTACGTGGTGATCAGGTGACCAGAGATGCGATCCGTGCCAGGAGGAATCATACGTCACCCGGACTCGACGCAAGTAAGTAGCAAGTTAGTCTCGGTAGCCTGAATTAATACATGGCGCCTATTGGGTTGCAACCTTTAAGTATCTAATAGCCTTGCCTTTACATGCTGGATACGCAAGCTGTTATTGCACCGTGTTATAGAACAAAGCGGCTTTTAACGCCCGACTTGTTTTTACAGGTTGGTAGTTTGGGAGCAAGATACTTGTGCCGTTGGTAATTCATACTGACAGAACACGCATACAGTGCGTAAGCTAATGGAACGTTGGATCATGCATGAGAAGACCGTTGCAGCAAGATCGAGTGCAGGCGGCAGGCTCTCTAAAGGGTAAGCTGTACGATGTTAGAGAACTTTCTTATTTATGAGGTTGTACTATGGAGAGATACGGTCTTAATAGCTATGACATTATGGCCATGGTCTTAACGCTCTATTATAGCATCGAGTATTCCAACTAGTGAAGTCAATAGCTTAGAGTCAGAGCGCAGTATTCTGAAAGTAGGGGATCATGAGTTACAGTGTTCACTGTTAGCCGAGTTGTTTGATATATGGAGATTTTCGGTTTAGTAGGACTGAGGTACCCAACGCTAAGACAATATGTACTAATGTTCATGATTAATCAGTCAGGAGAGCTAAAAGAGAATCTTTGGTTTGACGAGTTGGAATGTGACTCGTAGGGTTTTATCCCCACCAATCAGTGTATTTTTGTTTTCAGATATTTTTTTGTCTACAAAGATGACAAGTCTGCCTACCCGTTTAAAAGCATTAATGTTGAATGCCAATGTGCTAAGCCATCAGTAGGATACTTTTTGCTCCTACTTGAATATGGGCTTTGTTTAATAATGTACAGCTTAATTGATGGCTGTTATTCTATGTTGTTTCCCTCCCTAGGGTATATGTGGTACACCACGAAGAAGCAAGAATTTTATTTGGGTGTTAAATGAGTTATGACCTGTGTCTGCTAGATGAATTGTCTTTTTCTTGCCCCAGTAGAAGTTCTTTCATATTTCCAACTACAGATAAAGAACGAACCATATTGGGTTTTCAAAGATGTTGTATAAATAGCCAACATTTAACAAAGAGGTATTTAGTTGATTAGAATGAGGATTCATTTAATAAGGGCATAAGGTGTTGCAAGAGAGTATCCTATAGATAGGGACTGTCTTTTGTTTTGTTTATCACTACACAGGGTCTCTTATATATTGTAGAGGCAAATAGTTTTTGAGCACAGATGGTTGCAGTATAGGATTTTATTCTTGTATTTTTAAAGGTGAACATTTATGAGTATTGATTTAATTGCACTTTAAATTTGAAAAATAGAAAACAAAATAAATTGTGTGGTTTTATTAGATAGGTACTATGCACCGAGTTTTAATTATCATATGAATGTGTTCATGACATGTCAAATTTAATAAAGTATTATAAATGTATGTACTACCCAAAGACATAATTGTTTGGTTTGTCAAGGTAGTCTGATGAGTGGTGTGCATCAATCCAAGGGAGGGACAACATGGAAGCCATGAGATTCTTTAGTTTGGAAACTGTTGTAAGCCGCAGTATGGGGATGAATCTCAGGGCTATATACATTTTCCCCAGAGTCTTTTTTGTGTTATTTGGTTACTATATACACTACCTATGGCTAAGATAAGGGCGAATGTCAGCTCACACATAACAAAGTTGGAGCGAGGTACCCGGCAGGGGTGTCCTCTGTCGCTGTTGTTACTCACACTGGCGATAGAGCCATTGGTGGAGAGAATAAGGGAGAGTCACCTACATAGGGGAGTTCAGTTATGCAAACACAGAGTGGTGATTTCTCGCTATGTGGATGACATGGTGCTTTTTGTTAGTGACCCCAAGTGTAACCTATACTGAGTTATGTGCAATGGTTTCATGTTCGGGACTTCTTGCCCCAGTAGAAGTTCTTTCATATTTCCAACTACAGATAAAGAACGAAACATATTGGGTTTTCAAAGCCAACATTTAACAAAGAGGTATTTAGTTGATTAGAACCACATGTTAGTACGCATGAGGATTCATGGGGACTTCTTGGGGCTCAGGGGGAATGCTGCAAAGTCGGTCCTGTTCCCACTAACCGACAGTGTGGATCAGTATGTAGATGGGTGGGGGTTTCAATGGCATACTGATCGGGCCCGATACCTAGGGGTCAATATAGCTCAAGACCCAGCTGTCCTATACTAGAATAACTACCAGAGGGTACTAGAACATACCAATGTTGCAATGGACAGATGGGGGAACGTGCCCCTTAATCTCTATGGTAGAATCTCTCTGATTAAAATTGTGCTATTACCCAACTTTATATACTTTTGTCTCAATGTTCCGCTGGCATTACTCAGAGACTACTTCCGAGATCTGAGGTCTATGACGCTTCAGTTTATTTGGGTGGGAAAACAGGCCACAGTCTCGTAGGATAAGCTGGTGGTGCCAATACATGAGGGGGGGCAAGCATTGCCTGAGTTTGAGACATATTACAGCATGGCTCAAGCAGGATTTCTTCTTTACTTGTTTGGTAGACATGTGGAGGTGAAATGAGTGATAGCGGCACCATTTCTTTTAGGGTCAGTTATCCTTACAGTACCTGACAGGGAATCATGCGTATGTAATATGGTGGAACTGACCTGTAGAGCATGTACCCGCATTGTACATAAATCTAGGGACAAGGTGATTTACTCTCCAAAGCTGCCGGTCATATATACACTTGGGATCTCTCTCACTAGCGAAAAAAGCTATGTCAACCTCATCAATCGGCCTAAAGTGACTTGCTATTGGGACCTTTTTTGTGTGCGATTCATAACATTGGAGGAGTTGAGGGCAATGGGGGAACTCACAGCCTTGGATGTGTTTTTGTATTACAGGCTGAACAATTCTATACAGCAGTTATTCCCGACTTTCCCCAAACAACCAGAGGTGGCCCCTATACTCGATAAATTGCTTCAGGGTGGCTATAATAATAGTGGTCTCAGCCACGTAGGCTATGTGCCTCAATGCCAACGAGGGGACGAATGCCTCCTATAGGAAAACAATGGGAACTTTCACTAGGATATGAGATTTCAGATGAGACATGGAGATATTGCTGTGAGGGGATGAGGAAACTGGCTCTCAATGCCAGTATTTAAGCTAATTCACTTTAAATACCTGAATCCATTTTCATATACACCAGCTCAAATTTTTCCCAGATGCCTCAAGTGCTGTGTAAGATGTCACAATATAATAGCTTATTTTCTGTACATGGCATGAGGATGCCCACCAATCCTGGCCTTCTGGGGACAGGTTTTTGAGATAATTGGTGAGATAATGGGTGAGAGATTGGAACAGAGCCCATTGATTGCATTGTTAGGGTACACTAAGCTTATCCCCACAGGTATGAGGAAACTAATTGTGCTACTTCTGCTCTTGGCTAAGAGGCGGCTGGCGATGGTGAGGGGTGGAACACAATCTCCAAGAGTGGATCACTGGCAGGCTGATATCCTGTATTGCAATGATATGGAAATGGAATACAGTGGATTATTGAACAATCGGCCTGGTGTTAGAGACATATGGGGACCGTATATAAACTACCTGAGACACAAACTCAAGAGGCAGATGAAAACCCGTCACAGTCCCCAGGAAACTAGGAAATTAAAAACAATGTATGGAACGATATTGACCAATTAAATAAGGGTGGTTGAAGTTAGGGACGATGGGATTTCACAAAATATAGGAGGTTCACAGAGATAAATTAGGGCTCTGAAATGTAACCTGCCCACATAGTGGTGATGGTGGAGCATTTGCAGCTGCCGCGGGTTTGTCTAGTGGTTGATCAGGTAAAGGGTTCAATATAGAAAATGTACATGGCCCTAAGATGTCTTCTGGAGTTTCTGTCAGTGGGGGTACCCCTTAGAGTGCCAGCCAGAGTTCACTGTAAGCTTTTCTGTTTTTAGGGATGGACAGATTTGTTTGCACTGCTTTCGGTTGCTTTGACTGCTATTTCCATTGGGAATCGTATTCTTAGATTTGGAGTGTCTTTGAGAGGCTTTGGTGTTCCAATCAAAGAAGGAATCCTGATGCCTTTCGGAACCCTTTGATCCCAAGGTCTACAGAGCTCCTCTTAAATTAAAAGTCTTATCTACATCAAATGTACCTTTTTCTGGGAATGGCTTTCTGATCTCACCTTGTGTAACATATTCACATTTATCCTGAAATGGACAAGTGTTGGGTGAATAATGTGGGTGCATAACGTAAACTGGAATTTACATATGGGGACAAGGCATCAAGTGGCACTTGCTTAGACAGCCTGAGGACATATGTGCTGCTCTTGATAATCCCTACACTAACATACTGAGATGCTACAAGATTGGACACGGCTCATGGAGGTCACTCAGTTACAATGCCAAAGACTATCAGGTTGGAAAATAGTCTATATTCAGATAGTGATTCAGGGACTGGCTAGGCAAGGCGACAACGGTTACACACATATAAAGAAGCAAAGATAGATACGCCTGATCAGATCCTGTGTCTAGGATAGAAATTACAAAAAGATAGAAAGAGAAGATGGGTTAGTTTAATTCCTCTGTCACTGGTGTCTCCTTTACGAAAAACTCTAGAACTGGGGTTAACCAAATTGATGTCCCTATCACTGGTGCTTCCAATAGAGAACACAAGAACTAAGGCGACTCGAGAGAAAGAAAGAAAAACATTCTTCAACAAAGCTGCATATGCTGAAGCAGTGGTTCTATGCCTGCACAAGTTGAACAGGGTTGGAGGGGACAGACACCAAACTATTTTACATGGTCTCTTTTCAGCACTCGTACAATGTTCTCTGTCACAAGCCCTGTGCGACAACCTGTCCCTGTTTATAAAGTCTTGTGGGACTCCCGCGAGAGGTACACTGGTTATCCAGTGATTTTGAATTGTGCACAAACCATTCTTTTTGTCTTTATTTCAAGAGCCGTTCATACAACCATTCTGACTCACAACACTTTGGAAGCAGTCCACATGATTAGGTGTGTGTGTCACAACAATGCAATCAAGTTTACATACACAAGTCGTGATAGTCAGCTTTAGATACTATATGTATATATATTTCTTTTTTAGGACTGTACAGAGCGAGCCCAGCTCTCGGACAGTGCTCTTGCAATGACAAGGAGATGGGGACTGGTATCAATCAGCTGCTCCATGATACCGAAAGAGAATAACATGAAGAAAGCTGTGTGGCAGAGCAGTCATTTTGTAGAAGCTAGTGTTAAGTTAAAAGGAACGTTGTTGAAAGTTGTGCCCTTTATTTCCATGTTGTTTGGTTCATGAATGCCTTTTCTACTTTTTCTCTCCATTAGATTTTTCTGTATTATTGTTATTTATGTTGCTTGAGAAAGTGACACATTTTCAAATTTTGGTTTTATTAGACCTTGCCTTGCATTTGGCTATTGCTGCCCATGAGAGTGTGGTAAACAAATGCAACAACATGAATCCCATTCTACATTCTATAACAATGCATTGCTTTATGAAATAGCGTGACATTCATTGGTCCTTTGCATCTTAATTAAGCAGTGTTTTTACGTGTGCTACCTTTGAAGAGACCTGCCAGAAAAGGCTACTGTTTACTTGAGAGGGGCATTTCCGGGTCTATGCTTGAATTAAGTATGTATTTTCCCTTTGTGCGATAACCTTGAGCTTCTCATGTAATAATACATTTTACTGAATTAATCACTCAATCATAATACATGTTCACTTATAGATTGGTGTTTTTATCAGCGTCATTGTTTCCATGAAATATAAAAAAGCTGCTGCAGAGAGGGAATACTGTTTTTTATTTGTATGCATTTGTATCGCGCCCTCGACGGGCCAATACGCCACATAGGCGCAGATTTTAACAATGCGAATCAGCTGACTGGAGATAAAGTTTCAGAAGCAAACATCAATTATGACTCAAAAAGAAAGGTTTTCAGTGCTTTTCTGAAGACCGTGAGGGAGGTAAGTTTACGCAAAATAAGAAGATACTGCCTTTTCAAAACTATTGTGATATTTCCGTTAGTGAGAAAGGTCGATGGAATGGTTTCCCAGAACTGAGACCAGAGGCACACAGAATATGTTTCAAGGGTGCTTTAATGAGTCTTTTGGGTGAACTTTAGAAAGTAGCAAATTCAACAAATATAGTATCAGGATGGCCGTTGAGATCATAAGCAAACAAATGGACAGGATGTGAGGCAAGAGCTCTGACATTTAGCAATCAATAGGACAATAGAACAGGACCTCCCACCTGCATCTTGAAACAAAGGTGTTCTCTGACCAAATTCTCATTGCTCCGAAGATTAGCAAGTCTCAAACTCTGGTGATGAGAGATTCTGAATATTGCAAGTCATGCCAGGGTCAAAACAAAAAACACTGACACAAAGTCTTCCCTTTACATCTTTGCTCTCTTTCAGCTTCCAGTGAAAGGATTCCTCTCATTGGGCTAGAGTTTCATGGTACGTTGACCCACAGTTTGTGAGATGACCTGGTGGACCCCGTTGGAGTGCGGCAGAGAATCATGAACCAACTCTCACCTCCCTGACACTTCTCCTTCTGATGTTCACTCTTTGGCCTTCCTCCATCCTGGCAAGCCTTAGGATCCCCTCTCTGCTTCGTACACAGTGGCATTTTCATTTTCCTTTGCTTGGCTCTGCAATCTCACTTGTACCAAATTGGTTCTCTAGGAAATTCCTGTCTGGTTGGCTGGTCTTCCCTCCTCCTTTCCTGGGATGGTCTGGCTCTATCTACCTACTTAGTGGCTCTTCCTTTCTCCCTTGATGGTATCAATTTTTTACCTTCTGCGAGCACCACGCTCTCCTGTATCGGATTGCATCGGTATAACTATCCCTTAACTCTAAGCGCCTCATTACACGGATGGCGGAGAACCATGGCGCTAATAGCGCCAGGGTTCATGCCGGTAAAATACCGGCACCGCCTTGGCGGAAAGGGGAATTACCGCCCCATTCCAAGGTTGGCGGGGCGGTAATTCCCCCTTCCACCATTGCCCTTCCCCATTCACATTTTTGCCCCATAGGGCTCAATGGGAATGGGGACGGCGCTAATTACGGTACCGCAAATTGCGGTACCGTAATTAGCTCCCTGGGTCCCTTTGCGGGTTGGTTTTTAACGCCTGCAAAAAGCAGGCGTTAAATCCCCCAACCCGTAAAGGGACCTCGTAGTAAGGCGGTAAGGATTTACCGGTACCGGTATTTTACCGGTTCCGGTAAATCCTTACCGCCATACGTGTAATGAGGCCCTAAATCTTGCCTTTTCCCTCTCAGCAACAATACTCTCATCACAGCCTTGATTGTCCTCCTTCTCCTTAAGACAATTGTGCCATACAGTCTCCTTCTCCTCTTTCCTCTCCAAGTTGTCATCTATCTTTCTACCAGTCGATATCTTGTGTATCCTTCTCCCAG
Source organism: Ambystoma mexicanum (assembly GCF_040938575.1). Lineage (NCBI taxonomy): Eukaryota > Metazoa > Chordata > Amphibia > Caudata > Ambystomatidae > Ambystoma > Ambystoma mexicanum. Next base: position 72,556,959 of record NC_090935.1, on the reverse strand, counting down.
ATGGTATTGCCTTCCTTTCTCTCTCTATCTTCCTCTCTGAACAGATATTCCCTCCCTCCTTCAATCAAACAATATTCTCCACCATTACCTTCCAGGTAATAATTCCCTTCTGTTCAAAATAACTATCATTCTCTTCTTAGGTGCAATGCCCCATTTTCTATTCCAAGGTGATACCCAGTGTTCTATGCTCCTACATTTGTTTTCACCCTGTTGCCAATATGCAAGGGTTTCCTTACTACTCGACACTACTGTTACCCCCCTACTCTAACACCAAAATACCTCTTATCCCTCCTTAGCACACACCAGTGTCTCCTAATTCCTGGTGTTCACCGTCATACTCTTCTCACTTAGGAGCTCACAAATGGGCTAGCTCTTCCAAGGGTTCACACTGACTGACTGGCCTGGCTGCCTTTCAAGGCCTGGTCTCTCCTTTTCTTTGGTGGTGCTTAGGGATACTGGTTGCACCGGGGCTTTTTGGTAAGGCTGCTCTCTAAATGGGCAATGTGCTTAGAAGAACTTGGTGTGAAAGGGCCTTGGCTTAACATTATTTTAATCTTTGCGACGATTTTGGATTTTAGAACTGGCCTAGGCATGTGTGAGAACTCGTGTTACCTGGGGATTATGTTTCTATTGCCTGCTGTGTTTGTGGGCTCTTCTGCCTGCCTTGTGTGTGAATTACAAGTCAGACAACCCTTCGGTAAGCCTGGAAAGCTATCCATCTATCTATCTGTCTGTCTGTCTGTCTGTCTGTCTGTCTATCTCTTCTGCGAAATTCACCTGAGAGGGAGAATTAACTGTATTAGTTTTCTTTCCTTCGAGTACAACGCAATCAGTTTCTGATTCTTCACATGGAACTTTGTACGAGCAGGCTCTCTAAATCCAATGTAAACATGAATCATAATGTAAAATGTTTCTTTTGGCATAGGTGTTAAAGAAACATATGCATTTCCCTGCAAACTGAACAATCTAATGGTTTCAAATTCTTTCCATTAAAGGGGAATGCTTTATTTCTTACCTCAGTGGTTTGGGTCTGGCTAGATGGAGTGTCAGTCTCTCTCCATAATCCAGTGGTGTCATCTCTTCGCTCCCTACAGCTGTGAGGATCAGGTGGTGCCCTAATGGCCAGTGAGAGTCTGGGCAGCTGTGTGACTGTCCCCTGCTGAAGTGCATGGGACATCATCACATCAGGCAGAAAGCAGCAGTATCTATTCCGAACATGAGGGCTTCATTGGTATGCACAGGAGAGTTGTCAGATTTCTGGAGCACACATAATAGGTTCTGGTCAGAGAAAGTAAAACGAAAGTAAAGCTGCATTACAAACAGGGAAATTGGAAATCAGGCAGCCATTAAAAAATGGTGGCATTGGGAATTTTCTTCAAGGACAAATCTACAATATTAAGCATTGACAAGCTCACTGGCTTTACAAATGTAGGAGCTTCAACTTTTTTTCTTGTGGGGGCTATACAAACAGAAATCACCCCAACTACATTTATGATTGTTAATATGGCTTTCCTATTATTTGATACTGAATTGTGCTAAAATGATGCTGTGTAAAGCTAAACCAGTTCGCAGTGGGCTTATGTGATAAGAAATTGCTTCTCTTAGCAAAAGGTTGCCTGATGTTTATGTCCAGCCACGCAGAATACTATAACATTTGGGCATGAATATACAGCTCAGCACTGAAAGCCAAGATGGCAAAGATCCCCACAGCCACTATGCACTTTACCTTAGTGCTAAGATAGGTGGAGATGTAGGAGACCAAGGCAGTGCAGAACACGGCCATGCGGAATGTGATGAGTGGGCCTCAATGAAGCTCTCATGGATCATGAAGCAGACAAAGACTAACAGGCTGATGTAACCAATCACAGAGTAGAATCCAGTGCAAGAGGCCATGCTCCATTGAAGAATCATCTTCCCAATTTCAGACTGCATGTCAGTACGAGAGTGAGCGGGAGAGGTCAGCAGCCAAGAAAGACACATTTTTACTACTCGTGCACAAAAGAACCACAGGACACCAGGATCCCAGCCATCTGCTCAATCTGCTTCCAGGCTTGAAGCATTGATAACAGTGATGTTTTTTTGCTAATACAAGGCATGCTTCGACAGTACAAATAAATCCAAATGCAGCCTGGTGGATCAACGAGATCGATGCGGCAGACCCTGCAATAAATAAGAGACCAGATCCAAAGCAACAATAGGGAGACTAGGAGTGAGCTTCTGAGATCCTGGTTATTAGGCTTCACTCTCAGTCTGTCCCTGTGTTTGATAAAGAATTGCAGCACTCAAGCTATGGTTATGGAGAAAGCAATAGAAAGTGACATTAAACTGTCAGCATGGTTTTCATTGTATGAGAGTAAAACAATGAGGTTCAGGACGGGCCCATCCTTCCCGTCATTGGGTCATTGTTTGTCAGGGCATTTCAGATAGTATTCGAAATGTAGAAAAAAACATCACATTATTTACGCGTGAGCTGTTTGCACGGTTTACAAGCAATCGCATAGACGCTACATCAGCAATGGCAATATTGCAATTACAGATCAGAGTTCCTAAAAAAGCTGCAATGATAAGACTTAGGGGAAGGACGAGAGAGTATGAACACTAGGCTTCTCAGTGAGGAACTGATCCTGTAGATTCAAAGAATATGGGCCAGGTGTTGCTCCTTCATAGTGTGGTCCAAGAGAGCTTGTCGGCAGTGTTCCCTCTGAGTGAATTGATCACAGTGTGCAAACCCCCCTTAATAAACCACCCCTTGAATCATTGTGCATGTTTCATCTGGTAATTGATTCTTATCTGTGGTGTGTTAACCAGATCCACCCTCTGGTCAGGCATCCTGACGAGAGTTAGGATGACCAACTTCAAGCATTCCCTGGTCTGTTACACTGCACTACTTCTGTGCCCAGCACAGACAACTCCTTCACCACTGTAAACTCCCTGATCCACCCAGAGGTCCTTATGAACTGCACTCTTCCACGCTTCATGCAACCTGCTACTGTAACAACTCCTTTGGACACATGGATCTACTCTACTTAGGGGATTGGATAAGTACATTGTAGAAAAAATATTTTAGAAAGCACGCCAGTGCAACCCGTGTTAGTAATCATACTCCATACTGATCTGAATCACGCATGACTATATACTGATGGTATTTATGAATGAGTATAGGAATGCAGGTTTGGTGGGAGGCTTTATTTTATTTTCGGATACCATTGTGCACTGTCTTTTGGAGGGCTGCTACTGGAAATCTCGAGGTCAATGGGTTTAAATGTCACTGTTTATATGAGTGGGCACGCCTGCTTCATTTTATCTGTTGGAGGCAAGCCTTTCCATGCATATAAAGAGCATTATGCATACCAAAGACCTGGACGCATAGCATAGTTCTCCCTCTACACAGGTGCCCAAAAATATGCACTGGTGTACAGGGTTGTACCGCCACCCATGGGTGCCATACCGGTATCCCAAGGGTCTCCTTTCACCACAACCAAAAAGAGGAAGTGCTGCACTGCCAGGGGTTCCACTCGACTCCTGTGCAGAAACAAAACAGAACACACATAAGGGAGTACAGGACATGGACATGGAGGCCCTGTCCCTCCAATTCATTTCCAGCATCAAACTCCCTGATAGATGCTCCTAAGAAAAGGGTATCTACCTTCCACCACAGATCTACTTGATTCCCACGCGATAATAGCCATCCCTTTCCTCTTCTTTCCCCTGAGTCATAGTATATTGTTCCTATACCCACCATCTCATGGATGGCTCAGAGCCCCTAACCAAATGTGTTTCTTGCAAACATGGTATATCCAATTGTAACCTCTTAAACTACCTTTTGACCAAAGATCTCTTTAATTGGGAATCCAAACCTCTCATGTTCAATGTGCCCAATTTAAGGCTTACTGTCAAGCCTGTCATCATGAAAGGAAGTACAGCAGAAACATTTTTTACAATTCGATTCGTAAGTAGTCCACCCACCCGACATACTAGTAATTTCCAGTTCCAGATGTAGAAACATAAGGGATCAGGGAATAACAAAAAAATAGACTTAAAAAACAAACCTATAATTTGCTTCAACTTGGATCCACCCCCACCCAATCACTTCCTGCCCGGATCTACCCTCCCCAAGCCGTTCAACTCTGTGCTCCCATAGTTCTACAACCAGAGCCGAGCCACCAGAGATTCACCATCCTCCCAAACTCCTTTATCCTACCATACCATACTAGAGCTCAATATTTGGGCTTTCTGTGAATGTCTGCTCACCTCTATTTTTCAAGCAAAACAGTCTTTACTTTCCCAAGTCCGGTATCTTAGGACCCTTTTACACCAGGAACCCACCCCGCCCTCCTCAATGGCCATCATCCTTCATTCCACTACCCCGGTCCCCAGCAGCCATAACCATAGTGCCCTTAAAGTATCACAACCACATACAGGCCTCACATATGAAGTCTTCCATTGGTCAATTTTGTTTGGACCCGAAAATGCTCCAAGATACCATCAGTTAGCAAACACCCTCTATTCACTCATCATTTCCTAGAGGAGACAGTGTTCAATCTCTTACATTTCCTGGACCCCAAGGTTTTCTTTCTTTCAAAGTCTGCATCTACACCAGGGGAATTTCCCTTTGCCGAGGATCAGTGTCTGTGTGTGTCACCTTTAGTTAGCTAGTCTGTGACTCCCTGAATATCGTCCTCTGTTATCAGGTTATATTGCATACCCTCCCATTGGAAGGAGATGGAGAATGGAAATCCCCACCTGTATTTCACTTCAGTCTCAACCATTGAATGAGGATGTGGCATTTATTGCCCCTTGCCAACTTGTAGATGGACAAATCATGATATATGGAGATTTTGGATACCATACTCCACAGGGTCAAAACCCGTTGCCTTATTCAAGTTATTTGACTTTTCTGAGTAGTACTGAATTCTTACCAGTACTGAGCCTTAGACCTTGTTCACCTCCCTCTCAATGCTCTATGGCCATTTCAGTTGTAACTTTGATTCCATATTCATCCTGAAATATAATATTTAAAATGTCCTATAACGATTTCACAGTGTCTCTTGTAGATTCACCTTCTTTCTCCCGGATTACAAAAAAATAAAAAATAAAAAATCGCCCCTTTCTCTATTCTCAATATCTTCCAATGTTTGCTGCAGTCGTCAACTTGCCTTTCCAGTTCCAAAATCCTCACATCCAACTTGGATTGCAGTATTTCCACAGAGGATTGGTATGCCTCCAGACCCTGAAATCTTTCCTCCATGCACTCTTTTCTTATCAATTCCATCCAATCTTAATCCTGTGTCTGAGCATATAGACCTCATTTCTTCCAGGATAGCTAAAATATTGCTCTTACTTGCTCTTGCATCCTCCATACAGGATGAATTGAACAGCTCTGTTGCAGTTTGTCCACCTCCATACCATTCGTGCCCTGCCTCTTAAACTGTTGAAGAACACTCTTCCAACTCATATAAAGCCCTGAGAGTCAAATCACATTTGTTGTGGGATCAATATGTAAGGGGTGACTCTGCTATTGACACTTCTTTTCACCCTCCATAGGGAATGTAGCATTATCAGGTGGAGCTGTAGAACCAAGTTTACATCACTCATCCAAGGCTTTAGGATATCCGAAACCTATCAAGTATGCCTCATCATTTCGAACTTTCTGATGTGCAGGGTCTCAGCAACTAGGTCTCACAGCTAGACGGCTGGTTGTCCGCATTGTATTATGCATGCTTCCTTACCTGTTCACTGGATTCCAGGGGGCTACACCATTAACTTGTGCCTCATCTCAACTCAACTCATCTCAAATGTCACCTAATTTCATAACTCTATAGGAGGGATCAGCGTAGGGTTCTCTGCAGTTTCATGGAGCGTACTGTTGCGCAGTCGACATCTCCAAATGTCTCCTATTTCTCCTTTGGTGTAGGGATCAAGGCGTTTGTTGTTGTCACAGATTAGGAAACCAAACATTGGAGCTGCACCTTCTGACAGACTGCTCTTATTCCTTGCAGACCGCTCCTTAACGCAATGGAACTATGGCATTCAGATTGCTGCCTCCTGTAGCAGGCTCATCTGCAATCCATCATGGACTCAGCTTATTAAGTGATTCATGCTCGGCCTGCATCCACATATTAAGGGCTGTGCCTATCTTCCGGAGTCATCGTGCAGTTCAAGGCCTGCCGCTGTCCCGGTTCCGGCTATTTTCCAGTTCCTTTAGCGGATTCTGTGAGTGTGCAATGGTGTATTATATAAACAGCAAGTGGGGATTGCCATAGGGGCCAGTTTTTCTCCGGCCCTGGCTAATATCTTTAAGCATCCATCTGAGCAATCCTACGCATTGGTTACCCCAGTTTTTCTGTTATATAGTCATCTTTGGAGGCGTTACACTGATGGTGATATTCTGATTTGCAAAGGCTCAGAAAGTCAATTATTGGAGTTTGTTTCCTTTCTTAATTCAAACAATTGGGGACTGAATCTTAGATCTAAGCATCTGTATGACTCCACTTGGACATGTAACTCTCATGTTTAGAAAGGACATAACCGTTGATGAAGTATTACATGCAGTATTACATACAGTTTTACATGCTACTAGCTGCCACAGGAAAACTTGTCATTATGAATATACACAAATGTGAATACACTAGATCAGAATGCAAAGAGATTCACACCAGATTCTTGGAGAGAGGTTAGTACTTGATAAAGCTGAAAAAGAAGTGAACAAGATTGAGAGAGGTTTTCTCTTGATATCCAAGTCAAAAGATCAGGCTGGTGATCTTAAGACACTGAGGGCCTCATTACGAGTGCGGCGGTAAGGGGTTAACGGCACCGATAAGGATGCCGGTGACGTTAACCCCTTACCGCCGCATTCCCAGATCCCTTAGCAGGTCCCACTAAGGCCGGCTGGTAAAACCAGCCGTCCTTAGCGGGAGCCGCTAAGGGACCATGGAACTAATAACGGGCCTGTAATTTACGGGCCCGTTATTAGCTCCCTCCCCATTCCCATTGAGCCCTATTGGGGCTCAATGGGAATGGGGAAGGGTTTTTTGAATGGGGACTTACCGGGTCCTCCAAGGTTGGAATGACCCGGTAAGTGCCCATTCAGAGAACCCGGACCCAGACACGACTTTGGAGACAGCCATTGTGCTAATAGCACCATGGCTCCCTCCAAACTCGTAATGACCCCTTGAGACTTATTATGCAATATAATTTGAATAGTAATTTAATGCTCTGCATTCTCAAGAAACACTGTTACTTGACAAAAATCTTGAGAGACATATTGATAACATTCCAAGCAATAAATATAGCAAGGCTCCGACACACGGGAACCTGCTATGTCCATCATTTATGAGAGACACTGCAAAGACTGGCGATTGGTTGCTTAAAATAGGGAAAGGAGGCTTCCATAAATGTGGGGCCTGCACCATGTGCCAACATGCATCTGAAATGGATGAGGTCAGATTTGGAAACCAAAGTACTCTGAAGATTGCCAAATTCATTAACTGTAATACCATATCAGTCATTTATTGCATCATTCGTGTATGTGGCTTACATTACATTGGCAGCACAATCTGGGCCTTAAAAGTGAGGATTTGTGAACATCTCAGCACTATTGCAAGCCAAGAGGCAAAATATCCGCTGGCAACACGTTGGCAGCGCCACCATCAATTGAACAACGCCAAAAAACTATGATTTGTGGGGTTGATACAGATTGTGTTACTACCAAGAGGTGGCAACCGTGAACATCAACTAAGGCAATTAGAAGCACACCTAATATGTAAATACAAGACAGAACCGCACCAAGGATTGAATACAGATCATAAGATTGCTATCTGGACTGCTGTATCTGTTGCATTGGAGGTCGACCATTAAGCCAATATATTTTGTTTGCACACAGGCAAATAGCCAATCTTTACAATAATGCTGCATCAGGGAAATGGAATTTCTTCTGTTCAGTCTAGCAACATCAACCGTGCAACCGAGTTTTCTCGGTTATGTATGGATTAATTTCGAAAGTATCATTTCAATTGCATACATCCAGTTATATGATATGTAATTATATTTATTTAATTACTAATATACTTCTAGCAGTACGGCTTTGTATATGCAACACATAAGACGTACATGAACAATAGACAAATCCAATTCAATGTTAAAACAAGAACTAATCAAAAGTAATCTATCCGATACATAATTTCACAACATCGAAAAGCATTCAATAAATAACACATCTTAAGATAAACAATTAAATATTTAGATGGTTTTCTGTTGAAATGTTATCATAAAAAAAAAATGAATGGCTTTCTTGCCTTTCCAGCTCGATCACCCACTGCTAATGTAGGGGTAGATTTTGCAGGGGCAGGTTGCTTAGGGGATGGCTTAGAGACGTTATCTCTATGGGTTCCGTACTAGTGCTTTGATCACGGACCGTCTTACGGCTACGATTGATGCTCTATGACACCCTCACTAGGATCATTAACAACTTTTATAATGTCTACCGCATCACCCACGTTAATCACACCTCAGTGCACTCCATTAATCGTACCCTTGCCCAATGTATTCACACACTGTTGAAGACCAATTATCAGTTCTTGATTTATCTGAGGTCAAATATTCACAGATCGGGACGTCATATAATTCTTGGGGGTGAACGTCCATATCTCTCGGAGTAGATGGCTCCATTAGATTACCCAAATATGCTATCTCCAAGTTATTCATATGATCACTTGCCATATCCGGGTCAATCGAGGCTATAAAGGGAGTGGTACTAGTTGTTTTAGCGCAATTATGGACTGTGGCCATGACAGATGCTCTAATATTCCGGATAGGGACAAACCTAAAGCCACCTTTTCAATCTGATGTTCTAAACCAGAGTGTGCAGTGGTAATGTTTGAACTAGTGGTCTCAGAGATATGCATCGCTACAGCCACTTCCTCCACATAACTCATATTGGCGTCTGCTATAACTTCCGCAGGTTGCAACATCACTGCTTCAATCAATTTAATGCCGACACAGCCCAATGCCTTATTAAGATCACTAACAATTTCTTTGACAGCTAATTTTTCATCAAATTTCTTTAATGGCCTTACTTTAGGGAAATAGGATGTCAGTCGTTTACAAGAAGCATTGAGTGCCAGTTTAGAGATTATTTTAGGTATACAGATCCACCGCCTTCTCCGCAGAAGTTTATGAGGACTTCACTCGACAAAGGTGTCGCAACCGTAGGTCCTCCAACTCACCTCTTTTTCGTAGTTCCTTCATACTCATATTAACGCTAGGAACGACTAACACAATTGCCGCACCCAACTCTTAAAATCAATCAGCCACACCACAGACACTAAGAATGCTAGCTACCGGGACTACAATGTATATAGCACACACCTAATATAAAAGATGTATGCTGCGCAGCGTACCATCTACCTACTGCTATACAGTGGAACAGTACGGAGAAGAGCAGCCGCCGCTGCCAGGCTGAGCCCCACTCAACTCAGAAGATATGAGGGATTTATACACTGTGAACGGATCACTTCTCGACCACCCAAAACACAGACCAGGCAAGGATAAGAACAACAAGCTAACTGTACAACACAACCACATACATACACTCATCCACTCACCACGCAACACAAACAGCACTTTCCAGGCACTTCCCTGTGCACGTGCGCAGGTGCATGTCCACGTCTGAATAAGTAGTACTTCTAAGGTAAGAGGGGAGGAGCCTTGGAATCACTGCCTACAACAATGAAAAGGAGGAATATTAGCCTTGTGTAGAAGAGAGCAGCTATATGAAATGTTCAAACCAGTGTTCCAAGCAACGTTCCAAGCCGTACCACAGGTCCATTTTCCTCAATCACGGATCACGGAGCTGAGAGCAAAGGTCCAGAGGGAGGACAAGACAAGCAATCGTACTAGGCCTTGTGCCATTCAAATCGTAAAAGTGCGAGAATGAGAAGTGCAACTGGAAAGGGAGAGGGGATGTCACACTCACCTGTGTCTCTGCAGGAGTGATGGACGAGCCTCCCTTGACCCGAGTCTTCACTTCCACTGTTTCACCCGGAGGAATACCTGTCAAATACAACGTGTACTCTCAGACCTGAATTCACCTGGTTCCCCTGGGCCCTTCCTTTCTCTTTACTGTGTGTGCTGTGATGTCCCCCTATGGGCTTACCTTGATCTTTAGTAGGGTGTGCACTCCATCCTGCATTCGCAGGGGCATGATTCACTCATGTGATTGGTGCCAATGTCTGTAGGTTCAGATGCCAAACGCTGTTTTATGCCTTCACAGTGAGGCTGAGTGTTCAAGGCGCCAGTTTCTTCTCCCACAAGTGAAGGTTGCGCGGAGAATGTTGAGTGTCCAAAATTGTCCGTATTGTCTTTGTTTGCCTTGGATTTTCGTGGGTGAGTAGTGCTGCATGTAGAAGCTAGCTGCTGGTAGGTTTGCGCAGTGTCTTCAATTCGAGCGCACCTGGTAATGTCTCTCCCTTTCCCTTGCAGGAGAAATTATGTGGTATTAGAGCCTTGAGTCCGGGTTAAGCGCTACTGGAAACTTGGTGGTTGGGTAAGTATTCACGGAGGCTTTTGGTAAGCATGCACCACGAGCGCAGTGAATTAAGTGTCCGCGTTATTGGGTCGAGCGCAATGAATAATGTCTCTTCTTTCTTTTGCAGGAGTTTGTTCACTCGTACAACTGACTTAGATTACCACATTGTGGGAAGATTCGGTGAGTATGCGCAGCATAACTGATGTGCGCGTGTTAACGTAATTCTTCTTTGTTCTTACAGCAGCCGGAGTAGAAAGCCCCTCTTGACTGGAGATGGCTGCGGCGTGGAGTAAGATCGGAGGTTCTTCCGGAGCAGGTAAGCTGAAACAGAATGATCCTAAGCGGGTAAGCAGAAGCAGGATGATCCAGAGACGGTAAGCAGAAGCAGGATGATCCAGAGCAGGTCAGCAGCAGCAGGGTGATCTGGAGCAGGTAAGCAGAAGCTGGCTGATTCAGAGCACGGTAAGTGTGTTGCTGATAGAGCTCACAGTAAGAAACACGAAGCACTGGAAGAATCTTGGGTGTGAATCATCATGCACTTCCTGTTTGGCAGCAGGAAGTGGTAACAAGGAAGTTGATACAAACACTAGGACGGAATGAAAGGAGTGCTTTGCTGTGGGTTCTTTGTGTGCCTATGCCAGGCCTGCCAAGCCTCCACCCAGCTTGCCCCAACTACCTGCCTGATACCCATGACAGGAGAAGTGCAAGGGAGAGGAGAGAAGAAAACAGGGCAGCAATGCTCTGAATAAGTGCAGTCAGGGCAGTGCGGCTCTGGGTAGTGCAAAGAGAAAAAGGGACTGCAGGGTTACAGTTACAGCCCCTATATGCGTGGTAGGCCCAGAGGCAAGAAAAAGCCTGGTACCCATTGAGACTGTGGGTAGCCAAGCAACCAGTCCATACAGCAGACAGGTAGGTCACGTAGGCTAGCAGGGGAGGGAAGAGAGAGAAAGCAGAGGAGAAGGGGAATGTTTTGAGCTGTTTCTGGAATTTCAGGTAGTCCGGCTCAAGTTTGAGAGGGTCAGGGAGGGCTTTACAGAGGGAGGCACCTGCAGAGAAAAGAGATCTACCCCCCTCTCTCTCTTTACGGAGAAGCATCTAACCCTTAGAGAGTTGGAGGTAGCTGAGCGGAGGGCTCCAGAAGCAAGGTATTGTGGAAGAGATTGTTGGATGTAGTGCGGGTCCGGCCCCAGAAAGCCTTGTGGACAATGCAAAGGGTCTTGAACTTGATCCCTGCAGCCACCGGGAGCCATTGGAGAGATTTCAGGGCTGGAGAGATATGGTGCCTGGGCTTGAGGACAAGGATAAGTCTTGAAGTCGTGTTCTAGGTTAGCTGAAGAGGGCATAGAGTAGATGAAGGAAGATTGAGGAACAGGCTGTTGTAGTAGTCCATCCTAGAGAGAACCAGGGCTTTGGAGACAATGAGCTTCTGGGGGAACGTGAGAAAGGGATGAGTCCCTTTGAGGAGGTGCAGCTGGTAGTGGGACTTCTTGGCGATGTCCGAGATGTGAGGAGAGAAAGAGAGAGTGGAGTCAAAGATGACACCATGGTTTTTTGCCTCACAGGAAGACTAAGGAAGAGGGCCCACGGCGTGCGGCCAGAGTGAGAGACGGAAAGCAGGTGCAGCAGTCCCAATGAGAAAGATCTCTGTCTTACTGGCATTAGGGCACACATCGCTGGAGGCGCACCAATCTTGAATCACTGATAGACAGTCAGGAATGAGGGAGAGAGGAGAGGAGGTTTAGGGCAGCCTGAAGGAAAGCTGAGTGTCATCTGTATAACATTGACAGTTAGAGAGGGTAGCGATCAGGTGGGCCAAAGTGCCAATCAAAGGTTGAAAAATCATTCATTTTGTGTTATAAGCACGTAGGATGGGGAACATCACAGCCAAGCTGTACAATTATCTTTAAATGGTCCATTATGTAGAGGAGATTAAGTTGAAAACATCTGCCAAAACGCATAGCAGAGGTATGTATCCGCTTACCCATTGGCAATTGGACTAGCGCAATGGGTGGCTGATTATCAGGCACATTTTCGGAGCATATTCCCTATCAGGGGTGGCCAGTATTTAACAAAACTGACCACATATAATTTCAAATCTCTGCAATACTATATTGGAAATGATCAGCATCATGTATGGCAGACTCGCAAGTACAATTCTGCAATCTAATCTCCATTCCAAACTGGCGGGTTCCTTGGTTGCAATTGCAACTTCTAGTTTCACCCAGTGTTTGTATATGCGAGGGTGGAGTTAGACCAATGCAGGACATGAATTGGTGAGAGGCCAACTGGCAAACATATCTAGGTATGTAGGTCTCTTTAGTCCCATTAATTTGAATATCAGAAAAACTGGACTTATATAACCTCTATACAGGAGTGCATTGTCATTTTGTACAAGAGGTGCTAATAATATTGTTTTGGTGTTTTCTCTATTGTAGTCACAACTCCAAACGCACTGGCGTTATATACCATTGTTGCTTAAGGTATGTTTATTAATGGGCTGCAGCCACCGTGGGGCCTATGTTATGCACAGTTAATTGGGAATGTAATATCTTGCTTTTCAAAACAGTTGTTTAGGTTTTCAGTTGACATAAATTCCCCAAGATTGGGTTTTCAAGGAATTGAGACAAGGCAGGCTCCATTTTAGCATGGCGTGTCTTGATTACAGGCTTTCATAAGGGCTCTGAACATTTGGGAATTTCCATTATCAATGCAGGCCAATTGTACTTAAAGTGCATGGTTAATAGTGAGGATTTAAGCATGAAACGTTAGCACAAATCACGGCATGAATAAGCATGCATTATGACGAACACTTGGCTCAGATGTCACCCATACTTTGCTCCTTAAAAATGTGTCAGTATGTTTATCTAATGGGCTAATTTAAGAATGTTGAATAGGTTTTCAGATTCACAGATATTAAATCAAATGTTCTGTTTGGTTTCTTTCTCCCTCCTTTTTTTCTACCATCTTTATATGATTTTGGTCAATATGTTTGCTAATATGTATGTGTTAATGTGATGATACCCAATTGTTGATTATGTTCTGTTGGACTATTGCAACCTGTTGTTGTTTTTTATCCGCCTTGCCCCTGTTAATGGAATTGATTTGGTTCTTTTAATTCATGGGTTATTGATATATGTTGAATATGAATATGATATGTTGATATATGTTGAATATGTTGAATATATGTTGAATATGAATATGTTGAATATATGTTGAATATGAATATGTTGATATATGTTGAATATGTGTTGCGATATGACTACTCAACAATGTGTACTAATAACTGTGGCAAATGCATTATTTTGTGTGATGATCTCATGTTAAACGCACCACAGACTGCCAAAAGACCTGCGGTCGAAGCATGTGCCAGCTGTCTGTTTTTGATTAAAATGAGGTGCTCTCAACTATATATCGTTATCTGCGCAGTGTGGTTATGTATCTATTGAATTTGTACATTTAGGACTCTGGGAGCATAGAGTCAACTTTGGCACAACCACCCGCAGCAGATGCGCAAGACTGGAATTAGGATTAAATGTTATTGAACCATTATTTAGTTTGAGTTTGCTTTGACAAGCGTTTTGGATCCGAGTCTTATGCTCCGCACTTTGTACAATTATCTGCTAAATTGCCGTTTGGCACCATTTGAGGGGAAGTGGGAGTGGAGCTCTTCTAGAAGGCGGTCATCATGTCCGCTCCCCCTGGTGGCCTCCCACTATGATTTTTTTGTTAAACCTTTCCCTTACTCAACCCCAGAAAAAGAAAATTCAAAAGCCGCTTTGAAGCTGCTTTTAGGAATTATTTGCCTCACGGCCCACCTCAAATCTTTAGCAAGAATACAGAAAAGGAACCAGTGACTGTCTTTGGCACTATATTAGCTTTCGATGAGGAGGGGCAGTAGAAGGTGATATATGCGGCCGGAGAGATGGAGGGTCAGCAGGAGGCAGAAAACAATGGCAGAAAATCAGGCACAGAAGCAGGTAGAACATGAAGAGGTAGATGTAGGGCAGGAGGAGGGACACAAGAAAGCATATGAGGTGGCGGAACAAGCGGAGGTGAATACAGGGCAGGCTAAAGAAAACAAGATGCTGGACAAGGTGCAGGCAATGCTTAATTTGTAAGAAAATAAGTGGCAGGTCCCAAATATTCTCTGGCATGCAGGAAGGGTAGCTCCCAGTCTACTGTTGACACCACCCACTGTTGCTCCATGCACTTTCACACGGCTGCTCCATACAGTGTCAACATATTTGCAGCTAAAGCTACAAATCCCACTGGTTCATTGAGGGTGAAATCAACATAACATATTAGTAATGTCTTGAAATACAATACATGTTTAAGTGTTTCTTTAAAACACATCATCATTAACGTTTTACTCTAATGCTATCAGTGTCACGTGGAGCATGTTAAGCCTCGAACCTCAGGAAAAAAGAGCAGAAATGCTTTCCTCTTATGGTAAATTGATGGACAAATGACAAAATCATTACTGAAGGATGTCAAACATTTCAGCAAGATCATCTTGCATAGGTTGGCACTCATGACTGGCTCTACTGTTAGATATGGGTCTTTTCACTGACCTTGCACCTGTGTTGGAGCAGTTGGCTGGGGACTGCCCTGTTGTGGTCAAACCACCCTGCTGGTTATTGCACTAAAGCATTTGCAGTAATGTCATGCAGAATCAGTGGAGCAGTGTGTGGACATAGCCAGCATCAGTATTGTCGCCTTGCATCCCATTGGTTTTTTAATGAAAATTGATAAATTGTCCTGTCCTGCCAACCTGGGTCATCAGGTTTATGAATAACCAGAGCCAGCCTAGGATGCAGACACCATGCCCATTGCACACTGTTGTTGATTGTTATGTTACTATGAATGACTGACAGTTAAAATAATAAAATTGCCAAAACATTGCAAAATAATGAAGCTGGGCTTAAAAATAAGTGTCAGGGCTCAAGTGATGGGGCTGAGCCCTGGCAATCCCCCCACAAATTAAGCACTGGGGGCAGGAGGACAACAGCAGGAGGTAGACCACCTAGCAGATACAGTTCAGGATGAGGACTTAAACATATGGTAGACAGGAAGGGTGTTAGGAGGAAGGAGGAGGAGTGGCAGCTAGAGGAGTGAGCAGGATATGGAGGAGGCTGGCTGAGCGGATGATGTTTTCTCCTGTTGTTTGTAGGGGTAAGGTGGGAAAGGTAAAGGGAGAGCAGTGTGTAGTGGCATAAAACATTCTTTTGGACGCATGTGCTAGGCGCTGCCATGGTAGAGATGATGGTGGCTCCCCACCACGACGACCATGCCAGAATGAGAAAGAGGCCAAATCACTGCCAGTATGCATGGCTACCGACAACAGACCTGTGTTGCGCCAGCTGGATACTAGCCCCCATGTGTTGGAAAGTTTAGCTGTGCCTACAAACTGAAACAGCTGGTTGACTTCTTGTCCTGATTGAAGGCACACATTGGTTGCATCGTGGAATGGTGATCAACTTGTCAATCTGGAAAAGTGAATATCCTTCATTTGAATGACAGATGTAACTTGATGGCCGAAGGCCAACCGTTTTATGCACCGAATTATAGAAATACAAACTGCTTTGCTTGACCAACAAGCGGCCATTTTAATTGTAGCAAGAATCGCCATTTTGCTTGTTAACCATTGCTCATTGCTTTCTGTCTAAACTGCTTTGCAGCTTGCAATTCTTGCGAATTCTGCTTACTCTGCTCAACTGTTAACATTGTTGTCTGAATATGAAAGGGCAAGGTCGCGGGACTGAGGAGTTTGTTGAAACTCCTCATGAGTAGCCCAGAAAGGAATGCCCACGCTCCCTCTCTGTAGCCTTGAGGGAGAGCTGCAGGGCATTTAATCATTTCACAGCTGCCAGACAGTCTCGTACTGTGGTAGAATATGTTAGAATAAAGCAGCTAAAGGCTTGAATTATGCTCTTCTTACGGCCCCCTTCACAAAACCCTTTAGAGCGTGTCGGCTCCCAGGACACGAATAGCACCTCATAGATAGCAAAGCTTGGAATGTGGATCTTCCTCCGTGGGCAGCTTGCTTCCAAGAACAGAAGCACAGTGTTCTGTTCAACAACTAGAAGATGCCTCCGCACTTTCTAAATGACACATTGTTACTAGAATAGACATTGAAATTGTCATAATTGTCATACTCGTAGGAAATGTCCATCATCATCCCAAGTTCAAAGAAACTTAATAAAAGGGAGGTGTTAAACATGACATAGCTGATTGTATGATATACATTTTGTATATATGTAACTGATGTACGTAATTTGCTCTATTGCGTCCCTCGAGGTCTAGAGAATACATGTCGCGGGGCGTGAGACCATAGTTGACCAATTGGGACTATTTTGCTTGCAATAAACCCTAGCATTGGGAATTTGAACCTCGTGTCTGGCGCATCCTTTCGTGTATGGTTATTGCCTTGTTTCCATATCGCGAGGGACCCCTAGGGGCCCCTTTCAAACTGGGTGAGCTGGAGGACAGGGTAATCACATAATGGTCTACAAGCTCATCTGTAGGCCCTTCCCGCTAATATCTCCCTCTAAATTTAGCAAGGTGACAAAGGTTTCATATGTTTGAATGGCTTACTCTCACAAGCTGCTGCTTCTATCTCTAGTCACCCTCCACCTGGCACCCAATCACACACCAACCTCCTCAATCTCTTCATCCCTGACGCACACAATGCATCATCTCCATTTCATGTATTTTCCCTCCTTAACCACTGACACCTAATATTAAAAACAGCCATCAGAAGATCTGCATCATCATTCAAATCAGACTTCAAACTCCACCTCCTTCACGTACCCCTATGATCTACTCTCCCTGACAGCCATGTAATATATTCTTGCTGATATCATCGTTTACCGACGGGTTTTACCGGCAACCCTGTAATGAGGGCCTAAGACTGATCAACATTCTCCATGAAACCATAGTCATCTAATAAACCAACTATCTGCCACACCAGGTCATACTAGGTGACCTCACAAATAATGCTATGCAATCTAACACCTGCCTCACCAATTCATAATAGGGTACCTCTTAGAAGTATCTGCCTCAATCAATACCTCAATACCTTTCTCAATGTTTGCCAGGCCTAGTATGGTAGTTATTTGTTTCTGTATGTTCTTCTCCTTCCCCCTCCCCCTTATCACCTAACTCTTTGTCATGTACTTGCACTATCTGAAACGTCGTTGGCCTACTTCGGTAGTTTAAGGATTGGATGTTTTTCTCCCTCTCCTCCAGTGCTCCGGATAAGATTTTGAGGTGGGAGGATTTTACTCCCTATTTTTAAACTTTGAGAGTAAATGTGATTTTAAGTGATTAAAATGACTTTTCTCCTTTGCAAGAGAGTAAAATGTATGTGACATGCAGCAGACATGTGCAAAAACTGTATGGAAATCATTACTATGCGGCAGCTTTCTGCATTGTGGCAGAATACACCTTTCATTATTTCTCTAAGGTCTGGCCATTTGATCTCTCCTGCATATATTTAAATGTTGAAAACACAAAAATCTAGCCAATGACATAGTTAAGCAAGCATGAATTGTGTTGTGTGTTTTGAGATTCGATAGCAGAATTGTCTTTTGATGTTTAATGAAAGTCCTTGTTTCCTCGAGACATACTCCCTAATGGTATGCCAATGTTATGATACAACAGTGCAGAGAGGCAAGGAGTCCAAGCTAAATTCTATATCTAATCTCATGGTCAAATGGTTATTTAAATAGCGCTTTTGGCAAAGCGCTGTGCATAGAACATAAATCGCTGTGCATAGAACATATTTATCACAATTAGCACCAAACCAAGTCGGTACCCCTTTATCAACCTTGAAAGGATGAAAGGCAGAGTTGGCCTTGTCGAGATTTGTACCTGCAACCTACAGATCACGCACAGATGGCAGCAATGAGTGCTGAACCGGCTGAGCTATTTTATTGGTTAACATCCTTCAGAGGTTGGTTAACCAAGTATCGACTAAGGTATAATAATCACAGTGCCTAGATGTTGGACAAAGCAAGTATTAAGCACTACATAAAGTTAAATACCTATCTGGATTATCACAGGGACAGGTTTTACTGAGTTCCTATTTCAATTACAAATGTTTGTTTTTGAAGCACTTCCTGGAGAGTCAGGTTTTGAATGAGAGGCTAGAACACCTGTGATTGGTGTTATGATAATCACTCACCCTTGAACAAAGACTCTGCTGCCACTCACCATTTATAGTAATGTACCCCTTTGACTACAAGGTTAAATGGAGGTAAACTAGACCATGCATAGGCATCATTTTTCACACTTTTTGTAATTAGAGGGTAACTTAAATTATAAGTGTACACATGATTTGCCCCTGCATGATTATGCACACAGCACAGGAACTCTGAAAAATATTTTTGTGCAATACTAGTTTGCTTTCACTGGGAAAAAGCATAATTTGTTGCAAAATATTAATTCTCAATTGCAACTTCTGGGCAAACTCCTGGAAAAGTTGGCCATCTCTCAGCTTCACCTACATTCCAATTCTGTTGGCTGTCTCCATGACCACCAGTCGGGCTTCAGAGCTGCCAGAAGCACGGAAACTGCTTTCCTGAACATCCATGAAGATCTGCTCTCCAATCTTGACTCTAACATTCCCTCTGTCCTCATCCCCCTCAATCTCTCTGCTGCCTTCGACATGGTCAACCATACCATCCTGCTCAACCGTCTCCGTGAAAACCTGGGTATCACTGATCAGGCTCTGGCCTGGCTGACCTCTTTCCTTTCAGATCGACTTGGGTCCTTCCTTTCGTCTATCTTCCTCTCTACCTGTGGTGTTCCCCAGGGGTCCAACTTCTCGCCCTGGCTTTTCAACCAGTACCTGGCAACTCTTGCCCACTGCATTGCCATTTTCTGCTCAAATTTCCAGTGCTACGCTGACGATACTCAACTCATTTTCAGGCTGCCCTCTGCCACCTCCTCTACCTCTCTCATCACTGATTGCCTAACTGCCATTCAAGATTGGTGTGCCGCCAATGATCTTTGTATGAATGCCAGCAAGACAGATATCCTCCTCATCGGCAGACCTTCAACATCCTTTCCACTCCCTCTCTGGCCGGCCTCCCTTGGCCTTCCTCCTACCCCCACCTGTGAGACTAAGAACCTCAGGATCATCTTTGACTCCACCCTTTCCTTCTCTGCCCACATCTCTGAGGTCTCTTAAAAGTCAAATTTCCTACTGCACGGGGGAGCGCTGTTGCGCTAGCTGGAGAATGGCTGCTTTCTAAGCGAGCTCCGGTCGGAGGACCATATCTGCATGATTACTAGCAGCTGTATCCATTTACCCGTCTGTTGGATGCCGGCATTCTAGCCCTGAAGCATTTCACCAACGGCTGCTCTGAATTGGTGCCGCTGGGAGCCATAGCTGCTGAAATATTGTGACTTTCGGTGTGGCCGTGGTCTGGTGCCTCTGTGGGCCGCCCCTTGGCTCCGGCGCTCTCTGCCTGTCACCTGAGGCAACAGTGCGGCTGTTGGGCCTGAATTGGGGGAGGGGCGCGGCTGCTCCCAGCCTCCCCCTCCTTTGTGGCTGTCATACCGGTCACTGTGGGGGGGGCCTGTGTGGGGCTTGCACGGTCCGCTACCGCCTGCATTGTGGCCCCTAGGCTTCTCCCGTTTTGCTGCATTTTGGCTTGGTGGGGGCCCGGTGCAACTCATGTGCAGCGGCCGCCGGCCGGCTTCCCCCAGTGCTCCCCGGCTCGGCGCTGCTCCCTTGGAGTCTCGGCTTCTAGTTCTGTAAGGTGGATGGGGCCCGGCAATATACACCGCCATGGATGATTTCCCCGTGGCTGGCCTGGATCCCTGGGCGACGCGGTCTGCCGTGCCATTGGGCTACCGCATGTACCATCTGGGAGACACCCCGCAGGCTTGTCTATACCTACGCTTGTACTGCTATTTTTGTGACTCTGTGTGTGGACCCCAGGGTGTGTAGAGGCCTTTGCTACTTTTGTGGGACTGGGGTGGTGCACCTCATTCATATGACCAAGGGAACTGGTAAAAAGCAGAGCTCCATGAACATGTTTGCCAACGCTGCTCCGCCCGAGCCTCAATTGACTCCCTCGGCTCCCCCTGAGCCCTCAAACTCTTAGTCAATGATGAATTTTATGCATGAGGGGTTCGTTGCCTTACACACCAAACTTGACAACATGAATGGTACCATCTCTTCAATTAAGGCCCATATGGAGAAGACCGACAGCCGGGTGTCTGAGGTGGAGATGAGAGTGGGGGCTGCTGAGGATGGCTTGGCCTCCATTCGGGCTGAGGTCTCTATCCTCTCCAGACAGGTGTCCGAGGTGGTCAGGAAGAATGAGGATCTCGAGTCGTGCTCCAGGCGCAACAATAAACGTATCATCGGGGTCCCTGAGGACAGAATTGACGGGACCATGGAAGACTTTGTTGAGCGAACCCTACAGCCCCTCATGGATTCCCCACAACTCTCAACACAATTTGCGATTGAGAGGGCCCACCGTGCTACCACTGCTAAACCTAAACTTGGTGCACCACCGCGACCTATAATTGCCCGAGTGTTTAATTACCGGGATTGTGATGCATTACTTAGAGCTGCCAGACTGAAGGGCAATCTCCTTTTGGGCACCTCTAGGATTCACCTGTATCCAGACCTTTCGTCCAGCAGGAGCGTAAATCCTTCATTGCTTTTAAAAAACGGTGGCGTGACTTGGGTGTCAAATACTCAATGTTATACCCGGCCAAGCTCAGGATTGAACAGTCCAACCAGGTCTTCTTTTTTACGATCCCTGAGGAAGCCTCCAAGTTCACTGATGAGCGTTACCCTGGCTGACTCACCCACTGTCGCAGCCTCTACTCTTCTCCTATTGTGGACTCTTACAACAAGGGGCAGCTACATCTGTTGCTGCCTCTCCTCCCGTCGGTCGGGCGCGCCCCAGAAGCGGCCCTGCCTGTCCTGACAGCTCTCATGTTGTTGGTTGCTGGTTGGTTGTTTGGTTATGATATATGTAAAACTGCATTTCTGTCCTTGCAACCCATTGTTATGTTCAACATCATTAATCTCTTTTCTCATTGCTGGTACTAGGCTTGTTCTGATGTTATTGGTAGAGTTTATCTACTTAATCCTTGCATCCCGGGATGGTCTTTTGTGGAGTACCCATATAGGAGTCTGTGTCTTTGGCGGATGACCACCTACCTGAGTTTGATTATGCAGTGTCGTTTAGTCGTTTATTTGAGTCTTAATGGGTGACACTAACTTCAGCTCAACTTTGATCCTTATTAGGTCCTCTTGAACCAAGGCATTGCCGCCCTGCTGGCGCACGAACCCCCCCAGGCGATGAGGCCACAGTTCTTGTTTTTGTTTCGGGGGTTGTTTGAAGGGTGTTGGGGTCTCACCCCTCTGATTGGAAGAGGGATGTGGGTGGGCGGGGAGGGTTGGGGGATTTATGTTGTAAAATGCTTGACAGATAGTGGAGAAAAGAGAGATACTTTTTTGATGCGATCCTTACCTGTTACTTATGAATATTCGCTTTGTAATGCATTCCATAACTTTCGGTTTCTCTAATGGCTGAGCAAGAACTGTTGTGCATGAGTTGGAATGTGAGAGGGCTGGGGAACCATAAGAAAATGACAAACCTGCAACTATATATCGAACATCACAGGGTCAAAATCTTGTTTCTCCAAGAGACGCACGCAAGGTCTGGGGGTTGTGTCAGGTTTGCTGGTGGCTGAGGCCCCCAGAGGTATTACACTGATTATTCTACCCAAAGCAGAGGGGTCATGATTTTGATTCACAAGAGTATCCGATTCCAGGATATCGCATCTCACGTGGACCCCCTGGGTCGAATCATCCTGGTACATGGTCGAGAAGTTGTCTTGCTAAATGTTTATGGGCCCAATACAGATGACCTGGAATTTTACTCTCATCTGTCCATCCGTCTGGTTGGGTTTCCCCGGGTCCAGATTCTCTGGGGTGGTGACCTTAACACGATCCTAGATGTCCACTGGGATAGGTCTGGATCCACGCGCCGACAGCTTTCCTCTGCTGCCAAAGTGATCTTGTCCACTGTTTCCCAGCTCTCACTCACCGACGCCTGGAGACTTATATGCCCTAACTCCCGTGCCTTCTCTTTCTATTCTTCATTTCATGACTCCCATTCGAGGATAGATAGATGGCTTATTTCCGCCATTCTGTTTAGGAACATCACACAGATGTAAATCTTTCCCCGTACTTTATCGGACCACTCTCCATTGGCGCCCTCCATCGTCTGGGACCCATCATGTCCAGGGCCACGCCCATGGAGATTGAAGCCGTATTCCCTGTTGGACCCAGTATTCGAATTGCACATTCAATCAGCCACAGATGACTACTATGAGCTCAACATGGGGTCGGTCTGTACTCAAGCCACTCTCTGGGAAGCCTTTAAGGCTTATATTAGGTGAATTTCCATTTCTAAGGAGTCTGGGATCCTCAGGCTGATCAGGAAAGATATATCCAAAAGTGAAGCGTCACTCATCTCTCTTGAATCCCGGTATGCCTTAACGCAATCCCCTACACTGCTTGCCGATATTGTCACTGAATTAGACACCTTCCGTTCCCATGCAGAACGTGAGCGGAAGTTCATTGACTCTCCAGGCGCCGCCAGCAGGTTTGGGGAGGGGGAGCGACCTGCACGTGTGTTATCGAGATTACTCCGACAGGAGACTTGTGCCCTCAAAATACCAGCTTTAGAAAAGGCTGATGGTGCCCTAGCTCTTCTCCCGCAGGACATCAATGATGAGTTCCGATATTTCTATGAATCCCTTTACTCTAAGGTGGACTCTGCCTCGTCCCATGAGATAGATGAGTTCTCTGTCCGTCCTTTCTAACAACACTCGGGAAGTCTTGGATATTCCATTCTCAGCTGATGAAATCTCCAATGCCGTAGACTCTTTGGCCTCAGGCAAGGACCCTGGTTCTGATGGTCTTCCTATCAAATTCTATAAACATTAATCAATACTAGTTCCCCAACTCTTGACACTTTGGGAGGAGTCTGTCGAGGTAGGTATTTTGCCATCATCTCTGCGCGAGGCTGTCATACAGTCCTACTTAAGCCTGGTAAGTCCCCCACCCAATGTGGTTTGTATCGCCCCTTATCTCTTATTAATTGCGATGTTAAGATATTCGCCAAGATCTTAGCCCTACGTCTTAATCCCATATCATTCACCCGGACCAATCGGGCTTTATCCCAGGGAGGTCCACCTCCCTTACCTTTGCCGTCTATTTAATATAATAGCGAGAATCAACCCTGATACACAGGCAGTAGCGATGGCCCTGGACATTTGACTTGGCATGCGCTTGGTAAAAAACTTTGGACGCCGATTCCTATCATGGATCAAACTGCTATACACAGATCCGGTGGCGAGGGTCCGCACAGAGGATAGGTGCTCGCTTCCCTTCCCCATTGCCAGGGGCACGAGACAAGGGTGCCCTTTCTTTTCCCTGATTTCTGCCATCGACATCGAACCCCTTGCAGATAGAATCGCCAGGTCCATTCGCACCGCGGACTCCGGCTGCTGGGTTCCTCTGATATTATTTCCCTATACGCTGACGATTCAATGATCTTTGTCCGCTGCCTGGATAATAACCTCGCCCCAATACTCGAAGACATCGTTCTTTTTGGACAGTTCTCGGGGCTTAAATTAAACTGTTCTAAATCTACGCTGTTTCTCCTCACTGACGCTACGCTTCTGCCCACTGATCTATTGGGGTTTGTTTGGGTTCAGTCTGAATTCACTTATCTTGGGATGACGGTCGCCAGACATTCTCAGACCATGCTTGACTCTAATTATTGTAAATACCTGTCATCACTTACTCATAAATGCATGGGGTGGGTGAGGCTACCAATCTCACTTGCTGGACAGGTGGGCATCCTAAAAATGGTGATACTACATCAACTTCTCTACCGATTCCTCAACCTCCCAATGTGGCCCGGCAGAGAGTTTTTTCATTCCGTATCCCGCGTTGTCAACACATTCTTTTGGCACTCTGGGGCGGTTCATCTTAAACTAACTACGCTTACTGCTCCTTTGGATGTGTGTGGGTATGGGGCCCCCTACTTTGAGCGGTATTGGCTGGTATCTCAAGCACTGTTTGTATCTCATTGATTTAACATGGAGAGTCTTCCTTCACGTGTCCGGTTGGAGCGGAGGGCGGTAGACAACCCTGATATTCGTTCCTTGGTTCTCTCCCCGCCTGATCTCGGAACCGGTGCCCTGAATCCAGTTGACACCTCACTCCTGGCAATATCCAAGATATGGGCACTGACTAAAGTTCCTTTTCTGTTTCACGGATCGCTGCATATATGGAATTTCCTCCTGGGTGCCCCCCCTGTCTCTGCGTCGGTAGCACTCGCCTGGGCAGACTCCGGTCTTGTGACCATGCAAGACATCGTTGACCAGAACAGCTTTAGGGAGTGGGCTGACCTGCCTCTAGCGGTACGCTTGGGGTCTCCTGTCTGGCTTCAGTACTCTGGGCTTCATCGGTTCCTCAAAACTCGGCTTCCAGGTTTCCCCAGTATGCCCCTGACAACCCTGTGCTTAATGAACTCATAGATCTAGGCAACCTCAGAGGGAAGATTTCCAGGTTATATGCTCTGTTGCAGTCCAGGTCCGCTCCTTCATTTGATAAACTTAAGCGCTCTTGGGCTGCTGACCTCCGCGTTGACATAACAGACAGCCTCTGGGAGAGAATGTGTTCTCGTATTCACAGGTTATCCTTCAATTCTCGTTTTAGGCTCATAGAATTTAAGATAATACACAGGTTCCACTATACCCCGCTTAGGTTACATCGTATATTTCCAGATCGTTCTCCCAGGTGCCCTCGCTGTGTTTACGATAACGCGGATTAAATTCACATGATTTGGTCTTGCGCATCACTTTCTCAGTTCTGGGAGGAGGTGTGCTCCATAATGTCTGGTGTCTTGGGATATACAATCGCCCCTACTCCACTGGGATGCCTGTTTCATGATTTCCCCGGTCTTGGCTGTGATTCAAGAAAGTTGGCGGGGCTGTGTATGCTTCTGGCTGCACGCTGCATTCTGTTCCGCTGGCTCAAACCGCATGCTCCCACATATGTGCAATGGCTGGCTGCTGTGACCTGGGCCTCGGATACGGAGGATATTTGGGCTGCACGATTGCCCGCTATATATAGGCCCCGAAATGTGGGGTCCCTGTTTAGAGCTTACATCTCATCTACCTCTGATGATGATGGCACTGGCTCGGTAGGCCCTGCCTCCCCCACGAACGGTTCTGCTCAGCCCATGTCCTAATGTGTACTTATCCCCTGACTGACTGGAATGTTTATTTGTAATGTATGCACTGATATATCTATATTACTATGCTCTATATGTATGCCAGTTCAATGTAAGTCTCAGGTTTTGCTATCGTTTGCTCTACTCTGTTCTGTCCAGCACCTTAAGTAAAGTCTAAAAAAAAATATCCTACTGCACCTCCTCAGAGGTACTCTGCCTTTCCTCTCCTTCCCGCAGAAGCTCATGGTATCCCAAGCTCTGGTTCTCTCTAGCTTGGACTATTGTTAACAGCCTCTTTCTAAATCTACCTGCCTCTACTCTCTGCCCTCTGCAACTAATCCAGAACAGGACTGCAAGACTTGTCCTTGGCCTCGAGCCCTGGGATCGTATCTCTCCAGCTCTGAAATCTCTACATTGGCTCCCAGTGGATGCAAGGATTAAATTCAACACCCTCTGCATTGTCCACAAGGCTTTCTGGGGCCTGGGTCCAAAATACCTTCAGCTATCCCTCCGCAAATACCTCCCCCCTCGAGCTCTTCGCTCCTCTACCTCCAACTCCCTCAAGGTCAGTCGTTTTTCAAAGAAACGAGCTGGGGGTAGGTCTCTGTCTTTGGCTGGGGACTCCCTCTGGAACAGCCTCCCTGCCACTCTAAAACTTGAGGAGAACCATCTCCGGTTCCGGAAGCACCTCAAGACCTTCCTCTTTTCTTCATCCTTCGCTCCCCCTCTCCCCTGCTGATCTGTTCTCTCTTGGCACTGTGCACCTGGCCACTCTCTGTCCTCTGGAACCAGGTACCTGCTCACCCTGCCACCCTCCCGCACTGCCTCCGGTCCACCCCTTGCACTTGGATCTGTATCTGTACCCATACACCCACCCCTTTTTCTTCCTAGTACTTGCAAATTGCTGTCTGCATTACCACTGTTTGTTGTCTTTATTATTTATTTATTGTTATTTATCTGTTTCTCCTTTGCTTCGCACTTTCCACTTCTCCCCCCTTCCATTTTCCCTTCCACCACTCCCATGCAATTGCGCGTTGTCAATGTCACTGGGCCTAGTAAGATTGCTGTTTTGTTCTCCCCCATTCCCCATCCTGGCCTTGTCACGCTCTGAAACACTTTTCTACGAGCGCGATAGATATAAAATATCACTATCAATATCAATATCAACTTAATTTTCCATCTTATTAATTTTACAATCCTAAAATGCTAGGAGAATAAATATGCACAGTGCTTCTGTTTGCTCCATGAGCAGCAACACAGCCGAATTAAAGCATTCCTTTGATCACAGTGTGCAGTTTCTTTTTTTGAAGGCTTCAGAGAAATGCATTCTGTTTCAGAGGCGTTTATCCATGGCTTGCAATTACATCCTTGTAGATAAAAATCAAAAGAAGCCTTCTGTTTCTGTTAAGTAACCTGACCTTCGCACTGCCCTCTGCTCTAAGCTTGTGTGTAAATGTACATAGGAAAATAATAAAGCTGTCGTATTTAAGATTTTCATGCGTAAAATGGCCTAGCATGCACCTTATCTGGAGACCGGCTCTCCTCCCCACCTTTCTCGCCTCCCTTCTTGTCATGTATTTACAGTTGTAATATCGTCGTCAGGCCTAGTTTGCTAGTTTGCTGGTCGTTTTTATTAGATAATTCGGAAACATCAAGACCTAAGATTGATTCTGTATTCCCTTGGTCCCTATCCGCCTTGAAGCACTTTAAATCACTTAACATGTGTATAAGCTCTTTACAAATAAACAATTACAATGTGATATCAAATGAAGGGTAAAACAAATACTGCTCATATTCACTAACTGTAGAAGATAGAGAGATGAGGGCTGGGCAGGATTTGATGCCTGGAGCGATCTTGCAGAATTCAGGAAAATTACAAAACTTGACATAAAACTGGGAAAAATATCAAAAGCCACCTATCAAAGCACCATGATCTTTTCATCAAAAAAGCATACAAATAAGAAAAATGCCTCAAAAAGAATATAAATGTCAGTTTGAATTAATGGTGCCAGCAAGTAGCCAATCAAGAATAAAGTGTCAGCTCTTAGAAGAAGGTGATCTGATTTGCCTTGGGGGGGGTAAAACATAGTAGTTCCCAAAGCAGCTCAAACAGAATCCAGGTTCAGCTCAAACGTCAATAGGTAGAGTCCTTAGGGACTCAAAATGCTTAAAAACAGACAGTCTCGAGCTTAGTAGCTTCAGAATCCAGTAAAAGAAAAACATGGGAGTTGGCCCCTCCCATCTGGAAAGGCTATGTGCTCTCTCTCCATCCTTCCAGCCGTCTGCGTCTGCCTCTGTGTCTTCTTGTAAGCTCTTCCGCCCCAAATAGCTTTGTGCAGGGGATCTATGTGATGTTACTGAATGAAATGGCAGGGAATACTTGTCTACTCAACCTTTTTTAATGAAAAAATATCGAATTCTTTTTAATTTTTTAGTTTTTGGGGAGTCCTTCCCAAACCCCACTTCCCTGAGCTTTTAAACCCTGCCCATCTGCTCCCCAACCATGTTTACCCCTTTACCCCACCCCATATACATTTGAATAAAAAATCTGCTATGTTTTCATTATTTGCGTTTCCATAAAAAAAGTTATTCTCTATTTTCTATTCAGCAACATTACTGGATACCGTGTGCAGGGCCTGAAGCTTATTTTTTTTCTACTCTTCCAGCATTCACTATTCCACGCCTACAACAACCAAAGGTCTTCCAGCACTAAAAATCTTTCTAAACAAAAATATCAGTGACCAACATCTCTCTTGTGTAAACTATAAAAAACACAATCTCATCATGCAGCATTAGGAATCTTTCCAACAAAAGTGTCAGTGGACAGCATTTATCCTGTGTAGACTACAGAAAAGACTATGGGCCTCATTACGACCCTGGCGGTAAGGGGTTTATGCCAGCGTTAGCTGCGCCGACCCCTTACCGCCAATTACGAGGTCCCTTAGCGCCATGGCGCTTTTAACACCTGCTTTTAGCAGGTGTTAAAATCCATGGCGCTAAGGGACCATGGAGTTAATTACGCCACCGTAATTTACGGTGGCGTAATTAACGCCTTCCCCACTCCCATTATGCCCTATGGGGCAAAAATGGGAATGGGGAAGGGTAAATGGGACATGGGGATTTACCGCCCCGCCAAGGTCAGAATGGGGCGGTAAATCCCCATTCCGCCATGGCATAAACGTAGTTTACGCCATGGCGGTAAAGTCACAACCCAGGCGGTAACTTACCGCCTGGGTTGTAATGAGGCCCTATGTAGTTCTACCCCAGTGCCTTATTATGTCTTGTCTACTATTTACTAGAACACTTGGTGTACATCCCAGAAAAGTCCCTTATTATGTCTTGTCTATTATTTACTAGAACACTTGGTGTACATCCCAGAAAAGTCCGAACAGCAATGAACAGCTATGTTTAAACAAAAGAATCATAGTGTACCAGACCCAATGTCACGGGCGCTTGGCCTAGACTATTAAACGAAACCTCTAATGCACTGTACTTCAATATTTCTAAGTTAAATGCTCACATCTCACGTTCACTGAATATGAAAACGTTTGCATCAAACTATGCATTAGCAACAAGGGTGGGCCTACGGCTCACACAACATGCTGCTATAAACATGGCTGACATGATTAAGACACACAATTACTCTCTCAAGCCACTCCCCACCTCCACCTGGCACCCAATAACATGCCATCCTCCTCAATCTCTTCATCCCAGACCCACACAGTGCATCGTCTCCTTTCCATACATTCTCCCTCCTTGCCCACTGACACCTAATACTAAAAAATAGCATCAGCAGATCCATATCTGCATTCAAATCAGCCTTCAAACTCCATCTCCTACACTTACTGCCGTCAACCCATCTCCCTGACAGCCATGTGATTATATTTTTGCTGACATCATCCTTTGTACATGCCTGGTTGTCCCTGATGATTTTGTGCATTAGTAATGTGCTCAGGGCGGACTTAACTGTATAAAGGCGCAGCTGTAATCGACAGCATTCGAAAACCATAGGGCATAAAAGTACAGTTATCGTATTCCTAACTTAGAGGTGAATGGTGGAATCCTCATAACAGTCTGCCTCCTTAATTAAAAGGGAATATATTAAGGGTCTTACCAAACTGATAATGCTTCTCTCTGATCCTAATCTTAATAGTTAAGCTGTTCCAGAGTCTGGGGCCGAAAACAGCATACCTTCTGTCTCCTCTGATTACGCATAGCGACCGAGGGACAGTTAGGAGCAGCTTGTGCTGACAGACTTAGAAGGTAGATAACAGTGGATCTTGTCTCTCAAATACTCAGAAGCCAGACCATTCAGACATCTAAAAATCAGGCACTCCACTTTAAATGTGATGCAATCTTCTACTGCTAACCAATGGCGTGATCTACAGCTAGGAGAGACGTGGTCCGATTTTCCTAGACGCGGTTCAGCCAGAAGGCTGAATTTTGAGTTTTCGAAGCCTGTGCATTTGTTTTGCAGGAATGCCCATCAAAAGGCTATTACCATAGTCTAGATAGGCATTCGTTAGAGCACCCACCACTGTTGCATGGTCCTCATTAGGAATAAATGGTAGAACTTGTCGTAGTGAGGTAGCATTTCCCTACCTCACATCCTTTTCCCTCACCTTCTGTCAGGCCTATTCCCCTCCTTTTCTCCCATAGCACCTGATGAGGTTTCTAGACAAATCCGCTCAATGAAAGTCTCTTCCAAACAGGTGATCCACTGCCCCTCCAGAACTTTCAAGTACAATATTATCTCTCTCGCACCAGCCTTGGCCAATTGCTGCAATCACTCCTTTGCCCCTGGATCCTTCCCCTCCCTCCTCAAACACTCGCTTGTGCACCCTCTCCTCAAAAAACCTGCTGACCATTCTAGTCTGGCAAACTACCCCCCTATCTTCACTACCCCCATTCTGGGCAAACTCTTGGAGAAGCAGGCCAACTCCCAGCTTATTGACCACACTGAATCTGTTGGTTGCCTTCACGACCACCAGTCTGGCTTCAGAGCTGCGAGAGGCCTAGAAACTGTCCTCCTGAACACCTGTGAAGACTTGTTCACTAATCTTGATTCCAGCTCTCATTCTGTTCTCATACATCTCAACCTTTCCTCCACCTCTGATACGGTCAATCATGCCACCCTGATAAAGCGGCTCCAAGACACCCTTGGCATCACAGACTTGGCTCTGAACTGGTTGACCTCCTTCCTGTTGGGCTCTTTTCTTTCTTCCATTTCAATTTCCACCTGTGGTGTCCCTCAGGGTTTTATCCTCGCACCCTGCCTTTTCAATATCTATCTGGCCCCTCTAGCCCATTTGATCTCCACCATCTCTCCTAATTTCCAGTGTTATGCGGATGACACACAACTCTCCTTCTAGCTACCTCACGCTGCCGCCTCCGCTTTCGCTCTCATTCTTGACTGCCTGTCTGCCATTCAGGCATGGTGCACTAATAACGATCTCTGTCTTAATTGTACTTCACTTGCACAATCTAAATATCACAAGAACTAGTAGGTATGCTTCTTTTTGTCCTCCCTTCCCCCCTCCCTTTTGCCTTGTTGCGCCTCAAAACACTTGTGTATAGGTGCATTACAAATGACCAATAAATAAATAAATATAAATGAGCTCTGAGCAAACCCACAGTGGCTGGCCCAGAGGATGTCAGCTCCCGTGGGAGGGTTTGGGCTCAGAGGCCTGGAGGGACGCAGGGGTTCAAAGCAGGTAGACACCCCACCGGGTAGCTTTTGAGTGCCTGATGTGTGCTCCTGACCTCAGAAGAGCTGCTAGATTTTAATTCATGTTTAGAAAAACAATAGCTTGGGACCAACAGACCACCTAGTATTGGTCCATAACACATGCTGAGGATTACTAAAGTACTACTAAAGGGCAATATTTACATCATATGAAGAGTGTTCCTGATAGCAATATTTATATTGTGACATTACCTAAGATGTATTGAAACATAAATAAACATTTCTAGTGACCATTCCCTCTCTTGGCACTGTACTTCTGATGAACATTATGGTGCTCTGCTTCAATGTTTCAGCCATACGAAATTGTGGTAGAACACAATTTCCTCTTAAGCAACTATTGTTTGTTTTTGATAATTTCTCCGTTTTATGCCCTCACATAACACATTGCACCCATGTATATGGAAAATGATTTAAAAAAGACACTACAAGCTTAGCTTGGTTAATTTGCTATACCTTCTGTAGCGCCAGTATCATATGTTTAATAGCTTATTCTATTTGGGAAAGGCAATGCCACTAGCCAGCACCCACAACCAAAACATTGTTCCACTGCAGGGAAGAGATGGCAGACAGGTCTCTGGACAAATGAGCTCAGAGACCCTCAGGCACATCATTACCAGACAGGTCATACCATTCTGGGATGCAGAGGATGAGCCATTTTGATAGGGTCTCTTTGGTCATAGCACTGCCTCTACGGGTGCCAACATAATCCACAAATAGCTGGTCAGATTTAATGCTGCCATTTAACTGAGCGAATTAGCATCTGAGGGTCTACACCAGGTCCAGCTGATGGAATGATTACTCTGCTTTGGAAGTATGAGACTGAGGAAAAAAGACAGGACGACAGATCTTTTCAGAGAGATGAATTTCCAAGACCACCTTCAGAAGGAAAGATGGCCTCCTCCTCAACCTTACCTTCACTTTGGAGAAAACATAATAATGAGGATTAACAGACAATGCGTGGAGTTCATGTACCCTTCTACTGGAAGTGATGGCCACCAGGAAAATCATCTTAAGGGTGAGCAACCTTAAAGACAACAAAGCAGGGGCCCAAACGGAACAGCCATAAGAATAGTCAAAACTAAATTCAAATCCCATGCCAGTACAACAAACTGGCATTGGAAAACCTGATTGCACAACTGTGGGGATTGTGAAGAACGAGCCCTGATCAGGAACCTCTTGAAAGCCGAAACAGCAGCAAGACACCACTACACAGGGCCAATCTGCAAGCCCAAAAGCAGTAATTCCAGGACAGAGGATGTGGGACAAGTAAAGGGATTGAGATCCTTCTTCCGGCACCAGGCTTAACATGTTTGCCATCTTTAGGCATGAATAGAATTGGCATAGGGGGCGTGGCTAGGCAGCATGCCATGCGGCTGTCTTTTGTAGTGCCTAAATCATGTAATTTCCCCGCTTAATTGAGAAATTTCTGCCCAATATCGCATCGGGGCAAAGCTGAAGAAATGCCAATGAATTTGGCAGGCTTTGAGGCTTAAAGCCCCTTATATGGAGCACTTTTCGGGCGGTGGAACCTGGCGACAATGGAGAGAAAAATGGCGCTGCGAACCATCCGGAGCAACCGCTGAGAAGAAGCACCCCTGATCGGCGAAGAGGATCTGGCTGCCCTGTGGGAAGCCCCATGGGAACGCCGGGACTGGCCTATACGGAGCAAGCCTACTGCTGGACGGCCTCGGTCAAGGGGAGGAGCAGCACCTGAAGCGGCACCTACCCGGCGGCCTGCCTGGCAGTGGGTGGACCTCCCTGCCGGCGGAGCGCCGTGGGGAGCGGAGATCCCTCCTGTCCCGCCGGCTACAGCTGCTGCACGGCGCCTGCCCCTGGGAGCCTCGCTCGGGGCGGCGCATGTGGCGGTGAGCCGTGACCGAGGGAGCCGGCGGGCCTGAGCGGGAGAGTCCTCTCCCCTGCAGTCCGGGGCTCACATAGAGGCTGGGGAGACTGATCGAGCCCCCACCGTGGCCGAGCCGTCTTCCACCGGAGCTGCAGGGGTTCCACCTCCTGGCCGCTGGGCTGGAGCCTAGCAGGGGAGAGCAGAGACACCCTGATATCGGAGCGGCGGACCGGGGAGCAGAAGACCACACAAAGTAAAGCCCTGGTGAGTGTGGGGGCCCTCGGGCACGGAGCTGGAACTGCGGTTCCCAACAGAGGGGCCTCCTCATTACCAAGTGGGACTTAGAGGGAGATCCCAACGGCCTGGGAACGGGATACCACACCAATATCACTGAAGCCTCCCATTCTATATAGGTCTCAATAGAACATTAAAGCACACATAGGGAGCCCCTGCGTACCCCGCTCCTCGGGCGCTCCCAGTTGCCTTGTGAAGTCAAGTAGGCGACCCCTGCGATCTCTCCAAGGGACGCCCAAAATAGCGGCTAAAAAGAAAGCACAATGCATACAGGCCTATCTTGCACCACAGCCTGTGGACCCACCCCTTACAAACACTATCACGGCTGAAATCCACCCGGCTCCATCCCCAAAGCTGGCCTCAAACATGGCTATGTCCAAAGAGGATTTAGAGGAAATGCTTAAGTCCTTTAAACAGGGCATCACCCAAGAGATTAAAAAAGAAATCAAGACCTCCAAGGATTCGCTGGCCCAGTCTCTTGCAGACCTCACATCCCACCTTGGGGAGCTGGAGTCTAGGGTTAATGACCTGGAAAATGTAACTTGTGTACAATCCCACGACAATGAAGCCCTGGCAGGAAGGGTGAAGGCCATTGAGGAGCACCTTGAGGACATATGGGCAAAACAGGCCGACTTGGAAAACAGGTCAAGATGAAATAATGTGCGCCTCTGTGGTGTCCCCCAGCAGATCCCTGACTGAGACCTGGCAGAATATGCAGAGACACTGTTCAGAGCCCTCCTTGGCCTCCCACCAAATGAAGATCTAAAGCTTGACAGAACCCACCGGTTATACTCTTCAGCCAAACTGAGAAAAAACCTACTTCCAGATGTGCTCACTCGGGTACACTTTTATCGCCAGAAAAAGAGATCATGGTGGCAGCCAGGAACTCGGACTCAATACAATTCCAAGGCGCAAAGGTACAACTCTTCCAGGACCTGGCCCCCCATACTCTGGCGTGCAGACGGCGACTACTGAAGGTAATTGGTTAAGGGCCCGAAAGATCCGCTATCGCTGGGGGTTCCCATGCAAGTTGATTTTTGATCACCATAATCAGCACTATATAATCTCATCGGAAGATGAAGCGAGAAGTCTGATGTCGGAGGCTCCCGATAATGATGACCCAAACCCGCAGACCCAGGAGGTGAATGGGACTACTTCACCCCCCCCCATCAAAGGCTGGGCGTGGGAAGACCTGGCACCGACCCCAATCCGCAGAAAACCCACGCCAGGAATTCGGTCTAGAGAAAGCAACTAAAGCCTCAGAAGAGGGATTGCCCCCAACCCAGTCGGAGGGAGAGGGTTGGGCGGCAACCTGATCTGACCTCTGTCGAGATATATAGCCTTCAATGAGAAGAATTGGCCAACTTTCACATCTCCGTCCGACCCCTGATGCTCTCTGGCGCAGAGGATTTTCCCTGGCCGGGCGGGAGATCCTTGACAGCTGTGTATGCCTCTCTTTCTTTCGCCCGAACTGCACCTAAGGGCGCTTCATCTGCAGCCTGTACCGAGGAACCGGAAAGGGACTAGCCCATCTCAACCAATGTACATTTGAAAGTACTGCAAGTCCCCACAGCTCTTGAATACCTGTTTAGCTCTATCAGGGCTATAGAAATTTCTGTTCAGTAGCCGACTTGGGCGCCTGAGTAGATGGCGACCGACATATTTCACCCTTGGTTAAAGTTGCCTCTGGGACTAGGAATAATGTAATTTTTGATCAAAGTAGCTTGTTTATTTGTTTTTATTTGTTTTACCTTAACCATTTTCTTGAGTTTACCCTTACCCTGAAGCCATTAGGGAGGTGCTATGTTTCAACTCACCACAATCCCTATTCGTGTTGCACCGCAATGTTTGGTCCAAAGAAGTATCCTACTCCTGATTTCTTTAGGTGTGGATACAGAATAGACACTGACATTGGTTGGTGATACAGTGCATAGACCGGGCAAAAAGTCTCTGGTTTCCCAATTATAACAATTCATTGAGGTATTTTGCACTACATACTAGATTCTTCCAGTTTTGAAGCACTGTATTAATTGGTTTTGGTGTTATTACAGTGTTCGAAATTGAGTGGAGCTGGGAGCTATTTAGTGTCTGCTTGTAGCATAGAATAGTCTGGTTAGTTTGACACAACCAGTTACCAGGAGCTGCTTTTGACTCTCCAGGCCAAATAATGTCATACAAACAAACCCATTTGAATTTAACTCTGCATTTGGAACAATCAATCAATCAATATTAGGGCACACCTATATAACATTTAAAGAATAAGGGGTTATAAATAATGGGCAATATATGTACTTGCTCCTTGTTCCCCAATAGTATCTCCTGGTCACTGGTTAATGCTAGATTCCCAGGAGCTGCTTTTAGCTCCTGCTTATCCAATCTTAATTTGGAACCCTGCATTACTCACTTTCTCAATGTATTGACCTCAGCGGGATGAAAGGCTATATAGGCCTGAAACAGGATATTGAAGCTATGTAGCATGGCACAGTCCTGTTCTCTGTGATTGTATTTACCTTGAGCTGGTTGCCCTAGATAATGCAAGTCTGGTTGGTTGTGAAACAGACCGGAAAGAAAGGAAAAGAGAATTGCAGGAACTATGTTTGGAAGTAGGTTGCCATAACAGCCTCCAGTATGCATATTGACAGAATCTACCAAAACAAAGCAGTTGTTGGGAAGGAAATTAATCTTTCCCACCCCTAGGCGCTTTAGAATGAGGCAAGTCCCCTAGATAGATATGCAATGTACCAGGCGGGAGAGGGCCGTTCTGAGAAACCCTGCACAAACACAATACTGCATGAAATACAGATGTATAGCTGTATAGCTGTATAGACTTAGTGCACGCATATAAAGAGGCACCATTTTTTGAAGTTATGCTAGATACATTCAGTCCTGTATGGCCTTGCAGTAAACACTGGCCCGATGAATAGACCTGAACAGGCCCAGACGCTAATGGTAAAGGACCTGCGCTGCCAATTCCCATAGAAACTTCCCTTTGTTCCTTAAATGTTGGATTATTTTTTTATCCCGAAAAGGCACACACCCTCTTAGGCCGCGGGACAGCACCAGGCTCCTTGCTGAGCACATTCAACGCAGCCAGGCTACCAGCGCCAACCTCCAACCGCCACCCAGCCCACCAGGAGTTATGACACCCACCACTGACCTAGTCCAAGACCCCTGAATTCTGCGATAGTAGGTGACCTCATACCACCAACCATAAAAGCAGTGGTCATAAAAGATCTGAAAGAACACAACCATTTCACCTTATTCCATGACACACTTTATAATATGAGGTACAGGGAGGAATACATCATACTCCAAAGCGAGGGTCAAAGTCTTGGGTGCAGAGAGTGCGGTATGAACTGAGTGAAGACTGTGTGGGTCAGCATGATCATGATCCTCCCCCTGGGCCAGTCCCGAGTTTCCCAGCTGCATGCCATAATGATAGAGTAGCATTGTGTTGCAAAAGTAACCTATGAGGAACAGGACCTTCATTGCCTGAGAGATGAGTCCAGCTGACCCCATGTGATGGAAAACGGACGACAGGGCTAATTACAATCGCAGCCTGGCATCCCCCATGGAGCAGGCCCATGTATAGGGTCTCACCAACCAACCAACCACGCAGGTTTTCACTGTATGTATGACATAGCTACAACAAAGTGTTGCCTTATAACCTTCTGCGTGTACCATTTTTCAGCAGAACGTTCCTGAGTTTAGAGGTCTTTGCCGGCATACTTATTTTTTGTGCTATCCTTTCAAGCAATCTCTTGGCCTTTTTTCCCTAGCGGGTTGTATTTATTCTGGTGTGAGCATTCAGGGACATGCCTTCATTTGATGACCCGATGTGATCCCAGAGCCCCCGTACCGGCATAGGTATCCAGGCAGCCTCTCCGGCACGGCCTCGCCCACCTACAGCGACCAGCACCAAAAACGCGTACTTCCCATTGGCCGTCCAGGAGCCGTATTTGCAGAATCCTGTCTGCTCTTTGGAGCGGGGTGTGGCCCCAAGGAGATGTGCAGGCCAGTGTTGTTGGAACCCTTTTATGGAGGAGATTGGGTGAATGCACACACGTGAGTATAGCCTTGCAAGGGATAACAAGTAGGGTACAGATGAATGGGAAAGTGTGGACAGTGTGAATACGAAGAGATCAAGATTGAAAGTGTGGCATGTGTGTGGCTTATTTTGTTATCTGTTTTTATTAGCTTTTAAAGGAGAATAATAAGGAAAGGAAAACGGAAGTGTAAGGAGCCTCCCCAAGTGAGGGGAGAAGGTTGTGACAGACATATTGTTTAACGAAGAAGAAAAGAGGAAATACATAGGAGCCTGTATAATTAGAGGGCTCGGAAATAGTAGTGATTGTTATTTTAGCTTGTTTTATTTGTGTATTTTATTGTGTAGGGAGGAGGCATAGGAGGGGCATTGTGTGGTTTGGAGTATGTGTAGAGAGTGTGCGAGTGAGGAGACCGAAAAGAAAAGCAGGGGTGTGAGGGAAGAAAAAGACAATTTTTCATTTCTTTGGGCCTCATTACACGGACGGCGGTAAGGGTTAACGGTCACTGTTAATGGTACCGGTGACCGTTAACCCTTACCGCCTTACTACGAGGTCCCTTTGCGGGTTGGAGACTTTAACGCCTGCTATTTGCAGGCGTTAAAAGCCAACCCGCAAAGGGACCAGGGAGCTAATTACAGTACCGCAATTTGCAGTGCACAGGGAAATGGAGAAACACATTTCAAAAACAAACAGGCAAGGGTACCCCTAGCAATAGGAGATATCAAAAGCATCTTGGTGGCCACTATCGGAGATCAGACTGCCAATGTGTGGTTGAAGGCGGGGGACCCAGGAGTAACCCTAAGCAATGATGCACATGAAGGAACATCCTTCAATAAAATTAGAGCGAACGTGTGGGATGCGCTGCAGCAAGCTTTCCCAGTCACATCCGATTTGCAGTACATTATGCAGTGTACCATGGGTGATGATGAGGATGCTGCCCAGTTTATTACGGTCCAAAAGATGTGGAGGGCAGAAATGGGTAACGCATGGGACCAGCCAATACCCTTTTTCTATTTCATTGTCAAACAAGGCCCACTCAAGGAAGTGCAAACGGCACTAGAATATATTGTGGGGGTTGAGGTGAAGGGGTGGCCTGAATTTCAGAGCATAATAGTGCACCATAGTAGGATAAAAGAGCGTGAGAAAGAAACGTTTCAAAGGCAACAGGCAGAGGAAGCAAAACCGTTACAAAACAAACTAGCTAAAGTAACTGTGAATGCGTCAACATCAACGCCAGCACAGACAGAAGTGTCAGGGTACACCCCCGACTTCACACACGCTAGAATAGCCATGGTGTCGGCTGAAGGAGGACAAGGGCAGTGGGGTGAAAACCTGCAATACCAGGGCCGCAGTGGCAAGGAGGGAAGCAGCGAGGATGAGGTGGGTTCAAGGGATCAAGGGGAAGGGTTTGGAGGAATGGGACAGACGAGGAGGAATGGGGCAATGTTGGAACTGGGGGAAATGGGGCACTTCTCAAGGGAGTGCAGGAGCAGGCAAGTAATGGGATACAGTTATGACCAACAAAACTACAGCGCCCACACCCAAGAGGCCCCTCAAAGACCGACTCCCAGAATGACATCCATATCATATGAGATAGACCACGCTTACACACAGTTGCCCCCGCAGATACCAGGGCCTCCCCTACAGCGACACCCCCAGCAGGCGATGCAACAATACCCGCCTGACAACAACTTCCAGCAGGCTGCAAACGCAAACCCCTTTAATGCTGCACCCAGTGGTGCAGTGGCCCTGTTCCAAGGTACTATAGTGATGAGGGGTAATCGCTTCTCATTCCCGGGGACAAATATCTACCCTCACCAGCATCATTGAAGGTGACTTCCTGTTATATGGCAAAACTCTCGACAAGCAGGGATCTATGGGGCAATTTCCACGGTTCCATATACAAAAGATCTGGATGTAAAGGTGCGAGGAAGGGTATTTCCCACTCACCTACTGTATTCTGAGAGCTCTCATGTCAACTTGCTCAGCAGGGATCTGCTTAGCAAATTGAACATGACAATCTCATTTATGGACAACAGCATTGTCTGCGCAAAACCAGGGATGTGCGCAATGAGGGTGATGCTCGTAATACACGCCATGATACATGACATAGTGGTGCAAGGCATTCCTGTTGACCCAAATATGTTTGTCTATGGCAGAACAGTGCTTGTGCAAGCAGTGTCCCAAATTACCAAAGCCTGATGGAGAGTGCCAACTGATTTCATTTTCCGCCCTGTAGTGTCCCCGGGATTCGTAGCAGGCACAATACTGTCCCGAGACCTACAAGGGTTGTTGGTATCTGCCAAAATTGTAGTTGTACTCGGAACAGACAGCCAAGGGTGCCATTGGCATACTGTATTGTGCACTTATTCCCACTGTACTCCTCAAGGAAGTGACAGGTGCAGAACTTTTTGAAGACAATGGGCCTCATTACAAACTTGGCAGAAAGGTAACAACGGTGCCGGAAGTGCTACTGGCATGGTTGTTTCCTCGCCGCCACATTACGAGTTCTGCTTGCCAGTACCGGACAGCACGCGTGGTCTGACCAGGCATGCAGATCGGCACCCGCGAGCAGAACTCGTGCACCGTTATTATTAGTATTACAGCGAATGGGCAATTACCGGCCCATTCATCTCATAATGGGCCGGTAATGGCCCATTCGCGAGTGCCGTGGCCGGTAGCGAGTTTGACAGTAGCCGTGCCCTTAATAAGGGCACAGCTACTGCCAGACTCTTAATGAGGCCCAATGACAACTACAGGGAGATAATACATGAAATATGCAAATTGGAGAATGATACAGGATCTCCGCCCACTTAATGACATAGTACAGAAGGAATTTCCTTTAGTTCTGAACCCTGAACTAAACAGGGAACTAAACTAAAGGACCCCACAGCTGATCCTTCTTGTCCAGCTAACTATCGCCCAATTTCCATTACTTCCTTTCTGGACAAACTCCTGGAAAAGTTGGCCATCTCTCAGCTGAACCTTCATTCCAATTCTGTTGACTGTCTCAATGACCACCAGTCTGGCTTCAGAGCTGCGAGAAGCACGGTAAGTGCTCTCCTGAACATCTGTGAAGATCTGCTCTCCAAACTTGACTCTAACATTCCCTATGTCCTCATCCTCATCGATCTCTCATCTGCCTTCGACGCGGTCAACCATACCATCCTGCTCAACCATCTCCGTGAAAACCTGGGTATCACTGATCAGGCTCTGGCCTGGCTGACCTCTTTCCTCTCAGATCGACCCTCCCAGGTACGACTCTACCGGTGGTGTTCCCCAGTGGTCTAACCTCTCACCCTGGCTTTTCAACCAATACCTGGCAACTCTTGCCCACTGCATTGCCACTTTCTGCTCAAATTTCCAGTGCTACGCTGACGACACTCAACTAATTTTCAGGCTGCCCTCTGCCACATCCTCTCCCTCTCTCATCTCTGATTGCTTACCTGCCATTCATGATTGGTGTGCCACCAATGATCTTTGTCTGAATGCCATCAAGACGGAGACCCTCCTCATCGGCACACCTTCACCATCCTTTCCCCTCACTCTCTGGCCGGCCTCTCTTGGCCCTCCTCCTACCCACACCTCAGAGGCTAACAACCTCTGGGTCATCTTTGACTCCACCCTTTCCTTGTCCGCCCACATCTCTGAGTTCTCTAATAAGTCACATTTCCAACTGCACCTCCCCAGAGGTACTCTGCCTTTCCTCTCCTTCCCCCAGAAGCTCATGGTATCCCAAGCTCTGGTTCTCGCTAGCTTGGACTATTGTAACAGCCTCTTTCTAAATCTACCTGCCTCTACTCTCCGCCCTCTGCAACTAGTCCAGAACAGGACTGCAAGACTTGTCCTTGGCCTCAAGCCATTGGATCATATCTCTCCAACTCTGAAATCTCTCCAATGGCTCCCAGTGGATGCAATGATTCAATTCAAAACCCTCTGCATTGTCCACAAGGCTTTATGTGGCATGGGTCCAAAATACCTTCAGCTATCCCTCTGCAAATACCTCAGCTCTCAAGCTCTTTTCTCCTCTACCTCCAACTTCCTCAGGGTCAGTCATTTTTCAAAGAAATGAGCTGGGGCTACATCTCTGTCTTTGGCTGGGGCCTCCCTCTGGAACAGCCTCCCTGCCACTCTAAAACTTGAGGAGAACCATCTCCAATTCCGGAAGCACCTCAAGACCTTCCTCTTTTCTTCTGCCTTCGCTCCCCCTCTCTCCTGCTGATCTGTTCTCTCTTGGCATCGTGCACCTGGCCACCCTCTGTCATCCGGGCCCAGGTACCTGCTCAACCTGCGACCATCCCGCACTACCTCCAAGCCACCCCTTGCACCGGGGTCTGTGTCTGTACCCATACAGCCCCCCCTTTTTCTTCCTGCACTTATCAGACCTACCCTGTGTGCGGCCTTAAAACTAGCACTTGCAAATTGCTGGTTGCACTACCACTGTTTGTTGCCTTTATTATTTATTTATGGTTATTTATCTGTTCTCCTCTGCTACGCACTTTCCACTTCTCCCCCCTTCCATGCACTTTTTCCCTCCCCCTCTCCCATGTACTTGCACGTTCTCAATGTCACTGGGCCTGGTAAGATCGCTGTTTTGTTCTCGCCTGTTCCCCTCCCTTGCCTTGTAGTGCTCCGAAACACTTATGTACGAGCGCGATAGAAATAAAATATCAATATCAATGAACCCTGTAATTATTTTGTGCAGCATCCCCAAAGAAGCAACACACTTCACAGTGATAGATTTAAAGAATGCCTTCTTTTCAATACCCTTGCACCCTGACTGCCAGTACCTAACAGCATTCACACATGGCGGAAAGTGCTACAAGCACACTTGTTTACCCCAAGGTTATTGCGAAAGCCCAAGCCTATTCAACAGCGTATTACACAAAGTCTTAGGCAACATCCATGTGCCCAGCATGGTCATCCAGTACATGGACGATTTATTAGTTTGCAATTACAGTGAGCAGAACTGTCGTAAAGATTCCATTATCCTACTACAACTCTTGTCCCGCAAGGCGTACACAGTTGACAAGGCCAAACTCCAATACTGCCAGCTTGATGTGCTTTGCTTAGCAGCTTGAGGTGCTTTACTTAGGACAGCTCATCTCAGCAAACAGCAAAAGAATAATACCAGACAGAGCAGCGACCTTACGTGCTGTGCCCAAACCTATTACAGTAAAACACATGAATAAATTCCTGGGGTTATGTAATTACAGCAGGGCATTGATCCTAGACTATACAGAATACACAAGACCACTCTTAAAGGGG
Organism: Ambystoma mexicanum; assembly: GCF_040938575.1. Lineage (NCBI taxonomy): Eukaryota > Metazoa > Chordata > Amphibia > Caudata > Ambystomatidae > Ambystoma > Ambystoma mexicanum. The sequence continues at coordinate 72,513,953 of NC_090935.1, read as the reverse complement.
ATGGGGATGTATCTACATGACGTGCACTTTAGAAGAACATGCGCAAGCAGGAGAATGCCTTTGGGATGTATGTAGGGCATGTATGCCAATAAAGGGAACACCACCATGTGAAGCTGCGGTAAGGAAAGAAAATGAATGCAAATATGCAGAGGAATTTGTTACTGTAGAAGTAACGAAAGGGGGGAATGTTGGGGAGGAAATTAACCTTTCCCACCACTCGAGGCGATTTAGATTGAGGCGAGTCCCATAGATAGACGTGCGATGTACCATGACGGTGAGGGCCGTGCTAATAAACCCTGCACAACCACAATATTGCATGAAATACAGATGTATAGTTGTATAGAATTAGTGTGCGCATTGAAGGAGGCGCCATTTTTTGTAGTTATGGTAGATACATTCAGTCCTGTATGGCCTTGTGGTAAACACAGGCCGATGAAGAGACCTGAACAAGCCCAGACAGGGATGGTAGAAGGAACTGCACTGCTGCACTGCTAAATAGAAATGGCCTGTGTTCCTTAACTGTTGCGATTATTTGTTATCCCGAACAGGAATGCGCCCTGCAAGGCCGCGAGACAGCACCAGGCTCCTCGCTGCGCATATTAAACACAGCTAGGCTACCAGCAGACCTCCAACTCCCACCCAGACCACCAGGAGTTATGACACTCACCACTGACCTAGTCCAAGAACTCTAAATTACGCGATAGTAGGTGACCTCAGACTACCAACCATAAAACCAGTGGTCATAAAAGATCTGAAAGAACACAACCATTTCACCTTTTTCCATAATGACACAATTTGTAATACGAGGTACAGGGAGAAATACATTATAGTCCAAAGAGGGTGGAATCCTTGAATGCAGAGAGTGCAATATGAACGGAGCGATGAATGTGTGGGCCAGCATGATCGTGATCCTACCCCTGTGCCAGTCCCCGAGTTTCCCAGGTGCATGCCATAATGATAGAGTAGCATTGTTTTGCAATCCTAACTAATGAGGAACATGACCTTCATTACCCGGAGAGATGAGCCCAGCTGACCCCACGTGATGGAAGACAGAAGGAGGGGGCTGGGGTCAATCGCAGCCTTGCATCTCCTATGGAGCAGGCCCATGTATATGGTCTCACCAACCAGCTACGCAGGTTTTCACACTATGTATGACATAGTTATGACAATGTGTTGCCTTATAACCTTCAGCTTGAACCATTTTTCGGCAGAACGTTCTCAAGCAGCAGAGTTATTTGCTGGCATACTTATTTGTTGTGCTATTAAAACTTTCAAGAGATCTCTTGGCCTTTTTTCCCTAGCGGCTTGTACTTTCACCCGTCAGTACTCCACATATAGGGCCTGATCATGAGTTGGCCGGTAACCCTCGGTAACCGGCCAACTCTCGGTAACCCACCATCTATAGGGATTATTATTAAGTAAGAATGAGGTGTGGACAATCAGACTGCTTGGTGAAGGTACTTGCCAGAATAAGGAGGGAGGTTAGCATGAAAGGTAAGATCTCAGAGATATGTCAAAAAAGGATTATCTCGATACAAACACTGATACAATACATATCTGCTGGGGGGCTTGGATGTTCGGAATGTTGTGAAGGATGGTACTGGCAGTCAGTCTTCAGGGATTACAAATGAACAGCAGTGTACACAGGAGAAAGCGCACTGAAATAATTCCAGATGATGGGGAAATAAATATCCTGTTTAGCAAAGGTGCTGGAATATTTGACCCCAGGTAAGATATTTCATATGAACACAGATATTATCCTTGGCTGTAAGCTGATCGTTGCGAAAGCGGGCGACTAGGCACCTTTGCTCTGGGCATACAAAAAGGTCAACACATTATGGGTAGAATATTTTACCCTGGGGTAAATGATAGAAATGCAGTTAATGGTTGGGACATCACCAGTATTAACCAAGGACATGTCAGAGCTGGGGATTTTAACGGGGAAATCACAGGCTGAACTCGGCTCAGGTGATGTTTGTTTTGTGTCTAGTGATTGGCAAAGTCCAAGCCCAGGGAGTATTTGTGCATGGTGCAGACAAATTAAACACGCGTGTTACCTTGAGAAAATGTAACTCAAGTGTAGAGGCAAATTGAGACTGTTTCATGGCATTGGTCCTTATTTCAAAGAGGGACGTTAAAAGAGAGAGGCACTCTCACAGCGGGGAATGGCTATGGCAGGTGTTTAGTCTCTCGTGTATTCCATGTACATAAGTAGATTTGTATATTATAGTTAATGGCAAAAATAACACCAGGTCTGTGTAGGCAACTAACACCAGGGGCAGCTTGCACTGTCAGAGAACTGTGAAAACTGTGAAAAGTGAACCTGAAAAATCTCCCTGCATAAAGACATTTCAAGCACCTCATGATAATGTTACAAAGATCCGCAGTACTACTTTCAACGACTTCAGAAGGATCTCTGCGAGTCTCCGCAGATCTTGGGAGATGCCCACTTAATTGGCAGTATCATATTTTCTCTTCCCTTCTGTCACCCAACCATAATATATGTGAGAAGTAATCACAGAGCACTGCAATACTTATCAAAGCTTGTTAAACCTACCCCATTTTCCCCACTTTAATCCTTCCCCAATTCACACTCACAATATGTACAGGGCAAATAACGCTATAGTCAGATATGCAAAACATGCTTAGTACAACATTGTGTGGCAGGGGTGTTGCCCGTGTTAATTTTCCATCGCCAGACTATAATGTGCAGTACTAAGGAAAAGGTTGAATAATCCATTCTCATGTCAAATAACCAGATATAAAGTTATATTCTGATTAACGAGAACACAAAAGGTTTGCTTGTAATTATTTCGCACCAAAGGCACAGTAACGGCCCACACCATTCACTGGAGCCAAGTCTTGTCAGTGAGGGAGGGTAATTTCTGTTTGCTGCAGGTATATTCACTCCAGTACCTCAGTGAAAGGTTCCATTCTGCGTGCTGCCTCTGAGGCACGACCAGTCAGGACAGGGTTACACGTTCCCAGAACGTTATATGGATATTTGAACTGCAACGTTGCCCTGTGCGGCCGCGTGCGCCCCTCCTCTCCTCTCAGAACATTGGTCAGTGGCTTATGTCAATCTGTCACTCAGCAGAGGTCCCTCCCTCTAGGCGCGTGGCTCCCTTTATGTCAGTCAACAGGAGAAAGGCACCGTTATAAACAATGAAAGACACCGTGACCTTTAGTGTTTTATGGGACAGTGTTGAAGTAAAAAAAGGAAATTCTTTTATTATGTGTTGCAGTTCAAAAGAACGTTTCACAGTTTTGATTCATAACATTAAAATTAAATAAAATTAAGATACCATAATTAAAAAATAAAATTTACATTCATCCATAAGCAGGATCAAAATACAAAATAAACCATAAAAGCCATAGCACAATTTTTTATTGTGTATTGATTTAGCTCATTTGGATCAACTGTACAATATTTAACACTTTGATTAACATATAAAAAAAAGAGCAAAAGGTAGAAACAAAATTTAAAATACATTTTTTTAAATAGCGCTCTTCACAAGGGTGAATCACATAAATCATTTAAAGAATTTCATTTTACATCTACAATAACTACTACAAAGCGGAATAACAATTTAACAGCTCAAAAAAAGAAGGATTATTTCTAAAATCCTGAAAACACATGCATTTCTCTTGTCCTACTCCAATCAAATTGGAACAATTTGGTTTTCACCCTGGTCGGATTCTGTATAAGGACATCGAGAGTAACGTCAGCATCAGCTAATGCTTGTACTACCAGAGACCTCCATTTTCGCACAAACATCTTCAGAAGAAAAAACATGTCTAGACAGAATACCTATTAACAATGTTGCCATAATGCATTTTCTGAATAACGCAATAATTTGCCATCAATATCTAGCATATAATGATATTAGTCCCAGCTCGCTCCTGATCCACACGACTGGGACACAACTAGGCAGCCTCAACAACCGCCTCCAAAATTTGCCCTCAAACCTAGTCCACACCAATTCAGATATCACATTTTTCGTCTCAGAGCAATACATAAGTATTGGTGTGACCTTCTGTTGAAAAAAGTAAGGGCGGGTGTTAACGAGAACCTCCCGTATTCTCTTTGAATAATGACATCTTGAGAGATGGACATACTCAATTTTGCTTCCAGACACTCCAAATGCATCTAATCATCATGATCCGCAATGGACACACCCAAGTACTTGCACTGATGAACGCAATCTAGTTCTTTTCCCTGTAGCACCCATCTAGATCGTGTTGCCAAGCGTTTGTGGCGTCCATGATTAATGTATTGTCTAAATTGATGGTAAGCAAATTGTTCTGCACATATATAGCTAGCGCGTCTAGTAAGCCTTGTAAGCCCTGAGGCATTATTGATAATAGAACTAAGTCATCAGCATACAATAATGCAGATACAACCTTAGTTGCCAATTTTGGCCCATCAGACCATATTCCTACAAAGGCTCCTCGAATGTCAGAGATGAAGAAGTTGAAGAGGGCCGAGGCAAGGATACATTCCTGTCTCAGCCCTCTTTGCGTTTCAATATACAGTGATAAACGTCCCTCCAGATTTACTCTGACTTGAATTTTAGTATTGATATGTAGGGCTCTAATCAGACCAACAAGGTAGGAGGGACAACCAGCACAAATCAAATTTGCAATTAGCAGCTCTCTCGAACGCAGCGCGCAGATCAACATAAACGTTTCATTGGCACATATTGGGAAATTATGGATTTAATTGTTAACAAGTTGATAGCCTGCAATAAAGCCAGTCTGAAAAGGGTCACGCTGAAAGTTCTGAATGGCCCATTGATTGAAATCTCTCAAAATGAACCTGAAGAAAATCTTCCCTGGTGCATCAGGAAGGGCGATCGGTCTATAACTGGCAGGACAAGACCGATCGCCCTTCTTGAAAATGGGCACAATAACTGAGCAACACCACGAATCTGGGATTACATTGGACTTCAATATTTGCTGGAAGATATTAAAAATAATTCTCGCCCATAATTGGGGATGTTGCATGAACATCATATTGTTCACGCCATCAGGGGCGGGAGCCTTAGAACTACTAGATTTTGTAATATAATAATGAACATCTCCCTCCAAAAATGTTAATTCTGTGATACTAGAATTGGCCTCAGAATTCCATTCAAGATGACCACCAGGATGTTCATAAATCTTCGAGTAAAATGCAACCCATTCGTGCTCCAAGACTCTATTGATCTGGACTGCTAGTTGTCTCGAGTTAGTTGCTATATTCAGCAAGGTCCAGATCTGTTCTTAGAATGCATCGCCTGTAACATACCTTTGGCATCATGTTGATGTAAATATGCTTCATAGGTACGGAGCCAATTATTGTATTTACATTTTAAAGACTGAATAAACTTGGATTGTTCCGAAGAAGGAAGGAGAAGAACCAATTTTTTCTGCTTACATAAATCTGCTTTCCTAACCTGTACGTCAGGATCAAAAACAACATTTTGGTGATAATACTTATGGGTGGTAGAGACGGAATGAAGCTTAAAAAGCTGCAGTGTAGAAGTATGTGGCTCGCCTTCCCAGGCAACACCTGAGGACACACTTTGTATGTTGTTATTAAAGAGTGTTAAGGATTGTTCATTTGAACGAAAATGAGTTATGGAGTTGTTGATGTTCAGGGTTAGTTGATAACTATTAGAGATGGAATTTAAAGGAACTGAATCAGAGGACCACTGCAAAGATAGTAATTCATGGTCACTATGGTTCTGCATGATAATCTCGAATGAAATTGCCGACCAAAAGTTAATCTGTCTGTAAAGATATAATCGATGATGGATTCGCTTTTGGCACGCCGCCAAGTACTCTTGAGTGGAATGTCACCCGCGATAGCACCGTTAAGCATAAGAAGTTGTTTTGCATGAGTGACAACCACCTCTGGCAAGTGGAGTTATTATTTATTCCACTTCACAACAGGCACTGTACATTTAAATCAGCAACTAAGACGGTATTAGTAATCTCTGACGCTCATGAAGACATATTCAAAAGTTGTTCCAGACCGCCAAAACATTACTCATCAGAGATGGCTATTGAGTTATGATAGATGTTAATTAAGGCAATCATGCCATCCTGATGTTTGATTTTCACCATTTGCAAATAGAAAGTGTGTGCCGCCCATGGATAGATTTCAAAGCCGTTGTTGCGAGCAACTGCTACCAAAAGGCCTGAAGATAGACAGCCTTTCCCATTTGATCTAGCAGACTGCAGGATTATACTATAGTTATCCTAAACCAGTTGCTCAATCAACCACATCTCCTGCAGTACTATTATATCAAAAGAGGAAATGGCCTTTGCACTCGGTCCAAATAAGTTAGAGAAACCACAGGTCAACTTGAAGTGACACTACCTTCAGCTCATTTATCGGAGCTAGTTACAGCATTCAAGAGCCATTGCTGTACGGTCGAGTCTGACTTGAGCGAGATTTGTTAGAGTTTTGGTTCTGATTGTAAGTCTTTGAATGTCTCAAAGTAAAAACGGCTTTCGACATCTGCAGCTGACTACTGTATCATCCACCCTTAGTTGTCGTGGGATCAAGTTCCAAAACAAAACCCAGAGCAAACAACTCCTTTTAATCCTGCCAGATGACATTTCTCACAAGATTCAACGTTAACCATACTCTCAGTATGGTAAGATCATCATCATTCAAAAATTCCACCTGAGCAATATCTGCAGAAGTGACATCCTGCAAACTCGTGATTTCATCAAAAATGGCTAGCACACTCGATCTGCTTAAATCATAGTCAGGAAATGGAGCCAGACGGCATTTTAATATAAAACAATGATAATTAAAGCCCAAATTAGATTGTTTGACGTTCCGGGCCTCAGATTGGCTCTGACTTGTTGGAGAGTGTCCAACCGGAGAAGTCTCTCTAAGGTCGCCACGAGATGCCACACAAAGCGGAATACCAATCTCTTCAACTGTGTCGTGTATGCTAAAAGCTGTAAGACAGGGAGCAGACACTGGCGCAGATCGTTGTTTAGTTGCAAGAAAATCCTCTATATTTTGTTGTGATGATTTAGTTTGTTTGTAAACTTTTTCATCTGCTTCTTATGGTGATAGGAAGTAGTGGTTTGAATTGACTCTCATGAGGTTCTTTTATTGAGTTCCAGTATGGTGCTGAGAAAGAGAGTGATTGTGTATGTGTATTTGTTGTTTTGCCTGCTGAGAAGGGTGGCCCATCTTTCTTCTGTGTCCATTTGTTGTGATGAGAGCTGGAAGAAAGCCCCAAATTGTTTGCGTTGGCAAGAAAGTGATTGGCATTCCATGACCAGGTGGAATAAGGTTTCTGGCTTTGTTTCATCCTTGCAGAATTGACAGTGGTTGTTTGTGGTATCAATCTGCCTCGTTGTTGCCAGATATGATTTTGTAGGTAGAATATTCAGACGTATTCTTAAGAATGTTGTTCTGATGGTTTGATCTGGGAAGATTTGAAGGTATGGTGGTAGCTCTTGTATTTTCCTGTTATCTTTGGTACATTGAAGGTTCTGTTTGTAAACATTTTTCGTCGGAGTCTTTTTTATCCAGTCATTCTGAAGGAGTTTTATTTTGGCGTGTTGTGGGCAAAGGGTTAGAAGTTCTTCTGATAACTTTTAGTTTTCCATTTCCTTCCTTATGGACTGTTTCCATTTTTGTAGTACCATTTTGTTAAAGGTATTTGCCTGACCTCGCAAGATTTGGATCGCTGGAGTTTTTTGGTCGGTAAGTATTTTTCGGAAGATGTCTAGTCTTTTCCAGAGTACAATGGATGCGATTGATTGGGTTGCCATTTCATATCGTATTCTTGGCATTGGATATGATTGCGGTAGGTGGAGAATTTTACGCCAAAAAATAGCTTCAAATTTCGTCCACTTTATTGTGCAGGTGTTCATCATTGCTTCCGTTCCATAAGTTATTATAGGGATGTATTTTTGTCTGTAATAGGCAATGATAGGTCTGAAAGAAAATTGTCCATACTTCCTGTGAAGTATACATCCTTCACGCGCCAGGGTTTGTGCTGTTTGTTCAATTTTATCGAGCCATTGTTCTTCTGATTTAGATTGGTTTAATAGGATACCCAGATATTTGAAGGTTGTCACGTTTTCTAGTCGGTTTCCATTAATGTTGAATATTGGTTGGTTTGCTTTTTTTGTATGTGGTTTGGTTAAGGTCATTGTCTTGGTTTTTGTTAGTTTGTTTTTGTTCATGTAGCTGCTCAGAGCTGTCAGGGATACTCGTAGGCCGGAGGTTATTTTATCCAGCAGGATGATGTCATCTGCGTATGCCATAGAGGGAACAGGTGTTGAATTTATTTTCGGTGGATTTGTTTGGTTACTGCTTAGATGATCTTCAATGTCTTCTTTGAACAGATTGGACAGGGTTGCCGCTAGGGGGCACCCTTGCTTTAGACCGTTTGATGTGGCAATAGCACCAGTGGTAGCGCCCTGTTTTGATAGTCTCACTTTTATGGAAGTTTCTGAATATAATAGTATGATTGGCTCCAGGATGTTCGCTGGGTAGTTCCATGCTCTGAGTTTCGACCATAGTTTGTGTCGTGAGATGGCATCGAAGGCCATCTTCAAGTCAATGAACGCTGCATGTATAGTGGTGTGAGAGTTGATGGCTTCATGTTTTATTAGATGAAGCAATATCAGATTGATGTTGGTTCCGACATTGGCAGTGAAACCCATTTGCCTGGCCGAGAACTTGCCAGTGTAAGTGGCCCAGACAGTTAGTTTTTTCAATAGTATTGATGCAAAGAGTTTTCCGAGCAGGTCCAGTAGGGCAATTGGGCAGAAGTTCTGTGGTTCATTTCTGGGTCCTTGCGTATAGATTGGAACGATTGTAGCCGACCTCCAGGAGTTTGGAATTTGATTAAGTGTATTTATCAGGGTTATGATGTGACACATGAAATTCGCCCAGGCCGGCGGATCTTGCTTGATGACGGCATTGGATATTCCGTTGGGGCCAGGTGCTCTAGAGGTGTTAAGTTTCTGATCAGTTGTATGAAATCATCATATTCCGCCTTTACTTGCCATTTCAGTTCGTTTTTGATTGTTTCTTCTTGAAGCTGCATTGGTTGAGCGAGCTCCATAGATGGTCGAAAAATGCGTGATCCATGTTTCTTGCGCAACGTTAGCTGTCAATTTGTGTTGTTTTTGCAGGTTGTCGTTGAGAAGATTCCAGAGATCTCTCGTGTTGTGTGACTTGTATAATGTCAGTATGTGTTCTGTATCAGCTTGTTGGAGAATTTTTTGTTGAGATTTTCTCTAATTGGCCTATTTCTGCTTTAAGCTTTTGATGTGTTTCATGTTTTCTCTGGATTTTGTTTTCTTCATGTGCCGTATCGATTGTGTTAGGCATTTTTTCTTATCAGCTATTTCCTGATTGTATGTATGACGGTGGTGTTGATATGGCCGGCTTTTAACTGTTTGCCGAAAGGGTAGTAGAATCCATTCATAGTTCAGTTTTTCGGCATCTGTCAAGTTGGAGGCGTGTAGTTTCTTTGTTAAGTTTGCCATAGCTAGTTGTGGGATGCGTAATCTGGATGTTGTACCATCGAGTTCTAGTGGGCATACTGGCGTAAGTTTTCTTTGTTCAGTTAGCGGCCACGAGTGCACAGTTAGTTGGTTCTGATCATTTTTATCCGTTGTTATCGTTTGAGCTTTCATGACAGATTTGTATCGGTTGTATCATAAAAATATATAATCAATGATTGCGGTTGAGGATCCTCTGGCCCAGGTTGGCGTGTAAAATGTAGAGTTGTTCTTTGCATGGTCCAAGAGGATAAGATTGCGAGTTGTGATTTCGTTCATCCATCCGCTTGCTTATGGTGAAAGTTGTGGATGAGTTTGTAGAGTTCCATTCTGGGTGAATAGGTTGATATTCAGATCTCCACAGATTATTATTTCAGCTGATTGGTGAGTTGCCGCAACGTTGTCAATTTCTATGAATACTCCATTGATGAATGCTTCTGTTGTTATTGCTGCCAGGTTCCAATACAAGTTTAATATTGCAATTGTTGTCTCATGCTTTTTTTTCATTGAGTGATTCTTGGTACTCGGTATTTTTGTTAGTTGGGTCCAGGAATTAATGTTTTCAGTGCTCAGTACTGTTCAATGAGGGGTTTATCTTGATTAAGGTGAGGAGGCCTGATGCTGGTCTTCCTTGTTTTTTGACAATGGCAGAGTTAAGGAAGGTGAGAAAGCCATCACAGACTGGAGATTGACAGAGCCAGGTCTCTTGAAGACATATGATTTCATAGTGTTCTAGTTCCTGAGAGGGGTTGGTGAAGAGATGCAAGTTTCCTCTGGTATTCCACGAGCAGAGTGACCACGTGTTTTCCAGCTTCATTTTGTTGTTATGAATGGGAGTTCAGTGAGTTTCCTGAAGATGCAGTTTCTATGTATGAGCTTTCCAAGTCGTAGGTTCTTCTGATCGGTCGTTCAGCTCTGCGTGATTGTTGTGTTTGCGATGATTGGCTCTGTTTTCTGTCTGCTCCTGGATAATCATTGGTGTAATTGTTCATTTCTGAGCGAGCTTGATGTTGCCAATAGTTGTCTCTGTCGTTCTTTGGTCTGTGTTTTTGTTTATTGATTGCTCTTGTGGTTGTAGAGGCCCAGCATTTAAATCCAAGCTTTTGGAGCTGGGGGCGTCTTGATAAGATCAGTTCCTGATCGTTGGAATCGCCTAGCTCAACAATGATCTTATCTAAGTTTAGGTCATCTTTGAATGTTATTAAGTCGATGTCTTTTGTTTCTATTTTGTCTCGGTGTGGTATTGCTCCAATGAGGCGTAGAACATTTGTTCTATTGAGGATTAATGGTTCTGGTCTGTTGGTTTCATTTTCAATGTGGATTTCATAGATTTGATTTTGTCGTAGCGGATTGACAAATGATGGAAGTTTGTAACTGTCGTTGGTGTAGTCCAACGACCCTGACGTGAGTGAGTCGGATGAAATTTGATCGTATGTTTCCTTTGTTGTTTTATCCATTGTAACACTTGTCAGGGACACATCTGAAATTTCTTCCAGGAAGCAGTATGAGATTCCTCGTAGTTGTCCACTGGTGGTTGTTCATGTTCCAGGGGGTATTCATCTATTATTATGAAGCTCGAGTGGACTGTAGGTTGTATTGATGGTGGTGTGTCATCTGGTATTTGATCTCCGTGGGTGGATAGATTAAGTAAGTCTTCGTCTATGAGCAATTTATCTAGAGTTTTGTGATGTGGCTGAGTTTTGAGTCTTTGTTTTTCCTGAGTTTGGGTGTTTAATGGTGTAAGGAGACTTTGAGTCTGACATTTCGGCGCTGTGTACAGTTGGTTGGTTGTTTTCACGTTTCTCAGGAACGCTCTTCAGCCGTTTGTCGTTTTTTGTTGATTTTTTATTGTGTTGATTTCGAGTCATTTGGTTGTTTCTCTTTTGCGAAGATCTGGTACGCCTCTGTGGTGTTCTTGTTTAGTTGTGTAGGTTCTTGAGTATCCGGTTGTGGAATAATAGTGCTTCCAGATGTTCCTTTCAGAAGGCGCTCCTCGTTGATCGGAGCTACGGAGTTTGGTTGTTGCAGTGAATTCGGAAGAGGAAGACCTGGTGTACCTTGATCGATAAGTGGGTTCAATTGAATAGCTGATTGCTGTTGACGGTGTGCTTTAAGCAAGGATAAGACTTCTGTTGTTAGTGTTGCTTTTTCTTGGTGGTCACCTCTTGCTATTTCAGCTAGTCTTTGTTGCCAGCGATGTGATTCTTCTGCTTTGGTAATCAAGCGGGATTCGATTGTCGATATGAAGTTCTCCATGTATATCTGTTTGGAGTGTATCAGGGCTAGGAGGGTTGATTGGTCTCTAATGCTGTCTTTCGTAGTTTCATGTAGTTTAAGAAAAGGGTGCATCGATTGGGAGAGTACTGCAATGAGCGTGTTTTGTAGGTCTAATATCGTGGTCGGAATTCTGGGGTTGTTGTTTCCCTCGGGTCTTGGTCTTTTATCGTGGTGTTGGTGTTATTGTCTTGTAGAGTGTTACAATGAGGGGTCAGTTGTTGGTTCTTGGTCGTAGGATCTGGGGTGTAATAGGAGTCATCTGAGTCATAATTGAAGCGGGTTGGGAGGGATTGTTTTCCAGAATTGCCAAGTTTAGGTTCTATTTTAACAGGTAGTTGGTGGCTTTCGTGTGTCATACAGTCCAGGTTAAGTGCAGAAGGTGGTTTTCAGTGAGATTACCAAATATTTCCTTTCGTTTGTCAAGGTTTGTCATTATTGATTCGATTTCGGTGATGTCCATCGATAGTCGTGCTGCCTTGGTTATCGTTTTGCTGACAACACTTTCTAATGGTTGTGCGAGCTTGATTGAGTTGTGTGTTTGTAGCCATGCAAGTTTTGCTAGTCTTGCTTTTTCTTTCTTCGGTTGTTGGGATGTCGTCCTGAAGGCTTTTGGAGGTTGGTGTTGTCCCTAGGCTCATTTGTTTGGTGTATTGGAGTGTCTTTTCCAGCTATGTAGTTATTAAGATCTTTTGTTGGTGCGTTATCTTTTTCTTGTGTTGTGGTAACAGGTTTAGTGGCTGCTGGGTTTCTTTGTTCTCTTGGTGTTTGTGCTTCTGTGTTTGCTGTCTTGAGATTATCGTTGGAGTGATTTGTATTGTTGCTCTGAGGGTCGCTATTGTCGGTGGTCGGTATTTTAGGTTCTTGAAGGTTAGAGTTGTTTCTTGTGTGAGGAAGTTCTTGGTTGCCAAGTATAAGTTCTTGTTCCGTATTACCTTGGGGACTGGTCTTTGAAGTTTGTCGATTGTTGGGGATCTGGGTAGTAGTGTTGGTTGCCTGATGGCTAGTAAGCTCCAGAGGGTTGTACGTGTTTGGGAGTTGTAGGTCGTATTGTTGGTTCATAGTACAGGGATTGTGAATTTGTGCTTGTATGATGATTTTGTTAGGTATTGTTTCTTCAAGGTTGGGATGGTGAGTAGCCTCAGAAATTTGTCTTTCGGGTTGTGGTTGAGGGTTTTTGGGATATGGTGTTGATAATGACTGCACCCTTAGGCAAGGGCATCAAAAAGGCAAAGAAATCAGCTGCAGGCGGGAAAAAATGCAACGACAAACAAGCATGCTATCTAACGAGCTGGCTTTTATCAGACAACGAGGCTCAATGTGATGGAGAGGATGGAGACTTGCCTAACTTTTGAAACGTAGGTCCCCCTGAGGAGTCAGAGGGGAACCCTACAATGCCCAGCAAACTCAACGAATCAGTTGACAACGAAACAAATAGAATGAAAGCAAAGGGAACTACCAAAGATAACCTGGCTACCCAATCCAATAACAGGATATGTCTCATTAAGAACCTCTACCAACAAAGCAAATCGAGCTGCTTAACGAGAACTGAGCTAATGACCAGGCTCCAAGCAGTACCTCAGTTACGGGTACTAAGATCCGAAGATTTTGAATTCATCGAGCCCCTACAAGTAACTAATGCAAACGTAACTGCTATCCACTGCAAATTTATCTCATCGGCCTTAATGATACGTAGCTACAAGGAAAGTCTACGAGTAGTTGATATCGAAGTGGACGCCGATCCCGACTTGGAAGACCCTAATGGCCAAATAAGATCTCTGCGGAAACACAAGAAATGACTGGCACCCGCCTATACCCAAAGGGGACCAGATTGAGATAACTGATATTCAGAAAGTCCTAACCTGGCTTACATCTTCTTTGTCAAAAGTGGTGAGCTTGAAGTGAAATTCTACAATTGCGTCTTGGAATTGTAGAGGGTTTAGGCATTTGTTTTCCCCTATGGGGTCTCTCCAACCTCTCACTAAAAATATCTGCATATGTTTACAAGAAACTTGGCTGACTTCAATTACAATTCTCAATGGATATACTATCTATCAGGCTTTGGCTAATAAGGGAAGGAGGGGGAGACCCTATGGGGGCCTGATTACTGCTATTAGACACACAGTTAAGTCACGACAGATAGAGACCTTATTTAACGATAAAATCCTTGCAGTGGAACTGGAGGCTACAAGTGAAGTCTCCGTTGAAAGTATTCTGGTAATTAATTTTTTAAGCCCTCCGGGATGACAAGATGCAGAATCCCTACAGGAAGCCATACATGAGTTGTTAGCCGCATGGTCATTGATACAGGGTAACAAACTGGTAATTATTGCTGGAGACTTTAATTATCATATGAAAGGGACGACTGGTGCTTCCACCAATCCCTTACTTAATTTTAAAAGTATTATGAAGCACAACGTGGAAGACTCGGTGGGAATATCATGGCTGAATTTCTTCAATAAATGGGATTTGGTGATGATTAATGGCAGAACTCACAGTGATAACCCAGGAAATTACACATGGCACAATGGGACAGCTAAAAGTACTTTGGATTACATATTTGTAAATCCAGAGATGGCCCTGTATATTACTGATTTAAAGATTGCCGCAAATGATTGGAGCGACCATTCCTCGCTTACTTTGAAGTTTAATGCTGGCAGCCCCAAAGTGATTATCAAGCCACTGGGAGACCTGGCAGTCAACTATTCTGGTACGCGAATACGATGGGCTGATAAAAACATCAGTGCAGCAGCAGGCATGGTTCAGTCCCTGTATAGCAACGATTTGCACCAGTTCCAGAATATGTCTTTAAATGACATTGAACATTGGATCATGTCATTTTCTACAACGCATGCGACATCCACTTTTAACATGATAGCTAAAGATGGCAAACTTCCAGAAATTTATGACAAAACTATCAGGGACGCAAAACGAACTCTAAGAGCAGAAGTTCGACGAGCAAAACTAACCAGCTTATCACCAAGTGCCTGCCATACCACCTGCAGAGCTCTAAAAAACAAGTATAGAGCTTGGGTTAAATCTAAAAGGATTGCACAAAAACACAAGCGATGGCAGAATATGGTGCAGATTATATGCTCCAAGAACAGTAGAAGCATATGGTCTTTACTTGGTCAAACAAGGGGATGTGGTAAAATTGATATGATCAACCTTATAGGTGCAAAGCAATGGACAGATTTTCTTGCTAGCCGATACATACCTTACAGTGAGGTGGGGCACCCGGCAGCAAAAGTGACTCCGTGGACAACTCCCTTTAGTGTTACAACCGAGCACTTAATTCTGAAAATCAAAAGACTCAAATCTTCACGTGCGCCTGGTCCTAATGGCTTATCAAATGCTGTACTGAAAAGTCAACCTGAGTTCTGGGCCAACTTACTAAAAATATTATTTGAAAAAGTGATGGCGAAGGGAAAGATTCCCAATTCATGGCAACTCGCCTATCTAGTACCAGTCTTTAAGAAAGGCGACAAGAAGGACCCCCGAAACTTCAGACTGTTATCGATGCTAGATTGTACAGGTAAAATGTTTGCATCTTTACTTCTCGAGAAATTGGAGGAGTGAGCTACTAAAGCTGAAATATTTAACTCCTTTCAAAGTGGTTTTAGGAAAGGTTATTCTACGACTCAGAACATCATCATTCTCAATATTTTACGATCAAAGGCTTTGAAGAGCGGCAATCCACCTTTATATGCCCTGTTTGTCGACTTTCGGGCAGCCTTTGATTCGGTTCGAAGAGAAAAATTGTGGGCTAAATTAGAATTATTGGGCTGCCCTTATATACTGTTGTATTACCTAAAACTCCTGCACGAGAACAACTTGGTGGCATGTAGACTTGACAGCCAGGGGAATATGACTCCTGCAATCGCCCATAACCGAGGAGTTAAGCAGGGCTGCGTTACGGCCCCGTTTTTTTACAACCTCTTCACGTATGACCTACCTATTATCATTACTATGGAACATAACTGTCCTCCTACAGTTGGTATAGCCCACTGTCCGGTACTTGCATATGCCGATGATCTCATAATCATGGATCATACATTCAGCGGACTCCGAAGATCAGCTATGAAGCTATGGGAGTATGCAGCGAATAATGACCTGGTAATCAACCAAGAGAAAACCCAGTTAATGGTTTTCTCTGGTAAGAAGACCGCCCGCCCCCGGCTTATGCTGCACGAAGTGGAAATTAAATATACCCAGCAATATAAGTACCTGGGTGTTGAAGTGGATGCAAAGTACGGCTATAATTCCTGTATTCAATCAAGGAAAATCAGGGCTGCTCAAGTAACATCACTTATAAATCAATTTTCAAGTAACAACTGTGGCCTCAGCCTGTGTGGAATTCGCCAACTATGCACACAGGTTCTGACCCCTATGGTAGTTTATGGCCTAGAGGCATTGCTACAGATGGACATGAGATGGCCACAAGTGATTGAAGGGAAATTCTGGCGGAGAATACTTCCCCAATCTATCCCAATGGCGATACTCAGACTGGAAGTTGTAATTTCCTCTTTAAAGTCCATTGTTCTGAAAAGGAGAACAGAACTGTATTTAAGGATGAGTAATAACCCAGAGAATCAGCTTTTGAGAGTTATTTACTCAGAAATCTCTAAAGAAGCAACCAACTGCCACCTGAAAACTACAACTGAAATATATCTGAGGGAAATTTGTTGGACTAATAGAAGTGTTAAATTCACCCATCCCTTAAAAATTGCTCTGTCAAAAAAGGTTGACCTCGGGGATTGGCTTGATAACTACGATCATCTTGGGTCACTTCGTAAATATCAATACATTCATCATATGCTTTACTCGTTTTATCTGAATCTCTGCCCTTCAATTCAGTTTAGACGCTTCATACTCTTGCTGAGGTTGGATAACTTGCCGGTATTGACAAATAGAAACATATATAGTGCTCGACCTTCCTTGGAAAGAGCATGTCGTGCATGCAAAGATGGAGGATCCAAAGAAACTGCAAAACATTTATTGACTAAATGTGTAAACATGATTGATGTGTACCAACCCTGTTATAGTAATCATGTTCACGACATTGATTCTATACGTGAACTTTTAATGTCTGGCTAATTATTGAAAGACTCTTGGACATTTCTATCTGAATACACTTGATATTACAATTTTGAAATCTGCGTAAATAGAAAGTGTTACCAACAATTGCTGGGAAAAGTTCTAAAATTTTAAAACTTTAAATTTTAATTATGATAGTACTTAGAAATATTTTCCTGTTCTCTATTATTATTATTAGGTAGATTTAATTTTGTTCATTTTTCTTTTTCTTCTATTGCTTTTCGAGATATTGCTTGATTATATAGTCAAACAATTTATAATTATGTGTAAAGTTTAAATCTAAACTGTATCACATTATTAATAAATTAAATTAGATAATAGGGGGGTCTTCTATTCTGAGGTGATCCTCGTCGTTCCGTTCAGCGTACTTTGGTAGGTGTTTTGCAATTCCTTTGACATTTGGTGCTCTTTGGAATGATTGTTCCATAGTTAGTTGTGAGGAGTCTATTGATTTTTGTATCTCAACTCTAATTTGCTCTAATTTGAGGTAAGATGTCATGAGCCATACTGAGATCCTTAGTGGTTGGGGTGGCCAGGTTAACAATTGGTTTAGTTAAATCTTTCAATCTTAAATCTTTCAAGGGAACATGAAGGGGGTTAGATATATTAAATTTGGTCCCCTCACTCGCACCCGCAACAGCCATAGTGGAAATCAAGGCATTCAATGGAGAGTAGTTTTTAGGACCGCTTGCTTTGGAAGCAGAAACCTTTCGCTTTTTTTGAGCAAGCTGTTAGTATTTATTAAGTACAACGTTGCTGACGCGAGTTGGAGGCACATAAGCAGGTAGTACGCGTTTAACAAATTGTTTGACACTGGTTTTTGCATGAGTGGGTGCATTATTTAGATTTCTTTTTTTTTCTCACACAGATTTCATTTTGATTTGACATATTGAGCAATGTAGTGGAATTAGATGGTGACTTATTGATTGTGTTCACTGCTGTAATTTCAGGAAGCTTTAAGGCTAATTCTTCTCCATTGGACACAGGCACTTATAGGCAGATTAGAAGCAGCCAAATCCATGCAGTCTAAGGTACCAGACACCACGGGACGAATTATTGATGGAAACGTGGGTAAACCACTTAGAGCAGGCAAGCACGTGTTTTTCAAATTAATCAGCCTGCGTGGGTGCGAATATATCAAACATGATGTATCAATATTAGTTGACTGACGCTCGCCGATAGCTTCATGCCTTCTATCAAAGCTATTCATCCATGTGATGATGTTGTCAATATGTTCCTAACTTTTTACAGATCTTGGTTAAAAATGTGGCTCTTATCAAGGTTAGTGCTTTGCACTTTAAAAGCAAGTGTTTCACAGATTCAGTCAGATCTTGTCTTTGGCAGAATCTGCAATATGCCTCAGATGTGTGAATTAGGTGCAGCGGTGTAACCAATCTTGGGATGTCTCTTTCCACTTGTCCAGTAGCCACTCGCTTCTCCTGTGAGTAGTTGTTCGTAAAATTTCAAACAGAGTGAGATGATCACGCATAATGCATTTGTGATAATGTGCTAATGACTTCCATAGTACAATAGATTGTAAGGACTGTAGTCCCAAAGCGTATCTTACTGATGATATAGGGGCACTTTTATGGAGATGAAGTACTTTCGTCCAGCAGTCACCCCCTAAAAGATCCCAGAATGTCCACAATAGATACAAGGCTGTTTCAGGTTTGTATGTTAGAATGGGGGTAACCTTTTGTTGTGTAAAAGGTTATGATCGGGCACATCATAAATTTGCCATACTTCCGTTTTAACTTTAAAGCTTGGGATGATAGATTTATACACATGGATCTTAGAGAGCTCATACACTTGTTCTCGTTGATACTTGTGTTTATCCGAACTCCCAAGTAGTCAAATGAGTTGACGATTTCTAGAGTTTGGTTCCCCATATGCCATGTTTCACTTTGTATTGCCTTGGGCGCTAGTCTGTTGGCTAATCTGGTGTTCAATTTTTTTTTTGCATTGATTCTTAGGCCATTTTCTTTCATGTAAGACTCAAGTGTATTAAGTCTTCACTGCAAGCGTATTGCTGTTTGACCCATGATGACTAGGACATCAGCATATAGGACCCAAGGGATTGCTGTGTCATATATTGTGTGTGGGAATGCTCTAACTGCTTTCTGGCTGACACCCATATCAGATAAACAGATGTTAAATAATGCTGCAGCCAGCAGATATCCCTGTTTCAGACCTCTAAAGGTGTTTATTTGTTCAGAGAAAACTCCATCTTGAGACAATCTTACCTGGAGGTTGATGTATAATAGGCTTTTATTGTATCCACCAGGGCACTAGGGCAGGTCCATGCTCGTATCTTGTCCCACAGTCTTTCCCGACTAACACTATTGAAGGCTTGTATGAGATCGACAAAGGCCATATAAATTCTGGTTCTCGACTTGTTTCGTTTTAAGTTTCAATAGGTGTAGCAGGAAGAGGTTGAGGTTCGTGCCCACACCCTTTACAAAGCCTGATTGTCTGGAGTCTAAACGGCTTGAATGGTTTGCCCAAGCAGGAGGGCACCAAATATCTTTCCCAAGATATCAAGCAGGGTTGGGGCGGTAGTTATGCAGGTCTTCTATGTCTCCTTTTTTAAATATGGGAATGAATAGAGCAGTTTTCCTGGACGCAGGTACCTCTATGCTGGTTAAGATCTAATTAAATAGCAGCACACAGAAGGCGGCCCATGCTTCAGGGTTTTGCTTCAAGATTATATTTGTAAGTCCATCAGGACCCGGGGTATGAGAAGAACATAACTTTTTTATTAATACAGCGACCAAGGATCCTTCAAGGCTTTTTCAATCAAGGAGTGGTTAAGGTTTGGTTGTGCAACAACTTTAGGAAGAGATGCCAATTGAAAGTTGTTTTGCTATCCAGCAGGGTCCATAGATCAGAGGTGTTTTTTGAGCAGATGGCTCTCAGCATTTACTCCACAGCGTATATATGGGCTTTGCTATATAATATCCACATCTTATACTGCTGTTTTCCAAGTCTCTTTGATTTTTCTCTGTCCTCTCCACAGCATTTGTTGAGTTGCTTCATATCAGCTCGATAGATTTTACAGACTTGAACCAGGGTCTTGTCGTACGAGTGTAATTTTACAAAGTTGACTTTCATACCTCTCTTACGACTTTCTCTGAATGTTACTAGGAGGGAAGAACAATCTAAGACCACATTCTTTGAAATTGCCTTCATGTGATAGCTCTCAGTAATGGAGTGAGCCTCTTTGGGATTGAGTCGTAATCTATTCCCACCATAGTAAGCTTGAGTTGGAAGAAAGAGGCACACTGCCGCTTGGGTTTGCAGGCCTCTCCAATTTATTATTAGGAGGTAATGGTCGATGCTTTCAGTTGGGCTGATTATTAGTGTCTATCACAATTTTCATGTTTCTATGTTTCTTGAAACAAAGTAATAATCGAGGTGTGTTTTTTGATCGCCTCAGCATTAGGTAACTTTGGCAGGAACAGCTCCCTTAGTTTGTCCATTCAGCAAAAAAAAGACTCAAGCTCTAAGTTCTCGGGTCCAAAGAGCAGGCCTGACTTTTAGTTTGGCTTTCATGATGATCTTGCCCCACCCGCCTGAACACTGAATGTTTAGCTATCCACAAATAATTATGTGTGGATCTAGTAGTTGGATATGAGAAGCGTCAATTAATGATGTTAAATTGCTGAGAAAATTTGCATCGCCAATCTTGGCTGGGTTCCAGTATAAACTGAACACAACTAATGTTTTCTTGCTAGAAGACACCAACTCTTGCCAGCTAAAGATTAACATTTGGGTAAATGGATTAGGATTCATCTCCCCCACTACTGTTAGGCCTTGAACAAACTTCACTAACATCATAAGGCCAGAATACCGGCGACCAGTAGGGCCTTTTTTAGCTGGATTTAAAAAGACATTATAACACTCACAAATAGGTTTTTCACGATTCCAGGTTTCCTGAAAACACAGAATACCACATGTTCTTAAGCCCTGCTCATCACTGTTGAATACATGGGCAAATCTATGTGTGTTTTAGGATCCAATTCGTAGTGGTCTGGATTCCTGATCTTGTGAATGTTATTTTGTCTGAGAGGTTGCTAGTGACGCTGCGATCCAAGACGAGTCTTCTTGTTGACTTCCGGTCATATGATTCCCATGAGATTCTGCCACCTTTCTTGAATAGATGTCAGTTCCATTAAAGGTTACATTTATTTTTGTCATCATTCTTCCTAGAAATGTATCTTGGTTATTCATATGTAAGTTCTTTGGCTGACTTTTTTTTGTGTTTCATCTTATTTAATTTCTTTTTGTTTGAACTCCTTGATGGTTGGGTCTTTGTTTTGGACTGGATATTGACTTTGCATGGGTGCTGTCATTGTACATTTTAATTTGCCGCTTATTTCAAAGCCCAGTGGTAATAAATCAACGGTCGCATTCAGAAAAGGTGCTCTTATCAGCCTCGAGTTCAGATGTAATATGATCCAATCAAGGTAAGACTCATTTACAAACTGTACTATTCAGATGTCATCGGTCACACTGTCTCGTAGTCTGGACTACAATGAAGGAGTCTTAATACATTTGCTTGGTTTAAGACTAGACCATTTTTAGAATTCAGTAGTCTCTCGATTACCACTGTCATGTGGTCTTGATCTGGTTGAAGATGATGAGATATGGGGCCTCATTACGACCCTGGCGGTAAGGGGTTAACGCCAGCGTTAGCTGCGCCGACCCCTTACCGCCAATTACGAGTTCCCTTAGCGCCATGGCGCTTTTAACACCTGCTTTTAGCAGGTGTTAAAATCCATGGCGCTAAGGGAACATGGAGTTAATTACGCCACCGTAATTTACGGTGGCGTAATTAACGCCTTCCCCACTCCCATTATGCCCTATGGGGCAAAAATGGGAATGGGGAAGGGTAAATGGGGATTGGGGACTTACCGCCCCGCCAAGGTCGGAATGGGGCGGTAAGTCCGCCAACCACCATGGCGTAAACATAGTTTACGCCATGGTGGTAAAGTCACGGCCCAGGCGGTAACTTACCGCCTGGGTCGTAATGAGGCGGTTTCTGATATTCAATTTAGTATCAGTTCCGAGGACTCTTCTGGACTGAAAGTTCTGAGGGGAGTGCTTTCCATGACAGAGCTTCTCTTTTTTCTTTCAGGGACTGAAAAGGAATCTCGGTTTTCGCTTGGGACTTCTGAACTCGCTCTTGCACAAGTAGGAGAGATGATTCTGTTCCTCTCCTCAACGTGTTGGGAATGACAAAACATATACTTGCATGAGAGACTACCAGGTCTTCTCTATCGCTTAGGTTCTGGAACTCTTCATTGGAGTGTACCATCAGGTCTGTCAACGCCAAGAGGTCAGAAACGTCTCCAATTTGAAGATGTTCAGAGCTAATCACCTTATTAGCTGGGGTTTCTAATTCCTCACATTGATTGGATCGTAGGTGCTTAATATTATTTGCTGTCTTGGTCTCAACTTCATTATGTAATTTCTACTATGTATAACCACTACTTGTAATCATGTGTAACCTGTAAAGTTTAAAGTATCCTTGAACAACGCGCCCGGTTACCCTCGGGTCTGGCGCGCGCTATAAATAATAAACTCAAACTCAAACTCAAACTCATTAAATAAGGGTGGGTCGTTATTGGATCTTAGCGGTGCGGTCAAGTTTCCCAAAAAGGCCCATGATCCATTTGACTTTGTTTTGTTTGAAACTTTAAGATTTTTTGACTTTTTTCCATGTTTTGCTTCTGCTCTCTTTGAACATCTTTCCCCAGGTCCGGATGGAGCACTGAGTTTGAAGTTGGAATGATCATTTCTTGTGCCAGCACGCAATCATTAATTTCGACTGTTATAGAGATGTTCTCCTCACTCTAGGTTATGATGTGTACACTCTCTATTTCTTCATTTAACCGATGTGCATACTGCTGCAGTCACTCCAAAAGGAGACTCTGGGCCTCATTATGACTTGTGCGGAATGTGTTTAACGGTGCCGGTAATGGTGCCGGCGCCGTTAAACCCATTCCGTACAATTACGAGGTCCCCTCGCGGGACCCGCTCTGGATTTCTGGTTTTCCAGATGTCCATAGCGGGTCCCGCGAGGGTACCAGGGAGCTAACAACGGGCCCATTCGTAATGGGCCCGTTGTTAGCTCCCTCCCCATTCCCATTGAGCCCTATGAGGGCTCAAATGGGAATGGGGAAGGACCGGGCCCTGGTTCCCTGAAGGAGGAAATACCGGGCCCTCCATACTCGGAATGGCCCGGTATTTCCCCATTCAGGGAACCTGGACCCAGACACGATTTTGGATGCAGCCATGCCCTTATTAAGGGCATGGCTACCTCCAAAGTCGTAATGAGGCCCTCTGCGTTTCTTTGGGTTTTTGAGGCATTTCAGTTTCTGGTAATTGTTTGTGATGAGGGGTCAGAGTCTGAGTGCAAATCTTTCTTGTGTAAAGATATGAGCCATTTCACTGACTCTGGAATAGCAGCCATCATGATGGTTTTGTCGCTCTCCTCACTTCGTGCTACATCGTATAGTCTTCGCTGCCACTGCACTGACAGTTCTTCTTCTTTGTCGAGTCGTCTGTGTACTTCTGTTTGAGAGATTCAAGAAATATTAATTTGGTATGCGTCATAGCCAGGAGAGTGGCTTGATCTTTGATAGTATCATTCATGCTTTCAAATAATTTTGTGAACGGGTTCAATGCTATTGTTAAGGCAGACATTATGTTGGTTTGGATTTGAGCCTAAGTTATATCTGATATTTTGGCAGTGGTGGACAGTTGAGGTTAGGCGCCTTGACGGGAAATAGGGTGTGTTATGGGGCTGCAAATGGCAGCAGGTTGTAGTCACCCTGCCAAGATGCCTACGTCAATGGAAATGTTAAGAAGGGGTTTTCTACCATTAATTGCGTGCACAAACACGGTTATTAAAGCTCATTGAGCATTATTTAATGCAGATCAAAAACAGCCAAAAACAGCCGACACGTATTTCGAGCTTCAACGCTCTTTTTCCAGGCTTGTGGGAGCTTGAAACGGGAAACTATGAAGTAATATTCACCGGCTCCACTATATTGTTGCAGTTGCAATTAACCACCTGCACGTAGTGAGAAGGACCGTGCAGAAACGCTGTGGTTAATTGCAACTGCAACAATATAGTGGAGCCGGTGAATGCACCTAGTATATATTTTTTCTAATCGTATTACTTCATAGTTTCCCGTTCATTTGCTGACTCACTTAATTATTTTTTAATAACAGTTATATCTCGCGTGCTGTTACGTTAGAGTGTTGGATCTCTAAATTAATAGGGTTTACTTTGTTTATTAAGGGGATGTTCATGTGGTCTACAGAATGACTGTATGTGGCAAATTGCTGATATTCAGGGGAGTCAGGTCGTGTGAACAGATTGTCTAAAAACGCACAATCTTCTTCTATATATGATGACGTGTTTTGTGAAATAACCAGCGTTCTCTCTACATGTTTTGGGCCCGGGTCTGGGAGCAATCCTCCTACAAAACCTGACATGATTGTGCTCAACTGGACAGAGGCCATGTTATGTTCTACTAAATGTCCATCACTGAGCTTTCTCGACAATGGATTGGTCCAAGGACTCTGTGCACGTGTATTCTTTGATGTATAAAAATGAAAGATAAGGCCACACGTTTCTGGTAGTTTATCATGTATTTTAGTCACTTCTGTGGATTCAATAGTTATAATATCATTGTGACCAGTTCTCGCCGGCTCGGAGGCCGTTTGAGCTACCGCCGGCATTTGTAAGGTGCTTCTACCTCGTCAAATAACTCGAGTCTTAAGCATGATGCTAGTTGCTCGTGATTGCTCATAGTTAAATTAGGCAGGACGATTACAATTGCTAGTTCTGTCCCAATGGCACTTTTACAATGATTTGTGAATCATTTCCATGACAGAGAGGGGATAGGGCAGAAAGCGGGATGCTCACCTGGCTCGTCATGAATGCTGGAGATGCTGATAACAGACTGTCTTGCAGTTTGCCTTGTGGGCAAGTGTGTGGCCCACTTTTCATCATCACTCGTTGCTCTCTCACTTCTCTTACTAATGATCTTCACTGCCAGTTCCAACACAGAGAAGCGGATTCGCTGAGAAGTTGAGAGAGAAGGGAACTGTTGCTGTTAACGTTGTCTCCCTTGTTTCCCTCTCTTGCCGAGACTGCATGGACTGCTTGACTACACGTGCTCCATGCTCTGTTGGGTTTTCAAGTTGAGGCACTCCGCTCCAAAAAAAATACTGAAGACAGACTAGCGGGCACAAGCGTCTGCAGGGACTACTTGATTCTGTGTGAATATATGTTTCTTTATTTGCAAGTGGGATGGCACAGCTGTGTTCACACCAATCTCCCCCAGTCTCCAGTGGCGTCACTAGGGGCCAAAAATACAACATGGTGGAGTGGGTGGTGGCACACCAAATAAGGGTCAACAGGCCAAACTAGTTTAAGTATACTATATTTTACTAATCTGATTAAAAACATGTGTCATTAAACATGTTCAGAGTAGGTTTAATGCAATTATGTTTTTGCATCAAGTAAATATACATCCTACACTTTCAGTAGAAACAGGTTATTAAACAAACTTATTTCTTGGAATATTCGGTTGCAGATCGTCCAACTACTGGCAGTGCTTCATACTGGCACCTCTTTGAGAGTCAGATTGACTAGGGAAGGGGATGTGTCAGCTTTTGTGCCCACTTTTGTTGGGCTGAATCAGAGTTGTGTCATGGCCCCCTCTCTATTTAGTCTATACACCTCTGAAATTGACACACTTTGGGCATAGGGTGTCACTTGTGCAATCAAACTGGGGTCTCTAAAATTGAACTGGTCGGCTTTTTCAGACAACCTTATTCCATTTGACAAAACCTTGATTGAACAACAGAGGAAATTAAACCTCTTCTTTAATTACGCCATGGATAATAGCCTAGTGGCGAATGATATGATATGATATGACATTTATAACGCGCCTATACACAAGGGTTTCAAGGCGCGACGAGGCAAGGGGGGGGGACAAAGGGAGAACAGACAATGATCCTACTAGGCCAGGTGTCATTCAGATCGCGCAAGTGCATGGGAAGGGGGGAAAAGAAAAGTGTGCAGGGGGAAGGGAGAGAGGAAAGTGCAGTACATGGGAAGTTGAATAAATAAGACGCATACAACAGCCAGCTAGTGGCAAGTGCAAGGAAGTGCAGACATAAGTGCTTGTAGGGGGGACTGAAGGGATACAGAAAAACGGTCCCAAAGTGCAGGGGTTGCCAGGGAGGCAGTGCAGGTGGGTAATTGAGGGGCCCTGGGCCAGAGATCAGAAAGGGTGGTCAGGTAACCAGTGCAATTACAGTCAGGAATTCAGCAAGGGAGGGGAGGAGAGAAAGCAGAAGCAAAGAGGAAGGTTTTGAGGTGTTTCCGGAACTGGAGATGGTTCTCCTCGAGTTTCAGGGAGGCAGGAAGGCTGTTCCAGAGAGAGGCCCCTGCTGAAGAGAGTGATCTGCCACCAACTCATTGCTTGGAGAAGCGACTGACCCTAAGGGAGTTGGAGGCAGATGAGCGAAGGCCTCGAGAAGGAAGATATTTAGGAAGAGAGAGTTGAAGGTATTGTGGCCCCAGACCCCAGAAGGCCTTGTGTACAATGCAGAGGGTTTTGAACTTAATGCTCGCAGCCACTGGGAGCAAGTGCAGAGATTTCAGTCCTGGAGAGATACGATCCCTGGGCTTGAGGCCAAGGACAAGTCTCGCAGTCCTGTTCTGGATAAGTTGCAGAGAGTGGAGGCAGGCAGATTTAGATAGATGCTGTTACAGTAGTCCAGCTTAGAGAGGACCAGGGCTCTGGAGACAGTGAGCTACTGGGGGAAGGAGTGGAAAGGAAGAATACCTCTGAGGAGGTGCAGCTGGTAGTGTGACTTCTTAGAGACCTCAGAGATATGAGGGAGAAGGAGAGTGCAGAGTCGAAGATGACCCCGAGGTTTTTAGCCTTGCAGGTGGGAGTGGAAGCAATGTAATGGAAGCAAATCTATGGTATAATGTTTACTACAAAGAAACGGCCTAAAACATTCAACTGGAAGGTTGGTAGTCATCCAATGGAAAGGGTTCTGTCAATGGGATATTTGGGCTACGATCTGTCCAATACATCTTCAAATGTTGTCTGGAGAGCCATCTTAAGAGGCAGCTCTGAACCTCTGCTCTCCCAAATGAAAAGGATTCACACACAATTGTGCAAGTACTCTCTTCTGCCTCTTATCAGATTTTATCTGTCCAAGGTCGAACCAACGATACTTTAAGGACTAGATATTCATCTTACCGACATAGGCCCTAAATAAAGGCACCAGGTACTGGGAGAAAGGTGGAAACTACTACCTTGGTTCTTTCGTAGACTTGTTCACAGTTTTCAGTTTCACGCTGTACATCCCAGTGGTGGCTGGTGAATGTTTGAATTGGAGGACATACATATTTCCCCAAAATATGCCAGTGTGGGGGAGCGTGGTGAGAGAGCCCGAGCCAATTAAGAGGTGTTGGGGGCTTCCCACCCAGAGAATTATTTCAAAATAATGGCTTAAAATGGTGCCAACATTGGATAAAATGCCAAACAGTCTGCTATTGGTTTTTTTTACTGTTATGCATGAAAAAATCCAATAGTTGTAAATCATCAACAGTGCAGAGGAGCCTTTCACCAAGACATTTTCAGGTTGCTTTTGCCCACACTATATGCCAGTATAAAAACATGTTCATGCTGGCTGTGCCCATACATTTCCATGCTGGTTTTACTAATATATGCCAGTATTTCCATTAAAGCACATATTCATGTTTGTTTTGCGCATAATTCCAGTAATGATACTATGTGAAATCATCCATGCTTGTTCTGCGAAAATATGGCAGTATACCCCCGTATGAAAATGCTCCAGTTGGATTTACCATTAAAAATGCCCTGCCACAGTAGGAAAATAAGTCCACACTGGTTGCATTAAAATGTGATTCTAGCTATATAATAAAACGCATCATGCTTGCATTATATTTGTATTTGTATTTATTAAACTTTTATATAGCGCTTTACTCCAAAGCGCTTTACATACAACAACAATAATACATTAGAAGCAATAAAACAAGGTTCATGAGTCAAATAAACAAGAACAGTAAGTAGAACAGTTTGCCAGTTCATTAGATAGAAACGATGGAGGAAGAAACAGGGGAAGAAGCAGAGAAGGGGAGTCAGAAGGGAGATTGAAGAAGGTGGGATTTTTAAGGAGTAGCAGAAGAAGGGTATGAAGAGATAGAACGGATAGGGTGAGGCAAGGTGTTCCAGTAAAGTGGGCCAAGGAGCTGAAAGGATCGGAAGCGAGAAGGGGCGCAAGGAGAGGGTGAGACAGAGAGAAGGAAGAGGTCTGCAGAACGGAGGGGGCGAGGAGGAGAGTAGAAAGAAAGAAGGGAGGAGAGATAGGGGGCAAGGTTGTGAAGAGATTTAAAGGCAAGACAGAGGAAGATGAATTTTAGTTGCGAATGAAAGGAAAGCCAGCCAAGTGAGGAGAGCGAGGAGGAGATGGAGTCATAGGGAGAGAGGGAATAGAGAGTGCAGATAGAAGAGTAGTAGAGGCATTTGAGGGTGGCAAGATGAGAGGCAGGGAAGCCAAAAAGAAGAGTTGAACAGTAGAAGAGATGGGAAAAGATAAGGGAGGAAATTACGAGTTTGGCAGCGTGGAAGGTGAGGGAGGATCGGATTTTACGAACATTATAAAGATGGTAGCGACAGGCGTGGGAGGTAAGAGAGATATGTTGAGTAAAGGAGAGGTTAGAGTCAAAGTGGAGACCGAGATTGAGGGCAGAGTAGGGGAGATGAGTAGGGGGAAAGAGGATGGAAGGAGGAGAAGAGCGGGAGGGAGAGTGTTAGCAGGAAGGAATAGAATTTCGGTTTGGCTGAGTTTAAGGTGAGAAAGTGGGAAGGCATCCAAGTTTTGATAGCAGTGAGGCAGGAAGAGAGTTTGAGATGAATGTCAGGAGAGAAGGAAGAGAAGGGCAGGAAGAGCTGGTTGTCACCGGCATAAAAGTGATGAGAGATGCCGAAGGAAAAGATGATGGGGGCAAGAAGTGAGGTGTAAAGTGAGAAGAGGAAAGGGCCAAGTATGGAGCCTTGGGGAACACTGTAGTCGAGGAAGCGAGTAGGGGAGGAGTGGCCACCCCAGGAGATGGAGAAGGAGCGATTGGAGAGGTAGAAGGAGAACCAGTTGAGAACGGAACCTTCGAGACCAAATGAGGATAGAGTATCAAGGAGTAAGTGGTGATTGATCAAAGGCTGCAGAGAGGTCCAGGAGAACGAGAACAGAAGAGTGTTTGGAAAAGCGAGCAGTGAGAAGCGAATTAAGAAAAGAGGTGAGAGCTGTTTCGGTGGAATGATTAGGGCGAAAACCAGATTGAGTGGAGGGGAGGAATTTTGAGATAAAAGCTGAGATTTTTGAGCAGACAAGTTGTTCAAGGAGCTTAGAGAGGAAAGATAAAAGAGAGATGGGGTGAAAGTTGGAAGCCAAGAGAGGGTTAGCACAGGGTTTCTTCAGGATGGGGATGATAGTGGCGTGCTTCAAGGCAGTAGGAAAGGTGGTAGTGGAGAGACATATATTGACGAAAGAGGTGAGGTAAGGTAAGGTATGAAAAGTGTAGATTTTGAGAATAAGAGGAGTGGGTAGAGGGTCAGAAGGGGCAGCAGTAGGATGAGTTTTGGACAAGAGAAGGAAAATGTCAGCATTTGAGAAAGGGGTGAATTTCGACATGAAGAAAAAAGGGGTAGAGTGAGAAGGAGAGTGGGGAGAGTAAGAGGGGGAGAGTAGAATGTTTTGGCGTAAGGTAAGTATTTTAGAGGAAAGAAGTCGGCAAAGTCAGAGGGAGAGATAGGAGAGGTGGTTGAGTGGTCGGGGTGAGAGGGGAGAGAAGATGAATTAGTGTTTGGAAGATTCATCTGGGATGAGAGGCTTGAGAGTGGAGAAGGTTAGAGAAGTAGGAACGTTTGGCTGAACTGATACAGGAGTCATAGAGGGAGTGATAGGAGAAGTAGGAGGCCTGGTTGGCTGGTGAATGATGTTTAAGCCAGCGTCTTTCAAGGCGTCAGAGAAGACGACGCATTGACAGAAGGTGAGAGGAAAGCCAGGGTTGGGCGGGCTTGCGAGAGGGATAGAAGGGGGAGAGAGGGTATAGTTGGTCTAGGCTAGAAGAGAGAGAAGAGGATAGAGAAGATAGAGCATCATTAGCAGAGAGAGACGAAAACTGAGAGTGAGGGAAGAGGGAAGAGGAGCAGGTTTCACAGAAGTGAGAAGGGTTGAAATTGCAGAGGTCTCATCGGGAGAAAGAGATAGATGATGAGGGGGGAGGGACATGAGAAATGGCAGAGTGAGGGAGAAGGATAATAGAACTAGGTCAGAAAGATAGGTGGGAAGGGTAGGGACTGAGAGTGTAGGAGAAGATGAAGATACGATCGAGAGTGGAGCCAGAGGAGTGAGTAGTTGAGGTAGGAAGGGGGGTAAGAAGATAGGAGTCGAGTACAGAAAAAAGAAGGGAGGGTTGCAGGGAGGGGGATAGTCACCAAGAACGGTTAGGGGTGAAGGGGTAGTGGATTCAAAGGAAGGGAAGAAAGGAAGAGGAGTGGGACAATGGGAAGACAGATATTTGGGATGATAGAGAAGACCAAGACCGCCTCCACGGCCAGAGGAGCGAGAGACATGAGTAAAAGAGGAGGAGGAGGAAGTGAGAGAAGCAGGTACAGAGGAGTTAAAGGGAGGGATACAGGTTTCCGTAATGCATAGAAAATGAAGATTTAGAGGAAGAAACATGCTCAGTCTTGTTGCAGAGCGATCTTGCATACCAGAGGGCAAGATCATAGCCCTTTTCAACATAGCCCTCTGCATACCAGAGGGCTATGTTGAAAATGTTGGAGGGATAAACGATAGGGGGCAGATGAGGTTGGGGCGGAGAGGTTGGGAAGGGGGATAATTGGTCAAAAGAGGGTGGAAGGGGGAGGAGGGGTAGAATGGGGAGATGGCCATGATAATGAAAAGGAGGGATAAGAGGAGGGGCCTAGTAGTGGAATAGGGGGCGGGGAGAGAAAGCAGAGAATGAGAGGGTGGAGGGAAGAGAAAGTTGGGAGTTTTCATGCCTGAATGAGCAGTTCGAGCAGGTGGAGGCGTGGTAGAAGAGTAGGGGTAAAATGCAGGAATCAGTGTAAAACAGATTTGACAGGAGGATCCAGATGGGTACAGCTGAGATAAAGGAGGGTGGGGAGTGGGAATAGGAGAAGAGGGCACAGAGGAAAGGCCAGTGAGCGTAGGTCGATATTTGATTAGTCAGTGTAATTGATAGTTTAAGTGAAGAGGGGCAGAGCGGGAGAGGCAGGTGGGAGGGGGTAGCCAGGAAGGGAGCAGGAAGAGAATGTACAGGATTATTGTTGAGAGTTAGGTGATGAATTTGGGATGAGATGGGCACATGGCATACAATAGGCGGAGAGGGAAGAGTAGGTGCGGGGGGCTTCCAGGGCAGAGACAGCTGGGGGAAGGGGAAGAAAGCCGAGGTTGGGAGCAACCCGGGAGGTATTAATGGGTGTTAGGAGGATGAGCAGGGGCAAATGGATAGGGGAGCTGCTGCAGACAGTGACTCTGAAGAGGAGTTAGAACACAGTGGTGCATGTCCTGACTACGCAGTGTACAGGCCGTGCGGAAGAAAGACAGTAGATCCGAGTGTGGAACAGGTGGGGTGCACCTACATGAGGAATGCGGGCAGGAGGCACTCAGGCAGAAAGGGAGGTGGTTGGGTTCACGACTGCCTGGGAAGCAGGCAGGAGATGTAATGTCAAATATGATGCTGAGAGGGTGCACCACGAGACTGCAAGCAAGCAGGAGACACACAGTTAGTTAGGGCCTAGGAAGAGCCGGCTGAAGTAGAGCGCAGGTTGAAAAGAAGTTGCTGGGCTTGGTGCGGGTTGAAGGGAGAAGCACTAGGCAGTGTGCATGCTGGAGCCACACAGTCAGGAACAGCCAAGGAAGAGACGCTTGAAGTCCAGCACAGGAAGAGGAGACTTTGCCGGACTATGTGCAGGTTGAGAATGCAGCACTAGGCAGTGTGCTTGCAGGAGCAACACAGTCAGGAGTAGCTCAGGAAGAGCCGGTTAATGTCGAGCACAAGAAGAGGAATATTTGTCAGATTATGTGCAGGGTGGTAGGAAAGGCACAGAAGTAGGCAGGGTACTCAGGTAGGATGCAGACAAATGGCACGCCGACCTGTCCGGAGCAAGACTGGAGGTATGCTCACAGAGGCACTGGACGCTGGGACACCACCAGCACAAGAGCCGAGGAGGAGGAGGCTAAGCTGCACAGTCAGAGCACAGATAAATCCGATCGGACAGGCTTGTTAGAAAGAACAGGAGCAGGCAAGGTACATACAGACACCAGAGGAGGTGGATGACACGCTGACAGGGCCGGAGCGGGGCTGAGGGTGCATAACACTGGGGCCCAGGTGAGCCAACAGGTCCCGAGCGGGGATAAACGTGCGTTCATCGAGGTACTGAACATGGGCCCGCCCACAACACAGGAGCTTTGGAGGAGGAGGCCATGCTGCCCAGACGGTGATCCGATCCAGCGGGTGCAGCAGGGGCTCGAGGGAGCCAAAAGCATGGAGACTCAGGAAGGTGAGTCGCAGAAGGATCTTGTGCGGGCAAGTTGTAGGATAGAGCAGTGGAACACAAGCAGGCTCTGCCGCGTCGGAATTAGAGAAGGTTGGAGGCCATGATGGCACATATGCGGTTGAGAACCGTGAGATGTGTTCGTGTAAAAAGGGAGAGCGGTTCCTGAGGAAACAAGGTCCAGAGGTGCTAGGCGAGTTAGAGACCAGAAACTTTCAGAGAGGGCTCAGTAAATTGTTGTAAATATTGATCTATCTTCTTTAGTTTGAGTCAGCCTGTGGAAGGAGACCCTGGATCAGGCTTCTGTGCTTCTGCGCCCCCTGGTGGTATTATGAAAGATACCCAATACAAGATATCATGCGACAGTGAGAAATATCTAGACTGGCTAATATGCAGGTCTAGCAACGTAATACCACTTATCATGCTTGCTTTATCGAAGACCCACAATACAAAATGTCATGCCACAGAAAGTATTGACTTGGTGCATTAAAATGTCAGTTTAGCTACATAATAACACTTACCATGTTTGCTTTATCATAGATGCCCAATAAAAAAAGCCATGTCTGCCCTATGGTTCCCCCAGTGCCTTGCACACACACAATGTGATTATGTGTATATGCAAGGTGCTGGGGAGGCCCAAGGAGTAGGCATGGTATTTTTTACTAGGCATCTATCATACATGGCTAGTCAAAAAAAATACCATGCCTTCCCCCTTGGGCCTCCCCAGCGCCTCACACGGGGAGCCAATTTTGGCTGATGCACAACCCTCCTCCTGCCAAAATAATCTCCATGTCCCAGTACAAACACACATGCACACACATTCACACACAGCATGCAGTCGCTCATTCACATGCACTCCCCCTTCATCATACATTCACTTATTACACACAACACAAGCATACACACATATATAAACATATTTAAATTAACATACATTCTGCCCTTGTCCTGATGTTCCCTCCCAGTGCTCCAGCTTCAGCATAGTATGAATAGGAAGTAGGAAGCAAAGAGCTTTTCCTGGCTCGTGGACATGCGTGCAAGAGCTGGAGCACTGATGACAAAGTGGCCTGCTCTGTTTGTATGTGCGAGGACGCACAATATCACTTCCCATCGCACATACAAACATGCAGTTCCTCAGCTAGCATCCCCAATGGGGCCATAGAATGGTGGGTAAGCAAAACGCCCCCGGCTTTGCATGGCTCATTGATATGCAAGGCTGGGGAACAGAACTGTCTAACAGAAACCATGTTTTCCTTTAACAGTTCAAGCCAGCAGAGGAGTGCTTCCTCAGCTGCAGAAGGCAGCTGTGGAGTGCTCATTGTTTACACTGGGCTGGCTTCTTGTTTCCTCCATAATGGGTGAGGGTGCCCGTGGGTCGGAACCCCTCGTCCATTATGGAGAAGCCGCCACTGGTACACTGTTAATTAATTCATGCACAGGGTCAGTGTAGCTGGAGATTAAATACTGTTGACTTTGAAGTCATGTACATGAACTGCACTGTTGTTGATGCAGCGATTTTTAATACATTAAGGGATCCATAGACATGTCCTGCAGTAGTAGGCTACCAGGGTATCTCTGCAAGTTGAGTGACTTTTGCTAAAATGTTATATATTTAAAACTGGCTGTAAATCTTATGACTTTTTGCAGTTCCTTTAAAATAAAAATGCTACAAAATGTGTTTGGCCAATGGATTGATTGGGGTGGTACTTTGCTTATATTCTGTGTATGGGTGGGGTTGGGGGAATTTCTGTCCCATAGTGAAAAATAAAAGCTGGGCCCTATGAACCCACAGTTTAATTTCGGAATAACTGCTGTCAGCACAATAGAAGCATATGTTCCATAAGCTTCATCAAATCACCAATTTTGATGTCGCTGACTCATTTGGCTTCGACCCATCCGGAACAGTGATCCACCATCATTATCAGAATCCTCTTCTCTCTCCCTAATCTATTGTACGGTCCTACATTGTCAATGCCCAATGGTTACCATGCTTCTTCCGGTTTGGGCACTAGACTAGATTCTGTGAATCTCTGTGAATCTTGAAACTTTTGTCAGCGTTCTGGCATAGCCAATAGTTCCTCACAAACCTCTCTTCCATCAAATTCATATACCGCTGAGCATAGAAGAGCTATAAATAGTTTATGGTCAGCTGAAATGTCATCATAGGCTGCTACTGATTTTGCTGAGAAATAATGATCTCTCTTCAGTTGGAGGTGAAGCAATCTCTTCATTCTCTGGTGTGTATCCATCTTTGGAAAATCTTCAATATGGAGATCACTTTGGGGAATCACAACTGCAGGGATATGTATGACTACTATAGAGCATATTCTCCCCCAATGTTTAGGCAACTTCGCCATAATGCATTGGTATTTCTCTTGCAATAAATGTTCTAGCTGTGATAATGGCATAAGGGATGAGAGAATACACGTAACGGCTTTCATCTGACGTTCTCCAAACCTCCTTCATGTGCTGACACCACATGTTGTTCTTTAAATGGGCTGAATTATCAAGATATGCATTTATATCCTCATGATCATCCTCAGCATCTCTTTTGAGTCGGATGATCTGTTTGGAAATAGCAGGGAAAATATTACTTTCTTTTGTTAGGGAGAAAAAGAGATGTCTCATTGTTCAACACATCCTGTGCATTGTTAATCATTATTTGGAAAAATGTCATGATGATAATGTAGAAAAGACAAATCATTGTACACAATGAGGTCAAAAGAAGTATTCCAAGGAAACGTATCGGTCTTCTTGCTGGCAGTGATTCTCTTATACCTTGGAAAGCTCCCATTCTTTAATTCAACTTATAATTTTGTCACTTTTATTAATCACATCTTTTTATATCAGAAATGATAAAATGATCGAAATAATGATGCTGATTTCCAAAGAATGTTATAACATCAACATGTCGTCTTACTAAAGCTGGGTATGTAAGTGAAAACAGCATACAGGCATGTGTGCAACGTTATTGTTATTGGTAACATAAAATATCATGCGCTTTTCTTCTTTATATTTGATCACCAACTCATATTGTTTCTTGTGCCTATCTAGAATAGTTCTGGAACTCCTGCAAAAGTTATTTGTTCTTTGCCTTTAGACTTGGGATTTTTTTTAACTTTCAAAGTGTCTTTATTTCGGTAAATCTTTATTTTGGCTCTCGGTAGCCGATCTCATCATCATCTGTGGAGCTTCTGCCCTTGTTTCACTGTCAATGGGTGCCAGAGGGGTAGTGGTCGCTTGTTTATAAGGCTTATGTCTTTCAGATGCAGTGAGGCTCACCTTCCTACAAGTTTCACTGCTGTAGAAGTGTCCCCCTGTACTAGGTACAGTCCTTCAGAACGGGGCTTGTTCCAAGTGCGTACAAAGCTACTTACAAGCACTTGGTCCCCTGGATACGCACTAAGCTGTTTTAGTAAATCACTGGGATCAACTGTTTGGCTGTCTTCTTTGTTCTTCTTCGAACCTTTCCTCTGATTTTTGATCTGTTGGGAAATAAAAGATGCACTAGCGGTCATATTTGTTAAATAGTCAGGCATCTCATCACCTAATGGTTTTGCTACACTGTGGGCATCGGATTCTATTCGAGTGGGAGGAGCAAGAGGTACTCTCATGCAGCAGTCACCAACACATGAGGAGTCGGGTGGTGATCTGAGCAAGGCTGGTTTACAAGTGCAAATAATGCAAGGGGGAGACAATGAAGCCATCCCTTCTTCAAAGTCATCTTAATTCTGGCTATCCTTTCTTTGAGAAGTCCATTTAATCTTTTGCATGTACCATTCGCCTGTGGTTGATAGGCAATAATGGGCCTCATTTTGTAAATTAGAAATTTGAACAGGTCACTCTTTTATTATGTATAAGACAAAACGTATGTCTTATACATAATAAAAGTGACCTGTTCAAATTTCTAATTTACAAAATGAGGCCCATTATTAGACTGCAGGACTTCACACACACACTAGCTAAGAAACACCTAACGTACGAGAAACTTAGCAGCACATTTGGCATTGGGGTGCGTACATGAACCTGCCTCAATCCATCTGGAAAAGGTACTACTAGCATATACCTATATCCATTACATGTTTGTATCATATCCACATAATCTATATGTAGATGCTGAAAGGGACCATTGGGTCTGCGGATTGCTACTCTCACTATTCTCAAGGTGTGCCCGGCTGTGAACTTCTGGAATACAATGCAGTTCAGAATAAACGGTGCCACATATGCTAATACATTTGGGGAGAAACAGCAATTTCTGCAATTGTGGCATCAAGACTCTCTCAAGTTATGAGCGTGGGGTAGTGAGGCTGCTCCAGCGCCACCTTTAATAATGCTAGGGGCATAATTGGCTTTCCAATGCTGTACTGTCTGCATAAAGGTTCAGTGGGGATAGAGAGCAGCCCTGTCTCTTCCATAAATCCTGCTCTTCTTGTGGCACTAGACCTTGTAACTCAATTAGCTGTACAATGGATAACATATTAACTTCCTGCACCATCATACATCATCCTGACATTTGATTCAAACTTCCAAAATATGCTGCCCTTTTGGCTTCAACATCTGCAGCTTTGTTTCAATGAGAAATCATGTCTGCCCCTTTAGTATGGGCTGCACACTTCACCACGGCGATAGCCAATGGGAACTTTAGTGCCTCAATGAGTTTACCCAATAGAGAAGCATGTTCCACTAGTGTGCCTTCTGGGCAGAGGAACCCCTCCTTTCCCAGTGTGACAATCCTGTGTGGATGGTTGAGGTCACATAGTCGTAAACAGAGCAAAATCTTACTTCCTCATCCTCATATCTCAGGAGTATGGCAATAGGCGCCACTAATTCTGCAGCCTGTGCTCAACTATCTGAATGTAGTCTCTAACTTGTCACCACTTCAAATTCACCACTCCTGTTTTGCTTCACTACGGCTGTTCCCGTATGCCTTCTCCCTTCGTTTTGGGCAATTTTTGAACAACCATCAATAAATGGGATCCCCCCCCGCTCCAAGAGCATTTTCTATCAAATGGGGAATATCATCATAGAATTCAGTATATGTTGTTCAGTCATGTACATAGTTCTCCTTCCCCACTAGTTCTGCTAAGAACATTGATGGATTCACTACTCTACATACAGCAATTTTGATCGTTGAGTTCAAAATAATAACCTCATATCCTGATG
The DNA here is from genome assembly GCF_040938575.1 of Ambystoma mexicanum. Taxonomy (NCBI): domain Eukaryota; kingdom Metazoa; phylum Chordata; class Amphibia; order Caudata; family Ambystomatidae; genus Ambystoma; species Ambystoma mexicanum. The sequence goes on along the minus strand of NC_090935.1, from coordinate 72,476,238 downwards.
CTCTTTGTGTAGTCAATGTACTTTTAGATTTCTCTAAAATGGCAAATAAGGAATGCTCGACAAATAACGTCATTGAGCACCCAATGGTAATACTTGTAGCCTTTTCAATCGTGAAAGTTGCAGCAGCTTGTTCGCAAGGATAATGCTATTTTATTACTGGTTCTAAAATCCCACTATAATAAACTAATGGTGTATGTCCATGTCCTAGTTACGTCTTCTGTGTGAGGACTGCTGTCATTATTTTGCCATTTGCGTGTAAGCATAGATAAAACTCTTCATTTTAGTCTGAAATTCCTAACACAACACATCCTTGCTGTGCACAGCCGTGGAGAGGCATTCCCTGATGCCCTTGATCATCAAAATCTGAAACATTATGAAGGTGAGCACTGCTGAGGTACACAAGGTGCATTTATTTACCATGGGCCTCGTTCTCTTAGAGATGGGGCATCCTCAGTAGCCCGGCCTACAGTGTCCATGATTGGCCCTCATTTACTACATCTAGACAATCCAGGAGACGGCAGGTTGAGCTGGCCCCCAGTGCAAAACCCCACAACTAAGGCCCCTGTCTGGGCCGGGGCGGGCCTCCCACCTCCATACCAAACCAATCCCTGCTCCAATCACCCATGACTCTCACCCCCTGAGCTCTGCTAAGCTGCTGTTCCCTACTTGAGGCATACTAATTAGCCTCCATTCCTACATCTCTGTGCAATCCAGCGACAGCGACTGCTCTGCACAGTTATCCACCCCCAGCTCCCATGTAGTCCGGTTGTGAACTTGTGCAATGCCATCTGTGACCACCCTCCTACTGCAGCATCTCCTATGGTCCATCTGGCACCTCCACTCATTTTGATCCCCACCCCTTGCTAATGCTGGTCTCCTCCTTCCTGGTGTCACTGTCTCCATTCCGCGGCACAGGACTTTGCCTCACACTAGCTCCTATCTTTCTCCCTCTCCTGTGGATATGCTCTCTCTCGTTCCTTTTCCTTCTTGTCCCGTTCCTCTTTTTCTTCTCTTTCTCTAACGCCATCAATGCCCTTTTCGTGTACTGTTGTTACTTCCTTGGCTTTGTCCTTTGCTTATTTCTGTCTGTTAGCTTCTTCCTCTATCTCTATCTGTCTTTCCCTTCTTTCATCACAAACTTTACATTCATCGAGTGTTGACATATAGGTACGTTCTTTAATCTTGCTTTCTTCCATATTTTCTTCACTATTATAAGCGGGGGGCACATACGTCAGATTAACATACCCTGCTGCTGCCTTTAACTCCTTTAAAGGATAAAATCCCTGTTTACCAGTATCTTTACTATTGTTTTAAGAAGGAGAAAGAGGAGCTGGGGGTGTTCCATCCTCACATTCAGCACGCCTGTGTTCTGCAGCGTCTGGTTATTTTTCATCCCAGCCTATCTCAGAACTAAGGGCAGGTACATGGTGGCCGTTGAGATCTTCGCTATGCTGGCTTCCAGTGCTGAGCTGTATATTCATACCCAAATGTTACATCATTCTGCTCAGGCCAGATATAACACCAGAGGACCTTTAGCTACAAAGAGTACATTGTGAGCTCAGAAAGGACATGAGGCCTGAGGCCCACGGGCATGTGGCGCGTAACAAGAATAAAATAAAATAAATAAATAAATGATCATTTGGAAAAACATGCCTTCTCCATTCAGATTGGCTGTAGAATGTGTGAATATCCATTATAGAGTTGTATTAGTGTAACCACCCTCGTAAAAAAGAGTGTGAGTTCTCAGATATTTCTGGCGCTAGGTGGGCAAAAAGAAGAGCCTCTAGTTCTGCGAGTCACAGTTGTGGGGTTCGATTAAGTCTGTGAGGGTGGGGGTTGTAAAGGTAAACAATTAAATCACCAGATTGAACAGCAGGTACTTTGATAACAGGGCCAGGAAAATATAAATTCAGAATTTGTTGTGATCAGTATCCTTACTCCAATACAATTCTGTTTCACACTGTTTAGCCACTATTCCAAAGTAATCACACAGCATTTTGTATTCCTTCTTGCCAATTTCTTAGGTACAGTCATTTAGGCTAATATATTTCTCAGATAGCGTGAAAGTGTTTTGAAAAAGACATTTTTATTTATATATTTAGGATTGCACTTAATCACTTCTTGCTGCCTTTAGATTGATGAATGCACTTTAGGGATGGGAACAGTGAGGACAAATAACAAGGGTGAGGATATATTTTTAGGTTTCAGTGACAGTAGTAATTAGCAGAATATGACGTGAGTGCTGGTGTCATGATGATCCTGCATCAAGGCCCTTGATGTATGATTTCAATGTAGGTGGGGAAGCCTTTTGGGGTGGACTACCCTTTATGTTGGAAGTGGTGGTGAAGTTGTTCTGAGGAAGGGTGAGATGTATGTACAACCTGGATAGTCCCAATCTAGAGAGCAAGAGGTATGTTTCTGCCCTCTCCCAAACAGCAGGAATGTATCCTTACATTTCTGGTGTGAAGGTTGGAAGTTGTAGAGCTTAGAATCCTATAGCTGGTTTCTCACAATTCTCTGCTAAGGACACAGTACTAAGATATTTCTATATGAACTCCAGGTGGTCTGTCTGCACCACATCATTCACAGGTACATTATATTTATGTTAACAGTTGGAGGATGTCAACGTCTCATCTTTGGAATACCGACTGGTTTTGCTCTTGCTGCCTGGGAGCCTCCACTTCTGACTACTAGAATTCATGTTGGTTGAAGGCAGTCGGTCCTGAATGCCCTCATGCATTGTGCTACTGCAGTACATTCCCACTTTCACAGCTATACAAGGACACAGACGTTCAGAGCAGGGTCTCAGCCATGCCCGCTTCTGCAACAGCAGCAGCTGACATGCACCCCAGTCCCATGGCTGCATGTTTTGGTGAGGATATAGGTGGCTGTTGCTCTCTACTTGACAGGAAGCTTGTGTTTCCTATAACACTCCTAAAACTGATCCTGCTGCAATGGGCAGTAGTAAATACATCAATTTTAGGCAACAGGAGAGCTGTGGTTATGGTGGCCCCCACAAAGCAAGTCTGGCAGCCAAAACTCAGGTCATTTTATTGTCATCCAAACGATGAAGAAACTAAATTCAATAAAATCACTGGCAAAGTCACAGTTTTGGTTCATGAAAGTGCATACCGAGCGCAGCGGGTGAAATCTTTTCAGTGGGCCCTCCGTTCCTTCACAGGGTGGCTCAGTCCTCTGCTGTGTCCCTTTTATTGCAAAGATAAAACACACACACACTCTCTCTCTCTCTCTCTCTCTCTCTCTCTCTCTCTCTCTTTCTCTCTCTCTCTCTCTCTCTCTCTCTCTCTCTCTTTCTCTCTATCTTTCTCTCTCTCTCTCTCTGTTCTTTGCATTTAGGTGTCCAACAGGCCCATATGCTTGCCCATACACTTGATGCAGTTTAACATGTCAAGAGCTCCACTTCTTGTCTGGTGCTGGAGAAGCAGGTTGAAAATAATGACAGAAAACTTGTAATCAATACCAAGAGAGATTTTGTGGCAGGTTCTGGAGGAACGGAAAGCACTGGTATCAATAGTGGAAGCTATTAAAGTATTGCATGTGGAGACACAGGCTTCAGCCGTTATTGGCTAGGTGGCCAACAAACTAAACCCTTGGCTGTACAGAAGGTGGTCTGCCAAGGATGTATCTTGGCACCACTCCTCTTCTCGATGTACATTCAGGGAATAGAGGACGCACTGGAGGTGGGCGCTCCAGACACACCCAGAAATGCATCTAAGAGGTGGCCATCTGTCTTTTTCGCAGATGATGCAGTGATTCTTGCCATGACACCAAAGGGCTTGAAAACATCATTCGATATCTTTATGGGAAAGAGTAAGGAGCTTGAATTGAATGCCAACAAAACCTAAGTCATGGTTTTTAAACCCCCTTTAGGTAAGCCCTGCCCCTTACAAATAGAGGCAGATGGCTTAAAGTTGGAGCAAGTATTTTTATTAATTGGGGATTAGGTTTAATTAATCGGGTGGATGAACGGATCAACTCCTGAAAGCTGAAATTAACCTAAGTAAATATAGTGCTGTACTTATTCCTTTTTCTTGAGACATGGTGGTGGGGCAATCTTGCCGGCTATAGAACTGTTTGAAAGCTTTACCAGCAGCACTTTATGGATTAGAGATTTGGGGCTATACTAACTCAACATCTTTATCCTCAATTGAGAACATCTTATTAAAGAAGTTGTGTTATACCAACAAATTCCCCAACCACATTGGTCTTAATGGACCTTTGCACCTGGCCTATAGCTGACCGGATTGCCATTAAACCTGTATTATACTGGATAGGACTTTGGTCTTTCTCTGGTGTATCCCCATATAGGTATGCTATGAGGAATTATTTACATTTGGAGGGTGTCAAAACTTGTAGTTCGGTAATTCACAGGCAACAACTGTTATGTAGGTTGACTGTTAAATCCCCTTCAGTGTGTAAGAACCTCAAAAGTCGAACTCAAAGCGACTGCAATTATAAAAGCTATGAAAAAGCTGGAGTTGAAAAGGTCTTCACTAAAGAATGCTCCAGAATTTTTGCCCTGTTACATGATGGGAAAATGGTAAAATATCCTTGATGAAATCCAACCACCCTAAGAACATTCACTATATATGCGCTTTAGGTTAGGTATCTTGCACACAGCAAGCTGCACTCGCTCGTACTTAGCCTCGCGATCTGGCAAATGCCCCCTTTGTAGATCAGCAAATGAAACACTGACGCATTTTATGTTTGATTTGCCCAGTATCACTAGATCTAAGGCTTTGCACCTTGAAACATTTGTGTATAGGCGCGTTATAAATGCCATATCATATCATAAGGCGCATGTACTTCAAAGTTTTATTGAATGGTTATAGGATAAGCTATATACGAAAAGCGATGCAGTTTTTAACTTGTACAGCTGAGTGGAAAGTAGTCTTTGTTTCTGCAAGGTATATGCGCTACACCTGGTTACTAAAAAGGAGGTTGATGGGCAATGTTTAACTTAATAAACGGAAAGTACACTGAGGCTGCAAGCTTGCTCTCCTTGTAGGTGGAGACAATAGATTGCAAGACATTAACTGCATGATGATTTGATTTTAATTGTTATGTGTGTTTTCAATTTTGTCTGTGTGTAATTATTTTATATCCGTTTTTAAGAAATTGTGAAACCGAATAAAGCATTTGAAACTAGGTTAGGGAAGCACATGCCTTATTATAATCATAGATTCAGATTGCAGATAGAATTTTCGACTATAGATTGCATCTGCCCCATTTATATCTATGTTTGGGTGCATGTATATAGCTTTGTTTTTCACTTTTTTACTTTCTCTTTTTACCAATTTGGTGGTACATATAGTGGCGGGTCAGAAGAAGGAGTCGGACACATGTTGACTTTCTTTAATGAAATTATAAAGAAATATCTCCTTATTGCTAGAGGGATGTCCCAGCCTTACTAAAGTAAGAAAAGGTGTTTCTCTGTCATCAGGAAGCCCAAAGTAAATGTCCTCAGCCCTAAACCTAGATCTACCTACCCTTGCTACTAATACAAACAACTAAAGCCGGCCAAAGAAACGTCTCTCATCTCCTGGTCATTTCCCTTTGAGCCTTCTTGGCTTTGGCTTTCTCTCAGGGATTTTATCTTGGATTTTTATATTGTCAATAAAACAAAATGTCTCTGTTTTAGAAATGTGTTTCTTATGCTGATGTTCTCTGACACTCTCTTGGAATTTCCTTCAGGAGCTCTTGTACCTCATCCAAACTGTTCATCAGTCTTTTACTCTTGTTATGCTTATAACGATTCTCCTGAAGATACTGCCTTACAATCTTTACTTTGCTTTCAGGTTTCCCATGTTCTTGAGATTTAAACTTTCTTAGGTTTGGTAAGATTGTATCTGTGTTTCCCTCTACTGTGGTTACTCTACTGGTTTATTTCTCTTGTTATTTAATTCACTTGGCAGTTTCAAATCATAATTATTTTTTACACTTGTATATGGGGTGTCTTCCCCACTCTTCAACACTGAGATTCTGTGATTGTTTCCCCTCTTCCAAGGGTATTCGATTCAACCTTTCCTATGTTTCCCACTCTCTTTGTTTGTCAAGCACTTTCTTCCTCACATATCGACTTACTCGGTTTTATTGTTTGAATTTCGCCCTCGGGCCTCGCCCGTGTTCTTCTCTTTACAATAGTTTGCCCCAGTGGCCTCCCGCCTCTCCCGCTCACTCGTGTATCTTTATTTTTCCACTATGTTTTTGCAGGGTTTAGCACTCGCTCGGGTAACCTGCATCATGTTCTTGCTTCTCGGTCTCTGGTTTCTTCAATGTTCTGTTCCTTGTGTCACTGTCGGCTGCTGTGGACGATGAATGCTGGCAGGAGTTAACTGTCAGCGTTCCCTGCTGCCAGGGTCTCGGCATTATTAGATGGCCGTCTGGCCAACCACAGGATGGTTGTGATCAGGCTACCACGTCGTACAGGTTTTCTCTCCTTTTCCTCACACTGGCTTCCCCATTTTCTAATGTCTTGAGCTGGCGTTCTTCACTTTTCTAACCATCGCGGATTCCGTGGCTTCCTAATGGTCTGCTTCTCTTAGGCGTGATTTCGTCGGACGGTTTTCTCTGCAAACCATACTCTCTATCCTTCCTGTGATCCACTCATCCCAATTATATACAGATCTCTTCTTAAAGAGATATTCTTTATGGAAGGCAGTCCTGTATATGCAGATAGAGTGGGTGGTATGGAGAGTTCCTTGTAGGAATGAGAGTCCTGGTATCGTAAAGGGGAGTAATTCCCAGTGAGGTCCCCCTGGGGAGAAGGAACGAACACTTGTGATTCATCACAGTATTTTAGATTATAGGATGTGTCTGCCATGAATGCTGATAGAGGCATGAACACTCTACACCTTTAGATGTAAAAGATTTGTATCGATTTTTGGCTCAACATATGTTTGATCAACACCACAAATACATTAAATATTCTTTCACATGGATTGTATTGTTTATTAGTTCTTTTAAGTTGGGAAACAGCAACCATGCCATTTCCCAACTTAAAGAAAAATGCTATTAGCATCCCGATAAAACATTCTGGGATGCTAATAGCAATAAACTCCTCCTGGCGGAGGAGGGCCCGCTCGTTGAGTTTATTGCTAAAAAAATATGTATTGTTTTGGCAAAGACAGAGTATACCTTTATGCAATCAATTGTTGTCATTTTTTGAAATAACCAAGCAAAATTCCCTATCTGTTGCACACATTGTTGGACTTTAGAAATAGTCACACAGTATGCAGATCCAATTTACTTTGACTTTTCCCAAAATTGTATTGCTACTAACTTTTGACTCACTGGACGGAACTGAAGACATTTTCCATAATATGTGTTTTGCACAGGCCCCACCAAACTGCGAATTATGAAGTAAATTTGTTAAACAGTTCAACGGTTATGAAGAAAACAATGAAAACTGCTTTCAGCCAAATCATTTTAAGAGGAAAGCGTACTTCTATTGAACACCCATAGTGTGAAAACTGTTAGCGATGTTTGTTTTCCCTGTTGTGAACAATTCTTGTAGTAATCACAAAGGGAACAGAAAAGAAAATTGCTCAAATATATATTTTGAGGAGGGAGAGGGGCTGTTTATTCAGGGTAAAGGTGTGGGAAGTGAAAGAGGACCACATGTGTAGTGGGAAAGAGTTAGGAGTGGGCTGGGGAGCTCATTTGTACAAGAACGTTTTGGTCTCACTAGGGGTAGAAGGAGATGAGCTTCCCATGTAGAGTTGCAGTGGGAATGGGGATGATTTCTAAACTGTCAAGCATTTTCCCATTCCCATGGTAGTCAGGAAACTATGATTGCAAGACATGGGTACCACTGGAAAAGAAAGCAGAATGGGGTGCCACAGGAATGTTCCAGGGGAAACTACAGAGGAAATGAAAGGAGGGGTAAAAAATGATGCATGTGTTATGTGCCACTGCCAAAGGCCACGGCTGGTCGGATCTGTTTAATACACATGCAGGAGCATGGGCCTCTGTCTATTGTAATTGAGCCAACATGAATTGTGGCCGAAGCCCAAGGCCATGGGGTCTGAGTAAATACTTGGCAGGGGGAACGACCTTGGCCGTAGGAACGGTCCCTGGCCTTGGCCATAGACCATGGCCAGTGGGCCTCTGTCTTTTTAATATGTGGAGCAATATGGACAGAGTAAACATGATAGTTAAGACAGAGTAGGGATAATCTGATTCATTACAACAAATCCTGGGAAAATCAGCAGATGTGGGAAGTGATGACCACCTTAACAAAGAGTACAGTTCAAACAACTACATCCTAATGAAATCATTAAGTACAAGACAGCAACCAGAAATTTACAATTTTGTGAAATCTGAATAAAGATAAATGAGTATTGTACCATTTAGAAAAGCAGATGTGGTCTTTACTAACACATCTACCTGAATATGCTACAGGGACTGCAGGATAAAGGTGAATGCCCTAGATTAAAATATTAGGGAGATGTTTCAACTGGTGAATGTATTCCAGTGAAGAAGCAAAGGGAATTTTCCTTGATGCAAAGAATGTGATCAATATACTTAAGCAGTTGTCTTGGGTGCAATGTTTGATTATTGATGGCAAACTACATCATGCCTTCTCCTTCCTGACTTATTACAGTCCCAGCAATGTGCAAGGTATTCATCCCACAACAATGGTCATTTTTACTGCCTAAATTCCTAACCTTCTATATAAGGGCCCCCAACTACTAATTCTCGTCCTTTGATGGTAATGATATAATATGCATTTGTAACACGCCTATACACAAGTGTTTCAAGGCGCGATGAGGCAAGTAAGGGGGAACAGAGGTTGGACAAAAACAACGATCTTCCTAGGACAAGTGACATTGAGATCGCTCAAGTTCAGGGTAGGAGGGAGGGGAAAAGTGCCAGGAGAAAGGGGAGGGAGGCAGTGTTGTACATGGGATCAATACAATAACAAGAAGTGCAGCCAGCAGGTGGCAGGTGCAAGGGTAAGTGCAGACAGCAGGTGTCCAAGAGTGCAGGTAGGGGGACTGTAGAGTTACAGATACAAACGCCAGTGCAAGGGTTGCCGGGGGCAGAGCAGGTGTGCAACTGGGTGGGAATGGACCTGGGCCTAAAATCAGAGGGTAGCCAGGTGACCAGTGCAGTACCAGACAGGAAATCAGCAGGGGAGAGGAAGAGAGAAGGCAGAAGCAAAGAGGAAGGTCTTGAGGTGCTTCCAGGACCAGAGATGGTTCTCTTCAAGTTTCAGAAAGGCAGGTAGGCTGTTCCAGAGGGAGACCCCAGCCGAAGAACGAGATTTACCCCAACTCGTTGCTTGGAGAAGCGACTGACCCTGAGGGAGTTGGAGGTGGAGGGGGCTAAGAACAGAAGTAGGAAGGTATTTGCGAAGAGAGAGTTGGAGGTATTGAGGACCCGGGACCCAGAAGGCCTTGTGGACAATGCAGAGGGTCTTGAACTTAATCCTTGCAGCCACACGGAGCCAATGCATAGATTTCAGTGCTGGAGCGATACGATCCCTGGGCTTAAGGACAAGGACAAGTCTTGCAGTCCTGTTCTAGATGAGTTGGAGAGGGCAGAGAGTAGCATCAGGCAGATTTAGAAATAGGCTGTTGTAGTAGTCCAACCTAGAGAAAACTAGAGCTCTAGACACAGTGAGCTTCTGGGGGAAGGAGAGGAAAGGAAGAATACCTCTGATGAGGTACAGTTGGTAGTTTGACTTCTTAAAGATGTCAGAGATGTGAGTAGAAAAGGAGTGTGTGAAGTCGAAGATGACCCCATGATCCTTAGCCTCACAGGTGGGAGGCCAGCCAGAGAGTGACAGGAAAGGAGGGTGCAGGTGTGCCGATGATGTGTATCTCTGTCTTACTGGCATTAAGGCAGAGATCGTTGATGGCACACCACTCTTGGATAGCACACAGACAGTCTGAGATGAGAGAAGGAGAAGATGTGGCATGGGGTGCCTGAAAACGTGCTGAGCGTCATCCGCATAACACTGAAAGTTGGAGCAGAGAGTGGCAATGCAGTGAGCGAGAGGTGCCAGGTATTGGTTGAACAGCCAGGGAGAGAGGTTAGACCCCTGAGGAACACCATAGGTAGTGAGTAAGATGGAGTAAGGGAAGGACCAAAGTTGGACCTGGGAGGGTCGATCAGAGAGGAATGAGGTCAGCCAGGCCAGGGCCTCATCAGTGATACCCAGGTTATCACAGTGACGATTGAGTAGGATGGCATGGTTGACCGTGTCAAAGGCAGAAGAGGGATTGAGTAAGATGAGGATAGAGGGGCGATTAGAATCAAGGTTAGAAAGCAGGTCTTCACGGATGTTGAGAAGAGCAGTTTCCTTCTTGCTGCTCTGAAGCCAGGCTGATGGTCATGGAGACAACCAACAGATTCAGTGTGAAAATTAAGCTGGGAGATGGCCAGCTTTTCCAGGAGTATGCCCAGGAAAGGTGTGCTGGAGATCGGGCAATAGTTAGCCGGGCAGGAAGGGTCGGCTGAGGGTTTCTTGTGAAGAAGGTGCACAAGAGAGTGCTTCAGGGGGGAAGGGATGCTCCAGTGGCAAAGGAGTGGGTGCAGAAGTCAGCCAGGATAGGAGCAAGGTGTCAATGTGGTCATTGATGGCTTTGGTGCAAATGTACATTCTGGGAAGGCCTCTCCTCATGTTACGGGAGCTACATCAGGCATGCATAGATAGGATATGGGTACGGGTGTGCAATAGGCAAGAAGGAAAGTACCTAAGCAGAGCGTAGTAACAATAAAAAGTAGCACTCCGAATAAATCAGAGGGTTAACATTAGTCTGTAATTCGGTTGTGAGAGAGAGTCATAGCCGGATGAAATGTTAATCCTCCATGATTGAATGCATGATATGTTAATGTTCCATGATTAGATACAGTAGTAGTGTCTGATGAGGAGACAAAGCGTTGCAGATCAGTGAGGGGTAAGTGGAACAGCAAACTAGGAGATGGGGCTAACAATTTCACTGCTCATCAAGGACATATCCTCTTGTAGAAGGGCGGGAGGTTAGGATTGCGATGAGTCCGGAAGGCTAAGAAGTCATTTCAATGATTAATCATAAAGATACATTAGGTCTCCTCCCTCCTCAGCACACTCAATACAACACACAGATGTACAAAGCAGTATCATATAGCCATGTAAAAAAAATACCAGGCAAAGAATGCTACTTCAGAAATGTTATAAACTGAAACAAGACAGTGATCCATCTCAAGTGGATGAACTCAGAACTCTGCTTCCAAATTCTGATGAAAAGGAACCCAGCCATGAACAGATTGTACTGACGAATGAAACTATCAGAAGAGATCCAGGTGTCTGTATTGCAAATGTCTGACATGCACACCCTCGGAGCATCTGCCCAAGAGTCTGCCACGGCCCTTGTTGTTCTTCCGTGGATGCCACTTGGTAACAGAACTTCCACTTAGGCGTAGGCTCCCAGACAGAAGCCCTAATTTAGCCAGTGAGTGTCAAAAAACGTATCTTTCTTTTCCTTTGTAGTCCCCTTAGAGAGAGAACTAGGGTGCCAGTTTTCCTGATTGCGTCCTTTAATTTTCAGATAGAGCGATTGCAGTTTTGTCTTGATTTAAATCTTGAATAGCACCATTCTGGAATGGATTTGATACTGAGCCTTGGTGCCACCATGTCCGATAGAAAACTCCAAATGTGGGTGAGATGCCATCAAAGAAGATATCTCCCTGGTTCTGGGGACTAAAGTGATAGCCAACAAAAAAAAGAGTTTGGGCAGACTCAATTACAGCGGATGTAAGACTAATGGGAGATTAAAGCATCTCTGTCTACATCTTGAGAGACTTCCTCTAGTCCTGTTTCAGCAACAGTATGAGGGAAATTTGAAGGAGCCAATGGGGCAAACACTCCTGTCTTTTGTTTGGAGTTAGGGTTACGAATAGCAGCATGGAGGCTGCACCCTCTAACTTAATTTCCCCTGAGAAAATCTCTACCTTTGTACTTTTGTAATCTCTACCACTCTCGATCTAATGACCAACTGCTTGACACACAATGGATCTCTGATCCTGGTGAACCTCTAATCCTTAGGAAGATAGACATCTGTGAAGCACTAATTAGCCAAAGCATGGGCAACATCCTTTGCCCAGACTAAATGCCATTATATCCTTAAAAAAAGAATCCATTATTTGGCTTCCGTTTGGAACAGATTTTTTGAATACGTTTGCCACAAAAATCAAATCAGAAAAAATGGCTCAAGACAGCAATCGTAGTGATTTAAAAAAAATGTAATCAGTCTAACCTCAATCATATTTTGAGTGACACACAAGCTGGTTGCATCATCAAATCAAAGTTTTCTGCTTCAGTTAATCATACAGAAATATGTACACCATTAAAGTCATCACTGAATATGGTTTTCATAGACTTAAAATGAGCACTTGATCTATTTTCTGCAAATGTCTTAAGTGCTCTCCCCTCAGATATCAAGGGTGTAAGTAAAGATAATACTGCTCTTGTTAGATGGCGCTCTATGGGAAATTTAACTTGATCATTTACTATAGCATGTGTTGTGAGACAGGAGAGGTAATGTGCAATGCTTAAAGGGGGAGGCATGCGGGCAGTGCTGGCCATTGGGCCGTCACTCGCCGGGTCAGACATCCGGCACCAGATGTGGAGTTGGTTCTCGGGATCCGGCCACAGTCAGCCCCTGTTAGCGGCCCACTCCTGGTTCACTGGAGCCGGCCTCCGCAGATGTTGGGGTCACCCAATAGGGACCATAGGGCTGCGTCCATGCAGCATATACAAAGCAGGGAACACCATGCATGCTCCGGATCACCAGAGTGGAACAGCTGGGCTGGGGGCCCCCAGCTCACCGCAGCCCCAGCTCTGGGGGCACCTAGGCCGGGGTTGCACCAGTTGCCATGGTCACATGGCACAGCCATTCAGTTGGGACGGTGTTGCCCAGCAGGGTCACTGTCCTGATGCCAGGCCCGTTGGATAGGCCCTTGGCTTACTGTGTGGCACCAGCATGGTGCATTCCAACCACGACGCAGGAGTCAGCTTGTGTTCGACTCACTAGCCAGAAGTGGCTCGTCCTTTTTATTAGCTTGGTCACATGGTTAGCACCATGTGACCATTATGAAAAATCCTGGGAGCTACCATGCTCCCAGGAGGGGTGACATGCAATAGCCCCAAACAATCCACGCCATGAGAGCGCTCTGCTCCGGCTGGATTGTTTAAATAAAAAGTGCATGCGCTACGTTACGGAGTAGGGGGGGTCGGACCAACATATTGGTGCCATGGGCATGTTTCTGGCTCCACCACACCTACGTATGTCACAGAGCAGAAAACCATGCCAAAGGTCGTTTTAAGAATGGCTGGGACTGAGTGCATTACCAAGCCTGCGAAGGTGGGGGCCAGCTCGGTGATCAAATCTGCCCTCCCCTGTGTAAGCGCACTGTTCACACACAGAGCAGATTGCTCTTTGTACACAGTGCTTGCAGAGGGCAGATTAGATCTCTGAGGCCCCACCTTGGTCTGCATTTTTATTTACAGTTTCCCAAAGCTGAGGTACACAGCATGCATTAAGTGAGTGTGAAAAAGGAGTCAGGTTGTTACAACAGATATCATTCAGTTTGAAGCTCTATAAAAACGTTTTATTATAATGATACCATATTTTGGGTGTGTGGGGTTTGGAAAAGAAGCATCAGGAAAGAAATTGCACTGTTTTTAAACTAGTATTTTGAACATTTGCTTTGATCGGTGGTCAACTGCCAGTTCCACCCCTTCCTCCAAACTCCACTCCCACTGCCCGCCCTTGTGGGATCCCCCTCCAAATGTTTTCCATTTCCACCACTGCATGCGGGGGACAGTGTCGGACGAGGTGTCAGCATTGAGACAGTTTTATGAGGCAATTATAGCATATATTTGCAAATTGGGTATGGAAACATCTTTTTTACATTGTAATAAAGCATTATTGGTCATAGCCAACGTGAATGTGTTCTTACAGTGCCTATAATGGCCTATACTGGCCCAGCCAGCATGACCATCTCTTCTTACAGTGGCAAAACTGGTATTATTGGGCAAGCCAATATAAATGTTTTCTTAAAATGTCAATGGTGGCATATATTCTAGGTACAGCCATCATGAAAATGTGTTCAAATATGTGCCTTGCATCCCCGATGACCTGGCTTCTATTGGATTTTGTCATCAACTGATTGTAAATTGTAGTGCTTTAGTCCTAATTTTTAACAAAAAAAGTGTACTTTAAAATGCTTACTTTAACACAATTCTCAAAACTAATTCTTACATCGATTACCAGGAAATATTTATGCCCCTTCAGTTAAAAAAAATCCTAAGGATTAGGAAGAGGCACACCACCAAGAGGAGGATAATGAGCCTAACATCAGGAAATCACATAGCAGAATCGTCGAAGAAAACAAGCAATCCGACCGATCGTTTGGTTTGCGTCTAAACACAGCTGTGCTTGGCTTGGGAGCACTGTTGTGTGCATGTGTACCAGTGACACGTACAGGTGTAGTCATACTTTAGGAGAGACGTGTATCAGTTACAGAACAAACTCTATCTGTGCGATGGAATTCAGCACCTGCACAGCCTCTTATGGCTTCATTGCAATGCACAGGTTGGAGTCTCCGCATTGCCAGCGACTGGGATTTCTTCTCTGGGAATTTAAGAGAAAAAAAGGCCTGTGAGGCTGCATCTTGGCATATGATGGTGGAACAGGAGCAACAAGGCTGCTTCTTTGCATATGTTGAGCATATGCGATTACACAAAGAAATATTTTGTTTATTTATGTATTTCTGTAGCGCGGGAACCCGCAGGCATCATGGCGCATTACATGAATACAAGGACAACAGGAAAGTGACGGGACAGTAGAGTAAGATTACTGGTTCTGAGTAGATTACATTACATGGACATTAATATTTATGCAGGTCCTTTATTTGAACAGCAGTGTCTCCGGTTTCTTGCTAAAGGATAGGTAGTTAGATTCTAGTCTTGGCCTATGAGACTGTTAGCAGCATATGAAGCTGTGCCTGAGCATATATGAGGCTTTGTCCAGCCTATGGAGATGTAACTGGATATACGACAAAGCAGGTGTTCCTATGTGGACATGCGAGGCTCTAAATATGAAGCATTCCCTGAATATGTTACACTATACATGGGTGTAAGTGGCAGATCTAAATCCATGAGGCAGACTCTGGGCATAAGAGAATCTTATGTAGGGATGCCTGGGTAAAGGAGAGTTAAACATGGGCATATGTATGGGGGCAGATCATGGACATATGATGCTGTTCACATTTAAACGAGGGCCCATGATGAGGCTCAGAACACTTTATTTTATGGACATAACATGATTTTGTATGACAAAATAATGCACGCCTATATTTAGGGACAGTATTAATGATTTTCATAATTTACAAGCCGTTTTTGGGAACAACCTGAGGGCATTTTCAAAACATTTCAAGTTGATATTTGAGTGATACTTTATGCCGATTTAATGGCACTAACTGATAATGTCATGGTGTAGTTTTCTTAGTGTTGGATAGCACCTTTTCGTGAATTCAAAGAGGTCTGGTGGTCAGCCCTATGCCTCTTTCTTTGTGGTTAAAGTTAGGGTACTTTTATTTACACTGTTTACAGTTTCAGGTGCTCTTGGCTATGATATACAGAGAAAGACCACCCACCAGCCATCCTCATACTCTCCAGCTCAAGCCCCCAACTGACTAGTCTCAGGACTTTCACACAAAGCATTCAGCAACATTCTACTAGGCTGTCACTAATGCACGTGCGCCAACATTCTAGTAACTGGAGAGGACGGACCCATGCGTGGTGCATGAACGTGGTCCTATGCCCAAACAATACTACCTATCCCGGAATGGTGTTACACCTACCATACAGCGCAAGGCAGGGCATGCATTCCGGCCTAGACAGACTTATACTTCAGACATAATCTGAAACCAAGAATTGTGCAAGAATTGTGCAGCCCCCCCTTACTGTCACCCAGTAGAACTAAAGATGGCAAACAGAACAAATGTTCTAGAACCCAACCCAGTCCCACGCAGGCGCGCAAAGTCATTGAGCTGCCCAGGTTTCATTTCAGCTGAGGGGCGGAGGTTCGAGACATATCTTTGAGTTAGTCAGAGAGGGAAGGAAGCCTTTCCTAAAACCGGCGGCTTTAAAGTGTTACTGTTTTCGTGCAGAAACGTTTATTCGCAGCAACACTTTAATGCTGCTAGTTTCAATAAAGGCTTCCATCACTGCACTGCCTTACAAAAATGATATGCACACATCAGACCCCTCCCCACGGATGCAAGCGAATATAGGGCCTTATTAAGAGTTTGGAGGTATATCAAAGGTAAACCCTGTGAAATACAACCAAATGGATTTACAGTTACCACCGCTTCATCAGGCGGAATTTCTGCCTGAATACAAATGGTGGTAGCAGTGTTTTTTTGTGGAATTTTTCTGCGGAAATTACAGCCGGAGTAATTCTGCCAATTCTGTGGCAATATTTACCCCCAGGGATTTGCTGGAGGTAAATCTTCCGCTCAAAGCCAAAACTCATAATTTGGCGTAGTGGTAAAATAGGAGGTAACTCAGTTACCTGCAATTTTACCACTTACCGCCTGTTAGGCGGAAACCTGTGCAGTTCCCTCTGGGACCACTGCAAAAGATTTAGGACTACAGGTGTTTGGCAGTAAACCCACTTGGTAGCAGTCTGTACCACACAGATTCACTTGGTAGCTGTGGCTGAGCAGTCAGACTTCCCTCAAGAAGAGTTAGGCAGTATGTGGAGTATACAAAATAGGGCAATTTACACAGTAGAACAAGCAAACACGAACAGAGCTTTGGTGTAAAGATATATAGGTATTTATTTATCACACCACATCTATGGAAACACATTGGGCCTCATTACGACCCTGGCGGTAAGTGAAAAACGATGGCGGTAAATGGTTACCGCCATCGTTTTCCGCCAGGTCCGATCATGACTCCTGACCGTAAACTACGATGCCAATAGCGGCATCGTAGTTAACGCTGCCGCTAACTGCGCTAAGGGTGCGCGCACGCGACCGGCCACACCGTACTTAGCGCCATGGCGGAAAGGTACGCAAATGCCGACCCAAGCGGACATGCACCTAACGCCATCACCGAGGCCGCTAAGTACCTTACCGCCATGGTGCAAATAACGCCATCGCGAACCAACCGTAAAGGGCCAATTCAAGTGAATGCAGCTGCCACAGGTGCACAGAAACAGCACAGGTGAAGGCAATACAGACTCAGGGGAGTACAAAAAGAGCACACCCCACCCCTACCCACACCCAGTCACACTCCACAATGATGGCAATACGACTAGCAATGTTGGGGCTGGAGGACCTGATAGCAATGCATGTGCTACTACAACAGCAACAACAACAACAACAGGCAGCACAGAGGAGACGCAGGAGGAGAAGGAGGGCAAGGCAGGCCCAGCAAGCCCCACCAGCACAGCCAGTGCCACCACGCAGGCAGCCCCCAATCCCACGCATCAGAGCCAATCCAAACAACCTCACTGCTGAGCAGATCCACACCCTGTACCGTTTGGACCGGGACACCATCACCGCCATCGTAGACATGACACACGACGACATCGTCAGCATGATAGAAAGTCCAACCGCCATCCCCCCCCTACTGAAGGTAGTGGCTGTACTCCACTTCCTTGCCACAGGCACCTACCAGCACACAGTGGGGCACCTGCATGGCATTTCACAACCATTATTCTCACGAACACTCATCCAAGTGCTCGATGCCCTCCTCAAGCACACAGACGACCACATCTCATTACCACGGACTGCCCAGGAGATTGCAAACACCAAAGTGGGTTTCCATGCACTAGCCAGCATACCCGGTTGCATTGGTGCCATCGACTGCACCCATGTGGAATTGGTGGTTCCACGTGCCATGGAGGTACCGTACCGCAACCGGAAACAGTTCCACTCTATCAACGTGCAAATGGTCTGTGACTCCAACAAGATCATCACACATTGTTGTGCCCGATTCCCCGGATCAACCCATGATTCAATGGTCCTGAGGAACTCCACAATACCACGCTACATGGAGCGACATGCAGGCCCAAGATCCTGGCTACTCGGTGAGTGCAATGTCATGGAAGTGGGCATGGGAATGACGTACCAGTGCATACTCCACCTGGCAGAAAGGGGGGGGGGGAGATGCATACTCCACCTGGCAGAAAGGGGGGGGGGAGATGCATACTCCACCTGGCTGTGAGTAACACAGAGAACGGATACAGAGGAAGGGCACTCACAATGCACAAAACCCCTCTGCATACATAGGGTGATGGCATGCAAAACAGGCCATGGGAGCAATGAGCATATACTGGTTGCATAGTGTGAATCAATTAGTGCATGTAGAAGTGAGCCAAGGTAACAGTTCCATGCCAGCCATGGTGGAACATCATGTTCCTGATCAGACAACATGACTGACACATACATTCTCGCCTACATACAGGTGATGCAGCCTATCCCCTGAAGAGGTGGCTCCTCACGCCAGTCCGGAACCCGCAGAACCAGCACGAGGAGGACTTCAACCGTGCACATACACGTACTCGTGTGGTCATAGAGCAGACATTCGGCCTCCTGAAGGCACGGTTCCGAAGCCTCAGCAGGTCTGGTGGGGCACTCCTGTATGGCCATGAGAAGGTGGCAAAGATCGTCATGGCATGTGTCATGCTGCACAATATGTGCGTCAGACGGAATGTGCCCCTGCCCCCTGACGCAGAACTGCAACCACATGGAGGAGGCAATGCACAGGAGGGGCGTGCCATGCGCCAAAGTATCATCGACCACTGCTTCTAGCACACACGGCTGGTGTTTATCGCATGGAGACTGCACTTGGGGCACTGTGTGTCTCTGGGACATGCACACTGTGGACTGTACACCAATAAAGCACACATACGCAATGAAAATGTCCACACATTTCTTTTTTTGAAAGAAAAAAGTGTATTGGAACTATGAACTGTCGTGTCACACCCCCTCCCACCTCCCCCCTGCACACCCCAACACACCCCCTCCCACCTCCCACCTCCCCCCTGCACACCCCAACACACCCCCTCCCACCTCCCACCTCCCCCCTGCACACCCCAACACACCCCCTCCCACCTCCCACCTCCCCCCTGCACACCCCAACACACCCCCTCCCACCTCCCACCTCCCCCCTGCACACCCCAACACACCCCATGTAGCTGTCAACAGATGCCTGTGGCCGTGTCCACAGGCCGTCACAAGCCCCCTCTCCCGGCACCCGGGGCACCTCTGGCTGTGGAGCGCAGGTTGCGTCCAGAACGGCGCACAGGGCTGCTCTGCGCAGAACTGGCAGTGGAGGATGTCCCTGGCTGCCCATGTGCATGCAGCTCCTGTCGTGTGTGGGTGAGGTCAGTGACCGCACGACGCAAGCCCGCAAGTTCGGCACAGATGTCCCTGGACATGGCCTGCATGGCATCCCTCAGGGTGGCAGTGCTCCGCGCCACTTCCGCCCTTAGTGTCTCCGTGGCCTGTTCAATGCTGAACCTAGCCCCCACACATTCCGCGGCATGCTCATCCAGCATTGCGGACAGTTGATGCTGCCGCTGAGTGATGTCCTCGAGGGACGGCTGGCCGTGCTGGCCCATGGCCAGTGCAGGTGGAGTGATGGAGGGGCTGGTCCCCTCCTGTGGAGTGTGGACAGGGCATGGGGTGGAAGGCCACTCCTCTGCCTCAGTGTGCCCCTGTGTGTCGCCCTCATGGGGGCTGGCGTCTGAGAAACAGGGGGAATGTAGTTGGTCAGTGGGGCTTCTGACCTCCTGCTCCATGTCCGAGTCAGAACATGCAGCTGTTGCAGCTGTCTCCCCGATGTTGCTGCTGGCCGCTGACCCCCTGCCTTCTGTGGCAGGCAATGTCGGTGGAGGTGGAGCAGCTGCTGCTGGCCTGCTGCCAACAGGGGTGCTTGCCGGTGGGACCTCCGGTATGCCTGCAGTGGGACCTGCTTGTCTGGGGTCTGCCTCACTGCAGCTGAGGTTGAGGGTGCAGGGAGGTTGTCGTTGGACTTCGCTCTCTTCGGAGCAGGGGTGTCCTGGTCCTCTGGGTGTGATTCTGTGCCTGTGGTGGAGCAAAGGTGGGAGGGCGTTATTGATGGGTCTACGGACTTCTGAATGACAATGATTGACATTATTTTGGCCAGTGGATGAGGCAGATTTCAGGCAGTGCCATGCAGGTTGTCTCCTTTTGGTGTGGTATGTGGATGCAGGTATGCGGGTGCCAGCAGTGTATGCAGGGTGGTGCTCGCATGTGGCTATGGGCAGTATTGATTTGTGTTGCATTTACACTCTAGGGCAACCTTGTGCTACACATGATTGGACTGCTGTGACTATGGCATGTCTTGTATGAGGCACCTACCTTCATCGCCTGATGTCGGGGCTCCCCTTTCCATCCCTCCGACGCCTTCGATGGATTCCATGCCGATGGTGGTAGCACAGATCTCCTCCCACGGTTGGAGTTTCAGGGGGGATTCCGCCCCTCCACCAGTTCCCTGGGCAAGGTTGCGGTTTGCCGAGATGACGGCTCTGACCCGTATGCGCAGGTCATCCCAGCGCTTCCGGCACTGCTGTGGGGTGCGGGGTACGGTCCCCACCGCGCTGACGCGCTCAGCCACCAGGGCCCAGATGGCCTTCTTCTTCCCGATTGCTGTCCTGGTCATTTCAGGGGAGAATACAACACCTGCGTTGTCCTGCAGGGTCTCCGCTAGCATGCAGAGTTCCTCCCGGCTGAATCGCTCCTGGCGCTGGCGGTCACATGCCTTTTTCACAGATTTTGGCATTTTCGGGTACTTGGATGGGTGGGTGTTTGGTTGGGACAGGTGTCAGGGTTGGGTCTGGTGTTGTTTGGTAGGATGGCGATGGATTGTGTTTTTAAAGATGGCCGACGGGCTGCTTCCCGTTCCGGCGCGATGACGCTATTTCCGGTTTGGCCTTTTACGGCCGCCGCTAATTACGGTGGCCGTAAATTACGGTGGTCGTAAATTACGGTGGACGTAAATTACGGTGGCCGCTACTTACGCTGACGCTTAGCGATGACGCTTAGCGATGACGGTAGGGGCCTTTTCCGCCATGGCGTTAATTGCATTACCGCCATGGCATAATGCTCGTGCGCGATGGGTCGTGATGTGGCGCTCTTTACGCCATCGTCCCACGGCGTAAACGCTCATTACGCCATGGCGGTAATGACGGGCGATTACCGCCAGGGTCGTAATGAGGCCCATTGGCACTATTACGGCAAACAACTCCAATCACAATTACTATCAGAGAATCAATCCCCCTAACAACAGTCGACAAGCCTAGGTTCAACGGCACCACTTATTTGCAGACAGAGGTGAATGCTTTAACCTAGATGGCACTCTAGTATTCGTTAGGACGGGAAAGAAAAGGCAGGGTAAGAAATCAACTCGGTACCAACACTTTTACGAACAAATGTAAGGCAGGGTCTACTGTAGATCACAAAGTTCAGAGGCCAGGCCCACTCGGAGAGAGGCAAGGCGATATGTCCCAAAAAGTATCACAGTGGAAATGCACTTTGAGTCTTTGTCGCAAATTGTTATAGAAAGATTGGACCAGTTCAGAACAGAAAGTTTAAGAAGCTTGGAGGCGATCCAATGGATAGGCGAGGATTAAGACACCTCACTCTAACCGAAACAAGGGAAGCCAGGCGGACATGGTACCTTGTTTGTGGAGAGACAGCTCCGGCGGGGGCAGTTGTTCCTGGTGGTGGATGCAAATCGGGGCTTTGCCAAGAGAAGAGATGATCTCGTCGTCGAAGGAAAGTTGAAGATTGTTGCACCACCAGGGAAGAGACCAGCCGCGGAGTGCTCCGTCACAAGGCACCACCATTTGGTCGCGGTACAGGGGTAGTGGCTATCCGGTTGCCGGGGTGCTCTGCACGGGCAATTCGGCCACTATGTCCTGGAACGAAGAAAAAACAAAGGGGACTGGTTGTTCCCACCAGTCAGGGGAAGAGACTCTCCGGCGGGGAGATCTCCTCTGTCGTCGGGAAGTGGTGAGTCGGTTCAGCAGGGCTCCACCGGAGGTGTCTTCGTTGCAGGTCGGCTCAGCTTTACCCTCGTCGGATTATTAGGTCCTGTGGCGACTTCTGAAGATCCAGTCCAAAAAGCCCTGCTTTTATGCAGAAAACCCCCATTCATTCAGCCTAACTGTCAATCAAAACACGCTAAGTGGTGAGCGGGGTGGCTCACCACTTGGGCCAATCACACCAGAGTGTGACTTGAGTTGGCAAGGCAACTCAGTCCAGGGTGCCTAAACCCCCTACCACACCCCCTGTGGTTACCCAGACAGGATGGCACCACTTTGGAGGGCCTCTGTGTAGAAGCCCACCAAAAGTGGAACAAAGGGCTCAACCTTTGGTTTAGGAGTCACAGAGACGAACACAGATGCCATTTTAAAAACCGAGTTCTGGTAGAAAATACCAACCGATAGATTTATTTAAGATAAATAAAGCGGTGGTATGTTAGAGATCAACGAGAAAAAATATTAACCTCCAACAATGGGAAAAATCACTTAGGGTTATATTCGGGGTCGAATATAACAAGTAGTTTCCACTGCCACCAGCCAAAACTCGACGAGGGCGGACGGGACAGTGCCCCCTCGAATAACAGACCCTGGAGTAATCGAATTAACCCTACTAGTACGTCCACAATAGGATGGTTTGTACTAGTTCTGTTAGTAAATTTAGATCTAGTAAAATCAATGGTGACTTTACATGCCCGGGGAGACAGTAGTCAGTCCCCGGGTATGGAGTCTATGGTGGAGGTCTGCTAGGACGCCCCAGTGTTACGGCACGGAGGGTGCGTTGTAACACACATAGCAAAACATATGAGACCCAATGGAGTAAAAGACCCCATAGCCCACAGAACACATTGACATTTAAAGGAATTACACACATTCATGTCCAAGAGTGGGAGAAAAAGAGTCTCACTCTTGGCAGGATGGAAAAAAACAAACTCCAGAAATCCAGCAAAGCTGCTGGGGGACTCACTAGGTTAGGAAATTCAGCCTAAACCGATAATTCTCCCTAACACCGCCATACTCATAATGGGGCCCATAATGTGTTATTTCACATGCAAGGGGAGGGGCAGATGTGTGCACTTGATTTTTGTCATGCATAGAGGTGAGGGAACCCTTTTCTGAAACTTGTAGTGTTAAAGGGTCTTGCAGGTTACATTATTATGTATGTATGAATGTCTGCAAGGAGTGTGTTTGTAATGTATGTGTGAATGAGTGTATGCTGTATGTGGGTGGGTGCACATGTAAATGAGCCAGTGTATAATTGTCAATGGGATGTCTAAAAGAGTGAGTGAATGTGTCATTGGGCCTCATTACGACCCTGGCGGTAAGGGGTTAATGCCAGCGTTAGCTGCGCCGACCCCTTACCGCCAATTACGAGGTCCCTTAGCGCCATGGAGGTTTTAACACCCGCTTTTGGCGGGTGTTAAAATCCATGGCGCTAAGGGACCATGGAGTTAATTACGCCACCGTAATTTACGGTGGCGTACTTAACGCCTTCCCCACTCCCATTATGCCCTATGGGGCAAAAATGGGAATGGGGAAGGGTAAATGGGGATTGGGGACTTACCGCCCCACCAAGGTCGGAATGGGGCGGTAAGTCCGCCAACCACCATGGCGTAAACGTAGTTTACGCCATGGTGGTAAAGTCACGGCCCAGGCGGTAACTTACCGCCTGGGTCGTAATGAGGCCCATTGTGTGTGTGTGTGTATGTATATATATATATATATATATATATATATATATATATATATATATTACATGGCCACGGTAGTGGCCATGTAGTTATGGTTAAGTTGCTGTTTACATAGGAAGAGCACTTTTTGGGCGGCTTATAACTTCGCTCTCCCTGGACGAATCCTCACCAAACTTTGCAAAAAAAGTATTTGGGTCACTCTGAATTTTTTTTGCATAGATATAATGAGAAAAAACTTAGCTCACACCTACAGCCCAAACCGCTGGATGGATTTACACCAAATTTGCGGCAGGTGCGACGGCTTGGTCCTGAAAGCGTGTTTTGCTTTATTTGGTGTAAATCTGTCCAGTAGTTTTAAAAAAAATGAGAAAAATGTAAGTGAAAAAAATTAGTGATATCTGTGTTCGCTTTGCGGACACACTTCCCTGTTCGCTCCGCGGACAGGACGGTGATTGGGCAAGCAGCTTGCGTTATGTCCACGGACATCTGACGTGCTCTCTCATTGGATGCGTGAAAGCGTGCAGTGCGTCTGGCTTCAGAGACGCCCGCCATCTTTGTTCCTCGCATGAGAGGCCTTGTATCCCGCCTGCACAGTAAGTTCCCCACCCCGCTCATGCCCGTGTCTGTCTCCTGTTCCTCCCACCCCCCGCTCATGACCGTGTGTCTTTCTCCCTGCCGCCCACCCCCGCTCATGTCCGTGTGACTTTCTCCCTCCCGCCCACCCCCCACTCATATTCCGTGTGTCTTTCTCTGTCCCGCCCAACCCCCGCTCATGACCGTGTGTCTTTCTCCCTCCCGCCCACTGCCCGCTCATGTCCCGCTAGTCTCTTTCACCCGCCCACCCCCCGCTCATGCCCCGCTCATCTCTCCCACCTGCCAACCCCCCGCTCATGTCTCGTGTGTCTCTCCCACCCCCCGTGTGTCTCTCCCACCCCCCGCTCATGTCCGTGTGTCTCTCCCCACCCGCCAACCACCCCCCGCTTATGTCCGTTTGTCTCTACCCACCCACCGCCCACCCCCGCTCATGTCCGTGTGTCTCTCCCCACCTGCCGCCCACCCCCCACTCATGTCCGTGTGTCTCTCCCCACCCGCCGCCCACCCTCCGCTCATGTCTGTGTGTCTCTCCCCACTCGCCGCCCACTCCCCGCTCATGTCCGTGTGTCTCTCCCCACCCCAGGCTCATGTCCGCGTGTCTCTCCCCAGCCGCCGCCCACCCCCCGCTCATGTCCCGTGTGTCTCTCCCCACCCACCGCCCATGTCCGTGTGTCTCTCCCCACCAGCCGCCCACCCCCCGCTCATGTCCCGTGTGTCTCTCTCCCTCCCGCCCACCCCCCACTCATGCCCCGTGTGTCTCTCTCCCCTAACTCCCACCTCCCGCTCATGCCCGTGTGTCTCTCTCCCATTCCCCCCGCTCATGCCCCGTGTGTCTCTCTCCCTCCCGCCCACCCCCCGCTCATGCCCCGTGTGTCCCTCCCCCTCCTGCCTACCCCCCACTCATGCCCCGTGTGTCTCTCTCCCTCTCGCCCACCCCCCGCTCATGCCCCATGTGTCTCTCTCCCTCCCCCCCGACCTCCGCTCATGCCCCGTGTGTCTCTCTCCCTCCCCTCCACCCCCGCTCATGCCCTGTGTGTCTCTCTCCCCTTCCCCCACCCCCGCTCATGCCTCATGTGTCTCTCTCCCTACCCCCACCCCCGCTCTTGCCCCGTGTGTCTGTCTAACTCCCGCCCACCCCGCTTTTGTCCCGTGTCTCTTTCCCCCTCCTGCCCTCCCCCGCTCTTGCCCCGTGTCTCTTTCCCCCTCCCACCCACCCCCGCTCTTGCCCCGTGTCTCTTTCCCCCTCCCACCCACCCCCGCTCTTGCCCCGTGTCTCTTTCCCCCTCCCGCCCACCCCTGCTCTTGCCCCGTGTCTCTTCCCCCTCCCATCCACCCCCGCTCTTGCCCCGTGTCTTTCCCCCTCCCATCCACCCCCGCTCTTGCCCCGTGTCTTTCCCCCTCCCTCTCACCCCCGCTCTTGCCCCGTGTCTTTCCCCCTCCCGCCCACCCCCGCTCATGCCCCGTGTGTCTCTCCCCTTCCCGCCCACCCCCGCTCATGTCCCTTGTGTCTCTCCCCCTCCCGCTCATGCCCTGTGTGTCTCTCTCCCTTCCCCCACCCCCCGCTCATGCCCTGTGTGTCTCTCTCCCTCCCCCCCAACCCACACTCATGCCCCGGTTGTCTCTCTCCCCTTCCCCCACCCCCCGGTCATGCCCCATGTGTATCTCTCCCTGACCCCCCCACCCCCGCTCATGCCCCGTGTGTCTCTCTCCATCCTGCCCACCCCCTGCTCATGCCCCGTGTGTCTCACTCCCTCCTCCCACCCCCCGCTCACGCCCCGTGTGTCTATCTCCCTCCCCCCACTCCCGCTCATGCCCCGTGTGTCTCTCTCCCTCCTCCCACCCCCCACTCACGCCCGTGTGTCTCTCTCCCTCCCGCCCCCCCCCCGCTGATGCCCAATGTGTCCCTCCCCCTCCTGCCTACCCCCACTCATGCCCCGTGTGTCTCTCTCCCTCTCGCCCACCCCCCGCTCATGCCCCGTGTGTCTCTCTCCCTCCCCCCCGACCCCCGCTCATGCCCTGTGTGTCTCTCTCCCGCCCCTCCACCCCCGCTCATGCCCTGTGTGTCTCTCTCCCCTTCCCCCATCCCCGCTCATGCCTCATGTGTCTCTCTCCCTACCCCCCACCCCCGCTCTTGCCCCGTGTGTCTGTCTCCCTCCCCCCTACCCCCGCTCTTGCCCCGTGTGTCTTTCCTGCTCCCGCCCACCCCTGCTCTTGCCCCCTGTCTCTTCCCCCCTCCCGCCCACCCCCGCTCTTGCCCCGTGTCTCTTTCCACCTCCCGCCCACCCCGCTCTTGCCCGGTGTCTCTTTCCCCCTCCTGGGCACCCCCGCTCTTGTCCCGTGTCTCTTTCCCCCTCCTGCCCTCCCCCGCTCTTGCCCCGTGTCTCTTTCCCCCTCCCACCCACCCCCGCTCTTTCCTCGTGTCTCTTTCTACCCTCCCACCCACCCCCGCTCTTGCCCCGTGTCTCTTTCCCCCTCCCGCCCACCCCTGCTCTTGCCCTGTGTCTCTTCCCCCTCCCATCCACCCCCGCTCTTGCCCCGTGTCTTTCCCCCTCCCATCCACCCCCGCTCTTGCCCCGTGTCTTTCCCCCTCCCTCTCACCCCCGCTCTTGCCCCGTGTCTTTCCCCCTCCCGCCCACCCCCGCTCATGCCCCGTGTGTCTCTCCCCTTCCCGCCCACCCCCGCTCATGTCCCTTGTGTCTCTCCCCCTCCCGCTCATGCTGTGTGTGTCTCTCTCCCTTCCCCCACGCCCCGCTCATGCCCTGTGTGTCTCTCTCCCTCCCCCACACCCCACACTCATGCCCCGGTTGTCTCTCTCCCCTTCCCCCACCCCCCGGTCATGCCCCATGTGTATCTCTCCCTACCCCCCACCCCCGCTCATGCCCCGTGTGTCTCTCTCCATCCTGCCCACCCCCTGCTCATGCCCCGTGTGTCTCACTCCCTCCTCCCACCCCCCGCTCACGCCCCGTGTGTCTCTCTCCCTCCCCCCACTCCCGCTCATGCCCCGTGTGTCTCTCTCCCCTTCCCCCCACCCCCCTCTCATGCCATGTGTCTGTCTTCTGTTCCCCCCGCTCATGCCCCGTATCTGTCTCCTGTTCCCCTCATGTGCCGTGTCTGTATCCTGTTGCCCCCCACACCCCCGCTCATGCCCCGTGTCTGTCTCCTGTTCTCCCCACCCCCCGCTCATGCCCCGTGTCTGTGTCCTGTTCCCCCCACCCCCCGCTCATGCCCGTGTCTATCTCCTGTTGCCCCCCACCCCCCCGCTCAGGCCCCATGTCCGTCTCCTGTTCCCCCCACCTGCTCATGCCCCGTGTCTGTCTCCTGTTCCCCCACCCACTCATGCCCCATGTCTCTCTCTTGTTGCCCGCACCCCCCCGCTCATGCCCCGTGTCTGTCTCCTGTTCTCCCCACCCCTGCTCATGCCCCGTGTCTTTCTCCTGTTCCTCCCACCCCCCGCTCATGCCCCGTGTCTGTCTCCTGTTGCCCCTGGCCCCCCCGCTCATGCCCCGTGTAGGTTCTCCCCACCCCCGCTCATGCCCCATGTCTGTTGTTCCCCCACCCCCGCTCACGCCCCGTGTCTGTCTCCCTATCCCCCACCCCCGCTTATGCCCCGTGTGTCTCTCTCCATCCTGCCCACCCCCTGCTCATGCCCCGTGTGTCTCACTCCCTCCTCCCACCCCCCGCTCACGCCCCGTGTGTCTCTCTCCCTCCCCCCACTCCCGCTCATGCCCCGTGTGTCTCTCTCCCCTTCCCCCCACCCCCCTCTCATGCCCTGTGTCTGTCTTCTGTTCCCCCCGCTCATGCCCCGTGTCTGTCTCCTGTTCTCCCTACCCCCCGCTCATGCCCCGTATCTGTCTCCTGTTCCCCTCATGTGCCGTGTCTGTATCCTGTTGCCCCCCACACCCCCGCTCATGCCCCGTGTCTGTCTCCTGTTCTCCCCACCCCCCGCTCATGCCCCGTGTCTGTGTCCTGTTCCCCCCACCCCCCGCTCATGCCCGTGTCTATCTCCTGTTGCCCCCCACCCCCCGCTCAGGCCCCATGTCTGTCTCCTGTTCCCCCCACCTGCTCATGCCCCGTGTCTGTCTCCTGTTCCCCCACCCACTCATGCCCCATGTCTCTCTCTTGTTGCCCGCACCCCCCCGCTCATGCCCCGTGTCTGTCTCCTGTTCTCCCCACCCCTGCTCATGCCCCGTGTCTGTCTCCTGTTCCTCCCACCCCCCGCTCATGCCCCGTGTCTGTCTCCTGTTGCCCCCGGCCCCCCCGCTCATGCCCCGTGTATGTTCTCCCCACCCCCGCTCATGCCCCATGTCTGTTGTTCCCCCACCCCCCGCTCACGCCCCGTGTCTGTCTCCTGTTCCCCGCACCCCCCGCTCATGCCCCGTGTCTCTCCTGTTGCCCCCCACCCCCCGCTCATGCCCCGTGTCTCTCCTGTTGACCCCCACCCCCCGCTCATGCCCTGTGTCACTCCTGTTGCCCACCACCCCCTGCTCATGCTCCGTGTCTGTCTCCTGTTGCCCCCCACCCCCCCCGCTCATGCCTCGTGTCTGTCTCCTGTTCTCCCCACTCCCGCTCATGCTCCGTGTCTGTCTCCTGTTCCCCCCACCCCCCGCTCATGCCCCGTGTCTGTCTCCTGTTGCCCCCACCCCCCGCTCATGCCCCGTGTCTGTCTCCTGTTTCCCCCACCCCCCGCTCATGCCCCATGTCTGTCTCCTGTTCCCCCCACCCCCCGCTCATGCCCCGTGTCTCTCTCCTGTTGCCTCCCACCCTCCGCTCATGCCCCGTGTCTGTCTCCTGTACCCCCCACCCCCCGCTCATGCCCCATGTCTGTCTCCTGTACCGCCACCCCCCCGTTCATGCCCCGTGTCTGCCTCCTTTTGCCCCCCACCCCCGCTCATACCCCGTGTCTTTCTCCTGTTCCCCCAGCCGCTCATGTCCTGTGTCTCTCTCCTGTTGCCCCCCACCACCCGCTCATGCCCCGTGTCTGTCTCCTGTACCTCCCCACCCCCCGCTCATGCCCCGTGTCTCTCTCCTGTTGCCCCCCACCCCCTGCTTATGCCCCGATTCTGTCTCCTGTACCCCCCACTCCCCGCTCATGCCCAGTGTCTCTCTCCTGTTGCCCCCCACCCCCCGCTCATGCCCTGTGTCTGTCTCCTGTTGCCCCTACCCATGCCCCGTGTCTGTCTCCTGTACCCCCCACCCCCGCTCATGCCCCGTATCTGTCTCCTGTTCCCCATCCCCCGCTCATGCCCCGTTTCTGTCTCCTGTTCTCCCCACCCCCCGCTCATGCCCGTGTCTGTCTCCTGTTCTCCCCACCCCCCGCTCATGCCCCGTGTCTCTCTCCTGTTGGCCCCATCCCCCGCTCATGCCCTGTGTCTGTCTCATGTTGCCCCCCGCTCATGCCCCGTGTCTCCCTCGTGGTCCCCCCACCCCCCGCTCATGCCCCATGTTTCCCTCGTGTTATCTCCCAGCCCCTTCTCATGCCCCTTGTCTCTCTCCTTTCCCCCACCCCCGCTCATGTCCTGTGTGTGCCCTGTACCCCCCCGCTCATGCTCCGTGTCTCCCTCGTGTTCCTCCCCACCCCCTGCTCATACCCCGTGTCTCCCTCATGTTCCTCCCCACCTGCAGCTCATGCCCCGTGTCTCTCGTGTTCCCCCACCACCGCTCATGCCCCGTGTTTCCTTCCTTTCCTCCCCCACCCCCTGCTCTTGCCCCGCTTGTACCCTTTTCCCTCTCACCCCTCACCCCCGCTCATGCCCATGTGTCTCCCCTGTTCCCCCCCAACCCCCGCTCATGCCCTGTTTTGTTCTTTATACACCCCGCCTTCCCTTTCCATGGTGGCCATCTTGGTAAAAGATTTTCCTTCCTAGGTGTAGGAAGGAAAATCTTTTTGTTTTTCTTACCACTCGGCGTTCCCACTTTGAGGACATAAGATGTTAGTGGTCTTCATCTATTGAAAAGGATGTTATGGTGACGTTGCACTAATAAAAACCTTTAACATTTAGTAAAAAAAAAATGTTACAGGGACGTTATGGTTAAGTTGCACTAATGAAAACCTATGAAATTCAATGAAAAAACTTTGTTAAAGGGACGTTATGGGACGTTATGGTTAAGTTGCGCTACTAAAAACCTATGAAATTCAGTGAAAAAACTTTGTTAAAGGGACGTTATGGTTCCAAGTAAAACCGAAAAACCCTTGAAATTCGCCAGTTATGGTAAGCTAAGCAACCATAACTCGCGCCACCACCGTGCACTGCTAAGACTAACACCCAGGACATCAAAGATGACATCACAAATGTCACACATTAACTGGATCTAGGGAGCAAAGTTCTCCAGGTGTTAATACATGTATGTTGGTTTTGTTGTTGTTTGATATGCGTAGGAACTCATGTCAATCTTCCCATGCATATTCTGCACAAATTAGTGTAAAAAACCAAGTCGGTGGTACAAGGTTTCTGATCATACAACGTACGTCTCCGTGCCTTCAGAACCAGTATTCTTTTGTACCACGCATATTTACAAAAAAATTTGTTATGCTTGATTGTAAAACCTCATCTTTTTCTTGTAGTTTTTGTATTAATTGCGTATTAACAACCGCCACACCCACGACTCCCGCCGAGTGTTTGTAGTGTAGAGTTCCTCCACCTCATTCTCTTCTTCCTCTTCTTCCTCGATCTCTACATCCTCACCCGTATATCCCTCTGCAGTCCCTTGGGGAGGTGGTAGCGGTGGTGGGTTTGGGGGTGGTGCTGAGGCTAATGAAGCAACAGTAGCCATGGATGCCATAAGGATTAGTTTCCAAATGGTTGCTACAGCAGTAAAGGCAGCCCAACTTTAAATGCTATAGCCAGTAGCACAATGAAGATTAGCTCGGGGGTGTGGCCATTTATAGGGGTCGAGGGGTGCGGCTCGTGACCATATTGATCACTCAAAAGCGCTGACAAAATTATAAACGACACGTTCACAGGTAGATCTATTGTATGGGACATGTCAAATGGTGATTTTATACTGTAAAATAATTTCCCATGTATGTATAAGTTATTGTGCAATGTTGCGGAAGCAGACAAAGTGCGCAAATCGGTCCACGCACTCAGCGTGGGTGCGGTCACATGATGACGTACTGAACACATCCACGCGGGAAAAGCGCGTCCGCTGGACAGCAAATGCAGTCTAACCAACGTGCGCATGCGCGCCAGTGTTCTACGGACAGTGTTCGGGTCCTGCAACTAATCAAAAGTGCGACACAATGAGACAGACAGTTAGGGACAGGCGCGATGTTTGCAGTACTTATGGGTGTACTGCGCATGTGCATACCTGATCTGATGACTGTACGGACAGATCCAGTGTTCTTAGGACACCTCCATTTTCTTTGACTACGAACATGCCGACCACCGCGCCTGTTCTACAGACGGTTCCATCCGGCTGCGGACGATACAGACAGGTATAGTGTCCTTAGGACACTCCCATTTTGCTCATTTACAGACATCCCGGACACCTGGTGTGTTCTAGGAACATGTTTTATCTCGTTTGTGAGCGGTACGGAGAGGTATAATGTTCTTAGCACGCCTCATTCTCTTCATTTACGCACACCTTGCACAGATGGTGCATTCTAAGATCAGTTCCATCTTGGTTGGCATTGGTACGGGTGCATATATTGCCGTTAGAACTTCCATATTCTATTGCTTACGGCTAGCTCGAACAGGCGTGCTGTTCGTGAACATTTTAAGTATTTTAAAAAAAATGTTTTTCCTCAAAACCTTCCTCTATAACAAATATACAAAAACTTTCTAAAAACACACACACACTTCAATCAACAGAAATACAGGGGGATGTAGACACTGACATGAATATAGGGGAATTAGGGTTCAACACAGGCTGATTGTGAGGAGACGATTTGTGTGGGGAAGAAGGGATGTATGTTTCATCAAAACGTCTATTTTCTTCTTAAAGGTTTGGGGGCCGTTCACTAGGAAATGGAGAAGGGGGGCAGGTAAATGTGGGACAACGTATTTTTGCTCTCACAAATTCCTCCACAAATTCCCTTAAACTGTTAAAATTGTCATTTAGTGTGTCCATTTTCAGTTCTATCCTTTTCAGCCTGTCTTCCTCTGTGTCGTTTGTTGAAAATAAATATATATATGTTCAATGCCCATAAAATACTGATCATTATTTAAGATGTGATTACATTGTAAGTAAAGTATTGTATGAACATGTGAAAATAGAAATGTGTATAAATATAATACCTTTTGAAAAGGTACTTTCTGACTGTCAGTAAATACACCCACATAGCCTAGATATGGCAGTGAACAAAAACAAAGGGGCTACACATGTGATGTCATCAGTGATGTCATTAATGACATTTGTGATGCCATCTTTCATGTCCTGGGTGTTAGTGTTAGCAGAGCACAGTGGTGCGGGCAGTTATGGTCGCTTAGCCTACCATAACTGCCGAATTTCAGTTTTTTTTCGGTTTTACTTTGAATCATAATGGCACATTGAAAAGTTTTTTTAGTGAAGTGCACAGGTTTTTGGTAGGGCAACTTAACCATAACGTCCCCTTAACAAAGTTTTTTTTTAGTGAATATATATATATATATATATATATATATATATATATATATCAGTGGAAAAAACTTTGTTAAAGGGACGTTATGGTTCCAAGTAAAACCGAAAAACCCTTGAAATTCGCCAGTTATGGTAAGCTAAGCAACCATAACTCGCTCCTCCTACGTGCATTGCTAAGACTAACACCCAGGACATCAAAGATGACATCACAAATGTCATTGATGACATCGGTGGACAAAGTGCCAGCAGGGCAAGTTATGAGGGCAATGGAACCAAAAGTGCATAACGAGGTCTCTGGATCATTAACCCCCCCCTTCCACTCCTAAAATGGGGGATGCAATGTATATTTCCAAAGCAGTAACCCGTCGTATTAAAACAGATGATTTTGTGTCTTGAAGCAGGCCGCCTCTGGCGTCCCGCTTTAAGAAATAAAATCCTCTTCCAAGATGGCCACCATAGAAAGGGAAGCCGGGTGTTGCATACATAGTCCTTCTTCGCTTTCCATTGCAGTCTGCAAAAAAAATGGAAACTGTGTGACCATATTGCCATGAGCACATTTTTATTCCCATTGAAATGTATGGTTATGTGCAACAATTTACCCCAAAGCCAGTCCCAGGTGGACATTGCCACTGTTATGCTATCTTTTCTCTGTTCTGGTCATGGCCAGTAGCCACATTGCGCACATCATGACCTTATACCACGACCCCAACACTGTGGCCACTACCCATAGGTACAGCCTACCCCTCAGCCATTGAAGTTGTAGCGTTGTTTTTTATTGAAAGAGCGACACTTGTCAAACACCAAAACACTGCAACATCTGCAACACAAGTCTTTTCGGGCGTTACCAATCTGCCGTAGACACATTTTCAGTAAATGCACCAAGTTTTTTTCCCCAAAACTGTCAAATAACTGCCCAAATGAATTGTCATATTACGTGTGAAAAAAATCCCAACAAATTCTGTGGCCTCAATCCCAATTATGGCAGCCATATTGAAACCATGAGCATTAGAACTCACCTTCATACACATATTTTCATAAGGTGCCCAGGTGGAAAGGTCAGAAGATAAGATTGTACCGAGGATGCAACCATGTATGTTTGCAGAAACGTTGATGTATCACAAACATTTGCAGTGTACCTTACCTCATTTTTCCTCTTGGACAAACATACTAAATCTGACAGCAGAGTGTTTTCATCCTGTTCTAATGTTCCCCATTGCTGCAGCTGCCTAACATAAGTGGGCCTGAGGTCAATAAAACATAATGGCCGTTCTTGACCCTCACATAACCAACCCTAGTGATATGCAGTAACTTTCTCATTGATGATCCTCTCCATCATAGCCAAATGCGCTCATAAGCACCTACGTGCCGTGACGCAGCACCTGAAAATTAACACACAGGAACGTACAATGTAGCACATGATATTTTGAAGTAATAAACCAGTTTTTAAAAGAAAGAGTAACATTTTTAAATTTCTAAAGTACTTTTATTTCACAATCAACTGTGCACAAACATCGGAGTAATCTCATTGTCCATTGTCAATCATATAATGAATTAGTTTCTTCGGTCGTCATCGAAAATGTTAATGGTGAAGAACACGTTTTTTTTCCAAGCACAAATTATGAGTTTTCGATAAAGCAACCCCTATGTTTCCACAATGATTGTCAAAACGTCACCATGACCTTTTGGCTACAACACCGTATAAGATGTTATGTTACTCCTATTAGACACTTCAGCGTATGGACAGAGTGGGCCGGCGCCATCATCCCCCAGAATTATTACGGGCAGGCACCTGGTCACCAGCAACTGCATTTGGCAGTTGAAGAAGCCATCACTCGGCAACTGGAAACCATGACATGCACAGTATGGAAGGAAGTAGCTGGTCGAGAAAGTGTAAAGAAATCACGTATCAATAACCAACCTTTACCAAACAATTTTTTTAAAAAAGACAAAAAGAACGTAGGAACTAAGACACAAATCGAAGTTGCTATTCAAAAAATGTTAAGTAAATAGTAGGTTTAAACATGGGTATAGCTAGAGACAGGTTACAAATGTCAACAATTTGCACTCTCTATAACTTTAAAAAAATGACAACGATACACAAAGATACTATTGCTGCTACCAAGGCAAAAGTATTGTGCAAGCATTTGCAAATGCCACCTCATGATTTCAGAAAAGACCAACAGAACGTGCAAAGTGATAAAGCTACCAATATGGCCAAACATGACTTTTTAAAGGGAAAATATTAGCTTTCAACAAGGGTGAATGAACGCATAGCCTGAGAACGCGGACAATCTGCACTCTCGATAGAGAGGAAAAAATAACAACTGCATAGAAAGGTAATACATCAGTAATATTGTCAAAAATAATGGTCTGGTAATATACAAATTCAAACTCACTGGGTGTGCAGTCGTCAAAATTCAATTTACATGATATGTACCGCCTCCATTGGTTTAGGTGAAGTCAGACAGCAATGTTTTTGTCTCAATGATTCTTAGTGAAGTGATATTTCATGTGCCTTACAAATGGTTTTGAAACATAACCTTATCAAATGGTATGTGTTGCAAACTTTCACTCCCTCATTCTTACTGTTTTTTCGCTCAAGTTCAAGGTAAAAAAACAATGGACCCTTATTGGTACAGTTGGATGCGTGGCCGTACTGTGCTGGAAACCAAAAAAGCAAATCAAGTGACCTTCACTCAGAATGCAAACAAATTCTCACTTTACAGTTACATATTAGAATCCATTCATGAGAATCGCTACTCCCATACACGTGCTGAACCACTGTTGGCAGCAAATATTGCAGGTGGCTGTCTCAGATTTTAAAATGTAGGACGCCAGTTTCAGAGTAATAGTATTGTTAAAGCGTTGCAAGACAGACAGAGTGATTCTTTGCCGTGTATTGAGCATCTACTGCCACTGTACCGTATGACTTTGGTGACATGAAAACACCACTTTTTGGACTTACTGCTGCCACAGCCCATCCCAGCCTCAGTAACGCTCACCTTCTGAAACAGAGTTGCATAAGTGTAACAAGGGCAATGCTGGCTGCGATTGTATGTGTTAGGGGCGATGTCCGCGTAAAACAAAACACGAATGAAAGATGGCCGCCGCAGCGACAGAATCTCATGCACTTCAAGCTGTTCCACAACCAATCAGTAAAGGGGCCACATGTCTGTGGACATGGAATCCGCCAAAAAAGTGCTCTTTCTATGGAAGCAGCAACTTAACCGTAACTGCACAGCCACTATTGTTATGGTTAAGTTGCGCTACTAAAAACCTATGAAATTCAGTGAAAAAACAGTGTTAAAGGGACCTTATGGTTCCAAGTAAAACCGAAAAACCCCTAAAATTAGCCAGTTATGGTAAGCAAAGCAACCATAACTCACGCCGCCACCGTGCACTCCTAAGACTAACACCCAGGGCATCAAAGATTACTTCACAAATGCCATTGATGACATCACATGTGCATTTACCTTTCATGAAAAGTCTGTACAAGGCATTCTTATTGTGATGTTAATTAAAAAAGCGTCAAGGATCATTGGAATACATGTCATGAGGTACGTAGTGCATTAGGCAATGCATTAATCCAACTAGCATTGTATTATGAAGTTTTTTCCAATATAATAAGGTACACATGCAGTACCATAGGCATAGTCTGCAGAGAACATGATGGAGATGCAATATTAATAATCTTGCCATGTTAAATACTAACATTATAAATGCTTTCTTATTAGAGTTTTGCATATTGTGAGACATTTACAGATATGAGCATATACAGGGAAAGTGAAGTAACCTAACTGATTATCTTCATGCACAGAAATGATTCCTTTCCTCTGCTTCAAAGCTACTACTTCCCTATGTATGACTATCACATACTGTGACTAGGCCCTAAGGAAAGTAGTCTATGTGCAATGTGTACAAATATGAGCATATCCAGGGAAAATACAGTATTTGTATTTATTTTATTTATAAAGCGAAGCCAGGCCCGGGGGCATACGGGCGCGTAAGTTAGATCTGGTTACAGTTACATTTGAGTGCAGTAAACAAGGGTTACAGTTACAGATAGGTACATGCTTAGTATTACAGATACATACATAGTCTAAAATAAATACATTAATTACATAATGTGCAGTCAGTCGTTCTGGGATCTGGAAGGTTAGGCTGTCATAGAGTCCATGTTGTGAAGCCAATGCTTCGTGTTGCGTTTGAATAGGTTAAATGAGGGTTCTGACCTAAGGAGCGCGGGGAGTGTGTTCCATAGTTTAGAAGCTTGTACGGGGAAGCTAGCTCCACCAGAGTTATGGAGTTTGAATCTCGGTATGGACATAGTGTTAGCTTGTGCTGCTCTAAGTGGTCTTGATGATGTATGAGGTGTAAGTTGGTTGGTGAGGTAGGCTGGTGCAAGGTTGGCCCTGGCTTTGTGTGTGAGGGCCAGAGTTTTGAGGGATATTCTGTGCTCTACTGGGAGCCAGTGTAGTTTGCATCTAGTCTCAGAAATATGCGACTTTTTAGGGATGTTGAGGGCAGCCCTGATGGCATTATTTTGAATTACTTGCAATTTGTTGATATTTTTGTGGCTAGTGCCTAAGTAAAGGGCATTACAATAGTCTATTTTGGACAGGACTAATGCTCTAGCAAGAGTAATGCAATTGGGTGAGGAGATGAACGGCCTACATGCAGTGATCAATTTGCAAGTGTAGGCGGCTGCTGATGCTACTGCATTAGTTTGTTTGGAAAAGGATAAGGTAGCATCAATGTAGATACCAAGGGTTTTAGTGTTGTTTGAAACGGGGATGAGATTACCATCTATAGTGAAAGATTTGAAGGCAGAGTTAAGATTTTTAAGTTTGGCGTGAGTGCCAAGGATGATCAGCTCAGTTTTTTTGTCATTGAGACAAAGTCCATGATGTGCCATCAATGATTGTATTACTGAGTATATTTCATTGAGGGTTTTGCTGTCTGTTTCATAGTTGCCCGAGATAGGAATGAGTATCTGGGTGTCATCCGCATAATTAGTATACATGACACCCAGATAGTCAAGGATATCAAAGAGGGGCTTTGTGAATACATTATAACGCGTCGGGGACACACAAGAGCCTTGTGGGACTCCACAAGGTACTGGTGAAGGTTCAGCAGAATCAGTGGGAGAGAAGACGCTCATGGTTCTGTTCGCCAAGAAGAAACTGATCCAACCAGTGGCTGCGTCTGAAAAGTGTGCTGCAGTTTTCAAGTGGTGACAAAGTGTTTGGTGGTTAACCAAATCAAAAGCTGCTGACAGGTCAAGCAGTAAGAGGAGTGCAAGTTTGCCATTGTCTTTTAGGATTTGGATCTGGGTAGTGAGATCTATTAATACAGTTTCCATGCCGTGTCTGGGTCGGAAGCCGGATTGCCTTAGTCCCAGGAGATTGTTCGATTCTAGGTAGGCCTGTATTTGTAGATAGCCTGCTCTGTCCAGTATTTTTAATAAGAAAGGTACGGTAGTTATCGGCCTGTAGTTAGACGAGTTGGCTGGGTCAAGAGTAGGTTTCTTGAGAAGTGGAATGACCCACGCGTCTTTTAGGTTGTCAGGCTCTACTCCGGATTTGAAGGAGGCATTGATGAGGTTGGTAATAAATGGTGCCAGATCGTGTGCTGCTGCTTTGATGATCGGGGCCGGGCAGGCATCACCTTGGCAGTTTGATGGTTTAAGTTTCCTAATGATGTTTTCTACTTACCAGATGGAGAGGGGTGAGAAACTGAATGACTTACAAGTTGACTTAAAGGTAGGTGATTTGTTAGGTAGTTGTTTGTAGTCAGGGTCAGTTAGTAGCAGGGATTTTTTCGCGTTTATATTAGATTGTAGGCAAACTATTTTATCTAATAAGGCCTTCTGAATATTACTACACCATAGTGCGTCAGTAACACATTTGTCAATAGGGGCAATAGGGGATTCTAATTCTTTTAGAATCTTAAAAAGTTCTTTTGTGTTGGATTCCGCTTGCATAATACTTTTGTTGTAGGTGTCTTTTTTAGCAAGAAGGATGGCTTCTTTGTAACTAGTGGATGCTAGGGTTAGCTCATTCTTATTGGTTGCTGTAGGGCACTTTTTCCAGTGTGCCTCTGCAGTTCTCTTAGTTTTGCGTAGTTCTCTTAGCTGCGGTGTGAACCATGTATTAAGGTGTCGCTGTGGTTTAGGTTTCCGCAATTTTAGGGGGGCGATGGTGTTC
The DNA here is from genome assembly GCF_040938575.1 of Ambystoma mexicanum. Lineage (NCBI taxonomy): Eukaryota > Metazoa > Chordata > Amphibia > Caudata > Ambystomatidae > Ambystoma > Ambystoma mexicanum. The sequence continues at coordinate 72,437,094 of NC_090935.1, read as the reverse complement.
AGTGCTTTGAGAATAGCCTGGTTATAGATATCAACTAAAACTGTGGGGTCAGCGTCTGAGTCAATATTGTTCAGGATGGGGAGTAATATCGGTAGGAGTTTGTCAGGTGTAATGTCTTTCTTATTTCTCGTGCTGGTGGCTGGGGCGATGATGGGAGCCGGGTGGGGTGTGTTGGCTTTGATAGAAAAGGTTATTTTATGATGATCCGACCAGATGCATGGATCATTGGATAGGAGATCAATAGAGAAATTGAGGTGGGTGAGCCAGTCCAGTGTTCTACCATTGATGTGAGTGGGCTCATGAATAATGTGGGTGTGACCCAAGTCGGATAAGGTGTTGGCTAGATCATGGGCGTTAGTATTCTTAGGGTCATTAAAACCAAGATTAAAATCCCTGAGTAGGATAGTTTGTGAATTAGGTTTAGTGGCAGTGGTTATGAGTGATGCAATGTCCTCTATAAAAGAAGAAATGGGACCTGGTGGTCGGTAAATAAGGTGCATTGTTGCCGTGTGGTTCGGTGATAGAGGTAGTTTGATGGACAGGGATTCAGCAGAGGGGATTTGAGCGTCCTGGATGACTTTAATGTCAAAGGTATTTCTGAATATGAGGGCGAGTCCACCTCCCTTCGTCTGATTGGTAATAAACAAACAACAGAACTATAAGACAGTGTTGATAACCTTACTAATCATCTTCATACATAGAAAGCATTGCTGTCTATTAAGTCTGTGTTTTCCCCTTTGTATGTTTCATATGCTGTGAGTGGACCCTAAGTGAATTACTGTAAGAACATATTTGAAGTATAAGTCTAAAAATATAGTACTTTTAGAATTTTTAGTTCGTGAATGTTACTGGCCTTGATATATCAGTAAAGGAAAAAAAGTGAGCCAGACATGTTATGTCATCGGTGATGTCATCAATGACATTTGTGATGCCATCTTTGATGTCCTGGGTGTTAGTCTTAGCAGTGCACGGTGGTGGCGTGAGTTATGGTTGCTTATCTTACCATAACTGGTGAATATCAGGGATTGTTCGGTTTTACTTGGAACCATAACGTCCCTTTAAAAAATGTTTTTAAATTAAATTGATAGGTTTTCAGTAGCACAACTTAACCATAACGTCCCTCTAACAATGTTTTTTCATTGAATTTCATAGGTATTTATTAGTGCAACGTAACCATAAAGTACCCTTAACAAAGTTTTTTCATTGAATTTCATAGGTTTTTATGAGTCCAACTTAACCATAACGTCCCTTTAACAAAGTTATTTCAGTGAATTTCATTGGTTTTTATTAGTGCAACTTAACCACAATGTCCCCTTAATAAAGTTTTTTCATTGAATTTCATAGGTTTTTATTAGTGCAACTTAACCATAATGTCCCCTTTACAAAGTTTTTTCATTGAATTTATAGGTTTTTAGTGCACCTTAACCATAATGTCTACGAACATCTGACTCCATTGCAGACCTTCCGGAGAGTGCCACATGACCATATGCTGGAGCGTGGCATGATGACATGTCCAAGAAGAAAAAAGGAATTGTCTTCCTACACCGGGACGCCTGTGGTGTCCCGGTGTAGGAAGGAAAATCCTTTTCCAAGATGGCCACCATGGAAAGGGAAGGCGGGGGTTCCATACAGGGCCCCTCTTCGCTTGCCATGGTAGCCTGCAGAAGGCAAAAAGAGAACCCTATGACCATATTACCACAAGCACATTTTTCTTCCCTTTCAAATCTATCCTAATTTCAAATAACTTTACCACAAAGGCAGTCCCAGGTGGACATGGCCACTTTAATCCTTTGTTTTGTCCCTTGTGGTAATGGCCAGTAGCCAGATTGTCTGGATAATGACCTTATTCCATGACCCAGACAATCTGCCCACTGGCCATGGCCACAGGCTACCCCTCAGTCACTAACGGTATACTGCTATTTGTTTTAGCTACATTATGACACTTGTTAAAAAATAAAACAATGGCACATTTCCAAAACCATGCTTTTAGGTCCTTGCCAATGCTCCTGACGCAAGTTTGCTGGAAATCCACCCATGTTTTATTTTTTCAAATGTGTCAAATGTATGCACATACAATCGTCATATAACCTAGCACCCACTTGACAAAATACATTCAGACTTTACGAAAACATTTATATCTACATCTATAATCTTTTTGCCAGCCTTTGTGTAGATTTGTCAAATGGCACCACATTTATAAGCCTTTACAATATTATGGGACCCCCTTTGATTTTGCTCCCTCTTGACAGAATCCCACCAAAGTTTGGAAAAAACATTTATATCTAGATCTATTATCAGTTTGCCAAAAGAAGTGTAGATTCATCAAATGGCACCTCATGTATAAGCCTTTATATTATTTTGGCACACCCCTCTAATGTTGCCCCTCCTGACAGAATCCCACCAAACTCTGTAAACTCATTTGGAATCAGGTCAGAATATCCCACCCATCCTCATCACCCCTCACCTCCCCAGAGATTATTTGATAAGTTTGACAAGTGCAATGCTCAGAAATTATTATTGTCCCAAGGGTTCGGGCATGTATTTTTAGACATACGTTGATCGATCGCACAAACATTTCCAATGCACCTTATCTTAGTTTTCCTCTTTTGTACACATGCAAAATCTGGCAGAAGGGCATGGCCATCTTGTGCTAATCTTATCCGTTGCTACATCGGCCTAAGGTGAATTGCGCTGACGGCACTAAATCATATGCCCTGAGCCTCACATCAACAAACCTAGTGATATTCTCCACCTTTCTCGGTGACGTTCCTGGGGAGCGTAGCCAAACGCGCCCAGTCGTTACCTACGTGACGTGACGCAGAACCCGAAAATCAACACATATCGTCTCATAACACAGCACGTCACAATTCCGAATATTAAACCGTACTTTAAAAGGAAACAACAAGACTGTACAATTTGTAAAGTACTTTTATTTCACAATAAACGCTCCGAGAACATCCGGCTATTGCCATATTCAATCAAATTGGAAATGTGTTTCTTCGCTTGTGATCCGAAAATGTTTATCGTGAGTCACGTGTTGTTCTTTTTGCGCACACAAGGTGTACATTGTGGGTAAAAGAAGCGATTGGGTCGCACAGTGAATTCCAGGGCTTGTGCATCAACTTGGGGCTAGACCACCGTAAAGGATGTTATGTTGCTAATTGCTAGTACAGCGTAAGGGCTTATGGGCCCTTGGCGATCGTCCAAAAAAGAGTCAAATATATACAGTTGTTCACAAGTATCTTCAGCTGCCGGTTAAAGAACCTGTCAGTTGGTACCTGGAATCTATGACAATCGCAGAATGGCAGGATGTACCTGTTTCAAAAACATAATAGAAATGTGTCTCACTAGCCGATCTTTATTACAATTTATCTATTGACTTATTAATTCAGCATAGAGTTTAAACTAACCATTTGCACAGACATGAAACAATGTCAACAGAGAGAAAACAACGTGGAAAGTAGTACACAATTTGCTTCCGAGGACATTGCTATTTAGTATGATCAACTCTAAACGGGATACGGAAGCTGACGCCACAATTCGAGGTGCTCATAGATGTCATTTTAATGAAATATTAGCGTTGAACCTGCGAGAACCAAGTAGTGGTCTACATTCATCGCAATGCTGGCCTGCCCATCTGGGCGGTAGAAAGAACATTACACACAAAGGTTATACTTGCTTTTCATTGCAATATGCCACACAGAACAAACGAGTAGAATTTAACCCAGAAATAATGGTCAGATAATGATAAATTGATGCTTGTTCGGGTATAAAATCGTCGAAAATCAAACTTACATTATATTCGCCATTTCCATTCTCTTGGCGTAACTCAGACCGTAATGCAGACTCCGTTCGCACCAACGATTTTTCATAAACTGAATTTACATGTTCCATTTTTGGAATGCATAACCTTATCATATCTTACATTATTACAACCCTCCTTTCATTCAATTCCTTTCGGAATGGTTCCTTTCTCTCAAGGTCAAAAAACAATTGAACCTTATACTGTGTGTCCGATGCGTGGGCTTCCTTAGCTGGCAAGCAAAAATTCAAAGCTGATGACATTCACTCAGAATCAAAATAAATTCTTAGTTTGCAACAACTTGCCTCACCGCATCCATGAGAACTGTAATACTGATGCACGTGCAGGACCGGTATTTGCATCAGGCAGTGCAGGTGGCTGCCTGAGGTGCCAACTGTAGGGGGCGCCAGTCTGACTCCAATTACAATTACATTTTAACACAGACATGAATAGCCCCTTCTTTGCCGCGCTCTGGGTGTAGCACAAGCACATCAATTTATAAACATCAAGAGTTTTAATTAAGAGTGTAACATAACCTGAAATTGCTTCTATTTAATATTAATAAATATTGGGCAACCAATATAAACAATATAGAGGAACGGGCAATCAGAATTTAGTATTACTCTGTAATACCACAAGGTAAGGTTGGGGTTGCAGACTGCAGAAGCAACAATCTATTTTACAAGTCCATCATTTACGTTTCTACCTCACCATCTGTGTTATCACTGAAATAATGCAATCAACTTGAAAATTAGTGAAGGTTGCAGGCTAAAAGCACTGTGCATAGAAGTGATACAGCACCCACATGCGGTTTTATATTTTTTGTGTTGTCCTCGCTTCCCTAGCACTCTGCAATCTGTATTAAATGTGCCCTAATCCAGGCTTCCCCATGCTGCTTGGTTTTGCTAAGAGACTGCACAGGACACACACAGACACAAAGCTGCATCCATCATTGTGTTGCACCCAGTCACATGCTGAGGCACACACAGGCACTGAAGAAGCACCAGATCAGTCACAAATGAGAGAGTGTGGATAAATGGTGGGCACAGCCACCGGTTAGAATGATCACCCACCCACCCATGTGTACCCAACCTCTCACCTTGAGTGAATCAAGTAGAGCCCAGGCAAATACCCATGATCAGCTTCAGTGATACAGATCTGAGAGCTGGAATCTTAAGCAAAACACATCAAACCCCATGACCCCCTCCCCTTATCTTAGTAAGACATTTCAGACTCCAACGATCACACCTCTTCCGTTCATCATGTTTGGTAAGATGAACAGAGCCGTAGAAGGACAAGGCACAGATATTGGTGGTGGCAGCAATACATTTAACAAATGACTGACATTTGGCAATGTAAAACATTTTATTGTTAGCACCTGCAATCGTATGCATACATTTTTAGGCAATTGAAATCAGATGGGTGTTCATTCTTGCATGTCAGGGGACTGATTGTAAGTGTAGGAGCAGGAGGCCGTTCATTTTCACAGCATAGCTTAAGTGTGTGGTTTCTGAGTGGTTTTTTAAGTGAAAGAGAGATATAACTGATTGTAACATTGAAGCTGCACTAGAATAGTCTCATTAGAATGTGTAACGAAGTTAGATGCCCCCACACAAGTAAGTTTGCCCCTCCCCATCGTCTCTGAAGTTAGCACCTCTGCCAACATTTTGGGGGGTTGCCAATGATGCTTCCTGCCTGGGGTGCAGTCTGTTCTAAGACTGGCCCTGTGCACGTGCACAGTAGGAAAAATGTGGGGGCTGCCCTTGCTCGATGATCGTGGCGCTGCTAAGAGGTAGGGAAACTTTGCAATGACAGAATGTGCCCTACACCAACATTGAAGTAGAGGGTACACAAAAAATAGTCAAAGGGCCTCATTACAAGTGAGGCGGAACCGGTTAACGGGACCCACTAAAGGAGGCGGACCCGTTAAACCCGTTCCGCCTCATTACAAGCTCCCCTCGCGGGACGTGGTAAGTAACGCCTGTCAAACCAGGCGTGCTTACCGGGTCCCACGATGGGAAGAGGGAGCAAACAACGGATGGTGGGGCCCCTCATGTAGTTGTCATGATGCCTACCCCCTGGGACCCAGACCACGTCCAGCAACCCCAGAAGCAGGCATCAAGTTATCCTAAGCAAGCCCAACAACCCCTGCTAGGGGCTATTTGGGTCCAGTCCTGGTGCCCATGGCGCCAGGCTCATATGGAGAGTCAGTCCTGGCTCCATAGGCGCCAGGCTCATAGATTAAAACTTACCTGATGCAGACCATGCTGCAAACTTACCTGATGCAGACCATGCTGCAAGAGCTCCAAGCCAAAAGAGGCTTGGAAGGGACTACTTCACTTAGGGACTATTTTTTACTCGGGCGGGGCTGGGGAGGAATAATTACCTGGGACTACTTTGGTGGCTATTTAAACCACACCAGAAGAGCAGCACACGCTTCACGTTATTCTGCATCCAGCAGCGTAACTGTCAAAGCACTCTGGTCCTAGGCACAGGAGCGACGCAGTACCAACCACCCCCACTATGGTCGTGGAGCCTGCAAGTCGAAGCTTACGCAGGCTACCCGGACCAGAGCAGGGAAGGAGGGTTAGGGTTAGCACTCCCCCTCCCACGGAAGGTAGGCCCTCCGGGCTTATCTGGATAATTCTTGTGGAAAGTGCGCAACAATCTCGGAGCATGAACGTGATGTGAGGGCTCCCACGAGCGCTCTTCAGGTCCATACCCCACCCAGTCCACTAAATAATACAATTGGCCGTTAGTGCTCTTTTTGGAGTTCAAAATTGCACGTACCTCATATTCAGGTTCCCCGTGAACAATTATCGGGTTTTTTTTTTTTAACGGGAGTTCCATGCGGGGCAGGTTTTAGCAGGGACGTGTGGAACGTGGGATGAATTTTCATTTGGGAGGGTAATTTCAATCGAATTGCAACTGGATTCACGATCCGTACAATTGGGAATGGGCCTAAGTAACGGGGCTGTAATTTCCTGGGACCATCCAATCGAATATTGCGGGTGGAAAGCCACACCTTGTCGCCCACACGATAGGGAGGACTGGCACAGCGATTTTTGTCTGCATAATACTTGTAAGAGTTTTTTGCTCTAACGAGATTACCTTGTACCTCCTTCCAAACTTGCTCAATTTCACTCCGCTGTCCCGCTAGTGTGGGCAATTCCACTTCTAAGGACGGGACAGCTATGGGAAGAATACGTGGATGTCGTCCATAAAGACAGTAAAAGGGAGTCTTTTTGGTGGACGTGTGTAAGGTATTATTGTAGGCCAGTTCAGCTAACCAAGTATGCTGGACCCAAGTGGTTTCCCTGCTTGCAGCAAAGCAACGCAAGTATTGCTCGAGCCCTTGATTTACACGCTCGGTTTGGCCGTCAGTCTCTGGATGATACCCGGATGACAAATGGATTTCCATCCCAACGATCCTACAAAATTCACGCCAAAATCGTGAAATGAATTGTGGGCCTCTGTCGGTGATAACATGGTGTGGAAGCCCGTGTAGGCGAATGACGTTTTGCAGGAAGAGTTCTGCAATTGCACTAGCGGTTGGGACTCCCTTGCAAGGAATAAAATGGGCCATTTTTGAAAAGGTATCTACCACAACCAATATTGACGTGTAACCCTGTATAGGCGGGAGATCCACAATGAGGTCCATGGTTACAGTATGCCATGGTACGTCCGGAGTTGGTAAAGGACGCAGAAGGCCTGCAGGTCTTTGGTGACTGGCCTTATTGCGGGCACAGGTGTCACACTTCAATATGTGTTGCTGAACATCTTGTCGCCACTTTGGCCACCAGAAGTATCTAGCCACCAGCTCTTGTGTTTTTGACCTTCCCGGATGACCTACAAGGGATGAATCATGACACCACGACATGGCCTTTTCCCGGAGTGCCGCAGTAGGCAAATACAGAGCATGAGCGTGGTAGGGAAGCCCTGCATGAACTACGTTCCGAGGGTCCTGTTTGCACCAATGGTGCAGTTCTTGCATAGAGGTTTCTTTCTGAATTCCTTCAAAGAAATCAGAGGTCGCTCCAATAATATGAGCGGGGGGAATTATTGATTGGGGCGTGGGGTTCGCCTCTCGAATTGTCGGCTCGGGATAGCGTGACAAGATGTCAGCTTTCTGGTTGCTGTTTCCGGGCCTATAGGTGATGATAAAGTCGAACTCCGCGAAATACATGGCCCAACGCAGCTGACGCGGGCTCAGGGTCTTGGCGGTTTTGATGAATTGTAGGTTTCGATGGTCCGTGATTACTGTTATCGTATGACGTGCTCCCATCAGATAGTGCCGCCATTCGCTAAATGCTGCCTTTATTGCCAGCAGTTCTCAATCTGCGATGATATAATTCACCTCGGCTGGCAGCAGCTTCCTAGAATAATAGGCCACCGGATGTAATAAACCTTTCATGGGATCCCTTTGGGACAGAACGGCTCCCAAAGCATAACTGGAGGCGTCCGTTTCAACCACAAATGGTCTGGACAAGTCTGGGTGTTTTAGTACCGGAGCATCGGTGATGGCCTTTTTGAGCTGTTTAAAACCCTGTTCGGCTGAGGCATCCCAAACAAATGGGCAATTCTTACGAAGAAGCTTTGTGATTGGAGTAACCAAAGCTGAAAAATTCTTAACAAAGCGTCTGTAAAAGTTTGCAAATCCTAGAAAGGATTGTATATCCTTCACATTGGCAGGGGGTGCCCAATCTAAAATTACCTGCACCTTTTTGGTATCCATTTGTACGCCGGTTGGGGTTAGGAAATAACCTAAGAACTCCACAGTGGTACGATGAAACTCGCACTTTTCTAACTTTGCGTAGAGATGATGTTCTCGCAATTTTTGCAACACCGCACGAACATGTTGGACATGTTCCTGGAGACTACTGGAATAGATGAGGATGTCGTCAATGTACACAACGGCACATACATCTAAATATTCGCGAAGTACCTCATCCAGGAAATGTTGAAAGGCGGCGGGGGCGTTACAGAGGCCGAATGGCATGACCTGATATTCATACAATCCGAACTTGGTTCGGAAGGCGGTCTTCCACTCGTCTCCTTCACGTACCCGTACCAAATGGTATGCGCCTCGAAGGTCCAACTTGGTATAGATGACCGCATCCCTAACTTGGTCAAGAAGTACTGGGATTAAAGGGAGCGGATAACGGTTTTTAATGGTTATCCGGTTCACTCCGCGGTAATCAATACAAGTCCGGAGCTCCCCAGACTTCTTCGGTACGAAGAACAGAGGTGACGAAACCGGAGAATTGGAGTGCCGAATAAAACCACTCTTGAGGTTTGATGCTATGTATTCTCGGAGATGGTCATTTTCAGCCTCGGTCAAAGCGTAGATGCGGCTGCATGGCAATACCGCTCCTGGCTCCAGGTCTATCCGGCAATCAAAGGGCCGGTGTGGAGGTAAAGACTCAGCAGCCTGTTTATTAAACACATCCACAAAGTCGGCATACTCTTGGGGCAGATCTTCAGGACGTACCTCTGGTTGACTGTTGGCAATGCAGATGGAGCGTATGTCCGGCAAAGCCTTTTTTAAGCAATGTTCTTTGCAATATGGAGAATTCAGGTCTACCGACCCTGAGGTCCATTGAATGTGAGGGTCATGTTTCTTTAACCATGGCAAACCCAGGATAAGCCCAAATTGCGGGGCGGCAATAATGTCAAAGGCAATCTTTTCTGTATGCCCATCTCCACATCGAAGGATCATAACACAGGTACTATGGGTAACGGGACCTGAACTAAGGGGGGTACCGTCAACTGCATGTACTAGTTCTGACGTAGGTTTACATTGCACCGGAATTCCTAAAGTACCCACGAACTGGGCATCGATGAAATTGCCAGTCGCACCCGAGTCAAGAACTCTAAGCAACCCTTCTGAGTGATATAGGGGCCATGATTCGAATAGCCTGCAATTGGGGCCCTGCTGACTAGGCTCGGCCGGGTGACCCCCACTACCGACGAGCCAAGGCGTTTCCCTGGGTTTTTGGTTTGGCGGGGCATTCGCGAACGAAATGCCCAGCCTTACCGCAATACATACAGACCCCGTCTTTTCTTCTCTGCTCTTTCTCTTCTTTTGTTGGAGGGCCCCGGATGGAGCCAATTTGCATCGGCTCATCCCCCTCAGATTTGTCCACCGTCCCACGAGATCCTTTAAACTGGTCTAACCGTGGTACAGGACGAGATTCACCTCTTCTCTTGTCGCCTCGCCTTTCCACCAAGCGGTGGTCAAGACGCAAGGCTAAGTTTATCATATCCGAACACTCTCTTGGCTGTGGATCAACCTGAGCTATAAGATCTTTTAACTCATCTTTTAACCCCTGATAAAATAGGGACATCCTCTTTTCTCTGGGCCATTCGGCTTCAGCTACTAGCCGGTTGAACTGCGTGACATAAGTCACCAGTTCCCTATTGCCTTGCCTTAAACTCAGCAATTCCCGATCCTTACAGAGGGTAGCTGCCTGTCGATTAAAGATCTTCTCAAATTCTCCTAGGAACTCATCCCAGTCATACAGGACGGCATCGTCCTTTTGAACCAAAGGATTCGCCCAAGAGGCGGCGTCCCCTGTAAGGTACGATATCACGAAGGCAGTACGTGCTTGAGCTGACCGAAAGGCTGATGCCTTGGTGAGAAAGTGGAGACGACATTGGGTCAAAAACGTAGAGAATTTTTGCGGATCCCCTGCATATCGCTCTGGAGGTGCAAGGGGAACTATGGCTTCCGGGGTTACATGTACCTGTACCGGGGTAGACGGTTGACCAGGTAAGGGCGATGCTTGGGCAGCTAGATTCCGCACCTGCGCGGACAAAGTTGCATATTCTTGCCTGGATGCGGCTAACTCCCCTTGCAAATCCTGCAAGGCTTTAGCAATTTCTTCCATGACTTGTTGTGAGGGTTGGCTGTGCCGCTCAGGCGCCTGGAAAATACGTGCGCTTGCGCTTCTGTCAAAGCACTCTGGTCCTAGGCACAGGAGCGACGCAGTACCAACCACCCCCACTATGGTCGTGGAGCCTGCAAGTCGAAGCTTACGCAGGCTACCCGGACCAGAGCAGGGAAGGAGGGTTAGGGTCTCGTTGATTGGATAGGTTGGGGGATTTTAGGGAAACCGGATTGAGGGTTGGGTAGAGGTTGTGGATAGGACGGGGAATTGAAGGGTTGATTGTTGCACACTTTAGATTGTACTTGGTACCAAGTAACTATTTGCACACCACCTCCACATAGTCAGACTTAGGCCCCCCTCACTGTTCAATCTAACGTACAAGTCTAAGCCATGCACCTAATTCTGTCCCCAACTAGTTAGTATTTTTTCAGCATGCAAACTTAGCTCTGGGTTTCAGTGTCCTGTCCATGATGAAGCCGTCAAGTCTTGTGGCAGGTCGGTAATGTTCAGTGCTGGTCCAAGAAGCTAAAAGAAATAACACAAGTTAGGGTGCTGCCTCCGCATTCCCATAACCTTCTCATTCATTCCTCACACACACAAACACACAACATTCTAGCTGCCACCCGGGCTCAAATCACGGGTTTTTGAGTGTGCCAAAGTTCGCCACTCTGCGGGGCTTTTCCACTTGTTCCTGATGTGGAAAAAATGCCAGCGTTAACTCCCACAGGGGTCTTCCTTCAGACCACCGCGGTAACTTCTGCCCATGTGTTTTCGCCTCCCGTGCGCCGAGTTGTTCCTGGTTCCAGGAGGCGGGAACACACGTACTAGCGTTTCGTACGGTTCACTTCCCCACTACAAATGCAAGCGCGGATTAGCGACGCGCCTAGGACACGCCCACTTATCTTTCCTGTAGGCGCAGGGGCTAGGAATGGGCGGGCTAATGCCCCCTGCGCTTCTCCCCCGATCCCTCTGATCCCCAAGATGGGTTTAAAGACTTATCTTGCGGGAGCGAGGGGCCGAACTGCTTCTCCGGCGGGGCGGGGCCCCTCGCGAATGATTCTGGAGGAGCTGGGCTTGACACGTCCTCTCCTTCCGAAGTCTTAAGCGCAAGCCCCGTGCCTCGGGGCTTGCGCATGCGCGTTGATGTGCCACACCCTGCTGGACTCCTGATTGGCCCGTGGCGCCCCCGAGCATGCTGGGAGTTGTAGGCAGGAGACCGCTTCTGCTGGGAGCTGTAGTTTTTGAAGGCTGCTTTTCTGCAAAAGGGACACAGCAGCCTTTTAAATGGATACAGCTTTCTGGACCCAACTTGTACGTTCATCACAGCCCCCACCATGCCCCTCTGCACCCCTTGTCTTGGTTTGGTCTTGGCTTTGGCCCTGACAGTAACGCTCACCGTGCCTGCAAGTCTGCATCCAGCCTTCTGACACGCCCGCCTCGAGTTTGGAGCTCCTAGAAAAAGGGAGAAAGAAGAAGAAAAGGTTAGAACAAGAGCAATACCTTTAATCCTGATACATCGCACCTTCGAGCTGGAAGAAAGAAGTTATTTTATGCGCGTCGCCTCACCTGCTGCAGCGCCGCGCTGAACTCACCGGCCTTCTCAGCATCTTCACATTTCACTCCATCCCCCTGCATGTTCCCGCCGCACTCCGGCACCTAAGGAGAATACAAGAACAGCAAGGTGAGCCAAGGGAATACACAGAGGAATATTAGTTATCTCCCCATAGACTTACCTGATTTTACCACCGGGGGTACTATTCCTCTTCACGGGTCGGCGCAGCTTCCACTGCATCTTCGCCGAACCCCGGCCCCTAAAGGCAAACAAAAGGACTGCAAGGTGAAACAAAGGGACTAACAAGGGGATCCCTCCTCACCACAGTAGATTTACCTGATTTTACCGCCGGAGGTATTATTCCCCAAGACTTCATACTTTCTCTCAGCACCTGAATAAGGGAGAAAGCAACAGGTTACATATTGACATTATTTTATCGAAATGTGTTGTAAAATACAAATCCTTACCAGAATACTACCGGTTGCCACGAGGAACTCTTCATTAGGGTCAAGCTGCAACCTGCAAGGAATCGGACAAGAGTGAAAGTCAGGCATTTGAACTCTTACGAACATTATACTTAAGGCGTCTTGCCGGGAATCTCTGAGTCAATATTGTTCTGGAACTCACCAATTCCTTCGAGCCAGTGAAGCAACTGGTTATCAACGCACCCCTGCGCTCAATGCAGGATGGAGAGCTCATCTTTTCAAACCATCAGGTGAGACTATAAGAGGGGACATCAAAGGCGAACTGTGGGGAGAACAGCGGGGGTAGAGGGATTTACGCTCAACTCCACGGGTGGTTAATTCCCTTTCTCCATTTGCAGAAGAATATTCCTACGGGCCAAACAAACGAAGCTAGGTGGGCCAGTCCAGTCCGTCCTCTCGGCCCTACGTGTCACATTGGTGGAGACCGCAGCTGTCCAGTTCCGATCGACGCCTCTGTGGGAGCCAGGTGAGCGTAACAGTAGTCCTTCCTGGGGCAGATGGTCCTTCCTAGGGGCAGGAATCTGCCCCCAGGGAAGGCTACATGAGGTGCCCCTCATCCACTTGGGGTGGAGGGAGAGGGTCACCCCCTTTCCATAAAAAAAATCCCTGGTGGTTTAGTGGGGGGGGGGGGCACTCCCACAAAACCAACCATTTTTGGATAGATATGCAGCATTTGCCAACCGGAGCAGTGGTCGGTCCAAGTAGCGAAGAGTAGTCACAGGCAGAAGATCACGACAATTACAAGACAGCCAAGGACTGTAACTATAAGCCTCAGAAAACAAGAGTTGCTGAATGCAGCAGCCAATAAGGTGGTGCTCATTTAAGATTGCACTATGGAGGAAAGTCCTACACCTAAGATCGGATTTGTTTGCTCATATACTAGCGGTTACGTATCCACCTACTGCCCCACGTGCCAGGACATGACCCTGGAGCCGAGGCTAGAAGTGGGGAGGCCTAAGCACAAGGGATTGAGCTGAGCAATTGTTGGGGGGGAGGGCAGGGGAGTTGGGGTATTTAGATGGGAGTTAGCCTATGAATCCACACTGTATATGCTGAGCTTGAACTTTGGACCGATGGCACATGTCAGAATTTTTAAGTATGATGGGGGAACTTAGAATAGTATCCTGGAATGTCAGAGGCCTCAGCAGTTACATTAAACGTAACAGAATCATGACTTACTTAAGGCGTCAGAAAATTGACATTGCGCTCCTGCAAGAAACGCACCTCACAAAAGATAAACAGATTGCTCTTGCGAAAAAATGGAGAGGCACAGAGTTGGGCTCATCATACTTTGCTTATGTTAGGGGCGTAATAATATGGGTGGCACCGTCGGTACCTTTGAGGGTACTCAAAACTTTTAAAGATGAAGAATGCAGGATGTTCGCATTGCGAGGTTGGGTTGAGCACAGATAATTTTGAATTATCAACACATATGCACCAAATCAAGAGACTGTGGCTTACTTTTCCCGTTATACCCACTAATAAGTCCACACAGAGATGGCACATTGATATGGGGAGGGGATTTTAATTGCACGCTCAACCCTTCACTGGACAGATTAGTTGGCAAATTCACGCATCCATCCCCTTCTGCCAAAGCCTTGGGCAGATTGTTGCAAGCATTTAAACTCTCAGATAATTGGCCGACTCTACACCCACAGGCCTGTGGATATTCGCATTACACCGCTCCCCAAGACCTGTACACTAGATTGGATTATATTTTTACAGGAGAAGACACCTCGAGAGGGCGGAATACAAAGCACAGATGTTGTCAGATCATGCCCTGCTGGTGGTTACATGGTGAGTCGCCCGCTCCTCCACCTCCCTTAGGGCACACATCCCGACATGGAGACTTAGAAGTGAGTCCCTGGGGGACAAAGCATTCCGAGAACAGTCATGAGAAGGGGTGCAAGATTACTTCACATATAATACAGGAAGTGTAGCATCAGCGTGCATGTTATGGGAGGCCATCAAAGTGGTGATCAAGGGGATGGCAATCGCCAAGGCAATAGGGTTCACGGCGAAATAGAGAATGACTTACGTGAGGTGGAAAGAAAATTAGATACATAAATGGCTAGGGAATTCTACCCAGTGGGTGCACCCAAGAGGCTGTTGCCCTTCAGCATCAGTGCTTAGTGCACTGGGATAGTCTCCCTGTGTGTGGATGATATGTGTCTTTACCTACAACGACCAGAGACTGATCTACAATACATATTAGATGTGTTTGAGCGCTATGCAGACCTTTCTGGGATTACAACACTTGCACAGAAATCAAGGTGAGGGACATTCAGGAGGTGGGGTGAGTAGACTGATGTCACCCCCTTTCCCGTACACATGACCCATCCTATTTTATAGGATTCTTCACTATCTCAAATTCGCCCACCCTTTTTTACACAAGCACTGGGCCGACGAAGAGGACGACACTTGACTTTAAATGCATACATCTGAAACCAATTAGCTCTCCTCACTTGGATAAAAGGTGGAACATAGAGACACACTCTGAGCAAGCTGGAACACGAGCAATAGCAGAGCTTCTGGGGGGAAGGCGAACCTACTGGAGCGGACCGAGGGATGAGAGCAAATGGTAGAGAACCTCAGGTGTTCCCTGCAGGAGGTTGTTGCCTCAAAAAGGCAGTGAAAGACACCTGGAGAAAGCCAAATCCTGGAAAAGAAGACTGCATTGTGTTTCAAGGAAGCCAGTGACCCTCCCGGGTGAACAGCAGAGTTGTGGAGGCGAGGCCAAGCTGGTGGTATTAACCTTGACTTACGAATTCCAAACTGCAAAAACAAGAAAGAAATGCACATAGCCAGTTATTTGGCAAGCGACATAAAATCCGGTGTGTGTTAAAGAAAGAAGTTGCAACAGTGTATCGCACAATTGAAGGCTGCACGCGAGTGGATGAGAAGCGAAGGAAGGCAGACCTGTGATGAACTTTGAATTACTGACAGCTGTGATGAAACTAGTGATACTGAGTAGCGGAGTGGTCCGGTGAAAGGAAGTAGCCCACTAAACAGTCTCCGTGAAAGGCGAAATGTTTTTGTTATGAAGCGATGAACTGAATGAACTATAAACAGCAAAGTGATCAAAATTAAGCCCGGGAGAAAGGGCGGGAGTAAAAAGGTGAATGTTGAACTTTTGTGCCTATGACATTGAACTATACAGACAAAGAGACACTGGGGTAAATAACAGAAGAGTGTGAGCTGAAGGCGGTCTATAGTAAAAGCCACGCACATTCGAAAGTCTTCAACATCAGGAAAAGGTTCGAGCCCAACTGAGGGAGACTGGACGTGTGATAAGTTATGGAAAGGAACCCCTAAAGGATGTGAATTAAGCTTGGGGAAGGCCATTTATGGATATTATTTTGGGGGTCCTTAGAACAACGAGAGGCCTTGTCCCTACAGGGGGAGTCTCTCCCGGTGAGTGCCCATTTGCCTCTACCCCTAGGGAGGGTGTTCCTGATTTCGGTTATACACAAGGAGGGCAAGGGCCCCTATGTAATGTGGAGGGTATAGGCTGTTTTTTTAGGGTTAAATGTGGACAAGAAAATGTTCACAAGGACGCTGGCATTGAGGGTTGAGAGTTTGATGCCTAGGTTGCTGCACTCAGATCAGGTGGGTTTTATCCGAGGCCGGCAGGGAGCAGATACAGTGCAGAAGACTTTGAATTTGATGGCAGAAGTCAGAGGAGATATGAGGAACTTCGTAGTTCTCGTACTTGATGCAGAGAAGGCCTTTGACCAGGTGGAATGGGGCTTCCTCTACGGTGTCTTAAGGATGTTTGGCTTTGGTGATAGATTCCGTAGAGGTATAGTGCTCGGTACTCGGAACCTAGGGCTCGGGTGGCGGTCAACTGGGTGACCTCGACTTCTTTTGATTTACAGAGGGGAACCAGGTAGGAATACCCATTGTCACGCTCCTGTTTGACCTGTCCCTGAAGCCATTGGTGGAGCAAATACAGGAGTCAATGCATATTCATGTTATTAAAGTCTGCAAGAAAGTATATAAGCTTGGTATGTATACAGCTGATATCTTGTTGCATCTCTGCGACCCACGAGAGTCGATACCTGTCATGGTCATGAAGTCAGGGGCACAGGCATGCAGGGGTCGCATGCACACGAGACCTGGGTGGAAACTGTCCTGACGCCTTTGGTGCCAGGCTCATGAACAAAAGTAAACAAGAACATCCATCTAACACCAAAAGACTTTTATTATGGACATAGCAGTTCAGATGCATTAACCTTGAACATTCCATCCGTTAAGCAGCCCCAAGTGTATTCTTGGATGTGGCTGCTAATGGATTGCCTTTACACGTGCTCACTCTCTAGGAGTGGCAGGGTGTGGCTGGTTAGCCGGCCCTAATGGGCGTGCCCACGATCTTAGCTATATAAGCTGCCCTTATCATGAAGACAGATGCTTTGCCTTATTCTGCACTTGCAAGCAGCGTAACGCTCACTGTCACCTGAGGTCAGACTTACCTTTGAAGATCCTGCTTCCTGGATATCCTGCTTCCTGCCAGCATACTTACCTACTGGGGGAAGCTGTTCTTACCTGTACATCTCTCCGGCGAACCAAGTATTCATCTTTACACTTTCCGGAACGCTGATATCTTCATCCTGGCACCGCAGCATGACACGTTCCATCGCCAACAGCAGCGCCTGCAAGGAAAAAACAGAAGACAAGGTTAGACATTGAAAAAACAGTCAGTTTAAGGTTGCGCGTCGCCATACTTTGCGCTTTCCCTTAAATCATTACTTACCTGCTCTCGAGCATTGCGGTTGCATCCATCTTCGGTCCGGCCGCGTCTATCGACTCACAGCTGCATTGAGGCCGCATTTCCATCTAAGGGAAGAAAACAGAAGAGAGATCTTATAGCGGGCATAAATAGGAGCAACATATACAGACATTAAAGAGAACGAACAGCATCACAAGAGCTCAATAAAGACTTACCAATCATAAGGAGAAGCATAGTCACAGCTGGACTGGACTAATCCTTATCAGGGATCAGTGAAGGCACTAGATCACATTTGACCGCCCCTGCCAGAAGTAGCAGGACAAAGAGCTTGTCTTCCAAAATACACAGGTGAGCTTTATGGGCTGGTGTATGCTCACAGAAACCGTACTTTGTGGTCAAGGGTTCGAGAGGTACAACAATCATAGATTGGCGCACTCACACACTCTTATCTCCACGCAGGAGCCGTATCACCACGTACCACCGTTCACAGCGCTTTTCTACTGAGTGAGAGGCCTGAAGGGGGTGATTCAAGTTCAGGGAGGGCACCAACCATGCCCCAACGCCTCCGCAGAGACCAGGTGAGCGTAACAATACCGTTGGCAATATTGGTGATTCAGGAGTTTGGTGAGTTAGCAGGATTCAAGGTCAGTTTTGAGAAGTCAACCCTCTTCCCTTTTAATAGGGATCCGGTAGCAGACCTGAGTGACTTGACTCCAAATGGAAAGGTTTAAATATTTCAGGGTGATGGTGATTAGAACATTGGAGGGCCTATTTGCAGCAAATTATTCAGTCCTGTTTACCAAGTTGTACAGAGATTTGAGAATTTGGGAGAGGCTGACTATGTTGTGGTTGGGTTGATTGAACGCCCTGAATGATGACTATACGCTCTAAAATGTAAACCTATTTCAGATGCTGCCAAATGAGGTTCAAGATCATGTTTTTGAGGAGGTGAAACAGAGGTTTATGTGGTTCTTGCGGGATGTAGGAGTGAGGAGCTCATTTTGCCTAAAGATAGGGCACCGGTGGGGTTCCCAGATGTTGAATGTTTCTATAGAGCATCCCACATGAGAGCTCTCACCCCCAATTTATGTCTGTATAGTGTGCTGAATGTTTGGATGTTTTCTCTTCTCCCTTAGGAGGAGCCCCTCCTTGTGAGACCAGGGAGGTGAGGCTGCTAACCCATAATCCCCCTGAGGGTGGTACTCAACGGGAGGATCTCATGGGCAGGGATCCCCCTGTGGGAGTAGGCATGACTATCTGAAGAGAACGCAATGCCCCCACAAATTACCTGACCATAGATCCCCTTCCTAAGAGCCCCTTATGGGGTCATGAGTTATTGTCACTCTACCAGTCCACTTCAAAGTACGTGGGACCATGGTTGGATTGGCCCCTCTGCCTCTTTGCCTGTGGCTGGGCCGAAATCGCCCTGGGTAGTGGGGGCCGGATTCTGCCCACGCCTGGCCCGGCTTGGAAAACATATATATATATTTTGAATTTCTTTCTTTTTTAAACACCTGCAATGGCATCATTCATCAAAGCAAGGTACCATATGCTAACTTGTTTTGTTGATTGATTTTCATGCATGATGTGTGCATCATAAATGATGATGCATACAGCATTCACATGCTGCTGCAGCATGCAAAGTTGAGGGGCCGGGGCCGTCGCTGGGCCAGCGCCTGTCACTGTGCCGCCACTCCAGGGTGCACGGTGCCCCCTGGAGTGGCTGTGCTGTTGTTTTAGTGATAAATATGTATTAGTGATAATAGTAACAACCCATTTTAGAGTACAATAAGCATCCATTTCGGATTATGTATTTTGCCTTTCGCAAGTTGCAGTGATAGTATGTTTTTTCTTTTCTTCTGCTGTCTGTTACGATGATCACAAGACATTCCATCTTGGTGTCCTCGGTCACTTAACTTAGAAATATTTGACCATAGCACACCAAGTGGCCATTGACTTCTTTGTGCCACAATTAATGCTTTGTTGTAATATGTCTATCTTTCCCATCTCCCTGGCATGATGTTTGTTTGCATGTATGAGGTAATGAATGCTCAGAGTATGGGATGGCCTGTTCTCCTGCTACTCCTACTAGCACCCCGCTGGCTCCTCAGCCACCTCTTGCTTCCACCTCTGCCCACTCTAGGGCCCCTCTTCCACTTCCGCTGGGTGCACCTCAAACCTATAACCCTGCCCAGAAGTCCTCCAAATGTGACAACCTGCTCCACTTCTCTACTCTCAACGCTTGCTCTGCTGTCAAACACTCCTCTGACATATGTCACCTCCTCAAAGAACTTGACCTGGATGTCCTCGTTCTTACCGAGACATGGTTCACGGCCAGCTCTGTCACAGATTTTGACACTCTCCTCCCTGACGGAACCTACTGACCCAGAGGTGGAGTATATCTGATCTTTCCTGAGTGTCTCCCTGCTTATGTCATTCCTACAAAGGCCTACTCCTCCTTTGAATGCCTGGTCTGCAGGCTCTCTATCTCTCCTGGCCTCTCTCTAACAGTGGCCACTATCTATAGGCCACCTGGCCGTGTTGCCCTCTTACTCTCAGAGTGGGCTGAGCTCTCCTCTTCTTTCCTTGCCTCTACCTCACAACTTCTCCTCAGAGACCTCAACATTCACCTGGATGCTTCAAATCCCTCCTCTGTGCTTTTCCGCAATCTCTGCGACACACTCTCTCTCTCCAATGTACCCTTTGGTCAGACACACTCTGCTGGTCATACTTTGGATGTGCTCATCTACTCTGACATCCCCCTCTATAACCCTCTCACCAATCCTTTCTCTTGGACTGACTTTGATTAATTTATTGTTTACATAGCGCCTATACACAATGTGTTTCTAAGCACCTAAAGACAGGGAGGGAACAAGGGAGAATACAGTGAAATTCTTATAAGTCCTTGATACATTAAGAATGCGAAATTAACTATCATACTTGGCCTGGCAACATTTCCGACAATGACAATGATAAGGAGGGAGGTGGGTTGGAAGGAGACTGAGACAGACAAGCGGCTACCTTACTAGGCCTGACGACAAATTTGGTAGTGCCGGAGTATAACGAGAGGTGGGGGGTGGTTGGACAGGGAGATCCAACTATCATACTAGGCCTAACAACATTGCTGGAGGAGGAGAGGGAGAAAAGACAAGTTGGGGGTGAGCGGGGAGACAAACAAGCTGATATCATACAGGTCAAGTGACATTTCTGATCGAGTAAGTGCTAAGGATGCAGTGAAAGGGGGGAAAGGGGAGGGGAGAGGACAGCAGAAGAGGGATTAAAATAACCAGAAAACTAAGCAGAAACAACAGGGGCCGGAAGACAGAGAATAAAAACAGTGAAAAAGTGTGAAGGTTCAAGTGGGCAGAGCAGTACAGTTGCAGATCTCAGTAATAACACATAATGATGTAAGAGAACAGCAAATGCAAGTCAGGATTTAGGATGAAGATGGGCACAGAGTGATTCAGGGCCACCATAAGTACGAGATGCAGGGGAAGTCCAGCATGAGAACTGAGATGGGTGAAGCACCATGAGTCAAAGTGTCCTCAAAAGTCAAATCCAAGCATTGGCAGCAAGATGGTGATGGTAAAAACCAAAATGTATCAAGACAAACTCCAGCAGTGGTTTGATGTGGGGGGTAGGAGAAGGGCTAAAGGGGGTGGTGGAGGCGGGATAGAAGGAATCAAGCAAAAGCAGGAAATACATGTAGGCGAGAAGGGGGGTTGGACATCACAGGCAACCAGAGGAGGGTGGGTGGCAAAGGAAGACACAGGGACAACAAGGGCAACCAGAGGGGGGGTAGTTGGGGGTTGTGGTGATGGGGTTGAGGAGGTTGTTGGATTGGTCGCTTGTGGGGGGAGGCACAGCTTGTTTTTAAGGGAGGTTGTCCTGTCAAGAGCGGTGGTGTAGAAGTGTAGGGAGAGGGAGTCGCAGAATGATTGATATGGGGTGGATTGGGTAGAGGTGCAAGTGGGTTTGATGAACTCAGATATGATTCTGTGGAGGTCTTTGCAGCAGTTTCTACAGTTATGAATTTGTTTGTTGTAAAAGGCTTTTTTGGCTTTTCAAATTTCAGCTTTGTAGTTACTATGGTGCTAGGCGAACAGGGGCCTGCTGAGGTCAGTTTTTGATGCTCGCCATTTGCGTTCTAGAGAATTATTTTGTTTTTTGGCATTCCTCTGTTGGGGCAGGCACCATTTAGGGTATGGTCGATTGCGAGAGGAAGCGGGGCGTGAGAGGAATTAGTGATTCAATGAGCCAAGAGTCGAAAGAGTCGATGTTTAAGGATCTGACGGTGGGTGGGCATTGTAGTGGATCTAGGAAGTAGGGCTTTGGCAAGGTCAGGAAAGATCTTCACTTTGTTCTAGCATTTGAGTCATGGGGAAGGCCAGAGGGGGTGTAGGTGGAGGGGTAGGGGTGAGGATGGAGAAGGGGATGACAAAGTGGTTGGTCGAGATGAGTGGTTTGGGGGGGTTAAATAAATCAGGTCATGGGAGCTGAAAATTGCATCAAGGGTGTGCCCCATTGAGTGGGTAGGACCAGTCATATGAAGAGAGAGGTTGAACACATCAAGACTGTCGACCAGTGGATGGGTCATGGGGTTGGTAGGAATGTCCAACCAAATACTGAAATTTCCAAGGAGAATTAGAAATGGGTGATTTACTTGAATAGTGGCTACAGAATCACAGAGGTTGTTGGAGAAATGTCTGTCATAACCAGGGGGTCTGTAGATGAGTAGGAAGATGTGGGAGAAAGTTGGAGGTAGCCAGAGTTTAACTAGAAGGGATTCACATGAGGTAATGCATGTCTGAAATTCGACAAGTGAGACAGAAAAATGAGAGTTGAAGAGGGCTGCCACTCCGCCTCCTCTGGAGGGTCTATTGTGTGGGGTGAGCGAGTAGCCGGGGGGGGACCTTCATGTGCAACAGGGGCAAAGTCATCGGAGAACCAGGTTTCAGTGATAAAGACGAGGTCGGGCTTGTCAGAGACAGGAGGCCGAAGATGCTGTGTCTGTTTTTCGCTACATAGCAATCATTAAAAAGGATGCAGTTGTCTTCTATGGGGGATGTGGTCTTAGTGGAGGTCATCGGGGTGGAAGCAAGAGGAGTTTGGGAGATCGGAGGGGAGGGTGGTGGGGGTGGAACATTCTGAGTCATTGAGATGGGGAGAGGGGGGATAGTGTGGGGGCAGGGTGCAAGTGGATTTTGAGTGGCGGGTGATGGAGTTACCCTGGTGGGGGCTGGGAAGAGTAGGCAGGCGGAGAAGGATATCTGAGGGGTGTGGGCGCCACCATCCTGGGAATTGAGGAGGAAGAACCAGAACCCAGCACTAGAGGAGGAAGGGTGCCTGGAGCAAAGAAAACTTGGGAATGGACTAAGGTGAAATGAAAGGACGACAAGAGGGGTCCGAGAGGCCCAGAACCAGAATAAAAGCACCAGGGAGGCTAAACTGTAAGACAAAATGAAAGCCCGGGGAGGGCAACCACCACAATAGATAACACCACAGGGGGTGGGGGCTCTTGGAATACAAAATGGGTCCAGACAAGCCCACAGGTTATACAGCTGGGGAAAGGAAAGGACTCAATACCCGCAAATACACGGCAGATTCTCCTCCAGATTTTGCTAACACTACCCAAATAAGGCAACACAGGGTTACAAATGCTGAGGCACAGCTCCAGTTGCCTGGGAAGGACGGCACAAAGCTACCATAGGGTTAAATTGGTTCACTACCTCACATGCGGCTTTGCAGGGCAGCAGAAAATGACTTTTACATGCCATCAGATTTTGCTTAGGCTGCTGCCAGATTTTGCTTCAGCTGCCGTCAGATTTTGCTATAGCTACCAAAATGAGGCAACATAGGTTTACAAATACTGAGGCACAGCTCCAGTTGCCCAGGAAGGATGGCACCAAGCTACCATAGGGTTAAATTGGCACAATTCCTTGCAGGCAGCTTTGCAGGGCAGCAGAAAATGACTTTTTACTTGGCGTCAGATTTTGCTTACCATGCAGTTAGAGTTTGCTTATGCAGGTGTCAGATTTTGCTATCGCTACCTAAATGAGGCAATATAGGGTTAAAAATGCTGAGGCACAGTTCCAAATGCCCGGGAAGGACGGCGCCAAGCTACCACTAGGGTAAATTGGCAAAATTCCTCACAGGCTGCTTTGCAGAGCAGCAGAAAATGACATTTTACTTGCTGTCAGAATTTGCTTAGCCTGCCGTCAGATTTTGCTTAGGCTGCTGTCAGATTTTGGTTAGGCTGCAATCAGATTTTGCTATCACTAAGTAAATGAGGCAACACAGGGTTAAAATGCTGAGGGACAACTCCAGTTGCCGGGAAGGATAGCGCCAAGCTACCATTGGGTTAAATTGGCAAAATTCCTCACAGGTGGCTTTGCAGGGCAGCATAAAATGACTTTTTACATGCCGCCAGATTTTGCTTAGTTTGCCGAAATGAGGCCACATAGTGTTCAAAATGCTGAGGCACAGCTCCAGTTCCCAGGAAGGACGGCGGCAAGCTACAATAGGGTTAAATTGGCAAAATTGCTCACAGGCGGTTTTGCAATGCAGCAGAAAATTACTTTTTACGTGCCGTCAGATTTTGCTTAGGTTGCCGCCAGATTTTGCTTAGGCTGCCGCCAGATTTTGCTATAGCTACATAAATGACGCAATATAGAGTTAACATTAACAGCATAGGGTTAATGCTGCACTGCCCCGTACAACATAGGGTTAAAATTGATAACATGGGGTTAGTAAAAAATTGGGTAAACATTGCTAACATAGGGTTAATGCAGCACTGTTCCATACAACATAGGATTGGCTACGAAAAGCACACTGTCAAAAAATGCTATCGGAGGCAAAATTTGACATTACATGTACCGTCAGATTTTCCTAGCGATTTCATTTCATGCATGCGCAGTGAGCAGGGAAAGCATTTTCTAACAATAAGCATTTTCCCAACGTTACACCCGGCTAGAGAAGGCGGACAAAGTGTGCAGTAAGGGACAGTGAGTGTGTGGGGCGGAAGTTTGAGTGGGGTTCATGTGTGGGAGGAATGTGTGTGTCAGAGGCAGTGGGGTGGGCAGTGTGTGGGAGCAGTGCATGCGTGGGATGAGTGTTGAGGAAGCATGGGTTTGGGGAGTAGTGTATGGGCCAATGTTTGTGTGTGTGTTTGTGGAAAGGGCCAGTGTTTAGCGGGCAGTGTATGTGGGAGAGCATTGAGGTTAGTGTGAGTGTGTGTCAGAGTCAGCAGTGGGTTTGAGAGAGTGCTAGTTTGTATGGGCAGTTTGTGTATGTATGTTCAGTGTATTTGCGGTAGGCATGTGCAGGTTGTGTGTATGCTGTGTGTTTAGGTAGTGTGTGTGTGGGACAGTGTGTGTGTCGTGGATCAGTGTGTGTGTGTGTGTGTGGGGGCAGTGGATGTGTGGGAGATGTGTGAGTGGGGGGGTAGCATTGTGTATGTGTGTGGGATGGGGGCTGTTACTGAGTGTGTGAGTGGAGAGTAGTGTAAGTGGTAATTGTTTGTTTGTGGCCGTATTGTGTGCCTGTGTGTAAGGGGCAGTGTGTTTCGTGTGTGTGTGTGGGGGGTGGTGTCTGTGATTGAAATAGAATAAGCTGTAGGTTCCCTATATCTCCTTAATCTACATAGCCCCCAGATCTGCTAAAAAAAAATACATGAAAAAACTGTGGAAAAAAGGCCCACACTACCACCAAAACATACCGAGTAGGTTAAAAAATCAGAAACAAACAGCTGGTATTTTCAATGTAACTGCACCTTTCAGATATGGCTGGTGATGTGCAAGGACTTCATAGAGGGGAGTTAATGAGCTCCTATTTCAGTTTTCTAGCTCCTCTAGTGTCAATCAGCTGCACATCACAGATTTACTGATATGCCTGTGAGGCATGCAAATGATTGACAACATGGTGAAAGAGTCAGCAGAGGGCGTGGTGTGGGCGGAGAGGGGCAGGGATGGAGAGGGAGGTCACAAAGTCATGGGCGTTGTTGGGGGAGGTCAAATAACCAAACAACATCTGCTGGCTGTGTACCCATCCTCATAAACCATTGCCCCAATATCTGCTATTCCCTGATCAATAGATGGCTAGCACCTCCTAATAGCCAAAACCTAATAAAAGCAGTTTCCTTTTTGTCTTTTTTGTGATATGAGATGCAGTTGCTGCACTATGGTCCTTCTCTAACCTGACTACTGCAACAGCCTCTTTCTAAATCTGTCTGCCTCTACTCTCTGCCCTTTGCAACTCATCCAGAACAGGACTGCGAGACTTGTCTTTGGCCTCAAGCCCAGGCATCGTATCTCTCCAGGATTGAAATCTCAGCATTGGCTCCCAGTGTCTGCGCGGATTAAGTCCAAAAACCTCTGCATTGTCCACAAGGCCTTCTGGGGTTTGGGGCCTCAATACTTTCAACTATCTTCCTAAATATCTTCCTTCTCGAGCTCTGTGCTCATCCACCTCCAACTCTCTCAGGGTCAGTCGCTTCTCCAAGCAACAAGTTGGTGGTAGATCTCTTTCCTCGGCTGCAGCCTCCCTCTGGAACAGCCTCCCTGCCTCCTTGAAACTTGAGGAGAACCATCTCCGGTGCCAGAAGCACCTCAACACCTTTCTCTTTGCTTTTGCTTTTTCTCCTCCTCTCCCCTGATGATGACCTGGCTTAAACTGCACTGGTTACCTGGCCACCCTCTGATCTCGGGCCCAGGGCCCTTCCCGGCCAGTCACACACACCTGCACTGCCTTCCTGGCAACCCCCGCAGTTGGGACCGTCTCTGTATCCCTACAGTCCCACCACCAGCAGTTGACACCTGATTTCTGCACTTAGCTTTGCACTTGCCACCTGCTGGCTGTTACTTACTTTTGTGATTATTTTATTCCCTTGTACTGCACTACCCCTTCTGCCCCCCTGGAATTTTCCTTCTCCCATCCCATTCACTTGAGTGATCTGAATGACACCTGGCCTAGTAGGATCGCTGTCTGTCCTCGCTTTGTTCCCCCTCCCTTGCCTCGTCGCGCCTTGAAACACATGTGTAAAGGCACGTTATAAATGCCATATCATATCATATCTCCCACTGGGGCCCCTTCCTCCCAGTCTAAAACATTCAAAAACCTTGACTGTCTTGTGGACTCCAAACAGTTCTTGACACCTCATATCAAAAAGGTGGTGAAAAGGTGTTTCCTTCACATCTGCATTCTACAACATATCTTACATTCTCTTAGCTTTCCACACAGAGTGTTGATAATTACGGTGGTGTGCAGTCATAATATGGAAAAAAAAAGTTGAAAGTCATAATCTCCCAAAAAGAAACGCCGAAAAAAAAGTTGAATAATTTATTTTTTTATTTACATTTATTTTTTGGCTCTAGCATGTAAAAAAAAGGTAAAAACAAAAAAAAGTAACCCCCCATTTCGAATAAAAAACATTAAAAAAAATTCTACTTTTTTTTCCGATGTTTTTTTTTCTCAGGATTTTGACTTTCGATTTTTTGGTTTTCGATATTATGACTATAAACCAATTACGGCTATCATCCTGGCTCACGTAGACTATCCCTATGTTCTGCTTTTCATAGCTGCCTTGTCATCCCGAATCCAAAACGCTGCAGCAAGACTGCCCCTACACCAATGCTCAAGAACACATCTCACCTGCAGGGGTGGACTGGGAACTAAAAGAGGCCCTGGAAATAATTATTGGGGACCAAAGGAGGCCCTGGAAATAATTTGCAAAGTGGCCCAATATGACACATTTTTAGCAACTCCAATGGTTTTCCTATGAGAACATTTGGAAATAGCACACAAAAGAGGCCCAGGGTACAGGGGCCCACCAGGAAATCTCCAGAGTTCCCTATAGGCTAGTCCACCCCAGCTCACCTGTCCTGCAAGTACTCCACTGGCTCTCGATTGCATGACCAGCCACCCTGATAGCTGTTGGCATCACCCACCAGGCCTTTCACCTTAAAAGACCTGAATACATGCACAGATGCTCACTTGCTACAAGGCTAACATAAACCTCAGATCTTCCTCCACACTCCTACTCAAAACTCAGTGAGCAAATCCTCTCGACTTGACGACTACACCTAAAATCTGGAACTCCCTCCCTTTTAGCATTCGTACCTGGATGACCATCTAACCTTCAGACCAGCCCTTAAAACCTGTCTTTGCTCAGCCCCTTCTCAGGCATAAGCTTATTCCATTTAACACCACTTTCTCCTCCTCAGTTTTATGAGTAATACATGTAATCATACTATTCCTGTCTATCCTCTTCTCCTGCCTACTCACACTCCAATTCATATGCAAGAACATCTTTCTTTCCCCTCCTATTTTCTCTCATTTATTTATCTATAATCTACACAACATCCTTATGATCTCCTTTGTCCTATATGATAAGACAAGGCTCTCAGGATAAGGTTTACTCCTGCAATTGGGACTCGAGATATAAGCAACGCTTCACATCAATCATACACCCGAGACGTGTTCTGGTCATCTGCAAAATGGCATAACTCACCTTCTCCCTGGGCACAAGTAAGGAAATGGGGCCTGGTTTCAGGATAACCTGGTTCACTTACCTGTGGTGATCAGCTCAATTCCCAAGCATTGTTGTCTAGCTTTATCAGGGGTCAAGTCCTAGAAATTAAAATGGGGGGACTCATCAACTTACGCAATGGGATGTGGCGTTACCAAAATTGCCATTTCAAGGTGAAATATGCACATTTCATTAAATTGGCTTTTCATAACCAGCTAAATTGAACAGGACGAATGGCATTTGCCTTTCATAAAATCAACATACACACAAAACCAATACAGGATATTTTCTTCTAATAGTGTTTTTGAAAACATTAAAAGGTGTGCGGGTTTTAAAATCCAAGAACTAATACAAATGTTTTCCCTGGGACTTGCAGTACTGAAATGGGATATTTCACCTTTAGTTGTTTATTTTTTATCAGGTTATATTGTGCAGTGGTGAAGTGTCCGACCTACAAACCTGACGACTCTGGTTTGATCCCTGAGGTCTGCATAATTTCAAAGAAGACATCCAATGTTTCTCTTTTAGCTGGGGGGACTGAGTCCAACCTCTGAATAAAGTGGGTGGACTCCGTCCCCCCGCATGTACCCTCGACTTGAGCCCTGAGCTTTATTGTACCAGTGCACATTTCACCCTTCCTTCAACAACCACAATCGTACAAACAAATACGAAAGACACGCTGCGCATACCTAGGTTTGACGCATCATTGTTTCATTGAGGTGGAATCTAGATTCAGCATCGAACTTGTACCCGATCTCCCAAGATAACTCCCCGAAATTAAACTCAAACATTGTGCAGTAAAGGATTGGGCGGCATAAAATGCATCACCACCCCTTCATATTTTTCAGGGATCCAGATAGCAACTAGAAAATGAATTTAAGAGTCCGGGTTTTCTTCTCAATGCTTTGCTCATGTTTGCATCAAGTGGAGGAATGCAATTGCACAACTCCACTGGAAGAAGTATTTCAATCTACTCTCTCATAAAATTCTCGCTGTACTTTAAATGGGCTCCTTATCTCTGGGCGGCACATCAGACCTATGATCCCAGTGTACTCTGCATTGTGCTTGCCTGTTTTCTAACTTAGTTCACATGGATTCACAACTTCTAATAATGGTTATTATTGTTCAAGTGTTTGCACATCATTCATTGTGCATGTATGCTGCATGGGGTGTAGCAGAGTCCTAAACCAAAGACAGTTGTTCTCAGGGTTTATACAGCTTTTCCAGATTCCTTTCCGAACATTACGGCGTTCGGCGAGGAACTTCGCAACCTGCAAGGAGAGAAAAGACACAGGTTAGCAATATAAAAGGCGAAACAGTGCCGCGCATCACGTGTTACTCAACGGACAGCATCGCGCACACCACGCTTTCGCCTATCGGCCCATGCTCATCTTCAAAATGCATGACAACACCAAAATACCTTTCCATACCTAAAAGGAAAGAAACAAGACATTATTATTCGAACTAAGAGGAACATAAGAACTGCATATAAAGACTGTAAAGCAGCAAACCTACGGAGTCACAGCAGGCCTGGATTCCCACAGGGGGGGCTTGCACCAGTGAAGTAACTTGGTCGCTGTTCGCCCTCCACATCTATGCGACCCTGCCACAAGGAGCAGGACGGAGAATCCACCTTTTACAATATTAAGGTGAGAAGAGGGCCCAAGGTGGAGGAAGGAGTTGAGGCCAAGGGAGGTGGGAAAACATGAAGACAATCTGGTTTTGAATCCAGATCCCCTATATTGCAGACCCATCTTTAACCAGAGGCGTTACCAAGGGACCGGGAGAGGGTTTGAGAGTGCAAATCATCCAACCAGGCCTGGGTAGTGTCCCCGTGGATACCAGGTGAGTGTAACAGAACGCAAAGACTAAATAATATTATCCACCTGGGCGTCATGGAGACTTCAGAGACTGACCAGTTAGTTTAGTTGTTGGGACAATTACGCGCTGAAGTACATTCAGCCAGGCAAGAAACCAACGCTCTTAGGAGGGATTTGATTGTTACTAAGGATCGTACCAACGAAATAAGTAGCCAATTTCTCTAATCACAGGCAGGACAGACCCCATTGCCTGGTAACATTCTGCCAGCACCTGTACCAACTTCTTCCACTAATCCACTACAAATAACCCTTCCTGGGGCAGTTCCTTTAGCTCCACCTGAACGATTTACAGGGGACCGCAAGAAGTACACAACGTCCATGAACCAGTATCGGCTTAATTTCCTTTGCAGACCTGGGGCTTTTCCTAACGGCCATGCGCGGGTTGCTTTTGTCTTCTCATATCTGAGTGGCAGTGCTGCGGGTTGGTTGGTACCATTGGTAAGTCAGGATAATCTGTTGTTACATGACTTTGGGGATTTCCAGATGGAAATGGAAAAACTCTTTGCTCGTCATACCCAAGGCTAAGCATTAGACAATAAACTTTTGTCACTCCGTCAAGGAAGTCAAGACTTGCTTACATATATAGCAACATTTAGTCGTTGAAGCTGGGTGGCCTGAGGAAAAAAGGACCACACTATTTCATCGGGGTCTATGAGGGGAACTAATGGATGTCCTTGCTCAAGTGGTTAACCCACCTAAAGAATGTGGAGAATTAATCAACATTGTGGTGCAATTAGGTCACAGATTAAAAGACCGAAAAGCGGACCAGATAAGGTTAGACACTCGGGCTGTGTATGTCCGGTCAATGGATAATGTTCCACGTACATTGGAAAACACTGTAGAACCCATGCAAAACGGAGGGGTATGGCCCCCTTTAACTAAAACTTAAAGAGACAAGAGAAGGCAACAGCAATTATGCTTATATTGCGGAAAATCAGGCCACTTCCTCAAAGAATGTCCAGTGAAACCACCAAGGAGAACTGTTGGAGCCACAGAGAAGGAAGATAATAACAAGGAGTCGGAAAACTACCAAGCCCGGCAAGCGTAAAGGTCCGCTTGTCGAGCGAGAAGGATGAGCCACAGACCTCACACTTTGCATTACCAGGAATTTTGATCAATCACCAACAACCGTCTTGGATTCATGCTGTCGAAGCATACATAGACAGCGGAGCAGTTGGGAATTATGTAGACCAAGATCTGGTAGCAGTGATGGGGCTTCCCTATGCTCTAAATCGACTACTGAAAAAGTTACTACTGTTGATTGGACAGAAATAGCTTCCGGACCAGTAACCCAATGCACAGCAGCACTAACCCTACTGTGCCAGGATGGACACTGAGAATCTATTGCATTAGATCTCATCAAAGCTCTTCAGTTTCGACTAATCTTAGGGATGCCATGGTTGGTAGCTCGCTCACAATCCTCTAATAGATTGGAGCGCCAAGAAGTTGGCCTTTTCCGATGATTGTGGTTGCAATTACAGAGAAAAGGGGAAAACAGACTTATGTACATCTGCTACTCCCAGATCGGCGGCATTGTACTAGGTGTGATTAGTACTCTACTAAATGAATACCAAGATTTTCAAGACGTGTTCCAGAAAGAACAAGCCATTACTCTACCACCGCACAGGCCCTACGATTGTCAGATTGACCTCATACCTGGTGCACTTGTGGTCGAATCTATGCACTTACTGAACCAGAAAACCTCCATTTGAAATCTTATCTTGATCAGTACCTGGCAAATGGATTTATGCGCCCATCTAAATCACCGGCTGCTAGCCCTTATTCTTTGCACCAAAGAAGGAAGGAGATTTGAGGACTTGCATCGACTATCGCGCATTAAACCAGATCACAGTAAAACACTGTTATCCACTGTCCCTTATTCTCGAATTATTGGATCAAGTCAAAGAAGCCCAAATCTATACCAAACTGGACCTTAGGGGGGTGGACCATCTTGTTCGAGTGAAGAAAGGAGACAAATGGAAAACCGCCTTTCATACCAAATATGGCTTGTATGCATACCAGGTAATGCCTTTTAGACTTTGTAATGCTTCTGCTGCATTTCAGTACTTTATGAGTGGTGTTTTGCAGGAGTTAATCAACGTTTGTCCCCTGGTTTACATTGATGACATCTTAGAGTATTCTGCTACAAAAGAAGACCATGTCAGGCATGCCCGCTCCGTCCTTACTAAACTACTTACTTGAACACCACCCCATCCATGCCCCCATTGTGACTGTCTTTTTGTAATATAATGGTTTTGTAGCTTGTTGTGGATAGCTGAAGTCTACCAACAAACCGTATGCTAAACTTGAAAAATGTTCTTTTCATGTCACCGAAGTGGAGTTCCTCAGTTTTATCCTTACACCAAAATGTATCAGAATGGATAGGCACAAGGTAGATGCCATTCTTAACTGTCCGTCACCAACTTCATTTAAAGGAATCCAGAGTATGTTGGGCTTTGCAAACGTTTACCGCCGATTCATCCCAGATTTTTCCCAAATAGTGCATCCAATTACATCACTATTGAGAAAAAACAATAAAAAGTTCCATTGGACCGAAGAAGCAGAGAAGGCCTTTCAAGAACTTAAGAAAAAAATCACTTATGCTCCAGTTCTACGACATCCTCACCCAGACCTCCCTTATATAGTTCAAACAGATGCCTCTAGCATGGCTATGGGAGCTGTTCTCTCACAAAGGGACCCAGGAACTGGCCAGTTACACCCTGTGGCCTTCCGGTCACGAAAATTCTCACCTCCCGAACTCAACTATGCTATCACATACAAAGAACTCTTGGCTATAAAATCAGCTTTCAAGGCATGGTGACACTATCTCCTTGGTGCTAGACATACTGTCATGGTCATAACTGATCATTGAAACCTGCAATACCTAAAAACAGCAAAGGCTCAATCATCCCATCAACTGCGGTGGGTCTTTTCTTCGGAGAAAATGACTATGTGATCACCTACCGGCCAGGAGTCCGAAACGGAAAGGCTGACGCCATGTCCCCCATGGGTGTTGATGAAAAGGTAAACATAACTCTAGATCCAGTAGCCATCATTCCAGAAGACAAACTCCTGGGTCTTACACCAACATCGACACAGGGTGAACTCCAAAACAAGATCCAACTCTTAATGGATCCCACTTTCTCACAAATAGTGATGCACTCAAGGAGAACATTACACTATTAAAGACCAGTTACCATATTTTAGGAACCGCCTATACATGCCAAGTAAAGATTTACAAGAACAGGTTATCACGACTCCCTGATTGAAGGTCATCCTGGAATTGCCAAAACTCTAGCAAAAGTAAAACAAAACTATTGGTGACCCACATGGCGTAAAGACATCATACACATTATCCAATCTTGAGTTGTGTGTGCACAAAACAAGTCCCAAAAGCAGAAACCAGCTGGTCTTCTCCAACCATTGGAAATTCCTCCCACACCATGGCACACACTGTCCCTTGATTTCATTACAGATCTACCTCCCAGTCAAGGATTCAACACCATCTTAGTAGTTGTAGACTTGTTCTCTAAAATAGCACACTTTATTCCTTTTAAGGGTCTTCCAAATGCATTAATTTTAGCAAAAGTATTCCCAGAGGAAATCGTACGGCTACATGGCCTTCCATCGGTCTTGATCTCAGATCGAGGTAGTCAGTTTGTATCCAACTTCTGGAGGAAATGCTGTTCAATGGCCCAAATTGACATTCGACTATCCACAAGTCACCATCCTCAAACAGTTGGCCAAACAGAAATAACAAACCAAACCCTCGAGCAATACTTACGTTGCATGTTACATCAAGTGGAAAGAAATTGGAAGAACTTGTTATGGATAGCTGAATATGCCTATAATAATTCATTACACACCAGCACTGGACAAACCCCTTTCTACACTATATATGATAGACATCCACGTACTTCAGAATTGGATCTCCCAACCGCTTTGGAAATGCCAGCGGTTAAAACACTACATACGACTATTTCCCAGGCCTTCAAAGAAGCAGCAGAACATTTACTCCAACCCAAGAACAGACAAAAGAAATGTGCTGACCAACATCGTAGTAAAGCCCCCGACTATCAAATTGGAGACAAGGTCTGGTTAGCATCAAAAT
This sequence comes from Ambystoma mexicanum, assembly GCF_040938575.1. Classification (NCBI taxonomy): domain Eukaryota; kingdom Metazoa; phylum Chordata; class Amphibia; order Caudata; family Ambystomatidae; genus Ambystoma; species Ambystoma mexicanum. The sequence continues at coordinate 72,403,120 of NC_090935.1, read as the reverse complement.
ATGTGCCCATAAAAGGGACTCAGATCTTTCGTCCCTGATATCTGGGACCTTATTCTATTGAATCCATAATAAATCCAGTGGCAGTTAAATTAGCCCTACCACCCAATATGCAGATTCATCCTGCATTTCACGTTTCACTCCTGAACCCGTTACAACCCAGTACTCGGGTTACAACACCACCAAAACCAGTATTAGTTGATAGAGAACCAGAGTTTAAAGTAAAGGATATCCTAGACTCAAAATTCACCAGATCCAAACTATACTACTTTGTTGATTGGAAGGGATACAGCCCTCTAGACAGATCATGGGAACCTAGCAACTACATCCATGCGCCTTGCTTAATTAAAAAGTTCCATCAGAATTACCCAGCCAAACCAGGACCAGGCAGAAGTGTCACCGTGAGAGGGGCCTTGGGGGGGGAGTGCTGTCATGACCCTTGCCCCTGGCCCTCACTGGGAAGTCAGCCTTCCAGTTAGGGCCAGGTAAAAGGCCTTAAAACCTCATCCAAGACTCTCATGGAGTCAGTCCTGGCGCCTTTGGCGCCAGGCTCATAACCATCATGAAGACCAACATTAGAATGGGACAATTTACTTGGGACTATTTAACATGGGGGGTTTCAGCCAGAATGGAGGCACAATCAGCTCAGTTACAAGGAACTGAGCTATGCGGTCTACTCTTTTGGGTGTGGCAGGTGAAGGCAAGCGTCCCCAGATAGCACAACCCTCCCCGCAATGAGAGGCAATAATGGACTCTCCCATGAATGGGAATAAGGCTAGGACCAAGTGCGGGTGAGCTCAAGGGGAGTTTTATCTAAGTCAAATAGGGCATGCAAAGAACTCTGCAAACTCCGAGAGTGCTCTGTCTGACAATCGCAAAGGTGCTGTCCGGTCAGGCGTGGTCAGTGTCATTGATGGACGTCTTTCTTGGCTTTCTGCCCTAAGGGCCATGCACACCCCATTCATTCAATGCTGCAATGTCAGTTGCCCTGTAAATACTACAATAGGTTATTCTACAGGTTAATACAACACAGGAGGAATGCGCATTAGGTGGAGTACTTTGGCGATACATCAATACAGGGTTGCTGTTATCCTGTTGACTAGGTATCATAGGCCACGGGGTCAGGTCTCAGGGCACGGGGTAAGCTGTCCGAGCTTTGGGTCTCGTTAGAAGTAATGACGGATGCTTTTACACAATGTTGGTGCAATATCAGGTGTCTTCTTTGACAAGCGTCATTAATCTGGGATGAACTGGTGGGTCGTGGGACCTATGAGGGGGCACCTCTGGCCTCTGGTTATGGCCGGATTTTGCTGCTAGGCTGTAAATAATTCAGGTGGCTGTTCGTGGCCATGTGACCTGCGGGGGAATCATGAATGCTTGAAGCGGCTCCAGCCGAATTGGGGGAGGTGAGGCGGTGTAGCTCGGGCCTTTGCTTTCTCTGGCAGGCTTCAATGGGAAGGGAGGGGAGGTGGCCTTGGAAATGCCCGCAATGATAGTCTTCTTGCATACTGCACAATATGTTGAAAACAAAGGGATTCGTATAATGTATAATGCTTATTGGTTTTCTAAAGGGTTACACGTCTATATTCTCTGCACTGTTACATAGTCATTTCAAAACATGTTAACTATACCAACATTTCTATTAATCACTACAGGGTAAGTATATGCAAAAAATAGCAGCTCTTGCATTATTTGGAAGACATGATACGTGAGGTAGCACTAGGGTTGGTGGAGCATGCAGGAGCAACAGACCAATAAGGTTGACAGCAGTGATACACGTTTAAACTCGTACATTTACATTTGATGGCATTCTATGTATCTCATTACATAATTTACATGAGCTCACAATACTGTCGCGCTTGTGTTCCTTGCACTCTAGCAGCATCAGGGTAGTCATGGCATAAGGACATGATATCACTCTCTTTACATTACCCCTAGCGAAGAACATAGTAGGGGGCCAGGGGCACTGAGTGGGTGCACATAACTGAGGGGGTTTAAGTGTCGTGACCATGTTGTCACACAATAACACATTCTTCTATTTGTACAGTGTTTGTAGATTTTTGACACGGGGGTCGTGCAGAAGGGATATGATTGTCATACAATATATATGTATATATATATGAACAGTTTCTTGGTGTGGGATTGAGGCTTTTGTTTCATCGAGGACGGTTTACAGTTATTTTCCAAGCCGCCCCCGCTACCCGGGTCATGCTGAGGATAATGATGCACTGCGTAAGGTGAAAGATACAGTGTTTGCTCTAACACTAGCTCATGTCCGATGGTTCGTGGGAACGGGCTTTCAGCGGATCTGCCAGGGAGCGGAGGCAACAGGGGCACGCAAGGACTCTCTGAAGGTGGGGGCCGTGCTGCAGTGCACGAGGAATCATGTCTTAAGATGGCGTTCTGGTTTTCAAAATGGTTCCTTGGGTCTAACCTTATACAGTATGTTTGGTCCATTTTTCGGCCAGTGGTCCACCTACCACCTGGGCCCTGGTGGCAGGGGGTCCCCTGACGAGCCATAGACATCACAAGGAGGGGACTGCAGGGGAGGGGGGTCTCTTTGACCTGTCCTCCCATACATTTCCCCCCTTTCGTTACTTAAGTAATGAATACCATAACTCCCCCAACCGCTCACATTCCTTTTCATCAGCCACTGCCTCGTCCCATGCCGGGGTGCCCTTTATGGGCATCCAGGCCCTGCACACCCCCCTCAGGCTTTCTCCCCTTCTAGCATATTCGTCTGGAGTACAAGTCAGGTATATACAATCCCTATCCCCCTCCAAGGCCACCCACACCTCCTTATACCATTCAAGTTCCTGCGGTTCTCTGATTGTTGTGTGCCATAATCTGTCTATTATATCCCCATTGCGGTATACCGGCTCCATCAGGTATTTAGGCCCAGCCTCTTTGCCTGTTTGCACTTGAGCCTTCTGCATAGCTTGCACTATGCCTCGAGCATTGCCCATTGTCACCATCATCAATGTACCATTTGGTACTGCACCTGCACAACATCGAAGGCCCATCTGGCACACATAAAAATCACTACTGTGGGCATTAGTAGTTAAACAGTCATTCCCAACCATGATGGGACCCAGGAGAAGAGGTTGTCGAACCAAGTGCTTGCTACTGCCCCACCTTCTGTTTTCATTCTTTCTCCTAGGTTGTGCACTGCTGCGATTACGTGGGACAATGTACCATTATCTGCGTCTTCAGAAGGTACAAAAGTGCAACATGCACTTCAAATTTTTCGGCAAACACATCCGTCCATTGCTGTTAATAGGTCTAGGACATACCTATTTTGCATTGTCATTAGCCGCAGGGCTCTCAGCTCTACCTTGATCACGTTGAAACCTTATTCAGTGACATTTGCTCACTGGATCAGCTCCCAGCGTGTTATTTGGAGCCACTTAGCATTTGCCCGTGCCGGGATGCTTGGAATGAGTGAGGCAAAGAAAGTCTCTGCAGAGCTAAACAATCGATATCTGTTTGGTATCTGTGCCAATAGTTCTGAAGATGCTTTGGATATGTAGTTTGATGATCGCCTGTTTCTGGACAGCATTTCTTCCTTAGTGCCAGTGGACAAAACATACATTTGCGGTTCTTCTGTTGGTTGGGCCTTGTTTTAGCCGGGGGCATCTTGGCCTTTCCTGCCCCACCGATGTGGCTCTCCGGTATAACCATTAGTGCTGAATGTAGTGTGGCCAATGAGCAACTGCCGCTCCATGATTGTGGGAGATGCAAGTATGCCTGGCGGCCACACACCCAGTAGGTGTCCATGAGTGCTGCTGTCCCCATCCTCATGTCTGGGATGGTGAGAGTCATGTTGCAGTCTTTGTTTATTCCGATTGCGGTCTTTCCTTCCCCCTGGAAGCATAGTTCATATGTTATTTCTTTCTGCAGTTTGAACGGTTTTTCAATGGCAGTTACCCATGTTAACTTTGTAATGTGCTCCTTCCAGATGGGTGTACACGTTCTTTCGATCCACTGCAGCTTTTCAGGTGACACTCCTTGCAGCGCCTCCGCTTTGCATGTTACTTCTTCGTCTTTCAATCTGTTGTCTGTGAATAATGTCCCCTTTATTATAAAAAATTGTTCTTTCAGGCATATTAGCCCTTCCACTTTCGGGTAGCATGTTTTCTCGTTCTGCAGCATGCTAAAAGTTATTTCGTGTGCCTGAAAGGTGTTCTTAATTCTGCACAGCGTAAAATGAAGGAGACATTGGGCATTTATCAGAGGCAATTCTTTCGGTAGCAACACCTTGGGTGTTCCTGAGGCATGGGGGATAAGGGAACAGACATAGCAACCCTCATTGTGGTTTGCTTGGCAGTTGCGCTCATGTCCGCATACCATTTATTAGTCTGGTGAGGGTGTCTTGGATCTTCCATTTGATCTAAACCCAGACCATGATACTCGTCATACTTCCTACTTCCCACCTCCCTTTTCCTTCTATTATTTCTAAGATATCTCGCAGCTTCATGGGCGAAGTGTGAGCTATACCCCCCTTCTCCCACATCCCCCTCTTTCCATTCATCATATTGGGATGCAAACATTTCTGCCATCTTTGAGTTCTCTTCTTTTATTCTATGATATAATGTACTGGCTGCTGTAGGGGTGGTTACCTGTGTGAGCGGGGTAGTGGCGTTATTGTAAAGCCACGATATGACAGAAGGGTTGCGGTCATTTAGGCTGTGGGCATTGTAGTCAGAGACATTTGGCAGGGGAGTTATGCTAACATTTATTTCAGCACTGCTTTTCTTGGAGCGGTTGATTGTTTTGGGGCGGTTTTGTGCTACACCCCCATACAAGCTGGTATCCGTTCCATACCAAAAAATCACCTTCTTTTGGCCTTTCTGTTGTATTTTCATTTGTCATATTACATTTGATCCCCCCTCGCTCCTCATTTATCTCAACAGAGATGAATGTTATGAACCAATAAGTACTTATTCCCAACATTATCACAAAAAACAATACGATGCATACAGACAGTCCACATTCATACGAATATCTACAACATTTTACTATAGCATCTCTCTCTTGATATTCTATTGCTATCCGTTGCGGGCTGCCCATTTGTTGCCATGGTTGTTCCTATTTAAAACATAAAAGTGCATTAAGTATATACATGTAAACATTTTCTTTTTGTACTGTATCCACCAGACAGTTATAGTGTGTGATAGAGGGAGAGCGAGGGGATGGGTGCAGAGAGAAAGAGAGAGAGAGAGATAGAGAGAGAGAGAGAGAGAGAGAGACATTTTCTCATTCATATTTGATCACTTTTTCCATTTTTCATTTCAATCGTTAATGTTATTCAGTTATCTTTTTCTCGTACCTGTAATTCAATTTCTTTGTTAGCATATTAATACACTTCTTTTTAAATTCACCTTTTCATTCAACATTTTCATTTTTTATCCTTTGCTGTTGTCTGTGCCTACTCATTCACTTCCTCCTGAACATTATTGTATGCCCTCCGTACATCTGTTAAATGTATCCAGTACCTTAGCCCTTTAACTTTGACTGCTGTGGGAGTACAAAAAACTACCTCGTTTGGGCCATGGAATCTTGGGGCACTCCATCTGCGCACAAACTTCTAACATAAATAAAATCCCCTGGCATCAATTGTCCTTGGGGGCCCTGTTCCACAAATGACACAGCTGTGTTTCCCTCTTTTCTTGTAAATGGCGGTGAAAGTTGTCTTGAGATTGCACGCGCTGCCCTAGTCAGTTTTTTCAGATAATCAGTAAACTCATCCCCTAATATCGTGGCTTTTTTATGTGCATCTGAGTGTCTACGCAGCAGAGAATGTGCTGTGTGCATTCTTCTCCCCATCCCAATCTCGTGCGTGGACAAGTGGTGGTCCTTACTTGGCTGGTTTCTCAGTTCAAATAGTGCAAGGGGTAAACAATACACCCAGTTCTTTTTGAGTGAGAAGCATAGTTTAGACAATCTTCCTTTTAACAGGCCGTTGATCTTCTCGACAACGCCATTACTTTGAGGGTGATAATTACTTATGTTTAATCCCCAACAATGCAGTAACTTCCTTGAACAGTTCGTTCATAACATGAGTGCCGTTGTCTGAGCGAATCACGTCGTAAATTCCCCAGCACAGGAATACTTCTCTCACTAGGAACTTTGCGGCGCACTTAGCATCAGGGCGTGCACATGGACCAGCCTCAACCCACCTAGAAAATGGACATACAACTACTATCATGTAGCGTGCCCCATTACATCTTTCCCCCATGTCTGCGTAATCAATATGTAGTTCCCGGAAGGGCCCTGTGGGTTTTGGAATTGTCCCTCTGAGTGTCCGTAATGTCATCCCAGAATTGTATATTTGACACGTTGTGCACTCCATTGCTAATCTTGATATATGTTCCTGGAGCCCTGGCACAAACCAATCTTCCTGTATCTCTGCTGCTATGTGTTGTTTGGCAGTGTGTGCTGGAAAGTGTAATTGCTGGAATGCTATCTCCATCAATTTAATGGGCATCACCACTTTACCTGTGTTATTTTGGCGCCATAGTAAATCTGTTGCCGACTGGCTGCATCCCCTTTTTTCTCACAATGCTTTTTCTTCATTACTTGCTCCTTCCTGCAACTCTAGTATTTGCGATGGCATTGTACCCTTCTGGTAGCTCCTCACTCGCTTGTTGATGAAATATGTACTCCCCTGCAGCTTCCTTTTGAAAATATGATGCCTCCTTGGCGGCTGTGTCCGCTGCCGTGTTTCCCAAAGATACAATATCTGTATTAGACGTATGGGCTTGGCACTTAACGATTGCCACCATTGTAGGTTCTTTCAGCGCCTCAATTAATTCCTGTAGCAGTTTGGCATGTTGTACTGGTGTTCCATCCGCCCTGCGAAACCCTCTCCGCCCCCACCGGGCAAGACCACCGTGTACCGTTGTAGTCATGTATGCTGAATCTGTGTATATTGTGACTGTGCATCCCTTGGCTGCACGTAATGCTTCAATTAGGGCAACAAGTTCTGCTGCTTGTGCGGAAAAGTGTGATGGCAGGCGATACTGTACTAGCACTTCGGACTCACCTTCTTCTAATCTCACTACCGCCATTCCTACATGTTTTTCACCTGTATCCATGTCAATTGATGCTGATCCATCTACAAAGTACACTTCTCCTTCCGTTAGGGCATTTTCACTTACCACCAGGCCCTCTGCTTGCTCTCCTGTGTATGTTGCACAATCATGCTCTTGCATGTCTTCTATTGTACATGGTTCTGTGATGAATGTCGTTGGGTTTACTGTTCTGCACCTTACTATGTGGATGTTGGTGCTGGATAATATTATCTCGTACGCTGTTGCTTGCTGTGTTGTTAGTGTGCTTTTTGATCTTTCCAGTATTGCGAAAAGGGAGTGTTCCACATATAATGTAACGGAGCACCCCATTACTATAGTGGCACTTTTCTCAAAGGCGAACACGGCGGGAGCGAGAGACTGTTCGCACGTGAAGTGGCCTTGCATAACTGCGTCGAGTGTGCCACTGTAGTAAGCCAATGGCTTGTGTCCCATGGATGTCTTTTGTGTCAGAACAGCTGTCATTAGTGTTCCCTTGCAGTGGGAAAACAGGTAAAACGTGTGCTCATAGTCTATGTTGGTGAGTACTGGAGCGCTTGAAATTAGCTGTTTCAGTGACGTTAATGAGTCACTCATCTCTTTTGACCATTTTATTTCTTTATTCTCCCACTGGGCCTCTTTGAGTGCTTGTAGTAAGGGTCTGGTGTATTCTGCGTAGTCTAGTATCCATGCTCTGCAATAGTTGCACATTCCTAAAAACTTCTGCATTTCTTTTACTGTTTTTGGTTCTTTTACTGCTGTGATCACTTCTACTCTGTCAGGTATTATCTTTTTGCCATCCTTTGATATCAGCTGTCCCAGGTATAATACTTCTGGTTGGCAGTATTGTAGTTTCCCTCTGTCCACTTTGTACCCTTTGTGGGCCAGCAGGGTTAGGAGGGTAACTGAGTCCTTCCTGCACTCTTCCTCATTCTGTGCGCAAATGAGCAAGTCATCTACGTACTGAATGATTGTGCTCTCAGCTGTCAAGTTTCCCAAGTCTTCGTGGAGGATACGATTGAATATACTGGGGCTCTCACAGTAACCCTGTGGTAAACTGCAATGCTCATATCTTTTCCCCCCTAGTGTAAATGCTGTCAAGTATCTGCTCTCTTCTGCCAGGGGAATTGAGAAAAATGCGTTTTTCAAATCAACTACTGTGAAATGTGATGCGTTTTTTGGGATACTGCAAAGTATCGATGCAGGGTTCGGGACTAGGGGAAACTCTTTTTGTATGACGACCTTTAGTGGGCGTAGGTCCTGGATCATCCTCCATGCCCCTCCCTTTGCTTTTTTGATTGGGTAAATGCAAGTATTACATGGGGAATTTGAGGGTATTATTATTCCCTGGGCTAATAAGGCACTTATCGTTTCTTTTATCCCTTCCTCAGCTTCACAGGACAATGGGTACTGTTTGACTCGGGGCAGGATTGATCCTGGTTTTAGTTTTATCATGACTGGGGTAATCCCGTGCAACAACCCTACATCATGGGGGCCTGTAGTCCACAAGTTGCTAGGTACTAATTTCATGTCGTCATCAAAAAAGGAAGGTGGTGCTCCCACCACAGCCATTAACTGTACAGGCACTTGCTCATTTGTATCAAGATATCACATGGTATTGCTATTTCCATTATTATTTCTCCATCACTTTCTGAGTCCGAAAAGAGATCCTCATCTGATAGATCACGTAAGGCAATGTCAGCATTGATGCACAACACAGTGCGCCATTCACACCTATCTATGTCCATACCAATTACTGCAATTCTTTTGGCTGATATCTGTACCGCATGCAAATCTAAAGATATCACTGACTCAGGTGTAATGTCTGTGCGTACTATTGGCGGAAGATGCATTCTGTTGGTAACCTCCATTTTAACCTTTTTAGCTCAGGTACTACTCGGGTTAGCGTTTTCAACCCTTCAATGAACACACTTTTGTCTATGGGCATGCCACGTATCTCTGGTGCTGTTGCTCACACATGTACCACCAGCATTACACGCAGCGGGCATATTCCTGGGGTGGAGCAAACTATCCCTCTTTCTGTGAAGGATATAGTCATATTGAGCTTGCTGAGAAGGTCCCTTCCGAGCAAATTTATTGGGGACTGTTCGTAATAAAGTAGGGGCGTTCTCACTGTTTTACCCCCCACTGTCACATCCAAATCTTCTGTGTAAGGAACTTCAACGACAGCCCCAGAGAACCCCTGCGTCTCCAACCTACGGTTAGATAGCAGAAACCGACCTTCACGTATACATGATTTTTCGGCTCCTGAATCCACCATAAATATAAATTGCTTGTCTCCTATCTGTTCCCCTACTAATGGTTCCTCCACTGCATTGTAGGTAGTAGATAGGATGGGACATGCAAGTGTTCCCTGTGGGCTGTCCTATGCTGGCTGCCTCATGGCTCCCCCTTGACTAAAGACATTGCCTGACACCACTGCTACACCGCTGTAAGGGGCTGGGGCAGGTGCCCCGTTAGCGACTGTTGCGAAAGTGTTTCCTGGTGTGTAGTGCATAGGTTCGTCATTCCGTGGGTGACCCTGTGCTCTATTGTGTTGAACTTGTCTTTGCTCTACATACCCTTGCTCCTGTTGTCTCTGTTGTCTTCCCATTGGGAGGCCGTATGGGCTCCCTGAGTGGGGGTTACCGTATTGCTCCATATCCTGAAATCCGTTGTTTGGTCTGTTCCTACATTCTCGTGAGAAGTGCCCCCACCTTCTGCATTTCCAGCAGCTCCCTTGTGCACCTCGGGTGCCTTGCCCCCCATACCCTCCATTACCACGGTACCCCTGCCCACCTCCTCTGCGACCCCTGTACCCACCTCGTACCCCTCGAGGGGCCCAATCTTGCCACTGCGGACCTCCGTACAGCTCCTGTCCGTTCCACTGTGGTTGTCCTGCTCCTGCCAAATTCGCTGACATCCTCCCCTGTATTGCTACCAGTCCCTCCTCTTCTCCCTTCCTGTTATGTGGGAGCTCCGCTACTGCTGCAGCGACTTTCACCAGTTTTGTTTGTACTAACTTGGCCTCATCTGCCAATCTTTTTTGTGCTATTTCTTTTTCTCGTTCCTTTATTCTTTTGCAGTGGTGCACTATTATACTCTGTATTTCTGGCCACCCCTTCGCCTAGATCCCTGCAATTTTGTCAAGTGCCTTCTGTACCTCTTTGGGCGGGCCTCTCTTTATTATGACATAAAATAATGATGTTGACTGGTACCAGGCGTTCCCGTTTCCACTCTCCACATCTCCTGTACCCGGAAAATGTAATCCATAGCATCTTCCCCCTCATTCATTGTGCATTGCATAACCGATTGTAAGGCTGGTGTGTCTGGAAATGTTTCTCTTATTGCGTCCCACACTCATGCTCGCACTGTGTTGAATGAGGGACCAGCATGACAGTCACAATCTAGTGTTACCCCCGGGAAACCAGCTTTTACCCACACTCTATCTGCCTGGTCCCCAACCGCTGATACTAGCAGGCTTTTTACATCCCCTACCACCAGTGGGACCCAGCTGTGTGCTTTTCGAATGCATATATCCACTTACTTGCCCCTCCGGACAGTGGTGGTAACAACTTTAACAGATTGGCCTTATCAATTTGAGCCTAGGGTATGTAATTTGGTCTCCCTCCTCCCCTGTGTATCAGTGGGAGTTGAAACTTCCCCTTTGTTGCTTTGCTCGTACTCACCTTTGTTCCCTTCTTTCCTAGTGGAGCCATTTTCCCCAGCCTAATTCTTAATCGTTCTGTCCATTCCTCATCCATTGTTCTCGCCAGATGTGCACCATCCATCCTCCCACTCTCTCCTCCCATTGCCACACTTAATCTCCCACCTTCTTCTTCATCGTCCTCCACATCACACCACAAGTCCTCTCTTCCCCTGTGACCAAAATCTCATCATCCGCATGTTCACTTGCCCCGTCTATTTCTATTATTCGCCTGGGCTCTTCTTGTATTCTGAACAATATTTCCCCCTTCTTCCACCCCTCCTCAATTGTCCTGTCATTGTTTTGTGCCCTTGGTGTTTGCTCTAACCAGGCAGCATTAGTCCCACTTTGCTCACAGATATTTTTAATTCTAGATAATTCCTCTCTTGCTAATGAGAGCCTGGAATCTAAGTCCTCTGTTAACTTCTCTATGTCTACTGTGGGTGTACTTATCTGTCCACGCTGTCTATGACTTTCATACGGCGGGGGTGCAGTCGGGCCATGTGTTCTTGTAGCTTGAGATGGGGGCACATAGGTGGGGTCACTATACCCTTCTGCGGGCACCGGTTTATAAAGTATAGGGTACAACCGTGTCACTTCACCTGACTTTCCTTCCCCAGTCATTTCTTTATCGTCTTTGGGTATCATTAATGGATTATCTGTGGTGGACGGCAAATTGGTTGTTGGCTCTTTCTTTTTGACAGGAGGCACCTCTTCAAACAATCGCCAGAGATCTAATATCTCCCTCCTATTGTGGATCTGTTTCCCCTTATATTTCATAAAGATGCAGGTAGCTACCATATCTAGAACATTTTTGTCAAACGATCCTCCTTCGGGCCATATTCGGGGCAGACCTTCTCCCTTTAACTCTGTGACCCACTGATCGTGGTATTTTCTAATGCGTTCAGCATACCCAGGTAAACTCTTACAGATATGGGCCAGGGGTGTCTCTGTATCTTTTAAAAACCTTGTACTTTTTTAACACCTTGGCAATAAGGGAGTCTGTGTTTGTGTAGCTTATACTGAAAATACCTTAGGGGGCACATACAAGAGCAAACCACGTTTTGCACACTACCACTACTTCCAGCACAAATATTCACAAAAAACTGCTTAATTTATTGGGCTTACCAATTTATAATCTTTCCTGGTCACACTTACCATGACCACACCATAATCATGCACGTTTCATCATTCACTAAAATCATCATGACATGGCTACCTTCTAACACATATAATGCATATACAATGATAGTTAATACCCTATTGATAGTTAACCTTTAATCCTTTTCCTCCCTCCCTAGTTTCCACCGTCTTTCTTCATTTGATATGAGGTCCCCTTTTCTCACAAATCTCTTTTTGTCTTCACTCAATATTAACCTTTTTTTATTTATAGACCCAGAAAGAATGAAAGAAAAGCGTTTACTAATATATTCACTGTGTCTCCCTTTTCTACCAGATACCTTTATCTTATTCTCCACTTGTTCATATATTCCCAGTACTAGGCAAGATAGCACTATGCAGTGCCGCCTTCTACCCCCTTGCAGAGCTAGGTTCCCGTCTCTTTATCTCTTTTCACCTTTTGATTCTAATGGCCATATGCAAAGAAAAAGGAAAGTATAGTGCTGCTTTTAGTGGTCTCAAAATGTGTCCCCTTTAAATGACCTCATCTTTTAAAACATTTTTTTTATATATCCTGCTCCCTTCCCCTACTCCCCTTATGATCTAGTGTTTGCTCTAACACTAGCTCATGTCCGACGGTTCATGAAAACGGGTTTTCAGCGGATCTGTCAGGGAGCGGAGGCAACAGGGGCAGGCAAGGACTCTCTGAAGGTGGTGGCCGTGCTGCAGTGCACGAGGAATCATGCCTTAAAATGGCGTTCTGGTTTTCAAAATGGTTCCCTGGGTCTAACCTAATACAGTATGTTTGGTCCATTTGTCGTCCAGTAGTCCACCTACGACATGGGCCCTGGTGGCAGGGGATCCCCTGACGAGCCATAGACATCACAAGGAGGGGACTGCAGGGGAGGGGGGTCTCTTTGACCTGTCCTCCCATACACAGGCCTGGGACTACTTTACCCGGACTACTTTGGGTGTGGCGGGCCTGGGACTATTTTACCTGGACTACTTTACCTGAGACTATTTACCCCGCACCCAAACAGCCGAACATGCTTTGCGTCTATGGGCAGCGTAACGCTCACTGTGTCCAGTTCTTTGATGCCATCTTACCTGAAACCAAGGACCTGCAGAAAGAGAAAGAACACTACGAAACTTACCTGGAACAGTATCCTGTCTCCAATCTATCGCCGACTTCAGTTCCACTCACCTGAAGGTATGAACTCCATAATCCGGCACCGCATGCATCATGGAATACCATAACCTGGAAAGAGGAGAAAGTAAGACAGCATTAGTAAGCGTTTACTCACGTTTCCTCCCAAATGAAGAAAGCCACACAATTCTTACCTGGGTAGTCATCTCCTGGTCAGTATCATTGTCGGAACATTATGGCGCTCGACGAGGAACATCGCAACCTGAAAGGAGAGAAAAGACACAGGTTAGCAATATAAAAGGCAAAACAGCGCCGCGCATCGCACATTACTCACCAGACAGCATCGCGCACACCACGCCTTCGCCTACCGGCCCATGATCATCTTCAAACTACATGACAACACCAAAATATCTTTCCATACCTAAAAGAAAAGAAGCAAGACATTATTATTCGAACTAAGAGGAACATAAGAACTGCGTATAAAGACTGTAAAGCAGCAAACCTACAGAGTCGCTGCAGGCCTGGATTCCCACAGGGGGGGCTTGCACCAGTGAAGTAACTTGGTCGCTGCTCGCCCTCCACATCTACGTGCCCCTGCCATGAGGAGCAGGACGGAGAATCCACCTTTTACAATATTAAGGTGAGGGGAGGGCCCAAGGGGGAGGAAGGAGTTGAGGACAAGGGAGGTGGGAAAACATAAAGACAATCTGGTATTGAATCCAGCTCTCCTATATTGCAGACCCATCTTTAACCAGAGGGCTTACCAAGGAGCAAATCATCCAACCAGGGCTGGGTGGTGTCCCCGTGGATACCAGGTGAGCATAACACAATCCTAGTTCTAACCTTATGGGGGCCATAGGGACACCAAGAGGTAAACCAAGGATCCAAAGCCAAAATTTCCCTTCAATGGCCTGAAGCCATGACAAATCAAAAGTCAAAAGGGCCTCTAGGCTATATGTTATCATCGGGGTAAACACTTGTATGTATAAATGTTCCATGCCCCATAATGTAAAGCCGCCCTGCTTACTGGTAAAGCTGGAAATCAGTGCAGTAACTTGCGCTGCTCTGATAGTGCGTGTTTGTCTGCATGCAACATAGTCACTATTGGGCTCGAACTGAAACCCCCGGTATCGATAGGAGGGAGCATATAGAATATTTCTTTTATCCACTATGAGGCTGACACAAGTTACTCTTTTGCTAGTGTAGCTCAACACTTTGATCTTCTCTAAATTGATGGTTATTCCACTGCTATTAACGTATTCCCATAATGCTGTCGCAGATCACCAGAGCCCACTTGTGGTGTTATCCAAAATGACCAGGTCATCTGCATATGCTAACACAGCACAGGGGCCTCGCCAATTTTAGGGGGGCAGTTTTTAGCTACTGCTATTGCCGCTGGTATTTTGTAGACATACAGATTGTATACAAGTGGCGCAGTGACACATCCCTGCTTTAGCCCCCTGTTCTGCTGCACCATTTCAGTCATATGTCCTTCCTGAAGTGTTCTGATGCAGGCATCTAAGGTAAGACAAGAGTCCCTCCGGGCAGCCTATGGCTTCCAGTTTTAACTACAGTAGGCCTCTGGGGATGGAGTTGAACGCAGCCTTAAAATCTATGTATAGAGCATAAAATGGAGGCTGCCCCCTACTGCACGCCCTAGTGAGTAGAATGTCCATCACCATGAGGTTATGGGTGGTAGAATAGCCCTGTCGGAACCCTCTTTGGAATTTACATAGGATGTTTGCTTCATCCCCCTATTCTGCAATTCTTTCAGCAATAATGAGGCAAACAGTTTTCCTGTTATATCCAACATAGATAATAGCCTGTAATTATTCGGGTCTAGCGGTTTTCCCTTTTTAAAAATGGGTATTAAGACCGCTGTTTGCCAGGAATAGGGCATCTTTCCCTGAACCAAAATCTTCTCAAACAAGATAGTTAGCAGGCTGGTCCAGAACTCTGGGTGGCTCTTGACGACTATGTTGGCCAGCCCATTAGGTCCAGGAGCTCTTGACGACTTTAACTCTTTGATTTTGCTCATTATTGCGCCATAGGATACATCAATGGGAGGACGTAGCGGGGCACTACTCACTGTTGTTGTGTCATCTACATCGCACTCTGAGTTACGATCTTCAAGACACTTTACCCATTCTACTCCACTGATTGGGTTCACTAATTGACCTTTCACAGTCCCCCTTGCCTCACTTAGAAGTGACCAGATGTATCGTGAATTATTTGAGCAAATGGTCTGCACTACTCTTTGATATGCTCGATTTCTCTCAGCCGTTTTTATACACTTGATGGTAGCTCTATATCTATTCTTGACCTTCCTCACATTATCACAATATAATGCCACTGGTATATTCTTTACCTTCATGCTACGGGGATCAGCTCTAAGGCCCCTTTTTGCATCTCTTATCTCCTTGTTACAGGGTAGCATGTTTCCTTCTGTTCTTATCATTAGCCCCATAGGGGCTGCAGCGTGTTTACCAGAAAATGCAAGGATCCAATCTTCTATTGAATTACTAGACATGGCATTAAATTCAGGAAGCTCAGAAGATCCCTTGGTGACTAGCGCTTCTATTTCCTGGTTTGCGTTCTTGTCAGACCAGCTAATTCTTGTCCCTGCATTATGAACATTTATTTTACCTATGCCCCGTTCTACAGGACCACCACTGGGAACATGGAGGGCACACCGGAGGATGGCATGATCGCTCCATTTATTGTGGATCACTTCCATGTCTTCAACATGAGGCTGCATTTTGGGACACACAAATATGTAGTCTAATGTGCTACAAGGTGCTCCATTAGTCCATTTGTGTTTACCAGGGCGGTCACTAAAAGTGCGGCCATTCATAATTTCCAGATACCAGGAGGCAAACAGTTGGACTCATCCCAGCCCCACCACATCCTTCTTAGGATGGATCATTACACATTTCTAATTTACCTTAGGGTTCTGGGAAGTCCCCCCTCACCTGTCATGTGGCAATTAATGTCCCCAACAATTATTACAGCTGGGTTTCCTAGCTTTATCAACCAAGATATCATTAGGTCATGCAAGGCATCTTGTATTTGTTCCCTTAACACTGCTCAAGGGGGATTGTAGAGACTTACAAGGATAAATCTTCCACGGCTGCTCTCCCGACCGTACTCCACCTCATCTGCAATCAGATTATTCTCTTGGTTGCAATTAACCCATCTAGAGACCAACGTGTTTGCCACACCCACAAGTAAGCCCCCAAAGGGACGGGCTCTTTCTCCCCTTTTTGCATATGACTGCTACATACCAAAACCATCCAATATCAAAGGGTCCATTCCCCAAGTCTCTTGAAGACAAATGCAACTATGTTTTGCTAACAAATGAACTGAGCACTCTGACCTCAATAGGTGGGCAAAGCCTCTGCAGATCCAAGAGGGAACAGTGAGATCTCAATGGTTTGCCAACACCCCAGGCAATGACACCGCCAACCAGTTTAAGACTTGCTGTACATCGGCTACTTCCACTTTCTTTCCTTGGGTTATACTGAGGCATGCTGATTCCTTTAATGGTGTTTTCAGTTCTTCTTGAGTGGAGCTAAGATCTACTTCATTCAGATCAACATTGATGTCGATGTCTACTGCCATTAGTTCATCTTTGTATTTTCTGATCATCTGTGCTGTTGATAGGAATTTGCAATGCAAAGTGGAGACATTAGGGTTATGTCCTTTCAATGGCTCCAGGAATTGAAAGTCATCAGATTTCAAAACTCGGAGTTATGGAACTGAGTTGAATCTAATTAGTAATTCCGAACATGCTAGATATCTATCTTCACCGCTTTGATATAAATTCTTGATCAGGCAAACACGATTGCCTGACAGATTTTTCCAATCTTCGCCCAGCCTAGATGGTGTGGTCACTGGCTTATTCCCTTCACTCAGAGGTCTTGGTGGTTTATCTGGGCTCAAAATGACCTTTATTCTTCACCCTGGTCCTCTATATCCAGTAATTCCACATCCTCGACCAGCTCTTTAATCTTCTCTTGCTCCGGTGATAACCAGCTAGTCAGGCGACCCTTGCCTGTGGGATTCTTTTTCTTTGCTCTAGCTGCTCTTTTCTTTGCTTTCTTAGAGTGTAAGCCAGATGTTGCTGAATCTCCCTTTGAGGAGGACAGAGTACTTGGTTTCTTACTCTTTTGTGCCTTCCTCCCCATTCTACACTGCTTCCGTGAGAAGAATACTTCAAGACTTTGTTCTAAATCCAAGTTAGTCTCTTTGTCTTGCAGGTCTTCAATTTCTTCGGCAATGTCGATATCTTCAGAGAGGTTAGCTTCTACCTCCTCACACTCTTTTCCCATCTGCTCCTGTGCCAGGGCAAGTGTGTTAGTATTCACCAAGATACTCCCAGACATTTGCATGAGAATTTAAGTGCAAATTGTAGGGATGCCACAGAAGACTGTAATGCTGCAATTTCGTTTGCCCCTGGATAGGGGCAATCTAGCTCCTCTGCCTCTCTATCAGAAACATCCTCCATTATGGCTATAGCTAGATTTGGGGAGGCCGACAATCAACCATAGCTCCCAGTGTGATTGGGTAGTGCAGAGGGGATGCTCATGGGGCTTTTGCTCTGGGGCAGAGCACTACTTCCCACCATCAACAGTATTTGTGGTGTCAACCCTCTTTGAATGTTCAACCACAACTCCAACAGTGAGTTATTATCAATTTCATCATCATTGGTTGAACCCATTAAGCCACTGCCACTAGGGCCTGGGGCCACAATTTCCTCAATGATTGACGAGTTAGTTTCCAGGAGAGGGTTCAAAGGTAAAAACCCGGTAATCACACGGGGATCAGCAGTTATTTACTCTCTTTTTTGATTTTGGTTTTGTCCCCACAGGCTCCATCTCAGGTTTCTCCATACTAAGTTGCTTCTTGGTTTTCCGTAGATTATATTTAATCTGCATAGACCTTTCCCCGGTGGCATTTCAGTCCCAGCTAGAGATTAATTATCAAGCTGGTACTACTTTCTATTCCAGCGTGTCAGCTTTCCACCAGCTCTTGTAGTGACTAAGGCAAAGACTGCTGTTAGGCTGGACTAATTATCGACTTTACTGCAGGATCAAAAATCAATTGAGCCCACAGTCTCCTGCTAGTCGCCTACTAGCCCTACTTGTCACACAGATCTTAGTTAACTGGTGCAGCGGCTGCTATTTGCTATAGTCTCCTGCCAATCTTGCTTATGTCCCTACTTGCAACATGCACTTATTGTACTTTTATATAGGCGATCCCTGCAAGCTCGAAGAATTCAGCTCCTGCCCTTCCGGTACTGGTGTTGTGCCCTTAGTACTGCTGGGATTCACCCACCAAATTTACTTTTGATTGGCTGCTCCCACTCCTAGCACAAAAAGAGCAAGGAGAAACACCAAGTGGCGCTATCAGCGCCCTAGAGTTTCTATCCCAAGGCACACCATGGGACAATAAACATGGCACTAATAAATGCGGCCGTTGCGGAACTGGTGTTCAACGGGGGACAATGAAGTGGGTAAAACAGGCGAGGTAGGTGAGACTGGCACGTAGGGCAGGGTAAAGTTATTGCAGCTTTCTATTTCTGTTCAGCTAGCCCCCTCTCAGTCCTCCACTCGCTCCTCCACTCCTCTTCCGCTCCTCCTCACCTCTCATCAGTTAGCTTACCGGGCCAGCTCTGTACTCTGTAGTCGCCTTACAGTGCAGCCTGCAGCTTTGGCTTACAGCTTAAGCAAACAGCAGCAGCAAACTCCCGTCTCCTAGATCCTAGAGCCGGAGACTTTATCAGGGAATCAGTGAAGGTGGCGGTGGCTCCAGACGGCTCTAAACTCCAAACACCAATTCCATTGCTTCTGGCGCTTAGCTGGCTCACTCGCAAGAACGAACTAGAGGAAAGGACCTTCAGAAGACGTCAAGCCACACCAGTCACTCTGCGCTCTGTGCTCTAAGCTCACAGTACTGGCTGCTTCTGATGTGAACCACTTTGCCACATTTATGTTTTTGGAAGTATAACATTTGTGCATGTAACTCACTATGTGTGCTTTCTGAAGGGATGTTGCCGGTTACATATTTGTGAATAAACTGCAAAACACTGTCATGACCAAATTTAGGAGCATCTTTTATCCACAAAAGCATGTGGATGTGTAGTGCTCCTCTGGATTGATATTCTTTTCTCCAAAATAAGTGTTCCACTTCTCTGAGGGAAGGAATTGTTTTATTGCAGATGAAGTGCAGCATGGCAATGCAGAGGTGGTGAAAGTATCTTGATACATTTACAAGGTCAAGAGAGCAGAGTTTTCCTAGTGTTTTTATGTCTGTCCCGTCTTTGCTTTGGTTTGCTATGTATAGGAAGTCATGCACGTCCTCCGATGCATATTCTGCACAACTCAAAGTGACAAACCATGTGGATGGGCCAAGGTTCCATAGCATACATCGTATATCAGTGTGACGTCAGAACCAGTATTCTTTTGTACCATGCATCTTTGCCAAGAGCTTTGTCATACTTGACTGCAAAACCTAATCTTTGTCTTTTATCTTTTCAAGTAGTTGGGTAGCAAACATTTTTAACAAATTGGAACCAGTTTTCAATGTGTATGCAATTCTGTAACGTAGAGTTGCTTGTTCACTTTCAAACAGGAGGTGGAATATGTATTCAATGTTTTGTCTGAGTCGCGGGTCTTCAGAATACATTCATAAAGAGCAGTATTTTGATGCTGTTATTTGATCTATTGGCCATTGCACTCATAGAGTGTCAACAGTTTCTTTAGGATCTAATGGCAAATAAACTCCTTTGCCACAAATGCCTTTTTGTAATTCAGATGATGGCAATTGGGCTGTTTTGGGTTGAATGCGTATCATAGCTTGAAATGGGAACACTGTTTGGATTATAATGCTCTCATACAAATTCAACTGTTGGAGAGCTTTTTGGAAGTGGGAATATGTCCAAGTTATTAGTGATAGCTTGTGAAGGCATTTGGTTATTATCAAGCTTTATATTGCATTATGTGCAAAGTATTCAGGGGTAGTCATTTTGGATTTATTTTCTGCTATACGATAGAGAGCTAATTTAAACCATTAGGATTCCTCATTGTCTTCTATTTTGTATGTAATATCTACAGTTTTGGTGCTATTTTTTTATAAAAGGTTCTGTGAAAACACACATAATTGGTTTGGTACTTCAGCAGATGTGCCCTTAAACTTTGCTACTTTTTTTTGTACGTGTTTATTAGAAGATTGGCAATTGTAAGGTTTTCACTTCTCTTCTCTAAATTTACTGGATTTTCTAAGTGATCTTCACTTCCAAAATATTTTCTTTGGATGTGGTCTATTTGTTAAAGGAGTTCTTTTGCTGTGCAATGTAGGAGAATGTTATTAAAATGTTGCAGCTCGAAAGCAGGACTTTTTGCATACTACAGCCTCTGGACAAGATTCTGTATAGTGGAATGGTGTGTTGCTAACATTTTGATTTGGTGGAAGGTGCTTTTGCAGGCTAGTACTGAAATGTAGGCTAATTAATGTCCTTGCAGTACAGTGTAATTGCACACTGGACAGGAGACCATTGTTTTTCAAAGTTTTTATTCTAATTTTCTCTTTTACTTTCACATAGTGATTGAGAAATTTGTGTAAAGATTTGAAGGATTGTTTCCGTACGTTACACATTGAGGTGCAGGGCCATGTGTAGAATGGACGGATTGATTCGGTGGAATGGAGAGTTGAATATAAGTTTGTTGGGGAAATGATTTCAATTAGGGTTTCTTCTGCCATAATGGTGTCTACCATATCATACTCTCGGCCACTGCTATGTATGCCAAATGGGTTTTTCTGCCCTTGTTTTTTTGCCTCTTCATTGAACTATGGCTCTGTGCTGCTTGTTTGAATCCATTCACCTACAGAAGTTTGCAAATGTATCTATGTTGACATTGTGCATGTTTCAAAGCACTTTTTGTAGTTTACTGATTAATTTTGTTAGTGGTTTCATTCTGGTTAAAATTAATATAAAAATATGTTTTTGAGGAGCATTGCACTGTCAATGAGAGCTTCCAGGATTAGTCTTCTGCAGTCATTTGTATGGGCTGAGCGTGATTTCTCTGCTGTTTTTATAATATTGTGAAGTACTTTTTGTAAAATTATTTTTTTGGGATGCTTAATTGTGGCTACGTTAAAATTGGAAGATGTAGTGCAAGCGCTATTAGTAATTTTATTCTTCTTAATACATCTCTTTTTATTTTTACTTTTTGGAAGATGGGTCATTGTTTTTTTACTGCTAGCTGGTTCAGTTTTGTTGACTGGCTTTATTAGCTGCTTTGTTTTAACATTTGCTACAAATTCTGCTAGAGATGGATAAGTATTTGACATGCTTTTAGTTGTATCTGCTCTTTTTTTGTTTTTTGCTATGGATTTGGTTTTTGGTAGGCATTCTGTTCTGTCTGTTGGAGAAAAAAGGATGGTGGGTTTGAAAGTTGTGCAATGCATTTGTGTGCATTGAGAGTGAGTGTGTGAATACCAGGGGAGGCATAACTAGAGGGCTGTGTGATTGTGCAATGGGCTGTTAGTTCTGGTTGGGAAGGTTGTAAGAGTAGCTGTGTGTCTACTGTGCATGAATAAGTAAGGACATTACATTGTTTTCACGATACTAGTGGGTGTTATGATACTGGTGTTCAAATGAGAATACAAAAGTGTACCTGCTGAGGTGCAATGAGTAAGAGTGAAGTCAATGCTGTTGGTTTGGATAGAATTTTGTAGGCTACTATACAGCTATACTGCACTGTATGAGTAACATATAGAATACTACTACACCAGTGCACTTACTTTGTAGGATGTGAAGAGTAGTTTTCTTTCTGTTTTTATCTTCTAGGAGAGATGTTGCTGTCTGTCACTGCAATTGGGAAATAAGAAAATTAGTGGGTATGTTTGGTAATGGCAAAATAATTGTAGTATAAGAAGACATTATTTTACACTGTAGGAGGAGTTGTTGAGAGGGAGATTTAGCAACATTGCATGTGATTACAAGTATGGTTGTAACACTACTGTTGCTGCAGACGGGTTGCCACCAGATTTCTTATAATTGTTTGGCAGCTAATTTCCCAGTGTCACTAGGACATTACAGGTCATGTTGGCCTGGAAAGTCATGTGGTGGAAATGTTAGGCTCTATGTGTGTGCAATTACATAGCACTGTATGGGAATGGGTTGATGGGAGCACCAACAGCATTGGTATTGGGGCCAGTGGTCCTGTGATAAGTATGCCCTACAGGGCTGGGGTTTTGAAAATGTGATTGTTGTTGTTGCACTATTTCTATTAGAAATGCAGTACTGCAAGTCCTAGTATGCAGAGAAAAATGGAGAAGCCAAGAAGCATGTACAGATTAGAAAGGAGCATGTTAGTGTGTGCAATTTCATGAACTTTCCCACACAAGCATGCTTGGTATGTGAGTGCTATTGCAATATGTTGGAGAAATGGTTTCCATTTTTTTCATTTATTTATTACAAAATTACACACAGCACTGCTGTAAATGTACCCATGTATTTATTTGGCTTCCTTCAAATGGAGCTGAAATTAATAATTTTAAAACACAGTGGACATTTTTGTCAATTGTCATTTTCATTGTTAGTGGGAGAAGTGATTTTAAAAGTGACAGAATGAAAGAAGAAAATAACAGTTTGCACATTAGAATGGGTGATATGGGCACTTAAGAATGCTGTGAAAAGTTTCAAATGTGGTTTTCCTTTCTTTTACAAAAAAAAATCAGAGTGCTGCTGAAATTGAAATATGTGTTTTGAAACTGTTATGAACGTGCTCATTAAAAGAACACTTTCTGAGCACTGTAAGTACTTGCCACTTGAGGTCAGGAGATGGGACGAATGAGAGTATGATTATTGAGTAGGTTATGGAGGCTTAGTGGCAGGAACCCTGTTTATATGCATTGGTAAAAGAGTTGGAAATTTACTTTACAAAATATATGCTTAACTGTACTTGTATTGATGGATGCAGATGTAGTTGAATCTCCAAATTGAAATCTTGCAGATTTTTAAAGTAGTTTCCGATGCAGGTGATTTGAAATAACAGGAGACCTGTACTCTGAGTGTTGAACAGTACATCTGAAGTGTTGAACTGAGATGGCTGAGTTAGATGTAGAGTTCTTGGATGTGATTGATGTATGGGTGTGTGACTGCTTAACAGTAGCCAATGAGGAAGTACTGCAAAGAGTGAAGTGGAAAGGGAAGAAGGGCTTCCCTGTGTTGTGGGGTCCATGAACACTGCAGCAGTCTGCTGACAGGGCATGCCACATTCAGGTCTTTTTGGGAAAGGGGAATGTGGGGATTAGCCAATCAGGTGTTCTGGTTGTGTTTTACAGGAAGACAGGGTATTTGTTTTTTTCATTGCTGTGTGTAGTGAAGATGGTTGTGGTTGCAGAGATGGAGAGAGTCAGTGTGTGGATGGTGGCAGATTGCTTTGCGACTGATCTGCAGAGGTATGCAGAGATAAGTTGCATTTCTGCCAAACTTGGATTTGAGGGAGTGGAGGCTTTGTGGTGTGGTGCGCCTGGCCACAATTTACAAGATGTACATTCTCTTTGTGGAGAGGTCTGGCCACTTTTAATACTCCAGATGTTCTTTTGGAGCACTGTGGAGGACTGCATTTGGGGTACATTAGTGCTGTAAGTTTTCAGAATATACTGAAGGACATGTTAAAGGCACTAATGCTGCTTTTTCCATTTGCAAAGGTGCTATTTTCTCACATACCACCTAGAGCACTATAGAACTGCCCTAATGTCTTCTGTCCTCAGCTATATGCAGGAAGGTGTCTTGTGAACAGAGGCGTATCTTCTTATTTGTGTGGTGTTAGGAACATTTGAAATTGAGAACATTAATTTAAAAAAACTTAAAGGATCTTAAAGAGAGGCAACACGAAAGAGTATATACATGACATTGTGTTTAATTTTTCTCCCCACGCCCTTGAATTTGATGATCTGTCCGCGGACACCGCAGAAGTCCACGGACAGTGCATGATACATCTGGGGCTGTTGAGGAGGTTTCCTGAGTGTGGTATGCAAGGAGAGAGTGTGGCAGAAGGTCTGTTTGCTGGGAAGAGTATTGGCTGGAAGGTTTAGAATGAATCTTAATCACTAGTACAGCTCCACCCTACTGATGAGGTCCAACCCGACTGAAACATGTGTCTGGGGTGGCTGTTGGTATTCTTGTTCAGAGGAGAATTGCTTAGCATTTTCTGTGCTGGACTGCCTTAGGGCAGGACAAAGACTGATATGTTTTAGATATTTCTCCTCTGTGAAAGATAGTGATAGTGAGCTAAAGACTCAGGGTAAGTCTCTTGTAACCAGGACTAATGTCCGGCAGAGGGACTCACAGGACCCCCCTTGTTTTTTGTGTCTTTATGCAGAGTGTGTGGATTTTGGAGGACTCATGGATCCACTGGTTGCAGGTGTATGCAGAGCAGTGTGGAGTGGCTGAAAATCTTGGATTTCATGATGTTCATGTGCAATGGTATGGAGTGTGCGGCAGGAAGTGGGTGGACTTGCTCCCATTTTGTGAATTTGGTCAGACTGCAACATCCGGACATTATCATTGGTTATTGTGGAGAGAACAGTTTAGGCCGTGTAACTGTAATTTCATTTCACTGCAGTTTGCAATGAAGGAGAGATTTGGGAAAATGATGGACATGTTCCCGAACCCCCCCAACTAATTTCTTCTCATACTGCCCAGAGACAGATGTGGCTGCGCTCCAGTTCATTTGGTACGCAAATGGAGAAAGCGAGGCGCAATGTCAAAGTACATTTTACTGATGCTGGTAATCAGCTTTTTTTGCAAAATATCCTAAATGCTTTGCAGCCTTTTATAAATATAGCATCGGAAGTGCATTTGGAAGTGTACCGGCTGTTGGGCTGCCTTGCTACACACGGCCGACTCACGCTTTTTCTTCCATTTCCTCTCTTTTTCTCCTTCTCGTAGCTTCTTCTGCCAGACACACCCCCTGTCACCCCTCTGCACATGAGCCCTGTCTGAGTGCACATACCTTTAAAAACCTGGTGCACGCGCATCAGAAGTGCATTTGGAAGTGTACTGGCGGTTGGGCTGCCCCGCTGCTTGCTGCTACTTTTGCTGTGTTTTTGATGTGCTCCTGCTACCTTGCATTTCCAGGCACCAGTCACCAAGAGGAAGGGCAACGCCTGGAAACACAGACTGGGAACTTTGAAATCCAACAACCAAGTAATTGTGTGGATTGTGCATGCGCAATTTTGTGTTTGTGCAAGATCAAACACTTTGTGTTTATGTATAAGCTACATATGGCTACAGATGGCCGACTCACGCCTTTTCCTCCATTTTCTCTCTTTTTTTCTTCTCATAGCTTCCTCTGCCAGACACACCCTCTGCCATGCCTCCGCCTGTGAGCCCCAACCCACAGCCCTGTCTGAGTGCACATACCTTTAAAAACCTGGTGCACGCGTATTGCGTGTGATTTTGGAATTGTACCGACTGTTGGGTTGTTAGGTGGGTGGCGGCGGTGGTGGAAACTAATAAGACCGTAAGCGTTTGACATTACTGACATGTTAGATAGAATTAGTTCTTCACTATTTTTGTCAAATTGAGACCTATTTAGCCAAAAAGCTAAATTTATTGCATGTCATATTAAGTAATATGAAATCATTGTTACGCAATCTTTTTTTATTCTTTTTTATGAAAGAAACTAAAGTTATTGTAGCCTGTGCAAATATGGTCGGTAGTTTGAGGAGCAGGAAACTTCTTTCTGATTCACTTCTAGTTGCAATTCATAACATCTCTGCACCAATTCAAACACACGATTCCTCAAGTGATTACGGTATACCACTGGCTGCAAGCTCCATCGGATATTGAGCCCATTACGGATTTTCACACAATTCCGTATAACCGACAATAATTGGCAATAGAGACTAACGATAGTCTTGCACCAAACCCGTTTCAAACTCCTGCAAAGAAATCTTTTGTTCAGGCACCCTATACACCTAGTGACAATTCTCATTTATATAATGAAAATAATAACTTGGTAATTGAATGTGAGCACAAAGATAATGACGTCCAGTGCCTGGGCCTGCTGTGTGTTAATCAGCCTTCTGATGTATCTATTCGGCTCCAATGCTATCAAATTAATCGGGTAAATGTTGTCGGATATCAATAAATCGTAGCTTTCCGGATGTGTTTCTCCCTGCAGAGGTCGAACGCATTTGCCTTCAATCTCTGCAAAATGAAGACATTTGGGGGCCAATGCTTCGGGATCTCTGATCAAAGGATTTAATTACTTTCAACTAGTTCCCCTTCGGAACTACAAAGTAAATGAAGGTCAAGAGCCCTCTAGTAACAGTTATTTTCATGGATACCCACATGAAGGAAAGGCTGAGATATTCAAGAAAGAAAACAAGCCAGCAAATCTGTCCATTGCTAGTGAAAATGAATTTCCACACGGGGATAATGTCAAAGAATCTTCGCCATTTCCCATCATTTCAGGCTTGTTAAATCTCCTCGATAGAGGACATGACTTAACACACATATCCTTAGAGAATACCAAACAAATGATAGTAGGCCTTGCTGAAAAAGTTAATAAACTAGAGGGCTTTATGACAGCTCAAGCGTTATACCAGTCTGAAAAAACGCACTCGCTTGATTCTGTGATACTGATACTATTGAGACTGGATGTCCCAGTTGTTAATAACAAATCTACTCAAAATACTAGACGGTGAACTGGGTAAATAGTTACTGGTCGATCATACACAAATGTTGTCACAACGGAAAACGCCAACATTTATCTTAACAGATTGAGCACCACTGCTCCACTTTTTGATGCCATCAAACTCAATTCATTGAAACGCAATAATGTCTTTCGATTTGTAATATCAGAAAGACTACCAGAAGGGTCACATTCTCAGGCGGGCTCACATGAAAATGTGGTGACCCAAGTTGTTCATCAAACTCCTATGCCCAATAATCCCTCGCCATTGGTTACTATTATTGAACAAACTGCTCTTAAAAAGGACAGTACATTGGCCTCAGAAACCAGAGCTAAATCCATGCAGATAGAAACTGAAAATGATGGCACCCTCGAGTCTACCAACCAAAGTCAGTTTCTATTTTCAAGAAAAATGCGCAGTGCTCATATAAGGGCCTGAAATGCAAAAAAATGCAAAACAAAAAAATGATATGCCGAAAGATGGTTTCAGAGGCATTACAATAAACAGAAATCCTCAAATATAAATGACATGCCTATCAATATCTCTCATAATGACACTCTATCTGGGGAAGAGGTCCATATTGACTTAACGCAACTTAATAGGGAATCAAAAATGGCCCTAGATTTGGAAGCATACAGTGGTCAGGGCAGTTACCCAACTCCAACTAGGTTAGCAAAATATTCTGTTGCACTCACAACGGCCCAACTGCCGATGGTGATGCCGGTGGGCAGTTCGCAATCACAATTATTTAAATATTATCCTGTTACGACACAAAAAAAATTGTGCCAAAACGGCACAGAACACAATTCCGAATCAAATAGTCTGACACATTCAGACATATCCAACAATGCTCTCAAATCCACACTTACACTGACACCACCTATTGTAGTGCTTAATTTAGTACAGTTGCCTCTCGCTGTGGACGTTACGGTTAAAAACAAGCAGTCTGTTGTGACTATTTCAGGCTCGGATATGCAGGGTTTACTCCAGTCTAAAGGTGTCTCTCTCTCAGTGTAAGGAGGATTTGGGGATGCATTCTATCAATTCGACGACAGAGAGCTCATCATGTCCAATGCTAATGAATTTAACTCCGAATCTCATTTTTTATCATGGGTGGATTAGTGATCCCTCAATAAATGGTCCCCAACATTTAAATAGATCCTTTTTGTTTAATAAGTTCAGAGGCAGTCCAAATTTGCGCACGCTAATATCAGATGATATTGAATGACTTTGCCTGGCAAACCAGAATAATCACTGCATGATATGTGCGTCCAATTCGAGAATTATTATAAAATTACTATGGGATCATAAAGAAGATTTTGAGATGCAAGGGATAGCTCCCTATCTCTTTCAAACTGTTGAGGAGTCTACAGCCTTTCTTGAGGAATCGCTTCCAACACCCCAGGTGCCTGAAGCTCACGCAAATTCCATCGCCCACTCTTCTAAGCAAGAAGTGGAACTAGCTACACAGATTTCCACATTGATAGGATCGAAATCTAATATTCCTTGGCTAGCTCCCCTTCTATCCACAATCATCAAAATGACTAAGAACACACAACAATCCTAGCCACAAGGTTTTACTGATTATGTCCTGTAATGCCTGTGGGTTGAACAACTTTGAGGTATGGTTTGGTAGTATGCCAAACAATGAATATCCAACTGTGTTCTTCCTGCATGAAACAATGCGTTCCCAACCTTTTGTCATTGAGGATTTTATAACTTTTTCGGTAACAACATTACAGGCGCCTATGGGATGCACAAGTGGAGGAATAGCAATTATAGTTAATAATGCTATTCAACACACAACCTCGATGTTCTTTTCCTCAAAAACAATATTGGCGATTGAATACAACGCCTCTTGTGAACCTCTCATTCATATGCTTTTGATCTGTATTTATTTTAACCCAGCCAAACATACTCTCGACAATTTGTTTAACAAGCTCGAAACTACATATAAAAACAATCCTGATTATTGGATTATCTTGGGTGGAGATTTTAATTTTGTTTGCCCTTCGGCAATTCCAAAGTCTCAAATATGGTCACCACATCAGGTTCTGTTATTAAATAAGGGGCAGTTATGGGAGCGTTACCTATTAAATTGGAACATTCATGTAGTCAAGTTTGAGGACAATGTATCTTCCATAACATGGTCAAAGGGTTCTTATTCATCTTATATTTATTACTGTTTTTGTGTCTGTCACCGTGTTACAAATGGTTCAGAAGGTAACATTTGTTAAATGTCTCTTGAGTGACCATGTCCCCTTATTGTTGTCCATCACACAGAGATGTAACACATTGATTCAAGATACATCGTTTTCTATGATTGAAATGGATTTGTCAAATAAATCTGTCAGATGGAATGGACCTTTATGTAGAGAGTTTACCTATTTGATTAATAAGCAAATCTGGAGATGTGCTCCATTCTCCATTTATAATTCCTCGTTTAGAGAGGAATGGAATAACTCATTGATTCAGTTTCACTAAAAAGCACTGTCACTTCAAGTTAAATCTTCTTATTCTGCCAATTTCGGCTCGTCCATTTCAAGCATAGCTACTTATAAACGGAGTGAAAACTTTGACATGAGAGCTCTCAAGCGATTTAATTTTGACTTTAGTGCTTATATCCAGGCTAAAAACTCAATACCCCAAAATATCATAATCGGATTAAACTTATAAAACATCAAATTCATCTTAAAGAAAATCAATGGGTTATGTCCTTATTGGTGAAAGGGGACACTCGCAACATATGGTCCATACTCAAAGACAGACAACAGAACCATTGAAATGCTTTTGTATCATCTATTTCTGCAGATCTCTAGCAGAGTGGTACTGCTCAAAAGTTTGAATTGCCAAAGATCTTTCAAAATTATGATTGACGTATCCTGCACATATCTTGCGAAAATTCGATTAGATTCTCCAGGGATGAGATAATGGCGGCAATCTCAAACTTAAAGCCTTCCAAAGCTTCAGGGCCGGATGGCATTTCTGCTTGCCTATTTAAATCGAATCTGCTATTCTGGGCCACTGTCCTCTTCAATTTGGAAATATACTGCATACTAGCCAAATCCCTGCTTCGTGGCGTAATGCAATCATTACACCTATACATAAAACGGGCGATTTGAGAGAGCCCTCTAACTTTTGCCCTATTGCATTGATGGATGCGGCCGCTAAAGTGTTTGCCATAATATTATTAAAATATCTGCAAACCTTTATTTCTGATGACAACATGTCAGATTGGCTTTCGCAAGGAGATGGGCACCTCACTAAATGCAACAATTATTGCTCACCTATTTGCAAACTCCAAAGACGCAAATTCTGGTCCCATATATCTGGCCACTCTCGATCTTTCGAATGCGTTTGACACCATTGTAAGAGAGGTAATGTGGACAAAACTCACAAATATGGGCTTTCCGAAAATGCTGATTCAGCTAATCGCCTTGCTCCATGTTGATACCACCTTTCAAATTAGATCTACAAGAAATGGCTCACTCACCATACTTATTTCTACTAACTTAGGCATAAAATGACTGTAATATAGCAGCAACCATGTTCAATCTAAATATATGCGATATGGATCAATTATGGGTTGACACATCCATGTATCAATACGACTTAGCTCCATAAAATTAAATTGGATTTGTTTTGCTGATGACTTTCTGTTAATAGATCAAACTCCTTATGGGCTCCAAAATAAATGAAATCGTTTTGTGGAGTATGATCTAAAACATAACTTGAACGTAAATACAGAAAAATCCAAAATTATTATTTTTTCAAATAGGAAACAAATTAAAATGTATACCTGGTGTATAGGTCATGTCAAAATTGACAGAGCCATCGATTTACGTTATCGTGGCTATGCACTTTCTGATGTTAATTTGATTAACTCCTGTTCTTCTTCTTTGAAAACTAAAATATGCCCTCTTGCCTCCATGATGAAGATTATTTTGTGCAAGTATTGCAAATTTTCATTACTTCCCTTAATTCAATTTTATTTACTCAAGGTCGAACCCATTTTACTATACGGCCTTGATACCCGTTTCCTAGAAATTGATGCTTTATAAAAGGGCTTGCAAGGACAGCTATGGAAATGTGTTATGGGTCTTGTGGCCTCTATACCTAACGCAATAGTCCGCCATGAATTTGGCCTACTATCTTTGGCCTCAAGATGGGCTTGGCGTACATTGGTAAAATACTCAAAAATTCTTTTTCCGCCAGCTAACTCTATATATCAGGATTTTCAAACACTTATGAGTTAAGGGAGTCTACCTTCTATGGTAAAATTCAGAGATAAAATGAACGAAATGCTGTATAACCTAAACTCAATGATTGATGACCTCAAATTAGGTCTACCTAAAGGTAAATGCAAACTATATGAACTTGACTAGATTACTACGATTGACTTAATCAAAAACTACAAAGTAAATGGCGCATACGCCCAATACTCGTGCAAGAGAGAATTGCTCTCTCCTGATTTAATTAAATGTCCTTGTGTTCATGTACGTTGCATGTATTTAAGATTTAAGCTGAATCAGCTTCATACCTTGGAACGCACTGCAGTATGGCACAAACCACCACTAAGAACAATTGACATATGTTGTTGAATGTGCTAAGCTACAATCCAGATGGAACACTTAAATATCTTGTGATATATTGTCCAATTTTAGAAGACATCACATTTTGGGAAATTATGCCCCACAGGACACTGTTATTTCTCGTGAAAGTTATTGGACAACATGTAATAACATGAACGCGATATTGGCGCTGTACAGACTACTGTTGAAAACTGAATAAATAAATATGGCCAATGATTAAAATGGGTATTTTTTGTACAGAGGAATACAAGTATAGTTTAAAATTTGTCGAATACAAAAGAAGATGACGAACATATACTCAGCTATTTATTGGACAGTACATTTCTGTGTTTTAGTGGTTTTAAAATGAATGCATGTCCACTGAGAATTGACTTGAATTGATTACACTAAATTGAAAATGTATGTTGCGAATTGAAGTTATTATCAATCTTATATATTTATAAATAGTTCAATCTAATTATTTTGTAATTATTTTTTATTGTAAACAAATTTTGTAGTTTATTATTCTTTTTGTAAAAAAGGGAACATTGTAAAAGTATGTTCTGTAAATTGCAAACTAAACCCAATAAACCCAATAGTTGCCTACTTTACTTTAAAACTTGAAAAACCCTTTTAAAAACTACAAATCCAAAAAAGGTTATTTTCAGAGCCACCACTTTCTGATGCAAAAGAGTGCAATGGTTCAGATGTTGCCAACACCTACTTTTTTAAGATGTCCATGGACTACTGTGCTGTCTGTGGACTTCGCAGGCTGTGGGGGGGCATGCACCTTTTTGTTGATACTTCTATTTTTGGACTGTGAAAGGTGGCTCTGAAAAGAACCGTTTCATGATTCTTTTTGATTTTTTACACAGGACAGACAAGGAAGGGTAGGGAAGGGGCACCAACCACAGAGAAGAAGGGGCAGGTGGAGAGAGCAAGATGTTGGGTGGGCCTTACTTAGGTAGGAGCACTGTTTCTCGTGCTCCCGGACCACAGCCTCGAAAGCACTTCAAAGCTGCTCCCCTCTGCAGAGAGGTGTGTCACAGTGCACACAGAGCACAGTTACCCTCGAAAGATAAGGATCGACTGCATCAAGTATGGCCAGCGAGGCATCCGCAGGGATCCTCTGCCCCACAGGAGTGTCTCTTCTGGCGGCAGGAAAGGATGATGAGGATGTGACAGTGGATGTCAACCTGCTCACCCCTTCGAAAAGGAACGACCCTCCGAACTGCTGCCTTGTAGTTGGACCTTAGATGTTGCTACATGGAGGTGGTCCCGTAGCTAAACAGCTCAGCCTTTCCACGATTGAGTACAACATTGCACTCAGTGCATCAAATCTTGGATGCATGCGCCTTGGGTACCCTTGCAACAGTGGTAAACGGCCTCCACACCCAAGACTCAAGCTGGAAGCTGGTGGCAGGGATTTCCACTACCTCATCCTCTTCGTTCTCCTGATCCCCCTCTGGATCACCATGCCTGATCCCCTCTCCAGGCCCTCCAGATGATGATTGTGGTGGTGGTGATGAGGCAGATGCAGCAGCCATGGATGCCATTCTATAGCAAAAGCACAAAACCAGAAACATCCATCTGCAGCAAGTGCTCAGTCCTGGTCAGCCAGAAACTCAATGAGGAGCAGCAGTGGGGTGTGGCCTTTTATAGGGGTGCTGTCCGTGGACCGCACAACTGTCCATGGACACTTCGAGCCCCAGGGAGGGCTCAAAAAGTTATAAAATTTGCTAAATTGACCAGGGTATGGTTTGGGACCTCTTCAAGGGTTTAGGTTTCAGCTTAATACATCCTGAATTGGCCAAAAATTCACTTTTCAACTGTCCGGGGGAAAGGTCAGTGCCGGCGGATACTCCTAATGCTCAGTGCGGGTTCGGTCACATGGTGATATCCCTGGACGTCCGCGGATAGGACGGCTATCCGTAGGAGACCTATTGCGTGGGATGCGTTGTGCGCATGCGCCTAGTTGTCATTAGGACTAATTAAAAGTGCAACATGTGCAGCAGACATCTCTGGACATGCGCAGTGTTCGGGGGCACAGGGGATCAGATGTGCATGTGCCCAGATGTCCGTAGGACAGGGTTGCTACCCTCAAACTAATGAAAAGTATGTCATAACTTTCCAGACATCTCCGGACAGGCGCAGTCTTTTTAGGGCACAGGAGATCGGGAGCGCATGCGCCCAGGTCCCCGCAGGACAGGGGTGAGACCCCCGAACTAATTTAAAGTGCATCACTACTTAAAGGAAATCTTTGGACAGGCACAGTGTTCGTAGGGTACAGGGGTTAGACGAACTAATTAAAAGTGCGTGACGTCTTTACGGACATCTGCAGAAAGAAGCGATGTTCGGAGGGCAGAGGGGATCAGGTACGCATGCGCCCTGGTATCGGGGCCCCCAAACTATATAAAGGTGCACCATAACTTTGCAGAAATGTGCGAACAAGTGCACTGTTCGGGGGCACCTCCATTTTGGATACAGACAGCCCGCGCAGTCGCGCTGTCCGCAGACTCCAAACAGGGAGGAAAAAAAAACACACACATGAACAATACACATATAGAGATTTATTAACATACAGAAATACACTCAATTAGGAGAGGAAAGGGGTAGTAAATTGGGAAACATGGGGGAATTGTGGTTTGATACATATTGCTCATGAGAGGTTCATGAGGGGAGGAAGAGATTGAGGTTTCATTGTAGCATCGTTGATTGAAGGAATTTGGTGGGGATGATTAGCTGGCACAGGGGGAAGGGGCACAGGTATAAGTGGGGCAGTGGTATCGAATATTGTCGATAATATGACTTTTAACAAATGTCATTAACTGCAAAATTAGCGTTCAGTTCATCCATTTATGCAGACAGACTTAATAGTTTATTTGCAGCATTTGGACTTTGGGGCTGTCTGTGGCCATCTTCTTGCTCATTTGGTTGTAATTCAGAGCCACTTTCTTTGTTTGCACTCTGTAATGTTAAACATAAAATCATGTTATACTGACATGTGAATCCATTTACATCAATATTTCCACTTAAAAAATTGTTTTCTGTACCATTGAGATATTTCCATCACTAATTTCATCATGGGAGACATTTTCTCCTAACCACTCCATGGTGTTTGACATTTCTGTGTAAAAAAATAATAATACTGCTATTTCTTACAAGTCATGTAGCTACAACAAACTCTAGTGTTACAGGAAGAAATATAATGTACTTACTACTTTTTGTAAGGCTTTCTTCTGAGTAGTTTGAAGTTGCTTCTGTGAGTTGCTTCTGAGTGTGTATGCAAGGTTGCACTGAGGTAAGATGCACTGTTCACTGTTGTGCTTGGTGCATTCCATTATGTTGCACAAGTTATGAAGTTGTACTTCTGGTTTCATAAGTACTGAATTTGTATATACATTTAATTTTTGAATGTGCTACATATATCTGTTTTACTTTAAAGTACATGTGTTTGTTTGCTGCAGGATATAATAATGTAAGGTAACCCCTGTGCTTTTGGGCAGTGTGAATGCTGTTTTAGGCCCGCGGTCACTCACACAGTCTGCGGGCCCTGAGGCTATCATGTTGGGGGAAGGGGTGGCAGTATGATGTAAGGTACATGTAGAAAAATGAAGG
This sequence comes from Ambystoma mexicanum, assembly GCF_040938575.1. Taxonomy (NCBI): domain Eukaryota; kingdom Metazoa; phylum Chordata; class Amphibia; order Caudata; family Ambystomatidae; genus Ambystoma; species Ambystoma mexicanum. The sequence goes on along the minus strand of NC_090935.1, from coordinate 72,368,179 downwards.
GTAATCCTGCTGAAAACCCATAAAATTCTGTGAAAACACTTTGTTAAAGGGACATTATCGTTAAATTGCACCAATAAAAACCAATACAATTAAGTGAAAAAACTTTGTTAAAGGGAGGTTATGGTTAAGTTGCACTAATAAAAACCTTTCAAATTCAGTTAAAAAACTTTGTTGAAGGGATATTAGGGGTGCAAGTAAAATCGAAAACCCCCAGAAATTCGCCATTTATGGTAAACTAAACAACCATAACTCGCGACACAGCAATGCACTGCTCAGACTAACAACCAAGACATCAAAGATAACATATGATATGATATGGCATTTATAACGCAACCTAAACACAAGTGTTTCAAGAAGCGATGAGGCAAGGGAGGGGGAACAAGGGAGGACATACAACAATCATACTAGGCCAGGTGTCATTCAGATCGCAAGTGCGTGGGATGGGGGAAGTGGGAAAGTGCGAGGGGGAAAGGACAGTGCGGTACTTGGGAATAGAATAAAGCAATACATAAAAGTAACAGCCAGAAGGTGACAAGTGCAAGGGTGAGTACAGAAATCAAGTGTCAAGTGCTGCTAGTGGGACTGTAGGGGTAACATACACAGTTCAAAGTGCGTGGGTTGCCAGGCAGGCAGTGCAGGAATGTGTGACTGGCGGGGGGAGGGGTTGGTTAGGTCGCCAGTGCAGATTCACTTTCAGCCAAGAGGTCATCAGATTAGAGGATGAGAAAAGGCAGAAGCAAAGAGTTTTGAGGTGCTTCCTGTACCGGAAATGGTTCTCCTCAAGTTTAAGGGAGGCAGAGAGGCTGTTCCAGAGGGAAATCCCAGCTGTAGAAAGAGATCTACCACCAACTTGTTGCTTGGAGAAGCGACTGCCCCTAAAAGAGTTGGAGGCGGATGAGCGAAGAGCACAAGAAGGAAGATATTTAGGAAGAGAGAGTGGAAGGTATTGAGGCCCCCAGCCCCAGAAGGTCTTCCGGACAATGCAGAAAGTTTTGAACTTGATCCTTCCAGCCACTGTCAGTCCTGGAGAGATACGATCCCTGGGCTTGAGGCCAAGGACAAGTCTCACAGTCTTGTTCTGGATGAGTTGCAGAGGGCGGAGAGTAGAGGCAGGCAGATTTAGAAAGAGGCTGTTGCAGTAGTTCGGCCTCGAGAGAACCATAGCTCTGGAGAAAGTAAGCTTCTGGGGGAAGGAGAGGAAAGGTAGAATATCTCTGAGGATGTACAGGTGGTAGTGTAACTTCTAAGAGACGTCAGAGATGTGAGGAGAGAAGGAGAGTGAGAAGACGAAGATGACCCCAAGGTTTTTTGCCTCGCAGGTTGGAGCAGGAGGTGGGGTCAAGAGATGCCGGCCAGAGAGTGACAGGAAAGGAGGGAGCGGTGTGACGATGAGGAGAATCTTAGTCTTAGTGGAATAAAGGCAGAGGCCTCAGTGTCATCCGCATAGCACTGAAAGTTGGGGCAGAGAGCAGCGATGCGGTGGGCGAGAAGTGCCAGATACTGGTTGAACAGCCAGGGAGGGAGGTTAGACCCCTGGGGGACACCACAGGTACAGAAAACGATAGCAGAGAGGAAGGGCCCAAGTTGGACCTGGGAGGGTCGGTCCGAGAGGAAAGAAGACAGCCACGCCAGCGCCTGACCGGTGATACTCTGGTCATCGCAGAGACATTTGAGCAGGATCGCATGGTTGATCATGTCAAAGGCAGAGGCGAGATCAAGAAAGATGAGGACACAGGGGGTGTTAGAATCCAGGTTGGAGAGCAGGTCTTCACGGATGTTTAGGAGAGCAGTTCCATGCTTCTGCCAGCTCTGAAGCCAGACTGATGGTCATGAAAACAAACAACAGTTTCAGTGTGGAAATTAAGCTGGGAGATGGACTGTTTTTCTAGGAGTTTGCCCAGGAAGGGAGTGATGGAGATTGGGCAATAGTTAGCCAGACAAGAGGGGTCGGCAGAGGGTTTCTTAAGGAGAGGATGCACATGGGAGTGCTTCAGGGGAGATGGGAAGACTGCAGAGGCAAAGGAAGATTGCATCACTAATGTCATTAATCAAGGACACCTAGCGCTCTATAGGTCGGACCTACTCCCTTCAGTTTAATATCATACCATATTGTATCATCTCTAAGATGTATGGGGCCTTGTGCCCAAAAGTCCACCAAAGTTCCACCCAGTTTTGTGCTATGGGAAAAGGTTATTGGAGGGCTTCTGGGGTACAATAAAGAGTTTCAAAAGGTAAAGGACGAGTTATCCTAGCTATTAAAAGTGTCCCCCACTTTTGGAATGCTTGTGCAATCAAGCAATGGTAAAGCCAAACTGTTAAAAAAGTTTTTTTAAAGTTACCAAACGTTTAAAAGGGAGTTAGAGGTTTAGGTAAGTACTGTTACAACCCCCGTACTCTGATTCTTCTTAGGATTTGGCAGGCCTTCAAAATAGGGTTCAAGGTTGCTTTTTCCACCTTCAACTACAGTCCTTGATGCCTAGGGGCTGCAGGTTCGAACACTTCTCCGGTCTGTGAAAAAATGCTGGGGCACAGTCTTCAGGATGGAGAATGTAGAAGAACTCAATGAAGGACCCCTCTCAGCACAGGACTGGATGCAGGAGAGCTGATTTGGATGACGGCCACCGATGCACAGTGACGCAGGCAGACACACTTGTCATGGTCGGACTTCACCTCGTATCTTGGGTCCCCTTGATGCTACGATCAGAAACATTGGAAGAGATGAGTCGTATACCACCAGCTATCGATCCACAAAGTTGCAGGCCTCATCATGGAATGGCACTGTCTGCTGCCTGGAAGTCCAAACTCTGATCTGGGTAGCCACTGGGTGATCTAGGGGCCCTTCTGAGGGCTCTTCTTTGCAGGTCTTTGAGCTGATGTTGAGAGTTGATGTTCCCTCCACTCCCAGGGTCAAAGCTCCTTCACAGGACTTCTGAAGATCACCTGCAAGACAGGGCTCTTTCAGGACAACAGCAGAAGTTGGTTGCCAGGCGTTCTTCCATTGGGTCCAAGATCTCCTTAGACATCTTGCAGTTGGAAATGTTTCTTGCAGGATCTCCAGATAATGGGTGAAGGGGTTTTCTTGTTATCCAAAAGCCTGGAGAGAGCCGAAACTCCCACTAGCCAATCAAAGATCTGACCCACATACACACACCCTAACACCGGCCCAATCAGTACCACCGGTGGCACCGCTCATGCATACCATTCAGACACACTGAAACCAGTTTATGGATTGGGACCCGAGTGCCCCAACCCACTTCTTGGCACTTAACACGCATGGCCGTGCAGCAGCCAGTGAAAAGCCTCTGCTTTCCCGGCCACCTGAAGTCCATATTAGGATTTTCCTGTACTCACAAGTCAGGAAGAAGAGTTAGTAAAAATATGACCAAGGGACACAAGCATACCTTGTTTCAAGATCATGTTTGGACACTAGGCACTGTAGGTAGCCAAATGTGGTAAACGCAGTATGGCTAAATCGGTACAATGTCATTTCATCGCCGGATGTTTTTTCACGGGGTATTTTACAGCAGATTTTTTTGTTGAAAAAAATCATCACATTTTTTGGGGGGATTACAAAATGATATAAATTGGGTGTTGGTGTTCGGGGATATAAAAAAAAAAGTTTAAGGGGATGGGAGTTTTAGGGGGTAACCCCCCCCAAAAGAAAAATAATCCACGGTAAAAAACCCTGCCAAAAAACATCCAGCGATGAAATGACATGGAACCGGCTAAATCAAAATATACAAACAACAGCAAAAAGTAACTGCTGTCACAGCTAGCCCCTTAGGCACACCTAAAGTAACACAAAATCCTCGGAATGTTAGTCTAGGGGAACATAAAAAGTGTTTCCCATTGCACTGTATTGTACAATGATACACAGTTACTAAAAGAGGCAACAGAGTTATAAGACTAAGGTGAAGTTTAAGGCTTCAATGCACTGTAAAAGGAGCAGGTCAGATTAAAAAATAAAAAGCTTGGATGGGGGTGCTATAAAGAGAAATCTTTACTAACAGTCACTTACCTTGATCATGGGGTAGGAGGGGGTCACATCCAACCTTCTTCCCAGCAAGGTACAAACTTCATGGCAGACTATGGCACAATAGCTGCCCCTGTGACATCCTCCTCGTCCTTGCCCTGGCACTTCTCTGTGGGCATTTTCTGTGTGTTTTTCTGCCAAAGGAGTCAAGTCTGGAAGTCTGGCAGTGCAGTTCTTCATTTTTATTTTTTGATGAACAGTACCCATGGGATAACATATGGTACCCAAGAGATACCATTACGGCTCCCATGGGGGGGGGGGTACCCCTTGTAACCCTTATGTGTGTGTTTTGGGCACCTGTGTGTTTTGCACATAGCAGGGTATAGGCTAGTGGCAGCTACATGCTGACTTGACAGTGCTCTGGATGTCCTTCATTTTTGGGACACCAACCCCCATGCCATAGGAATCAATAGATTCCTGCACAGCAGCAAGATAGCCACTGTAGCCTCTTGGTGTCTTTTGCCGTTACCACTTGTGTCTCAAAGTCCTCAGAAGCCCTGGCTATGGTCCCTTCCCCCAAATGACTTTTTGGTGGATGGACCATATATGGCTCTGGAGCTGCCCATATCAGTCTGGCTGGAGCCTTCCTAGGGACTGCTTGTTGTGAGTACACCCTTGAGGTGGGACATGTATAAATGGAGAGAGAAGTCAATTTGCATTCTGTGTTGTGGGTGTCTGGTTTTGTTTGTGTGACACAATGCCTGTGGTCTTCCTGAGCCAGCCCTGACTGAAACTAGAATGAATGTAGTGTGTTCTCTTATAGGCTGGGAGTTGCCTCCAATCCACATCCTGTGTTTTGGGTGTCTGGATTTGGGGGAATGGTCTGAATGCCTGTGAGCCTGATTGGGTGCTGCCTGCTGAATGCATGACTGTGTGATTGGCTGACTGTGCCTAGTTCAACCTGAGTGAATGAGGAGATGTGTGTATAACAAGGGACCCTACAGTCACCTTCTCTCTCAGAAGCTGAGGTCAGAAACCAGAAGAATAAACCTGGATCTCTAAAGCTTGTATCCTCGATCCACGTGGAGAAAGAAGTTCTGCTGCTGCAACTCTTCAAGCAATCCAAAGGTTGTTGTGCTGATTCAAGGACTGAACCGGAGAGGATCTGGAGAGTCGACTTCTACCCGTAGCTATGAGGGGACATCTTCCAGCTACTGTTTTTCACCCGAAGTGTCCTGGAGGTCAGTTCTGTGTGTCTGCCTTCCTGGAGAGGTTCCTTTGTAGGCACAGAAGAAGAGTGTCCAGACATCTTGTAACGCTCACCTGATTCCAACGGAGGCGCAGGTCTGGCTTCGAGTGCTGATGCTTCTTCAATGGTGAAGTGCAGGACTCTGAAGATGGACAGGAAGGGCCCTCTACTCTGGCTTCTCCGGCTCGCAGGAATATTCCCCTGTGCGTGAAAAGGGAGTATTACCTACTGACTGAGTTATGCTCAAGCCTCCCACTCTCTTCCAACCCTCCACGATACCCTTCCACGATTCCCCGTGAAGTCTCACCTTAGGGTCTGAAAGGACGAGCTCTCCATCCTGCTTCTGACGCAGGGGCCTGTTGAACCCAGTTACTTCACTGGATTGAGGTTGGATGGGAGTTCAGGTAAGCTTGATAATACTGGTAAGGCGCTGTAAAAGTTCTGTTGCACGTTCAAAAGTTCAAGCTTTAAATAATAATGTTCATTGTCTTTTTTCAGGTGATGAATGAAGATTCCTTTGGAGACTTCTTGCAACAAAGCGCTGATGTTGATGTCTTTTCCCCATAGGGGCCGGGGTTCGGAATACCGGGGGTATGGCGCCGACCCGAAGTGAAACGTGCAGTTCCAGTAAAGATCTGGTAAGTCCTAGATGAGCGCTCAGGTAATGTTTTTGCATTCGCTAATCTAATGTCTTTGGCCCTCATTAGGACCCTGGCGGTAAGGGGTTTACGCCAGCGTTAGCTGCGCCGACCCCTTACCGCCAACTACGAGTTCCCAAAGCGCCATGGTCACTTTTACGCCCGCTTTTTGCGGGCGTAGAAATCCATGGCGCTATGGGACCTTGGTGTTAATTACGCCACCGTAATGTACGGTGGCGTAATTAACGCCTTCCCCACTCCCATTGAGCCCTATGGAGCCGAAATGGGAATGGGGAAGGGTAAATGGGTCAATGGGGACTTACCGCCCCGTCAACCTCGGAATGGGGCGGTAAGTCCGCCATCCGCCATGGCGTAAACGGACTTTACGCCATGGCGGAAAAGTCCGTCGATGGCGGAAAAAATCCACCAGGGTCGTAATGAGGGCCTTTGTCTTTTTTCCCCATAGGGTCCGGGTCCTGCTTGGAAACAGCAAGACCCGAAATGAAATGGGAATGACCCAACAGGTAAGTCTTAGAAGGAAACTGAGCTTTTCCTATTCCCTTCCTTCTCTCACCTCTTATTCTTGTCTTTTTCTCTAGGCTCTGGGAAGTGGCTGTGTATCCGTATGATCGCTGCTGAAGATGGAGGAACCCAGGAAAGGTGAGTGAAATGCAGCGCTGCAGCGATCGTAACGAAATGCTTTTAAAAATGATGTCTTCCCTTTCAGGATCGTCGGTGATGTCTCTGTGGTGCAGATTAGCTGGTAGGTCTCTTGTCTCCCTTTGCAGGTGACCCAGGATGCTGACAGACGTGGCTGAAGTCCAGATGCAGGAGCTGACACGGTGAGCGTCCAGCTGCGAGGAGCAGAACAACGCGAAGCGTGAGTTGCTGATCGGGTGTGGTTTAAATATCTTTGGAAGAAGTTACAAGTGTGTATCCTTCCTTCGATCAGGTATGTATCCTTCCCCGACCACACCCGGGTGGAAAGTAGTCCCACAGGTAAAGTAGTTCCTATTCAGGCCTCAAGAGGGCCTGGATGTGGCAGCATGGTCTGCATCAGGTAAGTGCACATTAAAACACTTGAACACATGTCTAGCTTTATGAGCCTGGCGCCTAAGGCGCCAGGACAGAGGTCCAACATGAGCCTGGCGCCTAAGGCGCCAGGACTGCGTCCAAAGGGCCCCAGCTTGGGCCCGCTGGCACTCCCCTGGGGGAAATGATGCCTGCCTGTGGGGTTGCTGGGTCGGGCCTGGCTCCTTGGAGGTAGGCATCATGACACATCTTTAGATTAAGAGGTCCACATGCATCGTCCAGGGTCCGGAGGCTGTTCATGACCGCTGGGAAGCCTGCCTGCTGTGTATCACCCAGATGAGAGGCAACCCTGGTATAGTGCTGCTCGATGCCCGTAGTTTACCAAGGTCCAACCAACTGAAGAAATCTTAAATTGTCACTGCAGCCATGACATCTGTCCACTTTCCCATGGCTGTGGATGTCCAGTGTCACTGCCTACAGAGGCATGCCTGTCAGTGGGATTCCCACCACCACTCACTGAATAAAGTGACCCAAAGTTCCAGATTTTGTGAAGATCCACAACTCAGTCTACTGGTCGAGTCCAAATTGCCAAAAACCAACCTGGTATTCATGTTGCAGCTGCAGCACTGAAGAACCAAAAGGCAGCCAAACATGAAATATCAAAACGTGACACCTAATTCTGTCACTGCTTCCATCGCCAGCAGAAGTCATCAACAGAAACCAAAGGACTTATATTCATCTTCCAAGCCTTGTCGAGGTCACCAGCAAGTTTCATCTTCATGGAATATCTACAGCCTTCGTAACAAACCGTCCAAGGAGACCACTGCAATCACCTGCATTGCTGCCTTTCTGACACTGCTTGGTTCCCTTCTCTTGCTTGACACTGACATCCCAGTGGCTCCTTCTTCCAGAGGGGGGACTATACTCAGGAGGCATCAGCGAGTCTGAGAAACTCAACCTCTTCGCCTTCCCAGGCATACAAGTTACTGTGATGAGGAAGAGTATCTTCCATCTTCATGGTTCATCCTGGGGTCCCAATTTCAACTTGGATACTGTTCTCCTGTTGCGTCCCATATACTTTGGGGTAGTAGGACCTGTATAAACAAAAGCAGCCAATTAATGAACATATAGGGCTGGGCTGTAATAAACAATGTAAAGGACACCTTACATTTTTCTTACAGGTAGCCCAGTTGGGGAAATCCACACACAGAATTTTACCTGCATTTCTACACTAATGCCTATAGGTTAACCATTGCCTAATAATTATAATGCTTTTTAATAACTGTCACCAGTTCTAACTGAATTGAATGGTAACTGGTACCACATAGAACTGTTCCATCTCTTTTCGGTCAAAAACAGGCATAATTGGTCAGCAAGTTGATGTAATAAACTGATGACACGACCAGGATATTAACCTGCACAGTCATGGTCATGGTCTGGTCCAGGTAAACACCAAACATCTTGATCTTGGGCAGAGTCTTCAACTTGCAGCCAGTGATGGTAAGAAACTAAAATTCTGGTCCCAGCTTGCGTAATCAATTCGTTGTACCCACGATCATGAGCTCTGTTTTCACATCAGTCTTTGCTAACCCATTCTCAACCATCCAGAACTGAATCTCAACTAGGTCTGCAGTTGCTTCTTGACTACACACCCTAGCCTGACGGTGGCCCAAGAAGTACCTGACCTACTCTGCTGCAGAGGTAGAAACAATAGCGACTTGTTAAAGTCTTTTAGTCAAACTAGAATTATCTACGAGGTCAAACACAGCAGAGAGGTCCAAAAGCATCAGTAATGCCGGCTGACGCTTATCATGTTTCTCCAGATGTTAGACTTCTTATCCAAAAGAGCATTTTCTGTTACTTGAGCAGGTCTAAAACCAGATTGCCTACTGCTTAAGATGTTATTCCTATTTAAGTGATCCAGCACTTGCAGATAAGTAACTCGGTCCAAGATTTAGAATAGGAACTGGGCCTTCATTATTGATTTATGGTGGTCAGTCATAATCTCGAAAATAAAATGTCGAAAGACAAAAATGTTGAAAAAAAAGTCGAAAAAAAAAATGTCGATTTATTTTTGCCTCTAGTATATATTTAAAAAATAGGTAAAAAAAAAAAGGGGAGGGTTCGGGGGGAACCCCCCCATCTTCAAACAAAAAACGTCATTAAAATAAATTCGACATTTTTATTTTCGAGATTTTTTTTTTCCACATTTTGACTTTCGACATTTTGCCATTCGAGATTATCACTATGAACCTTGATTTATAGCTGGCAGGATCTAGCCTGAACTTCTTCAATATGGGCGTGATCCACGCATGCTTCCCACAGTCTGGGATCTTGCTATCAACAAAGTATTGATTAACATACTTCGTAATGGCTGAAATAAGAGCCTGTAAGCAATCCTTTATCACCAATGTATGGCAACTATCGCCATTACAATTGGTAGGTTTCAAATCAGAGATGGCCCTGGTAATTTCAGTCTCAGAAATTCACTTAATCTCAAATAGAGTTTGATGGACTCTAGAGCTATTCTGCGGCTCAAGCTCCTGAGCCACCTCTGCTCCACATATGTTTGCAGCTCTCAGCCCCACCTGTTTCATCCTGATGTTCGACCCATTGTGTTGCCATGTCCATGGTCTGACCACCGCTTTATATGTGATCTTCAGATAGCAAATTTAGTGAAAAAGCCCAAACTCAGCAAGATCCGTAAGTCATTTAGAAATCTATGGAAAATTACTGCTGAATCCTTGCAGCCTTTCAACTGTCAACTTCTGCTTTCTCTGGAGATCAATTGTAGCAACATCCATTAAAATGAGGTAATCTGTATACGCCAGCCATCCCATCTCCAACGACCCCACCTTAGGTGGAAACAAAGCGGCTTGAGAAGAAGCAGATTGGTAAGTCTGGGGAGGATAGCTCAGCGGCAACATGCTTGCCTTGGAAGCAAGACAACACAGAGCACCACAGGTTCAATCCGCGCGTCAGCGCTTAGAAACCTCTGGGTATTAAGCACATTATAAATAACCTATCATATAATAAGTCAGACATATAAAGATGAAACAACATCGGGGCAAGGACACAACCCTGCATGAGATCTGCATCTACCAGCATTTCCCTTGACAAAAGCCCATCTGAGTTGTTTCAATCTCTTTACCTATTGTTGAAGTGGAACAAGATGAGTAATGTCACTAGTCCTTGGGGTATCCCCCAACTACTCAGCTTGTCCATAAGCAGCCTCTGTCTACCCTGTCAGTAAATAAATAAATCTAGACTGGAGTTAAAGAGAATGCTGATTGTTCATCTTTGTAAAGTTTGTAAATGGGAAATAATCCATTAGTGTCGATCTCCACACCCTTCCTGCATCCCTTCTGATATATACTTGGTCTGCATGTTTGCTCTGCCCAATTAATCAAGTCCCTCAAAACAAAACTTGCCAATACTTTAGATGAAGAATCGATGATGGAGATCTGCCTGTAATTAGATGGTGAGGCCTTATCTCCTTTTTAAAAAATAGGAACGACAAATGCATTGTGAGCATGGCTGTTAGCATGTATCCAGTGTAGTTAATCAGAATGAAATTACTGTTACTATTAGTGTTATTTTGTGTGTAGTTCATACATTTCAGATTTGCACATGCTTTGCATGCTTTGCAACTTAATGACAAGTCTGCTGATACAATGTGAACACAGAGTAGTCGTGTGGTGTGCAACATGGCGCCTAAAAGATGGGAAGCAAGGAGCTTCATATGCACACACGAGAAAAGAGATTTGCGGATGGAGATACCGCTGTGAGGGGATGCAGTAGTCACAAACACACATGTGCAGACATATATACCAGGGGTTGAGGGAAATGTGTTTTGGACAGTTGGGGAACAAGGGGTACATGGTGAATATACACATCTGGATACTGCATATCCCTCATAGTTGGGGTTTGTGTAGGCCACAGAAATATGGAGTGGAGAGATAAACTATGTGCAACCTGGGAGGCTGGTTGATCGAGGACAAAGTATGGGGGAAGGCAGCTAACTTAATTCAGTCATCTGCGATAACATCAGATGGTCAGTTGTGGCCAGACCAGGGTTTACGACTTGGTGCTATTGTGAAAAGGATATGTAATCTTCCTGAGTGCAAGGGCATTTGTTATTCAGTGGACAGGGAGGTGCGGCCACCTGGTAGCATCGACTTGGGGCCAGATAATAAACCCAGTGAAAGGAGTGCTTAAGGGCAGAATTCACGAATGGTTTATGGGGTTCAATCAGGTTCTCAGGAATTACCAGAATGTGGCCATAGGCCATGCGTGCTGAAATTATAGTCGTTATGGCTTAGCATGAAATGGGAGATCTCATGGACACCACCAAGTCTGGAAGGATAAGATGGCTATCATCATTTCAAAGGGATTTGTTTGGTTTCTCTCCCTCCTCATATTGTTGAAGTGGCCTTGTAAAGACATGTGCATCACAACCAGTCAGATGGAACTTGTAACACATTTATTTTGTTGTAAGTAAATATGTAACTATGTAACAATGTCACAACTGACTATGGAAGAATCTTGAAACGGACTGTGCTGTAAATATGAGTTCATGCAAATATATGTTGAAAGGAGTTGATGATTAATTACATGTATTCAGGAGAACGTGGGAACTTGGGGGCGAGGTTATATTACCTTGTATAGGGCTGACAAATAATGTTTGGGGGGATTACTTTGTAATAGAATATGTAGAAGGGGGTTAAATGTTGAAAAATGTACAGAAAGTGTAGACTTTGGCCTTTAACCTTGGATTACTCTTCAAAATTAAATTAATGGTCATCCGGGCCACAGACTTTAGAAGGCTTTAATTTGGACAAGGCGAGTTTTAAGTCACCCTGGTCAAACCTCAGACTCCTCTAGCCACTTAAAAGTCACTGCAACAGAGTTTTGTGAAACATATTGTGATAGAATTCAAACCAGTCACCTTCTGTGATACAATTTAACTGTATACTTCTACGATGGTTATCCATTCCCTTAAGTACTTTCCAGATACCTCTAGAATCATGCATGAGCAATTTACATAACACAGACTGATTTTGATCACAATATTTTAAAATGTCATGAGCTTTCAAGCAGTTTTTAAGAGCTTGCTTCTTCTTCCTAAAGGCCTGACTTTTCAATTCCAAACAGCCCCTAGAAGAGGCCATACTAGCACAAATGGCTGGATGGGTCAGTCTCTTATGTGCTCTAATCTGTATATACAGTTGAGGTTCCACCCAACTCAACAAACTGTTTCTGCCTCCAGGCCGCAGAGGTAACTGATTCAGCCATCGAAGCTTGTATTGTGTGACCAATGTTACTAGGGGCACATTTTACACATTTGTCCCTAAATGACCAACAATCCCAAACCTGGCCCACTTTACTCATAAGGTGAAACTTTTATTTTCCCTTTCATTCAGAGTTCTGTTCCCGCTGTATTAGCTATCCAGTTAGCCCTGAGGGAAGGCAGGCTAGTCCTTGCATAGCGTGGCAGCCAAAGAAAAAGTACAAAGCTTGCATGATCACTAGGGATATTTCCAAAGAGTGTGACCTACCCAACAAGAGGTTTGAGACAAAAATAAAGTCAATTGTGGAGGATGAAAAGGCACCCGTCCATGTAGACTGCAAGGGTATGTGCCCATTTACGTTCACATTCATGCAAACAAACCCCCATTTCTGCATACACCAAGACCAGCCAACTCCTCTAGCCAATTGTAGTTTGGACTGGGAACTCTTACCAAAGGCACACTTACTGGGGTAAATACTCTTCCCTGGCTCCCAATTCTTCATCCTCACAGAAACAGTTAAAATTCCCTGCAGAAGCTATTCCCTGATGGTGATAGAAGTTGTTCAATGACAAGAAAATATTATCTAAATCATTCTAAATCTCATCATCTTCTGCTAAAACAGGATCACAGTATACATTGATCAGCAGCAGAGTCCTCCTTTTAAATTCTACAGGCAAACACACTTTTAGAACTAGTACGGCATCAGATTTGGACAATATCTCTTCACTAGTTACACATAAATCATTTTTATTGGCTACATGTAATCCTCCTGAGGGCCGACCCTTACCACCTTTCTGTGCTTTCTTAATAAAAATCTTTTAAAAAACATTCATACATGCGACTTCTAACAGCCAAGTTTCTTGAAAAAACATCAGATGATTTTTCTTATACTTCTCAAACGTTCTAACATATTAAAAAACTGTTAAAGTATCAAGTGTTCCATTTTAGCAGAGAAATTATATTTGGTTTAAAAAAATGGGCTTTAGCCACTAAAACTGGAAAGCGTTGATAGAAGACACGCCCAGTTTCTTTTTAACTTCAGGATCCAATTCTACCACTGTCCCTAACTGTTCAGTGTACATCAAATATTAGTAAGGTTCATCCCTTCAATCTGTGCATTAAATACAGAGGGACCCAAGAGTCCCTCCTTGTTCTAGAAATCAAATATATACCTGCAGTGTCATACCCTCTCCTTATGAGGTGTTCATGTGTTCCAACCACCAAACCCCATGCTAGTTTGGAATAGAAATTAGGAAAACATGCGTTATATATCGTCTTCCACCAATTCGACCCATTTCATATCAGCAGATGATAACCTATTCAATGAGGGAATACCTCTTAAGATTGGTAAAATGCAGGCCCTATTCATAGGACGATTACCTCATCTCAGAAAATGTTAGAGATTTGGGGTGGGGCCTTGTGTATTTCGAATTGGATCACTTGTTGAATGGGAATCATTGGACATTTAAACCCCTCCTTTAACAAAACCACCGAAATACCAGGGTTGTTGTAGGCAACCTTAATGAGCCAACTCCATTAGCCAAAGAAGCCGGCACCACCCCCAAGTCTAAGGGAGCAGAGACGAGAGCTATTGGGTCCTCTAATGGAGAAGGCTTAGAGTTTGTCAGGAAAAATCATCTTATTGAAGTTTATAATCTTGGCTCCGTGTGACAGTTTTTTGGTCAGGTTGTTGGGAACCCTAAGTACTTTAGCACCTTCACAATCTGCTTAAATGGTGACAAATCAGCCTCTAGGGTTTCTTTATTATCCATTACAGTCAAATATGCGGTTGCCATTTGCCCCAACTGAAATTTTATGAAACCTCAACCATTTTGAACAGTCACCGGACCTGCCAAAGTCTCAGCAAGGTCTATGACTTCCATATTGGCTGCTGTAATACTTTGCTGCAAATCAAATATGACAATCGTCGAGAGTGCCTTATTAACACTTTCATCTGGTTGTGACTCTGCAATAGGAGAGATTAGGGCACGCGCCAAGTTTCTGAAAAGTTTCCAAGAACCAGCATTGCTAGTTCAACGGTCCTTTCTGTTATTGAAAGGCATTGGATTCAGGTTGGGGACTGGCTTATGCCTGAGCATTGCTAGTTCCAGGGTGATTTCTTTTATTGAAAGGTATTGGATTCAGGATGGCATTGTCTTATGCCTGAACATTGCTAGTTCAGGGTCCTTTCTGACATTGAAAGGTGTTGGATTCAAGTTTGGCAGTGTTTTATGCCTAAGCATCGCAAGTTTCAGGGTCCTTTCTGTTATTGAAAGGGATTGGATTCAGCTTGGGCAATGTCTTATGCCTGAGCATTGCTAGTTCCAGGTGTCCTTATTGTTATTGAAAGGTATTGTATTCAGGTTGGGCAGTGTCTAATGCCTGAGCATTGCTATTTCCAGTGTCCTTTGTGTTATTGAAAGATATTGGAGTCTAGTTGAGAAGTGTCTTATATCTGAGCATTGCCAGTTCCAGTGTCCTTCTTGTTAGTGAAAGGTATTGGATTCAGGATGGACAGTGTCTTATGCCTGAGAATTACTAGTTCCAGTGTCCTTTCTGTTATTGAAAGGCATTGGATTCAGGTTGGGCAGTGACATGTCTGAGCATTGCTAGTTCCAGGGTTCTTTATTTTATTGGAAGGTATTGGATTCAGGTTGGGCAGTGTCTTATGCCTGAGCAGTGCTAGCTCCGGTGTCCTTTCTGTCATTGAGAGGTACTGGATTCAGGCTGGCAGTGTCTTATGTATAAGCATTGCTAGTTCCAGACGTCCTTTCTGTTATTGAACAATATTGGATTCAGGTTGGGCAGTCTATAATGCCTGAGCATTACTCGTTCAGGGTCCTTTCTGTCATTGCAATATATTGTATTCAGCTTGGGCAGTGTCTTATGCCTGAGCATTGCTAGTTCGAGTGCCCATACTCTGTTATTGAAATGCATTGGATTCCGACTGAGCAGTGTCTTATGCCTGATTATTGCTAGTTCCAGGGTCTTTTCTATTATTGAAAGGTACAGGATTCAGGTTGTACAGTGTCTTATGTCTGAGCATTGCTAGTTCCAGTGTCTTTTCTGTTCTTGAAAGGTACTGGATTCAGGATGAGCAGTGTCTTATGCCTGAGCATTGCTAGTTCCAGTGTTCTTTGTGTTATTGAAAGGCAATGGATTCATGTTGGGCAGTGATTTATGTCTGAGCATTGCTAGTTCGCTGGAGGTTCTTGGCAGTTGAGTGCCTCTCGTTGAACTTTGGACTTTGACTCCTCCCTGCCTGCATATAAGCCTCAAACACTCGCAAAGCAAACCGGAGTGCTTCAGAGTGCTGGCTGTTTTGCTATTCTGTTTATTGGATCCTGGGAGTCCTTTCTTCATTGTTACTGCCGCATGACTTTGACTCCTCCCTGCCTCCATATAAGCCTCAAATACTCACGGCGTGAAACGGAGTGCTTCAAAATGTTGGCTGTGTTGCTACTCTGTTTATTGGATCCTGGGAGTCTTTCCTTCATTGTTTCTAGTGCAGGACTTTGACTCCTTCCTACCTGCATATTAGTCTCAAACACCCGTGGATTGAAGCAAGCAGAGTGCTTTGGAGTGTTGGTTGTGTTGCTACTCTGTTTATTGGATCCTGGAAGTCCTTTCTTCGTTGTTACTACTGCAGGACTTTGACTTCTCCCTGCCTGCATATAAGCCTAAAAAACTTGCGGAGCAAAGAAGAGTGCTTCAGAGAGTTGACTGTGTTGGCAGGTTTGGTGTGTGGCAACAACTGATGGATATGACTAACCCAGCTGTCTGTTTCTTTCCGATGACAAGATCGCGACAGCAACACATCTCTCAGATGAGCATTGCATTGAGCAGTACTCCTATTCTGCTCACGACTACTAGTGCCTCCCTGGGCCCTGTCAGAGCTAACAAAAACACCTGTGCTGACACTATCTCTACATCAATCACTCTGACTAATTGGCTACATGATGTATCTGGAGGCATCGAAAGCACAGGCCTAACCAAAGCCCAAAAAAAAAAAAAAAAAAAAAACTGCCACCATCAGAGCCGTGCCTGATGCTCCATTCTGTCATGTCAGTGAAAACTACTTTACACATGGCTAAATTGGAGTCAGACTTATGCACTGAGCGTCAACAGTTGGACCACACTGATGCCAAAATGCTGGCGACTGAAGATGTTCTTTCGGTGTCCGACCACATACCTGTTCCAATATTGCTGTACCCAGTTCGGCTAACCCAAGCGCTATTAAATGTAGACATACCAAGCAGCGGGTCGCGATTGGGCTTAATGATATTGACTGAGCCCCCTGTCTTGCAGTCACCTCTCCTATTCCCTGCAAATCACATGAGCCTTAGCGTGCCTCCTTTGCTCCCCTTAGGCAAGATCAGTGCTTGGAAGCTCTTGTGACTGACAGCACTGACCATTTCTCACCTCAGACTCACAATTACCATCCAGACCCAAATCCTAGTACTTTTGCTGCACATTATAACTTGATGTAGGCCATGTCCATCTCCTTGGCTCCCTTCTTAAAACTTTATAAAGGAATGAGCGAAAGCAGTAAAGACCAAGCTACCATGCTACCCTTGCTCGATTAAAAAAAGAGTGCATATAGAGTCCTTTGTTACCTCTTTGCAGACACGTGTCGAGCAAGGGATGCAATGTGCAGATTCCATTCTACGTCAGTTGTAAGGTGCATTAAAGTTGGAGCGTGCAGACAAAACATTTCTGTTGAACTCGGTGCCCGACCTGTTACATCTGAAACCTTTGATTCCGCACACAATAAAAGAACAGATGAAAACAACGACAATCCTTTGCACCCCTTTCCAAATTGCTGCTGCTTTTCCCTCTTGTGATCTGTCGATTAGTTCACCCCAGTGCACTGAAAATAAAGACAAAGTCGCCAATGAGTCAATAGCTGTGCCTCTGCTTCCGGCTTCCAACGGTACCACTGGATCTATCCTGGAGCCTTTGATCAATAAAACAGCCATAACAAGTGCAAAATCTATCCCCTTTGCTGATACTAACTTATTACTCCCTCCAAACAATGAACAGCTAGAGAAGGCAAAACCACGCTCATTGAAGTTGTTTCACGAAGTGTCCACAACCACAAAGTCCTTTGCATTTTCCCATCACAAAACAATGTCAACCGCTTTTTTTAGGACCTAAAATGAAAAAGCGTAAACTGAGTTGCCATCCACCTAAAGAGGTGTCTCTAGGAAAGAAAACAAAGAATCAGACTATGCCACAGAATCATAATACTAGCAAAGCAAGGCAATTCATTCGTAACCTACCTAACTTGCATGAATTGCCTGTTCATGAATTCAAAGAGTTGCCTCCTCTTTTGAAGCCCCTAACTGCCATCTTTTGCCCCGGCCCGCTGTCTAACACTCATGAAATGAGCCTTTTACTAAGGGGCTCCTCGTGCATTAGTGACAAGGCCGACTGAACTTTTCAACTTACACCGCTGATGATGATTCAATCTCGCTTAATAATGACGACACGCCATCTAAGTTGAACTTATCACTGACCTTTAAACATCCAGCAGTTGCAGCCTTTCCCAGACCGAAGCCTACACGTTAAGCAGGACACATGAATGGCCACGGTATAAGTTTGGCTCCGCACAAATCCTACAATGAGACATACCCTAACCAGGTCTGTTCCTTACTTTGACAGAAAAGCGACATATCACGGTCGGCATTCAAAGTCAGCTGGTGCCTAAATCTACGGACCATCGGTCCACTTAGCAGAGCACCACTGGCGCGCGAGTTGGCCTACACATAGCGCACCTCAATCTGTCCAAACACAATTCCTGTCATGATGACTTGTTGGTTACACCTCAGCATTTGATACCCGCACATGATGACTTAATCTTGAAATGCACCAAAGTCCTTAAATTACTTTACACTGTTCCGCTTTTTACGATCGGAAGACATCAGGATCGTCAAATTTCCTATAAACACATCACGGACAAGGTAATTTTACACTTGAAAACAACTTTGATTAAGTGCACACTCCTTCACATGGCTCATCTGTTATTGCTGATGAGCTTTGACTGTAGTGAAACAGTGTCTTTGTCATCGGAAGGAAGGCTCCAATAAAGCGCTGAAGGAAACAAGTTGGCATTAGGATTCTTCTACCACGACCAATATGACGCAAAAACCTTCCAATCTTAAACCCACTGATTTTACCATGGCTAAGACCATGCACTCTTTTTTCAGGAACACCAACGATCTACCAAAATCTGAGGTGCATAATAGCCGACTTGTCATCATGACTTGCAAAGAATCGATGTCTCGTCATGTCGCTGTTTTCACCCAAAAAAACGAAAGCTCCAATTTCGAGCAATCCATTCCTGAAGCCTTACATTAACCATGAAAAACCTCATGGAAAGTGGCCTCCGGGAATATAAGAGGCTTCTCCCATCTCCCAAGCGATTGCCACCTTTTTTCAGGAGCTTTCCAAATCATCTGCTTGCAAGAAACCTGGCTTCTTTCTTCGGCAGTGCTCAACGGATACGCTGCAGTTTTGAACCCGGCTCATAAAGGATTAGTTGGCTGTACGTTCATAAAATCGACCTTTTCGACGTCCAAATCATTTTCTACAGGGGACAGGAATCTCAGTTAAAAATTCACACACACGCCTCTTTACAACAATACTTGATTTTGAATGCCTATTGGAACCCTGCAGCAATTTTCGAATTACATTTCATCTTTGCCTTACCTGCGCTGATTGATAATCACACCACAACATTCAACCCTCATTTCATCATGTTTGGAGGTGATTTTAATTGTCCATGTAGTCTCACTGATGCCCATATGTTTAATTTCAAGCAAACAAGGCGTGCTATTGACTTCACAGACATATTGTAGATTGAGACCTGCATATGATGAACAGCTATGCCCAGAAGGACGGTATCTGTCAAACGACAGGGTCTAATGGCTCTTCCTTTAAGGTGCTTGACAACATTTTTACTTCTAGTGTCCTCCTGCCCCACATTAAATCTTTTAAAGTGATCCCGAAAATGACTAGTGACCACACGCTGCTCCAATTTACCTGGACCGCTGATTTGGCTGATGCTTCTGAATATTGGCGTGTGCCGGTAGAGACCAATCAGGCACGTATTCGCCTCTGCCTTCGCCGTCAAGACCTGACGACACTAACTGAGAACCTTAAAGGCCACTTACAATCTGGACATCGCTGCCAATTACGTGCCCCTTCTCCTGGCTTTTCAAATTTAGTGCCATTTAATCATAAAGACACGTCACAAACATACTTTGGACAAGTCTATTGTGAAAGTTAAGAAAACCCTGAATAAAGATCTGAAACTGCTTGAACAACTACACGAAGATGTGAATGGGCAAATGAGATGGAATAGGAAACATTATAAGTACTGGCTCAAGAGTCATAAAGCTGCGATGTTTCGGAGTGATGCCGAACTAATGCTCTGCCTGCTTTCTGGCAAGGACTCAAGATCAATATGGCAACTGTTAAAGAGGGCTGATTCCCTGCAGACCACCCATCTGGCAAACATCATTTCAGGAGAAAGTTGGGTTGAATACTATTGAGAGCTTTACGATTTTAAAAATAAACCCACCTTGTCCTCGTCTCTGCCCTCAACAAAAGGGTGGTGCCTACTGATCGACTTGACCAACGTGATACTACTGATTCAGAAAGCCAACAATTTGCGAGCCCCAGGGCCCGATGGCTTGGACAACTCTATGATCAAATCTGCTCCAAAAGCCTGGGCTCTGTTAATTCTCAGCTTATTTACTCATATTCTGGTGACAGAATTGATTCCTACATCCTAGAAGTCGGCTATTATTGTACCGATTTATAAAAAAGGTCCAAGAGAGAATCCTTCAAACTACCGCCCTATCGACTTGCTAGGTGTTCTTGGCAAACTTTTGCCTCATTTTTGCTGCGACACCTGCAAGCTTGGATCTCCTCAAATGATAGTGACGATCCACGTCAATCAGGTTTTACCAAACAAGTCAGCACTGAGTTAAACATTTTTCTCTTGGACATACTGAAATGAAAAGCACATTTGAATAGTAGTTGTATCTATCTGGCTTTCATCGATATAAAGAAAGACTTTGACTCTGTGAACCGTTCTCAGATGTGGGAAAAGATGGAGACATGAGGCTGTTCTGCTGATTTACTAGCAGCAATTCAAGCCTTGTATGATAACAATGAAATTCTAATCCATCTCAATGCTCATGGTCTTCAAAGATAAGTGCCAACAACGGTCTGAATCGGGGCTGCCTGCTAGCGGCAACCTTATTCAATCTGTTCCTCTCCAATATGATGAATGACATGAACAAAACTCAATCTTTGCACCCAAGATTGGTGCGCACCATCTTTCCTGCATCCTTTACGCAGATGACATTGTACTTATCGACACAACCCCCATTGTATTAAAATGTGCCCTGTCTCAACTGCTGAAATATTTGTCAGATAACGATGTGGAAATGAACACCTTAAAAACTAAAATCATGATTTGTGGACCGCACGACCAGCGTTGCGTCCCTAACTTCAAATGGCACCTCTCCAATCAACCTCTTTCTTTGATCAACGAGGACTGCTATTTGGGAGTACAAATCAGTAACAGCAAAGTCGACCAAGCACACCAGACAAATCTAAAGACAAGGTTGAT
Organism: Ambystoma mexicanum; assembly: GCF_040938575.1. Classification (NCBI taxonomy): domain Eukaryota; kingdom Metazoa; phylum Chordata; class Amphibia; order Caudata; family Ambystomatidae; genus Ambystoma; species Ambystoma mexicanum. The sequence continues at coordinate 72,347,352 of NC_090935.1, read as the reverse complement.
ATCTCTAATCACACAAGGCCGAATCATCCATAAAAGATTAAGCAAATTCTCCTTGGTTCCCATACTGACATACTATACTGCAAAAGTCTCACCAGTGCTGGTGCATGGGATGGAAGGATGCATTTCTACTCCATGGGAACTCTAGTCATCCCTTCAAGGTTCTTTTGGAGAAACATCCTTAACTTATCAAATATTATTCCTGCAGAGGTCACACGCTACAAATTGGGTTTAGTATCACTCCTTGCAAGGTCTCAATGGAAATCCTTGTCCCTTTATCGTAAATGTATACTTGCCCCTTTGTCAAAGCTGTATTGAATACACAACTTAGCACTGCCTAACGGTACATGGGCTCTACTGAATAAGTGCCACAATAGCTGTTGATGCCTATTGACTGATTTGCATTCTGTTTCTGATGAACTAATCTGTAACCCTGCAAAAGATAAAAAGAAACTGGACGGCCTATTGGATTAAACCCCTGGACAATAAAAACCTGTTTAAGCTTTCTACTGCCATAAGAGACGATATCAAACCCAGGAACCAGCTGTCCAAATACCTCTACAAATTTCCGAATCCTTGGTACAGAAATTACTTCTTGCGTTTTAGACTGAACTTGTTACCAACTTTCAAACTGTTGTATATCAACAAGCAGTCAGCCACTAACAAATGTTAATTCTGTAACAATGCTGAAGAACTTGAAACAGTGAAACATGTAACTTTATTTTGCACGGCTCTAACTTACCTGCAAACATATTATCTTGGCAATTGGGCTAATAACGTCTATAACTCTGATGCAGAAACTTTTTGGCCCTTCCTTTCTCAGGGCACTCATTTTTCAGTCATCTTCTGTTTGATCCAATTCCTAGACAAGATCTTTGGTAAACAAGTATAAAGCTCATCTTCAGGGAACTTAGGAATCATGAATCACCAAACGATAGCTTGTGAGAAATATTCAAATTTTGCATTTGTAAAAAAGTTTTGTTATTAACCATATGTTTTCTTACTAAAGCAAACACGAAATTGCTAGTTCCAGGGTCCTTTCTGTTATTGAAAGGTATTAGATTCAGGTTGGGTAGTGTCTTATGTCTGACCATTGCTAGTTCGAGGGTCCTTTCTATTACTGAAAGGTATTGGATTTAGGTTGGCAGTGTCGTATGCCTGAGCATTGCTAGTTTCAGGGTCCTTTCTGTTATTGAAAGGTATTGGATTCAGGTTGGCAGTGTCTTATGCCTGAGCATGGCTAGTTCGAGGGTCCTTTGTGTTATTGAACGGTATTTTAATGTTTACATTTTTTTTTTATTTCTTCTTACCATTTATTACAAACTTTTTAAAAGGTGACATTACAGAGGCAGCTTGTCTTGGTTTCATCTAACAGTCTCTTGTTCAGCTGCTCCAAATAGAGCATCATTGCAATTGTCAATTTATTGTTGGATCCTTTCGACATTGCATACTAGCACTCCTCTCTGCTCCACGAAGATCTAATTGCAATCTCAGTTCCAAAGTATTTTGTTCTTAGCGAGTTCAGAGCCATGCAGTATACAACCAGATGTTTAAGTGTTTCCTCTGTATTATTACAAGATCTGCAACCCACGGTCTATGCCTGAATGATAATAAAACCGAGCTTATCATCCTAGATGCCCACCCCAAACTCAAGAAATTGGGCCAAGACTACTCTTTATTTGTAATTGATGGCAACCTTATTAAGGTGGCCAAAGAGGTAAAGACACTTGGCTTCTACCTTGACTCCACCCTCTCCTTTTCTAAACAGGTGAAGTCCATGGCCTCAGCCACAGCCTACACCTGTAAGCTCATCAGAACAGGCAAACCCTTTCTCTCGGACGACAATTGCATCATCTTGCCCAGAGCCCTTATTCTATTTAGGCTAGATTATTGTAATGCCATATACATCGGTGCTAACAAATTCACTATCCATAGGAATCAGATCCTTCTAAAATAATGCCTTTAGAGCGGCTCTCGGCGTGTCTAAAAGATCTCACATATGATAAGGCGCCAAAATAATTGGCTTTCCACCCAAAATAAAATTAATTTAAAAGTTGCATCCCTTACTCATAAAGCTTTGAACAATGCAGCCCCTAGTTATCTTACGGACAGGTTCCAGAGGAGAATTTCCACCAGACCGTCGAGAACAATCAATACCAATAGCCTCACCATACTGAGATTTAACTTATCTAAGGCCGGGGGCGGCAACTTCCCAGTCAGAGCGGCATAACTCTGGAACTCCTTGGCTGCATTTTATAAGAGAAGAGCAGCCCTACCTCAAATTCAGATGTAACTATATAAACTGGCTGAAGTTCTTGGATACTTACAGGGTAATTCATAGAATTTCGCAGAAAAGTGTCGCAAGCGGCTGGCGCAGAGTGTCCGCGTGCGATTGTCTGCGCCAGGCACGTGCGCTAAAACCGATTTCCGCGCACAGCGTATTCATGGATTTTAGGCTCCCAAACCAGCCGTGGTGCAGAGTATCGCAGCGACCCTGCAGCAGCGCCAGTAACGCCCCCAAGAACGCCCTCGCGCAAGGAAAAGCCATCAAAATCGCTAAATCATCGCAAAGGGCTGCGCTAACCCTGGACCAGTTTACAGGGCTGCCAAACAAGGAACGCAAAGCGGGTAACGTTCATATCAGGGGTACGCGGGAAGTTTTACACGCGATTAGCCAGGGTATGTGTATTACAGGGGTACGCGGGAAGTTTAACACGCGATTGGCCAGGGTACGTGTATTAGAGGGGTACGCGTGAAGTTTTACACGCGATTAGCCAGGGCACGTGTATTACAGGGGTACGCGGGAATTATCACATGCGATTTGGCTGGGTAGGTGTATTACAGGGATACACGGGAAGTTTTACACGCGATTTGGCTGGGTACGTGTATTACAGGGGTGCGCTGGAATTATCACACGCGATTTGGCCAGGTACGTGTATTACAGGGGTGCGCGGGAATTATCACACGCGATTTGGCTGGGTACGTGTATTACAGGGGTGCGCGGGAATTATCACACGCGATTTGGCAGGGTATGTGTATTACAGGGGTGCGTGGGAAGTTACACATGCGATTAGGCTGGGTGGGTCCTCACAGGTGTTCCCTGTACACCCTCCACGGCCCCTGCAGGCAGCCCACAAAACAGGGGACTACCCTGCACACCTGCTCATGTCCCCCTGCACCCCCACCCCCCAGCCACCAGGGGCACCCTCCACCAGGCCCCCACCCATGTCTACCACCACCCCCACCCCCCAGCCACCAGGGGCAGCCTCCACCAGGCCCCCACCCATGTCTACCACCACCCCCGCCCCCCAGCCACCAGGGGCAGCCTCCACCAGGCCCCCACCCATGTCCCCCTGCACCCCCACCCCCCAGCCACCAGGGGCAGCCTCCACCAGGCCCCCACTCATGTCTCCCTGCACCCCCATCCCCCAGCCACCAGGGGCAGCCTCCACCAGGCCCCCACTCATGTCTACCACCCCACCCCCACCCCCCAGCAGTGCAGGGGCACCCTCCACCAGGCCCCCACTCATGTCTCCCACCACCCCACCCCCCAGCCACCAGGGGCAGCCTCCACCAGGCCCCCACTCATGTCTCCCACCACCCCACCCCCCAGCAGTGCAGGGGCACCCTCCACCAGGCCCCCACTCATGTCCCCTATCACCCCCACCCCCCAGCCACCAGGGGCACCCTCCACCAGGCCCCCACCCATGTCTACCACCACCCCCACCCCCCAGCCACCAGGGGAAGCCTCCACCAGGCCCCCACTCATGTCCCCTATCACCCCCACCCCCCAGCACTGTGGGGCACCTGCCAGCAGGCCCCAACCCATGTCACCCACCACCCCCACGCCCCAGCAGTGCAGGGGCAGCCTCCACCAGGCCCCCACTCATGTCTCCCACAACCCCCACCCCCCAGCCACCAGGGGCAGCCTCCACCAGGCCCCCACTCATGTCTCCCACCACCCCACCCCCCAGCCACCAGGGGCAGCCTCCACCAGGCCCCCACTCATGTCTCCCTGCACCCCCATACCCCAGCCACCAGGGGCAGCCTCCACCAGGCCCCCACTCATGTCTCCCAACACCCCACCCCCCAGCCACCAGGGGCAGCCTCCAAAAGGCCCCCACTCATGTCTCCCTGCACCCCCATACCCCAGCCACCAGGGGCAGCCTCCACCAGGCCCCCACTCATGTCTCCCACCACCCCCACCCCCCAGCCACCAGGGGCAGCCTCCACCAGGCCCCCACTCATGTCTCCCACCACCCCCACCCACCAGCCTCCAGGGGCAGCCTCCACCAGGCCCCCACTCATGTCTCCCTGCACCCCCATCCCCCAGCCACCAGGGGCAGCCTCCACCAGGCCCCCACTCATGTCCCCCTATCACCCCCACCCCCCAGCCACCAGGGGCAGCCTCCACCAGGCCCCCACTCATGTCTCCCACCACCCCCACCCACCAGCCACCAGGGGAAGCCTCCACCAGGCCCCCACTCATGTCTCCCACCACCCCCACCCCCCAGCCACCAGGGGCAGCCTCCACCAGGCCCCCACTCATGTCCCCTATCACCCCCACCCCCCAGCAGTGCAGGGGCAGCAGGCAGTCAGGCAGCAGCAGGTGGGAGCGTGCTCGGGCTCTGGGGGGCAGTAGTTCGGCCTTCCGGGCAGGAGCGTGGTATTCCGTGTGCGTACGCGTGGCCAGCTTGGTACGGAGTGATTTTGCACGTGAAAATCCTGCACGTCAGCGTGAAAACTGAGGAAAGGCCCTCAGCGCGTAAGTGCGTCTGTGACGTGACCCGCACAGGTGTTTCCCACACAGCACGTGATGACAGAGCACACGTGGAAAGACTGCACGTCAGAGTGTAATCGCGTGTGATTGGTGGAAATGGCCCCTACATGCAGAAGTGACAAAGCGTGTGATTGGTGGAAATGGCCCTACACGCAGAAGTGACAAAGCGTGTGATTGGTGGAAATGGCCATACACGCAGAAGTGACAAAGCGTGTAATTGGTGGAAATGGCCCTACACGCAGAAGTGACAAAGCATGTAATAGGTGGAAATGGCCCTAGCGCGTACACGCTGCGTAAGTGACGCTGGACGTGTGGGCCTGTATAAAAGGTACGTGTAGAACACGTTTTCCTTGTACATGCTTTTCGTGGAGAGCGAGTGGGTGAATTCTGTACTTCTTGTCGTTTCACACGCGATTTACTTCACAGCGTTTCAAGTTCGTATTCCCTGTTACCTCTGACAGCTTTTTCTCTTTTTTCTCTTTTACTGGTTTACCTGGGCCTGTTCCCTCAAACAGTGTTCCCTTCTACTGTTGTCCTGTCTCCTCAGACAGCGGACAAATCTTCTTTTGGCGGGGGTGTTGCCAACCAAACGTGCTCCTTTTACACGCTCGTTTACCAGGCAGACGGTGAGTCACGCACGTATCTAACATCTGTGCTTGCCCCGTGTGTAGCCTACCCCTTCAGAGGTCATTCTAGGCTGCGTGTGACACGCATACGTTCATTCTTGTGTTTCTGGGTGCACAGCGTAGTGCAGGTTTTTCTTTCTGCACACGTGGTCTAGGAGGGGTTGCGTGCACGTCATCTCACTTTTTTGGGCCTCCTGTGCGTTGCGTGACCCGTCATCTTTCCCCAGGGGTTACATTCAGCCTTGCTAGAGCACTAGGGTACAATTACCATCTGGTACCCAACCCCTTTGACCCCCAATTGCCCAGGACAATAGTCTACATCCACTCCCATACGCACATTAACATCAGTGCCATGGCTGGGAGGCGAGGATTCCGTAAGGGTGGCAAGGGTGAGCCTGTCCTCCCATGTGTGGAGGACCAGTCACGGGCACGCATAACCCCCACCCTTCCCCCCCTCCCATTGAGGCTGATGTGGCTGACACCATCCATGCTCAGCCCTTGTTGGACCAGCCCATTGTGGCACCAGACCTGGTGCACGTTGATGCCATCATGCCACGTGGATCTGGGGCAGCAAGGTCATCTGCTGCACCAAGGAGGCAGGGCGGAGAGGCTGCAGGGGCAGCTGCGGCTCCATCCACCCCAGCCCTCACACACCCAGCCAGGACAGTGTCGGTCCTAGTCCATGCTGCTGACATTCCCCCTGACACCATCACACTAGAGCCAATGCCTGCACCAACTCCCATGCTGAGTGTGCAATCCCACACTCCTGATACAGAATCCACCAGGGCTCCTGCCCCTAGTGTCCAGAGCGGCGCAGGACACTCAGGATCACCACCACCTTCCAAGCGGAAGAGGAAGAGTGCTCGTCCGGCACAGGCTGATGCCCCAGACACGGCTACACAGTCCGGCCCGTCCAGGAAGCCCAGCTTCACGGATGACGAACTGAATGCACTTGTCGAGTATGTGTCCGGACATGACAACGAGATGGTCATTGTTGCAGGATCCAAGACCACACCTGCACAACGCCAGGCACACTGGCAGACCGTTGCGGACATCGTAAGTGCCCTTGGAATCGTGAGGCGCACAGCCAATGATTGCTATAAGCGCTGGAATGACCTAAAGCGCAGGGCAAAGAGTAAGCTGGCCTCAAGTCATGCCGCAAATCTAGTGACTGGAGGTGGGTCTCCAGTAGTAGACATGGAACTCACTCCACATGAGTCAGTCGCTGGGACCTACGTCACGGAGGAACAGATCCAAGGCGTGGGAGATCTGGCTGATTACGAGGCATTGTCCGGTGAGTGCACATGCATGTGTGTGTCATCCATGTGCATGGTGTGTGTGTGAGGGCTTCTGTTCGGGTGCCAGGTGAGAGAGTGTGCGCCTGAGTCGTATGGGTCAGCCATGTGCTTCATGCAATCCTTCCTGCGCAGCTGCATTTGGCCATAGCAGTATCCCTTCTGCCAACAGTAGACATCTAGCACAACTGCACGCCAGTTGCCCTTGAAGTGTCACCTTTCCACAACATATTTGCTTCTTTTTCACTGTTCATTCAGTCAGTTTGTTTGCATTCCACCACTTTCACTAGGCATGTCGCTGTCCACTAGTCACATGTCTGACATGGGTATGGTAAAGTGGAGTGACTTTGTTACCTGGATATCATTTGTACACACATGTCCCTGTGCAATTTGACCATTTCAGACTGGCAGCTCCAGGTGAAAAATCTGACCTGTTAGAATTAGAAAAGCAATTACATGCGGGAACTGGACTGAATGAATAGGTGCTGCCCATCTGTGTGATGGCATGTGTGTTTCACCTGCCAATCACAGGCCAATGTGTGATGCCACTGCCAGGCAGCATGCAGAAAATGTGTTCATCTTCCATCTTGGTGTCATCAGTGTGTGCCATTTGCCTGCACTTCATACGCAGTGAGGGTGCATGCATGGGAGGGTTTTAGTCATGTGGGACATGTGTCAATCAAGTACTGGTTCTCTTGCTTCTCAGCCCTCAATGTGTGCCATGGTGCTAATGCCTGTTTCCATTTCTTTGTTTTCATGTCTTTGCAGGGGAAGACGCACCTGATACTGCTGGGGTTGTGGAGATGGTGCAGACCCAGGAGGGGTCCGAGGGCCGACCAACCACCAGTGAGGGACGTGGTGTGGTGGTGGGGGAGAACCCACAAGTGCTGCAGGTCGTGCTCTCAAGGGGTGTCTCTGGCTGCACCTCCCCCGAGCTGTACTCAGGTGTTGATTCGGATGAGACCTACGTGCCGTCGCAGGTGAGTGTTCCAGGGAGGGATTCTGTTCTGTCTCACCCACCTGCACCAGGGTCAGAACCCTCCATGGGGATGTCAGTGTTGGCAGCTACGCCTTCGGTGGTTACGGATGCAGGGTCACACTCCGCGACATCTGATCCTGTTCCTGGGCCAGCAGATCAGAGGGGGAATGCAGTCCTGCAGCCTCAGGCAGTGCCGGCACAGCAAGGCGCAGTTCGCCTTGCCCCAGACAAGTGTGGTGCCCGCCGACGTGGTGGCCGTACGCCACCCGGCAATACCGCATGGGAGCAATCCATTTACGGTATGGCTACCCAACAGGCTGCATCATCCGAGATGATGGCTCAGGCCATGGATAGGGTGGCCACTTCCATTGTCCCCCCAGAAAGGCTGATGGAGCGACTAGAGCAGGCAACCGACTCCATCTGCCAGTCACACAGGGAGGACATGTTGGGGTCCAACAGGGACAGGCGGGCGGCACTGGCGACTCTGCAGGAGGCCATCTCCATTGAGTCCCAGGGCCACAGGGAAGCCCTGAGGCAGGAGCTCCTTCACCTCAGGACGACTCTTGTTGAGCTTGAGGCTTCAACACACCAAAGGACAGAACAGCAGCTGGAGCGTCTCACCCGTACGCTCTCAGCTGAGATGCAGGCAACGAGGGCGGAGGTCCGGGCATCCCGTGAGTTGTTGCATGGGGACCTCCGCACACTCATCCTCCAGAACCAGACCTACCACACCCGCATGCTTGCAGCCATGGAGGAGCAGACTAGGGCCTTGCGTGGGCTGCCTCCCATAGTGCAACCACCTCCGGATGCAGCTGCACAGGGTGATAATAGCGACAGCAGTGATACTCCCACAATAGGGTAGCCGTGTGGGCCATGAGCCCATGGAGGTGTTTTATCTTCCCAGGATCCACGCAGGTGGGTTCTGGTGTGCATCCTGTCCTCGGACCTCCTGGGTGGCCTCCCCAACTCCCCCGGGCCCATCAATGGCCATTTTTGATTGTTTCTTATTTTTATTTTTATTTTGATTTCTTTTATTCCCATTTTTTTTGGGACGATCTGTTGGCTTCCGTGGTTCCTGTGGGCATACGCTGCATTGTGGCTGGGCACATGCAGGCTTGTAATGTATTTGGTTCAGATGCTTGGGTTTGAGTCACACACACCCCTCCTGCTTCCCGTTTCCATGGGCTTGCAAAGGGTGTGCCCAAGTGACAGTGAATTACACAGTGACGTTGGACTCCCATGAGCTGTGTGGGCAGTCTGTAGTCAATACTGTGTATACATTCCTAGTGCATATTGCTGTTGTGTTGTGCACTGCATGTTGCATTGATGTGTAACTCTTCTTCTGTGTATACCTCCCAATTTGCAGGTCCCTTCCTCATGTCCACACAAGGACCTCTAGTCTGGAGATGGGGTCCATGTTGGCAGCAGTGCACCTACAACTCTACATGGCGACAACACTGCACAGTTGGTAGTGGTGGGAGTGCAGGCATTTCCAGGTGGTGAACATTTGTGATGTCATGTTAATGGTACTACGTGCTCAAGTATGTTGTTGGTCCGGCATTGCTGTGAGCATTTCAGGTGTTGCAGGTTTCTAATAGTGCCACTGTACATAGTGAGACTGATGTCATGTTGTGGGGATTACTTTGTTTACCTGCAATTAGCATGACATGGCACGGTGTGCCGTGTGGCGGTGCTGGGGTTGGGTTGGCTGACATGGCACTGTCCTCTTGTTGCATTTTGCAAGTGGGTATTCATTTTAGCTGCTTCAATGTGTAACTTCACAAAACTGCATTGGTGGTGTCTGTGTGGGTAGGGATGCACACATTGTGACACTTCCAGGTGAACAATCTCAGGCTGACATGGTATTCCCGGTTCATTCTCCAGACATTCAGGATCAGTGTCAGGTTGAGTCATCATTGATTGTCAGATGGAATGTGCCAGGGCAGTGTGCACTCCACAGGGGTGTGATTTCTATGTGAAGTAATTAGCCACTAGCTGTGTACGGGCTGCCTCCCCCCGTGCCCTTTCCCCTCCCATGCGCAGCGGCTGTGCATGTGGTTGGGGATGTGGGGCCACCACCATGTCCACGGCCAGGCCCCGGCGTGTTGCAACGTTGTGCAGGACACATGCTGCCACTATGATCCTGCACACTACTGGGGGAGCGTATAACAGCTGCCCGCCAGAACGGTCAAGGGAGCGAAAGCGTGACTTTAGCACTCCGAATGTGCGCTCCACTATGCCCCTGGTTGTAATGTGGGCTGTGTTATATCTTACCTGGGGTGGCGTGGTGGGGTTCCGAATTGGCGTCATCATGTGGGGGCTGAGAGGGTAGGCACTGTCCCCTGTGGAGGTGGTGATTGGTATCATTGGTGGGGTTGTGACCTTGCTCAGTATCCAACATGCATGCATGTGCAGTGGCATACATACTCACCAAGCAGCCATGTATCGCCATGCCGCCCAGCTTCTAGGTCCCGGCTTAGGGTGGACATTCGGTAAATGAAGCTGTCGTGGGTGGAGCCGGGATAGTTGGCATATACTGAGGTGATGATTCCCTTGGCATTACATGCTACCTGCACGTTGATGGAATGCCAGTGCTTGCGGTTCCTATAGATGTGCTCAGATGCCCTGGGGGGACGTAGAGCCACATGGGTGCAGTCGATGGCACCTAGCACTTTGGGGAATCGTGCCACAGCGTAAAAATCCAGGGCGGCAGCATGCCTTTCTGCAGGTGTTCTGGGCAGGTATATGTGCCTGCGGACTGATGGGCGTGCAGTGATGATGTTCAAGATCTGGTGTAGGCAGCGTGACTGGGTGGCCTGTGACACCCCACCCACTATGGCACTTGTCCGCTGAAATGATCCAGTGGCTAAGAAGTGCAGTACATTGAGGACCTTCTCCAGGGGGCAGAGTGCTTGGGAGCACAGGGTGGGTGATGTGAGGTCATCCTCCCACTCACTCACCAGGTCCAGTATGATGTGTGGTGGAAACCTGTACCTCCCATACACCTGGTCATCAGGCATCCCAAAAAGGCTGGTTCTGGGTGTGAATATTCTGGCCCTGACTATCCTCCTCCTCCTCCTTTGGTAGCCCACTGCCACTGCTGCTAGGAACGGTATGTTCATCCTGGCGTCTGAGCTTGTTATTGTTAAAGTCCGCAAATTTATGCTTTGCGCGTGTTCTAGGCGAGCGTGTGACCCGCGCACCCCTGGAATCCAGTTCCCAGTCCAATAGCGTGTGGAAATTCACACGCACCACGGGATACAGCGTGTGACCCGCGCACCCCTGGAATCCAGTTCCCAGTCCAATAGCGTGTGGAAATTCACACGCACCACGGGATACAGCGTGTGACCCGCGCACCCCTGGAATCCAGTTCCCAGTCCAATAGCGTGTGGAAATTCACACGCACCACGGGATACAGGTTCGCTGACGTACTTGCGTGTGTAAGTGCCCGCGCACCCATTAAATACACGTACATAGGCCAATCGCGTGTACGTGCACTTTTGTCCAATTACACGCGATGACACTCTGACGTGCAGTATCTCCACGTGTGCCCCGTCATCACGTGCTGAGTGGGGAACACCCATGCGGGTCACGTCACAGAAGTGCTTACGCGCTGAGGGACTCTGGTCCAATAGAATCGCGTATGCGTGCTGACGCGCTTACGCGCTAAGGGCCTTTCCTCGGATTTCACGCTGACATGCAGGATTTTCACGTGCCAAATCACTCCGTATCAAGCTGGCCACGCGAAAACACACGGAAGACCACGCTCCTGCCCAGAAGGCCGAGTTACTGCCCCCCAGTGCCCCGAGCAGCCTCCCACGTGCCATCTGCTGCTGCCTGCCTGCCTGCCTGCTGCCACCGTGCCCTGCCATTTGGTGCCTGCACATCAGCCATCTGCAGGGGTCCAGTTGCTGTGTCCACCCCTGCTGGAACTGAAGACTCCCGACTGGGATTACATCGCTCCACAGCCCAGCCCCAGGACCCAGATGCCCACCCACACCTGCCTCTGGGGTTGCCATGTCAGGCACTTCCACATCTGGCACCAGTGGCAACCCCAGGCCAGAGGGGCAGAGGGGCACCAGCTTCACTGTCACCGAAGTTGGTGTCCTGGTGGAGCATGTCCTGGGGCAGTATGATGCCCTCTTTGGATCGTCCCGCGCCAGCAAGGAAGGACGGCAGAGGATCTGGGCCGACTGTGTGGTTGCCATCAACGCGGAGGGGGTGGCAACCCGCGACGTCCTGAAGATCAAGAAGCGCTGGGAGGACTTGAGGTCCAGGACCCTTGTGAAGGCCCGGCGCCTCGTGGAGGGGGGCCGGGGCCGCATGAGTTCCATCCAGATGAGGGTCCTGGAACGCGTACGCCCAGCGCTCCACGCCCAGATCCTTGAGACGGAGGCCCGTCTGGAGTTGAGCGGTAAGTGTCCATGCATTACTGTGTGAGACAGGGCATGTTGCGGTGTACTGGTTCTATGATACTTGCCTGTATGTGTGCCATAGGCCATGTATGCATGTATGTGTGCAGGGACATCATGGTAATGCATGTGCGACCAGTGATGTGTGATGCACATGGTTGTTGCATGTGTTGAAATGCCGCATGGGGAGCCCTATGCAGATTTTGAACATGAGAGCATGCCAGTCTCTGTACCTGGACATGGGTGGGGGTGAGGGATGGGTGCTGATGCCAGGTACATATATGGTAGCCATGTCTGTGTGCCTGACCTGCGTGTCTGTGACTTGTGCATGCCATGGATGCATGACACATGTGTGTGACAATGCACAGATTCAGTAAAGCAGCCAAATTACCCTTGTATCCGCTGTGTTTGGTGTGTTTGGGGCCAGATGGATGTGACTGAGGTGAAGTGTGTGCATGTGATAGGCATGAGCCCTGATGCATGTGAGTTACATATCATTGAATGTTTCAAGAGTCCATTGGACATGCATGGAAATGTCCATGGCATGCACCATGCCTGTTACTGTGTGTGTTTTGCCTGGACTGACCCATGTGTTGTGGAGGGACATGATGGAAGTGTACTTTGACAGTGGTGCTCATCTGCTATTGCTTCCTGTCTAGGGGACCATTGTACAGTGCCCTGATGCTTGTGTTCTTTGTCTCCCTCTACGCAGCGGCTAGTGAAGAAGAGGGCGGAGACGGCGCTGTGGAGCAAGGCGGCGGGGATGCCCCCACGGCTGCAGCGGAAGGGGTGGGTGAGCCCCCACAGGGGCCTGCTACGGTGGGAGACGGTGAGGAGCCATCCAGGTTGGTGGTTTGCACAGAGGAGGAGGAGGCCGCCACTGGGGCACACATGGGGCCTGGTGGGGGCATCCCTGCTGGTGCAAGTGGTGCAGTCCAGGGCCAGGGGCAGGAGGCAGCACAGGTCACCGTGGAGGGGCCTGTGCATGTTGCTGTCCCTGACCCTGTGAGTGCACCACCATGCACCAGCAGGGATGCCCCGTCCCAGGCCTGTCCGCAGGTAGAGGGGATGTCCGTGTCACCTGACTCCCCTCCACCTGCGGACGTGGGAACCCCTGGCCGTGCGGAGAAGGTCCTGATTGGGGTCGCGATGCGCACGGCTGTGATTCGTGATGCCGTGCGTGCTTCCCGGGAGGAGCACGCACGTCATCACGAAGTGCACCGTGCCGACGTGGCCCAATTGGGATCGGCCATGTTCGGGGGTTTCCTGCATGTGTTGGCCATTGTGGCGGCCCTCTCCTCCTCTGTGCAGGCTATCCACCAGTCGTTCTCCTTGCCGTCTTCCAGCCCAGATGCCACCAGGGCCCCCTGTGGACCTGCCCCGACCAATGCAGCCAGCTCGGTGGGGATCCCATCCCTGCCACAGTCAGGAGTCAGAGATCCAGCAGGGGTGGACACCAGAGCAACTGGACCCCAGCAGATGGAGGATGTGACGGCATCATCGGGCAGGGCACGTGCACGACGGCGTCGGTGGTTTCCATCAGCCTGGATGCCGTCGTGCTGGCACAGGCAGTTGCGTCGGAGGCAGCAGCAGGCTCAACGTGGGAGGCATCATGGCTCGGGGCCATCAACATCAGGGGTGCAGGCATCGGCCGGAGGGCAGGAGAACCCTGGAATGGGAGTGGCTTCCGTGTGGGAGCGGTTGTGCCAGCGGATAGGTGCGGAGCGGCAGCGGGCAGAGGAGGAACGGCTCACGATGGTCAGGGCGGAGGAGGGCGCTGAGGCGGGCTGAGTGCCTCGAGGGTCTTCGCAGGGAGTTTGAGCTTGACACTGCGTTATCCCTGCGGGACCTCGGGGCCAGGGAACATGCCCGCCTCCAAGCCATTGACCAGGAGTTCGATGATGCCCTGGCCCATGACAACAACCAGTGAGCCGTCCGAATAGCCCGCTGCCTTTGTATATAGTTGTATAGTTAGGGTTAGGTTTCCTTTGTTTTTTTGATTTTTTTTTGGTTGCGATTGGACAATGCACCACTTTTTTGTATATAGTTCAGTTTTTAGTTAGTAGTCATAGTTAGGTTTAATTTGGTTGGGCTCATGGACCCAGGATGATCTTCTTCATGGTTCTTCATTGGCTTATTTTAATTTTTCAGATTATTTTCTTGGACATTCATCTTGTTTTGTTTGATTTGCTTTGTGTTTTTTCTTATTTCATTTCCATTCTACTTGCTGTTCAATACATATTATTTTTTTAATCTTCAATGTGTCGTATCATCTCATTGCTTTCAGGCATGTCATGTTGGGTGTTTTGTCATTCACTTGCAGCCATTGTGTGTGACAGACATGTGTTCAATTGCATTATTTAAATTGGGGGTGTAACATGTAATTGCCTTTGATATGTGGGTGGGTGTGATAGTTGGTTGGGCCTTTTGGCAGGGGAGGATGGGCATTACGGACATGATTGGGGAATGTTGGGACCCAGGTGCAGGGGGGCATTGATTGGACATGGGTGGGGGCCTGCTGGCAGGTGCCCCACAGTGCTGGGGGGGTGGGGGTGGTGGGAGACATGGGTGGGGGCCTGGTGGAGGCTGCCTCTGGTGGCTGGGGTGTGGGGGTGGTGGGAGACATGAGTGGGGGCCTGGTGGAGGGTGCCCCTGGTGGCTGGGGGGTGGGGGTGGTGGGAGACATGAGTGGGGGCCTGGTGGAGGGTGACCCTGCACTGCTGGGGTGTGGGGGTGGTGGGTGACATGAGTGGGGGCCTGGTGGAGGGTGCCCCTGGTGGCTGGGGGGTGGGGGTGGTGGGAGACATGAGTGGGGGCCTGGTGGAGGGTGACCCTGCACTGCTGGGGTTTGGGGGTGGTGGGAGACATGAGTGGGGGCCTGGTGGAGGGTGCCCCTGGTGGCTGGGGGGTGGGGGTGGTGGGTGACATGAGTGGGGGCCTGGTGGAGGGTGACCCTGCACTGCTGGGGTGTGGGGGTGGTGGGTGACATGAGTGGGGGCCTGGTGGAGGGTGACCCTGCACTGCTGGGGTGTGGGGGTGGTGGGAGACATGAGTGGGGGCCTGGTGGAGGCTGCCCCTGGTGGCTGGGGGGTGGGGTGGTGGGAGACATGAGTGGGGGCCTGGTGGAGGGTGCCCCTGGTGGCTGGGGGGTGGGGGTGGTGGGTGACATGAGTGGGGGCCTGGTGGAGGGTGACCCTGCACTGCTGGGGTTTGGGGGTGGTGGGAGACATGAGTGGGGGCCTGGTGGAGGGTGCCCCTGGTGGCTGGGGGGTGGGGGTGGTGGGAGACATGAGTTGGACATGGGTGGGGGCCTGCTGGCAGGTGCCCCACAGTGCTGGGGGGTGGGGGTGGTGGGGGACATGAGTTGGACATGGGTGGGGGCCTGCTGGCAGGTGCCCCACAGTGCTGGGGGGTGGGGGTGCAAGGGGACATGAGTTGGTGTTCATTAGTTCAAGGAGACATGTGCCTTTGCTGGGGGGCATGCCCATGGTGGGTGGGCTGCCTGCGGGACATGACCAGGGATGCAGGGTAGTCCCCTGTGGTGTGGGCTGCCTGCAGGGGCCGTGGAGGGTGTACAGGGTACACCTGGGAGGACCCACACTGTCAAATCACATGTGGAACTTCCCGCGCACCCCTGATATACACGCGCCCAGGCTATTCGCGTGTGGAACTTCCCGTGCACCCCTGAAATACACGCGCCCAGGCTATTCGCGTGTGGAACTTCCCGCGCACCCCTGAAATACACGCGCCCAGGCTATTCGCGTGTGGAACTTCCCGCGCACCCCTGAAATACACGCGCCCAGGCTATTCGCGTGTGGAACTTCCCGCGCACCCCTGAAATACACGCGCCCAGGCTATTCGCGTGTGGAACTTCACGCGCACCCCTGAAATACACGCGCCCAGGCTATTCGCGTGTGGAACTTCCCGCGCACCCCTGAAATACACGCGCCCCCAGGCTATTCGCGTGTGGAACTTCCCGCGCACCCCTGAAATACACGCGCCCAGGCTATTCGCGTGTGGAACTTCCCGTGCACCCCTGAAATACACGCGCCCCCAGGCTATTCGCGTGTGGAACTTCCCGCGCACCCCTGAAATACACGCGCCCAGGCTATTCGCGTGTGGAACTTCCCGCGCACCCCTGAAATACACGCGCCCCCAGGCTATTCGCGTGTGGAACTTCCCGCGCACCCCTGAAATACACGCGCCCAGGCTATTCGCGTGTGGAACTTCCCGCGCACCCCTGAAATACACGCGCCCAGGCTATTCGCGTGTGGAACTTCCCGCGCACCCCTGAAATACACGCGCCCAGGCTATTCGCGTGTGGAACTTCCCGCGCACCCCTGAAATACACGCGCCCAGGCTACTCGCGTGTGGAACTTCCCGCGCACCCCTGAAATACACGCGCCCAGGCTATTCGCGTGTGGAACTTCACGCGCACCCCTGGAATACACGCGCCCCCAGGCTATTCGCGTGTGGAACTTCCCGCGCACCCCTGGAATACACGTAGCCCGCTCCCCCATGCCCGATCGCGTGGGGAACTTCACGCGAACCCCTGTAATACACGTAGCCCGCTACCCCAGGCCCGATCGCGTGAGGAACTTCACGCGAACCCCTGTAATACACGTAGCCCGCTCCCCCAGGCCCGATCGCGTGTGAAACTTCACGCGAACCCCTGATATACACGTAGCACACTCCCCCAGGCCCGATCGCGTGAGGAACTTCACGCGAACCCCTGTAACACACGTAGCCCGCTCCCCCAGACCCGATCGCGTGTGAAACTTTACGCGAACCCCTGAAATACACGTAGCCCGCTCCCCCAGGCCCGATCGCGTGAATAACTTCACGCGAACCCCTGTGATGCACGTACCCTGCTGAAATCGCGTGTTAGACTTCCCGCGCACCCCGGTATACACGCACACGTATTTTTTGTCAGCGGGTGTCCGTGTTTGTGGGTACCCCTTTGCACGTCATTTTTCCTGGAGGACCACAGTATGGGACATTCATCATGGCAGTATATAGGTGCTATTTGTTGGTGCACCTTTTGGCGCACATTTCTTACAGCCGCAGAGACGCTACCGCCTGCTTTCTTGTGGCGGTCGTGTTTGTGCCTGTGCGCTGGTTTGAGCGTGCGCTTTTTTGCCCTATTCTATTCCATGAATACGTGTTGTAGGCGAGCGTGTGGGCGTTCCGCGCACTTGTGCCCTGTACTTCCCCCGTGACGCCCACGTTTTGGCAAGTTGTTCCCCATTCCGAGTGTTACGCTCGTGTTCCGCCTACTTTTGTTGCGTGCGCCGCGCTATGTGCGAATTTCGCTGTGGCCTGTGCGATTTTCGCTGTGACCTGGCGCACGCTGTTAGATGGCCTGTGCGCCAACGTGCGCCGCACACTTTTTTATCGCACATCCGCTGGTTTTCTCGCGCACGGCCTTCCATGAATCGACGTGCGCTGCTTTTCGTGCGATTTTCGCAATTGCACTGCAATTTTCGCTATTCCACTGCGATTCGCACGTTTTTGCCCACTTGCGCCGCGCTAATTATTCCATGAATCGGCCTGTAAGTTCCACACTAGTGTACACAAGACTCCCTGTTGCACCTTGCTTGTATATACACATGTATCCGTTTGTCTATAATGTACGCTTTCTCATATGTATCTATTTATTTGACCTACTATTGCCATTTATACACACCTCTGCTTTTCATACTGTTTAACCCTGTAACTTAAGCCTCGCATATTCTGTACTTTTGTGCCCTGATACCTTCGGGTCTGGCACGCATTAAAAATGAATAAACAAACAAACAAACAATGTAGTTTTTTCTCAGACTTTGTGTTTCTTTTGTTCGAAAGAGATTTAGTCAACATTTCAGAAAGCTTGCTCTTAAGTGCCTGTTGGGAAATCTTTCCAGGTATCTTGTCAATATGTTATAGGCCAAATGCTGGCTGGAAACTGCTTTTATTTTTGGACCTAAGTCTACCACACGCATCCGCAGCAATGCAAGCTATCCTCTTGCTGCTGGCCGATCGCTCGCTTCCTCAAGGGGCGGAGCTTCACTTCGTCACGTGACGCATCACGCGGCACGCATCCAGTTAAAAGAACTGCACAGCCACCCTTGCGGTGTTAAGCCCTGGAGGCAGTAAGGGCTGGAGACGCTGTTGAGCTGTTTAGCTGTGACCTGTGAGTAGCCTGGTCTGGGTTCAAGAGTTGTATACACCTTATACCAGCATTTCAAGGGTTAGGGGTGGAGAGTCGGACTCTGGCAGCTCCTCAAGCTGTCGGGCGTTCCCTAACCTGTGACTGAGTGCGGTAATAACCTCTGTTGCAAGGACATTCTTAATATCAATTTTTTTTTTAGATTATATTTGCCATCACAATTTGCTATTTTTATATGCAGAGATCCATTTCAAATTGGTATCTCTGATCATGAGAGTGCTTTATTCCTTTTACCTTTTTTCTTTTTTGCAATCATTCTGACTTGTGTCTGTTACAAAGGTTAGAAGTACAATGCAACATGTACTTCCGACGCTCAAAACAGGCATGCCACCCACAAATATTCTTCAGAATAATTTATTAAATTCATGTTCTCTAGCTCGTACTAGCCAAAGACCTCTGTTCAAGGCAAAGAGTTCTACGCCTAATAAAAAATGTACGCAAAAGATAAAGAAGCCTCTTTCTAAGCTGGAGGTTATGGCGGACATTCGTAAATACTGTACAGAGTCCCCAATAGCACAGAAGTCACATCCAAATGCGGCAACGGCGATGTGTAAGTCTACTGTAACAGTGGCGCCCCACTCAATACTAACAAAGGCGACTGTTCCAAGTCTTACGGAAATAAGTAATCCGGCAGCTGCCTCAATAAAAGAACCTGCCGCAGTTGTCCATCCCTCACCGTCGGACAGTGTAATGTTGATAAACGCAGGTGACTTAGGTGAGTCCGATGAGGTATTACCAGTAGTACTGCCAGTGACACAAACTGGAGAAGAGCAAGTGGCTACTGACACAGATGCACATAATATTAGTCATCTAAATGAAGGCTCCAACCGCAATCTGTCTAGGTCTCCAGTGATGTTTCCAGACACCTCAGACTCCTCTATTAGCTCTATTGAATCTTATACGGCACCAACACCCCGTAACCTTAAGAAGGCGGGGGAGGTAGCTAAGAGTGATCAATTTGATCCAATAACGAAAGTGCTGGAAGTGACGTTCACTACGATGAATTTAGCACTACAAACAATGACAAAATTATTGGAATCACTAGAGAGTAAAATAGCAGTGCAGCACACACAAATGTAGCAAATATTACTTTGGCTGAAGGAGACGTCTGTGCTATTACAAAACAGGAAATGTATGTGTCACAAAAATTATGATAATGGAGGGAAAAAGTTGCAAACAAAATCTTCTCAAACCATGCAAAAAGCGGTGGAAAATACAGATATGATCTGTGCTGTACCTTTCATTCCTGGAAAAATGTATGAAGTACTTGAAAAATCTAAACAATCTAAATCAACGAATATGTCTGAAACAGTGGTACCCCAATCAGAAATAAACTCTAGCTGTGTGACTGTTGATTCACAGTCAAATACAGCAAGTCCTCTCACCTCTAATATAAACAATAACAAAAAAACAGCATACACAATTTTTTCCAAATCCAAAGCTATAGTTAATAAAGTACCGAATCCAAGTAAGTCATCAAAAAATCTAAAAGATCCTGCAAAAAAGAATACGTCTATGTCCAAAGAATTCTTTAAGGCATTATCCATGCCAAAACCAGCAAAAAATACTATCTTGCTTTTCTAAAGCAATTTCCAAAAAATATCAAAATTTGGAAAAAACGAAAAAAAACGGTCTCTATTTGCATCCCAGGTGGGGGGGAAAGTGATCACTGCCTATGCTCCACTAGACAATCTGGTGGAAATGTCAGAGAGGCATGATAAACATGCCTCTCAAAAAAATAAGGATAAGACGAACAAAGGGCAGTCCGTTGATGAAAAAGCTTTACAACGAAAAGAGATTCGAAAAGCAGTAGATGCGTACATGGCGGAACGTGTCCCTATCGAAACACCATTCCATACTAATACGAAGCACGCTAGAATAATAGAAACATGTGATGAGAGCTTCAATGATAATGCTGATTTACAGGGCAACAACGGAACACACCCGTGAAAGTCTGTCCTCAGCAAGTCCGCACTGGTGCAAAAAAAGAAAGTGAGAAAGTTGTCAAAACAAACAATCGAGCCGGAGCCCACTCCAGATCTGAAATGGACCCCGGACCAAGAGCTGCTTTCTCTCTGCAGAATGAGACTAATGCTGTACAAACATCTATGAGTTCTATGCAGGCAATACAACTTTTGCAGACGGCACTTGCAGGGCTCTTACCTTGTGAAATCCAAGAGAATTTGAGAATGCCTAGTGTGAAGAATCCAGAATTAACACAAAGTAATCTGTTTCCAACTGGTATCAAGCGTCCGGCGGCATATGCATTGATTCTCTCATGCCGTCCAGCGCCTTATCCACAGTATGATATCAACAGACATACTGCTTTAGCTATTTTTTCTGATTTACCACAATTATAGGACATATTGTCCACTGATTTAGCACTAACAGAATTCCCTAAAAATAAAATAGCAACTACAGTAAAAATCTGGATGAATTCAAGAGTGGTGCAAAACACAATATGGATGGCAAAAGAGGCTTTATTCAATTTGGGTTTTATAATTTCAACAGAGGATACACAAGAAACGATTCCTAGTTCAAAACATAATAAACATTGTAATAAACCCTACAAAGCCATTAGCCAAGAGCAAATGATATTTGAGGAAAAACGATTGAATAAGCATCAATTGCCCACTAATACTCAGAAATAGCTAGGCTCCAAACTTCCATTTGTTACACTTGCATTAATTAGTTGGAACACAAGGGGCTTCAAGCATTTAAATCAAAGCTTTAGTGATCTAATTAATTATGACATCATTATGCTTCAGGAAACATGGTTGCAGGTAGTACCCCTGATGGATGGCTATAATGTAATGTTTAAATCCGGCTCATAAAGCTGAAAATGGTCGCCCTGTGTCAGGCCTTCTCATTGCCAAAATTGTCTCAGATTTGGTTATTGATCCGTGGTTCAATCCATATAGATTTATCCAAATGGTTAAACTTAAAACATCTGAATATACAATAGCCATCATTAATTTGTACTGGAATCCGGCTGGTATTGCTGAGACATGATTTATTGAAGATCTGTCTGATTTAATGTTAAAGATCTCTCAAGACAAATCTATAATGCATATAATTATGGGTGGCGATTTGAATTTGAATTGTCGATACGCAAGGTTATCTAAGTCCCAACCGAGACTAAAAGCATGGAACCAATTTATAAAATGTCATCATTTTGTGATGCTTAATGGCTCATGTGCGTCTGATATCCCCACACATCCAACATGGAGGCAGGGGAAAACAGAATCTATAATTGATTATCTATATGTGAGCACTTCAGTATTCCCATGCATTGTTGATTTTTGTGTTTTGCAATCAGATTATAGTGATCATGATCAGCTAACAGTTAAATGGACAACGTGCAATCCATCTAGGCAGACACAAAGAGAGCATAGTCTAACAAATCTGACCACAAATGCAAGAAGCACAAGACTATGATGTTCGGAGAGGCAGTTGCATGAATATCATGATTATGTACAGAATTGTGTGAGCTTGACCAAACAGGGTGAGTCATTGGATGATTATTACTATACAATGATGCCTTATTTTCTTCATGATAAGAAAAGAAACTTGGGATTTGCGAAACCATTTATACACACATATAATGATGAAGTGAGTAAGCGGAAAACTTTGTTTAGGATTGAAAAAAGAAATGCTGCTAAGCTTCCCATGATACTAAGAGGGCCCACACTAAACAAGATAAAGACACGGTATAAACATTGACTGAGAGCTAGACGGGCTAACCTATATCAGATAGTAGTCAAAACATGCTTAGTTTAATACAATCTAAAAACTCTGCATTCACAGCACCATTCAATCTTGAATGGTGCTGTGAATGGACCACAGGGGTTCATACAAGGC
Source organism: Ambystoma mexicanum (assembly GCF_040938575.1). NCBI lineage: Eukaryota > Metazoa > Chordata > Amphibia > Caudata > Ambystomatidae > Ambystoma > Ambystoma mexicanum. The sequence continues at coordinate 72,325,194 of NC_090935.1, read as the reverse complement.
ACTAGCGTTATGGAGTCTGACTGGATATCTTTTGTCACTAACTTATATGCTAAACCAACAAATAATGCAAGTCTGGATTCAGTCGAGCTCACAACTAAATTTAATCTGGAATTTGATTTATTAGATATCCAGCTACGCATCAATTCTATAAGTCGGTCGAGGGCGTGTGGTCCTGATGGGCTGTCAAATCAGACACTAAGACAAAGCCCTCAAAAATGGGCCCAAATCCTTTATGATATCTTTACTATGGTGATGTTTCTCAAACAATCTGCCAGTCATGGAGACATTCAATTACAGTACCAATCTACAAAAAGGGTAATCGTCAGGCTCCTAACAGCTACCGCCCAATTGCATTACTAGACGCACCAGGGAAGATCTTTACGCGTCTCATCTTGAAAAAACTTAAACATTGGGCACAAAAAAAACAAATGGTGGATCCTCTTCAAGCTGGCTTTGTCACAGGAGTAGGCACAATTCCTAACATAATGATATTGAACTTAATTAAGGATAAGTGTGCAAATCTTGGCCAACCGATTTATCTAGCATTTGTTGATTTCAAAATAGCTTTTGATTCTGTTGACTGTTTGCTATTATACCAAAAATTAAAGCACTACAAGTGTTCCGATACTCTATTGGCTTTGATTGGCTTGCTCCATTCTAATACTTTCATGCGAGTAAGATTGACTTTAGATGGAATCTATCAGGTTATATCCGGGCACAGAGAGGCTTGAAACAGGGATGCATTCTGGCATCAACATTGTTTAATCTGTTCATTTTAGATATAGGCCGTGTGTTCCAGAATATAATTTGTGATGCTCCAAAACTGGGTTTGTATTCGATAAATTATCGGCTTTATGCAGATGATCTCATTTTATTATCCAAAACTCTGAGTGGTTTACAAAACATGCTGAATGCATTAAACTTATATGCAGTAGATAGCAATTCGGTGATTAATACAGCAAAGACGCAAGTATTGGTGTGTAAACTAAAAAAACAGTTGAAGATTAGCTCCTATCAGTGGTACCTGGGAAGTGAACAACTTGAAAAAGTTAATATGTATAGATACCTGGGCATTATGATATCCAACTCTCTGAGAAAGAATGGAAATGAAGTAGGAATCACTCAGAAATTACCTCCACTAATTGCCCAGGCAAGGTTATTAACACACAAATATGCAAAATGTTCTTACTCCTATATACTGCTATTCTATAAACAAAAAGTGACTTCTATTCTCAGGTATGGGGTCGAATCTACATTACCTAAACAACGTAACTTTTGGGACAGGATAGAATCCAAGTTTTGGAAAAAAATCCTAAACATTCCTATGTCCATGTCCAAAGCTATATTGCGTTTTGAACTGGGTTTGACATCTTTATATGCACAGGACCAATGGAAGAGATGTGCGCTGTTTAGGAAATGTTTGTTAAATATTGGCTCCTTAAATGTTGTTGGAATATTAGCAATGTATCTAGCCACCACAAATGACTTGTACTCCAAGGTTTGGACACAGAATATTATAAATACTCTAGCAGACGCTGATATCTCTTTAGACATTCTGCTGATTAATCCGGCTAGAGCAAAAATGAAGTTATTCAAAATGGATTGGATTATAACAATAGAACAATGCTCAAGAATGAAAGATTTTGATATATCGATATTTGGGCAGAAAAAATTGGGAATAATGGCCGAGTATCTACAGAAATATCCTTCTCCGCAGATGCGCAATCAGTATCTGCGCTTTAGATGCAATCTATGGCATACTAGATCGGTATTGGCACCAAGAAAGCAAATTCCGGAGAATGAACATTTTTGTAGATGGTGTAAAGTACCAACACAGGAAGAAACTCCAAAGCATTGTTTAATTGAATGTCCTAATCTTGATATTATAAGAAAAAAGCATTTTTTTCAGAATCACCCGTGATCTATTGCCTATGAACCACTCTGATGCATGGAAATGGTTATTTGCGACTAACAAACTAACGGTTCAAATTGCCATTGTTCAATACCTGAATGAATTATTTAAAAACGAAGAAATTGTGAATTAAGACATATACCAAGAAATGTAAGGATCTAAGCTAGATGGAAATCCGTTTATAGAATGTAGATACGATCTCTAAAGCAAATGTTTGATAATGTTATTCAAAAGGGAATTGTAAAAATGAAATTAATGATACTCTCTGATGAAATTATTTTTTTTTAAATATTTTTTTTTTAATAATGAATATAAATTGATAAAGCTGTAAGTTTGACTATGATGAAAATAATGTTGTATCTCTATGTATTTTTGAAAGGTTCAATGAAATTAACCAACCAAATAAAAAAATAAAAAAATAGGCCTTGGCTTCTGGTGCAGCCCACTGCATACATCTGTGCGAACCTCTATGGCCTAGAGTTTCAATCCAGTCATGCTGCCACTGTTTTTTTTTTTTACTACATTTGGATTGTGTTGCAAAACTTTTTCCGTTGTGTTTAATTGCGTTAGGATTGTCTCACAGTTTCCACTTTCCTAGCAGTGTTTTTCTTTATCTATAAGACCGGAGTTCAAGATTCTGAACTGGGGAAGGTAATCTGTTGCAATCACTTTTCTGTATAACGACAATGTATTGCAAATGATTTTTGCATTCATTGAGGTGAGACCAAGCTCATACCTAATGCAGGCTTTGGGGGTTCCGTTGGGAAGTTGTAGAATTTTCTTCCAAAATGTCTGCTCACACGATGAACAGGTTTTGTACGAGGAACCCAGGGCCGCTTCTGCACCGTTGATTAGTGCTGGTAGCACTTTGATTTTAAATAAGTTAATGACTGGTCTTAATGTAAACTTGCCTTATTTTCTGTTGATCAATGCACTTTGCGCAGTAAGTTGTTTACATTTCATTTTGATTTTCCACACCATAGGTTCGTCGTTGATGTTTGAAATAATCATGACTCCTAGATATTGTGCCTGGGTTACACATTTTAGTGTTTGCTTACCGAGGTACCACTGAAATCTGGTTTTAAGGTGCCCTTTGGCCCCTTTAAGATTCCTCAATCCCGGAATTTCTGTTTTGGTTGCATTTATCTTCAGGCTATTGCTGGTGACGTATTTATCCAGAGCTGTACATTTTTGCTGGAGACCAATCAGAGTCACGTCCAGGAGAACAATATCATTGGCGTATAGCATCCACCTCAGATGGTTACCATTAATTTTGGGGGTAAATGATTGAACTTCGTCCAATGCACTTCCTATATCGGCTCCAAACAGATTAAATAATATGGAGCCCAGAGGACACCCTTGCTTCACACCTCGTGAGGTTTTTATCGGTGCCGATAGGGTTCCATTATGACATAAGTGGATTTTGACTGCTGTATCTGAGTACAGTTCTTTTATCGCCATTATCAGGTCTAGGGGGCATTTGCACTTCTGCCTCTTCCTCCAAAGCAACGCTCTATCAACTCCGTCAAAGGCGTGAGCCAAATCTACGAAGGCTAGAAGACTTTTGATTTTTTCTATTTGCTTCCATTATAGTCAAATTTAGCATAAGCCGATTCAGCCCACAACCCACACCCTTGATAAAGCCTGTTTGTCTTGGGTCAAATGATCCAGACAGCTTGATCTAAGCTAGTAAATTATGTTGCAATTGAGTGGCAAAGATATATCCTGCCACATCTAAGAGTACTATCGGTCTATAGTTCGTGGGCTCCTTTTTAAATATTGCCTCTATAATAGCACTTTTCCATGATGTTGGTATTATGCAGTCTTTCAGTAAGGTGTGGAATAGCTTGTCACAGAAGTCTGCCCACTCCTTGGGATTTTGCGTCAACATCTGATTTGTTAAACCATCCGGTCCAGGGGCTTTGGATGCATTAATACGCCTGATGGTCTCAAGGATGTCATCTTTAGTGATGTCAATGTTCCAGGACTCCATATGTTGGAATTGTGGTTCTATGGTTGAGTCTTGCTTCTCGAATAGGTTAGTGTAGTGTTCAGTCCACTATTCCTCTGTTACCACGTTACACTACAAGGCCTGTTGAGGGATCTCTGTGTGATTTATGATTGCCCAGAAGTCTTGTGAGGTCTTTCGGTCCATGCTTTCAAGCATCAATTCTGCATCACGTTGTTCCATGTTTACTTTATGGAAGGTTGGCGAGTTTTTGTATCTCATTTTTGCTTTTCTTTTTTCTTTAAAGCTATTTGCAAGCTCGGATTGCATTAAAGTTCTGATGAGTTTTCGAAGTTCTTGTTTCTTCTGTATGACGTGCACATTGATTACATGCAACTGCCTGAATCTCGTTTTTCCAGGACAGAGATACTCTTGCATATATTGTTGTAATAAGGCACTGTAAGGCACCTTCTCACTTCCTTTCTGCTCCCTACCACGTGTGTCATACTGGCAACCTTTGGTCCGTTCAATCTCAGTCTAGTTCTACCTGGTTCAGCGCACACTGGTCTGGTCCATACATTCTGAGATGATATCTTGGCTTCTATGAACGTGACTTTTACTAAGTTATGGTCACTTTGTGCCATGCTACCCACGTTGAGACTAATGACTTTCCTGGTGAATGGTTCTGAGACATAGAAGTAGTCCAAGACGGATTGTTGGTTCGCCCTTGACAAGGTTGCCTGCAAAGGCATGTCACTTGGGGTGTTCCCATTTAGTAACGAGAACTCCCTGGCTTCCATTTCATCCATCCATGCTGTTTTGATGTTATTAGCTTGTGTACTCTTTTGTGACATCTTTTTGTCTCCTTTTTCCAAAGAGACGCATTCCATGTTAAGATCTTCACAGATGATAATGTTTGCATTCTTCTCAGTGGACATGATGTTATCCATTATGTCACAGACCTCATCCATGATGATCCATGTACCATTTGCCTGATGTTGCCAATATAAATTAATGATATGTAATTTTTGTGCATGCCCATCTGCGTCTTTTAGAGCTTCTATGATAGCGGTTTGAATATATGGGGAATAGTTATGGGACTCCTTTATATAAGCCACTTTTTGTTTTGACCAATGTGATTTACCCAGACATCTGCAGGGCCTTTGAATGTATTATCGCGGGGTTGATTGCTATTTCCTAGCCATCTACAGATAGGAGGGTAACCAGCCATGTTTCCTGACGGCATAATATGTCCAGATCCTTTAGAGTCTTTGCAGGGTTCTGAAACAGATGACCATGCGTATTCCAGGAGCCCATTTGTATCAAACCCTTGTCTGACGAAGTTATATGTTAGCTGGTCCCATTTTTATTCAGGCCCCCAGTGATCCAGCTCCAGTTTTCATTTTCTTCAGTTTTTTTAGCCATGGCTTTGATGTTGACTTTTACTTTTGCGTCATTGCTATTGCATGCAAATGTTTATTTGTTTCTTAAGCTTTGTGACATCCTGTCGAAAAATACTGTACATGTTGTCTCTCAGCTATGCTTTGCTCATTCTCTCTTTTTTATAATTGCCTGGATACCTTTGTGCCCAGCCAATCTGGGCTCTTGCTCCACCCAAATTTTTCATATTGAGGTATTATCAACAGTGACATCCTGACTAACTTGCATTAGATCGAATCCCAATGAATTTATGTCTGAGGATCCCCTTATGATTGTGTCCCGAACAGTTCTGAAATAGATCTGAAGTAGGACACTGACAATCGTTTCATTGATGAATTCCACTGTTTTAATGTCCTTCGACGACATTGCTCTTAAAGATGGAATATGATGAAAAAGATGAAGGATATTATTCCTATTTAGTATCAGCATGTCATCCGTCGGAAAGATTCTTTACAACAGTATGCAGTAGTTAGCGTCAATCTTTTTCTGCTTGCGTTGCTCCCTTTGAGAGCACTGGGCCACTGACCACTTATCTACTCTCCAGTTGTCCTCTATATCGTCTTGCGTGGCCCGTTTTTCTTTGTTTTGGCCCTTCAATAAAGTGGACATGGCTGAGTCTGGAGATCTACTGCAAATGTGAGCCCTCGGTCGCAGATTTTGAGGCTGTGCCAGATTTCCCATCAAAGCTAAATTCCTAGCTTTAATCGCAGCTCTTCGATCTGCGATTGTGTGAAAGCAACCAAGCTTATGGTAACTGCCCATCTTAGAAGTAGGGTTTTGTTTCAGCTAACTGTCATGTGAGGGGGAGATAGTACACACTCTTTTGCCAATTTTTACAAACTTGAAATTGAGTTCTTGATGTCATCTTCTGAGTCACTAAAAAATAACACAGATAAAATCCAGAAAAGAATTTCTCACAGACCTACCAGAATTGGGAATGTTAACTGTCCGACCATACCTAAATACAAGCTCACTTCTATTGGTGGGAATAGCTTCCCTGTAAAGGCAGCTACATTTTGGAACTCACTACCACAAGATCTGAGAGCCGACCAACCCTATCTACAGTTCAGGAAAAATGTAATAAAACATATCATTACTACTGACCCCTAGTCTCCCAGTACCCGTCTCAGATCTGTCCGCTACTGATGAGATCGACTCCCACTGCATTAATATTGTAATATTGTGTTAATACCTGAAGACTACCTGTAACCTAGTCTTCCTATCGTGATATACAGAGGGTGTCACTCTTGTAACCTGTATTTTTGTACATTGTTTACTGTTTATTTCTATAACTGCATAGGCCATTCTTTTTTTCTTTTTTTTTAGCTTTCCGCTCTTATCTGTATATTTTGTATATTCTGTAAGTATGTAATTATTGTCTCTGGTGTAATTCTCACAACTTTGTAAGCTTTGCATTTTCATACGGCGGCGCCCTTTTACTTACGAGTCTGGTCCGCAAAACTAATGAATAAACAAACAAACAAACAAACTGCACAATATTATCATCCAATAATATTATTAACATCCGCGCATAGCTGATCTGGAGGTGCAGGAGCCCTCCGCACTGCAGGAGCAGTGTACGAACATCACACCTGTGACCAGAGGACAGCACTTGCTTTAATAGCCACCTCTCACTGTGGACAACAAGACCTCCACACCGACGCCTATTACTTTTTTACATCTGACACTACCCACGATCATCCATATATCTTATTTGCAGTTGGATTGCTGCAAAAAAAGCTTTTTACAGCTCCACAGCCATGCCGCCATTGAAACACACGAGGTGTTTCCATTTCAAAATGGCCGGCGCACTTTACACTTGTAGCTGGAAGAAGGCCGCCTCACCAGCCCCATGACACTGGATCTGATTGACCTGTCCTGCATTAAGAGGACCAATCCTGCACCGGCAGGTGCCCTCCCAGCAAGGACCTCTCAATAAGGATCCTGCCTGTCCGAAGCCTGTCTGAGACGAACCAGCCAGGGTCCACAAAACGCTGTTACCGTCGCTAGGTAAGGCAGTGTACTACTAATACTAGTTTGGCCTGTACAGCAATATCCACTTATACCTAGATAAGGCCTCACTCACCAGGACTATATTGCGCTCGAGAACTATCCCAAAGTACAATTCAATTATTTAGAACCCATCCAAGGTAGGTTAAAATGTTTTTAAATGTTTTTCTAACTGAATACCCTGTGATAACTTGCAAGTGCATTCTTGTGAACAAACGGTTATACGATGTACTGGCACTTACTGCATGCTAAATAATGTGCAAAGGCATATGTACTGCACCCCCACTGCATAAAACTGCCATACTCTATCCAATCATTTAACCTGTAAATCAACGCAACTGGTACTACTGTTATTATATATATATCAATGCAATGTATTACTAGCTTACCCAACACTCATGCATTATGGAGATAATTTAGACAGGTGTAACTACTTGTCCAAAGCAGAGCCCCTCGTGCACTCCTCATCTGTTCCTACACTGCAGACCTTCTGCTAGCCCTGCTACTAATCAGTCATTATTGTGTATATGTGCATTAACACCGTATAAGTATAGCTACCAAACATCACTGTAACATACTTCAGCAGCATGTACACCCTGCGTCTCCTAGGCACATTGCTCACACTGCTCACTATCACGCACAATCACCACTCAGAGCTTGCCAAACACAACAACCACAACAAATCTAACTCTCAAACTATGGACTTCACGTGCAGTCCCACTAAACACACATAATTTGCAGTCATGCACGTTCCAAACAATCAATCTAGACAATGCAGACTCAGGTCTCGTACACTCCCCACGCACTTCACAGCCAGTCCCATCAAGACAGCACTCGGAAACACAAGACTGGGCTCACGGGCCTCAGCCCAAATAAACCACACTGACCTCTGACTAGCAAACATCAATAGGAACTCCAAGTGTACCCGAGGCATACCCACCTACAACACTACCTCACAATGGTCCTCCCTACCTAACACAAGTACCACCTCACCTCCTACAAAAATGAACCACCAACTGCTGCACTACAAATGTGCCCTACTCAATGTACGCTCCATGAATGCTCATGCACTAGAAGTTAATGATCTGATCACCAAAGAAGATCTAGACATACTAGCAATTACAGAAACTTGGCTTCACAAAGCCTCTGGCTCTGCTATCGCGCTAACTCTACCTTTAGGATACTCTAGTCTCAGGCAGGATAGGTCAGCTAAAATAGGAGGGGGCGTTTCTCTCATCTTTAAAGAAACCCCCTCTATAAGACCCATCCCCAACATAAGTGAAGGGAGTGCAGATATCCTGTGGGTCAAACTAGTACTCTCTCCTAAAAATACTATAAATATCCATGTCATCTACTGACCTCCAGATCCCCCTACCGATTTCTAAGGACAAGTCACACATCTCCTAGGGAACACCATTAAAAAATCTACCAAAACCCTACTCTTAGGCGACCTAAACCCAGGCTTCAATGACACAAATGACAAAACTGCCCGCTCTCTCTCAAGGGACCTTCTCGATATGGGTTTCTCTCAGAAAATCACTTCTGCCGCTCACGTCAAAGGTCACATCCTAGACTGGGTGATAGACTATCACTGCGACACAGACATCGGGCCTCATTACGAGGTTGTAGGTAGCCATGGCGCCATTAGCGACATGGCTGCCTCCAAAATCGTACCGACTCCGGTCTGGTGGATGGAGCAATTACCGGTCCATTCCGAGGTCGGAGGGACCGGTAATTCCCCATTCACCAGAGCCATTTCCCATTCCCATTTGAGCCCCCATAGGGCTCAATGGGAAAGAGGCAATAACGGTACCGCAAATTGCAGGACCGTTATTGACCCTGGTTTCCCTTTGCTGGTCCCGTCCTTAACGCCTGGTAAGACCAGGCATTAGGGAAGGACCCGCATAGGGAACCCGTAGTAGGGCGGTAAGGGATTACCGGCACCAGTGCCCTTACCGGAGCCAGTAATCTCTTACCGGCCACCTAGCAATGAAGGCCATCATCTGTAATACTAGCCTGCCATGGACAAACCACAACTGTCTACTATTCACCATCCCTCTTATACCAACTATGAAATCTACCACATCAGCAGCTGCTACTTTAGCTAGAAGAGAAAAGAAACTTACGCCAGACAACCTCAAGACCCACCTAAACATCCCATGTCTTGCCCACCATTCTCACCTGACCCTAACGTCTTAGCATATATTTTCAAAGACACCCTGAGCACTGCTATCAATGCTGCTGCTCCGCTAGAAAGCAACAAAGAAAATAAATCAATCCACTCCAACTCATGGTTCACAGAGGAGCTCCAGATCCTGAAAAAAAGCAAGTGCCAAGCCCTTAAAGCATGGCAGATAAACTCTTGTGACAGCACCAAAAATAACTTCCATGCTATTGCAAAAAAATGTTTAATGCGAAATCCAAAGTCTGCAATCAGTGCATCTCCACTGCTAATTCCCAAATTAAAGAACTTTTCACTATCTTCAAAGAACGTACAGTACCGCCCACCAGCACGGATGAGATTGTTAAAGATAAAGCATGGTGTAACAGCGTTCAAACGGCAATGCTAAACGAAATAGAACTCTTCCAAAACAAATCGCAGACCACTACAAAAACCTTCCCAAGCGGAACCACCCTAGGCAGACTGCTCCTAACTCCAAAATGAACAACCTTCCAGAATTTGCTTTTAGGGAAATATCAGAAGCTGATGTCATTGACATCCTGAAACACTTCAAACCCTCATAATGCAACGGTGACATATGCCCACCCAAAAAATTACCAAGGAATTTGCTGACCCATTCTCGCAGCCTTCATCAACGCCTCATTCGTATCTGGCTCAATCCCCATCAGCCTGAAAGAAGCCTGGGTGCGCCTACTTCTAAAAAAACCTACTCTAGACCCCACTCAACCAAATAACTTCAGACCAATAACAACCGTCCCATTTCTCCTTAAAATATTAGACAAATCCGCCCATAGACAAATCCAACAATATCTCGAAACCAACTCCATCCTAGGCAAGAGACAATCAGGGTTCCGCAAAGGGCATGGAACTGAAACCGCTCGTCTAGATCTAAATAATGAAATCACCAACATCCTCGACAAAGGCAAACCCGCACTTCTCCTACTCCTTGACCTCTCTGCAGCATTTGACCTTGTTGATCATAATACCCCTTACGAATCACCTCACGCATTATGCATACATCTCCAAGCATGCTGCGACCTGGGTCACATCATTCCTAGAAGGCAGGGTTATGAAAGTGTTCTCTGATATAGCCAATGCTGAACCCACTGTCATTCACTGTGGTGTACCTCAAGGATCTTGTACAGCCCCACTCTTTATAATCTTTTTACCAAACCTCTCTTCGATAAACTGGATGCACGTGGGATCACATACACAAACTATGCTGATGACACCCAAGTGCTCCTCCCTCTTACAGGGAACTACAAACAGGATACCATCACCCTATAAAATATCTACTCCACCATATAAGCATGGATGGCAACTAACGGTCTATGCCTCTATGGGCACAAGACCGAAATCCTCATTCTTGGGCAAAAATCCACATTAGCCAATCTTGACTCGTTATACCTAAACTTCTGTATCGACGACAATGTCATCCCTGTACTAACCGATGTTAAAACTCTTGGTGTACACATTGATGCTACACACTCCATGGACAGCCTGTTAGCGCTATTGCCTCAGCTTCTGCCCTTAGCACAAAGCTGATCAATGCAATATTACCATTCCTATCAATGAACAACCGCCTCTCCATTGCCAGAGTCACCATACGAGCCAAGCTGAACTATTGCAATGCTCTCCTAGCCAGCACCTCCAAAAAAAACATAGCTAGACTCCAAACCGCCCAAAGTAACACACTCAGAGCTGCACTGAGCATACCTAAAAGAGACCACATCTTACAAGCAAGAAAGACCGCGCACTGGCTCCCAGTTGAAGACTGCATCACATTCAAAATCCTCACAACCACACATAAATGCATCAACCATTCAGCACCCACATACCTATCAGACACGCCTACCATAGCACATTCCACCAGGCCTATCAGACTACACTACTCCAACCAACTCACTGTACCACGCATTAACAGGGACAAGACTGGAGGTATTGGCTTCCCCTACCTCGCCCCCAAACTCTGGAGCACACTGCCAACGGCCCTCAGAGCCGAAACATCTCACCTTGCATTCCGCAAAAATCTCAAAACGGCTCTCTTCAATTAACTCTTTTTCTCCCTTATACGATCGATTCATAGCAGTGTATTCTTTTACCACCTATTTATAACCCTGATGATGTCACTTGTCCTATGTATGTTGCTATGTATGTAACTAAGCTGTAAACACCAAAGTAACAAGCACCATGATGCCCACGGGCTGCTGTGCACTCAACAAATACGAATAAATACATAAATAAAATAAATGATTTTCTGCACTTGGCTATTGTCCGCCACATCGTCGTTTTCATTTCCGTCCATTTCGTAAGTGGACAGGTTTAATAGTTCTGCCGTAGCTATCTCTTCCGCTCTCTGTGTTGTCATACGGCAGTTCTCTTTTTGGACATCTTTTGTGCTTTTGACATCAGCCTTGTCAGTAACCATTTGTGTTTTTTCTTTTTCCTCCAGGGCCTTTTCCAGAGTCGCTGCCTGAATAGTGACATTGAGTGATTTTAGGTTTCTCAAGAAATTCGAGAACTATTAGATTGTGTGTTCTTGATCATAATCTGATTTTTTGTTTTCTTTTTACATTTGCCTTGATTTCATTTTGTCCCACTCCCTTTTGCGAGTTCTCCCTTCTTTGTTTTTCAAAGATAGCATAGGTTTCTTTGCTCTTTTTATTTTTCTCCAATTCGTGACTCTCTGACTCATTTGGGTTAGCAACTAACCCCTCGGCATTAGCCGAGGTCAACGTGAGTGCCACCCATGAGTCTTCGATCCATTCTATCTCATTGGTTTTAGTTTCCTCTCTTTTACTTACTTCAGCTGTCTTTTAAGTTCTTTTGAATGTGGCCCTCTGCTTTTCGTCAGAACCGGCCGAGAGCAGCGTTGTATCTTCTTCCATTTCAATTGAGTCCCTAATCGGATCTGAGCGTTGTGTGTTGTCATTTGAATTGCATCAATGTTCTGTGTAATTGCAATTTCCATGGCACATGTCAGTTTTAGATTTGCTTGATTTTTCACTGATTGTCATGCAATCGTTGCTCCACTCACAGTGATCCCTTTTTAGGATCAACAAGGCTTCTCTTGCGACTTCCACAAGAAGCCTTTTATCGTCTGCATTGTTCTATTGCTGTTCTTTCAATAGTGTGGATTGTGTGTCAGCTTTTAATATATCATTGTGAACTTGTATTTTCATTTCCTGCAATTCCATTACAATCTTCACCATCTTGGAATTCATTAGTGCAAATAAGCTGTTGTGGTCCTTGTAGTTGTCATTGAACTGGTCGCACATTTTTATAAATGGAGCCACCACTATAGACAATAATGACATAATGTTTGGCCTCAACTCCAGAAACTCCTTTTCAGCAGTTTCACGTATTTCATTATTTGGTGCCCTCATGTTCTTTCTCGTTGGTATTGATCTTCTCACTTTAGGATACTACATTTCTACAAAGGATGAGTCAGATGTTTGTTCTTCTGACGACAGTGATTCTTCATCTGAGTTACTTTCACCAGTGTTTTTGTGATCTGGAGGATTTGCCAAACCTGCACTCCTTCTAATTCTAGGTCCCATTTTTGTTCAGTTTTGAGAGCTAAAGATGATCGGTGATGGACTAGAGTCCAACCGTCTGAGATTTTATGGGTGTTTTAACATATTGGGAGTCTCACCATAGCTCACGGCACTATCACTGTACACCAGCCCTGGCTCCAGCGTTTTGTATTAGGCGTTATCAGTGTGGCAGGTAACTGTTTTCTGTGTTGCAGATCCTCTCTCTGCATTTCTTAAACACACATCACTGGTGTTGTTCTGATTAATTTTCGCATTGAGTTTGGTGTGTCCCTTGAGGAGTTGGTCAGCTACAGCCAGCAGGTTACGCCGTTTGTTAGGAGCATTCCAATCAGTTTCCCTTTGTAGATCTTCCAGTTGTCCCATTTCTAGTGATGTTGATTGAAATAAAAGCGCAGTTAGCGAAGTCCTCAAAGGCATCTCCGGAGTCTGCATTATTTCATTGTTGGTTATATTTGTCTAAACACTCCAAGGCTGTTAATGCCCCCAAACCCCTCATTGGCACCGTCGTTTTAGCGACCTACACAGTGATTGGTTAGATGGGGCTTCTCTGTCTTTAGCCGCTTTACTTAGTGACTCATCCTGTACTAAGTTCTCTTTTCTGTCATGTTCCTTAGCATGCCACGCCAAAACACACAGCTGTGGAACGCTTCCTGTGCAAGGTACAAGGGTCTAAACCGTGCCTACAGCTACAAGATATTGGCAAGAGCCAGCATGGCTCAACCTTATTTTTCTGGCGGTGTCATTCCAATGCTCGTTCCTTTCCTCCCTCACTACGCTGGGCCTACTGCCCTGTTTTTCTTCACTCGTGGTCTGGATAAGGGACGTTAACGTAGGCCAACCAATAAACTGTACATTGTAAGGTGATCCTATGATCGCAGGTTTTGCCGCTTTCGAGCACCGTTGTTCGTTATGCATTTTCTTCGTCCAGGGCACCGCCACTCTTATCCCCCCTACGACACTTTCAATTTCACTTGCACTTACTTGGCTGCAGCTGATCAGACTATCCAACCTATCCATCTGCTGAGTTGGAGGCACAGCTGATTTACCTCTCCGCAGCTGGAGTCGGGTCTGAGGGGGCGGGGCATGCTCACGCGGCTTGGAACTGTTTGTAACGCTGGATGAGAGGGGCTCTTGACGGATGCTATGTCTTCCATTAAGTTGGCCATGAGGCACAGCACTGCACAGCATACTGTCACAACGTCCCATCAAGAACACTCCTCGCACTTTGTGACGCTTGGCATCTCGAGGCGAGGATTTGTTCAAAGAAGCTCCTGCTTGCCAAAACAGGAAAAAAAACACTTGTGGCTGCAGCTCCTTTGTCAGAGGTTTGTTAACCAAGAACACTCCTCACCCTTACTAGAGTACTAGAGACCATCAGTGCAGGATAGTATTGGATTCAGGTTGGCAATGTCTTATGCCTGAGCCTTGCTACTACATGGTCCTTTCTATTATTGACAGGTTTTGGATTTAGGTTGGGCAGTGTCTTATGTCTGAGAACTGCTAGATCCCAGGTCCTTTCTGTCATTTAAATGTATTTGATTCAGGTTGGTAGTGTTTTATGTCTGGAAATTGCATTGCTAGTTCCAGTGTCCTTTTTGTTATCGAAAGGCAGTGTGTTCCGGTTCAGCAGTGTCTTATGTCTGAGTATTGTTCAAGATCCTTTCTGTCATTGAAAGGTATTGGATTCAGGTTGGGCATTGTCTTATGCCTACGCTGTCACGACCCTCGCCCAAAACCCTTCTGGCACACCCATTGGCCAGTGGAGTCAGGACTCAGGCCTCTAGAGCCTGGCATCCGCATCAAAAGCCCTCATGGGGCCAGTCCTGGCGCTTATGGCGCCAGTCTCATACACCATGAAAAACAATGTGCTTGGGAACTACTTTATTGTATTGTCAGCCAACATGGAGACATCTATATAGCTTGGTTCTTAAAAACCAAGCTATGCGGTCTAGTGTTTTGGGTGTGGCTGCCTAGGGATTACTTTACCTAGACTATTTTGTTGGGGCTATTTAAACCACACCCGAGCAAGACAACACACTGCGCATTACTTTGCAGCTTGCAACGTGACACTCACCGTGTCCAGCTATTCCCTCGAACCTCGGAGAAGCAGAACCTGCAAGGAGACAAAAGGAACATCATTAGCAGCAGCATCTTACCTGCAGTCTTCATCTTTAAATACTTGCAGCTACTGAGAAAAGCTTCCTCGAATCTGCACGCCTCCCGGACACAACGACTTGAAAGAGGAAGACAGAGGCAACATTAAAGAAAGCAGTAGAGACATTTACAAATTACGAACTGCTCAAAAGGCTTACCTGGCTGGTCTCCTCTCAGCTGGCACCACTCCGGACATTCCACTCGCGCTAAAGAACACAGCAATCTACAAGGAAGGAAAACACAGGTTAGCAAAGGCAAAACTTTGCAGCGATGCGCATAGCGCTTACTTACCGCATCATAGCGCTCTAAATGCGCCATCATTTACCAGTGGGGTTCAACCAAGCCAGTTCACCGCGCTGAAGCTCTGCATACCTAAGGGAGAAAAAGAGACATTTTAAACAAAGAAAGGCATGCAGTATAGCAACAAAACTAAAGAACAGCAATAAGACCTACCTGAACAATATCAAACGGGCCGGCGTCAGTGAAGTAACTGGACCGCACTCGCCCATGAAAGACAACACGCCCCTGCAAAGAAGCCAGGATGGAGAGCACGCCTAATTCTACCACAAGGCAGAACCTTCCCCGTAGACCACATCAGGGCAAAGCTGAGAAGCATACCAGCGAATAACCCGGCTGGGTGGCGTCCCTGTGGATACCAAGTGAGCGTAACATAAGCATTGCTAGTTCAAAGGTCCTTTCTGTTATTGAAAGGTTTTGGATTCACGTAGTGCAGTGTCTCATGTCTGAGCATTGCTAGTACCATGGTCCTTTCTGTTATTGAAAAGTATTGGATTCAGGTTGGGCAGTGTCTTATGTCTGAGGATTGCGTTGCTAGTTCCAGTTTCCTTTCTGTCTTTTAAAGGTATTGGATTCAGGTTGGGCAGTGTCTTATGCCTGAGCATTGCTAGTTCCAGGGTCCTTTCTGTCATTTAAAGGCATTGGATTCAGGGTGGGCAGTGTCTTATGTCCAAGCATTGCTAGTTCCAGGGACCTCTCTGTCATTGAAATACTGGATTCTGGATTGAGCAGTGTCTCATGCATAAGCACTGCTAATTCCACTGTCCTTTCCGTTATTGAAAGGCATTGGATTCAGGTTGGGCAGTGTGTTATGCCTAGGCACTGTTAGTTCCAGTGTCCTTCCTGTTATTGAAAGGCATTGGATTCAGGTCGGGCAGTTACCTATGCCTGAGCATTCGCTTTGTTGTCTGTGAAGCTTAAGTTTGCCTCAAGCGTGCACCACATATTCACATATATGCCCTGCTCCTCTATGTTCACATGAACAACACACTCCTCGTCATACTTCCCATATGGCATGGAAAACAGCCCATTTCCGTTTTAGTAGAACTAAATCCCTTTATCTCTCTTTATCCCATTCTCTCTCACACATTGCCCCCCCATACGCACACTCACACAAAAACAGAGAGACACCGAGAAAGGAAAATAACCAGAGGAGCAAGATAAGAGCAACTGAGACGCAGATAGAGAAATAGGCAGAGAGAGATATAGGGACAAAGCCAAATACATTGAGACACACCCACACTGAGACTTAAAATTCACATTCTTGTTACAGTTCTCGCCAAACATCCCTCTAATGGAGAAACTAAGGTACATATAAGGAGGGTACAATGTGCACAGTAGGTAACCGCGTATGCACAATGGGTTCAGGTTCCTGCACCACCCTCCTTGGACCACATGCAGTGTACACATAACCGCATGACATGTATATATCACCACATCGTGTGTATATTGCAACTCAGGGTGTGTACATAGAATCTCATGGTGTACATAGGGCACAGTAATACGGTCTCAAGCAGAAATCACGCACTAGTGATTTCTGAAGATCTATGATTGTTTCACAAAACAACTTTCCTCCTGGCCCTCCTCCAATTATTATTATTATTATTATTATTATTATTATTATTATTATTATTATTTAATGTTTGCAATGCGCAGCACGCCCGACGGCCTTAATGCGCAGAAAGACAAAAGAACTGGTTGAGAGGAGGAAGTAAGATCAGACTGGGCATTAAGCAGGAAGAGAGTGGGGATAGTCGTTAGAGTTGAAAAGGTATGTCTTTAAAGATATTAATGCTTTCTTGAAAGTGGTAAAGCTTGACCGATTCACGATATGGGGAGGAAGGGAATTTAGCATAAACCTAAAAGAAAGTGCCACCAAAATGTTTCAGGTTGTGTCTGGGTTGGCTCTATTGAAGCAAAGGGTGCGCCTATTAGGGGTCTTAAAGAGCTGGATCTTAAGGTACCAAGGAGCCCAGACAGCTGTGCATTTATAAGTGAGAGTGAGCATTTTATGGGAAATGCAATGGCCGACTGGAAGCCACTGTAATGACCTTCTTGAGTCAGAGACGGGATCTCGCCAGCCTAGTTTGCAAACCGCTCTAACTGCGCCATTCTGGGCTGTTTGGAGGATTTTCAGCGAGGAGACAGTTACAGTATCAAGCTAGGAGTTCACAAGCACTGTAGCCAGGGATGAAAGATGATGACTTGATAAGTATGGTTTGATTTGTCTGAGCAGCTTATTAAGGTAGGCACAGGACAATTTCACATGGGTGACGTGGTGTTTCATGGTTAGCCGTGAGTCTAAAGTGACTCCAAGTGTTTTGACAGAGGATCTTACTGGAATGACACAGCCATTGAAGTGGCTATATCTAGGTTCAAACTTTTTAATGTTTTATTCTCTGACTGGAGCCAACAATTATTAGCTCTGTTTTATCCTTGTTCAATGCCAAGGATTTTACTTACATCCAGTCTTTGATCAACGTGTAGATTTTATTGATGAGAACAGAACCGTTGTCAAAATCTTTAGAGAGCTTGAAGACCAGATGGGTGTTGTCAGCGTAGTTGGTATATTTGATGCCGACAATGTCCAGATGGTCAAATAAGGGGCGCATATACACGTTAAACAGTAAAGGGGTGAGTCAGGCATCCTGTGGAACACCACTGGATAGTAGCTCTGGAAGGGCTTCAAATCCACTTATGGCAACTCTTGCCCATCTGCTGACCAAGACATCAAGCAAATCATGCAATGGTGGATTCTGAGCAATTAATAAGATTACGTTGTCTCTTTAGCAGTAAGATATGGTCGTCCAGGTCGAACGTACCACAGAGGTCTAGCAACATGTGACCGAGCCACGATTGACAATTTCTGCCCGATTGGCTTGCAAATTCAACATTGCTATTTCCGTACCATGCATGGTGCGGTATCTGAACTCACGTATACTGAGCAGGTTGCTTTTTTCAATGTGTTCATGGAGTTGTAGGTACACAGCTTTATCAAGGATTTTCATTAAATATTTGATGTTGGTAATAGGTCTATAATTGCCAACATTCTCTGGTTCCAAGGTAGCATCTTTCAATAAAGCAGTTATCCATACCTCCTTGAGTCTTTCTGGGATGCACGAACAAGTTGACGATACTAGTAAATAATTGAGACTGGCAGGAGATACATTCCCTGATAGTTATTGCAGGGTATTTATCACCAGCACATACTGTAGGTTTGAGCCAATTCACAATATCAGTCAAAGACTCTTGAGTAATGAAGCTACAAAAAGATCTGGAGCAGAGTTACTCCGATTGGTCGTTAGAATCTTCTTCTTGGAAGTACAACCACTACTGTCAGCTTCAGGTGATCTGTAATTGGTTATAGCAGATTGATGGTTCTTTATTTTTTCTGAGAAACCATCTTGAATTATTGACACCAAATATCACTTGGATGGGCTGTGTGGACAATATTTGTTCTGTGTTCCAATTCTCATAGAATGGAAAACAATTTTTTTTATCAGATCTGGCTTTAGTGTTTCTATTTTCTTAATTCAACTTTTTTTGCTTTTAAAATTGTTTTTTTTAATAATCCGCACCAGCCGAGCGATAAATCACAAGAGCTTTGGGGTATGGATCCTTGCTCCATTGGTTTTCGGTACATTTTTCCAGTTTTCTATGCTTTATTATTATATGCTGGTGACATTTCACTAACCCCCATTTTCTCCCTCTTCCTAAACCCATCTATTGCACTGTGTTCTGCAGTGGACACCCATGCAAGCCCTGGTTGCCCAACTAGCCCACTCCCCTTCCCTTCTGTCACTCCTGCATCCTTAACCGTCACCCTCCATGCCACACCTGCACCACATCCCTCTCCCCCAGCCTGCTTGTGACCCTAACGGCCACCACTTCCTTAATCTTCTCCTGTATGCATCATAAGTGCCTGCACTGACTCCCGACAGGCCACCATTCTGAGCTGACTTCACAAACTCATGAATGCTCAAATCCCAGAGCAGACATCAGGGGAGTGAATACACCAATGGATATCAGTGCACCAACGGCATCCCATGGTTCATACTCTGAACAGATGTCAGTGCACCAACTGCATCCCATGATTCATGCATCAACTGGATATCAATGCACGAACAGCATCCCATGAATCAAACATCAAATGGATATAAATGCACCAACTGCATCCCATGGGTCATACACCGAATATAAATCAATGCACCAACTGCATCCCATAGCTCATACAACAAATGGATATCAGTGCACCCACTGCATTCCAAGGTCTCGAGAGGATAGCTCAGGGGCAACGTGCTTGCCTTGAAAGCAAGACGCACCACAGGTTCGATCCCCGGGTCTGCACGTAGAAACCTGTGGGTATTAAGCGCATCATAAATAACCTATCATATCAAATCATATCATACACTACATGGATATCTGTGCACCAACTGAATCCTATGTTTCATTCATCAAATGGATTTAAATGCACCAATGGCATCCCATAGCTTGTACAACAATTGGATATCAATGCACCAACTGCATCTCAAGATTCATACACCAAATGGATATCAATGCACCAACTGCATCTCATGATTCATACACTAAACGGATATGAGTGCACCAACTGCATCTTATAATTCATGCTCCAAATGGGTATCAATGCATAAAGTGCATCCCATGTTTCATACACCAAATTGATATCAATGCACCAATGGCCTTCCATAGTTTCTGCACAAAATGGATATCAGTGCACCATCTGAAACCCATGTGTCATAAACAAAATGGCTGCCAGTGCACAGCGACCAACACTTGAGATTCTGCATCAGATATTAATTAATAAATAATGTCTATGAGTGTTAATAAGTTTAAAGCATTTAGAAACTGCAGATGACATTCATATTAGTTTGCATTGAATCAGTATCTCTCTAAAAATAACTGAAATTGGTCAAATTCAAATCAATGCACCAACTGCATCCCGTAGCTCGTACAACAAATGGATATCAATGCATTAACTGCATCTCAAGATTCATACACCAAATGGATATCAATGCACAAACTGCGTCTCATGATTCATACACCAAAATGATATCAGTACACCAACTACATCTCATTATTCATGCACTAAACGGATATTGATGCATTAAGCACATCCCATGGTTCATAAACCAAATTGATATCAATGCACCAGCTACATCTCATGATTAATACACCAAATGGATATCAATGCACCAATTGCATCTCATGATTCATACACCAAACAGATATCAGTGCACCAAATGTATCTCATGATTCATGCACCAAACGGATATCGATGCATGAAGTGCATCCCATGGTTTCTGCACAAAATAGATATCAGTCACCAGCTGAATC
This sequence comes from Ambystoma mexicanum, assembly GCF_040938575.1. Lineage (NCBI taxonomy): Eukaryota > Metazoa > Chordata > Amphibia > Caudata > Ambystomatidae > Ambystoma > Ambystoma mexicanum. The sequence goes on along the minus strand of NC_090935.1, from coordinate 72,304,339 downwards.
TCACGTGCAAGAAACAAAATGGCTGCCAGTGTGCAGCGACACACACTTGAGATTCTGCATCAGATATTAATAAATAATGTCTATGAGTGTTTATAAGTTTAAAGCAGTTACAAACTGCAGATGACATTCATATTGTTTCACATCAGTATCTCTCTAAAAATAACTGAAATGAAAATAATGCGATGTAAACATGTTTATCATGTACATGAATTTTTCCCTTCAGAATTGTAAATTCAAATGTAATTGCTTTGTTATTCTATGAAAATGAAAATTGGAAAATTATGACTTTGTTGATTCTATACATAGGATTACCCTCAAATGCATAATTATAATGCGACGTATTCAGACATCCAAATAGATCCTCTATAAGTACAGGGCTCCGGCAGTGACTAGCCCAGTCCTCTCCCTGCGCCCCTAATTCACAGTGTCAGACTCTGCTTCTGTTGGCAGAAAATTTGCTTTCAATCTCCAAGAATATGATACACGGGGCAGGAGGATCAGGGCTGAAGGTAACTGGAATCCTTTTATCATGTTGCAACATAAATGTAAAAGGTACATATTTAAATTTTTTCAGATGTTAAAATACTACTGTCTAGCGGTGCTTGTTAACTGTTTTTACAGTGAAGAGATGCATGGCAATATGCATTATTAGTCTATATTAGTTTATGCCACAGATTGCTTGAGCGTAGATATTATCATGTACTCGTGACTGAACCCTGCAGCACAGCAGAGAGGTGCCTTCCACAGAGATGTGTGATGAGAGTACTACAAATGCTTAAGGGGCAATGAGACAGCGATGTACAGTGGAGGATGTTGCAGTCTAATTTTATTGCATTTATATTTTTATTTTCTATAGCCATTTCCAACTGGTGATGCCCCCACCGCACAGGACGGAGAGGGGCAAATTCAGCAGGTGGCAGGGAATACTTTCATACACTGCAAATTGTGCACGTAATCGCATCTAGACTTAGCACCCAGGGAAATGATGGATGCCAGGGTTAAGACTTGACTCCAAATGGTGGTGTGGACTGCCTGGCGCAGTCCATGCAGTCCTATATGGACCCAGTGAATCAGCGCGTGACATGAATGGATGCCTGATGTCCATCAATCACTGCAATGAGTTTCTCGGTAGGGCAGTGTGGCAGTTTGAAGCATGGGGGTCAAGAAGTTCTGAATGTGATAAGGTCAAGTTAATAAGGAGAAAACTGGCCGTGTGTCACACCAAGCGGACACGTCCAAAAAGTCAGAAAAAAAGACGGAATGGGAGATTTGTCCGCATTTCAGCTGTTCGAGAATTCTGAATGTCCAAAAAGTGTGACCAAATCCCCCATTCGTTGGCAAGGGCTGCAGGGGCTACGGCGGTGTACCCCACACCATTGTTTACTATATTGTGAGTAGGGATTGCGGGGGTGTCCCCCACAGTTGGTCCCATAAAAAGTATACAAACATTTATAAAAAAATGGAAGGGACCCTGCGGTGCCGGTTCGCGATCACGGAAGTGAAAGGGAACAGGTGTTGCAGGGGCACAGCGAGTCGGCAGTACACAGCGAAGTGTGCCGCTGCAAGGTAAGTAGGGGGGTGGGTGTGGGTTCAAGGGCAAAGGCTGAAAAGTTCAGGGCAGAGAATACAGAAAGTTATTTTTGGAAAAATAACTTTCAGTCTATTCTCCCACAGACATTTCAGCCGCGGGCTTCCAACCCCAATCCACACCAAGCTACCGCCATTACTTTGAGGAAGTTCATTTTTTGGCTAGTTACACTGCACACACACATCTCTACACTTTCCAGTGCATCCATTACTTCCAGGTCTCTTCCTTCATCCATAGCAGGCTCTACTACACACAAGGACCTCCACCTTGTGGTGCACACATTCCGCTGCTTCCAGAATTCTTTCTTCCTTCCTTAGCAGGCTCCACTACTCACTCTGACCATCACTCAGTGGACACCTACCACTACTCACAGATATCCTTCTCCATTCTTTGGTGGGCTCCACTACTCACATGAGCAGTCATTCTGTGGCTGCCTCTTCTATTATAAGGTTGCTACATTCAATCTTTGTAATGTTCCACTACTCACACTGATGTGCACTCTGTGGCCACCTCTACAATTCACTTCGGTAGTATTTCACTCTGTATCAGACTCCACTACTTGCATTGAGCTCTGTGGCTACCTCACTGCTCATCTGTAGCTGGATCCACTACTCACAGAGAACTTGACGCTTTTAGCTGCCTCCACTCCTTACTGGGGGTTATTTAACTTTTTGACTTGCTCCACTACTTACATGGAACTTCACTGTGTGGCCACCTCCTCTACTTCACTATTTGGAAGACTGACTCTTTGGAATACTCCACTACTCATAATGATTTCTACTCTTCTCTGTGGCTTCCTTTACTGCTCACAGGGGTAGTCCATCACTCTTTGGAAGACTCATGTACTCCCAATGAGTTCTACTCTGTTCTGTCGCTTTCTTTACTGCTCACAGGGGTATTGTTTCACTGTTTGGAAGACTCTGCTACTCACAATGATTTATACGCTGTGGCTACCTTCACTACTCACAGTGGTCTGCATTCGCTGTCTGGCAGGCTCCACGGTTTATGGCCAGTGTAGACACTTGCCTAAATCGGTAGTATTGAGTGTAAAGCACTGAGCTCTGGGTGTGGCAGTGGATTTATAAAAGTGTTTTCCTTTCTTAAAGTGTCCCAGGCTCAAGATGGGACGTGGCGCCAGCCGGGCAGCGTAGCACCAAATATAAACAAACAATGCTCCTAACCCCAAATCTCACTTTCATGGGGCCTTTTCATGACCTGCCAGAGTTGCAGAGCTCTAGCAAGCAGTCTGTTAGGTGGGCTGAATGAGAGGCATTACGGAGAGTGCCGGGAGTCAGGCCAGTAATCAAGGAGCTTGGAATGAAGTGAAAGTGCGACATGGCAACTGGGTGGCCCGCACCAGGCTAGTCATAAATGTTCTGGCACCGCTGAGCCTGAAAGACTTGGCTCTCCTCCCTTCTCCACTCTCTCCTCTACCATCACACTTTTCTCGCAGGCTCAGCCTTTCTGACACTTATACAGGGCTCTCTGTTGACCTGGAGTAGCTGGAGCCCAACGAGTGAACGCGGTCGTTTTCGAAAGTTCCCCATCTGCGTACTAAAGAACCTTGTGAATGGTGTATCGAGCGTGCTATTCCCACGCCGTTTTGCAGAATGGTGTGTGGTCGAGCAGGCGAAGGAGAGGTGCAGAGAGATGCCGAGAGTGAGAAACATTGAAACAAGGGTACCCTAGCACCTGCAGAGATGTGGAAAGCCTGGCAAGCAAGTGAGGGATAGGTGCAGTGGAGAGTTCAGAGTAAGCGATAGTGGCTGCCCTATTTAACAGTCGTGCCTGTTCTGAGCGTGGCGAGAAACCATCTACTATAATGGAACAGTGCCATCACTTCCTGGAAGGGGCTAATGGGTACGTTTACGGCAGCTAGTCTTGCAGATAAGAACGGGTTGTTCATGTAAAGAGCGTTATAAGGGGAGAGGTGGTTTCAGGGAGAGAGGTGGGTGGTAAGAGTGGTAAGCAAGAAAAGAGTAGTGTATTGGCAGAGGCTTGTAGGGAATGGTGCCCAGAGAAAGATGGGGGTCTAAGGGTATATGAGACAGGTGGAGAGGAGAGGCAAGTGGGAGAGAAGAGGTGTATGTTACTAAATGAGAGACAGAAAGAAGTAGATAGAAGGGAAAAGTGGAGAGGTGCCGGGAGATGCAAAGGGAGAGAAGAGGTGCAGAAAGAGAAGGGCCAGGAGTAGAGAGGTGCCAGGAGATGTAGAGAGAGAGACGAGGTGCAGAAGTAGAAGGTTTAAGAGTAGAGAGGTGCCGGGAGATGCAGAGGGAGAAAAGGGCAGCAGTATTGCACTCCGGAACAGCATAGTTATGCTGGTCTTTTTAACTTTACATTTAGCGCACTTCTCAGCAGGGCCATTTCATTTTTAAGTAACATGTCAGAAGTGCTGAAATAACATTGATAGATTTGTACTATAACATATTAATACCCTGTTATCCACTCCATACAAAAGGGAATAGTTCACAAAGGTATGGGTGATTTCGCCAACAAAACAGAATATGACTCCCTTTGATATTGATATGATATGAGTCATTGTTAACGCGCCTGTACACAAGTGTTTCTAGGCGCGACAAGACAATGGAGGGAAGACAGAGGGAGGACAAAATAAATGATCTTACTAGGCCTTGTGTCATTCAGATCGTGCAAGTGCAATAACAGAAAGTGCAGGGGGGAGGAAGAAGGGGGAGGTGCCAGGGAGAGGGAAGTGGGAAGTGCAATCAGGGCAGCATTGCTCTGAGTACGTGCAGCCAGGGCAGCTTGGCTCTGGGGAAGTGCAAGGAGGCAGGGGACTGTATGGTTACAGTTACATCCCATAAGGGCATGGTAGGTCTGGAGGCAGTGCAAGGGCTCACTGGTAAGGAAGGAGCCTGGTAACTAGTCCCGGAAGCAGACAGGTAGGTCAGCAGGGGAGAGAGAGAGAGATATAGCAGAGGAAAAAAGGAAGGTCTTGTGCTGCTTCCGCAAGTTCAGGTGGTCTGGGTCAAGTTTGAGAGGGGGAGGGAGGCCATTTCAGAGGGAGGTACCTGCAGAGGAGAGATATCTACCCTCCACTCGCTGCCTGGAGAAGCGTCTGCCTCTCAGAGAGTTTGAGGTGGCTGATAAAAGGGCATGAGAAGGAAGGAGTTCTGGAAGAGAGAGTTGGATATAGTGTGGGCCCCATCCCCAAAAGGCCTTGTGGACGAACTTCCACCACTTCCTTCCCCACCACCATACAAATGCTCCAGCATTTGCACCGGAAACGGAATAAAGCAGGCGGACCACATCGAGATCCATTGTAAACACCTCCTGTCAAGCAAGCATGGCAGTCAGTGTTTACAATTACAAATACTGTCCGAAATGATTGTATGCCAGATAATGTTTATTTTTAATTGTGTACAGTGCTCACCACATGCAAATCATAAACAGTGTCTAGAATGAACATTATACACTGTCCGACATGCAGAGTTTAATGGTAATTGTGAATACTGCTTGCCATGTGAGAATGGCAAGCAGCACTCACAATTAAAAGAAAACGCTGCATGGCATCATGCCAGGCAGTGTTTACAAATGTTTCCCTGCGGAGTGCAAATGTGAAGGGCAAAAGGCGTCATACACGTTTGTACGATGCCTTTTTGTCTTTTAGATTTGCACTCCTCAGTGCAAATTACACAAATCTGGTGGCAGGGACCCACTTACATTAAAGTGTAAACGTACAGGGTCTCTGCTGCCAAATTACTAATTTTAACAACATTATCTCCTAGGTTTTTGTCTCAGTATCTGTGGGTGAGAGTTTTATTGTCTAGTGAATGTTTGTTAGAGTTAACACAGTCATTGATGACAGCTGCACGTCACTAGAATAAACACAGATTTCTTGAAAGTTTAGAGGAGGGTAGTCCTGTTTTTATTGTTAACGTTAGAATGAGAGCAGTAGACTCAGAGGCATCGAGCTAGCTGTTGACCAGAATGGTATTTGGAGACATACATTGACATCTGCGTGCCCGGCAGGAATGTCGCAGTCATACTAAGGGTGCATTGTCTCCTTGAACTCTCTACTGGATTCCACACCATCGACCACCACATCCTCCTCTCCCTCCTTGCTGATAGGATAGATTCATGCGTTACCTCTTTCCTCTCAGGCAGACAACAGGAAGCTTTGAAGCTTGCCTGCAACTGAGGACCAAGCAACCAGAGAGAAATCATGTGTGCAGAGGTGCCGAAGTATACTTCATCCTGAGGGGTAAGTTGCTAAATCGTGATCCAGCACAGTAGAGTGTTCTGGAGATGACCTTCAGCTCCCTAAAGGCACAAGTCATTAACTCTCTCTGCTATTGAGAAGATCGAGAAATGACATTGAGCGAGTTTTGAGTGAACGATAGCAAAACATCCACATACACTGCAGATTTCTTCAGTACTACCATTATTAATTAGCAGAAAAATGTATCCTTTGCTAGAAATCCTTGCACATAAAAGTTATTTGAGTCAGTCTACATGAATGGGATTGATTCTGTTTAGGCACACGTAGATTTGGGTATGGTCGTCAACATGGAGCAAACTAATTGATAAATCTCTAATTAAATGAGTATCAGTTCCATTATTGAGTAACAAACTGGTGAGCAAAGAAAAAAACAGGGACCAGGCCTTCTCTTGTTACGTCCCTGCCGACTGGAACACCAGCCTGCTGGCAATCCAGACACTGGAACGGTCTTGAGCTTTAAGAAGGGATTCGAGAACTTGCTCTTCTGCCAATACTTAGATGTCACCTCGGCTGCTTGTATTTCCACATCACATGCCACCACCTTTTCTGAACATCCCCATGCCATATATTGAAACTCCACTTCTGACCATAAACACTGCCCTTAATGGTATGTACAGCACTCTATTGCTTCCTAGGTAGGTGAGAAAAGTGCATTCTCTTACAGTGGTATTAGCGAGACACCACACATATTTGGAGTGATTTTACTTAAATCCAGTATTTACTCTGTTACAGTGTTCAGTGCTACTGGTAACCAGCTATTCTCTAACTCTCAGAGAGTAGGGACATAGTTCTTCAGCATCCATTTATCTTCCTTATCTTGAACATTATGAAATAACTGATTAAGTGAAGCATATACCACATATAAATCAATGCACCAACTGCATCCCATGACTCATACACCAAATAGATACCAATTCACCAACTGCATGCGATGGTTCATACACGAAATGATATCAATGCACAAACAGCATCCAATGGCTCATATACCAAATATAAATCAATGCACCAACTGCATCCCAGAGCTCGTGCAACAAATGGATATCAAGGCACCAACAGAATCCCATGACTCATACACTAAATGGATATCAATGCACCAACAGTATCCCATGGCTCTTACACCAAATGGATGTCAATGCACCAACAGCATTCCATGGCTCTTACACCAAATGGATATAAATGCACCAACTGCATCACATGACCCATACACCAAATGGATATAATGCACTAACAGCATCTGATGGCTCTTATATCAAATGCATATCAATGCACCAACTGCATTCCATGACTCAAACACAAAATGGATATCAATGCGCCAACTCCATCCCATGGCTCTTACACCAAATGGATATCAATGCACCAACTGCATCACATGACCCATACACCAAATGGATATCAATGCGCCAACTGCATCCCATGGCTCTTACACCAAATGGATATCAATGCACCAACTGCATCACATGACCCATACACCAAATGGATATAATGCACTAACAGCATTTGATGGCTCTTATATCAAATGCATATCAATGCACCAACTGCATTCCATGACTCAAACACAAAATGGATATAAATGCACCAACTGCATCACATGACCCATACACCAAATGGATATAATGCACTAACAGCATCTGATGGCTCTTATATCAAATGCATATCAATGCACCAACTGCATTCCATGACTCAAACACAAAATGGATATCAATGCGCCAACTGCATCCCATGGCTCTTACACCAAATGGATATCAATGCACAAACTGCATCCCATAACTCTTACACCAAATGGATATCAATACGCCAACTGGATCCCATCACTCATACACTAAATGGATATCAATGCACCAACAGCATCCCATGGCTCTTACATCAAATGAATATCAATGCACCAACTGCAGCCCATGACTCATAAAGCAAATGGATATCAATGCACCAAGAGTATCCCATGACTCTTACATAAAATGGATATCAATGCACCAACTGCATCCCATGACTCAAATACCAAATGGATATCAATGCACCAACTGCATCCCATGGCTCTTAGACCAAATGGATATCAATGCACAAACTGCATCCCATGACTCTAACACCAAATGGATATCAATGCACCAACTGGATCCCATGACTCATACACTAAATGGATATCAATGCACCAACTGCATCCCATGACTCATACACCAAATGGACATCAATGCACCGACTGCATCCCATGACTCGTACACCAAATATATACCAATTCACCAACTCCATGCCATGGTTCATACACCAAATGATATCAATGCACAAACAGCATCCAATGGCTCATATACCAAATGGACATCAATGCACCAACTGCATCCCATGACTCATACACCAAATGGACAACAATGCACCAACTGCATCCCATGACTCATACACCAAATGGATATCAAGGCACTAACTGCATCCCATGACTCATACACCAAATGATATCAATGCACCAACTGCATCCCATGACTCATACACCAAATATAAACCAATGCACCAACAGCATCCCATGACTCTTACATCAAATGGATATCAATGCACCAACAGCATCCCATGACTCAAACACCAAATGGATATCAATGCACCAACTGCATCCTATGACTCATACACCAAATGGATATCAAGGCACTAACTGCATGCCATGATTCATACACCAAATGGATATCAATGCACCAACTGCATCCCATGACTCATACACCAAATGGATATCAAGGCACTAACTGCATCCCATGACTCATACACCAAATGGATATCAATGCACCAACTGCATCCCATGACTCATACACCAAATGGACATCAATGCACCAACTGCATCCCATGACTCATACACCAAATGATATCAATGCACAAACAGCATCCCATGGCTCATATACCACATATAAATCAATGCACCAACTGCACCCCATAGCTCATGCAACAAATGGATATCAATGCACCATCAGCATCCCATGACTCATACACTAAATGGATATCAATGCACCAACAGTATCCCATGGCTCTTACACCAAATGGATATCAATGCATGAACTGCATTCCGTGACTCATACACCAAATGGATATAAATGCACCAACAGCATCTGATGGCTCTTATATCAAATGCATATCAATGCACCAACTGCATCCCTTGACTCAAACACAAAATGGATATCAATGCGCCAACTCCATCCCATGGCTCTTACACCAAATGGATATCAATGCACCAACTGCATCACATGACCCATACACCAAATGGATATCAATGCACCAACAGCATCGGATGGCTCTTATATCAAATGCATATCAATGCACCAACTGCATCCCATGACTCAAACACAAAATGGATATCAATGCGCCAACTGCATCCCATGGCTCTTACACCAAATGGATATCAATGCACAAACTGCATCCCATAACTCTTACACCAAATGGATATCAATACACCAACTGGATCCCATGACTCATACACTAAATCGATATTGATGCACCAACAGCATCCCATGGCTCTTACATAAAATGGATATCAATGCACCAACTGCATCCCATGACTCATAAACCAAATGGATATCAATGCACCAACAGTATCCCATGACTCTTACACCAAATGGATATCAATGCACCAACTGGATCCCATGACTCATACACTAAATGGATATCAATGCACCAACTGCATCCCATGGCTCATACACTAAATATAAACCAAAGCACCAACGGCATCCCATGACTCATACACCAAATATAAACCAATGCACCAACAGCATCCCATGGCTCTTACATCAAATGGATATCAATGCACCAACTGGATCCCATGACTCATACACCAAATATAAACCAATGCACCAACTGCATCCCATGACTCATACACCAAATGGACATCAATGCACCAACTGCATCCCATGACTCATACACCAAATAGATACCAATTCACCAACTGCATGCGATGGTTCATACACGAAATGATATCAATGCACAAACAGCATCCAATGGCTCATATACCAAATATAAATCAATGCACCAACTGCATCCCAGAGCTCGTGCAACAAATGGATATCAAGGCACCAACAGAATCCCATGACTCATACACTAAATGGATATCAATGCACCAACAGTATCCCATGGCTCTTACACCAAATGGATGTCAATGCACCAACAGCATTCCATGGCTCTTACACCAAATGGATATAAATGCACCAACTGCATCACATGACCCATACACCAAATGGATATAATGCACTAACAGCATCTGATGGCTCTTATATCAAATGCATATCAATGCACCAACTGCATTCCATGACTCAAACACAAAATGGATATCAATGCGCCAACTGCATCCCATGGCTCTTACACCAAATGGATATCAATGCTCAAACTGCATCCCATAACTCTTACACCAAATGGATATCAATACGCCAACTGGATCCCATCACTCATACACTAAATGGATATCAATGCACCAACAGCATCCCATGGCTCTTACATCAAATGAATATCAATGCACCAACTGCAGCCCATGACTCATAAAGCAAATGGATATCAATGCACCAAGAGTATCCCATGACTCTTACATAAAATGGATATCAATGCACCAACTGCATCCCATGACTCAAACACAAAATGGATATCAATGCGCCAACTGCATCCCATGGCTCTTACACCAAATGGATATCAATGCACAAACTGCATCCCATAACTCTTACACCAAATGGATATCAATACACCAACTGGATCCCATGACTCATACACTAAATCGATATTGATGCACCAACAGCATCCCATGGCTCTTACATAAAATGGATATCAATGCACCAACTGCATCCCATGACTCATAAACCAAATGGATATCAATGCACCAACAGTATCCCATGACTCTTACACCAAATGGATATCAATGCACCAACTGGATCCCATGACTCATACACTAAATGGATATCAATGCACCAACTGCATCCCATGGCTCATACACTAAATATAAACCAAAGCACCAACGGCATCCCATGACTCATACACCAAATATAAACCAATGCACCAACAGCATCCCATGGCTCTTACATCAAATGGATATCAATGCACCAACTGGATCCCATGACTCATACACCAAATATAAACCAATGCACCAACTGCATCCCATGACTCATACACCAAATGGACATCAATGCACCAACTGCATCCCATGACTCATACACCAAATAGATACCAATTCACCAACTGCATGCGATGGTTCATACACGAAATGATATCAATGCACAAACAGCATCCAATGGCTCATATACCAAATATAAATCAATGCACCAACTGCATCCCAGAGCTCGTGCAACAAATGGATATCAAGGCACCAACAGAATCCCATGACTCATACACTAAATGGATATCAATGCACCAACAGTATCCCATGGCTCTTACACCAAATGGATGTCAATGCACCAACAGCATTCCATGGCTCTTACACCAAATGGATATAAATGCACCAACTGCATCACATGACCCATACACCAAATGGATATAATGCACTAACAGCATCTGATGGCTCTTATATCAAATGCATATCAATGCACCAACTGCATTCCATGACTCAAACACAAAATGGATATCAATGCGCCAACTGCATCCCATGGCTCTTACACCAAATGGATATCAATGCTCAAACTGCATCCCATAACTCTTACACCAAATGGATATCAATACGCCAACTGGATCCCATCACTCATACACTAAATGGATATCAATGCACCAACAGCATCCCATGGCTCTTACATCAAATGAATATCAATGCACCAACTGCAGCCCATGACTCATAAAGCAAATGGATATCAATGCACCAAGAGTATCCCATGACTCTTACATAAAATGGATATCAATGCACCAACTGCATCCCATGACTCAAACACAAAATGGATATCAATGCGCCAACTGCATCCCATGGCTCTTACACCAAATGGATATCAATGCACAAACTGCATCCCATAACTCTTACACCAAATGGATATCAATACACCAACTGGATCCCATGACTCATACACTAAATCGATATTGATGCACCAACAGCATCCCATGGCTCTTACATAAAATGGATATCAATGCACCAACTGCATCCCATGACTCATAAACCAAATGGATATCAATGCACCAACAGTATCCCATGACTCTTACACCAAATGGATATCAATGCACCAACTGGATCCCATGACTCATACACTAAATGGATATCAATGCACCAACTGCATCCCATGGCTCATACACTAAATATAAACCAATGCACCAACGGCATCCCATGACTCATACACCAAATATAAACCAATGCACCAACAGCATCCCATGGCTCTTACATCAAATGGATATCAATGCACCAACTGGATCCCATGACTCATACACCAAATATAAAGCAATGCACCAACTGCATCCCATGACTCATACACCAAATGGACATCAATGCACCAACTGCATCCCATGACTCATACACCAAATAGATACCAATTCACCAACTGCATGCGATGGTTCATACACGAAATGATATCAATGCACAAACAGCATCCAATGGCTCATATACCAAATATAAATCAATGCACCAACTGCATCCCAGAGCTCGTGCAACAAATGGATATCAAGGCACCAACAGAATCCCATGACTCATACACTAAATGGATATCAATGCACCAACAGTATCCCATGGCTCTTACACCAAATGGATGTCAATGCACCAACAGCATTCCATGGCTCTTACACCAAATGGATATAAATGCACCAACTGCATCACATGACCCATACACCAAATGGATATAATGCACTAACAGCATCTGATGGCTCTTATATCAAATGCATATCAATGCACCAACTGCATTCCATGACTCAAACACAAAATGGATATCAATGCGCCAACTGCATCCCATGGCTCTTACACCAAATGGATATCAATGCACAAACTGCATCCCATAACTCTTACACCAAATGGATATCAATACGCCAACTGGATCCCATCACTCATACACTAAATGGATATCAATGCACCAACAGCATCCCATGGCTCTTACATCAAATGAATATCAATGCACCAACTGCAGCCCATGACTCATAAAGCAAATGGATATCAATGCACCAAGAGTATCCCATGACTCTTACATAAAATGGATATCAATGCACCAACTGCATCCCATGACTCAAATACCAAATGGATATCAATGCACCAACTGCATCCCATGGCTCTTAGACCAAATGGATATCAATGCACAAACTGCATCCCATGACTCTAACACCAAATGGATATCAATGCACCAACTGGATCCCATGACTCATACACTAAATGGATATCAATGCACCAACTGCATCCCATGACTCATACACCAAATGGACATCAATGCACCGACTGCATCCCATGACTCGTACACCAAATATATACCAATTCACCAACTCCATGCCATGGTTCATACACCAAATGATATCAATGCACAAACAGCATCCAATGGCTCATATACCAAATGGACATCAATGCACCAACTGCATCCCATGACTCATACACCAAATGGACAACAATGCACCAACTGCATCCCATGACTCATACACCAAATGGATATCAAGGCACTAACTGCATCCCATGACTCATACACCAAATGATATCAATGCACCAACTGCATCCCATGACTCATACACCAAATATAAACCAATGCACCAACAGCATCCCATGACTCTTACATCAAATGGATATCAATGCACCAACAGCATCCCATGACTCAAACACCAAATGGATATCAATGCACCAACTGCATCCTATGACTCATACACCAAATGGATATCAAGGCACTAACTGCATGCCATGATTCATACACCAAATGGATATCAATGCACCAACTGCATCCCATGACTCATACACCAAATGGATATCAAGGCACTAACTGCATCCCATGACTCATACACCAAATGGATATCAATGCACCAACTGCATCCCATGACTCATCCACCAAATGGACATCAATGCACCAACTGCATCCCATGACTCATACACCAAATGATATCAATGCACAAACAGCATCCCATGGCTCATATACCACATATAAATCAATGCACCAACTGCACCCCATAGCTCATGCAACAAATGGATATCAATGCACCATCAGCATCCCATGACTCATACACTAAATGGATATCAATGCACCAACAGTATCCCATGGCTCTTACACCAAATGGATATCAATGCATGAACTGCATTCTGTGACTCATACACCAAATGGATATAAATGCACCAACAGCATCTGATGGCTCTTATATCAAATGCATATCAATGCACCAACTGCATCCCATGACTCAAACACAAAATGGATATCAATGCGCCAACTCCATCCCATGGCTCTTACACCAAATGGATATCAATGCACCAACTGCATCACATGACCCATACACCAAATGGATATCAAAGCACCAACAGCATCGGATGGCTCTTATATCAAATGCATATCAATGCACCAACTGCATCCCATGACTCAAACACAAAATGGATATCAATGCGCCAACTGCATCCCATGGCTCTTACACCAAATGGATATCAATGCACAAACTGCATCCCATAACTCTTACACCAAATGGATATCAATACACCAACTGGATCCCATGACTCATACACTAAATCGATATTGATGCACCAACAGCATCCCATGGCTCTTACATAAAATGGATATCAATGCACCAACTGCATCCCATGACTCATAAACCAAATGGATATCAATGCACCAACAGTATCCCATGACTCTTACACCAAATGGATATCAATGCACCAACTGGATCCCATGACTCATACACTAAATGGATATCAATGCACCAACTGCATCCCATGGCTCATACACTAAATATAAACCAATGCACCAACGGCATCCCATGACTCATACACCAAATATAAACCAATGCACCAACAGCATCCCATGGCTCTTACATCAAATGGATATCAATGCACCAACTGGATCCCATGACTCATACACCAAATATAAACCAATGCACCAACTGCATCCCATGACTCATACACCAAATGGACATCAATGCACCAACTGCATCCCATGACTCATACACCAAATAGATACCAATTCACCAACTGCATGCGATGGTTCATACACGAAATGATATCAATGCACAAACAGCATCCAATGGCTCATATACCAAATATAAATCAATGCACCAACTGCATCCCAGAGCTCGTGCAACAAATGGATATCAAGGCACCAACAGAATCCCATGACTCATACACTAAATGGATATCAATGCACCAACAGTATCCCATGGCTCTTACACCAAATGGATGTCAATGCACCAACAGCATTCCATGGCTCTTACACCAAATGGATATAAATGCACCAACTGCATCTGATGGCTCTTATATCAAATGCATATCAATGCACCAACTGCATCCCATGACTCAACCACAAAATGGATATCAATGCACCAACTGCATCCCATGAATCAAACACAAAATGGATATCAATGCGCCAACTGCATCCCATGGCTCTTACACCAAATGGATATCAATGCACCAACTGCATCCCATGAATCAAACACAAAATGGATATCAATGCGCCAACTGCATCCCATGGCTCTTACACCAAATGGATATCAATGCACAAACTGCATCCCATAACTCTTACACCAAATGGATATCAATACACCAACTGGATCCCATGACTCATACACTGAATGGATATCAATGCATCAACAGCATCCCATGGCTCTTACATCAAATGGATATCAATGCACCAACTGCATCCCATTATTCATAAACCAAATGAATATCAATGCACCAACAGTATCCCATGACTCTTACATCAAATGGATATCAATGCACCAACTGCATCCCATGACTCAAACACCAAACGGATATCAATGCACCAACTGCATCCCATGACTCAAACACCAAACTATATCAATGCACAAACTGCATCCCATGGATCATACACCAAATATAAATCAATGCACAATATTGAATCATCATGTGCATCCCGTGGTTCATACACCAGATTGATATCAGTGCACCAATGGCCTTCCATGGTTTCTGCACAAAATGGATATCAGTGCACCAGCTCAATCCCACGTGCCATAAACAAAATGGCTGCCAGAGCACAGCGGCCCACACTTGAGATTCTGCATCAGATATTAATAAATAATGTCTATGAGTGTTTATAAGTTTAAAGCGGTTAGAAACTGCAGATGACGTTCATATTATTTCACATCAGTATCTCTCTAAAAATAACTGAAATTAAAATATTGCGACGTAAACATGTTTATCATGGACATGCATTTTTCCCTTCAGAGTTGTGAAATAAAATGTAATGGCTTTGTTATTCCATCAAAATAAATATTGGAGAATTATGAATTTGAGATCTATTCTTGATTCTATGTATAAGATTGGCCCAAGTTTATAATTATAACGTGACATATTCGGACAGCCAAACAGATTCCTCTATAAGTACAGGGCCCCGGCAGTGACTAGCCCAGTCCTTCCCCGCACCCCTCATTCACAGTGTCAGACTCTGCTTCTGTTGGCAGAACATTGGCTTTCAAGCTGCAAGAATGTAATACACGGGGCAGGAGGATCAGGGTTGAAGGTAACTGGAATCCTTTTATCATGTTGCAACATGAAGGTAAAAAGTATACATTTAACATGTTTCAGATGTTAAAATACTACTGTCTAGCGGTGCTTGTTACGCGTTTTCACAGTGAAGAGATGCATGGCAATATGCATTATTAGGCTATATTAGTTTAAGCCACAGATTGCTTGAGAGTAGTTATTATCATGTACTGGTGACTGAACCCTGCAGCACAGCAGAGGGGGGCCTTCTACAGAGATGTGTGATGGGAGTACTACATGTGCTTACGGGACAATTAGACAGAAATGAGCAGTGGAGGATGCTGCAGTCTAATTTGATTGCATTTATATTTTTATTTTTCTACTGCCATTTCCAACTGGTGATGCACCCACCGCACAGGACGGAGAGGGGAAAATTCAGCAGGTGGCAAGTAATACTTTCATACACTGAAAATTGTGCACGTAATCACATCTAGACTCTGCTACTCACAATGAGTTACTCACAATGAGTTATATGCTGTAGCTACCTTTACTACTCACAGCGGTCTGCATTCGCTGTCTGGCATTCTCCACGGTTTATGGCCAGTGTAGGCACTTGCCTAAATCAGCAGTACTGAGGGTAAAGCATTGAGCTCTGGGTGTGGCAGTGGGTTTATAAAGGTGTTTTCTTTACTTAAAGTGTTCCAGGCTCAGAATGGGATGTGGCGCCAGCCGGGCAGCGTAGCGTGAAACATTGAAGAACAACGCCCCTAATTCCAAGTATCACTTTCATGGGGTCTTTTCAAAACCTGCCAGAGTTGCAGAGCTCCAGCAAGCATGGAATGAATTGAACGCGCGACATGGCAGCTGGGTGGCCCGCACCAGGCTTGTCATAGATGTACTGGCACTGCTGAGCCTGGAAGACTTGGCTCCCCTCCCTTCTCCACTCTCTACTCTACCTTTGCCCTTTCCTCACAGGCTCACCCTTTCTGAAACGTACACGGAACTAGCAGGTAAGAGATGAAACTGCATTATTGCCTGACATTATATGTTTCAAACTTGCAGCAGGGGTTTGAGAATGAGCTATAAGATTCGAATATAAAGCACTTATAATGGACTCAAGGACGCACAATTTCAATCTGAAATCTTCTTGGGAATGGCGACATTGAACTTGTGAATGTGATAGGTGTTAACAGTGAATGTTAGTGCACACGCTGAGACCGTGATAAGTGTGGCAATCATACAGAGATAGCTTTGTGGATTAATGTCATGGAATCTTTGCATAACCTACAGGTCGCAAGGTCCAAGCCCGGTGTGTCAGGTTGCTGGGCTCTGTACCTGCAGCAAAGATCTGCTAATGGGATAAAAACAGAACATCTTGCAGTGCTGTGGCACAACACTAGTCCTTCTTGGTGGGACTGCTATACCGTAAAGGAACAGTACTGATGCTAGTGGGGCTGTCAGAAAGGAGGGGGCGGTTAAGCCCATCGTGGCTCGCCTCAGTGCCTCCCTTCAGTGCCTGGTGTTCCCATCCTCTGCTATCCGTTTGCCTTTGCATTGCAGTGTGTTGCAAGGTGGGGATCCAGACCCTCAGAATGAATGGGACTTGTAATGTGAGGTGTCAGATGTCTGTGTCTGTGAATTGTGCTGTTTCCTGATCTGCAGTGCTTTGCATGATTGCTGAAATAAAGTGAATTAACTGCCTAATGTTAGGCTTTGCCCTTCTCTTACCATATTTCCGATAAAAGAAATACATTTCTTTGTATAAATAAAAGCACAACAAAGGTAAATAATATGGAGGTAAATCCACTAATATGGAGCTTGTAAGGTTCCCATTGCTGCTGTGCACACGACTCCCCTCCTACTACTGACAGCTTGTTTAGAGTGAGTTACTCCACTCAGATGCATGGGGTCGGTCTAGTGTATATTCTGGCTATTGTGAGTTACTCCACTCAGATGCACGGGGTTGGTCTAGTGTATATTCTGGCTATTGTGAGTTACTCCACTCAGATGCATGGGGTCGGTCTAGTGTATATTCTGGCTATTGTGAGTTATTCCACTCAGATGCATGGGGTCTGTCTAGTGTATATTCAGGCTATTGTGAGTTATTCCCCTGCTCAGATACACAAGGTCGGTCTAGTGTATATTGTGGCTATTGTGAGTTATTCTGCTGCTCAGATGCATGGGGTCGGTCTAGTGTATATTCTGGCTATTGTGAGTTATTCCACTCAGATGCATGGGGTCGGTCTAGTGTATATTCAGGCTATTGTGAGTTATTCCCCTGCTCAGATACACAGGGTTGGTCTAGTGTATATTGTGGCTATTGTGAGTTATTCTGCTGCTCAGATGCATGGGGTCGGTCTAGTGTATATTGTGGCTATTGTGAGTTATTCCGCTGCTCAGATGCATGGGGTCGGTCTAGTGTATATTCTGGCTATTGTGAGTTATTCCCCTGCTCAGTTGCATGGGGTCGGTCTAGTGTATATTCTGGCTATTGTGAGTTATTCCGCTGCTCAGATGCATGGGGTCGGTCTAGTGTATATTCTGGCTATTGTGAGTTATTCTGCAGCTCATATTCATGGGGTCAGTCTAGTCTATATTCTGGCTATTGTGAGTTACTCCACTCAGATGCACGGGGTCGGTCTAGTGTATATTCTGTCTATTGTGAGTTATTCCACTGCTCAGATGCATGGGGTCGGTCTAGTGTGTATTCTGGATATTGTGAGTTATTCCACTGCTCAGATGCATGGGGTAGGTCTACTGTATATTCTGGCTATTGTGAGCTACTCCACTGCTCAGATGCATGGGGTCGGTCTAGTGTGTATTCTGGATATTGTGAGTTATTCCAGTGCTCAGATGCATGGGGTCGGTCTAGTGTATATTCTGGCTATTGTGAGTTACTCCACTCAGATGCATGGGGTCGGTCTAGTGTATATTCTGGCTATTGTGAGTTACTCCACTCAGATGCATGGGGTCGGTCTAGTGTATGTTCTGGCTATTGTGAGTTACTCCACTCAGATGCATGAGGTCGGTCTAGTGTATATTCTGGCTATTGTGAGTTACTCCACTCAGATGCATGGGGTCGGTCTAGTGTATGTTCTGGCTATTGTGAGTTACTCCACTCAGATGCATGGGGTCGGTCTAGTGTATGTTCTGGCTATTGTGAGTTACTCCACTCAAATGCATGGGGTCGGTCTAGTGTATATTCTGGCTATTGTGAGTTACTCCACTCAGATGCATGGGGTCGGTCTAGTGTATATTCTGGCTATTGTGAGTTACTCCACTCAGATGCATGGGGTCGGTCTAGTGTATATTCTGGCTATTGTGAGTTACTCCACTCAGATGCATGGGGTCGGTCTAGTGTATATTCTGGCTATTTTGAGTTACTCCACTCAGATGCATGGGGTCGGTCTAGTCTATATTCTGGATATTGTGAGTTATTCCACTGCTCAGATGCATGGGGTCGGTCTAGTGTATATTCTGGCTATTGTGAGTTACTCCACTCAGATGCATGGGGTCGGTCTAGTCTATATTCTGGATATTGTGAGTTATTCCACTGCTCAGATGCATGGGGTCGGTCTAGTGTATATTCTGGATATTGTGAGTTACTCCACTGCTCAGATGCATGGGGTCGGTCCAGTATATATTCTGGCTATTGTGAGTTATTCCACTCAGATGCATGGGGTCGGTCTAGTGTATATTCTGGATATTGTGAGTTATTCCCCTGCTCAGATACACACGGTCGGTCTAGTGTATATTCAGGCTATTGTGAGTTATTCCACTGCTCAGATGCACGGGGTCTGTCTAGTGTATATTCTGGCTATTGTGAGTTATTCCCCTGCTCAGATACACAGGGTCGGTCTAGTGTATATTCTGGCTATTGTGAGTTATTCCACTGCTCAGATGCACGGGGTCGGTCTAGTGTATATTCTGGCTATTGTGAGTTATTCCACTGCTCAGACACATGGGGTCGGTATAGTCTATAATCTGTGCACTGTGGGAGCAGGAGAAGTGTGTACTAATCAGGGCGCCCTGCTTGATCAAATTGTTTGATCTTGCACATATCAGTTTTGCTTCATTGTGTTTTATTCTAGTGACCTTCATAAAGAGATATTCATAAACACCTAGACCCCCCCCCCTTCTGAACATCAGTTGGGAACACAATTGACACTGAAAGAGAGACAGAAAATGACATGGGCAGGGTGTGCAGTTCTGGTTTCTGGTTTCAAGGAATTACACCTCCACTAGACTGCACCTGTATCAGACATGAGAGAGTGACTCTGTCCCAGCCCCACGGGCCTCTCAAAGGCACCATGCTGGTACAATCTCATCCCATGTCCCTACTGTCAAGTCTGCCTTTTAGTGAACCCAAACATACATTAAAAATATATAGCAAACTTGGGGACAGCTCACTGCCGGGGATACATGGAAAGTTTCCAAAAAAAAAACGGAAAGACTCGTAGAAGCTCACAATGGATGCTGTGCTGAAAAACATGTCATCTGTATTGCGCCGCTGCGGATCCCAAGGCATGTGGCTTTAAACTGTTCCCAGCAGCTGATTTGGATTTCCCTCTTGATTATTTGAAGCCACTTGACATGCATTCTGCACACTACACGTCCACACCCAGACACACCTGTTGCATAAGTGCTGCTTCTGATTGTACACAAAGCAAATGCATGCAAATCCTCAAAAATGTGTGTGTGTGTGTAATTTGTAATTTGCTGATACTGTAGATGTCCTTATATGTATCCTGTCGCCACGAGCCTGCATCTCATTATGCATTGATATACTTTACTTATAGCGTATGCACGCGCACTTTACAAGTTCCCCACAGCATCATCAAACGGAAAACTCTGGAAATGCTTTAACAGAGAAATAAAGGTTATAAAGCGTCAGGGCGATCCGAGTTTCTATTTGAAAGACAATATTTCACGCAATCTTAGAAGTAGCAGAACTAGATCTGTCGAGCCTCTGTGCAACAATTGGTTAAAAAGAGCGATCGTCTTTTTCTTCACTGAAAATGGCACTACATAGACATGTGTAGCCCCGTGGGGTGGAGGGAAGGTATGAGGGGACGGCTGTTTACCACACAGCAACACACCTGCAGGCTAATAAAAGGCTAATAATGGTCTGGATGTACATGCCAAAAATATTTCAATGAACCACTGGAATTTTTAAGCAATTTTTTCTTACTGCAGTGTTTACGGTATTACATTGAGAGGAAAATGGGAGACACAGGGCTGAGTTAATCTGCCTTTATTTTTGATTTATCCTCACAGACGCTTGAGGTTAACTCATCAAAAGGGGTGGGAATGAGGCAAAGGAGCGGGAAGGAAGCTACTACTCTGGCGCATGCCCCATCTTGCTCTCCATGTCCCGCGCAGCCCAAGCTCTTATTAGCAGAGGGCATGGCCGAGCGTGATGTCATTAGACACTGGCAGAGGACATCGGGAAAGCGCTTCAGGAGTGGGTCAAGGGAGCGGGGAAGCAAGCTCCAGCTCTGCCTCATGTCCTGTCTTGCTCTCCATATCTCACTCTACCCAAGCTCTTATTAGCAGAGTGCATGGCCGAGCGTGATGTCATTACGCACTGCTAGAGGAGCTCGGGAAAGAGCTTGAGGAGTGAGGCAAGGGAGCAGGGAAGCAAGCTTCAGCTCTGCCGAATGTCCTGTTTTTCCCTCTGTAACTTGCGCTGTGTGCTAAGCTCTTATTAGCCGAGCGCATGGGCGAGCGTGATGGCATTACGCACGGGTAGAGGAGCTTGGGAAAGAGCTTGAGGAGTGAGGCAAGGGAGCGGGGAAGAAAGCACCTGCTCTTCAGAATGTCCGGTTTTGCCCTCTGTGTCTTGCACTGTTTGCTAGGTTCTTATTAGCAGAGGCAAGGCTGAGCATGATGTCACTACGGTCTGGTAGAGGAGCTCGGGAAAGCGCCGCAGGAGTGGGGCAAGGGAGCAGGCAATGATGATCCAGCTCTGCCACATGTCCTGTCTTCCTCTCTGTATCTTGTGCTGTCCAAGCTCTTATTAGAAGAGTGCATGGCCGAGTGTGATGTCATTATGCTCTGGTAGAGGAGCTCGGGAAAGCGCTTCAGGAGTGGGGCAAGGGAGTGGGGAATGAATCTACGACTCAATCACATTTCGCTGGCCCGTGGCGGCCAAGTTCTTATGGTAGAGCCTGATCTCATTACACACAGGGAGGAGAAAGTAGCTGCACCAGAACACTTGTTTATTCTAAAATACATGTTTCCCAAATAACAGAAAACACATTAAAATGTGTTCATGGGTTACCAGACACAGTATGTGCAAAACTCCAAGATTTTACATAACACCCTTCATGCCTTACAATGAGCCGTTATAAAGGATTTTGGGTGCTATTGGGAAAGAGTAGCAGAAAGGGGTGCTGTGCAGTAGGTGAGAATGGACTTGCTCTGAAGAGCAGAGAGTTAGGATCAGGGGACAGGAAAGCAACAGGAGAGGAGTTACCCGTGACATGTGCTACCGTATATCACAGCATGCTACCATCCTGTTGCTGAGCAGATGGTATTAGCAACATTGTAATACCCAGAGCACAAAGACATAGCATGCAGTGACATGTGGCACGGCTCACATGTCACGGCTCCTTCTGCTACTCACTACAAGCGAGCAAAAAGGCACAATAAGTAGGCAGTCAGGAGCAGAAGGGAGTGGACGAAGGATGCTCAGGAGAGGTTAAAGACGGTGCTGCCTATTTGAGTGGATGGCAGGCATGGGAGAAAGCAGTTCAGTGAAGCGAGAAGCGAGTGGGTGCAAATTAGGAAGTAATGCCAGCAAGTAGATGCAGGGGGGAGGAAAACAGAAGGGATGGTGTGTGGTCGAGCGAGCGAAGGAGAGAGATACAGGGATATGAAAGGTGCAGAGAGATACCAAGTGGGAGACACAGTGAAACAGGGGTACTTTAGCACCTGCAGAGATGTAGAAATCCTGGCGAGCAAGTGAGGGATAGGTGCAGTGGAGAGTCCATAGGAGTAGGCGATAGAGGCTGCCATATTTCACAGTCGTGTCTGCTCTCAGCGTGCCTAGAAACCCTCTACTTTATTGCAACAGCGCCATCAGTTTCTGGAAGGGGCTAATGGGTATGTGTACAGCAGCTGGATTTGCAGATGAGAACAGGCATTATAAGGGGAGAGGAGGTATTGGGGAGAGAGGTGGGTAGTGAGAGTGGTGGGTAGTGAGAGTGGTGTATTGGAAGAGGCTTGTAGGAAGTGATGCGCTGAGAAAGATGGGGGTAGATGAGACAGGTGGAGAGGAGAGGCGAGTGAGTGTGAGAGGGGAGGCATATGCTAGTAAGTGAGAGACAGAAAGAAGGAGATAGAGGGAAAAGGTGAAAATGAAAAATAAGTGCAGTGGTGATAAGCATGTGAAGGAGAATGTTCAGGAGTAGTGAGGTGCCCGGAGATGCAGAGGGATAGAAGCATGTGAAGGAGAAGGTTCAGGAGTAGTGAGGTGCCCGGAGATGCAGAGGGATAGAAGCATGTGAAGTAGAAGGGTCAGGAGTAGAGAGGTGCTGGGAGATGCAGAGGGAGAGAATAGGTGCAGAAGGAGAAGGGTCAGGGGTAGAGAGGTGCCAGGAGATGCAGAGGGAGACAAGAGGTGCAGAAGGAGAAGGTTCAGGAGTAAAGAGGTGAGGTGCTGGGAGATGCAGAGGGAGAGGAGAGGTGCAGAAGGATAAGGGTCAGGGGTAGAGAGGTGCCAGGAGATGCAGAGGGAGAGAAGAGGTGCAGAAGGAGAAGGTTCAGGAGTAAAGAGGTGAGGTGCCGGGAGATGCAAAGGGAGAGAAGAGGTGCAGAAAGAGAAGGGCCAGGAGTAGAGAGGTGCCAGGGGATGCAGAGAGAGAGACGAGGTGCAGAAGGAGAACGCTCAGGAGTAGAGAGGTGCCGGAGATGCAGAGGGGGGGAAAAGGTGCAGAAGGAGAAGGTTTAAGAGTAGAGAGGTGCCGGGAGATGCAGAGGGAGAAAAGGGCAGCAGTATTGCACTCCTGAACAGCATAGTTATGCTGGTCTTTTTAACTTTACATTTAGCGCACTTCTCAGCAGGGCCATTTCATTTTTAAGTAACAATGCAGAAGTGCTGAAATAACATTGATAGATTTGTACTATAACATATTAACACCCTGTTATCCACTCCATACAAAAGGGAATAGTTCACAAAGGTATGGGTGATTTCGCCAATAAAACAGAATATGACTCCCTTTGATGTTGATATGATATGAGTCATTGTTAACGCGCCTGTGCACAAGTGTTTCTAGGCGCGACGAGACAATGGAGGGAAGACAGAGAGAGGACAAAATAAATGATCTTACTAGGCCTTGTGTCATTCAGATCGTGCAAGTGCAATAACGGAAAGTGCAGGGGGGAGGAGGAAGAAGGTGGAGGTGCCAGGGAGAGGGAAGTGGGAAGTGCAATCAGGGCAGCATTGCTCTGAGTATGTGCAGCCAGGGCAGCTCGGCTCTGGGTAAGTGCAAGGAGGCAGGGGACTGTAGGGTCAGAGTTACACCCCCAAAGGTCATGGTAGGCCTGGAGGTAGTGCAAGGGCTGGCTGGTAATGAAGGAGCCTGGTAACTAGTCCGGGAATCAGACAGGTAGGTCAGCAGGGGAGAGAGAAAGAGCTAGCAAAGGAAAAAAGGAAGGTCTTGAGCTGCTTCTGGAAGTTCAGGTGTCTGGGTCAAGTTTGAGAGGGGCAGGGAGGCCATTTCAGAGGGAGGCACCTGCAGAGGAGAGATATCTACCCTCCACTCACTGCATGGAGAAGCGTCTGCCTCTCAGAGAGTTTGAGGTGGCTGATAACAGGGCATGAAAAGGAAGGTGTTCTGGATGAGAGAGTTGGATGTAGTGCGGGCCCCATCCTCAGAAGGCCTTGTGGACGATGCTGAAGGTCATGACCTTGATCCTTACAGCCTCCGGGAACCAGTGGAGGGATTTCAGGCCTGGAGAGATGTGCTCCCTGGGTCTGTGCTCAAGTACAAGTCTTGCAGTCCTGTTCTGGATTAGTTGCAGAGGGCAGAGTGTAGAGGAAGACAGATTATGAAAGAGGCTGTTGCAGTAGTCCAGCCTATAGAGAACCAGTGCTCTAGAGACAGTGAGCTTCTGGGGGGAGTGACAAAAGGAAGAATACCTCTGACGGGGTGCAGCTGGTAGTGTGCCTTCTTGGACAGGTCCGTGATGAGAGGAGAAAAGGAGAGAGTGGAGTTGAAGATGGCGGCCAGAGTGAGAGAGGGAAATCGAGCGCAGAGGTCCCAATGAGGATTTTAGTTTTACTGGGATTAAGGCAGAGATCGTTGAGGGCGCGCCAATCCTGAATCACGGATAGACAGTCAGGAATGAGCGAGAGAGTAGAGAAGGCTGAGGGGAGCATGAAAGAGAGTGGAGTGTCATCTGCATAACACTGAATGTTAGAGGATAAGGTAGAGATCAGGTGGGACAAAGGGGGCAAGTAGACATTGAGGAGCCAGGGTGTTAGGTTAGAGCACTGGGAAACACCACATGTGGAGAGAGAGGTGGTGGGGAGAAAGGACACAAGTCAGATTTAGGAGGGTCGGTCCAGGAAAAAGGAGGTCACCCACTTCAGGGCATTATGCGTGATGGCCAGGTTCTCACTGAGTCGATTTGACGGATGGCGTGATTAACCGTGTCATAAGCAGAGGAAAGGTTAAGAAGGATGAGGACAGAAGTAAGGCTTGAACATTTAAGTGATATGTACAGGATCATGGAATTTCATTAAGTTGGGAAGCCGGGTTTAAAACGGAAATCTCCCAGTTCTACAATAGGGACACACTGCAATGAGCAAAAAATGAGAGCTAGATGCTTCTGGGCTATCATCACCAATCTAGCACCCCCCTCTTGAAAGAGGCCCCTAGGGGACCCTAACGTCTATGGAAACAAGGCGAGTCACCACACACGATAGATACGCCAGACACGAGGTTGTATTCCCAAAGGTAGGGTTTATTGCAAAGCAAAAGTCTCAGTTGGCCAACTCGGTCTCCCGCCCCGCGACGTGTATTTCTAGACCTCGAGGGACGCAAGAGCATGAATTACGTACATCAGTTACATATATACAAAATGCATATCAAACAATCAGCTATGACATGTATAACACCCCTCTTTTATTGGGTTTCTTTGAACTTGGTGTGATGATGGACATCTCCGACAACTATGACACCTTCAAACATCTATTCTAGTAACAATTTGCAATTTGTGAGTGCGAAGGCATCTTTCAGTTGTTGAATAGAACATAGCGCTTCTGTTCTTGCAAGCGAGCTTCATAAGGGGGGGAAGAGTTGAATTCCAGACCTTGCTATCTATTAGGTGCTATTCGTGTCCTGGAAGCCGACACGCTCTAGCGGGCTCAGCAAAGGGGTGGCCGTAAGAAGAGCATAATTCAAGCATTTAGCTGTATTATTCTAACATATTCTACCATATCACGAGACTGGCTGGCAGCTGCGAAATGATTAAATGCCCTGCACTACTGCTTCAAGGCTACATTCGGGAGGGAGCCGGGCATTCTTCCTGGCGCTGCCTACGTTTGTGTTTCAACAAACTCTTGTTATCCTCTCGGCCCTGTGGCCTTGTCCTTTTAACATACAGACAACAATGTTTTATAGTAGAGCAGTGTAAGCGGAAAATATACTGCGAAGCAATAGGAACAGAAAGCAATGAGCAATGGTTAGAAAACAAAATGGCGATTCTTGTTACATCAAAATGGCCGTTCATTGGCAACCTCGAAAACCTATATTCTGTCATATCGTGCATGAGACGGTTGGCCCACGGCCATCAAAATGCGTTTGCGGTCACAGAAGTAGAGGTATCAATTTTTCTCGACTGACACTCTCACATTCTCTATCTCTCTCTCTTTCCTCTCTCATTCTCTTTCTCTCTCACTTAAGCAGGCTTTCCATTTCTGCACTTTTCTCTCCCTGTCTGTATATCTCTCTATATCTCTCGTTTCCACCATATGGGGCTCAGGTTCAATGAGGGCATAACGGTAATGGAACGCATAAAAACCTTGCATAATTCCTTTATGCCTTACATTAATGTTACCCCCCATTTTCAATAATTTGTTTGGAGGAGAGGAAGGGTATAATCAAATGTCCACCACTTCCTTCCTCTCCACCATACAAATGCTCCAGCATTTGCGCCGGAAACTGAATAAAGCAGGCAGAACCCATAGGGATCCATTGTAAACAACTCCTGTCAAGCAAGCGTGGCAGGCAGCGTTTACAATTACAAATACTGTCCGAAATGATTGTATGCCGGACAGCGTTTATTTTTAATTGTGTACAGTGCTCACCACATGCAAATGATATACAGTGTTTAGAATGAACATTATACACTGTCCAACATGCAGCGTTTAATGGTAATTGTGAGCACTGATTGCCATTTGAGCATGGCAAGCAGCACTCACAATTAAAAGTAAACACTGCATGGCATGGCATCATGCCAGGCAGTGTTTACAAATGTTTCCCTGCAGAGTGCAAATGTGAAGGGCAAAAGGCGTCATACACGTTTGCACGCTGCCTTTTGTCTTTTACATGTACACTCCTCAGTGCAAATTACACAAATCTGGTGGCAGGGACTCACTTACATTAAAGTGTAAACGTACCGGACTCTGCTGCCAAATGACTAATTTTAACAAAATGAGCTTCTATGTTTTTGTCTCAGTATCTGTGGATGAGAGTTTTGTTGTCCAGTGAATGTTTGTTAGAGTTAACACAGTCCTCGATGCCAGCTGCATACCACTAGAATAAACACAGTTCAGAGGAAGATGGTCCTGTTTTTTATTGTTAAGGTTAGAATGAGAGCAGTAGACTCAGAGGCATCCAGCTAGCTGTTGACCAGAATGGTATTTGGAGACAGACATTGGCATCTGTTGGCCAGGCAGGTATTTCGCCATCTCCACTGGATTCCACACCATCGATCAACACATCCTCCTCTCCCTCCTTGCTGACAGGATAGATTCACTGCACAGTCCTAAAATGCGTTACCTCTTTCTTCTCAGGCAGACACCAGGAAGCTTTGAAGCTTGCCTACAACTGAGAACCAAGAGACTAGGACACCTAGGCACCCAGAGAGAAAATGTGTGTGCAGAGGTGCCGAAGTATACTTCATCCTGAGGGATAAGTTCCTAAATAGTGATCCTGGATAGTAGAGAAACGACTTTGAGTGTGTTTTGAGTGAATGATAGCAAAAACTCCACATACACTGATGATGTATTTAGTACTACCAGTATTACTTAGCACAAAGATTTATTGTTTGCTAGAATTCCTTGCACATAAAAGTTATTTGATTCAGTCTAGATGAACGGGTTTGATCCTGTTTAGGCACATGTATATTTCAGTATGGTCATCTGCATGAAGCAAACTAATTGATAAATGTCTAATTAAATGAGTATCAGTTTGATTATTGAGTAACAAACTGGTGAGCAAAGAAAAAAACAGAGAACAGGCTTTCTCTTGCTACGTCCCTGCCTACTGGAACACCAGCCTGCTGGCAATCCGGACATTGGAACGCTCTTGAGCTTTAAGAAGGGATTCGAGAACTTGCTCTTCTGCCAATACTTAGATGCCACCTAAGCTTCTTGTATTTCCACATCACATGCCACCACCTTGTTTGAACATCCCCATGCCATATATTGAAACTCCACTTCTGACCATAAACACTGTCCTTAAATAATAAGTACAGCACTCTATTGATTCCTAGGCAGGTGAGAAAAGTGCATTCTCTTACAGTGGTATCAGCGAGACACCACACATTTCTTTACACCCGATGTTTCCATTCAGTCACAGGGACTAACATTCTTTTTGCTCCATATTTGGAGTGCTTTTACTTATATCCAGTATTTGCTCTAAGTCACCTGCTGTGGTTGGGTGTTCAGTGCTACTGGTAACCGGCTATTCTCTAACTCTCAGAGAGTAGGGACTGGGTTAAGGAAGGGCAGGTAAATATTGATTAGAGTGAATGGGATCTCAGCAAAACAGTTCTTCAGCATTCAGTTACCTTTGTATCCTGAACATTACGAAATAACTGATTAGGAGAAGCAGCTGTGTGATTCTAGAGAGGTATTCTGTCCGATGTCTGGTGTTGGAGTGTTTAGAATGATTGCATTATCAGCGTCTTTCAGAGTTGGGCAGAATTTGTAGCAGGAAAACCTCCACTAGTATTCCTGAAAATCTGCCACTAGTAATAGCAGTTTTATTTCTTGAATACAGACTAAGTTTGATGTTCAATTTGGAAGGTGATGGTTGTCGATAGGCCAAGGCAAAGCTGGCACAGGTTTAAGACCCTGTCATTGTTACCTCAGAAACATCTCAACCTTGATGAGGTCTTGTCCAAAGTCCAACAGCAGATGAAACACTTGCTCCTACTCCAGACCAAGCAATGGCAGTTGTAGGACTATCAGGCATCTCCCAATCCAACAAATAATTAAGCAGGTCATTGAGGTACACGTAATTAATGCTTGAGTGGCTGGGGTATCATGAATAGCTCTATTGCTTTAACTCTGAGGTTAAGTACGGATAGTACCCCACATCTCGAATAGCATGTATAAGATTGGCTAAACAGTTGTTCCAACAGCCCAATGTCACTAGGTATGGAATAGCAGAACCCTGAAAAGCACCTAGTAACGTGAAGAGCACTGACAGCATTGCCATATGATAAAAAACCGAGGGGGCACTGAGAATCCTAAAATAACCTTAAGAAAAACAGGGGCACAAATAAGACCAGAAATCACCTTCAGCCTGAAAGGGAAACTTCAAATCCTGAAATGCGCCTAGAGCCCAACACGGGCATTGGACACTCTAGAAAAATGCCTGGAGCATGAGATGAGTGCTATAAACCTAAAAAAAAGTGCTTGCATACTAAGCGGTTCACTGAGAACTTATAAACATACCTAGTTCCCAATAGGCATTCTGAGAACCCAGAAAAGCATGCAGGCCCTCACAGGGGAATGTAGAAGTCTAACAAGCACTAAGCCTTGAAAGCTGAAGCACTAAGCCTAAAAAGCACTCTGAGGGAAAAAACACCTTTGTCAATTGACCTTATGTCCAGCAGATGAAGGACAGCTGTGTAAGTTTCTGCAATTTCCTACCTCCCTTCCTCCTCACCTGTTTTTCCACTGACTCTTCTTCTTGGCTTTTCTTCTTTCTCCTAGTGTTCTTCTGTTCGTGTCTTCCTTTCCTTTCCTTCTTTTGAAGTAGATAGAATCTCTCTCCCCGGGATGCCACCCTGTCGGTAGGGTAGTCCCCAACAGAGTGATCTCCCCGGGAGTTAGCCCAAAAATAACAGGGAAAAGCCTCCCGGCATAAAAACCCTGTAAATCCTGGCCCATGGATGTCAAGTCCATAGGAGGAGTCGCAACAACTGAGACGACCAGGAATCCTTCTCTGAATCAAGAGTGCAAGTCCAAGGGAGCACAGGAGCCAGGAAGTCAGCAGCCAACACTGACTGGTTTGCAGAAAACGGAGTGCTGGGTCCTGAGAGACCATAAAATGGCTTAGGACCCAGAGCCGAGGAACTAAAGATGACAGGCTGTAGCCCGTAAAGCATGAGGACAGATACAGGTGAGTGTGAGAGGGCGAATGGTAATAGCAGGAAACAAGAACGAGGAAAGGCAGACCCAGAAGGGGCGGATGACGAGTAAGAGAAGAAAGAAATCGAAAAAGAAGGAAGGAATCCACGCCGAGAGAAGCATAAACAGAAGACGAAGGAAACAAGGAAAAGAAGAAGGAATGAAAAAGAAGCAGAAGAAAGGGTCCAGAAACAAGGCAAGCAAATAAGAGGATAAAAGCAGAAACCTCAGGACAGGACTGGATGGAAAACACCACGCTAGGCAGTAGCGCAGCAAGTGAGCGTGTAGCACGGAGGAATCCTAGGTGCAACGCGCATCACTGCTGCTGCTGTGAGTGTTTGTACTTGGTGGCGGCCATCTTGAAAACAACTAGACCGACACAAGAAAAAACGGTCAGTAACGTGATGGAGCTAGTAATGGCGCCTCCAGCTACCCCATAGTCTCCAGAAAGGCATGACAAGCTGCTGGAAATGAGATGGCAGTACTCTTGGGAGGCTTTTCCAAGATTGAAGACACATTCAAATGTAAATATTTTGCAAATCTGTTCTTATTCATATTGGAAACAGACCTCATGTGTAGGCCTAAAATTGTGGAAACCACTGAATAAATGAACAACACCGACTAGTAAGAATAGACAAGCAAAGTTACAACAGTGGTCCATATGGACTGAAGTGGTGGGCTATACCTACATTCTAAGAGGGATACTGAGAACCCTCACATGATTTGATTTGATTTGTTCATTTGATAATGCGCACAAAACCCAAGGGTAGCCGGGCGCAGCAGGTACAAGGTTACTTAAGTTTAGGTTACATACAGAGTATAAAAAAAACATAACAATGCGGTAAGTACATGTCAATACACGCCGTGTGGAAGAAAAAACTAACATATTACAGTTTTGAGAGAGTGTACAGGTAAAGGTGTGAGAGCAGAATCATTTTAGACAAGGGTATCGCGGTCGTTGGGTGCCACGAGAATTAATTGTCGTTAGTCCAGAGCCAGTTTTTTACCTTGCATCTGAAATTAGAGTAGGGTAGGTTAGCTCTCAGTGCAATGGGCAATGCGTTCCAGACCTGGGCAGCTCTGACAGGGAAGCTTGCTCCGCCCGCTTTGGATCGTCTGAATCTGGGGGTTTCGAGCAGGTAGTGGTTAGTAGCCCTAGTGTGGTGACTGGATGATTTTCTAGTCAGTCTGGCCGAGATGTAGGGGGGAGCAGTGTTGTTGAGCCCTTTGTGGGTAAGCGATAGTGTCTTCAGCAGGACTCTGTCGCTAATTCTGAGCCAGTGGTGGTCTTTCCTAACGTTTGAAATATGTGCTTTACGAGGTATGTCAAGGGCTGCTCTAAGAGCGTTATTTTGGAGGATTTGCATTTTATTTATAATGGATTTGTTGGCACCTGCATAGAGGGCATTGCAATAGTCCAGTTTGGACATAACTAATGCATTGGCTAGCATGATGCAGTTAGTTTTAGAGAGGTAAGGTCTACAGGTCCTGATTAATTTACAGGTGTACGCTGTAGAGGATGCCAGGGTGTTAACTTGTTTTTTAAGAGATAAAGTGGAATCGAGGTAAAAGCCTAGAGTTTTTACCACTGTGGCCACCTTGATTGTGTTACATTCTATGGTGAAATTGCGATAGTTGGGACTCAGTTTTTTTAGGTTGGAGTCGGACCCCAGTATTAATATCTCAGTTTTGTCGTCATTTAGGCAGAGGCCGTGGGAGGCCATCCATGCCTGAATGAGGAGGTAGATTTTGTTTACTAGAGCTGTGTCTTTGACAAAGTTGCCTGATAGAGGTATGAGAATCTGCATATCGTCCGCATAAATCTATATAGGTTACCCATAATTTGTCAAGTTTGTCGAAGAGAGGCTTAGTAAAGATATTGTACATTGTCGGGGAGCCACATGAGCCTTGTGGGACACCACAAGTGATCTGGATTGGGTCCGCTGCCGCTACAGGGGAGAACACTCTCATCGTACGGTTGGCTAGGAAGGATTGTACCCATGCTATAGCTTCACCTGAGAAGTGAGCGGCAGATGCTTGCATAATACTGCATGATCCACTAGGTCAAAGGCCGCTGATAGGTCAAGGAGGAGGAGCATAGCTGTATTACCTTTATCCTTCAGCTCGTCGATTTGTGTCTTGAGGTCAATGAGGGCCGTTTCAGTACCGTGCAGTGGTCTGCAGCCAGATTGCCGTGAACCTAATAGTTGGTGCGTCTCCAAATAGTTTTGGATTTGGAGGTAGGCTACTCTGTCAACGATTTTAAGGAGAAATGGGACCGTAGTAATAGGCCTGTAGTTAGTGGGGATAGCTGGGTCAAGTGTCTGTTTTTTGAGAAGGGGGAGAACCCAGGATTCTTTGAGGTTGGTGGGTACAGTGCTCGTGTTGAAGGAGGCATTGATATGTTTCGAGATGAAGGGTGCTAGATATCTGGCTGCATCCTTGATGATTTGCGCAGGGCATCTGTCACCTTGGCAATTCAACGGTTTAAGGGACAGAATGACCTGTTCAGTTTCCAATATAGAGATATTGGTAAACCTGAAGGGTATACCGTTATTTTGGGTGGGTGTGCTGGGTAACTCCTTCAATGGGGTGGTGTGAGTTCCACAAGGGCTCAAAGAGGCTTTTTTCTTAGCAATTTTAGATTGAACGGTTGTGATTTTATTTGCTAGAGCATTTTGGATACTAGTGCACCAGGATTTGTCCTTGGGGACATTGTCTGTAGGGGCAATAGGATTTTCCAATTCACGGAGAATGGTGAAGAGCTCTTTGGAGTTAGAGTTGGCTTTACTGATTCTATCATTGAATGAGTCTTTTTTCGTTTGAATAATTTCCTTTTTGTATTTTTTGGCAAAGTTAGCAAGTGTGGTTTTATTGTCGGCAGAAGGAGTATGCCTCCAAATAGCTTGGAGTTTGCGTTTTTGGATACGCATTTCTTTGAGATGGGGGGTGAACCAAGAGTTAAGGTGAGTTTCACGTTTACTTTTATGGAGTTTGGTAGGGGCAATCAAGTCTAGAGCTTTGGTCATGGCGTTGTTAAATGATTCAACTAACTCACTAGGGTTGGATTCATTAGAACTAGCTGTGAGAGTTGGTAGGAGAAGTGGAAGTAGTTTTTCAGCTGTGATTTCTTTTTTACTTCTTCTTGGCATGGGGGTGCTATTTTATACTTATTAGGTTTGGGGGGTTCAATGTTGGCTGTAAAGCATATAAGATAATGGTCAGTCCATATTTGAGGTAGGATACTAGAGATGGTGATGTTGCAGTTGTGGTTGGCTATCCAGTCTAGTGTACGTCCTTTTGTATGTGTAGGAACTAGGACATTTTGGGTAATGTCGTGATTGACTAGAATGGATTGGATTGCTTGGGCTTGTTTGTCTTCAGCGTCATTAAAGCCTAGGTTAAAGTCGCCTAGTAGAAGGAGCTCAGTGGAGTCTTTAATGCTGTCAGTGAGGAGGCTGGATAGGTCTTCCTCAAAGTTGCCTAGTGGACCTGGTGGTCTGTACACAAGAAGTATTGTTAGTGTGCTGTTATTTGAGATAGGTATTTTAGCTGAGAGAAGTTCACACGATGTGAAAGCTGGGTGTGGGGCGAGTCTGGCAGCTAGATGTGTTTTGGTTATGATGGCCAGGCCTCCTCCTCTGGTGTTAGGTCGGTCGACTCTTAGGATATTGAAATTATCTGGTATGGCAGTCGAGAGGGCAGGACCAGCTGCATCATGGAGCCAGGTTTCAGTGACAGCAAGGATATCTAAATTGTCCATAGACAGTATATCAGCTATTTCGGTATTGTGTGCTATAAGGGACCTAGCATTAATAAGGGCTCCTGATAATGTTGGACTTACCGTGTTATCTTTGGCAGATCTGGGATTAGGGTGGTTAGGTCTCCTCTGTTTGTAGTATAGGTAATCAAGTGGTTAAGGACGATTTATCGTCGCAGGGTCTGGGAGGTTAGGATTAATGGCAGTGGAGGTGCGCGTGGGTACTGGTGGATTGGTTCTTTTATTTTTGATGTCATAAAGTCGTGGAAGCCTAGCTCTAAGTCGCAGGTTTCTCTCTTGCAAGTTACAGGGTGTCGAGTTGGTAAGGGCCATTGTTATGGTGATGGTTAGAAGAGTCCAGGCTATGGTACCGCATGTGTGTGAGAAGCAGGTAGTAGCGTACATATTGTGGGAGTGGCAAGATAGTGCCTGTATTTGGCAAGTCCGGTAGGGACTGGGGTGCAGATGTACTATCAATCTAGGTTGGAAGATCCTGTTAGTATCTGTAGGGCGGATATGCTACAGCAAGGGTTCAGACTTGGAGAGTCCTAATCGTGGCTAATATGCAAACATATTACAACATGGCGCCTAGGATTGAGAGTCCTAATCATGGCTAATAATGCATATGTACTGGGGCATGGCACCTAGAGATTGACAAAGGCATAAGGTACAACACAATTTGAAGTGGTCTGAAAGCGACCATAAGGCACAGCACAATTTGAAGTGGTCTGAAAGCGACCATAAGGCACAACACAATTTAAAGTGTACCTTTAATGATGAAAATTAGTGACATCCCAAAAGAGATAACATGACACTGATGCTACTAGTGAGGACGGCTTTGATACAAACAACGAACAACAATATTGTAGATTTCCATAAAGTTATTGAAAGATATCTCTCATCTTGGAATCCTTTGTGGCCATGCAGCCACGTGACCATCGAGAATCTTTTATTTTAAATATTTAACATGTATGGTTTTTATTACTTTATGTGATTACAAATAATGATGTGAAGAAAATCTAGTCAAATTAACAAATTACATTGTTGCGGAAGAACCAAGGAAGTGGAAGATTTTGTCCTAAAGTTAAATTCTATCTCCACTATAGTAACATGAAAAAGTCTACATTTCAGATGAAAATTACATTTTCCAGAGCTTCCTAAATGAACAATTATCTAGTCTCTTTTATAAACAAAACAATTGTGGTGGTCATTTTTTGGCAGAATGTTTGTAGATAGGATAGTGTTTTGTGAAGCATATTTAAAAACAAGAAAATGGTGTACAGATGCGCAGAATTCGAGCCCAAATAGTGAATTATGTGCGAGTCATGAGTAAAATGAACGCCACATGTGTGTAAATTGGAGGTGTATGGCAAGGAGGCATTCAACTGTGGCAGCAATCTTTATTCACACCTGTATTAAATACATGGGCCTCATTCCAAGTATGGCGGAGTGGGAAGAAATTAATGGTAATGAAATTTCCTCCAATGTTTCCGCTCCGCCAATACTATGAGTATGGCCTTGGACTGAGCGGAATTACCATGGCAGAAATACTGCCGGGGTAAGTCCCACAAAAAAGCCCTATTGAGTCCTAAACAGCCACCACCACTTGTAATCCGGCGGTAATACTGTGGTACATCAATCATTATTCAGAAGACATTCTTGTCTGAACAATATTAAGTTCCAAAGTGAATCGTTTTTCAAATTTGTGTCTAAATGTTCGTTGAGTCGATAAGTGAATACTGCAGAAGACCTATTTTAGTCAAAGGTCTCTGAAATATATTCTATCAAATATCCTGGAATACCAAAATAACAGAAACACATTCTGTCACATGGTGCTTGGAATGCCTTAGTACCTTATCCAAAGAGTTAGGGTGGTCCATAATGTCCCATCTTGATCAATCCTTGGTACTTGTTATTGCTAAAATATTTAACATAATCATCTGGGCTTGCATAGGCTCTGAGGTAGCAGATCACATCAGGATATTCATGGCCTTGTCCCTTCCATCATTCAGGACAAAGGTCCGCTCTATGGTGTCACAACACTGAGTATTGCCCAGTGTAACCTGCTGTGTCTTCATCAGCAACCTCATATGTAGCAGCCTGTTAAAGGGCTGCTGATCATGGGAGGCTTACATAACGATGAAAGCTCACATCCATTGCTGGGAGCACACATTCAGGTCAACCTAATTGTAAGCATGGTTTCATGTCTAGATATTGGAGTGTGAGGGTGAGACACATCATTGGGATAAATTGAATGCATCATTGTCATTTATGCATAAAGAATATCCACTATCTTGTTGCGTGCTGACAATGTCTAGAGCTGATTTTTGTTTGGATTTAATCATAGACCATTGTGAGTGAGCACCAGTTATTAGAAAATGTTATTCTCATAAGAGCGTGCGTCATCCCTTCTGGTTTTTGGCTTCACTTTCTGTTTGGAACTTCAATGTCATTGGCCATTTTGGATTGGTGACATCACTTCTAGTGGCCATCTCGGATTGATGACAGCACTTCCTGTGGTCAACTTCAAATTTATACTTCACAAACGCGTTCTCGACTTCCAGAATTTCATTTTTAGATCTATACATTTTTAATGAGTCAGGTATACTCCAAGTAGAACTATTTAGGAAATCAACTGAAAGGAATACCACCTTACATTTTGATAGTCAACATCCGAAAAGCTTACTTCAAAATGTACCCTATGGGAAATTTCGATGTCTGCGCCATAATTGTACAGACATCGCAAAATGTCATGAACATGCAGACATTTTAGAAACCAGGCTGCTGGAACATGGCTAGCCAAAGAAACACATTAAACGCTATAGAAAATGAGTGAGATTTACTAATCGGGAGACTATTCTCACTCCAGAAATTAAACCAACCTCACCAAACCATCTGGTCTGTGCCTCCACCTTTTGCCAGCATAGTGAAGCGACTAAAGGTATAATTCTTTAAATGTGGAGGATCCTGAATGCTACTGATGTTAAACCTGAAAAACCACTATTTGCCTTTAAGAAAAGCACGAATTTGAGACAAAAGCTCACACGAGCTGGTAGAACTCCAGCAAAATGGACTACAGTTCAAAACATTCATTTTAACCCAATGATTGGCCATTACCCATGTATGTCCTGTGTGGCATGCAGATATTCCAAGAAAAAACTGTCTTTTGCACATGAGGGCAAAATTTGGGATCTACGTATGTTTACCACCTGACAAAGCATAAACGTAATGTATGCCATGCAATGCCCTTGCAAAATGCTGTACATCGGAAAGACCTCAAGGGAGTTACACCTTCGGATCAACGAACATTGATCCAGAATTTGCACCTGCACCCTTAATTCCCCAATGGTCCTCCATTATTTGGAAATGGGACACAATTTGGAAGATCTCACATGGTTTTGTGCAGAGAAGATCAACGAGAATAGCAATACACAGGCAGCTAACAAACTGGTGCATAAAGTACCAGTACTGGATATTTAACTTGAAAACAATCGACAGAGGCTTGAACTCTTTGGAACAATGGGATTTTAAAACCTGAACCTTTAGCCACTACAGTTTTCTCAGTCTATTATTATTGGGATGCCCCTATCAGACAATAGGCTTGCTCTTTTCCACCACTTACAGAGCTCCTTTTGGATCAAATTATTGGCATCGCCAGAATCCACCACATCGATTGAAGGTGAGGAATTAGATCCATTGAGCGCCTATTGGACCAGATATTGGTCATCCCTAGGACCCACTGTATTGTCCGCACGAGAGGGACAGTATAATGTATAGTAGATACACCATTAGGTTATTTCCTTTATCCCAGGATTATTATATGTTGTAATGATATTATGAGAGGCGGCCAGCACCCAGGAATAGATGGCATAGATTATTTCAATGTGTTGGTGTCTATATAATGGGTCAGGTCCACAGTCGTTGTCTTGATTGAGTCCCAACAGGCTGTCACTTTGGAGTGGTTGCTAGGATCTGTTTCTGATGGAATATACTGCACCCTATCCGGGTGATAGGACCTTGCCATCAGCAAACAACCAATTTCAGGCGACTATCACCTCTCTTGATTATAACGGGCTACGTTGCATTTACATAGTTGCTTTAGTGGACACTTGTATAAAAAGCTTGAATAAGGCTCCCATTCAGAGGAGACCTTTTTTGCACAATGTATATATACTGTTGGGAGGGCACAAACTTTCTTCGAGTTTTTTGATCACGCAGGACCCTTCAGTATCAAGGGTTTATGCCATATTAGACTGCAGTCTAGTGTTAATGAAAGCTACGTTACCTTCTGATATTTGCAACTCATGTACCATTTTGGCACGTACTATCATGGCATTGTCACATGACTGACCTAATGGAACACCTCGTATCACGTGACTTATGTACGTTCCATTAAATTGAAAGAGTCTGATTTGTTCCATTAATCTGGATGTCCTGTTGCTGCAGGCTGACTTCCAAGCGCCATTAAGGTTACCCACAGGTACATTTTGCTGTGTTTTGCCTACATTTGATAATTTGTAAATGGCCTATCCCTCATGAGGGTTTACGACTCTTGCAGTTGGTCTGCAGAGGTAGGAATGCTTACTGTGCTAATGGCTGTAGACACTGTTGCTCTTGCTCAACTAGATATCATTCACTAATAATGGCGACGGGTGATGTTTTGCATCTGACATGCATCATATTGTCAAAGATATTATTGTGGCTCCCGATATGGTTTTCTAGATGCAGGTACTTTTTGAGCGCAGACGACGGTCTTTGTCAAACATATGCAGAAGTTCCCACTTTTCACCTCACCATCACGCCACACAGCTATCATGTAATGTGGACCACCTTTTTGCATTGCCCATAGATTGGAATAGTGCGGTTCCATCCATCATGATTTGTACTTCTCTTTTCTCAATTTGTATACCTAGTTAGGGGCGGCATGATGTTAGTTGTTTGATGCTGATGCATGGACAGACCAAAACAAAATACTTCACTAGGGCAGAATGGACAAGCCGCTGAATGGGACGCATTCCAAATGTGCTTTTGGGTGGCTAGAGGCAGGATACC
This sequence comes from Ambystoma mexicanum, assembly GCF_040938575.1. Taxonomy (NCBI): domain Eukaryota; kingdom Metazoa; phylum Chordata; class Amphibia; order Caudata; family Ambystomatidae; genus Ambystoma; species Ambystoma mexicanum. The sequence continues at coordinate 72,264,590 of NC_090935.1, read as the reverse complement.
AAAATGTGTCTTCATATACAGAGTCACCATTAGTTGAGTCGACATGATATCAAGTTAGCATTCAAAACCGACTGGTTTCCAAGATACGAAGGGAACAACATAGACTGAGGAAACAAGCTTCACTCTAAAATCTCCCTCCCATCTATCCCTAATGACTTAAAATTCCCTGGAATGGAATCAGGCTGCAACCAGTAGCCCTCCAGCCCCACTGTGATCAACTCACTATGTATGGCCCGGAGCCATGGCAGACTTGAACCTCCCGGGCAAGTTAATACATATCTGACTGCTCTCCTATAGTGGACCAGTTTACCACTGGACCACAGCCTAGGCCAGAGGAACACCGGCCTCATCCGAGAAATTAAGCCAAAACCCTGCAAGCCCAAATCCCACAATACCGAGACATTTGGCACATTCACAGGGAGGCCCAGGACCAATCTAAAAAATAATTTCTGCTCCACTGCCTGAGGACTTGCTAAGTTACAAGTTCCCCACACTTTGGATCCATAAAGTGCTGTCTGCCTTGCCTGGTTATTATAAATTTGCAGAATTACGCTAACCAGACCCATCCCATGTCTCTGTATAAATCTAATATAGCTGCACAAATCCTGTTCAGCTTTAGGGCTTCCCGCTGTACCTGGTCACTCCAAGCACAATAGCCCATCAGGCGAACCCCCAGGCAGTCAACACTTCCAACCTCCTCTATGGGGCCGCTACTCACGCCCACTTTCAGGCAAGGAGGATTCTTGGACCGTGGTTTACCAAAAACCATGGATTGGGTTTTATGCAAATACATATTTTTAGTCCATTGTCCACACAGAACCCACTTTTTCTTAGGGACCACACTCTCCACCCAATCCATAACCTGATCTTTGGATCTCTTATTCATCTCCACCTCTCTCTCAGCCACTAATACTACTGTCACACCGTCCATATCTGATAATTCAGTTGTTTCCACCACCATCTCCTTTCCATTCTCTGACCTTTCCTCACCACTTGCTTCACCTATTACAAAAAGAAAATTTAAACCATCTGCCATTCTCACCTTTCTCTCTGACCTAGATTTACCGCTCTTCTCCTTCACACTAGATGCCTGTTCCACCAACACTGCCTTGTCCAGCATCCAATGCCTACTATATGACTCATTCTCCTGTCACTTCTCACTGCTTACTTTTACCCCCAAGTTTCAGAATCCTCAACCATGAGTCACCTCATTCATCCGCTCTGTCATCACAGACATGTGGCGGCCACTGAGCAAATGGAGGCGTATTCACTTCCATGGGGACCTGCAACTCTACCACTCTGCCCTGAACCCTCTCAAGTCCACTCTTGACAGAGCAAAAAGAGAATTCTACCTAACTCTCATTGACTCTCACTCCAGGGGTACAAGGCACCCTAAAAACACTCCTCAGTGCTCCTATGTCTATGACTATCAACACCCCTCTCACAGCTAATGGCCTAGCTGAATACTTCAATGCAAACATTTCTAAAATTAGAGACTCCTGACCTTCCTCACACTTCTTCCTCCTACATTTTACACTTTGCCTGCACTACCTTTATCCTCTACCTCTGTCTCCCACTTACGTCACACTAATACCAAGAAAGTGCTATCTGTACTAATGAAGGCTAACTTCTCTTGTGCCCCATCAGAACCTCTTGCTTCTCAGCTAGTCAAACTATTGCCCCCTTTGCTGACCTCTCATCTCCCTGAACTCTTCAGCCTTCAACATGACTGTTCCATGTATTCCCCTCAAAAACCCAGCCAACCTGGTCCTTTTCTAGAAAATATTCTTTTTGTGATACAATAAGTATTGTTCCCCATGTGTACAAACAAATAAATATATTAAATAAACAAATCTGTCAAATTATGAAATGCATGGGGGGTTCTTAGTGATGCCAGCCAAGATGTGGAGCCCCTGCATTCCCTCAGCTGCACATGTCCTCTCCTGTTGAGCTGAGTCAGCAGATATGAACATGTATGTTGCTACTATGGCATGGCGCAGTTGGCTCCTGTAAAGTGAGTCTCTAGACAATCCTGAGTGAGCACCATCGCACAGCATAGCTTATTTGACAATCACATTTTTGGCAAGTGAGTTTTCTTTTGCACTAGACGTTTTACACCAAAAACACCATGGACACAAAGCACACACGTGCATTTCTTGCACCAGCTCTCTAGCTCAACTATAAAAGACTGGGCTGACACCTCCTCCTGTTGTGGAGTAATTTGTGAATGTCATTCCTCGTGCTGGTGAATATCTATTTAATCAGTTAGAGATAATCCCTAAATTGCACATATTTCTGCCTCTGTTTCTTGCAAATCACATAACACAATACCGGCTTCTAACCACATGGAGCCCCTGGCAGATGGAGCGCAGAATGCCATAGTCTGTGCCAGCAGTGAGGTGGTTCCTGTACAAGTGCAGACACAGACTCCAGTGTGGGGGATGAGGAGGGGATAAGAAATCAAATACAGCTGGATCAAGTTACAGAAATGAGGCATGCATCTGTGCTGTGGGCGGAGCTGTGTTTTTCCTGGAAATTAGCTTGGTGAAGAAAAGACCCAACACTAATGTTTATTACAGGCCTGGGCTCTTTCTTCCTCCTTCGAAGAGCAAAACAGTAACTCACACCTCTTCACAATGAACCTTTTATTCAAGACAATGAACAGTTCTTTCAGGAACAGGAGTCACATCATATGGGAGGGAAATATCAGACCTAGCAGACACACGTTCCTTTTACTATATTTTGTACAACAGGTCCCTGTGGAGGAGTGGGATGTAGGCCAGAGTTACACTATCAGTGAGTGAGAGTGAGTTACATGTATGCACATAGGATTATTGAGTACATATATAAGGGACAGATTCTCACTCGTTTCATTTGCGTTACTTTTAGAAATGCAACAGCCACCTTTTCTCAAAGGTGACCTGCACTTTTCAGGGGTTGCTGACTGCTGAAAAGTAGCACAATAATGCGCTGTCCAGCCCACTTAAATATTTGCTGTGCTCCCAGCACTAATGTAATACAGGGTCCTACCACCCAGATGGGTGCTGTTAGCACACCTCTCAGTGACATGTTCTTAAAAAGCCTGTCACTGTGAAATGGGGTAAATAATTTAAAAAGCCTTTCTATTCACGTTTTAATGCAAAAGTAGGAGAGCAGTTGTGCACACACCTGCGCTCCCCGTCAGAAACAATGCATGCCATGTTCGCGAATAAACTTCTAATGCATTGCATCTCCCCATGCATTGCACCACCCCATATGCCTAGTACAAACAAGCGCTGGGGAAGACCGCGCATTTCAAGACTTATTCCATGATGAATTTCAGAGGCGCATTGAAATGCGCAGATATGCCATGCCTGCAAAGGGAGTGAAAAAGTACATCTGAATGTGCGCATCTTATATGTACACACTCAGATGTCTTTTGTGAATTTGTGTGCTCCTTTCTGGCACAAGTGATGAGATGCGTTAGAATGCAAGTAGAATCATTGTATGCACAGCAAAGAAACCTCAAATTCCAATGCACCACTAATAAGGATAGTGAAGGGCAAACACTATATGTTTGACCGCTGTACATATTGCACCAATAGGTTTCTTTGAGGCTCACTGGCCAGGGCCACTGGCACAGAGACCCGTTTGCCCCTGCCTATTAGATGTGATTGCAACAGATCTCCCACAATGTATTTGTTTTCCCTCAGTTTCAATTCCCCGATTAGAAAATCCTCACAGGTGCCCCCTCCCTCCATGTACCTCCATCCTTTTCTCTATGTCCCCCCACCCATCTTAGTGGATTTCTACCTGCCTAGCCCAGTCCCATTCCTTCCTTTCTCTCCTTCCGTCATGTGACTCATTTTTGTTTCTGGGCACGCCTTCACTTATTACAGTCGTAATCTTGCGAGATTCCCCCGAAATGTCATTGATAATGTGAAACCGACCAAACTGTAAATGTTTCCCCATACCACCCCAACTCTCCAATTTCACATGATGTCCTTTTTCCCCATCCCCATCTCTAGCCTGATGCAAGTTCAACCTTTTTCCCCCCTCCTTTTTTTAGAGTTTTCGTTTTTGCATTCCCCCGATAGTACTGCGGTAATTAGCTCACAACGAGCAAAACAGAATGGCGGATTTTCATTTCTGAAAGCACCATTGGAGATACAGCTATAATTTTGGGAGAAGGGGCACCTCCTTCCCCGTTAAATATTTAAAATACTACTCCACATATTAATCCCAAATCTGTCCCGGAAATTAAGCCAACACTACATGCCCAAGTTTTTCCTTATTTTTTTTTTTTTTTTTTTTTTTTTTTTATTTTGTCATAGCTGATTACATCAACTTTTCAAAATTCTTAGAAATTATGATTATCGTGACAACATGAATACATAATAGTGAAAAAAATTAACAATGCATATGATTATTACATTTTCTAAAACGTTCGGACCAGTGATAAAATTTATCAAATCAAGCAGATAAAATGCTTAAAGTAGCCATGATAAAATTAAGTACAATTGCCACTATAAAAATCTGCGATTTCCGCAATTCGAAACTGGATTTTGGATGAGACTATACTTTATACATCTGACAGTATCTCATCATGTAGGACATTTTCTAAAAAGTGCACAATAGCTTTCATGATTGAGAATCTAGTGCTATTGAACAAAATACTCCAAATTTCATTTTCATCCTTCTCCATATACAAGTTCAAAAGATTCTTAAAATGTTTTTCTCGAATAACATGTAAATGTGGGCACGATACAATGAGGTGTGGCAACGTTTCTTTCACATGTCGGTTTTTACAAAAGCGGCAATATTTGAGCTCCACATGAATAGTTTTACGCCTAACCATAATCTCTCTCGTTAGCCATAAATTTAGCCTCATTCTTAAGAATTTATTACGAATGTTAGCTGAAGGACATTTCAACAAATATCCGGCCGTTTGTCCTAGACGTTTGGGGCAAAAGAGGTTAGGGGCAAAGTCTTTATACTTTGCACATAACTCGTAATTTACAATCCAATCCCAGCAAAACAGTTTTTTCTTTGCACCACTTGGGTTTTCTATAAGGAATTGTAAAGAGATGTCAGCTTTAGCTAATGTATCTATTACCATGTTTCGCCATTTCGTTGGAAAGGAAGCAGTCGATCCAGATAGTTGGCGAGCTACTGTGCTCAGAATATTAGCATCAGTAATTCCAAGCAAACTTTTTCGAAAGAAAGCACACATTCTCCATTTTACTCTACTGTGTAGTGAGTTCAAACCCAATTCAAATCTTAGCAGAGGCAAAGGGACGCAATTTGGAAGTCGCAGTACCTTTTTCCAAAACGAGGCTTCAAGGTTATTCCATGAATTGTCATTGGAATATAATTTTGACTCCACACCATAAAGTAAAACGGGCGTCACCTTTTGTTCGTAGAACATCAAAATGTGTTTTAATGTAAATTTTCCGTACTTAAATACGAGGATTTTCGCTTGAGATATGAGAGTTAGCAATTTTGTATTTAGCATGTGTATAGCAGCGACTTGAGTGCTAGTATTTTGTATGCTCACTCCCAAGTACTTGAAATTCGGGACAATTTCCATGATTTGGCCCTGCAAATACCACGGTCCATTATGAGTTCTACGTTTACCCTGAGGCTTGCATACCATGATTTGAGATTTGGACAGATTTACTGTCAGATGGTTTAAGTCTACATAGTGTGAAAGGGCGGTCAGCAAATTCTGCAAGCCCTTAGGTGTCTGTGAAAGTAAGACCAAGTCATCTGCGTAGAGTAACCACGAGATGCGTTGGCCACCCAATTCTGGGGCATCGTTAATAATGTCTCGGAAGCATAGGCCTAAGTCTAATATAAACAGATTAAATAGAATAGATGCTAATATACATCCCTGCTTGAGTCCAACAGACGTTCGAAAGGCTGTTGATAGTAGGCCTTCCCGTGTGAGACGGACTCGCATAGAAGTATCCGTATGTAAGTGGATGATTAACGCCAGAATGGAGCTAGGACAACCAAATTTTTTTAGTTTGTCGAAAAGTAGCGTTCGATCTATTGAATCAAATGCGGCTCGGAAATCTATAAATGCAAAATATAGAGTCTGTTTCTTGGTTAAATATTGTGCTCTCAACATATTGATGGTGATGATGTTGGGAATTGTTCCCAGGCCACTGACAAAGCCAGATTGAAAAGGATCCCGTCTCAAGTGATTTTTGGTCCAATCATTTAACTCTCGTAAAATGAGTCGACAAAAGATCTTTCCCGTTACATCCAATAATGAGATGGGTCTATAACTTGCAGGACAAGAACGATCACCCTTTTTGTAGATAGGTACGAGGATCGACTGTTTCCAAGATATAGGGATTTTTTGAGATTTAATGATTGTTTTAAACATAAGGAATAATATGTCGGCCCAAATCTCCGGGAATTGTTTCAACTGCATGTTAGACAGCCCATCCGGGCCAGGGGCCCTGGAATTGCTGGCCTGTTTGATTAAGAGCTCTAAGTCTTCTTTAGTGAAGCATAGATTAAAAGCAGTGTCGTGCTTTAAAAGTGAGGCAGATGAGGGTGCTTGGTCACTTGTGAATTGGTTGGAATAATAACAAACCCACGTGTTCTCCGAGACATCATTTGTTTGGATTGCCGCTTGATGACCTGATGTTATTTGGTTTATAGTATGCCATGAATGGGTTGAATTTTTTGAGGCTAGGGCTACTAGCATGTTTTCCCCATCATCCTGATACAATTTGGCTTTAATGCTTCTAGCCCAATTTCTATAGTTTGTTTGGATTTGCGATAGAGCAACCCGACGTAGTTCTGGAGGAAGTGTGTTGGCCTTTCTTTTTTCAGCTCGCATTACAGATTTTTTAAGTTTAACCTCAGGGTTGGTGATGTGCAAATGCGGAATTTGTTTTTGCTTATGAGTGATGGATCTTGGTTGAAAGAGCTGCATCAGATCATAGTGTACATTTTCAGCCATAGTGTCGTTTATGTTATTGCTTGTTAGATGGGCATGGTAACACGATCTAAAAGCTTTCAGGGAGTGTTCGGACCACTTTAAGCGGTTTCTTGCCGGGTTTACCACATGTGTCCCTTTAAGATAGATTGATTCAGAATTGGTGGTCATTTTATTAGAACAACCGGTTGTGTGCATGATATTATGATCACTTGCCTGCGATTCTATAATGCGAAAGTCTAAGATCATATCCAGCATCTTTGCATTGACATAAGTGAAGTCAATGATGCTGAGGCTATTTTCTCGATGCCATGTCGGTCTTGGTGGAATATCATGTGAGTGGGATCCATTTAACATGTAAAGGTTATGTGATCTAATAAACATGGTCCACATGTCAAGTCGTTTTTGTTCATTCTTGGTGAAAGGTCCCAGACAGTGTAAATTTAGATCACCTGCTAAGTAGATCAAGTTAACATGCCCATCCATCATGATTAAGTCAAAAGCCTGCGCTAGGGATTCAAGAAAACTATCATCAGCGATTCTCATATAGTTCCAGTAGATGTTAATGACAGCGCATGTATGGTTAGAACCATTCAGTCTAGACATCTGTATGAACTCATTTGGACAATACCAAGGGAATATTTTTAGACCAGAGGATTGTTTGACTGCGGTTAGTAAACCTGAGGTTGGACGACCCACCCGATGTTTTACTGCGGGAGCTAGACAAACATCATAATTATTCCAAGAGGGAGAGCTTGTTAGCCAAGTTTCTTGAAGCAAAATTACGTCGAAGTTCAGGTCGCTTAGAAGAGAATTATTTAATAAATGTCGATTCCCTCTGGAGTTCCAACTAGCGAAATGAAAATTAGATGGTGTGGGGGACGTTTGCTATCCTTGTTTAGATTGGCATTGGCAACTGCAGGATTGTGCAAGTCGTTCTTGGGATCGGTTTTTTTGTTGGTTCGAAACAGGCGAAGCACGTATGATAGGTTTGTCTAGTACCTCTGAGGATGGGAGTAATGTGAAACCAAGGTCAGTGATTTGGGATTTCGCCGCCCAAATAGTGTTTACTACCACCCTGGAATTAATCCATAAATTTACTAAAGATTGATTCGAAGCGTCCGGAAATTCGACAAGTTCGATGTCAACCGATCCTATGTCGTCAAGGTCCGGGATTTCATGAAATATCGACAGAACGGACGCTCGATTTAGGTTGTACTGTCTGATAGGTGGGGGCTGACAACTGAGAGTTAAGCAATGAATCGCTGGTCGTTTAAAGCGGGTGGCAATTGGTTTTTGTTTATTTGCTAATGTTAATTCATTCGTTTTTTTCCTAGCGCCATTGTCTAGATTTAGGATTGCGCTTGGTTGAGGAGTGTTGGGGGTTCCCAAGAGTTTAATTAGTGTTGCTTGCACAAGGGATTCTATATTATCAGGGTGAGCTGGATTTGTCCCGGGTTCCTCAGACCTAAGCTCTTTTGCGGATAACGTCTTCCATGTAGATTGAGAAGAATTGGTTGGGCAAGATCCCGTCATGTCCGGTAATGGTGATTTTTTTAAGATCGATACAACTGCAGATGCAGGTGTCTGTGCAGCTGGAAGTTCTGGCAGCAAGGTTACATTTTTTGGAACTATTTTTAGAGCTAAATAGTCATCAACTGCCTTGTATATTTCTTGACGACGCTGTTCATGAGGCTCTAGGTTCTGAGCCATGGGGGGCGTAATAGTCATTTCAGTTGTTATATTGGGCATGTCATGATCACCATTGGTCACTGAGCTCACATTTGGTTCAATGGAGTTATTTTGTGAGAGTTGGTTTGCTACAGTAACCAATTTATTTAAGGGGCTATACGCTAAGACTGGATCAGCAAGGGCCGAATGTGTTTTAGCTTTTTTGATTTGCTTTTGCAATGCATATTTTTTTGTAATGGCTTTTGAAGCCACTGCAGCAGGAGTGGTGAAGGTAGGTAATTTGCTAAGAAAGGCTTTAATTTGTGATGGTTGACGAGAACCCATTTTCATGTTTTTTGTTTTCTTAGTCTGTGGTTGTAATGATGATTTTTTTGTGCTAATGTTCTTTGTCTTTTTAGTCTCAAAAAGGGCATAAGTGGGGATCGTTTTTGGTTCAAGTTCTCTTTCCATGGGGTCCACTATAGGTTCCAGTATGAACGGTAGGGGCTGGTATTTTTGAGCGATTGGATCGTTAAATAATGAGGTCTGTGTAGACACAGAATGGTTGACAATTGTTGTTGTTTTCACATTTTTCAGATGATCCAGTTTATCAGAGATTATAGACTGGTTTGTGAAAATCTGGTCAAATTGGTTTGAGTGTGTCTCTGCCTTTAAAACCAAAACTTCAAAGAGCTTGGCCAAAGCTAAAATAGCATTATTCATCGATGTTAAAGCTATACCTATGTCCACGGACCGAGTGTCATTTGTACACATGTCAGAGACGGTTTTTCCGGTTACCTTTCTAGGGGTGGGAGCAGTGAAGGAAGGATTTGCCACTGAATCAACAGGGCTGACGTTTGTAAAAAGGGCCGGGGATTTAGATAGGTTTTCAGAGGCCATGTGAGAAAAAGCAGCCAAGGAGCTGTTCTCTAAGTCAATGACAGGAATGTCTTGCGGCACAAAATTCACAGATGACTTAGAAGTTGAAGTATCACCCACAGATATTACAGAAGTATTACAAACATTTGGCGGTGGAGCCTCAACACCAGTTAGTACATTTGTTAGTATGGCACTATCTGTGAGCGAGACATTTTCTTTTGCAAATTTAACAGTTGGAACGGTGACTGTAATTGGAATACAAGGCTCGCCACTTCGAATTTCACCCATGTGTGGCACAGGTTTTTCTTTAACAATTAAATTTCTCCCACCAGAATTGCTAGTTACAAAATGGCCATCTGAAGATCTCTTCATGTCCATAGGCTCTTTGGTTGGCTGTTGTAACGAAAGCCCTATAGGCTTCCCAATTTGTTGTATTGAATTATCAAAATTATTTATGCCTTTACAAAAGGGGCGAATGTCCATTTTATGGAGTGGCCCTAATTCATCTTGTCTTATGCCTCGGCTACTTACACATGGAGTGGAGCTGAGGCGAGTTCTTTTTGTATGGGCAAACGAAGGAGATTCGATGTAGCTGGCGCCGTTGGATCTGTGCGATGCTGTAACTATCGGCATGCCAGACTTTAATGAGTTTATATGTCGTTTCATAATTGAATTGTGGTCAATATCCAAAACAGGGTCTCAAGATCAAATTGCTAGCACTGTTGGTGTTAACTACTTTCGACGCTTTGCCGCGGTGACCGCGGCGAAGCGGCAAAGCGGGACTTAGACCGGGACTTCGCCGGTGCGCGCGCGCGGTGCGCGCGCGAGTTCCTTTAAATAGCTCCGCCCAATAGAAGGTATACAGCCACAGCCAGTGCCTATAAGAAAATCATAAGTGATTACTTGTATATTGTCCAAGTAGTGTCCAAGTTGACTGAGTATGTTTAAGTAGATCTCTATCAGGGTCACCTTCTGGGACTTGTAGTGTCGGCTGGCAAGCAGTTCAATTCGCGGCAGAAATTCTCGGCAAAGCAGTAGCAGCAGAGTCAGTATCCTCGAGCGGCAAAGCGGGACTTAGACCGGGACTTCGCCGGTGCGCGCGCGCAGTGCGCGCGCGAGTTCCTTTAAATAGCTCCGCCCAATAGAAGGTATACAGCCACAGCCAGTGCCTTCTGGGACTTGTAGTGTCGGCTGGCAAGCAGTTCAATTCGCGGCAGAAATTCTTGGCAAAGCAGTAGCAGCAGAGTCAGTATCCTCGAGCGGCAAAGCGGGACTTAGACCGGGACTTCGCCGGTGCGCGGTATTTTATTAACTCTTGATCTGAACAGGTTCAATGAGTAGAAGGGTTCCAACAGCTAAACCTCCACCTATGATGTGATCGAGGGAGGGAACACCACTGGACACCAGCAGTTGCCCGTTGCGGAGCGAGGGTCTAGTACCAGGAATGGAGAGCCTTTCCTTATTTGATCCATTTCCCTGCAGCAATTTTAGTGCTTCAGCACACACACATTTTGACAGTTTTTTTTTTTTTGCTCTCTTAATAAGAGGTGGAGCCTTGACAAACTCTTTGGGCCTCATTACACGGTAGACGGTAAGGGGTTACCGGTACTGGTATTTTACCGGTACCGGTAAACCCTTACCGCCTTACTATGAGGTCCCTTTGCGGGTTGGGGAATTTAACGCCTGCGTTTTGCAGGCGTTAAAAACCAACCCGCAAAGGGACCAGGGAGCTAATTATGGTACCGCAATTTGCGGTGCCGTAATTAACACCTTCCCCATTCCCATTATGCCCTATGGGGCAAAAATGGGAATGGGGAAGGGCAATGGGGGAAGGGGTAATTACCGCCCCACCAACCTTGGAATAGGGCGGTAATTCCCCTTTCCACCAAGGCGGTGCCGGTATTTTACCGGCATGGACCAAGGTGCTAATAGCACCTTGGTCCACCGCCATCCATGTAATGAGGCCCTTTGGCTGCAAAATATCAGCAGAATCTGTCATGCAAGTCAAGAATGGTTAGCAATAGAATTTTCGGATTTCCTATGGATCCAAGCCAGAGGTACAAAGGGGCGGAATGCTCCTTACATGCGGCCTGTAGTGGAATAAGTAAATGTGGAGGGGCAGTAGGCAGGGGCATGGCAGGAGGCTTTTTCAACCCCCAATTCATATTGAACACGTGGAAAAATAATACGTTTTTGTGGTGTACCGGTCTTTCTTTGTTTTTCAAACGTACATTGTGTACTACACATTTTCCATTTTTATCATTTTTTTCTTTCATGAGAACATATTGCAAGTAGCGAAAACCCTTCAGGAGAAAAACACTGCGCCCAAACATTTCACACATTATGTTGCTTTAGATTTGCACAGCTTCTTGCACGGCTGTACGTGGGCAGGATGTCAGTTTCTGGATTTAGGGCTCCAGTGGTGTTGTGCTTTCTCTCAGAATATCATGAAGATGGTGGTCAGTGAGTCTTGTCCTTGATCTGGACTTACGCAATTTCAATTGAGAGAAAATGTGCTCGCAAATGTACGTACTGCCAAATGTGGACATCATCTTTAATGCTTCCCTGGACAGATGGTGAAATTGAGCAGTGTTCAGAGACTGGTAAAAGGCCAATAAAGGCATCTCTATGGTTTTTGAGCGCACTACACCACTGAAGTACATTCACTTTGAGCTCAGGTGGCACATGTTCAACATCAGCAGAGAAAGGGTCTGCAAAAGGTTTGAAAGAGGCCTGCTGTGATTTAAATAGTTCCCAAAAAGAACTTGCAATTCAGTCAAGACCTTTACATGCTGGTGTCATTCTACATACTTCTCATGGAGGAAAGCCTCTGCACATGCGGAGAAGTGTACCAGCATCCCAACCTCGGGTTAGGCTGTCAGAAGTCAACCTTTTTTCAAAAGCACAAATGGCCTAAAACAGATCAGAGATTAGATTTTGGCTTCCTTGCAACTTTAAATGTAAGTCATTGAAATGGTATGTCAGGTCTGTCAGAAAAGCAAAGTCAGCTACCCAGTCAATATCTTGCATGACAGAAGTGTCCATTCCCTTTTCATCAAGGAATGTTTTTATTTCCTGTCGTAAAGTAAAGAATCCCTTTAAGAACTTTGCCACGACTAAGCCAGCGAACATCAGTGTGATATAGGACATCGCCATTATCTGCCTTTGCCTCTTCTAAACATGCCTGATGCAATAATCATTTTTCAAATGGACAGCCTTCGCTCCCAGTGTCTTTTCAAGCAGCCAATAAAACATGTTGCTTTCCTGTCATAGCAAATGTCAGCAACAGTAGTTCTGCCATGCAAAGGCACCAGAGAAGCCAGGTCCTGAATTACTTGGAATTTGTTATTGACCCCACAAATGATAATTAAGAGCTGGGCTGTGTCACTTGCATCTGTGCTCTCATCAAGGTCCACTGATAGTAATTGTATTGCCTTACATTGTATTTTCAGTTTGCTGTAACAATTGTCATCCAAATCTACAATATGTTGCTGAATGCTCATCCTTGAAATGGAAAAATGTGTAAAAGCATAATTGTTTCTTTACACACTGCCTGGCAAATCTCCATCAGGCAGTCTTTTACAAAATCCCACTGTGAAATCCTGTGCTGACCTCGCAATAAGCAGCGCAGCCTTATAACTACTTAAGGTGGCACATTCAGATTATTTTGTATTAATCTGCTCTAAAGTACCTTGTTGCTTACTCAGCTGTGTTTTTAGCTCCTCTACTTTCTTCATTCTCGCTGCCCCTACAAATCCATATGTTGTGAATGTTTAATTTCACAATTGCAGTAGATGTTATAGTCCTTAGGGACTGCAATTCGCTCGAGGCAAATAAAGCATTAGTACACATTAGGTCTGGACTCAATGAAAAAAACTTCCCAGTCGACTCCACCTTAAACTGAGGGTGCTCCTGGTCAATGTACCTTTTTTTAACAGCACTGGACATTACCAGGGACATCTTTGGAACAGAAACGGCGATGCAATGCACACTGTGGCCTCAATTGTACTTAGGGAAAGATAGGAACTACACTGTTATGCTCCTACTACGAATGGTGAAGTAGCAGAGCTGCGCCGTACAAATCCCACCTTTGACCCAGAGCACAAAATATATAATAACCTGTACAAGTGCACTGTTGGAAGCCCCTATTTTGTAGAAAAGCCATTTATTGCTAAATTTTAACTACCATAAGATGTACATTGCCTGGAAAGTAATTGCTCCATGTAGGAAGCTAGAGGCGGGGACAGTGTGGAGCAGCAGTGGCCGCACCGTTATGATGTGGCAATTATAATGCGCATGTACACAAGTCTTTCTAGGCACGTTCTGTGCTAATGCTGCAAACTTACCTAGACAGTGTGAGCGCAGGCTGCAGAGATGTAGATGCCTCTTGGAGTTGCAGGATTGAATTTATTCTTCAGCTGGAAGGAATGAGAGTGCAATATTACATCCCCAAGGGAAACAATGGCTGGAAAGTATCCAGAACTAGATTAGGGAGAATATTGGGCAGGAGAAAACCAAGTATTGCAGAACAAGACTATATAAACCCACCGATCCATCAAGCAAACACTTTGCATTACTTTGCACCTCTGCTCACCGCCGCCTGGACCCGCTACGTACCTCATGATCATGATCCTACAACAAGAGCATCCTTCCCTGGACCCTGGCTCGCATCTCACAGCAACACTCCATCTTCTTGGCAGATCCTGAATCGACGCTGCAGCACCTGCGCTCTCTGTCCCACAAAGCCAAAGTCCTGAAATGAGAAAAGAAGAAAAGACAAGGTTAGAGTGCCCAAAAACATCCAACCCAGGGTCGCGCCACATTTAAAACCCAGCGTGCACCCTAAGGCACCATTAAAGGCTACCTACTAGCTGTCTGACCATCTCAGCCCTGCTCCTCCGTACCGCCAGCTCTGCTTCTTCTACCACAGCTACCGCCGGCACCGCTACACCACCTGCAAGGGGAGATAAAAGACACATTACATACATAGGACCGAGAACAACTTTACAAATACAATTACAATAGTTGTAAAAGACAAGTGGGCAAGTGGAAACAAGGGAAACACTTACCTACAAGAGTGGACTAGTCGCAGCTGGCCTGGACTTGCATAACAAGGGACCAGTGAAGGAACTCGGTTCCCTTCAACAAGCGCCCTTGCCAGAAGCAGCATGATGGAGAGCTGATCATCATCATTCAGCAGGTGAGCCTCAAGAGTAGTGCAACCCCAGGGAAGCCACATCCAGGGAGAAGAGGTCTAGAGAAGAGGTAATGGACCACAGGCTGCATTCTCATACGACCCCCCTTATATTCACGCAGGAACCGCACTGCTCATCACTGCAGTTCCCCACACAGACATAGAGGGAGGAACAGGCAAGAGGAGTTTCTTCCCTGGCAGGGCTTTGACCGTGCCCCAACACCTCCGCAGAGACCAGGTGAGCGTAACACAATCTTTGCGAAAAATAAATCTGGACCAGTGCCAGACCAACGTGTGAGGACCTGAGGAGATGGAGTCTATCTTCACTTGCTGCTGGCTTGCTGCCTGGCATGCCCCCGCTGACACCGTCAGGTGACAGCTGATGGTGGACAAGCTCTGCAACACACGGCCGAAGGACCAAACTGTTCGCGTAGGACTAAAGTAAGCTACTGTCTATATACAAAAAAGAAACATGCTGGTAGACTTATTCGATACCTAAGTGTTAGGGGGAATTCTCCTAAAATGGCTAATATCACTTACGTACTGAGTCCCTCAGCAGCTTTGCTGGATTTCGAGGATTATTTTTTTTTCACCTGGTAAGAGTGTGAGCCTTTTTTCCCACTCTTACATGTGTTTTTCTATGTGTGTTTAAAATGTTTGTGCTCATAGACTGTGGAGCTTCACCTACTCCATAGGCATCATCTTTTTACTGTGTGTTACACAGCATCTTCAGTGCAGTGACACAGGGTTGTCTTTTTCAGACTTCCCACTTCAAACTCCATTTTCTGCGACTGACTACTGTCTCCCGGAACATGTAAAGTTGCCATTGACTTTATTAGTCTTTTTAAATCCACAGACCCAGTACAAACTATCTTACATAGAGTTCTGGAAAGGGCTAATAGTTATTGCTTTTTTTCTGTTTCTCATGGAACATGAGGATAGCTCCCAGGAGGATAGCTTGGTGGCAACGTGCTCACCTTGGAAACATGACCAAATGAAGCAACACAGGTCCAATCCTGGGTCCGCGCTTAGAAACCTCTGGGTATTTACGCGTGTTATAAATATGCAACTAAGACAACAAAACAAAAAATTCTGTAACAGTGCCCGATGCTCCCAAACTGTGTGAGCGCTTTAAAAAAGCTAATAAATAAATAAACAAATAAATAAATAAAACATTATTTAGTTCCCTTTTCATTAAGTTTTGGCTGGTGGCAGTGGTATCTACCCTATTTTTCCTACCGTGGTTATGTTAAATAGCCTTGGTATTGTTTTAGGCTATCTTAGTTAGCTCAAACTTAAACCCGCTATATATGGTCCGGCTGGGTTTATTTGCCATTTCTTTTTGTAAAAGTATTTCTCGTGTGTTACTCTGCATGCCAAAGCAGGTTTGGTTCCTTTGTTCGCCGTCCTTTGGCCGGCTTCTGCACAGAAGCCCTCCTTAGGCGCGTGAATGTCTGAGGGGGACAGGATGTGTGGTAGGGGTTTGAGACTCCCTGCACAGGGTCTCCTTGGAGACCGATGTCATACTCTGGTATGATTGGCTGTAGTGACTGCCACGGCGGGACAACCACCCTGCTGTGTGATTCACAGCCAGGCTGTGTGAATGGGGGAAAACTGCATAAAAAGCAGGTCTCTGGGACTGAGAAGGCAGAGTCACCACTGGATCGAGAGCACCGAAGAGAAGCTGACAGAAGAGGACCTCTACCACGACTGAACCTCCCGGTGAAGCCCTGCTGCGGGTAAGAATCTTCAAACTTCTATGACAGGGAAGATCTGCAAGGAATCTTCTCCCCTTGATCTGGTGGGAACAACCAGTTCACCAAACTGCAAGCCAGGTCTCCCTCCTCTGGTCGAATTTGCTGCGCACAGCTACAGTGAACCGGATAGCCAGAAGGGTCGGACCCTGCTTGGGTTTTAAGGAGCACACCATTTATTCATTGCTCTGCTCTGCTGCTGGATTCTTCCCTGGGCAGTGCAGGACCCTCCAGTCTTCCTACTTCGTGTCATTCCGACAGTTGCTTCAGGATCCGTGAGACTGCAGGACCTGCCAGGAACGTCCGCCTCAGCTACAGCCTTCTTCTCCATTTAAGGTACTGTTCAAATCTGGTCGTTCATTCCGTCCGACCGCAGTAAAAGTGCTTGAAATCTTTAGCCAATCCGAGGGATTGTCCTTCTCTATTCTTTAAAGTAACATTTCGTCCGACCAACTTCGTTCTGAACTCTTGGCAAAGACTTCACTGTGAACTACTCTGAACTGTGTGATCCTCTGCAAAGACTTTGGCCCATTCACTTTGGCCCAGGCCACTTGATTTGATTCACTCACTGTAGTTACTTTTTCTAGATTGCCCTGCTTACTTACTTGTTGGTGCTGCTCAACTTCTGTCTAACTTTGTCTTTCCCTCCCTTTTAAATTACTGGAGTGCCATTTTTCTCACATTTCATTTTGAGCTTAACGTGTCCAGAATCGATTGGGTGTGGTGTAGTGTATTAAGATTGTGATTTTTCAACTGCTTGATAATAGTGAAATGTTTTATAACTGATGTGTAAATAAATGTATATTCTTTTACTCAGAATCCTTTGTGTAAGATACTGTTGATACTGCTCACTTTACTCTTGAGATAAGTCTGGCTGCTCAGCCATCGCTACCACTTTACTTTCTAGTACAAGCTTGTACCAAAGGTGAATTACTCTTAATTGTGCATTGTTCCCAAATGGTACTGCATATGATTCTGCCTACACTAAGCGGTTAACGTGAAGGGAAATATGTCACGCACGCAACAAACCGCTACTGAAGCCATCCAACCAGATCCACACTCACTGCCACCAGGTCCATTACAAGTGCTGATGCCTCAGGATAAACTGGGAGCAGCCACAGAACACTTGGAGTTGGTGGATAGCTCCACAACATCATGGGCGGCCGAATCATAAACTCTGGGCATCCCGATCGAGTCTAGCATAAAAGTGCATGACCGATTGTGCTCGGACAACTTGATTACTTACCCATTCAATATCACGGTAAATGTAGGAGCTAGTACCACCTCTTATATTGAGAACTACGAAGCAGCACACAGAGTAAAACAGGTCTGGAGAGTAGCCCTGACCAAACATCATTACAGCACCCTCTAGACAATATCAAGGATAAAGAAATGTGAACCTTGAACCAACAACATTTGTGAAACCCAAGCACACAAGCGCTGAACTCTTTAGAGGGATGGGGTGCAAATCGCACAGAAAGAAAGTCGTAGTGAGTCACAAGAAACGTCAGTGATTGACAAACATGTGTTGAACGATGTTGTAAAGGACACTATAGAAAAATCACATATCTAAGCAAGACCAAGGAGAGGAGTGGAAGACCCGGCAAGAAGATACTAAGATTGTAGAACAACTGAAAGCCGAACCCAGGCCTATTGAGTCAGGCGGCCAAAAAGCTATTCCAGACTAAATGCCAACTAAGAGAACAAATGACAAGGAGGATGTAGAATGGATTAGAAAAGACTTGGCCAGAGCAAGGGCTCATTATTGTGGGACAGAATATAGATCACCACAACACGACAGAAGTGACATGAGGGAGAGTCACACCGCTGCAAATTGGAGGAAAAACAATATAACACAAAAGGTGCGGTCTCCTTCAGAATGTACTATTGTACCGAGAATGTGGCTACCTAACAAAAGACCACAGAGCAAATGGCCAATACAAACAACCAAACAAATATGCGCTTTGGAGTAAAGCGCTCTATAAATGTAATAAATAAATAAAAAAACATCTGGATACCCCAAAACTTGCCAGACTCTATGGGGCACTGTTGCTTTGTTTTTAACAAGATGCCGTCAACGGATATTCAAGACCAGGCCAATAGACTGCAGAATCAGCCAATACAAAGGTTGCCGAATATGGCAGCCCTCGAAATCACGGATGACGTGCTGTTGGAAACATTGAGAACAGTGGAAGACGAGGAAAGGACAACAACGCAAATAAGTGACAACACCAACAGTGAGCGAATTCAAGGGACAACCTCAAGGGCAACCAAAGACAGCGCAACACAAACTACTAACCAAAACAATGAAGCGCAAAATAACCAGGAAAAGACATGGCATCGCAAACGAGCAGTCAAAAAGAGGAAACGCAAGCGACCAAGGAAAAATTAATAGAAACAATAAATGGTCATCAAAAGTGACCAACATCCACTAAGTCCAACAAGGAAACAACAATAGAAGGCTCAAACCTACACGGATATCCGGTAGAACATTTCCTGATGGTCTCCACAATGACAGCAATTTTAGCGCCTTTTATGAAGCTTTACGAAGACTTAGCTGCCACGTTGCAGACCAAACCACTTCATTGGCAATGGTTCACTGTAAGATAATCTTTGTGGACGGATTTATTACATTAGTGCAAAACAATCTAGATAACAGTAACTCAAAGGTCGCTCAGTTACTGCATGATATATTGGAGCCGATTATAAATGAAAGAAAGGAGACAGGCAGAAAGGAGAGAATCATTGGCAACAGTGCTTGAAAAGAAGATAGATGGTCAGGCTGCATATAACATGAACTTGGAATTTGAAGGTGACACTCACAAGACTTTTGGCTCTGGAGCAGCAAACAAAGTAGAAAACAGAATCCAACAGTCATCAACTCAGTTAACAAAAGAAGACTCCCTAAGGAAGAACAAAGAAATTAAGGAGTGAGCGCCTCAAGGAAAACTGCAAACTTTAGAAAATCAACAAATTGATAATAGGGATGCGAGTAGGGGAACAGAGACGATGGAGCTAGAATCAAATACACCAGAAATGCCCATACCGAACGAGAAAGAAATTACCAATTGAAAAACCAAGCCATCAATGGTTAAAAAAAACAGAAAAATAAAAATAACTTAGAAGCTATAGCCCCAAGTGCACGGATAATAGTTGAAGAAAGTAAAAAAAAAACACAGTGCACCGAATATTAATACTGAAAAAGTCAAACTTTGTGACCTTTTCACAAAGACAGGGACCAAGGAAAACCAAAAACATCTAGAAAAGAAACAAGTAAAACAATCTGAACAACTGAAACAAAAGAACAAGGGTGCCAAAAGGAGTACATCGACAAAAAAAAAAGAACCAACCACTGGTTGCTAACCAGAACTCCAACAAGAGTTGAGTATTTTTTTTAAAACTCACACTGCTGACAGAACAGACCACCTTTAAAAAGGGAGTAACAGTGTCTGAGATCAACGAAAAGTAAAAAGAGAGAAAAAAACGTTTGTGGAGCTCTCCGATGAGGAATAGATCAGGAGCTATTGCACCTCACAACTTATTCAATTTCAGACGATGAAGAAATGGCAGAGGAGCAGGAAAGCACTAGATACGAGACAGACCCGGAGCAAGACCTTAACTCCATTATTTGTGAGAGTGATACAAGTGGTTCCAAAGAAAATGAGGAGAGGGAAGATTCCCAAACTGAGGAACCGCAAAGGAAACATTTAACAGAAAATGTAGGGCTTGGTCAGCCCAGAAAGCTAAAAGAAGTCAGAAGCTCAGAAACAAGGGATCCTGAAAGGATTCCAACGGGTCCAATCCGGAAATCAAACACCGAAAAAGGGACTTGAAAGACTGGAACAAGGAGAATGCGCAAGACTCGGAAAAAAAACAAGTACCATCACCACTGTGGTTAGGCACATCAAAAAGGAGAAGAGGTTTGTCAAACAACTCACTGAGATCAGAAAAACACAGATACCGACCGTCAAAAGGTTCTAATGACAAACAGGCACATGAAGAGGGGAAGGAACGCAAGAGGTTTCACTCACCTTTATAGAAAAGGCAAACTGCAACAAATGAAGGAACATGTTATGTGTTTGCAGGAAACATGGTTGTCTGATGCCCGGATTATAGAGGGATACCAAGTGTTAATAAACCCAGCCATAAAGGGACAAAAGGGAAGACCTTAATCGGGTCTATTGGGAGCAAGAAAGAACAACATGAATTGGGAGGTGCTCTATGAGCTAAATCCAACCCCTTATATCCAGCTACTGGCGATTAATATCGAGCAAGTTCCAATCGCCTTGCAGAGAGTTTTGATAATCATGAACGTCTATTGGAATTTGGTAGTAACATCAAATTTTAACTTTTCAGAAGACATGCCAACACTATTAGATAAACAGAGGGAAAAATGGCTAGACCCAACTTTCATAATAGTGGGTGACCTAAATTGTTCATGCCTCAACTCAGGTAACTCACCAACAGACAACAAACTTGCAGTTAGTACGAACAAACAAAAACGAGGTACCCAATGGAGAAACTCACTTACTTCAAGAGATTTTGTAATCCTGAATGGATCAATAAAAGTGGACATCCCGGCAAGACCAACCTGGAGAGGCCTGTTTTCGACAGAGATCCTGAATTACATAAACATCTCCTCGAACTTTTGAAAATTTTAAGGTAGTCACTACTTCATCAAGTGACCATAACATTTTGCAATTGACATGTAAAAACATGAGTAACAACAAAGTAACCATTCATGGAAATAACCTGTCAGTATTAGTTAATCCTGGTAGAAATAGACTAAGAATAAAAGCTAACAGCCTTTCTGGATTAAACCTGAACCTGAGGGCCGTGATTAAGCAAAGACAAAGAGAAGATCTAAACAGTATTGACTATCTCCCCCTATTGAAAGAGTTTAGAACCATCCAGAAGGAAGGAGACAATAAACCAACAAGTACAAAAAGACATGTGTATGACAAAGTGACTGTAGAGCGAAAAAATCTCTTGAGGAAAAGAATAAGGAACCTAATCAAAAACAAAAACCAAGAAACAGCAGAGAAAATAAGCAAAGCTAAACAGAAATATTGGCTACGTATCCATAAAAAAAATGATGTTAAACCAGGATTCTATTTCTATGTTAGAGAAAAATCAAAGTAAAAGACGTAACGAAATCTGGGCGATCATAAACAAAACAAATCGGCAACATATCGGCAAAAACATGGTGCAAATTTTATGCTCAAACACAACAGACGTAACATCAAAGACATGTCCAATTACAGAGGCACAATTGGATTATACCATCTCCACTGTGGAAGCAACTATAAGGAAATTCAAAAACTCATGGGCCCCAGGACCGGACCGTTTTACGAATGCTATTTTAAAGAGTCATCCATTGGAATGGGCAACCTTTTTGAATCATCGAATTGAACATATAATATCAGTAGGAAAGGTGCCAAACTCTTGGAAGGACATGGTGATCATTCCGATCTTCAAGAAGGGCCTCAGGACAAATCCAGAGAACTATCGGCCTATAGCCCTTCTTGATGTGGTGGTAAAAATCTTCGCTTCTGTCCTGCTGAAGTCTCTATCTACTTGGAGTGCACAGGCAGGAAGTAGGGACCTGTGGCAGTCGGGCTTTGTAAAAGGGAGACTGCCTGCCCTTAACATCTTCTTAATCAACCTGCTGAAGGCCAGAATAGCGAAACACAAAACTAAAACATACGTTGCCTTTGTGGACCTATCTAAGGCTTTCGATATGGTCAGCAGAGAAAACTTGTGGCATAAGTTATCAAAATGGCAGTGCCTTCTGACAGTATTGTATAACATCAAACAGCTGTATACAAACTTGTCTGTGAGAGTAAGACTGCGCAAGTCAGGGTTAACAACAACTCAATTATATATACTACTGCGGGGCTAAAGCAAGGTTGTCCATTGGTGCCTGAATTATATAACTTGTATACTTCGGACATAGACGAAACCTTTCAAATATACATGCATTTCCACCAAAAATTGCAAGCATACCAATAGGGAAACCCCTCTATGCGTACGACATTGTCTTACTAGATCAGACGCCTATAGGACTTCAGCGGCAGCTAGAAGCGCTACAGACATATGTCAAAGCAAACAGACTATTAATAAACCCGAAAACATCATGTATATTGAACCAATCAAAAGTAAATAACAACAAGAAGATGAATTTCGGTTGGTTCCTTAAAGGAAAAAGAATACCAGAAGTAAACTCCTTAACTTATCTGGGAGTTTGTGTAAACAACAGTCAATGGGAGGCGCAAAGAAAAGATCTGATGCGTAAGAAAGTGAAAAACCTGGCTGTTCAGGGAAAAATTCTACAGAGAAGATACAGTAGATTCTCATTGACCCCACTAATACGCTTTTACAGAATGAAAGTTGTACCAATATTAGCTTATGGAGCAGAAACAGCATTTGGCTCACCTGATAAGATTTTGCTACTTTTGGAGGGTATGTTCTGGTGATCAGTATTGCAACTACCTTGGTATTGTTTTAGGCTATCTTAGTTAGCTCAAACTTAAACCCGCTATATATATGGTCCGGCTGGGTTTATTTGCCATTTCTTTTTGTAAAAGTATTTCTCGTGTGTTACTCTGCATGCCAAAGCAATTACTACTTAAGTAATTGCCAATACAATCAATAAGGAGAGAGCTTACACTGACATCATTGAAAGCTGTAGTGGTTTGGAAGATTATATAATTCTACAGAAAATGCCCTGATAAGCCCTTAACGGGTGGTTTGGAGACAATCAACAAGGCATTAATTGACAACTGCGATCCACGACTACAAGAATGTCAAAAGAAGTCTGAATCAGTCTTCAAAGAATTAAATGAGACAAAGGAGGACCTACTGAACAACCCTTCGAAAACAAAAATAAAACTATATATGAAAGACTGGATACAGACGCAAGAAGAGCTTTGGTCAACTCCAAGGAAATTGAATACACTTCCAGGGTATTTGAAACTGTTTTCAAATTGGTTTTTGAAGTCATAATTGATGAGATTTTGTTTGAACATTTTGCCCACTCGGGAATTACTACAGAGAAGATCAAAGCAAGTTGGCATGAATAACTGTAGAGTCTGTTCTAACCCAACCTCAGTGGAATAGGTCTGGGAGAGATTGCGAAATCCACCATAAATAGGGAAATTCCCAACATGGTGGCAGGTTTTTATCGAAGGAGAGAAAATAACCATTAACTTGGCCCTGGTTAGACTGTTAACTGTCATTTTCAGGAAAATTGAAGAACTATCTAAAGATGGGAATTGATCTCATAAAGATCTAAGAAGGACTTAAAAACAGACAGCTGTGTCAAGTTTCTTTGTTGTGTGTGTTTTAGATAATCAAAAATGTAATACTTTTAATTAATGTATGTTGTGTTGTTATTGGGTTAGGTTTTCAATTTGTAAAACCGAATAAGGCCGAAATAAAATAATAATAATAATAATAATTAATGTGCATCTTTTACATAAACTGTACATGTATGTTGCAATGTACTCTATTATGCATATGAAAATTCACAACAAAGTTAGGAATCACTTTGTTGTCAGTTTTCATATGCTTATAAGTTATATAAGAGGATGTAATTACGTACATGTATGCAAAGGAGAACTTTAAGCCTTTTAGAAGTACTGAAAATGTAGATCAAAGTTACAGCTCACTTTATTGTAAGCTTTTATATGCATAGGAGGTATATAATACAAGAGCAGAATGAATGTTCCTTTTATATTCCAACTGTACAAGTACATGTGGAGATGTACATTTTGTTTATGTAGACTAGAATAGTCTGAAAACTCACATTAAAGTTAGAAATGGCTTTGATGTTAGTTTTCAGGATATGTGAGGTGCATACATAAATGAACTTTAAAATGCAAATTCGCTTCTTGTACTTATTGAAAATCACATGAAAGTTAGAGCTCACTTTAATGTGAGCTTTTATACATACGTACATATGGTACATAACTTGTGACACACATGACATAGGCACACTTTTAAGACACACGCTCTTCTGACACACACACACATTTACTCCACAGATTATTACGCTATTATGCACGTCATATACACAATGTACATGTGCAGCTTCTATACACGCTTTTCATATGCATGCAGAATGTGTATATTACACACACTCAGTCAATATGCAGCTTCAATACAATGGGCCTCATTACGAGGCTGACGGTAGCCGTGCCTGTAATACAGGCACGGCTGCCGCTGGTATTTTATTTTTTCCGGCCTCCAGAAATGGGCAATCACCGGGTCATTACGCCCTTGGTATTTTTCCATTCCGGGGCGCCGGGAAAACTTCTTCCCCATTCCCAGTTGAGCCATAGGGCTCAATAGGGAAGCCAGTTATGAACGGTGCCGGTGCATCTGATATGCTATGCTAGCGGGTGCTGCTCTGCCCACCAGGTTCGACCAAAACTCGTAGTTTGCCGGTCTGTGAACTACGGTAACGACAAGCTTACCGTTACCGCAGTTCCCGGACCGGCAAACTTGTAATGAGGCCCAATGTATACATGTATATGTCCACATGCCTCACAGCACAGTCTTTTGACACACACGCGCTTGCAACACACACTCTTAGGACAAACTTATAACACTTACTCTTATGACACAAGCTGTTCTGTCACATGTTCCTATGACACATAGGGCCTCATTACAACTCAGGCGGTAAGGGGTTTACGGCAGCGTTAACAGCGCCGACCCTTACCGCCTGAGTACGAGGTCCCTTAGCGCCATGGTGCTTTTAACACCTGCTTTTAGCAGGTGTTAAAATCCATGGCGCTAAGGGACCATGGAGTTAATTACGCCACCGTAATTTACGGTGGCGTAATTAACGCCTTCCCCACTCCCATTATGCCCTATGGGGCAAAAATGGGAATGGGGAAGGGTAAATGGGGATTGGGGACTTACCGCCCCGCCTAGGTCGGAATGGGGCAGTAAGTCCGCCAACCACCATGGCGTAAACGTAGTTTACGCCATGGTGGTAAAGTCACGGCGGTAACTTACCGCCTGGGTCGTAATGAGGCCCATAGACTTATGCCACATGCTGTTACAGTATTACGACATGTTCAGAATTAATGTACAGTTTCTATATAAAAAATGTATGTGTATATGTGGAATATGTACATTACAAAGCTCAAAATAAATGCACATCTACTATACAAAGTGTACATTTACATGCTCATATGTCTTACAACAGTCTTATAAGACACATGTTCTTACGTCACATACTCGTACGGCACACGCTCCTACAGAACAATGATCATACAGCAAATACTGTGATGATTTCAGAAAATGTGTCCCCTCTCCCCAAGAAGGACTAGGGAGGTAAACCTGCTAAGCCTAACACCCAATAGGTGACAGGGCAAGCAGGATCCCACTGGGGTGACCCCCCATTAGAGGGCAGGCAGTTCCTAAACAGGGATGTGCGTTATCCTCCCTTGTCTCAGGAAGCTAATCGTTGTTGGCTATATGGGGATTACAAGAGACAACTGTGTGAATATCCCTAGAGGAATGGTGGTTGTTCTGACCCTTAACTGTTGCCATCGTAGCATGAAGCGCTGGACCAATGGATTGCCTCATCTTGTTGTCTGAAGAAATATTCATCCAAGTTTATTTCAGAATTAAGAATTCTCATAAAACACAGACAAGTTCATTAGAATGTTCCTTATATACAAAGCTCAACTCATAAATTATAGAAGGGCCCAACTCACAACAGGCAGAATCCGGCCACAACAAATATAACAATGCAGGCCTGAACTGAGTGAACCGGAGTTCATTCAGTAATGGTCTCAAGGTCACAGCTCTTAATTTGGCATATGCAGGACAAAACAACAGAAAATGGGTCATGTCCACCAGGGTGCATTGCACAACAAACAGGATTGATTTGTAGACTCACGTCCCCAAACAGCCTTAATGGCTCTAAGCGGAAGACAATTGAAACGTGTCCTAGAAATGAATATCATCTGAGAAGGATTCTCTGCCCATAATAGAAATTCAGCCTCATTACGACCCAGGCGGTAAGGGGTTAACGGTGCTGTAAAATGTGGCGGTGGCGTTAACCCCTTACCGCCTAATTACGAGGTCCCTTTGTGGCTTGCTACCTTAACGGCTGGTTTAACAGCCGTTAAGGATTGGGCCCGCAAAGGGACCTTGGAGGTAATTACAGTACTGCAATTTGCAGTACCGTAACTACCGCCTTCCCCATTTCCATTGAGCCCTATGGGGGCAAACATGGGAATGGGGAAGGGCCAATGGTGAATGGGGAATTAACGCCCCGCCAACCTTGGAATGGGGCGGTAATTCGGCCATTCACCATGGCGGAATCGGTAAAATACCTGCGGCAACCATGGTGCTATGAGTGCCATGGTTACCGCACGGGTCGTAATGAGGCCCATTGTTGTACGATCGAAGCGGCAATAATTATATGACTCCTATTAAGGGGTTATTGCCAGATTATCTTCTGTTTCATCAAAGAAGGCATTACTCGGTCCCTCCCAAATCTTCACATTCGAATACTGTCATGATCTCTGCTTCCAAAAGGTCAGGGTTTTCCCAACTCCCTTGGAAGCAGATCCATAACCCAGGTTCCGAGTGCCAACCAGTCCCAATTGGGACCTTTTGGACCCAGTCCTGGCGCCAGTGGCACCAGGCTCATAAATATGCCCAGTCCCATCGCTGGAAGCGCCGGGCTCATAATGCTTGGGTGGACTTACCTGCAGCAGACCATGCTGCTTACTTGCCTGCCAGTTGAGTCTCTGATCCTCTTCTGTTTGGAACTACTTTTCCTGTTGGGTGGGGCAGGAGCCACTCCCTAGATTCAGAACACTGGAACTCTTCTGGAATGCAGGAACTCTTTTCTTACCTAGGCGTGGCTGTGGAAGGAGACACCTAAGCACTACAGGAGGCTATTTAAACCACACCCGATGGATGAATTTTGCTTTGCGTTATTCTGCATCCTCAGCAGCAGAACGCTCATCGTGTCTTCTGCATCTGATCCTGGGCCTAAGGAAAAAGGCTTACCATTCTGAATCCAGTCTTCAGCAACAGCTATAAAGACAAGAAAGAAAAGGTTAGCATTACGGTCTTCAGTGACAGCTCTTCACTTACCGGGTCCATCGGCTGTCACCAATGCCTCGCGCTGCATTCCGGCATCTGAAAGACAAAGGCTTACCTACTCTTCGTGCGCTCCGGAGGTCTTCACACTGCATTCCGGCATCTGAAAGACAAAAGCTTACCAACTCTTTGCACGCTCCGGAGGCCTTCGGCCCTGCATCCCGCATCTGAAAGACAAAACAAGGTGCGTTTAAAGACATTGGGGAACTTTAATACTCACGTGCCATTACTCCTTTCCATATCTAACCCAGTGGGTATTCCGGCACCCTGCAGCCGCCCCGAACTTGTACCTGCAAAATAAAAAGACAGTTAGAGCGCATCGTGAAGCAGGCAACAAGCGCTTACTTACGTGCTTCCAGGCGCTTCTATTCATCACACGGGCTCCATCTTCAACTCACTTCAGCCCGCCATCCGCCATCGCCGGAACCCTGCAAAACAAGAGACATCATTACTAAAGACTTTAAAGACATTAGAATTACTCGAAACTTACCGTTCGTGCAGTAAACGACGGACAGCAGTCCTCTGAAGTCAAGAGGCCTGCTCCCCTTATCCAGTGAAGAAACTGGTTACAGCACCCTGCCTCGAGGCAGATGGAGAGCACGGCGTTCACTTACCTAAGGTGAGAGCGTTAACCTTTGGGGTTCTACAGGAGAAGAGAAAGGGAAGAAGAGAGAGACATTCAATAACCCAGTTCATTAATCCCACATTTTCTATCTGCAGACATCTTACCCTTCGAGCCAGACATACAGTGCACAGAGGTCCAGCCCAAAGAGCCAGCCGTGTGTTACACATCACCTTTGAAGATACGGTATATGCCCAGTCAAAACCGGCGCCTCTACGGGAATCACCTAAAATTAGATCCATATCCTGCTTTGCCACTATTCTTAGCAGATCTTCCACCATTTGGATCAAAGCCAACAATCTGCTACTTGAATATTGTGAATGAAGACTGCTATTATGACATCTACCCGCTCTAGGAAAGTCATTACATCAGGTCTAGGCAGTTTGATTTTACCACTCGCCACATTCCATGCAACGAGTACAAGTGATTGAGCAGTGATAAGATCACTAGAAAGTGTGGGATTTAATGAATGAACAACCAAGCTCCCCTCCTTAGAATGGACCGCAGTGGAGGATAGGCCCACAATAGAGTTATGACCACAATTCTGCAGACTCTGTGGTGGTCAATCAGGAAAGTTCATCTCGGTTAAACCCTCAAAGCGATTATGGCCAAAAGAAGGGTTTTGTTAGTCTAAAAACAACCCTAACCAAGTATAGTAGGTATATTATGTTGGCTGAAAAGCAATAGCATCATATGATCAACATCGCAAACACAGATCCATCAAGTACAATTACAGTATAACCACAGGGCTCCATCTTGTGTAACATCCGCCATTTTTTTGCTTCTTTTCCTTTCTGTCAAATGCTTCGCAAAATGTATTAAATTTTGAAAGCTCTTACACGGTGCAAGACTACAGCCTACATGTTGAAAGACCAACCCAGATAGGAATGCCAAACAGTACAGAAATACATTATTTTCTTCCCTCACAAAGTCCTTGGAGGCAAGCAGAAACGGCATTTAATCAGTGGCCTAGGTGCCTGCCTGTCTCACTAGAACTGTAGCACAAGGCAGTTAAAGCATGAATTATACTATTCTAGCGGTCCTCCTTTGCGGATCTTCCTTAGAACAGGCTGACCCCTAGTTCACAAATAGAAACTGTTAGATAACGTGCTTTGGAATGTGGCTCTCTCGCGAACACGATATCCTAGCTGATCGAGTGCTTTATGTTCCCTATAACAAATAACTATGTCTGCAACTGTTGCAAAATATAATAGATAGAGTAAGAAACTTGTCATAATGTGTCATATTTGTCATAATTGTCAATCACCGAACCCTAGCACAAGAATATACATTATGGGCGGTTTTGACGTGCCTTCAAAGATTGCATGTTTGTATATATATATTACTGCTTGACTGATCGCTCTCTTGAATCTCACAAGGTTTGGGTGACACACGTTGTGAGACGTTAGACCCAGTCGGCCAACTGAGCATATATTGTAATAAACCATAGTACTTGGAAAATCAAACCTTGTGTCTGTCATATCACTAGTATATGGTGATTGTGCCTTAGTTTGCATATGCGCATGGTCTTCAGGGCCCAGCAAAGAGGTATGGATGGACCAGCCACGAGGGCTGTGAGCTCTTTCCCCTGGAGCCATAGTCAGCAGATCAACAGGCTCCTGGACTTTCAAAGGCTTGTGGGCAATAGATTGCAAATTATCACCCAAAATCACACCAGTAGAATTCAAGTCCTCTGCTGAATAAAAGAAAATTCAATGGTACGAGCCAGGCACTAGATCTCCTCCCTTATATGTGCTGCTACAAGGATAGCAATATAAAGGTCCAGTGAGACCAACACAGAAGAGAGACTCAAGCCTGCGGAGTAACGTGGAAGAGGGAACGTCCCCTTGTGAGGCAGAGCCAGAAAGCAGCACCACACACACGGCATGGGAAGTGAAGGATCCAGAGAGCCCACAGAGGACTGCTGTCTAGGTCTATTAGCCCAAAACAAAGGTCTGTCCATGTCAAATTCTATGATTGCCCTCATAACTAACAAAGCATTGTGTAGGGATTTATCTTGCTCAGAAAAATTGTGTTCCAAATGAAAATCAAAATGGAGTTCAGCTGGGGGTTTTCTCTAGCTTCCATCCCCGAGTTCCAAGTATTCAGCTTCACAAAGTTCAATGGGTTTCTCAGGGTTCCCTTTCCCAAGCTTAAAGCACTCTGATGCACCAAGTTCATGGGACTACTCAGGGCTTCCTTTCCCCAAGCTTAAAACACCCTGATTCATAATATTCAACTCTCTCTTCCAAAATTCCAAGTTTTAGACGCAAAACTCAACAGTCTTATAATGAACCAAGTTTTTCAACAGCAGCATTTCTGAATCATCTGCTCATTAACTTTCACAAACGGGGTGGTGCCCTCCGGTCGTGGTGCAGTTGACAGACTGCATGGTCCACCCATTACAGATCCCACAACCATATGCCCAGGGATTTAAGTGAAAACAATTACAAAAAGGGATGTATAAATGAAACAATAACATGGAAATAAAATACAGAATTTGTTTAAAGTTATACATGGGGATAAGGGGTTAAAACTGATGGGGAGGGGTTTGGAGTGGGGTAAACTCATAGGGAAATGTGGGGCTTGGTGAGGGCTTTTTCCAGGCTGTGTACGTCACCAAATATGTGCTAATTTCTACTGCAAAGGCTTCTCTGAAGAGTCGTCCTTGCATGCCTACCCTCACTTTGTAAGTGGCATGGTCTCCCCGCTAAACATCAATTTTCAGTAGTAGACTCCTCCGCCGTTCTGAGGATAGGGCACAGTTTGAGTTGCCAAGTAAGCACACTGCCCTTTCCACCCATTTGCCCAGAATCACTGCATCTGTCAGGTCACTGGTGTCCATGGACCTCTCTGCCAGGTACATTATCTTTACAATTGGACCTGCCAAATCCAGGACCTTCTCTTGGCAGTTCTGCCAGGATCGATCCATGCCTTTGCACATATCTTTTAACAACTTGGTTAGAAATGTTAGGATCATCGGGTCGAGCTCTGGGGTCTCCGCCACCTTCCCTGCGAGCTTTGGGCACGGGCATTCAGCCTTCATTCTTAGCATGGTCTCTTTCTCTAAAGGCTTGCACAGCCTCTGTGCCATATACTTGGACAGCCTAGGGCAGAGCTGCCACTTTGTGGACCTTAGGTGCTTGATTGCATCAGGGTCAACCATGTTCGACAACTCAACCTCAGTGTCGTCTGTGTGTTTCTCCTTTCTTAACTTCTTCCTCTCCTCTTGTGGTTGGTTCGGACTGTCATCTGGCGGCAACGCCGGAGAGGACTGGTTGCTTTCTGAAACCGTTTCTGGTTCTCCCATATTATCTTCCCCTAGGGATGGGGGTTGGAGGCTTGGCACTTGTGACTTTCGCATAAAAGCTTCCCTAAGCTTCGTAAATGCGCTGGTCAACTCAGGGATACTCCATCTCTCCCTTTTGTCCTGGCTCATGTGGGTAGAAGAGAGCCTCCTCTTCTGAGCCTGCCTTTTTTTGCATCTCGACTCCTTCTTTTTGCTGCCTGCTGCTCCCAATCAGGGACTGCATCCAGTTGAGCCTATCCTGCAGGGCTTCAACCCTCGGGCCACTGTCTGCCCTAGGGAGTCCCCCAGCACCCTTTTAAAACTAAGGGCAAGGTCATTGTTGTCCGCCTCCTCCTCACCTTCCTCACTTAAACTGTCTTCTTCATATTCAGACATCTCCAAGTCAAATAGGGTGCTACTGCAATTGTGCCTTGTGCCTGAACCTGCAGGCTGAGTTGCATGCCCTAGGGACTGTCCTGGCTTGACTGGGTGGCTTGGCACTACTGCACCAGCTTTGGAGTGTCAAGAGCATTGATGCTCTCTTGCTTGCAGCAACAGGTGATACCCAAGGTATTTCCACCTGTGATCTGTCTTCAGCTTATTATTCTTTATATGTTATCATACTATTTTATTTTTATTTTATTGTATTGTTTTTTGTCACTTGCTAATCCATGCTCCTGGAGCGCCATAGCACTGGTGTTCTGTGGAATTGTATACTCTGCTTGACCATTAATAGTTAGCGCATGCTCTTCTCTCCCACAGAGTCTCCAGCGTACGGCATCTCAAATAGGACCTTCTTCCACTGTTTGTGAAGGTGCGAGTGGGTCCCCTCAAGTGAGATGAATAATTCAAAGACCACGCTCGCTCCTTGTCCTCTTCCCAGTTAGATTTGCAAAGTAAATGGATCAGTCCTGTAGAACTCCTCCAACGCTGCTTGCTCCTGAGGTATGCTGCAACTACGCTTTGGTACAATCTAAGCTCAAGCATTCAGCACCATTTATCCCTTCAGTATTCCTCAAGCGCGAACTGCAACTTCTATTGCTGAAGACAGAGAAAGAAAGAGGAAGGCACCTAACAGGAAGTGACAGAAGAGGTGCAAGGAGTGTTTAGCTTGACTGCACAAGAAGGGGCTGGACATAGAGTGTGTAGTGAACTGCTGTAGAGCAAAAGTAAAGAAAGTAAAGCATAATGCTCACCTCCGGTCTTGAAATAAAATCTTTAGTATACCACCTCTAGTCTCTGGTATTTGGCTCTCCTCCATTATGCCTGGCACTGGATGGGGTGGCGTTTGAAATATTCCAGTCCAGTCCAGATAGACAATAATACAAATGGTTCTTTATTTAAAAGTTGATGATTCTGTAGTTGCATGAAGTAGAAGGTAGAAAGATCAGGTGCAGATAGGAGATAAAATGTGAGCAGAGAGCAACTACCAGCAGCACCTTCAGCTTAGCATTAAAGCCTCTGTTTACTAGACACGCCTTCTAGGCTTTCAACACACACTCACTCAAGAGTCCATATGATCAGGGCAGAACATACAACAGTGTTGTATTACTGTAATTAAATCACATTTATACAGCGCTCTATCACCAGGGTAAGCACCTTGGCGTTGTAGAGGAGTAAAGAAAGACCTATCAAAGAATCAGTATGGCCAAGACGTTAGGATCAAAGTTGTTTATAGGTACATTTTAACATTTTAAATGATTACCAATACATTGCAGTGGCATAGTCCTTTGATTATTTTGTTGAGCTGATTAATAATCAGCTGTTGTCTTTTGTTTCCTCAGCCAAATGTTCCGGCTGCCCGTTGGAAATCCTCCCACCGAGAATGTCCTGTGACATCAGCTATCTATTTCTAGATGACATGCTATCTCTCTTTAATTCTTCTCTCTCTTCCGTCATCTTCCCTAATTATTGGGAACACAACATCATTAAAGCTTTATTTACAAAAATCTCTAGATCCATTCGATCTTAGCAACGTCCAACCATTTCTCAACAACCCTTTCTATCCAAAGAGCTTGAAAGGGTTACTGTTGACCAGCTTCAAAAGCATGTAGAGAGGTCAATGCTCCTCGACAACGCACAAATGGGTTTTAGACCTGTGCACAGGACCGAATTGGTCACTATCATCGTACAAGATTACTTAAGAGAATTATCTGACCCGGGTGGCTCTGGAACACTGATTCCGCTTGACCTGTTGGCCGCATTTCATACGGCCAACCATACACTAATGCTTGACGGACTCGGCAATGTGGGCATCCACGGCAGTGCCCTTAAATGGCTGCTGTCATTTTTAAAAGATGGATCTTGGACCTTTTTATTTCCACACTGCTTCATTGACATGCAGGATTCCTCAGGATTCTGCTGTGTCACCACAGTCCCCTAATGGACATTCTGCACCAATCGGGTGTTATATTTCCTGGCTATACAGATGACACTCAGATCAAGGTGGATTTGAACATAGAAAGTAACATCTCGGCCCCTAGGATTAGAAATTGCTTGCAATGTATTAAACGCTGGACGGACCAAAATCATCTTATATTTAATCCAGACAAAACTGAAATCTTGATAGTGAATGAAAAGTCAAATTCCTGGTGCCCTTCCTTCTTGAAGACTCCTGCGGGCAGTGTCCAGAACCAAAACCCGAAGCTAAAAACTAAGGATGCATGGAGACAGTAAATTAACCCTAAATAACCAATTTGCATCTGCAACAACATCATTGGCAGAATTCTAGACAGAAAGGTTTTTGGGCAGAAAGTTCAAGGTGTCAAAATGACAGAATGTTAAAGTTCAAAGCTATTAAAAGTCAGAAGTCAGAGTTCAGGTTTAGCAAAGTTCATAATTTGCTGGGTAGAAGCAAGCATTTTTAAATTGGTTATGTTCAGAAGGCAGCAAGGAAGTTCAAGTTGCCAAAAACTCAAAGTGGCAGAAATTTAAACTGCTGCAATTCCATGTGGTTTAAGTTCAAATCAAAAGCAATCAAAGCAGTATAGTTTAAAAGGTGAGGTTGGAAGGCATGGGGACCAATCCAGTACAAGTGGCCAAATTTATAAGGTGGCCAGATTAAGTTAGCACATCCCCAAATATTGCTAAATTCAAAGTATCATAAATCAGATTAGCACTGCTCTAAAAATAGTCAAGTTAAGAAGCAGCCAAGATTAAATCAATACAATTTTAAAGTGTCTATGTAAACAACTGCAGATAACAAGTTAGTGCTGTTTTAGAGTGGCTAAATGCATATGTAGCAGGGGTTAATCAGTACAGCTCTACAATGGCCATGCTCAAAAGCAGTGGGAACCAAATCAGCATGGAATGAATGTGTCAAATTCAAAGTCAGCAGGGGGTGATCTACCAAAGCTCTAGAGTGGCTACATTAAACCATAGTAGGTTTTAAAGCAGAACCATTTCAGTGTGGCCAAATTCAAAACCAGCTGAGATGAACCAGTGCAGTCTTTTGGCATGGCAGTGAGAACCAAATCAGTGCAGCTCTAGTGTGGCTAAATTCAAAGAAGTGGGACCCAAATCCGTGCAGTTCTAGTGCTGTTAAGTTCAAAAGCAGCAGACTCCAGATCAGTACAGTTCTAGTGTGGCTAAATTCAAAAGCTGGGTGAACTAAGTCAGTACATTTTGAGTGTGCTTACATTCAAAGGTGGCAGGGTTTAAGCCAGTCCTGTTTCAGTGTGGCCAAATTCAAAAGCAGCAGAGATGAACCGGTGCAGTGTTTTGCTGTGGCTAAATTCGAAGGCAGTGAGAACAAAATCAGTACAGTTCTATTGTGGCAAAATTCAAAGCAGTGGGAACCAAATCAGTACAGTTGTAGTGTGGTTAAATTCAAAAGCAGTGGGAACCATTTTGATTCAAATTGTATTGCAATGTCCCTTACCCTCTTTGCTGTAGTCCTCTGGATAGAGGAGGAGACTGCAACACAAGGCACCCGGCGAACAGGCCAACAGTATTTGCCTTATCTTCCTCCCTTCGCAGGCTGCCTGGGCAGGACTACCCTGGGAGGGTTGATTAAGCGTGCTGCTTTCATTAAGCTGGTAAAATGGCTCAGCGGGTTAAACGCTTGTTGCTGCCATCGATGTTTGATCTGTAGGCCGTAGGTTCAAATCCCAGCAAGGCCAACTTAGCTTTTCATCCTTCTGCGGTCGATAAACGAGTACCAATTTCAAGTGGGTGATGATAGTAATATATGTAAATATGTCTCATGTAAAGCACTTTAGATTAAAATGGTATATATATATATATATATATATATCTCTTAAAAAATAAAAATATTATGTAACCCCCGCAGCCCCAATCAGGCGGTTGGGGAGGCCTGGGGGACAGTCTCAGGTTGGGAACAGAGAAGCGGAAGTGAGGTCTTCTTTCCTTCTTTTTGCATTAAAGTTTGACTGTCAGGGGACACCATCGCATTAGCTATGATGGGAGTCTGATGCCACAATTATGGTGATTTCTTAAAGTACATTGATTGTTATGTTATCTTGACTTATACCGCACACTGCTACTATTGGCATAGTCTCCAGGAACTCACATGGTTCTGTAAGAGAGTGGGTTGGCTAGGTTAGGGAGGGACGAGGGAGTAGAATAGAGATTGTGCTTTCTGAAGCTCCTAGAACCAGGAGGTACTGGTATCAGTACAAGGTGTGTTCAGATTGAGTTCAAGTGATTGTGGTGCTTGTTTGCGGCAGTCAGTGCCATGGTGGATGTATGTGTGTTAGGCAGAGTTTGCATGCAGTAACCTCTAGGACCACTACACACAACTCTGACTACAGGTGTATGCAAAACCAACCTTTGGTATAAGTCTGTACCACACAGGGCCATAAGTCTGGCCAGAGCAAGGGCTCATTATTGTGGGACAGAATATAGATCACCACAACACGACAGAAGTGACATGAGGGAGAGTCACACCGCTGCAAATTGGAGGAAAAACAATATAACACAAAAGGTGCGGTCCCCTTCAGAATGTACTATTGTACCGAGAATGTGGCTACCTAACAAAAGACCACAGAGCAAATGGCCAATACAAACAACCAAAAAATATGCGCTTTGGAGTAAAGCGCTCTATAAATTTAATAAATAAATAAAAAAACATCTGGATACCCCAAAACTTGCCAGACTCTATGGGGCACTGTTGCTTTGTTTTTAACAAGATGCCGTCAACGGATATTCAAGACCAGGCCAATAGACTGCAGAATCAGCCAATACAAAGGTTGCCGAATATGGCAGCCCTCGAAATCACGGATGACGTGCTGTTGGAAACATTGAGAACAGTGGAAGACGAGGAAAGGACAACAACGCAAATAAGTGACAACACCAACAGTGAGCGAATTCAAGGGACAACCTCAAGGGCAACCAAAGACAGTGCAACACAAACTACTAACCAAAACAATGAAGCGCAAAATAACCAGGAAAAGACATGGCATCGCAAACGAGCAGTCAAAAAGAGGAAACGCAAGCGACCAAGGAAAAATTAATAGAAACAATAAATGGTCATCAAAAGTGACCAACATCCACTAAGTCCAACAAGGAAACAACAATAGAAGGCTCAAACCTACACGGATATCCGGTAGAACATTTCCTGATGGTCTCCACAATGACAGCAATTTTAGCGCCTTTTATGAAGCTTTACGAAGACTTAGCTGCCACGTTGCAGACCAAACCACTTCATTGGCAATGGTTCACTGTAAGATAATCTTTGTGGACGGATTTATTACATTAGTGCAAAACAATCTAGATAACAGTAACTCAAAGGTCGCTCAGTTACTGCATGATATATTGGAGCCGATTATAAATGAAAGAAAGGAGACAGGCAGAAAGGAGAGAATCATTGGCAACAGTGCTTGAAAAGAAGATAGATGGTCAGGCTGCATATAACATGAACTTGGAATTTGAAGGTGACACTCACAAGACTTTTGGCTCTGGAGCAGCAAACAAAGTAGAAAACAGAATCCAACAGTCATCAACTCAGTTAACAAAAGAAGACTCCCTAAGGAAGAACAAAGAAATTAAGGAGTGAGCGCCTCAAGGAAAACTGCAAACTTTAGAAAATCAACAAATTGATAATAGGGATGCGAGTAGGGGAACAGAGACGATGGAGCTAGAATCAAATACACCAGAAATGCCCATACCGAACGAGAAAGAAATTACCAATTGAAAAACCAAGCCATCAATGGTTAAAAAAAACAGAAAAATAAAAATAACTTAGAAGCTATAGCCCCAAGTGCACGGATAATAGTTGAAGAAAGTAAAAAAAAAAACACAGTGCACCGAATATTAATACTGAAAAAGTCAAACTTTGTGACCTTTTCACAAAGACAGGGACCAAGGAAAACCAAAAACATCTAGAAAAGAAACAAGTAAAACAATCTGAACAACTGAAACAAAAGAACAAGGGTGCCAAAAGGAGTACATCGACAAAAAAAAAAGAACCAACCACTGGTTGCTAACCAGAACTCCAACAAGAGTTGAGTATTTTTTTTAAAACTCACACTGCTGACAGAACAGACCACCTTTAAAAAGGGAGTAACAGTGTCTGAGATCAACGAAAAGTAAAAAGAGAGAAAAAAACGTTTGTGGAGCTCTCCGATGAGGAATAGATCAGGAGCTATTGCACCTCACAACTTATTCAATTTCAGACGATGAAGAAATGGCAGAGGAGCAGGAAAGCACTAGATACGAGACAGACCCGGAGCAAGACCTTAACTCCATTATTTGTGAGAGTGATACAAGTGGTTCCAAAGAAAATGAGGAGAGGGAAGATTCCCAAACTGAGGAACCGCAAAGGAAACATTTAACAGAAAATGTAGGGCTTGGTCAGCCCAGAAAGCTAAAAGAAGTCAGAAGCTCAGAAACAAGGGATCCTGAAAGGATTCCAACGGGTCCAATCCGGAAATCAAACACCGAAAAAGGGACTTGAAAGACTGGAACAAGGAGAATGCGCAATGTTAGGCAGAAACCTGTGCAGTTCCCTTGGGGAACACTGCAAAAGATTTAAGACTACAGGTAGAGCAGTAAACCCCTTTGGTAGCAGTCTGTACCACCCAGATTTACCTGGTAGCTGTGGCTGAGCAGTCAGACTTCTCTCAAGAAGAGTTAGGCAGTATGTAAAGTATACACAATATGTACCAAAATACAATAGCACAAGCAAACACTGACCAGAGCTTGGTTTCAAAAGTATATAGTTATTTATTTAAAATACACATAAGTTAAAAACACTCTAGCAAACATATAGTAAAAACGTCAAACACAGTTATACTGAAAGTAGATTCAATCCTTTCTCCTATCTAGACAACTCTAGGTTAACACCACTTAATTAAAACAGAGGTGAGTGCTTAACGTTAGATGACACTCTAGTAGTTTCCAAGAAAGGGAGAGAAAAAGCAGAAATGGGTTAAACACACCACTCTAAGGTCCAGAACACTTGCAATAGGCTCAAAGAAGCACAAAGTCACAGGTGAGCAAAAGTCACTAGGCAGGGCCCACTCTTAGAGTAGCCGGAGCGAAAATGTGCCCAAGATCACACTGTTAGTTAGAGATTCAAAGTCTTGCAAGCAGTCAAAAAGAGTTTAGAGTGGCTCAGAAAGTTTAGCCAAAGTGTCCCAGGCACTCCCAGGTTCGAAAGCCGGGGACTAAATCTACCCCGTACAGTCGGTGGCAAGGGAAGCCAGGCGGAACACAGTACCTTAAGCGGAAAGGATCCTCCAGCGGTGGCAGTTGTTCCAGGCAGTGGCAGCAGGGCTCGACGTCGGTCAGGGGAGAAGAAGTTCTCGCTGAAGAGCAGAAGAAGAGGGTCGTTGCACTGCCCGGGAAGAAACCAGCCGCGGAGTCCTCCGGTTAAAGGGTTGGTACCGACTTTCGCGGTAAGGGGGTAAAGCGTGGTATTCCGGTTGCCGGGGTGCTTGGCACAGGCAAGGCGGCCACGAGATACCTCAAAGGACGGAAAGAAGGCGAAAACTGGTTGTCCCCACCAGTCAAGGGAAGGAGCCACTCCGTTAAGAGTTCTCCTCGGTCGTCGGGAAAAAGTGGTGAGACGGTTCAGCAGGGCTCCACCGGTTGGTGTCGTCGAAGCAGGTCGGCTCAGCTCTTCCCTCGTCGGATTCTTGGTCCTGTGGCGACTTCTGAAGTCCCAGTCCCCAAAGCCCTGCTTTTATGCAGCAAACCCCCATTCACCCAGCCTAGCTGTCACTCAAACATGCTAAGTGGTGAGCCGGGCGGCTCACCACTTGGGCCAATCAGGACGGAGTGCGACTGGAGTTACCAAGGTAACTCAGTCCAGGGTGCCTAAATCCCCCTCCACCCCTCCTAAGTACCCCAGACAGAGTGGCACCACTTTGGAGGGCTTCTGTGGAGAAGCCCGCCAAAAGTGGAACAAAGGGCTCCACTTTGGGTCAGAGTTACAGAGGCGAACACCAACGCCATTTTAGAATCAAGTTTTGGCAAAAAGTCCCAACCGGAGTTATAAAAATAAATATATAAACCGGCGGTATGTTTAAGGCTACCGTAAATAAATAATTAAATGTGTTAGCCTAAAACAATGGGAAATCCCATAGGGAAATATTCGCGGTCGAATATAAAAAGTAGTTTCCACTGCCACCAGCCAAAACTCGATCAGGGGGGACGGAGACGTGCCCCCTCGACTAACAGACCCTGGGGCAATCGAATTGCCCCAGCCAGTACGTCCACAATATGATGGTTTGTACTGGTTCTGTTCAGGATTCAAGACTAGCAAAGTCTTTGGTGACTTTACATGCCCTGGGAGACAGTAGTCAGTCCCAGGGTATGGAGTCTATGTTGGGGAGTCCCTAGGACACCCCTGGGTCACGGCACAGAGGGTGCTGTGTGACCCACATCACAAAAATACATGAGGCCCTATGGAGTAAAAGACCCCATAGCCCATTCAACACAAGGTTTGTCCAAGATAACACACTTCAACATGTCCAAGAGTGAGGGAAAAAGAGTCTCACTCTTGGCAGGAGAAAAAAATTAAACCCCAGAAATCCAGCAAAGCTGCTGGGGGACTCACTAGGTAGGGAAATTCAGCCTAAACAGAGAATTCTCCCTAACACTCGCCCCCCCCAGACTAAGGGACAGGAGGATTTAATCCACTCCTGGATGAACCTCATACCTCTAGTCGATGATATACATCCTAGAGAGTCCATCAGCATTTTGATGGTGACACCCTGACCTGTGCTCAATGGTAAAATCAAACCCTTGCAGGCAGATTGACCATCTCAATAGTTTTGGATTTTCCCCTTTCATTTGCATTAACCATCTCAAGGGTTGGTGGTCAGTCTGAATAACAAAAGTAGAACCATACAAGTATGGCCTAAACTTCTTCAGTGCCCACACAATAGCAAAGCATTCTCTTTCGATAGTTGCCCACCTTGTCTCAGGATCCTTCAGTTTCCTACTGATGAAGCAAATGGGGTGCTCCCTACCCTTCTCATCCAGTTGGCTTAGAACTGCACCTATACCTACATTGGAAGCATCAGTTTGTACAATGAAAGGTTGGTGGTAGTCAGGAGCTCTTAATACTGGAGCCTGGCAAAGAGCTCTCTTCAGTTTTTCAAAGGCCTGATTGCACTCCTCATTCCATTTTACCTTCTTAGGGAATTTGGGAGAGGAGATTACATTCAGTGGAGAAGCTATGGTCCCATAGTTCTCAATGAAATTCCTGTAATACCCAGTGAGGCCTAGAAAAGCTCTCACTTGGGTTTGAGTAGTTGGTGTTGTCCAATTTTGCACAGCTTCAATCTTGCTGGGCAAAGGCCTTATTTCTCCACCTCCTACCTCATGTCCAAGGTAGACCACTTTACTTTGACCAATCTGGCACTTACTGGCTTTGATTGTCAAATGGGCCTGTTTCAGAGCCTGCAACACATGTCCTAGGTGGTTCACATGTTCTTCCCAGGAGTGGCTGAAGACTGCAATGTCATCCAAGTATGCCATGCAGAAATCTTCCATCCCAGCCAGAACTTGGTTCACCATCCTTTGGAATGTGGCAGGTGCATTTTTCAGTCCAAAAGGCATGACCTTAAACTGGTACAAGCCAACTGGGGTTGAAAATGCAGTTTTCTCCTTGGCATGGTCTGTCAGGGCTATTTGCCAATAGCCTGACGTCAGGTCAAATGTGCTGAGGTACTTGGCTGCACCAAGTTTATCCACCAACTCATCTGTCCTGGGCAAAGGGTGGGCATCAGTCTTGGTGACTGCATTTAGAGCTCTATAGTCCACACAGAATCTCAAGTCTTTGGATCCTGCCTTTGGTACTAACACAACTGGGCTAGACCATGGACTAGTAGAGGGCTCTATTACCCCGAGATCAAGCATCTTCTTGACCTCTCCTTTGATGTGGGCTCTGATATGTTCTGACATTCTGTATCCTCTGCTTTTGACTGGCAGACAGTCACCAGTGAGTATCTCATGCTGGCCCCAAGGGGTCAAGCCTGGTGACAGTGAGAACAGGGAGGCAAACTGATTTAACATAGATTTGCACTCCTCTTGTTGCTCAGGTGTCAGGTCTGAAGAGAGATTGACTCCTTCAACTTTTTCATCTAAAGGTACACCTCTGAGGAGATCAGGGAGAGATTCACTCTCTTCCTCCTCTGCAGCTGAAGCTAGGAGCAAGGCTCCTACATCAGGTCTGGAGATGTAGGCTTTTAGTCGGTTGGTGTGGAAGACTCTAGGAGCTTCCCTGGGTCTGCCCAGATCCACCAGATAGTTGACCTCTCCAAGTTTCCCCACAACCTTGAAGGGTCCCATCCATTTGTCTTGCAAGGCCCTCTGCCTTGTTGGGAGCATAACTAGAACTAGCTGGTCTTGAGTAAACTCAACCATGTTAGCCTTCTGGTCGTGCCAATGTTTGACCAGGGCTTGACCAGCTTTCAAGTTGTCACTTGCTTCTGCCATCATGTGTGACATTCTCCTCCGGAGACCTATCACATAGTCAGTCACTCTGACTGGCTTGAGGGGAGGAGCACCTTCCAACCCCTCCTTAATCAGGGCCAATGGACCTCTGACTGGATGGCCATAGAGAAGCTCAAAGGGAGAATAACCTACTCCCTCCTGAGGGACTTCTCTATAAGCAAAGAGAAGGCATGGCAGTAGAAGGTCCCACTTTTTCTTAAGGGGTTCTTCCAAAGCACCTATCATGCTCTTCATGGTTCTGTTAAACCTTTCAACCAACCCGTTTGTCTGAGGGTGGTAGGCGGTTGAGAACTTGTAGGTAACTCCACAGGTTTTCCACATGGCCTTCATGTAGTGGGACATAAAGTTTGACCCCCTGTCAGAGATTACCTCCTTAGGAAACCCAACCCTGGTAAAAATACCAAGGAGGGCCTTAGCCACAGCCGGAGCTGTAACAGTCCTCATAGGAATTGCCTCAGGGTACCTAGTAGCATGGTCTACTACAACAAGGATAAACCTGTTGCCTGAGGAGGTTGGGGGATCAAGGGGACCAACAATGTCAATCCCTACCCTCTCAAATGGGACTCCCACAACTGGGAGAGGCACTAAAGGTGCCACATTCTTGGAACCAACCTTACCAGAAGTCTGGCAGGTATGGCAGCTCTTACAATATCTATCTACTTCAGCCCCCATCTTTGGCCAATAAAAGTAGAGTGAGAGCCTTTCCTTGGTCTTCTTGAAACTCAAGTGACCAGCCAAAGGTATCTCATGGGCTAGTTGTAAGAACTGTTGTCTGTTCTCTTGTGGGACTACAAGGCGTTTGTAGTCTCCAGGTTCAGACTCAGTGGGTTCACTGTAGAAGAGGCCATCTTCCCAGTGCAACCTATACTTCCCAGGCTCTTGCCCATCAGCTTGAGAAGCGGCCTGGTGGCGGAGACCCTCCAGAGTTGGACATTCTCTTTGCCCCTTACGAAAAGCTGCCCTGCTAGGCCCACCTTCTGCCAGTAAAGACTGCAGCTCAGGATGGTCCTCAGGGTCCAAATCTCCAATAAGGTTGGGGCCTCCTTCTAGCTCTTCCTCAGAGTCTAGCTCAACCACACAGGGTTGTACCTCCCTCTCAGCCTCAGCTGGAGGTGGAGTTACAGGTGTAACTTTGGACAACCTAGGGGAAGTCCTTGTTGGAAGCACTGGAGTGCTTGCTGCTGGCTTTTTCCTAGGAGTCTTGGGTTGCCCCTTTGCTCCTGATCTGGTAGTTACTGCAGTAAGTTGCTCCAGTGGTAGAGGAGTGATTTCTGTCATCATCTCCTGAGATAACCCTCTCAGGGTTTTCTCCCTTGCAGGTTTTGTGAGTTCCTGAAACCTTTTGCTAGGAGGTCTGGGGGTATGAGATACAACTCCAAGAGCTTTGAGGTCATTACCCAACAGAACCCTACCTGGCACTTCACATTGTACACTGACAGGTATTTTTACAGCCATATCATTACATTGGATGAGAACTGGTAACTGGGGACACATCTGCACAGGCCCACCAGCTAACTTGGTGAGGCATTTGGGTGCCTTAGCAACATCCTCTGCCTTGAAAAATGATTCATCCACCACAGTTATGCTGGCTCCAGTGTCCCTAATGGCAGGAGTCTCCTGACCATTCACCTGGACACTGTCCTTATAATACTCTTTAGTATTATCTGGGATAGAGTTATAGACATCTAAATTCTGTTGTTCCCACAACCCCAGAGAGACTAAAGAAACACTAGCTGAGACTCCAGTGGGTTCATCAGCTAGTAATAGAAAGTTTCCACTTGCCATATGTACTTCCTCTTCTGGAGCGAAGGCTAAGGAGGCAAGCTGGACCCCTGAAGGTTTACCCTTGCATCTGGGATCTCCTTTCACATGGTCAGTAGCCTTACAAACAAAGCATGAGCCAAAGGCTCGCTGGAATGGAGGCTTGTTCTGACCTCCTTCCGGTCTGGGACCAGAAGGTACACTAGCCTGATTTGGTTTCCCTTGTGGCTTACCCTTATAGTTTTGTTTGGGGCCCTCTTTGGAATTTGTAGTATTAGAATTCTCTTTGGAGTCCTTCTTAGACTGTTTTTCCCCATCCTTCTTTTGAGTTACCCCAGAATCCTTGTGAGTGGCCCTGTTG
Organism: Ambystoma mexicanum; assembly: GCF_040938575.1. Classification (NCBI taxonomy): domain Eukaryota; kingdom Metazoa; phylum Chordata; class Amphibia; order Caudata; family Ambystomatidae; genus Ambystoma; species Ambystoma mexicanum. Next base: position 72,220,069 of record NC_090935.1, on the reverse strand, counting down.
GCAACCCACAAGTCAGCAGCCTTAGCTAGTTTCCGGGAATCCAATTCCCTGGAATCAGCCAAGTGTTGTCTGAGCTCAGGAGAGCAGGCATCATAAATAGTCTCCAACATAAACAAATTCTTCATACCTTCATAAGTGTTCACCTTGTAACCCTTAATCCATCCCTCTAAGTTTTTCAAACATTCATTCACCCAGGTAGCCCAAGGGGTACCATCATGCTTTTTGAGGCTCCTAAACCTCTTAAGATACTGGGAAGGGGTCTTCCCAAACCTAGCTATCAAAGCTAGTTTCACACATTCATAGTCCTTCCTATCCTCCTCCCCCATCTCCATTACCACATCAGTTGCAACCGGGGGAAGCCTAGAGAACAACCAGGTGAGTAAGTCATTTCCTGTGATGTTCTGGAGCCCATGATTATATTCAAACAGAGACAACCAATCCAACACATCCAACTTAGGCTCATACATACCAACCAATTCTTTAGGCATCCGGGGTCTTTTAGGACTGGAACTTCTAGAGGAGCCAGAGAGAGAAACATTCTCAACAGATAATTTCTTCATTTCTAAGTCATACTTGAGCTCCATTTCCCTTAGCCTTAGTTCTTTGTCAGTTTGAGCATTAAGTTTCTTATACTCCAATTCTAGCTTCATTTTCTCCAGTTCAAAGTACTGAGGACTAAATGTGGGACCTGGTAAAGGTCCAGTAGGCACAGCAGGTAGAGCAGGCAGAGGCCTAGGGGGGACAGTTACAACAGCCTCACCCTCCTCTTCTGACTCTTCCTCAGAAACATCAACATTTTGTTCCATGTTAACTTCAACACTGTCATCTACAGTTGCTGGAGTGGTAGGTTCCTCTGAACCATCACCCAGACTTTGGTTAGCTAACAATCTTTCAATCAGCTCCATTTTCTTGCCCTTAGTCAGGAGATCCTTATGTTTACAGAGCACTCTTAAACAATCAGCAGTTTTGGCTGCAAGGGACTCTTGACTATAGCTTTCTATAACTGACATGTTAGAGGTTTTACTTTTTCAGTGCTAAGCTTTGTGGTTAGTTGCACTAAGGTATCTAAAGCACAATAAAATGTATACTCAATACAAATCCCACCGCTGTACACCAGTGTTAGGCAGAAACCTGTGCAGTTCCCTTGGGGAACACTGCAAAAGATTTAAGACTACAGGTAGAGCAGTAAACCCCTTTGGTAGCAGTCTGTACCACCCAGATTTACCTGGTAGCTGTGGCTGAGCAGTCAGACTTCTCTCAAGAAGAGTTAGGCAGTATGTAAAGTATACACAATATGTACCAAAATACAATAGCACAAGCAAACACTGACCAGAGCTTGGTTTCAAAAGTATATAGTTATTTATTTAAAATACACATAAGTTAAAAACACTCTAGCAAACATATAGTAAAAACGTCAAACACAGTTATACTGAAAGTAGATTCAATCCTTTCTCCTATCTAGACAACTCTAGGTTAACACCACTTAATTAAAACAGAGGTGAGTGCTTAACGTTAGATGACACTCTAGTAGTTTCCAAGAAAGGGAGAGAAAAAGCAGAAATGGGTTAAACACACCACTCTAAGGTCCAGAACACTTGCAATAGGCTCAAAGAAGCACAAAGTCACAGGTGAGCAAAAGTCACTAGGCAGGGCCCACTCTTAGAGTAGCCGGAGCGAAAATGTGCCCAAGATCACACTGTTAGTTAGAGATTCAAAGTCTTGCAAGCAGTCAAAAAGAGTTTAGAGTGGCTCAGAAAGTTTAGCCAAAGTGTCCCAGGCACTCCCAGGTTCGAAAGCCGGGGACTAAATCTACCCCGTACAGTCGGTGGCAAGGGAAGCCAGGCGGAACACAGTACCTTAAGCGGAAAGGATCCTCCAGCGGTGGCAGTTGTTCCAGGCAGTGGCAGCAGGGCTCGACGTCGGTCAGGGGAGAAGAAGTTCTCGCTGAAGAGCAGAAGAAGAGGGTCGTTGCACTGCCCGGGAAGAAACCAGCCGCGGAGTCCTCCGGTTAAAGGGTTGGTACCGACTTTCGCGGTAAGGGGGTAAAGCGTGGTATTCCGGTTGCCGGGGTGCTTGGCACAGGCAAGGCGGCCACGAGATACCTCAAAGGACGGAAAGAAGGCGAAAACTGGTTGTCCCCACCAGTCAAGGGAAGGAGCCACTCCGTTAAGAGTTCTCCTCGGTCGTCGGGAAAAAGTGGTGAGACGGTTCAGCAGGGCTCCACCGGTTGGTGTCGTCGAAGCAGGTCGGCTCAGCTCTTCCCTCGTCGGATTCTTGGTCCTGTGGCGACTTCTGAAGTCCCAGTCCCCAAAGCCCTGCTTTTATGCAGCAAACCCCCATTCACCCAGCCTAGCTGTCACTCAAACATGCTAAGTGGTGAGCCGGGCGGCTCACCACTTGGGCCAATCAGGACGGAGTGCGACTGGAGTTACCAAGGTAACTCAGTCCAGGGTGCCTAAATCCCCCTCCACCCCTCCTAAGTACCCCAGACAGAGTGGCACCACTTTGGAGGGCTTCTGTGGAGAAGCCCGCCAAAAGTGGAACAAAGGGCTCCACTTTGGGTCAGAGTTACAGAGGCGAACACCAACGCCATTTTAGAATCAAGTTTTGGCAAAAAGTCCCAACCGGAGTTATAAAAATAAATATATAAACCGGCGGTATGTTTAAGGCTACCGTAAATAAATAATTAAATGTGTTAGCCTAAAACAATGGGAAATCCCATAGGGAAATATTCGCGGTCGAATATAAAAAGTAGTTTCCACTGCCACCAGCCAAAACTCGATCAGGGGGGACGGAGACGTGCCCCCTCGACTAACAGACCCTGGGGCAATCGAATTGCCCCAGCCAGTACGTCCACAATATGATGGTTTGTACTGGTTCTGTTCAGGATTCAAGACTAGCAAAGTCTTTGGTGACTTTACATGCCCTGGGAGACAGTAGTCAGTCCCAGGGTATGGAGTCTATGTTGGGGAGTCCCTAGGACACCCCTGGGTCACGGCACAGAGGGTGCTGTGTGACCCACATCACAAAAATACATGAGGCCCTATGGAGTAAAAGACCCCATAGCCCATTCAACACAAGGTTTGTCCAAGATAACACACTTCAACATGTCCAAGAGTGAGGGAAAAAGAGTCTCACTCTTGGCAGGAGAAAAAAATTAAACCCCAGAAATCCAGCAAAGCTGCTGGGGGACTCACTAGGTAGGGAAATTCAGCCTAAACAGAGAATTCTCCCTAACACGCAAGACTCGGAAAAAAAACAAGTACCATCACCACTGTGGTTAGGCACATCAAAAAGGAGAAGAGGTTTGTCAAACAACTCACTGAGATCAGAAAAACACAGATACCGACCGTCAAAAGGTTCTAATGACAAACAGGCACATGAAGAGGGGAAGGAACGCAAGAGGTTTCACTCACCTTTATAGAAAAGGCAAACTGCAACAAATGAAGGAACATGTTATGTGTTTGCAGGAAACATGGTTGTCTGATGCCCGGATTATAGAGGGATACCAAGTGTTAATAAACCCAGCCATAAAGGGACAAAAGGGAAGACCTTAATCGGGTCTATTGGGAGCAAGAAAGAACAACATGAATTGGGAGGTGCTCTATGAGCTAAACCCAACCCCTTATATCCAGCTACTGGCGATTAATATCGAGCAAGTTCCAATCGCCTTGCAGAGAGTTTTGATAATCATGAACGTCTATTGGAATTTGGTAGTAACATCAAATTTTAACTTTTCAGAAGACATGCCAACACTATTAGATAAACAGAGGGAAAAATGGCTAGACCCAACTTTCATAATAGTGGGTGACCTAAATTGTTCATGCCTCAACTCAGGTAACTCACCAACAGACAACAAACTTGCAGTTAGTACGAACAAACAAAAACGAGGTACCCAATGGAGAAACTCACTTACTTCAAGAGATTTTGTAATCCTGAATGGATCAATAAAAGTGGACATCCCGGCAAGACCAACCTGGAGAGGCCTGTTTTCGACAGAGATCCTGAATTACATAAACATCTCCTCGAACTTTTGAAAATTTTAAGGTAGTCACTACTTCATCAAGTGACCATAACATTTTGCAATTGACATGTAAAAACATGAGTAACAACAAAGTAACCATTCATGGAAATAACCTGTCAGTATTAGTTAATCCTGGTAGAAATAGACTAAGAATAAAAGCTAACAGCCTTTCTGGATTAAACCTGAACCTGAGGGCCGTGATTAAGCAAAGACAAAGAGAAGATCTAAACAGTATTGACTATCTCCCCCTATTGAAAGAGTTTAGAACCATCCAGAAGGAAGGAGACAATAAACCAACAAGTACAAAAAGACATGTGTATGACAAAGTGACTGTAGAGCGAAAAAATCTCTTGAGGAAAAGAATAAGGAACCTAATCAAAAACAAAAACCAAGAAACAGCAGAGAAAATAAGCAAAGCTAAACAGAAATATTGGCTACGTATCCATAAAAAAAATGATGTTAAACCAGGATTCTATTTCTATGTTAGAGAAAAATCAAAGTAAAAGACGTAACGAAATCTGGGCGATCATAAACAAAACAAATCGGCAACATATCGGCAAAAACATGGTGCAAATTTTATGCTCAAACACAACAGACGTAACATCAAAGACATGTCCAATTACAGAGGCACAATTGGATTATACCATCTCCACTGTGGAAGCAACTATAAGGAAATTCAAAAACTCATGGGCCCCAGGACCGGACCGTTTTACGAATGCTATTTTAAAGAGTCATCCATTGGAATGGGCAACCTTTTTGAATCATCGAATTGAACATATAATATCAGTAGGAAAGGTGCCAAACTCTTGGAAGGACATGGTGATCATTCCGATCTTCAAGAAGGGCCTCAGGACAAATCCAGAGAACTATCGGCCTATAGCCCTTCTTGATGTGGTGGTAAAAATCTTCGCTTCTGTCCTGCTGAAGTCTCTATCTACTTGGAGTGCACAGGCAGGAAGTAGGGACCTGTGGCAGTCGGGCTTTGTAAAAGGGAGACTGCCTGCCCTTAACATCTTCTTAATCAACCTGCTGAAGGCCAGAATAGCGAAACACAAAACTAAAACATACGTTGCCTTTGTGGACCTATCTAAGGCTTTCGATATGGTCAGCAGAGAAAACTTGTGGCATAAGTTATCAAAATGGCAGTGCCTTCTGACAGTATTGTATAACATCAAACAGCTGTATACAAACTTGTCTGTGAGAGTAAGACTGCGCAAGTCAGGGTTAACAACAACTCAATTATATATACTACTGCGGGGCTAAAGCAAGGTTGTCCATTGGTGTCTGAATTATATAACTTGTATACTTCGGACATAGACGAAACCTTTCAAATATACATGCATTTCCACCAAAAATTGCAGGCATACCAATAGGGAAACCCCTCTATGCGTACGACATTGTCTTACTAGATCAGACGCCTATAGGACTTCAGCGGCAGCTAGAAGCGCTACAGACATATGTCAAAGCAAACAGACTATTAATAAACCCGAAAACATCATGTATATTGAACCAATCAAAAGTAAATAACAACAAGAAGATGAATTTCGGTTGGTTCCTTAAAGGAAAAAGAATACCAGAAGTAAACTCCTTAACTTATCTGGGAGTTTGTGTAAACAACAGTCAATGGGAGGCGCAAAGAAAAGATCTGATGCGTAAGAAAGTGAAAAACCTGGCTGTTCAGGGAAAAATTCTACAGAGAAGATACAGTAGATTCTCATTGACCCCACTAATACGCTTTTACAGAATGAAAGTTGTACCAATATTAGCTTATGGAGCAGAAACAGCATTTGGCTCACCTGATAAGATTTTGCTACTTTTGGAGGGTATGTTCTGGTGATCAGTATTGCAACTACCTTGGTATTGTTTTAGGCTATCTTAGTTAGCTCAAACTTAAACCCGCTATATATATGGTCCGGCTGGGTTTATTTGCCATTTCTTTTTGTAAAAGTATTTCTCGTGTGTTACTCTGCATGCCAAAGCAATTACTACTTAAGTAATTGCCAATACAATCAATAAGGAGAGAGCTTACACTGACATCATTGAAAGCTGTAGTGGTTTGGAAGATTATATAATTCTACAGAAAATGCCCTGATAAGCCCTTAACGGGTGGTTTGGAGACAATCAACAAGGCATTAATTGACAACTGCGATCCACGACTACAAGAATGTCAAAAGAAGTCTGAATCAGTCTTCAAAGAATTAAATGAGACAAAGGAGGACCTACTGAACAACCATTCGAAAACAAAAATAAAACTATATATGAAAGACTGGATACAGACGCAAGAAGAGCTTTGGTCAACTCCAAGGAAATTGAATACACTTCCAGGGTATTTGAAACTGTTTTCAAATTGGTTTTTGAAGTCATAATTGATGAGATTTTGTTTGAACATTTTGCCCACTCGGGAATTACTACAGAGAAGATCAAAGCAAGTTGGCATGAATAACTGTAGAGTCTGTTCTAACCCAACCTCAGTGGAATAGGTCTGGGAGAGATTGCGAAATCCACCATAAATAGGGAAATTCCCAACATGGTGGCAGGTTTTTATCGAAGGAGAGAAAATAACCATTAACTTGGCCCTGGTTAGACTGTTAACTGTCATTTTCAGGAAAATTGAAGAACTATCTAAAGATGGGAATTGATCTCATAAAGATCTAAGAAGGACTTAAAAACAGACAGCTGTGTCAAGTTTCTTTGTTGTGTGTGTTTTAGATAATCAAAAATGTAATACTTTTAATTAATGTATGTTGTGTTGTTATTGGGTTAGGTTTTCAATTTGTAAAACCGAATAAGGCCGAAATAAAATAATAATAATAATAATAATTAATGTGCATCTTTTACATAAACTGTACATGTATGTTGCAATGTACTCTATTATGCATATGAAAATTCACAACAAAGTTAGGAATCACTTTGTTGTCAGTTTTCATATGCTTATAAGTTATATAAGAGGATGTAATTACGTACATGTATGCAAAGGAGAACTTTAAGCCTTTTAGAAGTACTGAAAATGTAGATCAAAGTTACAGCTCACTTTATTGTAAGCTTTTATATGCATAGGAGGTATATAATACAAGAGCAGAATGAATGTTCCTTTTATATTCCAACTGTACAAGTACATGTGGAGATGTACATTTTGTTTATGTAGACTAGAATAGTCTGAAAACTCACATTAAAGTTAGAAATGGCTTTGATGTTAGTTTTCAGGATATGTGAGGTGCATACATAAATGAACTTTAAAATGCAAATTCGCTTCTTGTACTTATTGAAAATCACATGAAAGTTAGAGCTCACTTTAATGTGAGCTTTTATACATACGTACATATGGTACATAACTTGTGACACATATGACATAGGCACACTTTTAAGACACACGCTCTTCTGACACACACACACATTTACTCCACAGATTATTACGCTATTACGCACGTCATATACACAATGTACATGTGCAGCTTCTATACACGCTTTTCATATGCATGCAGAATGTGTATATTACACACACTCAGTCAATATGCAGCTTCAATACAATGGGCCTCATTACGAGGCTGACGGTAGCCGTGCCTGTAATACAGGCACGGCTGCCGCTGGTATTTTATTTTTTCCGGCCTCCAGAAATGGGCAATCACCGGGTCATTACGCCCTTGGTATTTTTCCATTCCGGGGCGCCGGGAAAACTTCTTCCCCATTCCCAGTTGAGCCATAGGGCTCAATAGGGAAGCCAGTTATGAACGGTGCCGGTGCATCTGATATGCTATGCTAGCGGGTGCTGCTCTGCCCACCAGGTTCGACCAAAACTCGTAGTTTGCCGGTCTGTGAACTACGGTAACGACAAGCTTACCGTTACCGCAGTTCCCGGACCGGCAAACTTGTAATGAGGCCCAATGTATACATGTATATGTCCACATGCCTCACAGCACAGTCTTTTGACACACACGCGCTTGCAACACACACTCTTAGGACAAACTTATAACACTTACTCTTATGACACAAGCTGTTCTGTCACATGTTCCTATGACACATAGATGTATGCCACATGCTGTTACAGTATTACGACATGTTCAGAATTAATGTACAGTTTCTATATAAAAAATGTATGTGTATATGTGGAATATGTACATTACAAAGCTCAAAATAAATGCACATCTACTATACAAAGTGTACATTTACATGCTCATATGTCTTACAACAGTCTTATAAGACACATGTTCTTACGTCACATACTCGTACGGCACACGCTCCTACAGAACAATGATCATACAGCAAATACCGTGATGATTTCAGAAAATTTGTCCCCTCTCCCCAAGAAGGACTAGGGAGGTAAACCTGCTAAGCCTAACACCCAATAGGTCACAGGGCAAGCAGGATCCCACTGGGGTGATCCCCCCATTAGAGGGCAGGCAGTTCCTAAACAGGGATGTGCGTTATCCTCCCTTGTCTCAGGAAGCTAATCGTTGTTGGCTATATGGGGATTACAAGAGACAACTGTGTGAATATCCCTAGAGGAATGGTGGTTGTTCTGACCCTTAACTGTTGCCATCGTAGCATGAAGCGCTGGACCAATGGATTGCCTCATCTTGTTGTCTGAAGAAATATTCATCCAAGTTTATTTCAGAATTAAGAATTCTCATAAAACACAGACAAGTTCATTAGAATGTTCCTTATATACAAAGCTCAACTCATAAATTATAGAAGGGTCCAACTCACAACAGGCAGAATCCGGCCACAACAAATATAACAATGCAGGCCTGAACTGAGTGAACCGGAGTTCATTCAGTAATGGTCTCAAGGTCACAGCTCTTAATTTGGCATATGCAGGACAAAACAACAGAAAATGGGTCATGTCCTCCAGGGTGCATTGCACAACAAACAGGATTGATTTGTAGACTCACGTCCCCAAACAGCCTTAATGGCTCTAAGCGGAAGACAATTGAAACGTGTCCTAGAAATGAATATCATCTGAGAAGGATTCTCTGCCCATAATAGAAATTCAGCCTCATTACGACCCAGGCAGTAAGGGGTTAACGGTGCTGTAAAATGTGGCGTTAACCCCTTACCGCCTAATTACGAGGTCCCTTTGTGGCTCGCTACCTTAACGGCTGGTTTAACAGCCGTTAAGGATTGGGCCCGCAAAGGGACCTTGGAGGTAATTACGGTACTGCAATTTGCAGTACCGTAACTACCGCCTTCCCCATTTCCATTGAGCCCTATAGGGGCAAACATGGGAATGGGGAAGGGCCAATGGTGAATGGGGAATTAACGCCCCGCCAACCTTGGAATGGGGCGGTAATTCGGCCATTCACCATGGCGGAATCGGTAAAATACCTGCGGCAACCATGGTGCTATGAGTGCCATGGTTACCGCACGGGTCGTAATGAGGCCCATTGTTGTACGATCGAAGCGGCAATAATTATATGACTCCTATTAAGGGGTTATTGCCAGATTATCTTCTGTTTCATCAAAGAAGGCATTACTCGGTCCCTCCCAAATCTTCACATTCGAATACTGTCATGATCTCTGCTTCCAAAAGGTCAGGGTTTTCCCAACTCCCTTGGAAGCAGATCCATAACCCAGGTTCCGAGTGCCAACCAGTCCCAATTGGGACCTTTTGGACCCAGTCCTGGCGCCAGTGGCACCAGGCTCATAAATATGCCCAGTCCCATCGCTGGAAGCGCCGGGCTCATAATGCTTGGGTGGACTTACCTGCAGCAGACCATGCTGCTTACTTGCCTGCCAGTTGAGTCTCTGATCCTCTTCTGTTTGGAACTACTTTTCCTGTTGGGTGGGGCAGGAGCCACTCCCTAGATTCAGAACACTGGAACTCTTCTGGAAAGCAGGAACTCTTTTCTTACCTAGGCGTGGCTGTGGAAGGAGACACCTAAGCACTACAGGAGGCTATTTAAACCACACCCGATGGATGAATTTTGCTTTGCGTTATTCTGCATCCTCAGCAGCAGAACGCTCATCGTGTCTTCTGCATCTGATCCTGGGCCTAAGGAAAAAGGCTTACCATTCTGAATCCAGTCTTCAGCAACAGCTATAAAGACAAGAAAGAAAAGGTTAGCATTACGGTCTTCAGTGACAGCTCTTCACTTACCTGGTCCATCGGCTGTCACCAATGCCTCGCGCTGCATCCGGCATCTGAAAGACAAAGGCTTACCAACTCTTCGTGCGCTCCGGAGGTCTTCACACTGCATTCCGGCATCTGAAAGACAAAAGCTTACCAACTCTTTGCACGCTCCGGAGGCCTTCGGCGCTGCATCCCGCATCTGAAAGACAAAACAAGGTGCGTTTAAAGACATTGGGGAACTTTAATACTCACGTGCCATTACTCCTTTCCATATCTAACCCAGTGGGTATTCCGGCACCCTGCAGCCGCCCCGAACTTGTACCTGCAAAATAAAAAGACAGTTAGAGCGCATCGTGAAGCAGGCAACAAGCGCTTACTTACGTGCTTCCAGGCGCTTCTATTCATCACACGGGCTCCATCTTCAACTCACTTCAGCCCGCCATCCGCCATCGCCGGAACCCTGCAAAACAAGAGACATCATTACTAAAGACTTTAAAGACATTAGAATTACTCGAAACTTACCGTTCGTGCAGTAAACGACGGACAGCAGTCCTCTGAAGTCAAGAGGCCTGCTCCCCTTATCCAGTGAAGAAACTGGTTACAGCACCCTGCCTCGAGGCAGATGGAGAGCACGGCGTTCACTTACCTAAGGTGAGAGCGTTAACCTTTGGGGTTCTCCAGGAGAAGAGAAAGGGAAGAAGAGAGAGACATTCAATAACCCAGTTCATTAATCCCACATTTTCTATCTGCAGACATCTTACCCTTCGAGCCAGACATACAGTGCACAGAGGTCCAGCCCAAAGAGCCAGCCGTGTGTTACACATCACCTTTGAAGATACGGTATATGCCCAGTCAAGACCGGCGCCTCTACGGGAATCACCTAAAATTAGATCCATATCCTGCTTTGCCACTATTCTTAGCAGATCTTCCACCATTTGGATCAAAGCCAACAATCTTCTACTTGAATATTGTGAATGAAGACTGCTATTATGACATCTACCCGCTCTAGGAAAGTCATTACATCAGGTCTAGGCAGTTTGATTTTACCACTCGCCACATTCCATGCAACGAGTACAAGTGATTGAGCAGTGATAAGATCACTAGAAAGTGTGGGATTTAATGAATGAACAACCAAGCTCCCCTCCTTAGAATGGACCGCAGTGGAGGATAGGCCCACAATAGAGTTATGACCACAATTCTGCAGACTCTGTGGTGGTCAATCAGGAAAGTTCATCTCGGTTAAACCCTCAAAGCGATTACGGCCAAAAGAAGGGTTTTGTTAGTCTAAAAACAACCCTAACCAAGTATAGTAGGTATATTATGTTGGCCGAAAAGCAATAGCATCATATGATCAACATCGCAAACACAGATCCATCAAGTACAATTACAGTATAACCACAGGGCTCCATCTTGTGTAACATCCGCCATTTTTTTGCTTCTTTTCCTTTCTGTCAAATGCTTCGCAAAATGTATTATATTTTGAAAGCTCTTACACGGTGCAAGACTACAGCCTACATGTTGAAAGACCAACCCAGATAGGAATGCCAAACAGTACAGAAATACATTATTTTCTTCCCTCACAAAGTCCTTGGAGGCAAGCAGAAACGGCATTTAATCAGTGGCCTAGGTGCCTGCCTGTCTCACTAGAACTGTAGCACAAGGCAGTTAAAGCATGAATTATACTATTCTAGCGGTCCTCCTTTGCGGATCTTCCTTAGAACAGGCTGACCCCTAGTTCACAAATAGAAACTGTTAGATAACGTGCTTTGGAATGTGGCTCTCTCGCGAACACGATATCCTAGCTGATCGAGTGCTTTATGTTCCCTATAACAAATAACTATGTCTGCAACTGTTGCAAAATATAATAGATAGAGTAAGAAACTTGTCATAATGTGTCATATTTGTCATAATTGTCAATCACCGAACCCTAGCACAAGAATATACATTATGGGCGGTTTTGACGTGCCTTCAAAGATTGCATGTTTGTATATATATATTACTGCTTGACTGATCGCTCTCTTGAATCTCACGAGGTTTGGGTGACACACGTTGTGAGACGTTAGACCCAGTCGGCCAACTGAGCATATATTGTAATAAACCATAGTACTTGGAAAATCAAACCTTGTGTCTGTCATATCACTAGTATATGGTGATTGTGCCTTAGTTTGCATATGCGCATGGTCTTCAGGGCCCAGCAAAGAGGTATGGATGGACCAGCCATGAGGGCTGTGAGCTCTTTCCCCTGGAGCCATAGTCAGCAGATCAACAGGCTCCTGGACTTTCAAAGGCTTGTGGGCAATAGATTGCAAATTATCACCCAAAATCACACCAGTAGAATTCAAGTCCTCTGCTGAATAAAAGAAAATTCAATGGTACGAGCCAGGCACTAGATCTCCTCCCTTATATGTGCTGCTACAAGGATAGCAATATAAAGGTCCAGTGAGACCAACACAGAAGAGAGACTCAAGCCTGCGGAGTAACGTGGAAGAGGGAACGTCCCCTTGTGAGGCAGAGCCAGAAAGCAGCACCACACACACGGCATGGGAAGTGAAGGATCCAGAGAGCCCACAGAGGACTGCTGTCTAGGTCTATTAGCCCAAAACAAAGGTCTGTCCATGTCAAATTCTATGATTGCCCTCATAACTAACAAAGCATTGTGTAGGGATTTATCTTGCTCAGAAAAATTGTGTTCCAAATGAAAAGCAAAATGGAGTTCAGCTGGGGGTTTTCTCTAGCTTCCATCCCCAAGTTCCAAGTATTCAGCTTCACAAAGTTCAATGGGTTTCTCAGGGTTCCCTTTCCCAAGCTTAAAGCACTCTGATGCACCAAGTTCATGGGACTACTCAGGGCTTCCTTTCCCCAAGCTTAAAACACCCTGATTCATAATATTCAACTCTCTCTTCGAAAATTCCAAGTTTTAGACGCAAAACTCAACAGTCTTATAATGAACCAAGTTTTTCAACAGCAGCATTTCTGAATCATCTGCTCATTAACTTTTACAAACGGGGTGGTGCCCTCCGGTCGTGGTGCAGTTGACAGACTGCATGGTCCACCCATTACAGATCCCACAACCATATGCCCAGGGATTTAAGTGAAAACAATTACAAAAAGGGATGTATAAATGAAACAATAACATGGAAATAAAATACAGAATTTGTTTAAAGTTATACATGGGGATAAGGGGTTAAAACTGATGGGGAGGGGTTTGGAGTGGGGTAAACTCATAGGGAAATGTGGGGCTTGGTGAGGGCTTTTTCCAGGCTGTGTACGTCACCAAATATGTGCTAATTTCTACCGCAAAGGCTTCTCTGAAGAGTCGTCCTTGCATGCCTACCCTCACTTTGTAAGTGGCATGGTCTCCCCGCTAAACATCAATTTTCAGTAGTAGACTCCTCCGCCGTTCTGAGGATAGGGCACAGTTTGAGTTGCCAAGTAAGCACACTGCCCTTTCCACCCATTTGCCCAGAATCACTGCATCTGTCAGGTCACTGGTGTCCATGGACCTCTCTGCCAGGTACATTATCTTTACAATTGGACCTGCCAAATCCAGGACCTTCTCTTGGCAGTTCTGCCAGGATCGATCCATGCCTTTGCACATATCTTTTAACAACTTGGTTAGAAATGTTAGGATCATCGGGTCGAGCTCTGGGGTCTCCGCCACCTTCCCTGCGAGCTTTGGGCACGGGCATTCAGCCTTCATTCTTAGCATGGTCTCTTTCTCTAAAGGCTTGCACAGCCTCTGTGCCATATACTTGGACAGCCTAGGGCAGAGCTGCCACTTTGTGGACCTTAGGTGCTTGATTGCATCAGGGTCAACCATGTTCGACAACTCAACCTCAGTGTCGTCTGTGTGTTTCTCCTTTCTTAACTTCTTCCTCTCCTCTTGTGGTTGGTTCGGACTGTCATCTGGCGGCAACGCCGGAGAGGACTGGTTGCTTTCTGAAACCGTTTCTGGTTCTCCCATATTATCTTCCCCTAGGGATGGGGGTTGGAGGCTTGGCACTTGTGACTTTCGCATAAAAGCTTCCCTAAGCTTCGTAAATGCGCTGGTCAACTCAGGGATACTCCATCTCTCCCTTTTGTCCTGGCTCATGTGGGTAGAAGAGAGCCTCCTCTTCTGAGCCTGCCTTTTTTTGCATCTCGACTCCTTCTTTTTGCTGCCTGCTGCTCCCAATCAGGGACTGCATCCAGTTGAGCCTATCCTGCAGGGCTTCAACCCTCGGGCCACTGTCTGCCCTAGGGAGTCCCCCAGCACCCTTTTAAAACTAAGGGCAAGGTCATTGTTGTCCGCCTCCTCCTCACCTTCCTCACTTAAACTGTCTTCTTCATATTCAGACATCTCCAAGTCAAATAGGGTGCTACTGCAATTGTGCCTTGTGCCTGAACCTGCAGGCTGAGTTGCATGCCCTAGGGACTGTCCTGGCTTGACTGGGTGGCTTGGCACTACTGCACCAGCTTTGGAGTGTCAAGAGCATTGATGCTCTCTTGCTTGCAGCAACAGGTGATACCCAAGGTATTTCCACCTGTGATCTGTCTTCAGCTTATTATTCTTTATATGTTATCATACTATTTTATTTTTATTTTATTGTATTGTTTTTTGTCACTTGCTAATCCATGCTCCTGGAGCGCCATAGCACTGGTGTTCTGTGGAATTGTATACTCTGCTTGACCATTAATAGTCAGAGCATGCTCTTCTCTCCCACAGAGTCTCCAGCGTACGGCATCTCAAATAGGACCTTCTTCCACTGTTTGTGAAGGTGCGAGTGGGTCCCCTCAAGTGAGATGAATAATTCAAAGACCACGCTCGCTCCTTGTCCTCTTCCCAGTTAGATTTGCAAAGTAAATGGATCAGTCCTGTAAAACTCCTCCAACGCTGCTTGCTCCTGAGGTATGCTGCAACTACGCTTTGGTACAATCTAAGCTCAAGCATTCAGCACCATTTAACCCTTCAGTATTCCTCAAGCGCGAACTGCAACTTCTATTGCTGAAGACAGAGAAAGAAAGAGGAAGGCACCTAACAGGAAGTGACAGAAGAGGTGCAAGGAGTGTTTAGCTTGACTGCACAAGAAGGGGCTGGACATAGAGTGTGTAGTGAACTGCTGTAGAGCAAAAGTAAAGAAAGTAAAGCATAATGCTCACCTCCGGTCTTGAAATAAAATCTTTAGTATACCACCTCTAGTCTCTGGTATTTGGCTCTCCTCCATTATGCCTGGCACTGGATGGGGTGGCGTTTGAAATATTCCAGTCCAGTCCAGATAGACAATAATACAAATGGTTCTTTATTTAAAAGTTGATGATTCTGTAGTTGCATGAAGTAGAAGGTAGAAAGATCAGGTGCAGATAGGAGATAAAATGTGAGCAGAGAGCAACTACCAGCAGCACCTTCAGCTTAGCATTAAAGCCTCTGTTTACTAGACACGCCTTCTAGGCTTTCAACACACACTCACTCAAGAGTCCATATGATCAGGGCAGAACATACAACAGTGTTGTATTACTGTAATTAAATCACATTTATACAGCGCTCTATCACCAGGGTAAGCACCTTGGCGTTGTAGAGGAGTAAAGAAAGACCTATCAAAGAATCAGTATGGCCAAGACGTTAGGATCAAAGTTGTTTATAGGTACATTTTAACATTTTAAATGATTACCAATACATTGCAGTGGCATAGTCCTTTGATTATTTTGTTGAGCTGATTAATAATCAGCTGTTGTCTTTTGTTTCCTCAGCCAAATGTTCCGGCTGCCCGTTGGAAATCCTCCCACCGAGAATGTCCTGTGACATCAGCTATCTATTTCTAGATGACATGCTATCTCTCTTTAATTCTTCTCTCTCTTCCGTCATCTTCCCTAATTATTGGGAACACAACATCATTAAACCTTTATTTACAAAAATCTCTAGATCCATTCGATCTTAGCAATGTCCAACCATTTCTCAACAACCCTTTCTATCCAAAGAGCTTGAAAGGGTTACTGTTGACCAGCTTCAAAATCATGTAGAGAGGTCAATGCTCCTCGACAACGCACAAATGGGTTTTCGACCTGTGCACAGGACCGAATTGGTCACTATCATCGTACAAGATTACTTAAGAGAATTATCTGACCCGGGTGGCTCTGGAACACTGATTCCGCTTGACCTGTTGGCCGCATTTCATACGGCCAACCATACACTAATGCTTGACGGACTCGGCAATGTGGGCATCCACGGCAGTGCCCTTAAATGGCTGCTGTCATTTTTAAAAGATGGATCTTGGACCTTTTTATTTCCACACTGCTTCATTGACATGCAGGATTCCTCAGGATTCTGCTGTGTCACCACAGTCCCCTAATGGACATTCTGCACCAATCGGGTGTTATATTTCCTGGCTATACAGATGACACTCAGATCAAGGTGGATTTGAACATAGAAAGTAACATCTCGGCCCCTAGGATTAGAAATTGCTTGCAATGTATTAAACGCTGGACGGACCAAAATCATCTTATATTTAATCCAGACAAAACTGAAATCTTGATAGTGAATGAAAAGTCAAATTCCTGGTGCCCTTCCTTCTTGAAGACTCCTGCGGGCAGTGTCCAGAACCAAAACCCGAAGCTAAAAACTAAGGATGCATGGAGACAGTAAATTAACCCTAAATAACCAATTTGCATCTGCAACAACATCATTGGCAGAATTCTAGACAGAAAGGTTTTTGGGCAGAAAGTTCAAGGTGTCAAAATGACAGAATGTTAAAGTTCAAAGCTATTAAAAGTCAGAAGTCAGAGTTCAGGTTTAGCAAAGTTCATAATTTGCTGGGTAGAAGCAAGCATTTTTAAATTGGTTATGTTCAGAAGGCAGCAAGGAAGTTCAAGTTGCCAAAAACTCAAAGTGGCAGAAATTTAAACTGCTGCAATTCCATGTGGTTTAAGTTCAAATCAAAAGCAATCAAAGCAGTATAGTTTAAAAGGTGAGGTTGGAAGGCATGGAGACCAATCCAGTATAAGTGGCCAAATTTATAAGGTGGCCAGATTAAGTTAGCACATCCCCAAATATTGCTAAATTCAAAGTATCATAAATCAGATTAGCACTGCTCTAAAAATAGTCAAGTTAAGAAGCAGCCGAGATTAAATCAATACAATTTTAAAGTGTCTATGTAAACAACTGCAGATAACAAGTTAGTGCTGTTTTAGAGTGGCTAAATGCATATGTAGCAGGGGTTAATCAGTACAGCTCTACAATGGCCATGCTCACAAGCAGTGGGAACCAAATCAGCATGGAATGAATGTGTCAAATTCAAAGTCAGCAGGGGGTGATCTACCAAAGCTCTAGAGTGGCTACATTAAACCATAGTAGGTTTTAAAGCAGAACCATTTCAGTGTGGCCAAATTCAAAACCAGCTGAGATGAACCAGTGCAGTCTTTTGGCATGGCAGTGAGAACCAAATCAGTGCAGCTCTAGTGTGGCTAAATTCAAAGAAGTGGGACCCAAATCCGTGCAGTTCTAGTGCTGTTAAGTTCAAAAGCAGCAGACTCCAGATCAGTACAGTTCTAGTGTGGCTAAATTCAAAAGCTGGGTGAACTAAGTCAGTACATTTTGAGTGTGCCTACATTCAAAGGTGGCAGGGTTTAAGCCAGTCCTGTTTCAGTGTGGCCAAATTCAAAAGCAGCAGAGATGAACCGGTGCAGTGTTTTGCTGTGGCTAAATTCGAAGGCAGTGAGAACTAAATCAGTACAGTTCTATTGTGGCAAAATTCAAAGCAGTGGGAACCAAATCAGTACAGTTGTAGTCTGGTTAAATTCAAAAGCAGTGGGAACCATTTTGATTCAAATTGTATTGCAATGTCCCTTACCCTCTTTGCTGTAGTCCTCTGGATAGAGGAGGAGACTGCAACACAAGGCACCCGGCGAACAGGCCAACAGTATTTGCCTTATCTTCCTCCCTTCGCAGGCTGCCTGGGCAGGACTACCCTGGGAGGGTTGATTAAGCGTGCTGCTTGCATTAAGCTGGTAAAATGGCTCAGCAGGTTAAACGCTTGTTGCTGCCATCGATGTTTGATCTGTAGGCCGTAGGTTCAAATCCCAGCAAGGCCAACTTAGCTTTTCATCCTTCTGCGGTCGATAAACGAGTACCAATTTCAAGTGGGTGATGATAGTAATATATGTAAATATGTCTCATGTAAAGCACTTTAGATTAAAATGATATATATATATATATATATATATATCTCTTAAAAAATAAAAATATTATGTAACCCCCGCAGCCCCAATCAGGCAGTTGGGGAGGCCTGGGGGACAGTCTCAGGTTGGGAACAGAGAAGCGGAAGTGAGGTCTTCTTTCCTTCTTTTTGCATTAAAGTTTGACTGTCAGGGGACACCATCGCATTAGCTATGATGGGAGTCTGATGCCACAATTATGGTGATTTCTTAAAGTACATTGATTGTTATGTTATCTTGACTTATACCGCACACTGCTACTATTGGCATAGTCTCCCGGAACTCACATGGTTCTGTAAGAGAGTGGGTTGGCTAGGTTAGGGAGGGACGAGGGAGTAGAATAGAGATTGTGCTTTCTGAAGCTCCTAGAACCAGGAGGTACTGGTATCAGTACAAGGTGTGTTCAGATTGAGTTCAAGTGATTGTGGTGCTTGTTTGCGGCAGTCAGTGCCATGGTGGATGTATGTGTGTTAGGCAGAGTTTGCATGCAGTAACCTCTAGGACCACTACACACAACTCTGACTACAGGTGTATGCAAAACCAACCTTTGGTATAAGTCTGTACCACACAGGTTTTGGTAGCGAGCTGATCAGCCAGGCTTTTCTCAAGAGGGAATGTGAGCTGTAATGATGTTACACAGAGGTCTACAGTTGCAACTATTCAAATAGACACTTATACTCAAGGTTTCTTTGTAAAACAATTATTAATTTATTATACAGTCAGAAAACATTCACTAAAAGGAGGCAGTTAATATCACACAAACATATTCTACAGTACTTCACACTACATGGTTCTGAGGCATTTAAACTACTTCGAAGGAGGAGCAAAAAGGCATAAGTTAATAAAACGAATAGTAGGGTTATTCTTAAACAGTGCAAATTGTTTGAGTTCACCAGAGGAGTTGGTCCAATGCAATAGGTAGGCCATAGTCAACGGGCTAGAGTCTTTAATCAGTAAACACGGTTCAGGTATCTAAACGGAAAAGTCTTTGCCACGGTTCTCAGAAGTAGTTCATAGAAGAAAGCTTTATATGTCGGGTTACAAGCTGACTACGCCTGCAAGATGGCAAAGTTTAACACACTTTCGCAGTGAGAAGTAAATTCTCGTGGTCAGGTTTTCGCAGTACCTTATGTTGAAGAAAAAGATGCAGTTGAAGACTTCTGTTCCTGGCAGTTCATGCAGATCTCTCTGTTCCTGAGCCTCAGTCATGGGGACAAGAGGGAGGATGTCGGAGGACTCCTGAACTGCACGGGCACTTGTCACAAAGCTGGCAAACTGGCAACCAGGTGGCTTACAAGTTGATTAGTCCTACCATCCCACCAACTCAAAGGGAGTAGTCGTCCTTGAAGGGCTTCTCTGTCGAGATGAACTTGGCAATTCAGACCTGCAGCAGGGCTTCACCTGGCAAACCAACGGTCCAGGAGTCGCAGCAGCCATCCTCTTCCAGCTCGTCTTCGGTTCTTTCGTTCCAGTGGTCGACTCTACCTTGCAAGCCGAAATACTCGCCTTATAAACAATGTTCTCCCATTCATTCCAGTCAAGCTGCCACTCACCCAGCAGGGTGGCTATCCTTGCCAGACAGTCAGCCAGCCAATCATGCCAGAGTGCATTGGGGTCTCCTAGGAGACTAAGCACGGGGAGTTTTGGGCACCTCCCTCACTTCCTGCCCACCCCAGACACTCAGGCACCAGAGGTGGTCTTCAGTCCTGAAGCACGCCAAAGGCGTAGGAACAAAGGGAACAAACCATGTAAGGCGCGCACAAACAAACTCTAGAAGGACCTTTCCAAAAAGAAAGGGTGAAAAAAGAAGACTTGGACCCGTTTAAATAAAGGAGGCTCAGACGCCACCTTGAAAAACATGGCTCTCGCAATTTAACGCTACCAGTGTTCGCGGTGAGGAAAATCATGGTATTTCGTTGTAAAACCACTGCCACCAGCCATTTTGAGGGTAGCGTTTGACTGCTACATGAGTTTCTAGACATAGGGGAGAGTAGGTAACCCCTCCAGCACTCTACTGGAAGATAGGGTGTGCTGAGTGTAGGAATTTAACTTTACTTTCTCTGGTAGTTTATCCCAGGGAAGGTATTTCAACCTTGGGACAGACTAAAAGGCTTCCCCTTGTCACTGCAATGAGAGTGTTGTGTGATACACATGAACCAATGTTGCCTATGGAGTTGTCTAAAACTGTCATGATCTCTGCTTCCAAAAGATCAGGACTTGCCCAACTCCCTTGGAAGCAGACCCATAACCCCGGTTCCGAGTGCCAGCCAGTCCCAATTGGGACCTTTTGGACCCTGTCCTGGCGCCAGTGGCACCAGGCTCATAAAGATGCCCAGTCCCAGCGCTGGAAGCGCCGGGCTCATAATGCTTGGGTGGACTTACCTGCAGCAGACCATGCTGCTTACTTACCTGCCAGTTGAACCCCTGATCCTCTTCTGTTTGGGACTACTTTTCCTGTTGGGTGGGGCAGGAGCCACTCCCTAGGTTCAGAACACTGGAACTCTTCTGGAAAGCAGGAACTCTTTTCTTACCTAGGCGTGGCTGTGGAAGGAGACACCTAAGCACTACAGGAGGCTATTTAAACCACACCCGATGGATGAATCTTGCTTTGCGTTATTCTGCATTCTCTGCAGCAGAACGCTCATCGTGTCTTCTGCTTCTGATCCTGGGCCTAAGGGAACAAAGGCTTACCATCCTGGAATCCAGTCTTCAGCAGCACCTGTAAAGACAAAGAAAGAACAGGTTAGCACTACGGTCTTCAGTGGCAGCGCATCTCTTAGCTGGACCATCGGCTGTCACCAACGCCTCGCGCTGCATTCCGGCATCTGAAAGACAAAGGCTTACCTACTCTTTGCATGCTCCGGAGGTCTTCGCACTGCATTCCGGCATCTGAAAGACAAAAGCTTACCAGCTCTTCGCACGCTCCGGAGGCCTTCGGCGCTGCATCCCGCATCTGAAAGACAAAAGAAGGTGCGTTTAAAGACATTGGGCAACTTTATTACTCACGTGCCATTACTCCTTCCCACGCCGAATCCAGTGGGTATTCCAGCACCCTTCAGCTTCTCTAAAGCTCCGAACTTGTACCTGCAAGATAAAAGGGACAGTTAGTGCGCATCGTGAAGCAGGCTACAAGCGCTTACTTACGTGCTTCCAGGCGCTTCTATTCCTCACGCGGGTTCAACTCTCATCAGCCCGCCATCCGCCATCGCCGGAACCCTGCAAAACAAGAGATATCATTACAAAAGACTTTTAAAACATTTGAAGTGCCTAGAACTTACCGTTCGTGCAGTTAACGACGGACAGCAGTCCTCTGAGGTCAAGAGGCCTGCACCCTTATCCAGTGAAGAAACTGGTTACGGCACCCTGCCCCGAGGCAGATGGAGAGCTCGGCGTTCACTTACCTAAGGTGAGGGCGTTAACCTTTGGGGTTCTACAGGAGAAGAGAAAGGGAAGAGGAGAGAGGCACCCAATAACCCCAGTTCATTAATCCCATATTTTCTATCTGCAGACATCTTACTCTTCGAGTCAGACATACAGTGCACAGAGGTCCAGCCCAAAGAGCCAACCGTGTGTTACACATCACCTTTGAAGATACGGCATTCACCCAGTCAAGACCGGCGCCTCGGCGGGAATCAGGTGAGCGTTACAAAAACCCCATAATGAAAGAACACAAGAGTAAAACACACATCAAAATACATGAGAGAGTGGGACAAAAGGCTCACACACTCTCCAGGTAAAACCATCAAGTCCTCAAAATTCAGCCAAGTTCCTGGTGAAGGGAATTAACACATTTATGAGCATTCTTCCTAACAATGGGGGTTGTGGGTTGTTCTGAGATTAGACTGGTGTATGCTGGAGATGAGACAGGAGTGGGGAGGGTTAGCAGTTGGTGCATTGTGTTCGTTTTTTTGTTGACCCCAGAGTCTGTAATATCACTGGATTATCTTGGGTCCAAGTTGGTATCGCTGGCAGTGCCCTATTTTATTCTAATCATTGTGAGTTTAATAGCCAGGTTTTCAGATGTTTTCTGAAGGTGAGGTGGCCTTCTGTCATTCTTATCTTTTTCCTGATTGTGTTTGATTGATGATCAATTAGACGTGAGAATGCGATTCCTCCAAATTTTGTTTTTTCATATTGTTTTCTTTCAATTTGGAGGTTGTTGCTTTATCTTAGGTTTCTTCCTGGTTGTTAGCGGTTGATCTTAGCCTGGATGAATTCAGCTCCTTGTCCGTGCAGTGATTTGTGGGCAATGCTGAGTGCGTTGAAGTTAATGTTTTTTTTTTTTTTACTGCGAGCCAGTGTAGACTTCTCAGGGCTGGTTTGATTTGATCAATTCTCCTTAGTCTCAGGAGTATCCTTGCTGCAGTGTTTTGAATGTGTTGGAGTTTTGTATTGAGCTGTTCTGGCACTCAAAGGTAAAGGCTGTTTGAGTAGTCGATTCATGATTTGTGTGGGAAGGAGGGGCATGACAGGATTCCTCTAAGTAGTCTCAGAAGTTAGAGGCATTTCTTTGTTGTAACGTTGACTTGTAGTTCCAGTGAAAGTCTGTAGTCCATGTGTATTCCCAGATTTTCTACCATCACAGTTACTTCTGTTGGGTTCCCATGCCAGGCGGTCAGTCCGGTTGTGTGATTTTTGCGATGTCCTCTGAAAGTGAGATCATTCTTTCTGTTTTGGCAGGGTTTAGTTTGAGGTTGTTGGTTGTCATCCAGCTGTATATGTCAGTGAGGCAGTTGTTAGGGCTGTTGTTTGGGTCTTGGGTTGTGGCTATCTTGTTGATGAGTAGGGTATCCTCAGCGTAGTTGTAGGTGGTCAGTCTGTGGTTTCGAATGATTTTCATTAAGGGGGCATGTAGATGATGGAGAGTAGTGGGGATAGGCTTGAACCTTGTGGCTCACCACAGGAGATGTTTTTGGTGTTAGCGGTAAATGGTGGTAGGTGAGTTTTTTGGTTATGTTGATGAGGAAAGACTTTAGCCACTCTAGAGCTGAGTCTTTTACACTTTTACACAGTAGTCATCCAGTTTCTCAATTAGTGTTATGTGTCTGATTGTGTCGAACGCGGCGGTTATGTTCTGTAGTATGAGCTCAGATTGTGTGCTGTTGTCTGCATATCCCATATGGATAGGAGTGTTCATTCTTTTTCTCTCATGAGTCTGATGCCGATATGTGGTTGAGTATTCTGTTAGTTTCTATGGGGTTGAGAAGGATTTTGTATATGTGGTTCTCCAGTAGTTTTGCTGGGTCCGGTCATTTAGATATAGCTCTGTAGTTCGTGTGGTCATCCGTGTTTCCCGTTCCGTTTTTTAGGAGTGGCTTGATGCAAGCTGACTTGAACGTTTTTGGTACTATTCCTGTGCTTAGGTATAGGTTCATCAGTAGTCGGAAGTAAGATGCTGGTGTTCTATGGTTTTGGATTTCTTTATAGATGTCTGGTGGTCATGGGTCACTTGGGGATCCAGAGAGGTTCTTATCCTTTATTAGTGTGGTGAAAACATATTCATCTAAGGGTTCAAAATGGGTCGAGTGCTGCTGCGGTTGGAGGATCGCCAGTTGTTGGTGGTTCTGTTGTTGTGTTTGTGTTTAGAGTTGTGTGGCTTGCTTCAATGGTCTCTTGGATTATTTTGTAATGGTGGGGTGGAAAGTCCCAGCCCTTAGCGAAGTTGACAGGCCGGGAAATCCCA
Organism: Ambystoma mexicanum; assembly: GCF_040938575.1. Classification (NCBI taxonomy): domain Eukaryota; kingdom Metazoa; phylum Chordata; class Amphibia; order Caudata; family Ambystomatidae; genus Ambystoma; species Ambystoma mexicanum. The sequence continues at coordinate 72,196,108 of NC_090935.1, read as the reverse complement.
CACCCAACAATGGAAGAGCCAAAGTAATGGACAAAGGCCTGTTTTATTGATATCCAAATAAAAGAAGGACAGGAATGAACATATGATATGACCACGCTCTCCTCCTCCTCGAGCTTGACAACAAGGTTAAAGTACAAAACATGCCACAGCTGATGTCACATTATGCTCTTTGTTACAAAAAACCTATGGTAAGGTGGGAATGATTAGGGTAATCATCTATGTATATAATCTACAAGGCTTCGTCTTCTCATTCGTCATGCTCTGATGGCTTCATCTGAAATCACCTCTAAATTGATAGTGATGATTACATGTCATTTCTACCCTACTTTATTGGTTAGTGCAACAGTTACAAAACAGCATTATTTGAAGACTGGGATTAGTTGGCATTGGCTTCACCACCCTAGATTACTTGGCAGGTCATTCGCACATGAGGAACAATAATGCAGGGAGAGCAACATCAAGGTACTCCTTTTCTCAATTACAACACACCATCTCCGATTTCCAAGTCTACGAGTCAGGAATTTTATTTTTGAACTTGGCTTTGCCTTGTATAGTTTTGAAAATTTGAGAGGAGTGAAGGTATCAGTCTATCTGTGTCTGGAGTTAATCAATAGCCCCTGTTCTCCAACTTTAAGTCAGGTGTGAGGAGACCAAGTTTTTGATTATTCTGCTTGGCTTTTACAAGGGCTTTAGCCTATTTTAATGCAGGTGTCTTTACTTTTCTTGCAATATTAAGCCTTAATTAATGAGCACCTTGTCTTCAAGGGCTGCTTGTTTCTTAATCTAAGAGAAATGTGCCTTGTGCTTGGGATTTGTTAACTTCTGTTCTCCTCAGTGCTAGTCCTATCCTCCCTTTTCTACCCTTAACCCTGGCAGGAGAGGATATGTTGTCAACTGATTCATGAAGCCTACACTTCCCGAAGCTTCGAGGCGTCTTTGATGCTTCCCATTCACTCGAAGTGGCTATGCTGTCCTTTTTTATTCAAAATGGCCACTTGTTACTGATAAATTTCTGCATTAAGCAAGCTATAGGTGTATTCTTATACGTCTTGACCTGATGTCCGTATAACTCAATGGTGAGTGTGTATCTGCTTTGTGTCTAATGTATCTATGTGTGTCAGTTTCGGCAATGGCGTCACTTGATTTCGTCATCTTTGGTTACAGCATGTCCATGTCTGCTAAACTTGCAGATTCATCTCTTCATTGATTGCTCTGGGGTACAGTCGACAGGGTTGTCTCCGTGAGTAGAGTCTTGCAAACTTGCGCTATGGCAGAGGAGAGAGGACAGGTGCCATGAATTATGTGCTTCTTTCATTTCTACGGTATATAGGCAGGGGGTAACACTATGAATGACACATTCATCTGTCTCTCGACAGTTTCTATTTTTGTTCTTAGGTAGTTAGTGATGTTGTCACATAGTGCTTGAGATGGGATTACTCCTTTGTTTCAGGATGTGGGGTTTCCAATTTCTTTGATGATTTTGAATAGTTATTTGTGGGTTTGCTGACAATTGGATTCTCATGGCGTAGTCATTTTTTTTGCCTTGAGGACTGCTAATTTGTGTATTCTGTGTTGCCTTTGGTACTTTATTTTGTCAGGCTGATTGTAATGGTTTCTCCATGGTTTTTCCAGTTATGGTTTGTTTTTCTAAATTGGCTTTTCTGTAGTGGCTTTGAAAGGTTTTGTGTCATGGTCTAGAACCTCAGTGATCTAGGCATTAAGTTTTTTTTTTCACTGAATCAGGGGTTCATTTGTACAATTTGGCGATGTTTGGTTGAGTTAATTACAGCAGTTATGTAAAGGATTCCAGGATGAGACTCTTCCAGTTTCTTTTGTTTGTAGCATTCAATATGGCGTGTCCTGGCAGTGTGTGGGTCGGAAGTTTGAGGGAGAAAGCTAAGAGGTGGTGGTCACTCCATATCATTGGAAGCAGTGGAGCGGTGGTAGAGAGTCTATATCTGCAGAAGATTTCATCAAGGTGTTTTGTGGGTGGCTCTGTTCACTATTTGCTTGAAGTGGAGTGTTTCTAGGAGGGCGCAGAGTGAGGTTGCTGTGGGTTCATTCTCTCTTTCGAAATGGATGTTGAAATCTCCCAGGGTAATTAGGTTACCATGATAGGTGGATAGGTTGGCAATGGAGTCAGTGAGCATCGCTAGGTTTTAGAATGGCAGTCCATAGATCAGAAGGAACACAATGTTGGCTTGGTCATTGAATTTGAGCTTGATGAGGAGAGATTTGCTGTCTTCTATGTTCGTTGAGGGGAGTGGTGTGGCGCAGATGTGGTCTTTGCACGCCATTGCGATTCCACCTCCTCTTTGGTTTTCTCTGTTGGCGTGTATTAGTTTGAAATGGTCTGGTTTGGCTTTGTGGGTGATTGTCTTTTAGTTGTCTGATAGCTATGCTTCTGTGAAGGAAAGTGCGTATGTGCCGCCTTTGCTAGGATATTTCGGTTTTGTGTTTTGGCTTGGATCTTATGTTGAGTAAGCTGCAGTGCAGTGTGCCTGTCTTCCTTTGTGGATTGTTGCCTATCCTTTCATGAGTCACAGCCGGGACTCATGAAATGATATGATCTGATAAGTGATTTATAACACGCCTAAAACATGTGTCTACAGCCGCATTATAAATGACATCATGAGACCCAGCCATGGTGGTGTTTGGCAGGTTTTCATTTCTTGGGATTCTCTTTTGGGCATTATCTCTTGGGTGAGGCTTTTACTGAGGGGCTCTGTCTCATCATTTAGGAGTAAAACATGTTTTAATGGTAGCTATAATGGTGACCTCCAGTGAAATGTAACATTCAATATTGTTTTCTTGCACAAGTGTTACTTCAATGTTTAGTTCTTCTCTCCACATTGTTACGTTTTTCATGCCTTTTTCTAGCCTCTGACATTGGTGGAAAAGGCAGATACCGTGGACAGTACATCCAGGCGTCCTATTCATTTCTTCAATTTATTTCCAAGCAGATTGTGCCTGCACAGCACAAAGAAGCATGAGGAGCGGATACTATCATGGCAGCAGTAATGGTTCTCTTTCATGGGCCAAAAAAAGAGTAAGCAGGGACCACCTGGTAAATTCACTTCAAGTCGAGTAATTCATACATAAGAGATCTCTGCTTTGTAATAAATCAAAACGTTTTCCAGGAGCTGGCTGTGATGAGTCTGGACACACCCTGACTCAAAAAAACATGTGAGGACGGGGACTAGAATGCAAATCCCAGTCACACAGCCGCTCTCCATTGCACCCAAACCGGGTTATGAAATTAATTGTTGAAATGTTCAAAATTATTAGAACCTAATATATAAATGGAACATGGCAAATTTCAAAAATTGTCAGAGTCCTTGTTGTGTTTCAAAAAATGATATTTTATCAAAGACAATTGTTTCCAAGCAAGGTCACTAATTGATTCTTAGTGAGGAAGCAGCTAGCACATCTCTTGTTTAAACAGACTTATTGCGCCAATGCATTTCGGAGAATGTTCTCCTTCGTCAGGGCAAGTCTATGTTATTGCAAACATATACAATGTACATCAGTGAAAACAATCAATGTAATGAAATAAAAATAAACATAGTAGCATACCAAACGTGGGTAGATTCAGGCGAGGATTGGAATACCGAAGGACAAGAGAACAGAAGAGAAGTAAAAATCAAGCACAGTTTGCCTGTTGGTCAGTGTCTAATCAAATAGAAATGCCGTTTACCTGAAGAGTGTCAAGTCCGTAGGTAAAGAATCAGTACTAATGCCGTACGTGAAGTCACAAAGTGCGTTCGGGAGAACGCCAGATTAACACAGGGCAGGAACGCGTGTCACGTTCTGTGAATAGATATGGAGTATGAATCAATAAACCGTTCCAGCGCTGAGTGCTGGATTCTCAAAAGTAAAAAAGAGCTGCATAATGCATACCTGCCGTGTCTGTGCTGCTTGCAGAGCTGCGGCCGATGCCAAGTTGGTCAATCGCAACGCTGTGTAACGCCGTTGCCATGGTAGCAGTGCTGTTAAAGCCTCGTACTCGTATCGCATCAATGTTTGGCACGTTACAGTGCAACGGGAACTGATCACTGCAAATGCAGTAATTCAGAGTCCGATTGCGAAGGAAAATAATTACCAAGTACTTTAGATGGATCATGAAAATAAAATTAGTGTAATCCTGGAACTGGAAAAAGCATGAACATAAAAGAAATACTCAACTGGCTAATGCAAGCCAGTCAGAGTCAATCACGAAAGGAAACTAACTGTAAGGTAGAGTCTCAATGTTAGGTAGGTGCAACAGTAATGGAGAGGTATCCGAGACGTGGGAGGTGGCATCACATGGTGTCACCTTGGGTCCCAGACAGAATGTGCGGGATCTGTGATCTAGGTACCTTTATTTAACTCATATGGCAACAATACTTGTGTACACAAGAACCATCATAGTAATGTAACAAGAAGTGAAAGAGACAACATAAAAACATACAAGAGGGTCAATATATGCGTAAATGAGAGAAAACCAAAGCACATCAAAAGATACATATACATTCAAATATAACAGTGATAATTAATCTCCTCATTGAGACCGTTTGGGACCAAACTCCCAAGCCTGTCGATCCAAAATGTTTCTCTCCTGTTGAGCCGCAGGCCCAGATCTTCATGTGGGTTGACTTTGGTCAGTACTTCAAGGATCAAAAACCTGATTTGTGTCGTTTTTCAATCCAGTGACGAGACACTGCTGAATTCGGATTTGCATTCCGGATGCAGGATCGGTGCTCATTCCAGCTAATTGTTGCTGCTCTAGTGCACTGGCCTACATAATATTTTCCACATGGGCACTTTATGCCATAAATAATGTTTATGCTGCCGCAAGTACCAAAGGTTTGGAGGAAAATCTTTTCGCCTGTACGTGGATGGTATACAGTGTTCCCCTTGATTACCATATTACAATTACTACAACGCTTCCTAGAAGGTACATGTATGTGCATCAGATTTGCATGCTCTAAGTATACCCTGTATATCCATGCTGTATATCCATACAAGTGACTGGTCATTCTGGCACCAAGTTTAACATTATCAAGGTTCTTAGGGAAGGATTGCATTTGAGCAGCATATGTTCACCTAATAGAAACCTTCTGCCCGTTACCATCGGAACTGCCCCCACGCTGCTACAATTCAGAAAATAATTCAACACCCACCTCTTCAAAGAGTCTCTTCTCTTCAACACCTAAGCCATCATGGCATTCCCTGCACCTCCAAGCTCTCTAGACGCCGTCCGCCCCTCTCCTCCCTGCCACCCTGTACAGCTGTACCCCTCCTCTGTGCCCCTCTGTATCCTACCCCTGCAGTATATATGTTCTGTTACCTCTGAAAAGCGCTCTGCCATGCATCTGTACCGTTGTATACCTCGTAAAGTGTTCTGTTGTGTATCTGTATTGTTGTATACCTCTGTAAAGCATTCCGTTATGTATCTTTATTGTTGTATGCCTCTGTAAAGCATTCCGTTGTGTATCTTTATTGTTGTATGCCTCTGTAAAGCATTCCGTTGCGTATCTTTATTGTTGTATGCCTCTGTAAAGGGCTCTATTGCTTCTAAAAGTGAGGTCTGTGTTCAATAAAAACTATAACAGTAGAGGCTTTGTTTATAATACTACTGGCAAAATCATCTAGATGAAGAATTCTCTATTTCCGTGGGCCAAGGTGCAGCCATTGCCATGTTGATATATTGAGAGAATGATAGATTATAACCATACGTTCCGTAGGCAGGTTCCGTAAGTACATTTCGGAATAATTTATGAGAGGCCTACAAATCACCATACATATGTTTGTAGCAATATCATAAAGGTACCCCCTTATATTAACTTACTATTATAAATGATATCATATGTGATGTCATCAGTGATGTCATACATGATATCATTTGTGATGTTATCTTTGATGTCCTGCATGTGAGTCTGACCAGTGCATGGTGGGAGTGCTAGTTGTGGCTGCGTAGGTTACCATAACTCATGAATTTCTTTGGTTTTTAGACTTTGCACTGCAATCATAATGCCCCTTTAACAAAGTTACTTCTCTGATTTTCACAGGTTTATATTAGAGCAACTTAACCATCATGTCCCTTCAACAACAATGTTTCACATATATATGTATACATTATAGTGTGGCTGTGGCCGCCCTCCAGCTAAGGTAAAACCATGTACATGCACTTTTCTAAAATTTCTATTGATAATAGTTTTTGATGAGACGGATTTGGATAAAAAATTCCAAACAAAATGTTTGTCATGGCATCTCCAAAATGGACATTTTGGGAATGATTTGTTGAAAAATGTAAAGTTATTAAGAAAACAAAACAACATTTTTCTTTTGCTTACTCCCATTCATTTTCCCCTGGAGAAAAAGTATAATTTTTGGAAAACCGTAGCTCAAAAAACACTGGACGAATTTGATTTAATGTCTTCACTGGTTTGGGGTAAATCTGTCCAGTTGATTTTAAAATATTAGACAGAGAAGGGGCACCCTCTGCTCCCAAAAACCTTTTTATATCATCCATGGTGCTTGCATTAAAGAGGCTTTTCAGAAAGGAAAACCTGCCATTTTCTTTTGCTTAATGCAAGTGATTCCGGGAATAATACCTGGGGAAAAAGAAAATCAAAAGAGCTAAAAATGCTATTGGGAGGAGGAAAAAATGATTTACACACATCAATTAGAGGTGAGGAGGGGGAAAGCGGAAGTTGGGGAGATGGGGTGATCCGGGTAGACAAAACATATTGTGTAATTGTGTTTTTTGTTTTTTTTATTTATTATATTCTATCTAGGCGCACTACAGGTTATTTTCAGGTTACATATAGGTTCAAGTAAACAGTAGAATGGTCACAAGACATTATTACGTTGTTTACACAATAAAATTAGCAGATTTTCTACATCAGATAGATACCAGAGCCAAGTTGCAAAATTAGAAGAAGTATAATATTCTGGCAGGTAATGATCTGACATGTTGGTGCAGGTTAAGAGTCATTTGCAAGGAGCCAATCTTTGGTGCTTTTCCTAAAGTTAAAGAAGGACTGGCCAGCTCTTAAGGTAGTGGGTTTGGAGTTCCAGAGATGGGCAGCCATCACAGGAAAGCTACTACCTCCTGCTTTCTTCAGTTTAAATCTGGAGACTTTCAAGCAAAAGGAGTGCAAGGTCCTCATTGGGCGTGTCAATGTATTTTTCACAAGTTTCTTCCTTAAATATTTAGGGGCTGAGTTGGTTAGGCATCTATGATTAAGGGACACAGTTTTAAACTGTATCCTGTCCTTGATAGAGAGCCAATTATTCTCCCGTCTCGCCTCCGAGATGTGTTGTCTTCTTGGGATACTTAGCGCAGTTCTGAGAGCATAGTACTGTAATATTTGAAGTTTGTTGCAATATAATTGCTTGCACCTAGGTAGAGTGTGTGTAATTTAGAGTACTTCAAATTGTTGTGAAGTTGCTATTAAGGGGTTCCTCTCACAACCCCCAAGGTGTGAACCAGGGATACCTGTTGGCAATAACAGGCTTTTGTGGATTTTGGTGATCTGGGTAGAACAGTTGTGGGTAATCAGCGGGATATTTCCTCACCCTCTACATCTTTTTCGGCTCCCCTGTGGCTGCCTCAACCTCTCCTCCTCCCTTCTCCTCTTTCTCTCCGACTACACCTGACAAGGTTTCTAGACAAGTTCAATCTATGAAAGTATCGTCCAAACATGCGCACCCCTGCTCCTCCAGAACCATCAAGGACCACATCAACATGTTGCTCCAGCCTTGGCCGGTTTCTGCAATCAGTCTTTTGCCACTGGAATTTTCCCCTCTGGCCTCAAGCAATCCCTTGTGCACCCACTCCTTATAAAGTCCTCTACCGATCCCACCTGTCTGGCAAACTATCCTGGATCACTCCTTTCCTGGGCAAACTCATGGAAAAGCTGGCCATCTCCCAGCTTATTCACCACACTGAATCTGTTTGTTGTCTCCATGGCCATCAGTCTGGCTTCAGAGCAACATATGATAACTAATCTCGATTCAAGCTGTCCTTCTGTCCTCAGCCTCCTTGAACTTTCCTCTGCTTTTGACATGGTCTATCATGCTATCCTGATCAATCAACTGCGTGAGAACCTGGGCATCACAGATCAGGCCCTGGAGTGGTTGTCCCCCTTCCTCCTGGACTGACCCTCCCAGGTCCAACTTGGGTCCTTTCTCTCCACCAACTCTCTCTCCACATGTGATGTTCCGCAGGACTCTAACTTTTCACCTTGGCTCTTGTGAGAAACCTGAGGGTGTTTCACCATTCAGTCCTCATGGATCCCTTATTCAGGTGGCCAGGGAAGGGCCATCACTATTGGATCCCAGCCCTTTGGGTGGATAAGCGAGGCAGGATCACCTGGGTATGGGGTCCTTGGGGAGTGGGGAGGAAGCACCGGTAGGTGCGACATTGTATCCCCCATTTCTTGACATTTGTTTGCACCAAATTCACTCTACTTTTATGACATTCTACAACTCACATAATTGCCCTCCTTTTATTACCAGCCCAACTACTGAGATGAGTAAGTGGAAGATTGAGACAAGGAAGATTACCCCTAGTGTTATGCAATGGCTCTGTACCACTAATGATGTCAGGCACACAAAACCAATCACATACACCTGAAACTCATTGGCCCTCATTACGACCCTGGCGGGAATCGAAAAACGATGGCGGAAATGCAATACCGCCATCGAATACCGCCCGTTGCGATTATGACCCGTCACCGTAAAGTACGATGCCATTAGCGACACCGTAGTGAACGCCAACGCTAACTGCACCAAGTACGCGCATGCGCGCACTGCGAAACCGTAATTACCACCATGGCGCAACGGTACGGGAATTCTGACCCTAGCGGACATGTACCTAACGCCATCAAGCATGGCGGAAAGTACCATTCCGCCATGGTGAGAAGTACGGCATCGCAAACCAACCATAAAAGGCCTTACTGAGTGCCTGTACACCACTCCCTGGCCACATTGCACAACTCGTCGTAGGTGCAATGAAGTCAAACAATGCAACCAGTGAAATGTACAAGTCACCCATGCATGCCAACGAACAAATGAATGTAGGGGCTCCAAGTGCCTTGTGAGTGGCCATCCATATTAGCCATGGCACCATTGCCGTACTGATGCAGCACAGGCATGTGAAGCTCCAAGTACAGCAACATGAACTGAAAACTGAGACAAACAAAAACAGGCCCCCCATCGCTTGACACCAGTGCAAGGCAACATACAAAGCAGTATCCTGAGTGAGACTGCACCAGCCCTGTACTCCTGCCAGTAAACAAACCAACCAGCAGCATAAGCATGTACCACACAAGTTGGCAGAGTGACTGAGCAGCCAGGCACATCTCAAGAGGGGCCAATGGGAGCAGCAGGGCACAGATGGCACGAATACAGAAGCCATTCCAATGGACATGACCTCAGTCTCCCTCAAAGAAACGCACGCAAACACAGGCACCTGTGACCAGCCATATTCTGAAAATCACATCATTCCACCAATCCACCTGGCTGACCGGCATCTGTTACACAAAAGCCAATCCCCCTCCCATGAGCATGACATCATTAAAACAGTCATAATGGCAGCCCCTATCCCTGACCTTACTGGCCTTCGTAGGCAAACGCGCCCAGTACAGTACCACGCAACTATGCTCAGAAGGCCGAACCCAAAGCAGATCTCCTCACAATACATCGCTCCACAAATAGGAATATGCTACATAACTTGCAAAGAATAACGCTACAAGGTCAATATCATAATCAAAATTTAATGCACAACAAAATCACCCGGGCCATACAGCTATTAGGTCATGAACTCCAAATCATATCTCATAATTGTGGGCTGCATCCGCAATAAATGACCAGCTTCTTCTTGTGTGACGCCCTGTTCCTCCATGGTACACAGGGGCTACATACACGTTCAAAAAGGCAACATGGAAGCGCCTAGAACCGCAGGGCCGTCCCATTAGGTAGGCACTAGTCCAGCTGAAAGCTCGAAATGTTGCTCCTAGCCACTAGTACTGTGTAAGGGCATGTGGGCCATTGGCGATCGTCCCATAAGATCGTAATGGTGCTCCACTGATTAACACGAAGCAGCAGGTGTCGGGAGTAAAAGCCATCTGCAGGAGTGGCATACAGATGGCAGCGGCAAAAGGGGAGGAGATACCTGTCACCCAAATGAAACGAAAAAGAATAGTATGGGCATCTGAACTCCATTTGAATTACTCACTTCAAAGATCACACTAAATCCACAGCCATATGCATGCTAGCCCACTCAAAAGGATTATTCGCACCCAATAATCACTTGCGAATCATAACCATATAAATCGAGGTGAAAACACTATTACAAACGAGTGTTTGTGTGCATGCATCTGTTAAAACAGAATCCATTAGATGGGATTAGTAACGTGCATAGACACAAGTGTTTGAAGGCGCGTCGAGACAGGGAGGGTTCAACAAGGGCAGATAGACGATGGTCCCACTATGGCAGCCCTGCATCACATAGCGCAGAGGAAGTTGATAGATTCCAAAAAGCCATGTACATGGCAGACTCTCTATTAAATCATCTGTCCATGCATCCATACATCATTCCCTCATCCCGGTATAAAAACGCCTGATTATTTACTCACATAACATTAGAAATTTCCATTGAATCTGTGCTAAATGCAGTCTGCAAAATCCACTGTGCTCCAGGCCGGAATTCTAGTGTTGTGAAGTAACATGTATTTGGGAACGTCCTGCCTTATCCTCCACTACGCTATTGCGCATCCCATACTATTCATATCAATCATTGCATTCTCGGCATGGCCCCTGTCCCAAGGACATTAAACAATAGAACTTTCTATCTGCAGTCAGACCTGTGGGCGTCTCCTCGCCGCTAGCTGGAAACCGAAAGCGCTGTCCTTCGAATTCCTCATTTGCAACATCACGTCGAAAAGGCATCTGTGACCGCTTGAAATCACAAATCCATCCATTTAGTGCGGCAGTGTGTGAAAATGGCAACTGGCTACACTCACAAATGGGACGCCCCGCCCGTCGGTGAACCGCGGTACAGCGCTGCATGAGGGTCCACCGTTAATCGAGTACTACATTCCACGGACCCTTCACAAGTATGTTCCCGACTGCAAAGATAGTATGTGAAACAATGGGAGCATAGCAGATTTAACATATGAAGCAAGATCTCACTGCCATCGGGATGAAATACATGATTGTAATAGCAAGATGCCATGCGTCGATTTGCAGCGTTGTGTGCGGGACGTGCTCGCCCAAAGGGGATTGCAGCTTGCACAGGTGGAATGAATCACCACAGGTGGAGGCTATACAGCTTGGAAACACATAAATTGCACACCCACGCCCCTCCCACAACCACACCCACTCCAAAATGTTACCGGCAGGACTTGCGATGTTGGCCCTGGGGGACCTGATAGCACTGCAAGTACTCCAACTTCAAGAAGAAGACGAACACCAACTACTACAACAACCGGCCGCACAGAGGAGACGCAGGAGGAGGAGGAGGGCAAGGCAGGGCCAGCAAGGCCCACCAGCACAGCCACTACCACCACGCAGGCAGCCCGCAATCCCACGCCTCCGAGCACATCCGTTCAACCTCACTGATGAGCAGATCCACACCCTCTACCGTTTGGACCGGGACACCATAACCGCCATTGTGGACATGACACACGCTGACCTTGTCAGCATGATAGATAGCCCAACCGCCATCCCACCCCTACTGAAGGTGGTGTCTGTACTCCACTTCCTGGCCACAGGCACCTACCAGCACACAGTCGGACAGTTGCATGGCATTTCACAGCCACTGTTGTCACGGACACTATTGCAAGTGCTCGATGCCCTCTTGAAGCACGCAGACGACTACATCTCTCTACCACGCTCGGAGCAGGAAATTACGAACACAAAAGTGGGATTCCATGCACTTGCCGGCATACCGGGTTGCATTGGTGCCATCGACTGCACCCATGTGGAATTGGTTGTCCCACATGCCATGGAGGCCCAGTACCGCAACCGAAAACAATATCATTCTCTTAATGTACAAATGGTGTGTGACTCAAACAGGATCATTACACATTGTTGTGCCCGATTTCCTGGATCAACCCATGATTCCATGGTCTTACGGAACTCTACAATACCACGCTACATGGAGCGACATGCAGGGAACAGATCCTGGATACTCGGTGAGTCTCATTTCATGCATGATAATGTGGGGTATGTGATGCGGCAATGACCTGCCAGGAAGGGGGGGGGGGTGCTTACGTAGCAATGTCATTCCTCAAACATCCTTTATTGTCCACATACAGGTGATGCCGGGTATCCACTGAAGAGATGGCTCCTTACACCACTCCGGAACCCACAGGACCAGCATGAGGAGGACTACAACCATGCCCACTCACGTACCCGTGTAGTCATAGAACAGGCATTCGGCCTACTGAAGGGTCGTTTCCGCTGCCTCAGCAGGTCTGGCGGGGCACTCCTGTACCGCCATGAGAAGGTTGCTAAGATGGTCATGGCATGTGTCATGCTACACAACATGTGCATACGTAGAAATGTGCCCATGCCCCCTGACGCAGAACTGCAAGCACCAGAACATGGTCATGATGTGGGTGGGGATGTGGCAGAACCTGAAGGAGTCCGCGAGGCACAGGAGGGCCGTGAAATTCGTCAGATTATCATAGATTCATGCTTCTAGCACTCACGCCTGGTGGTTGATACATGGACACGGGAGTTGTGGCACTGTGTGTGTCTGGAACATGCACAATATGAACTGTACGCCTATGATGGCCTCGTACACAAAGATCAATGTCCACACATCTCATTGGATGATTGTGAAATGTTTATAGCAAATGTGAAATTGTGTTACACACCCCATCGACCCGCCACCCAAGTAAGCCCAACACACCCCCTCCACCCTCCTACCTCCCCCCCGAACACCAGTGTCCAAGGATGCTCATTGTCAGTGGGCAGACGCTATTGCAAGCCCCCTCTCCGGGTATCAGGGGCACCCCTGCCTGTGGAGCGCAGGTTCCTCCCAGATCTACGTTGGGGGCTGCCCTGGACGGAACTTGCAACGGATGATGTCTCTGCCTGCTCACGTCCATGCATGTCCCTAAGGGTTTGTGAGAGCTCAGTGAGCACACGGCGCACAGCGGCAAGTTCAGCACATACGTCTTTGGACGTCGCATGCAGTTCCCCCCTCAGGCTCTCGGTGCTTCTCTCCATTTGTACTCTCAGGCTCTCGGTGCTTCTCTCCATTTGTTCTCTCAGGCTCTCGGTGCTTCTCTCCATTTGTTCTCTCAGGCTCTCGGTGCTTCTCTCCATTTGTTCTCTCAGGCTCTCGGTGCTTCTCTCCATTTCTGCCCTTAGTGTCTCTGTACATGTTTCTATGGCTGCCTTGGTACCCCCACATTCATCAGCATGCTCCTTGAGGAGCTTGGCCAGTTGCTGCTGTTGCACGATCACCTGGTCGAGTGACTGTTGCCTCTGCTGGGCCATGGCCATTTGCGGTGGTGTCACAGAGGGGCTGATCACCTCATGTTGCCTTGACACAGGGCTTGTGGGGGATGGCCAGTCGTCGTCTTGTGAGTGCCCCTGCGTGGTATCCTCATGTTGTACGGGATGAAACAAACAGGGGGATTGAGACAGGTCATGGATGGATCGTACATCGACATCACCGTTTTCTGTGTCGGAGCATGCTGCCATTAATGCAGTGTCACCTATGGTGCTGCTGCCACCAGAAGCAGTGCCTTCTGTGGCATCCATTGGGGGGGCCTGTGGTGGTGGTGGTGTTGTGGCCATGCTGGCTGCTGGGGTGCCTGTTGAAGTCCCCTCCTGTGTGCTGCCACTTGATTTGTGCTGCTGCCGTGTCTTGATGCGTGCAGCTGAGGTGGAGGGTCTTTGGCCGTTGGTCTTGGCCCTCTTTGCAGGTGTGCTGGTAGGGGTGTCCTGGAGCTCGTCGTTTGAATCGGACCCTGTGGTGGAGTAAAGGAGGGCGAGCGTTATTAATGGGTCTGTGGAAATTGGAATGGCAATGTATCACATGCATTGGGGTGGTACCTGAGGGTGATTTGGGTCAGGGCCTTGGAGGTGGTTTCATTTTTGTGTGGATTGAGGGTGCAGTTGTATTGCAGCCTGCAGTTAGGGGGTGCCTGCTGCACGTGTAGAGGGTGTTTTTAGGAATTTTAATTATTTATTTATTTAATTTGACTTTTAATGTCCGCTATCAGGCCAATGTGAGTGGACGTTCTCCTGGACATGTGTTTCTGTTGCACTATGTGGACACATGGTACTTCACATGATTGAACATTGTGGTTTTAGCATAGTTTTATTTGGGCCACCTACCTGATTCTTCGGATGTCTGCACTCCTTTCTCCATCCCTCCGACTCCCTCTATGGTCTCCATTCCAATGGTGGAGGCACAGATTTCTTCCCAGGGGGTCAGCTTGATGGGTGATTCCGATCCTCCCCCGGTAGCTGTGGCAATGTTACGGTTGGCGGATAGTATGCTCCGTACGCGTATCCGCAAGTCGTCCCATCGCTTTCTGCATTGCTGTGGGTTGCGGGGTGCGGTCCCCACCGCACTTACCCGCTGTGCCACCAGGGCCCATATGGCCTTCTTGTTCGCAAGTGCCGTCCTGGTCATTTGCGTCGAGAAGACGACGGCAGCATTCTCCTGGAGGGTCTCTGTGAGCACCGTGAGTTCCTCACGTGAGAAGTGGACCTGCCGCTTGCGGTCGCACGCTTTTTTCGCTACTTTTCCCATTGTTTTGGTTTCACTAGGGTGGATGACGGGTTGGGATGTCTCTCAGGGTAGTGTTTTTAATGGTTGTGTGAATGTTCTGATTTTATAGGTGTACGGCGTGCTGTTTCCCGTTCCGGGACCATGTTTTTGCTTCCGTTTCCGTATATTTACGGTCACCGTATTTTCCGATTGCCGCTCTCTACGGTGACCGCTATGTCCGGTGGCGGAATTGCACCTAGGTCGCCGTACGACGGCGGTGAGGGGCGTTTTGGGGACATTTCCGCCATCACGGACTTTGCACTTCCGCCAAGGCGTAGTGCTCGTGCCCGATGGGTCAGAATTAGCCGCACTTTACTCTGTCGTGCCATGGCGGAAACGCTATTTACGCTATGGCGGTCAGGTCAGTTGCTTTCCGCCAGGGTCGTAATGAGGGCCATTGACAGTTATCCACACTATAAGAGGTGGAGCACCGGAAGACAAAGAAAGCAAGATCGGGCACGAGAAGGAACTGCTGAACAAGGGCTGTTGAACGCCAGGCTGGGTAGAACGAATGGCCGCAATGCTGACAGATTGTGAGTGAGTTAGAGAAAGCAAGGCGAGGGAATCCTAGCTCCAAGGAGTCAAAGAGGAGTTGAGAGGAAAGCTGAGCAGTTGGAGGAATCCTATCTTTGATGTGACCAAAGGGTCTGAGAAGAGAATGGGAGAGACCCTGACCTCAGACGCGATAGCAGAAAGAGAACCGTTACATTCTGTTACAGCCGGTGAGTTCTTGATGTGAAGGCGTGCACGGTTGGTGAAGACATGAGTGTGAACATAGTTGCAAGCAAGCGAACGCACCTGACAGCAGGTGCAAGGAAATAAAGACACGATTGATGAAGTGAAATGCAAAGTAACAAAGTAGTACTGCGGAGAAAGGCGTATTATCAAATGTCTCTGTAAACTGTGCAATCTTCCCTAGAAAGGGAGCTACGGAAGTGAATGTTTAAAGTGTGGAAGTTAGACTTCCAGTGAATGCCAAGAGGGCAGACATGAATTAATATGCTAAGAAGAGCATGTATGAAAATAAGGAACTAGAATTACCAGGATGTATTGTGTCAAAGTGGTCATGCATAGGCCCTATGGGGGGCTGTGCCGTTTCAAAAGTCTTCACTGTGAAAGGAATTGACAACCAAGAAGGTGGGGGAAGTGAGTCCCATGACAAATTGAGAGAAGTTAGAGTCTTGGGCTCGGGTGAGTGAAACCTGAAGGGCCTATGGTGACAGAGTCACCCGAAACCGTGTTATGTTGATGATGCGAACCAGGCAATGGAAGCCTGAGGGAGCTGTGTTATGTGAACCAGGCAGGGAAGCCTGAAGAGAACTGCGATACAGATTGAACTAATGGTGGTCAGGCAAATAGAAGCCTGAAAGACTTTTTTGAACTTTTTGTACTGTGCCTGCTACCCACTTTGAAGGAACACCTAAAGAGCCCCATTGACTTAAACTTGGGGAAGGAAGTTGTGAATCATTCTGACTTTCTGTTGATACTCTTCATTTTTTTTATACATTTTCCCACACTTATTGTATAGCGTGAAGGCACGTATAGGTTTCTGACATAGACTTTTTCTTTGGTTTGACTGACTGACTTGCACTTTGTTATTTTATTTTTGATGGTTGAGACTACTCCCATTATAGAATTAGGACCAGCTAGGAAGTTTCAACTCCCATTCAAAATGTAAATAAAGTTGTTGGACTTTTGTGTCTGTGTCTGACTCATGATACCATGCCTGCCTCACACTCTTCAATGTCTACTTGGCCCCTTTTGGCCCACCTTATCTCCACCTTCTCCTCTAACTTTCAGTGTTATGCAGATGACACTTAACTCTCTTTCAGGCTCCCCTCAGCCTTCTCTTGCTCATTCCTGACTGTCTATCCGTGATTCAGGATTGGTGCGCCTCTAATGATCTCTGCCTTAATGCCACTAAGAGTGAGATCCTTCTCATCAGGACCCCTGCTCCAGATTTCCCTCTCTCACTCTGGCCGCCATCCTTGGGCCCCCTTCCTTCACCTTTCTGGGAGGCAAAAAACCTTGCTGACATCTTCGACTCCGCTCTCCTTCTCTCCTCACATCACGGGCCATTCCAAGAAGGTCCACTACCAGCTGAACTTCCTCAGAGGTATTCTTCCTTTTCTCACTTTCCCCAGAAGTTCACTGTCTCCAGAGCCCTGGTTCTCTCTTGGCTGGACTACTGCAACAGCCTCTTTCTCAATCTGCATTCCTCTACTCTCTGCCCTCTGCAACTAATCCAGAAAAGGACTGTGAGACTTGTCCTTGGCCTCAAGCCCCAGCACAGTATCTCTCCAGCCCTAAAATCTCCTCACTGGATCCCAGTGGCTGCAAGGATCAAGTTCAAGACCCTCTGCATCGTACACAAAGCAATCTGGTGCCAGGGCCCTCACTACATCCAACTCTCTTTTCCAAAACACATTCCTTCTCGAGCCCTTTGTTCAGCCTCCACTAACTCTCGGAGGGTCAAACGCTTCTCCAGGCAGAGAGTGGAGGGTAGATCCCTCTGAAACGGTCTTCCCGCCCCTCTCAAACCTGAGCTGGACCACCTGAAGTTCCAGAAGCAGTTCAAGACCTCAGTTTCGCCACTGTTTTCTCCCTCTCTCTCCCCTGATGACCTACCTGTCTGCTGCGCTGACTGGTGGCCTGGCTACCTTCTGAGTCACACTCCTCTTATGACCAGTCGTCCTTTCACTGC
Source organism: Ambystoma mexicanum (assembly GCF_040938575.1). Classification (NCBI taxonomy): domain Eukaryota; kingdom Metazoa; phylum Chordata; class Amphibia; order Caudata; family Ambystomatidae; genus Ambystoma; species Ambystoma mexicanum. The sequence goes on along the minus strand of NC_090935.1, from coordinate 72,178,619 downwards.
CCCTGGCCCCCCATGCACTTAGGGGCTGTAACTGTATCCCTACAGTCCCCTGCCTCCTTGCACTTACCTAGAGCTGTGCTGCCCTGGCTTCACTTACTCCGAGCCATGCTACCCTGATTGCACTTCCCTTTCCCTCACCCTGGCACTTCCCGTTCTCCTTCTACCCTGCACTTTGTGTTCACATTTTCACAATCTGAATGACACAAGGCATAGTAAGATCATTTGTTTTGTCCTCCCTATGTCTTCCCTCCATGTCTTGCTGCGTCTAGAAAGATTTGTGCACAGGCGCGTTATAAATGATGTATCATATCGTATCATATCATGCTGCAGAACACCGGGGAATCTAGTGAGTGATTAAGGGTTATGAGAGAAGGTTAGGGAATAAAAAATAGGAGGGGACCCATTGTGAGTGCCCCGTGAGAAGGGCAATACTTTTAACCTTCAAGCATATTTAGGCTCATTGGTGGAATAACAGTGGATTACGGTAGCACATTTCAACTATTTTACCATTTGTTGGGGAAATTGGGAGTGACATTTCTTTTTACACCTGCAGAATTCACAACTACTACACAGGGGGCAATGGGTCTTTGAAAATAAATTATTGGTATAACGTACAGTGGCAATGGTCAAACCGGATACCGTTGTTTCATCGTCATGCAGTATTACGATTGCCTTTAAAACGTGAACAAAAATTACAAAAAATGTCATCACATTCTTTTTGGGGGGTGGGAAAGGGCATATAAGCGGTTGGGGGTCGGGAATAGTTAAAAATTGGGGCAGGAGTAGGGAGTGGGGTGGTGGAACCCCCCAACAAAATTCTATGACACTATTGACACACCCCTAGGTAACATCTACCAGAAGAAAACCTCCCATCTTAACTCTCCTTATCCTTCTAAGCAGAGCCTACCGTGCCCTGCCACCACTAGCTTATTTCCTAAAATAAACAAGCAAAAGCGAGACAAACCACTTGGCTCACCTCCCCAGACCAAATCACCTCACCCCCATCACAAACCAAGTCCCCCTTCATCAAAGGTGCATTGATGCAACAGACATAGCAGACTTAATCAACAACAACAAACTTAACTTCCTAGAACTATCAGAAAGATGGCTCCATGCCGCTGCAGGGCCCTCTCTAATGTTAGCCATTCCGGACTCCTATACCATCATCCGAGCAGATAGGGAAACCTCAAAAGGCGAAGGGGTTGCCTTCATAGCACATGCTAACCTGGCACTCAGACCTTCAACCACCCCTATGCTCAAGTCCTGTGAACTGCTCAAAGTTAAATTTACAACTTCTCATTCCAGAACCCTAACTCTCCACCTCATATATAGGCCTCCTGGCCCTATTGGAGACTTTGAGGAGGACATCATTACGCTGCTCTCAGACAATTCTAAACCATCGTCAAAAAGAATCCTAGTACCTAGTACTAGGCGATTTAAATGTAGGCTTGTCTGACCCTAATGACCAGGCCGCTAAATCTCTGGAAGAATCCTTAAGTGAACTAAACTTTACGCAAAGAATTAACCCACTTACCCATGTGAAAGGACAAACTTTAGATTGGTTGGCAGGCCATAACTGTGTCACTGCAATAACCGCCATTGAACCTCAGACATGGACTGACAACTCACTTATTTCTTTCCCCATCAATGCCAACTGACCAGCCAATAAAACCAAGATTATCGCGCCACCCTTACTCACCAGACATAAGTGCAACATCACAGCCAAGAAACTAACACCTATCCTGATCCCAATACTGAATTCCACTAGTATTGAAGACTCTGAAGAATTAATTGATTTATTCAATAACACCCTGATCATGGCCTTAGACACCGTTGCCCCACTGAAACTCTGCAAGAGTAAACCCAAAGCCCACCTCAACACCTGGTTTACCCCATGCCTGAAAGCCCTAAGGTCTGAAAAAAGGAAATGTGAAATCATATGGAAGAACCTACCTTCCAAAGAGAATAAAGATAAAGTAACCGAAATCTCCTCTCTTTACAAAGCAGAGATCATCAGAACCAAACATGAAACCTACAACGACAGGATTCAGAACGCCAACTCTAGCATCAAGGAACTATTTGGAATTCTAAGAGAATTAGAATCACCTATAGCCCCTGATGCTCACCCTAAAAACAAAGACTGGTGCATGGGCATCCAAAATGCCTTGGCTAACAAAATTGCAACTCTACAAAATAAAATTGCCACCAAACGACTTAACATCTACGGCACTGATACATCTCAGAAATAATTCAAATTTGCCCAAATTACTACAACAGAGGTCGAAAAAATCATAGCCTCCCTGAAACCTTCTCGATGCCAAGGCGAGATCTGCCCTGCACAAATCATAAAAGACGCAGCCAGAGATCTTGCCCCGTTTTTACTAGGTTAATAAATGCCTCTTTTCAAATCATGCCATGTTCCCACTAATCTCAAAGACGCCACAATTAAGGACATAATCTACTTTAAACTTTCTCCCACAAATGTCTCAACAATGCTGCCCCTAAGTACCTGAAAGACAATGTCATCCCCAAAACCTTGTCCAGACCCACGAGATCAGCCAACTCCTTCTGCATCATTACGCCTCGTGTCAATCTGAAAAGAGCCGGAGGCACTAGCTTCCCGGTACAAGCGGCCCTAGCCTGGAACGCCCCCCCACTCAACATACGTATTGACCAAACCTTCCACAGCTTTAGGTCTAACACCAAGAAATTACTCCTCACTAATGATACTACTGCCTCATTGGCCCGAGCATTGTTAGGCAGACATTCCTTGTCCTATAAACCTGCACTTATGACTCTTCCTGCTGTCATTTCCATTGATTAATCGCTCATGCGCCCCACACACCGACAAATGTATACTTTGTACTCTTTACTGTGGCCCCTATTATGATATATGTATGCATCAATATGCCCCACAGCTATGTATCCATGTATCCACTGCCCTGCCCCTATCATGATGTATGTATGTATCAACTTGCCCCACCTTTATGTATTCATGTATTTATTATTTTCCAAGCAGTCTTGTAATGTGCCCAGATACCTTAGGGTGTGGCGCGCTTTACACGTTTAAAATGCAGACTGCCTGACGATGAAAGAACATTTGGTATTTTTATTGTTCTTTATATAGTGCCTTTATCTAAAGCGCTTTACATAAGAGATCAATAGTACATCAGAACAGTGGAGCAAAACAATAGTACATCAGAGCAGGTACAGATAACATGGACTGCATAGGAAAACAACAGTACATAAGAACAGTGGAGCAAAACATGGATCAGGTACAGCTGGTAACAGTTAATCAGGGTACTGAAGCAGGTGAGTTCTTAAGGAGGAACGGAATAGAGAGTAAGAAGTAATAGAATGAATGGGCAGAGGGAGCAAGTTCCAGTAAAGATGGACGAGGAACTGGAAAGAGCGAAAGCGGGATTGAGCGCAAGGAGGACAGGGAACAGTCAGTCTAAAGAGAATCAAGGAGTGGAGAGAACGAGAGGGAGAGTAGAATGAAAGGAGGGATGCAAGATAGTCAGGGGCCAGTCCGTATAGAGATTTGAACACTAGGCAAAGAAAGTTGTATTTAAGTTGAGAGTAGAAAGACAACCAATCAAGTGAGGCAAGAGAAGAAGAGATCGCGTCACGATAAGAGAGACCACAAAGTGAGCGAATAGCTGAATGATAGATAGATTTAAGAGGAACAAGGTGCAAGTGAGAAAGACCAAAGAATGTGACAGAAATGTAGAAAAGTCGAGAGACGAAACGAGATGAGAAGTTTTGAGGCGTGGAAAGTAAGGAAAGGCGCAGGATGTGAGAGAGTTATGGTGGGCAAAGGAAAGGTTTGAGTCAAAGTAGAAGCCGAGACTACGGGCAGTAGGGGAGATGGATATGCTGAAAGGGGGAAAGGAGATGTATGGGCGAGGAGACTGTGATGGGAGAGTGCTTGCAGGAATGAATAAGACTTTGTTCTTACCGGCATTCAAAGTGAGAAAGTGGGAGGTCATCCAGGATTTCATAGCAGACAGGCAAGTTGAGAGAGTAGAGTGAATGTCAGACTTGAAAGAGGAGAATGAAAGAGAGAGCTGAGTTTCATCAGCATAGAAGTGGTGAGTTAGTCCAAAAGAGGAGATTATGAGGGCGAGGAAAGAGGTATATAAGGAGGCTAGAAAGAGACCAAGTACTGATCCTTGAGGAACACCGTGGATGAGGGGGAGAGGTAAAGAGGTGTTGCAACCCAGGAGACAGCGAAAGTGTGGTTGGATAGGTAAGAGGAAAACCGTGATAGAACAGAGCCACGAAAGCCGAAAGCCAAAGGAGGAGTGAGAGTTCAGAAGCATAAAGTGATCAACGGTGTCAAAAGCAGCAGATAAGTCGAGAAGTATAAGGACAGGATTGCTTAGAATAACGAGCTGTGAGAAGAGAGTTAATTACACAAGTCAAGCCTGTTTCAGTGGAGTGACCGGGACAAACGCCAGAATGAGTGGGAGGACGAAGAGACAGGCCAGAGATAAATGAGGAGAGAAGGAACAAAACGCTCACCGAGGCAACGGGTAAGAGAGAAATAGGACAAAAGTTTGAGTCAAGAAGGGGGTCAGCAGTGGGTTGTTTTAAGATGGGAATGATGATGGCATGTTTGAAAGCAGAGGGGAAGGTAGGAGTGGAGAGACAGATATTGAGGAAAGAGGTGAGAAATGGTACCAGCAATGGGTATATTTTAGGGATGGGCGAGGAAGGAATGGGGTCAGTGGGGGCAGTGGTGGGGTGAGTTTTGGCTAAGAGGAGAACCACCTCTGAGTCAGAGACAGGGGGGAAGTTAGAGATAGTGTTGGGAGGGGTAGGAGGTGGTGAAGGAGAGGGGTTATACGAGGGTGACAGTAGAATTTCCTGGCGTAGAGAGAGAACTTTACAAGAAAAGTAATTTATCTGCAAGTTCAGATTCTGATAAGGGTGAGTTAATGGAAGGATCAGGTAAAGGAGGTGAAAGAAGCCGGGTTAGTGTTTGAAAGAGACATCCAGGGTGAGTAGATTGAGTATGGATGAGGTCAGAGAAATAAGTGTGTTTGGCCGAGTTGATAGAGTTGACATAGAGAGTATGATAGGAAAAGTAAGTAGCGTGATTGGAGGGAAAACAGAGTTTAAGCCAGCGCCTTTCAAGGCAACGAAGAAAGTGGTGCATAGCAAAGAGATGGGGAGAAAGTCAGGCTTAGGCAGGTTTGTGAGTAGGTTGAAAAGGAGAACTAGGATTAAGTTGGTAGAGGCTGGTAGAAGCAAGAGATGAAGAAAGGGTGGAGGCAGCTTCAACGGCAGAGAGAGTAGAAAAGTTTGCGAGAGAAGGTAGGGAGTTAATACAGGTATCGTAGAAGAGGGAGGAATTAAAGTTGCATAAGTCACGCCTAAAGAATGTACTGGAAGAGGAAGGACTAGAGATAGGACGAGAAGTGAGTGGGATCAGTGAGGCAGAGAGTAAAGAGTGGTCGGATAAGTGGACAGGTAGAGCAGAAGAGGAGGAAACAATGAATGAGGAAATAAAAATCAAGTCGCGAGTGGAGCCAGAAGTATGAGTGGGAGGGGTAGGAAGTGGGGAGAGCAGGAGTAAATCAAGTATGCTGAGGAAGGGAGGGGTGGAATGAGAAGAGGAGAGATGGAGGTTAAAGACTCCAAGCAGGACATGTGGAGTAGGACTAGGTAGGATGTGAGCAAGAAGGTGGTCGATGTCCTCGTAGAATGATGCAAGCGAGGCCAGGTGGGCGGTAAACAATAAGAAAGGATCTGGCACGGGGAACAGAGAAGATCTTACACAGGAACTAAAACAAGGAATATTCTGGTAAGGGGTTAGGTGAAGGGATAGACACACAGAGCGATGTAGAACTCCAACGCCACCACCCTTTAAATCAGGGTGAGGTACATGGGAAAAGGAGGAAAGGGAAGACGTGAGAGAATCAGCTACTGTAGAGTTGTGTGGAAGAATCCAAGTGTTAGTTATGCATAGGAAGTGGAGATGTAAGGGTAGAAAAAGGTCCAGTACTGCAGTGGTCGTATTGCAGAGTGATCTAGCATTCCATAGGCCCAGATTAATCATAGTAGAGGTATCGACAATTTGTGGGTATACAAGGGCTTAGAGCAACATTATGAATGAGGCGGTCCGGGTGGTGGATTGGTAGGTATTGTGACAGTCATTAAGAGGATAAATAGTACCTTTGTGGTGGCCCAAACTGCAGAAAAGGATAGCCGGGAAGGTGCAGGAAGGGGCCAGCAGGCGAGCAGGGTGATGGCTATAGGGACATTGGCAGCAGACCTCCCACGGACAGCTGCAGACATCGAGGTCTTACTTAGCCCCACTTCGTTGCAGCTTCGCCTGCTGGCAGGTTTTTCAAGCCGTGGCGAGCAGGATGAAAGCGAGGCAGGTGGGTGTGGCCTCACGCTGTCAGTGGATGCCTGGCAATGTGGGGAGCATAGAAACGGTCAAACACCATGGCACTGGCTATGGCCAAAGGCCATGGCTAGTGGGCTGCCAAGAAAACTATCAATAGGTAATGTGACCACAGTCGAAGACACTAAAAACACTACTAGTGCAATAAGCATAGTGGCCACGGACGTAGACCATGGCTACTGGGTATGGCAAAAGGGCATGGCTAGTCGGTCCCAAAGAAACATATTGGTGCAGCATGTACAGTGGGCAAAGGCCATGCTGTCAGCCATGGCCGAAGGCTATTGCTAGTGTGCCCCAAATAAATCTATTGCTGCAACATGTACAGTGGACATGGCGAAAGAGCATGCCTAGTGGGCTCCAAAGTAACATATTGGTGCAACATGTAAAGTGGCCATGACCAACGGCCATGGCTCTTAGGTCACAAATAAACATATTAGTGCAATTTGTACAGGGGCCACAGCCGAAGACCATGGGGGTCATTACAGGTTTGACGGTGCGGGAAAAGTGGCGGTAATAGTGGCAGCAATTCTGTTACCACCACTTTTCCGTACTGCCAAATTAGAGGTGTGCCAGTGTGGTTGCCTGATATACCTCCATCCAAAAGCTGGATGGAGTGGTGTTGCCTGATATACCTCCACTGGCAATACACACTGCCAATCCCCTCCATGGAGTCCTATGGTACTCCATGGAATGGAGATTTGCCACCCTTCAAGCCGCCAGTAATATCCCGTATTCTGGGATATCAGGCAGTGGGAACGGTAATATCATTTGCCAGTATTCTGGCAGATTTACCACCAGAATACCTTCAAACTCCTTATGGTGCCCCATGGCTAGTGTGCCCTAAAGAAACCTATTGGTGCAATACTTAAAGTGGCCATGGGCAAAGACCATGGCTAGTGGAGCTCAATGAAACCTATTAGTTTAGTTTAGTTTCTTTATTTACAACGCGCTCCGAACCCTGAGGTAACTGGGCGGCGGAGACTTAGAGCAGGTTGCAGCAAATTATGGACATATAAAAGATAAAAGTAAGTGCATAAGACCGGGTTACAAAGTGGTCAAGTGGCAGACACAGGAGGAAAATACAATGGTTAGTGAGTCAGAAAGTGGGGGCATTCTTGTTGGCGAGCCAGGACTTCGTTTTTGCTCTGAACGTCCAGAAGGATGATTCAGCTCTAAGGTTCAAGGGTATAGTGTTCCACAGCTTGGCAGCGAGGACTGGGAAGCTAGAACTGCCTGTTTTTTTAGGGTGAATTTAGGGATGGCTAGGCAATGAGAATACCCGTGCTGGTAGGTCTGACTGATGTGCGTTTGTTGAACTTGTCTGCCAGGTACTTGAGGCCGTCATTAGAGAGGCATTTGTGGACGATAATGAGAGATATTAAGGTGATTCGGTCTCTAACCGGGAGACAGTGGCCAACTTACCTGAAGTCGGAGATGTGTGAGTGCCGCAGGATACTTACTCAAGGCTGCTCTGAGGGCATTATTTGGAAGCACTTGTAGTTTGTTCAGATTGCGCTCTGTGGTGCCTAGGAAGAGAGTATTGCAGTAGTCGATTTTTGATAGCACTAGCGTTCTGGCTAGAGTGATGCAGCTGGCAGGTGAGAGGAAGGCTTTGCAAGCATTAATGAGCTTGTTAGTGCAAGCACAAAGCACATTGGCATCATTAGGGTTGCCAAGGCCTAAATTTAGATCCCCAAGTAGAATAATTTGAGATCCTGGTTTAGTAGTGCAACATGAGCAGTGGCCACAATCGAAAGGTATGACTAGTAGGCTCCAAAGGACATGGCCACTTGCCATGGCCAAAGGTCATGGCTAGTATGCCTAAAGAAACCTATTTGTGCAATATGTAAAGTGGCCCTGGCAAAAAAGGCATGGCTAGTGTGGCCCCAAGGAAACCTATTGGTGCAACATGTAAAGTGGATAAAGCCGAAGGCCATGGCCAGTGGGCCTCAAAGAAACCTATTTGTGTAATATATAGAGCAACCATGACCGAAGGACATGCAGAGTGGGCCCCAAAGAAACCTATTGGTGCAACATGTAGAGTGGCCACGCCCAAAGAGCATGGCTAGTTAGCTACAAAGAAACCTATTTGTGGAATACATACACTGGCCATGGCCAAAGGCGATGTCTAGTATGCCCAAAGAAAACTATTTGTGCATCATGGAAAGCTACCCCGGCAGAAGGTCATGGCTGGTGTGCCCAAGAAAAACCTATTGGTCCAACATGTAAAGTGGCCACAGCCAAAGGCCATGGCTAGTGGGCCTCAAAGAAACCTAGTGGTACAATATGTAGAGTGGCCACGGCTGAAGGCCAGCAATGAACACTATTTGTGCAATATATGCAGTGGCCACAGGCAAATCCCATGGCTAGTGGGCCCCAAACTAACCTATTTGGTGGAACATGTACAGTTCCCACAGCCAAATGTCATGGCTACTGGCGATGGCCATAGGTCATGGCCAGTGTGCCCTGGAGAAACCTATTGGTGAAACACATACAGGAGCCACGGCTGAAAGCATTAGCTAGTGGGCCCCAAAGAAACCCATGTATTGCTGCAACATATCCAGTGCCACACACAAAGGCAATGGATTGTGGGCCCTGAAGAAACTGTAGTATAAGAAAAACACTAAAATTCAGAGAAAATCATTAGTTAAGAAAAAGTTAAGGTGATCAGATTAAACTCAACAAAACCCCTGAAATTCAGCACTCTCATTTCAGGCTTACCTCAACTATGAGCCACCTCTTGGGCAGCGTATGACCACAATGATGACATCACAGATGACATTGCAGATGACATCACTGGTCAAATCACTAATTACATCATACGTGACATCTCTGATGACATCACTGATAGTACCATTTATGACATCATATATGACATCACTGATATCAATGCTTTGATAAACAGGGGTCACACTGTTAGGTGGACTTGCTGAATTGCATGGGCATTTTGGAAAAGATCTGATAATAAATGGTTAAATAAAGTTATTCAGAAAGTAAAGAAAATGCTGTTTTGGGCTAATCCCCATTTATTTTCCCATCGAGAAAATATCCAGTGTTTGCTGAAACCCACAGCGCAAACGGCTGGAAGAAATTGGAACTTGGAATCAAAGCATTGACTTGATTTCCGCAAGGGGGGCTCTGAGGTTATTGTATCCAGTAGTTTTTTAAAGATTTGATGGAGAAGGGGTTTCTCCCAAAAATATAGGTGTATCTCCTAAGGTGCTTCGCAGCAGAGAGGCTGACAGATTTTTCAGAAATGAAAAAGCAGCAATTTCTCAACAAAATTCTTTTGCTAATACAATAAGTTATACAATGCAAAAGTTATTAAGAAAACAAAACACAACAGTTTCACAATTTTCAGCCAATTAATTTTCCCTATAGAGAAAATGTGTAGTTTTTGAACAGCTGAAGCACGAAATCAGCTGGGCAGATTTGGACCAAATAAGAAATTACTTGGGCATAAAACATTGACCTACATTTCCTGACTGGTTTGCAGTAAATCCATCTAGCAGTTATTAGAATATTTGAGAGAGAAGGGGGGGGTAATACTGCAATGTTTGCCGGTAAGGCGCCTGACTTACCTGCAGCTCTTACCTGGAGGTGAATCAGGTGCTCCACTGGCAAACCTGTACCTGCAATAACATGCTGGACTCACCGTGGAGGAGGAGTGACTCCTTGAAGAGGTGGGTTTTGAGTTCTTTTCATAATTACAGGAGCCTGGGGGGAGGGTCTGATGCTGATGGGGAGGAGATTCTATAGTCTTGGGGGCGTGGGCAGAGAAGGCTTGTTTTCTGGTACTTTTCTTTTTGCTGCAGTGGATTTCACGTTTGCACATGTCTCTGGTGGTGCCCTACATTTTCTCCACTGTTGTCCGGTGGCTGGAAGGATCAAATTCAAGACCATGTGAATCATCTGCAAGGCTTTCCTCTCACAGAGCACCAGGCCATCCTTGACCAGTCTATACCAGCACCCCCCCAAACCAGCACTGCCCTTCTGGGCCCCCTTTTATCACTAGCCTGGTGTGTTGGGAATCTCTCCCAATTCTGGTCCACCCCAGTCCTCGCACTTAGATGGTGGTCCGCCCACATCATCCTTTGGGATTTGCCCCCCAAAGAGCAACCCCCAGCACTTGCCTAGCCCCTGGGCCCTTCTTCCCCTCTCCCCTGTAGTTTTATGCCCCTCGCCTTCCCGTCACCTATCTCCTCCCCTTCCATCCCCTCCCCCCATGTACTTCTTGTTACTGCACTTGCATGATCCACATGACACAAGGCCTAGTAGGACCGTTATTGTTGTTTATCTCCTTTGTTCCCGCTCCTTTTTTTGTCTTGCGGTTCCTGGAAACACCATGTTGCTGTATAGCGTTGAACTCGGACAACAAGTCTTTTAAGGCGAGGTAACAGTATCTGAGATGGATGGGGATGCAGATCTTACCCAAACATCAATAATCAGACCGACTCAAGAAGTTGGCAAAATTTAAAGCTGTTTAAATAACAAGTCTTTCATCAGGGAGCAGAACGGATATAATCGAACGCTGCACAGATTTATCTCAGAAGTATTTACTAAAAAAACTAAAAAATTGGTTGGTCAATGGAGAACATCTACATATACATTGTATGGGCTACAGGGACGTGATTGGATCTCTAAGGTCAGGTGTGCAATTAAGCCCATGCCAAGTGCAAGCCATCTTTCATGTCAGTCTAATACACAGCATACTATTGGCTTATCAAACTATACGGCTCCTTTATATGTGGCCCTCTACAATTGATTGGCACGCTTGTACCCTTCTGGAAGATTCCACACGCTAGCAGCATGCAACTGGTACTGCAGGTGCTGGGGGGTTTGGCCTGGTCATGCCACCGCACCCAATTAGCCCAACATTCATCATCACTCCTGCGATCTGACATTCAATTAAACCCTTTGAACTTGTCAAGGTCTTATCTTCTGTTCTCAGTGTAGCTTGTTAGGGAGAATTCTCAAGAATGTGCTAATGTTCTTTACCTTTTCAGACCCCCAGCAACTTTGCTAGATTTCTAGTATTTGATGTTTTACCTGGGAAGAGTGTGAGCCTTTTTTCCCACTCTTCAATGTATTTTGATGTGTGTTTTACATTTGTGTTCTTTGGATATGGAGTTTTAAAACAACTCCATAGGCATCATCATTTTCTGTGTGTTACTCAGCACCTTCAGTGTAGTGGCACAGGGCTGTCTTTCAGACTCCAAGATTTAAATACCTTCTCTGGGGCTGACTACTGTCTCCCAGAGCATGTCAAGTTAAATAGACTTTACTTGACCCAGCACACCCTATGTTCCTATAGAGTGCTGGAGGGGTTGCCTAACATCCTCTGAGTCAAAACACTCATGTAACAGTCAAATGTCACCATTTCCTACTTGAAATGGCAGGTGGCAGTGGTTTAGATCAAACTACCATGATTTTTCCCGACCGCGAACAATGGTAGGTAAAAATCGGGTCAGCCACGTTTTTCAATATGGCGCCCAAGACTCGATAAAAAGAGACTCCGGTCAACTTTATTTGCCATTTCTTTTTGAAAAGGCCCTTCTTATGTTTAACTCTGTGCACCAAACCAGGTTTGGTCCCTTTGTTCATTGGCCTTTGGTGGGCTTTAGTGCTGAAGCCCTCCTTTGCCACCTGAGTGTCTGGGGTGGACAGGATGTGAGGGAGGTGCCTGGAACTCCCTGTGCTTAGTCTCCTAAGAGACCTGAATGCACTCTGGCATGATTGGCCGGCTGGCTGTCGGGCAAGGACAGCCACCCTGCTGTGTGAGTGACAGCCAGGCTGGAATGAATAGGGGAAAACTCTTTAAAAGCAGGTCTCTGGGACTTGGAAAGCAGAGTCAACCATTGTAACGAAAGAACCGAAGACGAGCTGAAGGAAGACGACTGCTGCAATTCCTGGTCCACCGGTGAAGCCCTGCTTGTTAGGGAAAATTCTCCAGAAATGCTAATTTCCCTTACCTACTGAGTCCCTCAGCAGCTTTGCTGGATTTCTAGGATTTCTTTTTTTCACCTGGTAAGAGCGTGAGCCTTTTTTTCCCACACTTGTGTTTTTGTCTATGTGTTGTACATTTGTATGTGTTCATGGACTGTGGAGCCTCAACTACTCCATAGGCATCATCTTTTACTGTGTGTTACACAGCACTTTAAGTGCAGAGACACAGGGTTGTATTTTTCAGAATACCCACTGAAACTCGATTTTTCTGGGACTGACTACTGTCTCCTAGAAACATGAAAGTTGCCAATGACTTTATTAGTCTTTTTAAATCACAGACCCAGTACAAACTATCTTACATAGAGTACTAGGGTTAATAGTTATCCCTTTCTGTCTGTCTCTCATGGAACATTGTTTTGATCCCTTTTCATCAAGATTTGGCTGGTGGCAGTGGTAACTAACCTATTTTTTCTACAGCGGTTATTTTAAATATCCTTGGTATTGTTTTAGGCTAACTTAGTAGCCTCGGACTTAAACCTGCTGGACCAAATATACTTTTATATGGTTCCGGCTGGGTTTAGTCATCATTTCTTTTTGTAAGGTCTTTCTCATGTTTTACTCTGCGCACCAAACAAGGTTTGGTGCCTTTGTTCGACGTCCTTTGGCGGGCTCCTGCACAGAAGGCACCTGAATGTCTGAGAAGGACAGGATGTGAGGGAGGGGTTTGAGACTCCCTGCACAGGATCAACTTGGAGACCCATGTCGCACTCTGGTACGATTGGCTGAGGAGACTGTCCTGCTGGGACAGTCACCCTGCTGTGTGATTGACATCTAGGCTGTGTGAATGGGGGAACACTGCATAAAAAGCAGGTCTCTGGGACTGAGAAGGCAAAGTCGTCACTAGATCGAGAGAAGTGAAGAGAAGCTGACAAAAGAGGACCTCTACCATATCTGAACCTCCCGATGAAGACCTGCTATGGGTCCAAATCTTCAAACTTCGATGACAGAGAAGATCTGCAAGGAATCTTCTTCCCTTGAACTGGTGGGACCAACCAGTTCACCCAACTGCAAGCCAGTCCTCCCTCCTCTGGTCGAATTTGCTGTGCACGGCTACAGTGAACCAAATAGCCAGGAGGAATGGACACTGCTTGGGTTTTAAGGAGCGCACCTTTTATTTGTTGCTTTGCTCTGATGCTGGTTTCTTCCCTGGGAAGTGCAGGAACCTCCAGTCTTCCTACTTCATGTCAGTCTGACAGTCGCTTCAGGAACCATGAGCCTGCAGGACCTGCCAGGAAGGCCTGCCTCAGCTACAGCCTTTTTCATTTAAGGTACTGTTCAAATACGATAGCCCGTTTCATCCGACCGCGGTAAAAGTGCTTAAAAGCTTTTCCCAATCCAAGGGCTTATCCTTCTCTATTCTTTAAAGTAACTTTTCGTCGTACGACCAACTTCGTTCTGAACTCTTGGCAAGACTTAACCACAAACTACTCTGAACTGTGTGATGCCCTCTGCATAGACTCTGGTCCATTGACTTTGGCCCAGACCTCCTGATTTGATTTCCTCACTGTAGTTACTTTTGCTAGATTGCACTGCTTACTTACTTGTTGGTGCTGCTCAACTTTTGTCTAATTTTGTCTTTCCCTTCCTTCTTAATTACTGGAGTGCCATTTTGCTCACACTTCATTTTGAGCTTAACTTGTCCAGAATCTATTGAGTGTGGTGTAGTGATTGTTCGACTGCTTGATAATGGTGAAATGTTTTATAACTGATGTGTAAATAAATGTATATTATTTTACTCAGAAACCTTGAATCAGTGTTTGTTTGAACCATAGTAATTGCTGTAATTTGTCTAACTATTGATACTGCTCACTTGCTCTTGAGATAAGTCTTGCTGCTCAGTCATCGCTACCATTTCACTGTGTAGTATAGGCTTGTGCCAAAGGTGAATTTGTACTGTGTAGTATTCCTAAACGGTTCTGCCTATGATTCTGCCTAAGACTGGTGTACAGAGGTGAGGTTCAAGTATAGTGATTACACTTAGAGTGCAGCTATCACCTTGGATCAACTAACCACAAGGCTAAACATCACTAAAAAACAATATAAATCATGTCTGATATTGAAAGTTACAGTCAGGAGATCCTGCTTAGTTACACTGTGGATTATCTGAAAAATCAGTGTAGAGAAAGGAATCTCTCTGTTAAAAATTCAGAGTTGATTGAAAGGTTGTTAGAGAAACAAAGTCTGGAGGGTGGCTCTGAAATACCTGACCCCTCAGCAAATGTGGAAAATGATGAGGATGATAATGTGTCTGTTATTGATGAGTTAGAGGAGGCAGATGTGTCTCACGATGTAGGCCTCACTGCTCCTTTACCTGCTCACCCACCTCAACCTTTGTCCACTAGGGCCCTTACAGGTCCTACACTGAGTCTGAATTCATTGCTCTAGAAAAGATGAAGCTTGAATTGGAATTTAAACGTTTAAATGCTCAAACTGAACAAAAGCATCAAGAACTTAAGCTCAGAGAAATGGAGATGAACCATGCCTTAGAAATGAAAAAGTTGTCTTTGGAAAATGCTTCTCTCCGAGAGTCTTATAGGTCTTCCAGTCCTAAGAGTCCCCGTATACTTAAAGAAATTGTGGGTATGTATGAGGCTGAGCTTGATATTTTGGATTGTTTGGCAATGTTTGAATATAACCATGGGATTCAAGACATAACAGGGAATCAGTTTCTTCATTGGCTCTTCTCTACTCTACCCACTGTTGCATCTGATGTTGTGATGGAGTTGGGGGAGGTGGATACGATGGATTATGAGTGTGTGCAGCTAGCTTTAATTGCTAGATTTGGGAAGACCCCTTCCCATTACCTTAAGAGGTATAGGACCCTCAAAAAGCATGATGGTACCCCTTGGGCTACCTGGGTATGTGAATGTTTGAAAAACTTAGATGGTTGGGTTAAGGGTTACAGAGTAAACACTTATGAAGGTATGAGAAATCTTGTTATGTTGGAGTCAATTTATGATGCCTGCTCTCCGGAGCTCAGACAGAACATGGCTGATTCTAAGGAGATAGATCCAAAGAAGTTAGCTAAGGCTGCTGACTTATGGTTTGCCAACAGGGCTACTCACAAGGATTCTGGGGCAACTCAGAAGAAGGATGAGGGAAAGCAGCAAAAGAAAGATAACAAGGAGAATTCTAATACCTCCAATCCATAAGAGGGCCACAAACAGAAACATAAGGGTAAACCACAAGGGAATACGAATCAGGCTAGTGCACCATCTGGACCCAAACCAGATGGAGGTCCAAACAAAACCCCATTCATCAAATCATTTGGGAAGTGTTGTGTTTGTGGGTCAACTGACCATGTGAAAGGCGATCCCAGATGTAAGGGTAAACTTTCAGGGGTCCACACCGTCTCCTTAGCCTTCTCCGCAGAAGAAGAAGTACCTATGGCAAGTGGAAACTTTCAACTACTTGCTGACAAACCCATGAAAGTCTCAGATAGTGTTTATTTAGTGTCCCTGGGCTTGTGGGAACAACAGAATTTAGATGTCTATAATTCCATCCCAGATAATACTAAAGAATATTATTCTTTGCGTAGAGGTGCGGCTTGAGACGGCTTGGGACGGCTGGGTCCTTTCCTCGAACTGCGCCGTCGGCTGGCCCGGAAGGCCCGGAGGACTGGCTCTAGGGCTCTAGGGCTGGGAACGGAGCGGAGCCGGGAGTCGGGAGCACGGAGGAAGACGGAGACTTCTCGCACACACGACGAAAGGAGAGCCGCCAGTGGTGACGGGGGCGCACATCCGATTCGTCACCCGCCGCCCGATAGTGCAGCCCCATACGGAACAGAGGGCGCACTGGGTGCACTGTGATCCGGCGACGAAGGAAGACGGAGACTTCTCGCACACACGACGAAAGGAGAGCCGCCAGTGGTGACGGGGGCGCACATCCGATTCGTCACCCGCCGCCCGATAGTGCAGCCCCATACGGAACAGAGGGCGCACTGGGTGCACTGTGATCCGGCGACGAAGCGGGCGAGATTTCCCCCCCCCGAAGGTTACTGGCCTTACGGCAAGAGGTACGGGGAGGGGTGTTGGCGCCCGCGGGTGATGCGCTGGGCACTGGGCGCACTCACACAGACCGGACCAGGTCACTGGCTGAATAAGGTACCCCCACAAATTGTGCAGTGAGGCTACCTCCCCTTTGTTAGATCTTGTGAGTGAGGAGACAGTTCCTCTATGCGGATACTTTCCCCGGCGCAATTAACATAGTATCTGCGTTCCGCTACTGACAAAGATTAGTGGCATCAGAAGTTGAGCCTGGTAGAATTCCAACGTAACAGGAGACTGCGGGGATTACCCTTTGATCCTGTAACCGGTTAATTCTACCGACTGGTGCCGGGTAGCCTACTTATCCTAGAGTGGATGGCTCCCCACAAAAAACCTGCTCCTTCCAAATACAATCTAAGGAAAAAGACACATGAACCAGACTTGGGTCCCATAATGGAAGAGTTTAAAGGCAGGAGAAATAAAGCCAAGAAGGGAACCCCCGTAGACCAAGGTAAAATAACGGGTTTTTTCCCCATAAACATACCGGCTGAAAATAATTCCACAACCATCGAGACGCCCATGAATCAAGTGACCAATACCTCCAATTTGGACAGATCATTAAATTTTGAGGATATTGACAACAACTCCTTGCTGGACTTATGCCTAT
Source organism: Ambystoma mexicanum (assembly GCF_040938575.1). NCBI lineage: Eukaryota > Metazoa > Chordata > Amphibia > Caudata > Ambystomatidae > Ambystoma > Ambystoma mexicanum. The sequence goes on along the minus strand of NC_090935.1, from coordinate 72,161,542 downwards.
CCATTCAGAAAGGCATGACACCCCAGATTGTGGTGCACTCGGAGGATCTGGAGTCTCTCACACCGGAGAACCTGAGTGAAAACCAGGGCAAACGACTATCTCAAGTTGAAACAATGGAGAGGTTATCTACATCACCTAACCTAATTATTGATACTTCATCTGACATTGGAAGAGAGACAGGCAGCAATAATCATTCGGTAGCCCAGGAAATTGCCGAATTACAAGCTTCCGTGGCCTCCCTACAGTTCGCACTAAAAATATTGTTGAAGATGTCGGGCCGCATATTGGCAAACACAAACACATTGTTGAGTGACACTGAGCAAAGACGGAAGGAGGCCGAGGATGTGGAAGTCAACCTATCTGAAGCTATTATAATAGCAAACGAGATACACGAACAACAACCCCCTGACCCCCACACCGACTTAACAACCCAACCAGACATTCCAATGACCCGTAAGCAGCGGAGGTTGGCCAAGTTAGCGCTAGACAGGGCCAGAGTGAATACTCAAGAGCTCTTACCTATTGAACTAGAAAAGCCCATCCCTCGTTCTAAAAAAGGGAAAAAAAGAGCAGCTCGAGCAAAGAAGCGAAGGGCTGCAGGAGATGGTTGTCTAACTAGTTGGCTGATTACGGAGACCACTGCAGCCCCAGACGGGGCCGAGCAACTCGAAAATACAATAATAGAATCTATACTTGAAGACGATGGCATTCTAGAAAAGCCCCCGAAAACAACGGATGAGCTTGATTGTCTGCATAATACAAATTCTTTAGACTTGGCAAAAGAGTGTGATCCGAAGTGGGGGAATCGCACCTGTATTATTAGAAATTTATACCAATCTGGCACAAGCGCTTGGCTATCTCGCTCCGAATTTTTAAAGAGACTATTCTCGGTACCCCAACTGAGAGTCCTACAATCGGATGATTTTCAATTTCTCGAGCCCTTGTCAGGATCCCATCCCAAGGTATCCGCCCTGCATTGCAAATTTACATCGACTGCCCAACTATTAAGGACTTACAAAACAGAGCTGAATACTGTTGACATTGAGCTAGACGCTGAAGTAAACTATAATGAGCCCAGCAGCTCTGAAATAGAAAATGTTATAGATGGGCCTGTGGTTGCTAGCCCCATCATGCCATCAGGAACCAAGTTGGACCAAAACAATGTACAATCCATCTTGAAATGGCTGATGGAGGCATTGTCTAAAGTGGTAGAGAATCATTGAAAATTATCGTTGGCTTCATGGAATTGTAGGGGTTTTGCCCATCTTCTAAACAATACTGGCCCTATAGCCCAACTGTCCAATTACAATTGTATATGCTTACAAGAAACTCTTGCAATGAATCCCCTATTTTTAGATGGATACAAGGGCCACCAGGTATTTGCCAAACGAGGCGAAAGAGGCAGACCCTTTGGGGGACTATGGATTGGGGTATCTAATAGCCTAAGTTCAAGGAGGATTCTTGGGAGCCAAAATGACCAACTATTGGCTGTTGAAATAATATACAATGTTAAGAAAACCACCGAGAAAGCCTTGGTGGTGTGCCTATATAATCCTCCGGGCGATATGTGTAGAGAATCAATACAAGATGGGTTACATGAGCTACTGGCCAGTTGGTTATCCATTGAAGGAAATAGTAACGTTTGTGTGGCTGGAGATTTTAACACCCACATGCTCGGGGAAGAGAGGAGCTTTGCAAATCCTAAGCTCCGTCCCAGATGTGTTATGGAGCATGATAAATTGGAGGATGAAGGGCTGGATTGGATATACTTCTTTTGTAGGTGGGAATTTGAGATGTTAAATGGACGCACCAAAAGTGATCATCCAGGCAAACATACTTGGAGCAATGGAACTGCGATCAGCACTCTAGATTATATTTTCGTGTCACCAGGTCTGTTGTTATTGATTGATGATATGAAGGTAATACCAAACATATGGAGTGATCATGCTATTTTGGCGTGCTCATTTGACATCCCGGAGAATAATGATCGAGTGCGCACTATGGGAGATCTGAAAATCAACCACGCAGGGACCAGTATCCGCTGGACGGATAAGAATGTCTCTCGCGCCGAGGAAGCCCTACACAAGTATGGCCATCTCGATGTCGAGGACATTAAGAAAATGACCATAGATGGAGTAGAGGATTGGATATACCTGTTCTCCGATCAATATGCCGCAACTCCGGTTGGGATGATGCTCGGTGAGCAGGAGAAATGTCCTACCTATGATAAATTTATTCGAGACACTAAAAGAACCTTGAGGGCGGAACTAAGAAGAGCAAAGAAAACAAGTATGACCTGGGACATATATAAAATTGTGTCCAAGGAAATAAAGATGAGATATAGGAGGGCGATCAAAGCAAAAAGAAGCTCCGACAGAAATAGAGCCTGGCAAAAGCTAATACAGACTATCTGCTCCCGTAAAACCAGCAGTATATGGGGTCTTCTTAATGAAGCAAGAGGCAATAGGTCACGACAACTAGTTAATCCCATTTCCAGTGTGGAATGGACTGCATTTCTGGAAAAACGCAACACAGCGACCAGAGCCAAGGAGATAATCCCTTTAGGTAACATACCAACAGACCCTGACATTGACATTTCCCATGACTCCATCCTCTCTATTATTAAACGGATGAAGTCATCCAGGGCACCTGGTCCCGATGGGCTCCCCAATATTGTAATAAAAAGTAGCCCAATTTTTTGGGCCACCCTAATGAATGTATGGTTCTCCAAGATTTTGAGGACGGGGGTATTGCCGAGTTCGTGGCAATCAGCCATACTAATACCAATATTTAAAAAAGGCAATCGATTGGACCCTAATAATTATAGGTTACTTTCCATGCTAGACAGCACAAGTAAAATATTTGCATCACTCCTGCTGGGAAAACTACAGTTATGGGTTGACCGAGCTAAAATCTTAAGTAAATTTCAATGTGGCTTTAGGCAAGACTACTCAACTAGCCATAACATTTTTGTCATGGACTACTTACGAACCAGAGCCTTACAAAGCGGACAACCACCCCTCTATGCACTTTACATAGACTTTAAAGCGGCCTTTGATTCTATCCCCCGAGAAAAACTATGGCTGAAATTACAAAACCTTGGCTGTCCAGATGATCTACTATACTACCTAAGATTGCTACATCAGAACACCAAGGTTAAATTGAAATTAGACCAAGCAGGTCATATGACGGAGGAAGTCGCACAAAATAGAGGAGTCAAACAAGGTTGTGTGACGGCTCCCCTAGTATACAATCTGTATGTGCATGACATACCGGCATCTTTAGCCTTGGTGAAAAACTGTCCTCCTAATATTGGTAAAACTCCATGCTCGGTACTTGCATACGCTGATGATTTAGTGATATTTGACCACACAATCAGTGGTATACGTCGCTCAGCCATAGCGATCTGGGGATATTCTGAACAGAATGGCCTTACAATTAATGTTGAAAAAACACATGTAATGAGATATACATGTAAAAGGTCCGCGCGTGTCGCGCTATGCATTGATAGAGCTGTAATTTCATATGTCCCTGAATATAAATACCTCGGAATTGAATTTGAACCCAGAGGTGACTACACGATTTGCAAACGCAATCGGAAAATAAGAGCTGCCCAAATTACTGCCTTATTTAAAAGCTTTACAATTAAACAGGGTGGTTACACATTATGGGGAGCTAGACACCTTTATATACAGGTACTAGCACCCATGATGGTGTATGGATTGGAATCACTGGTTAAGATGGATTTAAACTGGTTGCAAATTATTGAGGGAAAATACTGGAGGAAGTTATTAGGACTTCCGGGATGCATCCCTATGGCTCTTCTCAGACTCGAGCTGGGTCTGATATCATTGAAAGCACAGATATTAAAGAAAAGAGCCGGATTTTACTTAAAAATGGTGAACGGCGCGGGTAATGCCCTGCTAACGACATTTGCCCTGAATAATAATAATGAAAACACCCTCAGTGATTTCAAAAAACAAATGGAACAACTGCTTAAAGAAATTTGCTGGAATCATCGTGCAGGGACTTTCACGGAGGCTATGCAATCTTGCCTGGGGAGACGAGTTGAGTTATGGGATTGGCTAGAGAACTACGAACATCTGCGCAAATTAAAAAGGTATAGGTTCGTGGAAACTAGATTATATACATTCAAGAAACCACAGAAATACCTGATGATATGCCCGTCCCCAAGATTAAGGAGGTTTATACTTCTATTAAGAATGGAATATCTCCCCATTAAAATGACCACTGGCATTACGGAACAGATACCCAGAGAACAACGCTATTGTCGCCTGTGTAAGAACCAGGAGGCTCTGGAGACAGCTAAACATGTACTAACCGAATGCCAGGGTATGATGGTTGACATAAAACTACACTTAAGTATGTTTGTACATAATTGGGAGACTATTGGAGACAGGTTGTTTTGGAATCATTGTGTAAACACCAACAGTATGCGTTTGCTAACTGCACTCTATTCCATTTGGCTAAGAGTGGAAGACGAGCTGGGGATATCGATTTGAGGGGAGCTAGTCATCGCATTGGAAAGAGTCATGGGATAATGCAGTCCAGTATATGCATTCTTAACGGCTGACATGATAAGAAATAATCAAAACTACGCCCATGTATAACTTTGGTGCTATTCTACGAAGAATTTTCTATTTTAATTTTAATTTTAATTTTAATTTTATGCTTATGGCGCCTTGAATTTTGTATTGAAAGTAATTAAGATGTACATGTGTAAAGTTTGAAGTTTTAAACTATATCACATTAAAGATATTATTATTATTATAAAGAGAGTGTTCTTGTGAATGGCCAGGAGACTCCTGCCATCAGAGACACTGGAGCCAGCATAATTGTGGTTGACAAATCATTTTTCAAGGAGGAGGATGTTGCTAAGGCACCCAAACGCCTAACCAAGTTAGCAGGAGGCCCTGTGCAAATGCTTCCCCAGTTACCAACTCTCATCCAGTCCAATGAAATGACTGTCAAGATACCCGTTAGTGTGCAGAGTGAAGTGCCTGGCATAGTCCTGTTGGGTGATGACCTGAAAACTCTTGGAGTTGTGTCTAGTATCCCCAGGCCTCCCAGTAAAAGGCAACAGGAGCTCACTAGGCCTGCAAGGGAGAGGACCTTGAGAGGATCTCCAGGGGAGGAGATAGAGGAAGCTATCACAGCCACTCCACAGGAGCTGCTCATTGCTATTTCTGGAAAGAAAGAGGCAAAGGGGAAACCCAAGACCTCAAAGAAAAAGACAGATGGCACCCTTGTGCTACCAACAAGGACATCCCCAGGATTGTCCAAAGTCACACCTATAACTCCCACACCTGCTGAGGCAGAGTGTGAGGTACAACCATGTGTGGTAGATCCAGTCTCTACCCCTAGAAAACAGACTCCAGTTCCTACAGTTGGCCCATGAGATACATGTGGCTGGTCATTTGAGTATCAAAAAGACCAAAGAAAGGCACTCCCTATACTTCTACTAGCCTAAAATGGGTTCAGAAGCTGACAGATTCTGTAGGAGCTGTCACACTTGCCAAACCTCTGGCAAGACTGGAGCCAAGAATGTGGCACCCCTGGTGCCTCTCCCAGTGGTGGGAGTTCCTTTTGAGAGGGTGGGCATCGACATTGTTGGTCCCCTTGACCCTCCCACATCTTGATATGATATGATATGATAGGTTATTTATAACGTGCTTAATACCCGGTTAATTCAGGAAACAGGTTCATCCTGGTTGTAGTAGACCATGCTACTGGGTATCCTGAAGCAATACCTATGAGGACCGTTACGGCTCATGCGCTACTTGGTATTTTTACCAGAGTAGGGTTTCCCAAGGAAGTGCTATCCGACAGCGGATCCAATGTTATGTCCCACTACATGCAAGCCATGTGGAAAAACTGTGGTGTCACTTACAAGTTCTCAACAGCCTACCATCTGTCACAAATCTCTCGCCTTCTCATCTGTTTTTGTTGTTTGCTTGAGACCTTCTGTGGTGTCTTCTTTTGCACGGTCCGGGATTTGTATAAACCTGTGTACTGGTCCTCGGATTCCAGCGTGAGATTCACAATCCAACTCCAGGATACGTTCAGATGTCCAGGACGGAGACCAGAATCTCCGAAAAAGCTGGTATAAATTTCCGGTAGAAGTTAGCAAGCCCCAGGAAGGATTGAATTTGTTTTACAGTAGTTGGAACGGGCCAGGATAGAATGCAATCTACCTTTGAGGGGTCCATTCCAATCCCCTTTGGGCTAAGAACGAATCTGAGATAGTGAACGGTTGATACATGGAAAAGGCACTTCTCAGGTTTGGCCAGGAGCTTATGTTCACGTAGATGTTGTAAGACTGCCTTTTTTACGTGCTCTTCATGTTTCAGATGGTCCTTGTAGTATATCAATATGTCGTCCAGATATACAATGACGAAGAGAAACAGCATATCAGAAAACACTCGGTCCATAAAACGTTAGAAGACCGCTGGGGCATTTGCAAGTCCGAAGGGCATAACCAGGTATTCAAAAAGGTTGATTATAGGTGCACACCTCAAATTTAATGAAAATTGTAATCTAATTCAAATAATATTTAAGGTTGGTTTTAGGTGCGGGGAGGAATTGGGGCCATGGCACAAAACCCCAACATTAGAAAACAAACAAGAAGCGGATTCAGCCAAGGAATCCTCCCATCCCCTGCACACTTTCAAATGTTTGGACTAAGTCCACTACTAAATTTAGGCATTCATATGAAAAGAATATATATCAGAAAACCAAGTTCTGTTAGGCAAAGTAAGAATTTATATAACAAATGTATACTACATATTCAATCACGGAGAAAATGTATAAAGTAAAGAAGCAAACATTGCATCAATAGATCACAGCAAATTTGAAGGAATAGTGGAGTCCAATTCAATTGGCGACGCGTTTCGAGGATGCTTTCCTCTTCTTCATATGGCCAGAATTGAATTCTTAATACAAAAAGAAAAAAGGAACATTTGTACAAATTTTCATGGTTACTTTAACATAGATTATAATACATGTACTATAAACTCTAATGTCGTCTGTAGGCATATCTGTGTTTCTCATTAAGTTTAATCAATTCATCTTACCCTATACTGAGAGGGCATGTTTTCTCATGATTCACAGGTAAGAAGTGCTAATTAAGGTTATAGCATTGGTATATTTGTATCCAAAGTGGGGAGAGGTTCTTGCCGACGGTTTGGCAACAAAAATGGTCACACAGCAACTCAAAAATACAAAATGAGTATATCAGTCCTAAAAAGTCCATAAAAGTCACAGTGAGTACAGTATGGAATAGATATAAGCAAATAAAGTTACCAAAAGAGCAATGTGTTCCAAAACTCGAGGTGATGTAGCATGTGATGTAGCACAAAATACTGCCTAAAAATAACAATGTTTAAACACTTTGCTCGGATCTGTCCCTGTTATTTTTAGTCACGCCGATTTACGGGTTTCTTATCACTTTGAGCAATTGATTCTGGGTGCTTCCAATTAATGGATATAGATTAAACAGCTGTGGGCAGTATTTTGTGCTACATCGCGTGTCTTTGAACAAGGGCACGTCAATAATTCTACAGATAATATTTGTACTTGAGCTGGCTATTTTGCCTTGAGGACGACCCGTAGGTCGAAACACATGTCGGCTGTCAAAACCTTGAATAAATTCATGTTCTTCACATAAGATTCTATGCATTTATGGAAATGTCAATTCATTGAGATTATTATTAACATGTATCCACTAAGTGTGAGACGTGAGCACATGTTCTCTTCCCACCTCCCTCTATTCTGTCTGTTTGAACTTTGACAGCTCTTGGTGGATGAGCGGGTGGGTGTTTGAGTTCACGCTGCCCATTCAGTATATTGGTTGACTTAATATATTACTTACTTTTCAGATATAGTCAAGGAGTAGTCAATAGCACACAGCATTTTCTTTTTTGAATCCACCAGATTTTCAATTTTCCCTGTTCCTGTGGTTAGTCCCCCTGAATAGCTTGCATTCCGTCCCTGTCAGGTACGTATCCTGAAGTGGGACAACATCTGGCGTGTGTCTATTAATGTACTGCAGGGCAGTCCCCCCATCACATAGGCCGTTAACATTGCATATAAGGAATGAGAGCCTTCTCTTATCAAAATCGGGCACCCATATTATCCTGTAACTTATGTCAGGTGAGGTTGTAGAACCAAAGTGTAGTACACATTCTGACGGTATTCTGCAAAAGCATCCTTGGTTACTTTTCTAACCCATAACATGAACATTGCATGCGGGTTTCCCCCACCCTATACTCCAACCCAACTATAGGTGTCCTTTGCCCAAACTCACAACTTGGCAGCAAAAACTGACTTAACTAGTAACAATACGTGTGCAATGCAGCCGCCAACACGATCCGGCTCTGATAATTGCAGACCGTTATTATGATTAATGGTTAGTACTGTCCCACCACACAATGTCTGCTGACAGCTTATATGAGAGGAAAATAAAGCTCCATCAGCTTGCATTCCAGGAGGCACATGCCTGCTGATCTACTGGGTCCACAGATTCCTGTGAATGGGAAGCCAGCAGCACAGGTTGTTTATAGTCAGCTTTGGGTGGATTTGCCAGTTCTTTGTGTAGCCTCTTCCCCTCCATCCATGTGTGTCCCCATCCATGTCCACATGTCCTGAAGGTCTGTGGAGATATGTGGTTTCCCGTTCAGATAGATTTTAAGTTGAGCCGGGAAGAAGATGCCATGTCTTTCATTGAAAGACTGCAATTTCTTTTTCTTTTTCAAGCAATTGTCGTGCTTTCTGGACTGCTCTTATGTAATCTGAAAAAAGGTGATCTTAGCTTCATAAACTGTTATGGGAACTTTGGCACGTGCTATGTGTAGAACTGTGGTGCGATCTCGGTAGCTCAGTAGTTTTGCCCCAACAGTTCTCAGTTTGGCCCCTGAAGCATGAGTGCCAGTTGCTGTTTGGTGAGCCTGGTGTATGCAGAGATTTGAGTGCCCTCTCAGATGCATTAGCTCTGTAGCTATTTCCCAAGGGACAGTTCCATGCAAGTTCCTTCAAATGTTTTCGGGGTCCTGTGGGGTACATTTACCAGCCCAGCAGAACAACCCTACATTACAAAACTGTATTGCAGCAGTTACAAGCAGAATGGCTGTGCTGGCTGTTTTGAGCACCATTGACTTGCATCAAAACCATCAAAACTGCATTTTGCAGTCACAAGAATAATGGCTGCTCTGTCTTTGCCGGGCACACATGGGGCGAGATGAAACATAGAACATCCCGAGAAATGATGCAAGTTATTTTATTCATGTGCTCCAAAAAGAAGAATTGAAAAGCAGCCTAGTGCAGCGCTGCTAAGCTGGCAGCTTAAAACTCCCAACTAAAGAAAAGGAAATGTTCTGCGTCAAAATGGCTTTGCACTGATGCAGTTCCATTTGTTCAAACTTACACAATTGGTTCCAGCAAGACACATTCATGCCCATTTATCGTCAGGCTATACACCAGCAAAGGAGGACAGTCCTCCCTGAAAGGCATTATGTGTCCAGGAAAATCTGTGAAATAGCAGAGGAATTCATTCCAGGCCGTACGGCAAACGTTTTGCTTTTGCAACAATCTAACACTGTCCAAACTCTTCATGAAAAGCTCTCTCTCCTTTTGTAGGATTTCAGTTCCAAAGAACCCTTGTGTTGAACAGATTTCTGTCTACTAGAAATTGACTAGGACTATAAATAACGTTTAGAATAAAGATGCGAGGAAAAACCGCATTTGTAAAGTGACATCCAAGAAAAATTAACCCACATGTAAAAGGGTGCTTTTGTCAAACAAGAAAATGCCTTTTAAAAGTGACATGTTAAAATGAGGTCCTGTGCTTGCATAGAAACATGATGGGAGTTTTGCTTTGAAATATACATGATATTTAGACCCAAAAAGACTTGGCTTCTGTGACAGAAGGTAAGACAAAAAAATGTGTGTGTTTGAAAACAGCAGAACAAAGGGGCCTGGGCAGGAAATTCAAAGGCACTAAACCTTACGGGACAGGAATCTCCCCCACAAACTATGAATGGGCCAAGGTGGAGAATCTAACAAACTTGTCAAACAGAGTGGCATGTCTACAACATGAGACAATGGATTGCCCTGACACACAGGTGTAAATTCCTGGTGACACCACCCATCAACTCAAACTGAAGGACTTCAAAGGCGAATCCATGGCAATATTGGGCTAAGCTGACCAGAGCCTGACATTTGACTGGGGGTTAGAAAGCCTGACCATATTTGGAAAACAAAGCCAGCCCAGTTGATTTCAGAGACTGTTCAGATTATGACATTTATTTCAGTAATCAAACGAGATATTAATGTGAAATGTTGACTATTTAAATGTCACGTTTGCAACATTAAAATAAGACATTTAGCCTCATGATAAGTTTGGCGGTAGCCTTGCAGGTAAAACCGGCATGCTGCCGCCAAACTTCTAAAAATTTCCAGCACCCACGAATGGGCAATTACCGGGGCATTCCGGCCCCGCCAGACCCGGGATTTGCCCATTCATGGGCGCCGGAAAAAATGCTCCCCATTCCCATTTGAGCCCCATAGGGTTCAATGGGAATGGGGAGATTGGCTGCACCAGCACCATTCAGAATGGTGCATCCGACATGCTGTGCTTGTGTGTGCCGCTCTGCCCGCAAGCACAGAAAGGCACCCGCAAGAATAACTTGTAGTTTGCCGGTCCGGGAACTACGGTACCGGCAAGCTTACCGGTACCATAGTTCCCGGTTCGGCAAACTTGTAATGAGGCCCATTGTAGGTTTACTTAGCATGTTGGGGACGCAAACGCCAGGAAAATGTCATTTATGGGAAAGCATACATGGTACAGTTTTGAAAATTGATGAAAACATGCCCCGTGATAATATGTATACATATATACAATTGTAGAATTTTAGGTGGAATATTGTCCATGGAAATGGCAAATGATTGCCAGAATGACTAAACAGCATTGCACCGTCTTGGGATTTCAATGGTATATTCTTTGTAAAATATGGCATCTGCTGAACTAAATTTTATAAGGGTGACGTGTATTAAAATAAGTGCTTTGGTCCATAACCTATTCTGGCAAAAAACAAATGTACATCATAAAACATCCACCGTAAACATGAGTCACTTCCTTCAGTCCAATCTGAGGCAGCGACATCCACAGGCTGACCTATCCGATTCTTTGAGGTAGGTCTAGCTTAGTTCTGCCCACATCGTAAAAATCCTCTGATGTCATCAACCCTTTATAAGGAGGAAACTTAGGGGAAGTCAGGACATTCAAAAATTCAAGATTAAAAAATCGAACTCCACATCCAGCGATCCAGACATCCATCATTCTCCCTGCAAGATTCCAGATTCCAGTGCCAAGCCAGGGGTAGCTGAGAGCAGATCCAGGAAGAACTTCTTACCCAGACTGAACCTCTAATCCAGAATTAAACCCTACAAAAATCCCAATAATTCAGGGAGAAAGGGGGAAAGGAGGTGGTACCATTTTTGGGATTATCCAGTGGCCAGACCAGCTTTTGTCCCGCTACCTGTTTGCCCAGCTGATGCACCTCACTGCCTACAGTGACCAGACTAGGCCCAGCTGTCCCCTCCAGGAGAGGTGCTGCTGCACAGTGACCAGATCTTGCCTCGCTGTCCAGAAACCCAGTTGGCTGTCCGAACTACCCCACTCAATGCTCTTTGTAAGAATTTCCCTTCCCCAGTAACCAAAAGCTGCATCCCTTGCTCTCTAATCTTGCCATTTGCCAAACTCTATAAGAAACTCTATAAGAAATCCCATAAATAACCTAGTCAATTCTTAAATTGTCAGAATCCTCCGTGTATCCGGTCCTTAGGAAAATCTGTGTTGATCTCCATGTGTTAGCGCCATTCATTTCTAATCATTTCAGTCAGTTGTATAAATCCCTAGCACTATTTTGAATAAGTTAATTAATTCCCATACCGAGCTGAACGTGGCATGGATAGGTTGCCATTGCAAGTAACCGCCTCACATGCTGTGTCTTCCTTTGAAAATCTAGTCACTAAAAAATAGTTTCAGTAAAAGAAATCACTTTACTAACAAAACCGAGTTGTCCCATGAAATTTTTCCTGTTTAAAACCGTGTTTCCTTTCCCTTTAAGAATTCCATACGGTCCTTCATCCAGAAGCACCCTTTCACTTTCATATCATACCTGCGATGTGCCTTTGTCCTTTAGTATTAAAATGCATTCCGATTGTGTCTGTTTATCTTATTTTCCAAACCGTTTTGCTATTTTAAACCTGTAAAAATCAAGAAATTGCAATCCTGCCACGTGTGATTTTGCTGCACTGTTTTTGCTTCCCAAAGTCAATTTTTATAACTGTATGCCCTTTGTGTAGTACACTGCCTTGCAGCTTGTCAGTTGTTGTGCTTCTGTAGTACAGCCACACTCGTTCTTGCCTTATTCATTCAACCGTACATGTAAAATCAAAGTTCAGTCATTCCGAGTGCCATTTTGCTCATTTTTCAAGGGAGCTCAATCCAATTTTTGCCTCCCATTCAGGGGTGGTAGGTCGGATTTTCAATTCGATTTTTGCATATTATACCTGGCTCCTTTCTGCTCCTCTTCGCCCACACAAAATGTGGTTAGCAGGGGTTTGAGAGGGTGTTGCAGTGGGAATGCTTAACTGTGGTGCCATTTAAAGCACTACCCCAAAGTAATGTTGCTTTCTTTCAACTGTGCATTGTGTCTCCTGTGCTTGAAAGTTACATTAAGTGTATTCTATCATGTTCCTATGTAATTATCACCACACTGGTGATTGCTACCCTATATGGAATGTGTTTGATTTTTATTCAAAATGAAAATAAATAAATATTCTATTATTACATACCAGCCTGGTTCATGGTACATTGTGACACGGGGTGTACGCTAAGGGGGGCGGGGGGTGGGGTGAGACGGGTTGGCTGCCTTCTCAAAGCTGAATCCAAATTCATGAATGTAAAAGTTTTTTGATTGTGCGCTACATCCCTGGACAGTATATAGAGTCTGAAGTGTGACGCCTCTTTAAAATCCTAAACAGTCCTAGTATTTGGATATCACTTCAATGGGTTCTACCTTCAACTTCCTTGATTCTACCATCCATTATTTTGATCCATTTGACATACCTGTCCCCTGGCGTACAAGTGAATTAGGGTGTTGTGCAACTCACATATGCTTTTCCCAGCCTACCCATCCTGTACAATATTTTCTGGAGTTTTGATGAAGCAGATTCACATTCGAAATGATAGCATCCATTTTCCCCTCCATGGATGTCCAGGAGTCAGTAATGGCCCTCATTAAATCTGTAAGCGAGAGAGTGGTAGCTGATGGGCTGTTCGATGTCTGCATCAGCCATGGACAAAGAAGCTTGTGTGGGGTGGTGTGGGTCACCATATACTGGTCCATGCTTTTACCCCATTGTGCTTAGCCATGATCAGCGAGCATAAAGGGCAGCAGCCCGCATATGCTGTTGCAAACCCGGTAAAGCCTGGCCCTACTGAATTTACAGGGTGAGCTCAGAGCCACTGGCTGTGGTACGAGTGGAACCCTCCTGTCCATCCAAGGGCCAACCTCCCATTTAGATAATTGCTGTTATCGTGAGGAAGGGGAGGTCGTAATCCATTCAAGAAATCAGTACATAAGCCCGGGATTCCAGACCCACACTCCAGAGTCAGGGAAGTAGAGAAGCTGGCTTGGTGAGTTACCGGCGTGCTAGCATCCTGAACAAGCCTGGATCCCCCAGGCCCTCACATGGTTGGTCGGCATCAGTATAAGTGCCCCTAAGGTAATTGCCCTCTCCAATTGCAGCTCTGGGGGCAGCGATCTGGATCACCTCCTAAGAGGGTTTCCTTCCAGGGGGAGAACACTGCATCCCTCACCCCTCTGCAGCCCGCTAAAACGTTATTTTAGCATCCTGATCTCCTCAAACAGGTTATTAGGGCAGGATATATCAGGGCTGGCACAGCACCTATGGAGCTTATGTCCACATGGTTCCTCCGCACAACAAAACCCCCACAAATTATCATCTTCAGTGCATACCTCACAGAAGGCACCTTCATATGTGCACTAAAAGTTATAAGAAACGCACACTTGACCTAGATGACCTATCAAAATATTACTCTATCATGCAACAACTCTTTCTGAGCAAAGTGATTGGGACGGCTGTCACTAGTCAGGAACACAAAAGGATCACTCCCAACAAACACATTCGGCAAAGGTAGAGACCATTATCAGACAAGTTATTGATAATGCTCTACAAATTGTGGACAAAATGTGGAGACCTGCTTAATCAAACTTCAGGAACTCTCTGCTGCCTTTGATACCATTGATCAAGAAGCACTTCACAACATCCTCACCACACCCACCACTCCCACAGTGGTTTCCCTCATATTGTTCCACACGAGAGCATCTTAACCAGATATGCCCAAACATATCTCAGCACCACCCAGCAACCTACAGCATTCAACAATGCTCCATCCTGTCCACTGCAATCTTCAACCTCTACATAGGACTGCTGAGGCAGTGAATTGCCAACATCGGCTTCGAGGTATGCAAATGACGCACAACTTTGCCTAAGAATCAATTACATCTACAACATCCATTTGCTCATGCACTGTCTGCCCCTCATACAAGCCTGGATGTCAAGTACCCACATGCAGCTGAACTCTAAGAAGACCACCTTCATTCTTCTTGTAAACCCTACCAAGCATGCCCATGTCCAGATTTGGTAGAATGACTTGAAGATCAAAGGATTCACACCTCCACTCTCATCCTGTGCAAACTATCTCGGTTTTCCTGTTGACTGTTACCTTTCATTCAAAACACATATTGTGAGGAGACTGAAACAGCGTGTTAACAGCTTGTGCTCCTCCTCAAAGTAACACTTTTCATCCATGCTCAGAGTTTCAGAACATGAGTGCAGGTCTGGATCATCTTCCAGCTGAAATGTGGCAACACCCTACTCACAGGAGTCCCAGATGCCACCTTGGCTCCTCTGAAAGCTGTCTAGCATGTTGCAGCATACTGAATTACAGGACTGGGAACATTTGGCAACATCACTACCACCCGCAGGGAGTTGAACTGGCAGCCCGGCAGACACACATCATGTTGAAAACTGCCTGTATCATCTACAAGGCAGTCAAACCCAAAATAACCCCCAACTTGGCTGAGAAACCCACCATCTCTCGATATCAGTGCACAGCCAGACGCCACAACATCGGCAGGCTGGAAAGAAAGAACCGCAACAGGGAAAACACCAGGAAAGAGGCCTCTCCCTGATAAGCACAATGCACACTGTCCCTGGAACATGTTACCAATGGAGATAAGAGTGTGTGGGATGTATTTACCCATGCATCCGAGCCATACCTCAAAACTGTGCAGTACTGACATGGAAAACATCATGATGGCCAGAGCTTCCCAGAAAATGCACAGGGAAATGCATGAAGAATAGGCTGCCACTCATTTTTGCCGATGTTATGGGCACAGAAGGACACTGCCTAAAACCACCATTGGACTACCCACACAGTAGTCTGAAACCATTGGGAATGGCAATGCTGATTGCCAAAAGCAAACCCATAACTGTGGAGAATTCATTTTCTTAAATCCCAAAAAGGGGTGCAGTACCAGTACTCACCACTATCCAAAAGCCGGCGTTTTAAAACAACACCAGATTTTACTTTTTTGTGTAAAACTGAATAAGTGAACCCAAGGCATGCCAAAGAAAGACTTACTGAGAGGTGGATCCAATGTAAAGTTATATTCTGAAGTGACTTGAAGGTGTATAACAAGACTGGCTGAGCTGTGGATTCAGCAGTTTAAGTAAATTTGGACTGAAAGACACTACAAATCTAAATGTTCATATTGACTGAGTGACCTACTTTTGAGTGTCACATAGGTTGCAATTGTTTAAATGTCATAGTTTTGAACTTAGAATCAGCATTCTAGCTGCATATGTAAAAATATGTCTTGACTTAAACTGGGGAACAAAAAGTGACATTTTATCTGAAACTTGGCTTAAGGAACTGAATTCTGCCTGGCAACTACCCCCATCAGGAGTGAAACTTGAGTCACAGCTGTGTTCCCAGGCCTAGCTGCCCTTTTGCTGCTCACACCAAAAGGGATATGACACTTCCCTGATTGAATTACCTGGGCTCTGCAGGAAATTGAACAAAGCCCTGTCCTGACTCAGGCAAATGTTTTATTGGCGGGAGTCGTAAATGGAGCTTCCTCTTGGCAGAAGCTGGGAGGGGCAGGGTCTCTGAGCTTGCCAGAAACTGGAAAGACTGGTTTCTGTACCATGTGACATGAAAAGACACACCTCTATAGCCAGAATATGGTTTTAGAAAAAGATGAATAACTCATAGAGCGGACATGTGAAAATTGTATAAATGACACCATAATTCTTGTGATTTTTCTGCCCACATTTTAAGAGGTTTTTAGAACCGGTGGCATGTTCAGGGGGGTTTTAGCGGAAAAGAGGATATTACTCAAAATGTGTGCATGTGAAAAATCTGACACTTCATCAACTAATGTCCATACTCCTTGCGCACATGTGTGTAAATTTGGGTCAATGTCCGGAATTGCAAACCAGTTAAAAAGGGCAAAATATTGCCATTTCTGAATGCAAGCTCCCAGGAAGAGCAGAGTTTGAACAGGGTATACCTCCTGTGATATGTGAGGGGTGCGTGTAATTTTAAAACAATATGTACCTCTGCAAATATGTATTTGGTTCAAATCTAGATTTGTGTGTAAATTGACAGGAGGAGTGGACTTTCTGCAGGCTGTAAAATGACATCACTCTGACACAACTTAGCTCCCCCAATCAAATGAGAAATGGAAGTTTGACCAATTAGAAGCTGAGAGAGAGGAAGGGTCAGTGATGCTAGAACACACCCACATTCTAAACACATAAAAGCAGACAGACAGGACAGATAGGGACTTTCAAATCCATTTGCAGCTGGAAGCTCTGCCGGGAAAATCCATACTTTACCTCCATCAATCTCCAGAGAAAGCTGTGCAGAAAGATCCAGACTTTAAATCCCTCAATCTTCAGAATCCAGAGAGAGAGCAGACCCAGATCACTGTGAAGTGCAGAGACCAGAGTCCCGTCTAAAACCTGACCAGATCCATGGCGAGGCCCATTTCACTCAAGAATATAGTGTGAGTATCTAGAAAACTGTGCAGAACCAATCTCCTAGTTAAAATAATATAATTCAATCTATTTAATCTAAGTAGAACTGCCTCCTAACTGTCACCTGTCATTTGTAAAGCTGTCACCTGTCATTTTCTAGTTGCAAGCTGCAGTTGTCTTTTGAACTTTAAAATTTCAAATCTGAAAAACGACCTTTATTCAATCGCTCATATCTCCGCGACCGTTTGTGCTAGAGACTTGCAGTAACTTTCATCTGGAAGCTGAGATCCTTGTAGTTCCTCTGTAATCGCGCCAGACGCATCCGCGAATTTTGCCGCGATTTGAAAATTTCTCCACTTGCAAAAAGATAGCTGCTTTTGCTTTCCTCTGAAAAAAAATCGTTTGCCTCATAAAAACTATCCCTGCATCACTGCTAGAGTGAGCCTGAGCTAATATTAACTTGATTTCACTCACCCTGAACCTCTAAAGGGAATTAAAAGCATTTTAGCATATTTTTTTCTTCATTTCCAGCACATTTAAAAGCATTTTGCCTGTGTTTTCAACTTCTGTAGTCTAAGTTGCTGGGGTGAACTGAATCACATTTAATTGCATTTCTGAGAACTGTGTGCCTTCCTTCCATTTCCTTGCATTGCATAAAAGGGGGGGTGAATTGCCAGAGAAAAGTGATTACATTGTTTTGTTGAAATCATATTGAGTATTTTCTATACTGCATTTCATTCATTCAACCTTGCATTTCCTTGAACCCTATAAAACATTCTCTTCCACATTAGTCTTCTGTCCCTATTTACCAGTGTGCTATCTTATCCATTTCATGTCAACTCCTTAGTGATTATAAAGAAGTGTGCTAGTGCCAGATTCTCCGTTGTTAATCTTTATCATCTCAGATTAAGTGTGATATTCAATTATTAATTTATTATAAAGCGTGATATATATATATATATATATATATATATATATATATATATATATATATATATATTGTTTAATTATCAATTAAACCTTTTAACTTGCAAAACAGAACTACTTCTTGGATCAGTGGGGTCAGGAGGATTCCAAGGGAGGGGTGTTATATAGGGGTAGTCATCCAGAACGCATGAACTGGACATAAAGATATATCAATAAGGGTTTTCATTCAGTATTCTAGACTAGGCGTTGACTTGGCTGTAGTGCTGAATTGAATCCTCTTACAAATTGGGGGCTCGTCCGGGATGTTTGGGTTAGATCTATCACTTGTGCAGATTAATACAGTGTGCCAGCTGACGAGATACACATATCCGGTCGGAGCACACGCTGTGTTACGCTGTAAAGCACTTCTCAAAGGAACGCTCCAAGAAAAGTTCTGTTCTGCAAAAATAAAATACAAACTTCTGTAATTCAGGACAGAGACCAATCTCTAGAATGACGACCTTAGTAGACATGAAAATAGCCAGAGAGCACCTCTTGCATAAGCTATTTGTGAGAGGTGAATGGACCGAACAGGGCCAGGATGCGTGGTTGCAGGCCATCACACAACAGGTCACTGAAACAGGGTCAGATATATATAGAGATCAGGGTCCCTTACATGTGGCCCTGAGTGAACTATATATGGCTCCTAAAGCCAAAGAGGAACACAATAAGATTGTCAGGATAGCAGCATACCTGTACCTATACATGGGAGACATGCAGGATAGATGTGCTGAAAGCCAAAATATGGCAAATAGGCAACCGATGGCATTACAGAAGGCCCAATCTGATCTGGACTCTTCTGAGCAGAGGCTGCAGAGGAGCCAGGAGTCAGAAAATGACAGCAGACGGTACATCACTAAAATAAAGGAGGATATGGATATACTGCAACAGGAAAAGGCTGACCAGGATACTAGATTTCTGGCCCTGCAGAAGGAGCACCAAGACAGTTTGGACTCCTTACTGCAGAGCCAGAAAAAGCTGGAGCAACAATTAGACTTTAACAGGGCATGCACGGAGCAGGTAGCCACCCTGCAAAGTCATCTAGATAGAGTGAAGGTAGAGAGCAACAAGCTGATTTTGAAAGACCTGGATACCCAGGCAGAGTTTGATGAAGAACGGCAGAAAGCTGGTGCCCTTCAAAGGCAGAGGGATGACCTGGCGGCACAAATGCAGGCTCTTAGTCAGGAAAGAGACGCCTTAGGCCAGGAAGTCTGCCATTTAAAAAGAAAAATGGAAGAAAATCACCTGGCCCACCAGGGACTGGGTGATCTCCAAAAAGAACACCAGAACTTGTTAGAGCACACCAGGAGGGTGGAGGATGCTCTAGCAAGAAAGGAGCAGGCCAATAGGGACACAGCTCAGGAGGTAACCCTCCTGCAGCAAAGACTGGCCCAGTTCTCCAGGACCAGGAAGCACAGAGGGAAAATGAGGCTCTCTGCCAGCACAATGAGAGGCTCCAGCAACAGGTAGCGATGCAGGAGAGACTGATAGAGTCGAGTAAGGCCTTAACAGAGGAACTGAAAGCACAAATGCAGGCTCTTGCATTGCAACAGGGAGCAGGGGCGGATAGAGATGAGATAGAGATGAGGTCCGCTGGGAAAGAGAGATTCCTGACCATAACCGCAGGAGCCCTAACACCAGGGGCCTTCATCTCCCCCAGTCCCTGGACTCTACCACCCCTATGTCCCCTGGCGCACATGAGCACAGGGCCACAGGGATTGCAGATTACTATCCAGCTAAGAGTATGGGGCTCATAGGCCAGTACCACTCAGGAATGGAGGGGTGGGCATCCGCGTATGGGCACCCAAGTACAGTACAGTTCAATGGGGAACCCCAGGAGAGTAGGCCCATTAAGGGCATCCTGAAAACCTCTGCCCAGTCAGGTCAGTGGAGGGGGTACCCATCAAATCCTGGCAGCAAGGAGGAATCTGAAGACTCCTCTGAACTGCGCAGGACACAGGAGACCAGGTCCCCACATTCTGCCAGCCATTCCCAGGCTCGCAGAATCCGGGAAAACCTGGAAGAACAGACGGGAACCTCTGGGAGCAGTGCCTCTGAGTCCGAGGACGAATGGACAAGGGTTACCCGAACCAAAAAGGCCAATAAGGCAAAAAGGGCCTTGCTTAAGGACCCCTTAAAGCAGATTAAGGCAATCAGGAGCGTCATCACGCCTTACCATAAGAACGCTAAGTATTCTGTTTGGGAGCACTTAGAGTTGTTTGAACAAATGATGGAGACTTTCCATTTGAAGGACAGCCAAAGCTGTATTCAATATGTAAAGTGGACCTTCTCCCCGGAATACTCCAGTTTCTTTGCGGGGCTGGAGGACCAAAATCATTTAAGATGGTCCACCTATAAGGCGGCCATCTTGAAACATTTTTCTGTTCACAGAAATCCTCAAGAGGCTCGCAAGGCAGCCTACAATTTGCAATGTGGGGAGGATCAGGCCCCACAAGAATTTGTGCAGGAGTTAAAGCGTGCTTTTGCACAGACCACAAGAAGGGTGCGCACGGATAGCAGAGAATTTATTAATACGTTTTTCCATGCCTTGCCCAAATATATCATGACCCAGCTCGTGAGGGATTTTCACGAGAAAAGATCTTTAGACTGGGTCATTGAACAGGCTACCCGGATCTATGAGGTGCAGAAACCGATAGATAGCAAAAGTAATGCCCAGAAAAACCCCAAAGCCAACAGCACCCCTGCTGCTGCCAAGGTGGTAGAGGTAAAGGTCACCCCCGTTTTGGATTTGGAGATGGGGGGGCCTAAAAACCTACCTGCACCTAATAATGCTAGGCCCAGGAGGTCCTCGGGTCAGTCACAGACAGGGAGCCAAGGAGGCAGCCCCACAAATGGGGTCCCTCGCTCTCCTGATTATGTAAGTCCCCGTTACAAGGGAAATCGACCCATCCTGGGTTATGTGTGGACTCCTCCAGCCCAAGGGGGGTGATCCAGCCAAGCACCAAACCCAGGGAACTTCCCTCCAAACTTCCCACAGGAGGGCAGAAATTTACCAAACCCTGGGCAGAACTTTTTCCCAAGATATCCACCCGACTTTCAGCCCCAAAACCATCCATCCTTCTTTCCCCAATTCCCTGAGCCCAGATCACTGAATCCGGGAGAGGGGAGGCCAAGGGTGGAGGGGTACCCAAATCTTCCCAATCCGGGGTATTACCAGAGAAGGGATAGCTACCCTTCCCGGGATCAGCCCAGGGGAGAAAACAGGGCCCCGTATCAGCCTGAGCGGGTTTCCCAGTTAGAGCGCCAGGTTCAAAACATGGCGCGGGATCTGGGTCACATACTGAGGGCGCAGCAGAACCCTCAGAACGGCATGCCGGCGCAGAACGCACCCAACTCTGGACCTGGTGCCCCAGAACAATGACGGGGGCAGCACCCCGATAACTCACCGGTTCCCAGGGAGGAGGCACAAGGGGAAGGGGGGTGTAAAGCCTTGGAGGAAGCTTCCTTCCTCACTTGTAAACAGCCCCTGGAAACCCAGGAACCGGAAACAAAATCTCTTGCCCCTGAAAGTCTGCCTCCTAAGGAGCAGAGGGGGGGTAGGAGAAACAAAAGACCCAAACAGACTCAGTTTGAGGAGGAGGTACAGGTCTTCCAATTTGAGGGAGAGGGATCCTCAGAGGATCCTGGGAAAAGGATCTTCTCCTTCAGAGAGGGGGGAACTCCTCCCAAAGAAAAATGGGTCCCTAGGGATGCAAATCCAGACTGGGGAGATGTGGAGACTGAGCTACCGCCGCCCACTATCTCATCCCAGAACCAACAGCAAGAAAATCCCCTGCTTCAAACCCATCCTGGTGACTGCCTCCAAATAGGGGGGGGGGGCGGCCCAGAACCGGAGCCAGGGGAACCCAAAATGGCTCTGATCTCCAGTTGCCAACTTTTTCTTTCAGATTCCCAAGGCTCTCCACAGAATTCTGCCCAAATCTCTTCGCTAGCGATGTCCAAAACCAGAAAGTTAGCCCACCAGTTGTCCAAAAATGTGCATTATCTGTGCCCCCTTGAGGAGAAGGAGGGAAGATACTATGCCCCGGTACAAGTACAGGGGCAGGGTACAATCTTGGCACTGGTGGACACTGGATCTCAAGCTACCCTTCTGTCCAGAAGGGCCTTTGACGAACTGAATGCAGGAAGGGGAGAGAATTACCAAATTCCTCTCACCTCTCTTCCTGGACAACTGCAGAACTTTGACGGGAAGGAAATTCCCGTTGAGGGGACTGCAGACTTGGACATTAAGATCGGGCGACACAAGTTGTAACACCCAGTCATAGTTGTGACTCCAGAGGGCACCCTTTGTTTACTAGGGAATGACCTCCTGAGAAGGTTGTCACCCCTAATAGATTGCGTAAACAAGGTCCTCTGGACCCAGACTAGCCGACCCATAAAATTAAAACAGAGTGTCAACCATGTTAGTTTAAACGGCACCTGCCACATGGTTGAACAAAAATCTGACCAAGTAGAATTTCACTTCCAGAATAGCCAAATTCCAGACGTGACAGTAATAGCAGTAAGACAACAGACTGGTGATGGGGGGTCCTCTCTATTTCTGAAAATCAACCTTCCTTCCAGTTTAAGGTGGTATTCCACGCTGGAAGGAAACACTCTGAAATTCTATACTAATCCACAATCAGAAACTCCCACTCCTATAGTCCAGAAAGATGTGAAATCAGCTCAGAGCCTGGCTGATATTCAGCAAATTGGAGAGCAGTTGTTCATCCCTGTTCAGTTAAATGATGGGAAGGACTCTGTTCTCGCTCGAGTGTGTGTGAACAATGGTAAGAGCTTCATCAGCGAAGCCATGTTTCGCCAACTCCCAAAAGATCCAGCCATTCCCACCTTCAAACTGATAGACAAATGGGAAATGGACCTGGAAGCACCTAATTCCAAACATCTCCTGCCAAGCAGTTGTATGCTCAAAATCTCCATTGGCAACAAGAGCATAGTCCACAATTGTTGGGTCGTGCGAGACGTCCCTGCCGCCTTTTACTTAGGCAGTGACATTCTCAATCGCTTTGCCATTAGTTTGGACCTAATAAACTTCAAAGCTTGGTCCCGATTAGCGGATAATCCCATGGGCTTTGATGATCCAGAAAAAGCCTTTAGGTCAGCTCAATTGCTACCTTATGCAGTTGAAATTCAGATTAAAGAGGAAGTCACCATCCCAGAAAGGACCCGACAATTCTCCCTGGAAGTGAAAGTTAAAAGGGGACAAGAGTTGAAAAACCCTGATGCTTACATACATCTAAACGCTTCTCTCCAACAGCAAGGGTTGGGGGTAAACCCAACTCCATTAGTCAACATAGAACATGACACCATTCCAATAGAGGTGGATAACAGCGACTTAAAGAGTATTACTCTAGCCGCAGGCACCATTATTGGAATGGCGGTTGATGACCGACATTTTTCCATTGATTTAGGTAATGAACTGTTAGGACCAATCCCCAAGGACTGTTTTGACAGTGACAGTGAGGACAACACAACACCAGACAGGATTTTTACCCGGCATGGGGGGAACTTCCTGGTGTACACTTCCTGCCCCTATGGTAAGGAAGATGTGACTTGTGACTTCAGGAGGGATGAGGTGATTTTCCAGGTCCATGAGGGCTGCCTTTCCCACCTGAAGCCTCCGGTCCAAATCAGCACTCTAACCAGGGACTTCTCCACCCAGCTGGAGGAGGCCGCTGAAATAGCCAAACCAGAAGTCTTTCCAGGCTTCAGGCAGATGGTGGAAGAGAGAGTCAACCTAGCTGATGCCTGTGTGACTCTGGAACAAAAGCAAAAGTTGAAACAAGTTTTCTTGGATTTCCAAGATCTCTTTGCGGTAGACTCATATGACTGTGGTCGCACCGACATCCACACAACAACAATCCCCACGGACCCTGGCATGACTCCAGTGTTTGTGAAGCAATATCGCTTGCCTCTCGCATCCATGGAGTCCCTTACTGAAATAATTAAGAACCTTGAGTCCAGGGGAATAATCCGTCCAGTCCACAGTACCTTCAATAATCCGGTGCTGGGAATATTGAAGCCAAACGGCCAGTGGAGACTCTGCGCCGACCTCAGGGAGCTCAACAAACGGGTCCATACTTCCCGATGGCCTCTGCCCTACATTGACCAAGGGCTGGCCCAGATCCAGGGGTCACAGGTATTCACTGCAATAGACCTGACCAATGGATACTGGACCGTGCCTGTCAGCAGGGAGGACCAATACAAACTGGCTTTTACCTTTGGGGGCCAGCAGTACACATGGACCCGGACTCCCTTTGGATACCTTAACTCCGGTAATGAGTTCAATATTTTCCTACATAAGGCCATGCCCGACCTGGGTGCGAGGGGTAACCTGGCTTATGTAGATGATGTCCTCATCAAAAGTTCATCTGTGGAGGAACACATAGCGGAGATCCGTTATGTTCTGACCCAGTTGAGGGCCGCCGGAGCAAAACTTTCCTTTCAGAAAGCACAGTGGTGTAGAACCCGTGTTAATTTCTTGGGGCATGAGATTACTCCTCAGGGTCTCTGTCCCCAGGAAAAGAAAGTGGAAGCACTTCAGAAACTGAAAGACCCCACAACTCTGCGGGAACTAAGGAGCCTCCTTGGACTGACTAATTACAGCAGAAAGTTCATTGAGGGCTACGCAGAGATCACTAGACCCCTGATTCATCTCCTGAAGGGGGGGGTCAAGTGGGAATGGGGTCCAGAACAAGCCGAGGCAGTAAAACAACTCAAAAGAAGCCTCTCACAAGCGCCTTGCCTAGCTTACCCTGTCAGAAACAAGGAGTTCTTCCTGGAGACAGGGTTCTCTAATACGTGCTTGACGGCAGTATTATACCAAAAGCATGACAAGGTCAATAAAGTAATCTCCTATGCGAGCAAAACTGGAGGAAAAATTCAACGATTGTGAGAAGGCACTCCTGGCAACGGTGTGGGCATTGAAGAATTACCGCCCGTTTATCCAGGGGGAACACATCATAGTGGAGACTCCACACCAGCCTCTGCAATATCTCCAAAGTGACAGAATCCGGGCCGGGAATGTGAGTAATTCCCGAATTACTTCCTGGATTCTGTCAATGCAAGGCTTTCCTGTGGAGGTCCAATATGGCCAAAACAAGAAGAGTCCCCTCGCGCAAGGTCTGGCTGACTTGCATGATTGTGCCAGAGAAAACTGTCTCGAGGACGAAAGTCTAAAGATCAAGGACAACACGGAGGCATACCTTAATTCCCCACACAAAGTCTTTGAAGAGGACAAGTGTGAGGGAATGCCCACTGTCTATGTGGATGGATGCTCTTACCATGTTGACAACAACAGGGAGAAAGAACTGGTGGCCGGCGTAGGGAATGCATGGGTGAATGAGTCCCCAGAACCCTCCGCTGGATACAAAATTGGTCCCCGAAGTAGTCAGGTGGCAGAATTGATGGCTGTGCATCAGGCCATCCTCACTGCTGTCCAGCATCAACTCCGCGAACTGGTCATAATCACAGATTCGGATTATGTACGGAATGGGTTCGTGGAGCACCTGGTTAATTGGAAAACCAGAGGCATGTTATGTGCTAACAACAAACCCTTGAAACATGGGAAGTTGATCCAAAACATTGATGATCTGGTCACCTCGAATGAGATGACCATCTATTGGAAAAAGATCAAGGGTCATTCCAAAGTAGAGGGACCAGACAAAACTCGAAATGACTTAGCTGATCAGCTGGCCAAAACCGGGGCCATCCAAGGGGATCTAATTGAGATTGAGTCCCTGTTGGGGGAAATCCAGGTCACTGCCATCACTAGGTCCCAGACAAATGCTCACAACGACCTTTCAATTGTACAATGGAGTAAGGAGACCCCTGATGCTGATTTGATTACCGCTCAGAAGGGGGATCCAATTATTGGTAAATTTTACCAGCACATTGAGGACCCTGAGAACTTTCCCGTGACGCATACCGATTACATTGGGAAAGAGGACCTAAGAGTGTTGATGAAATGTCCAAAAATGTTCCGGATCCAAGACGGTTTGTTGGTAAGGAAATCCAAAGCTGGCCACGATCAGTGGGTGGTTCCTATCTCATTCCGAAGCCTGATGTTAAGTCACGCCCATGATGCGGCCACTGCCGGTCATAGGGGGTTTAACACAACATTGGAAATCTTAAGAGAGGTTGCATACTGGCCACACATGGGGCAGGACCTCGACCAATACTTGAAGGGGTGTCTTGTGTGTGCACAATTTCAGCCATCATCCCTCACGCACCGCGCGCCTCTCCAAAAGAGGGGGATGACACTGCCATGGTCAGATTTACAAATCGACTTTGTAGGCCCTGTGATTCGCTCGGCTAGGGGGAATAAGTACATGTTGACTGTGACATGCTTGTTTACCAAGTGGGTGGAATGTCTCCCAGCCCCAAATTGCAAGGCAGAAACTGCAGCTGCCTTGATGATTAACCACATCTTTTCCCGTTTTGGTCTACCTCAAAGGATTGAGTCAGACAGAGGTAGCCACTTCACCAGTGAAGTAATGACAAAGATGTGGGAGATACTGGGGGTCAAGAGAAAGCTGCATATTGCTTATAGACCAGCTTCTTCTGGGGCAGTAGAGAGATATAACCGAACCATTGTGAGCATATTAAAGAAGTTTGTGGCAGATTCTGGGCCAAGTTGGGATATCCGATTACCTCTGGTCCTAATGGCCATCAGATCTACCCCTTCATCTGCAACCAAAATGTCACCATTTGAGTTGATGACTGGGCGCAAGATGGTGCTTCCCCAGCATTTGCTCTACAGGACCCAAGAGCAGACACTGATAAATGCCTCCACTACTCATGAGTATGTGGAGAATTTAAGGAAACACCTCCAACATGCTTTTGCTTACGCTCAGCGGAATCTAGAAAGATCGGCTGATAGCATGAAGACCCATTATGACCTGAAAACTTCCAGGAAGGAATATCAGGTGGGGGACGGGGTCTATCTATACAACTTCCAAAGGAACCAGGCCAAGCAGCGCAAATTTTTGCCTACATGGAAGGGACCCTTTGAGATCATCGACAAAATCTCCCCTGTGGCCTACAAAATCCACATCCCCAAAGGTCCTTTGGCAGCGGGGGAAGACAAGTGGGTCCACATAAACCAGTTGAAGTGTTGCCATCCCAGGCACGCTCTGCAACAACTGGAGGAATCCTCTGGAATCCTAGCGGGTACTGTCTCGGACTAATTCAGTTCCAATCATAAAACATACCACATCTAGTCTCTAAAATATTGTGATTTGCATGAAACTGTCTCTTAGTTATACTGTTTTTTTTTTTAAAAATAAGAATGTAATGTTTCGTTATGATGAAATGCATATGCTGCCCCACTATATCAATGGTGGGGGAAAAATGTCTATGGATAGGTATTGCCGCTCTTCCTTTGTCGTCCTAGGAGAAAGAAAACCTGGAGACGGGCCAAGGAGGACGATCCGGAGACCGGGAGCAGAGACGCAACGGGCCCGGGGTACCGCCCAATCTTCCCATCAGGACCGGCGAGGAGAACCGATCGATCAGTACCGGATGGAGGAAAAGATGCTGAACTGTGCCATCTATTGGAAGAAGATGAGGAAACATCCCAGGTCTTGCGAGTCCCATTCGTGAAATAGAATGGCCATCGCAAGAGGGGGGCTTGTGGGATGTATTTACCCATGCATCCGAGCCATACCTCAAAACTGTGCAGTACTGACATGGAAAACATCATGATGGCCAGAGCTTCCCAGAAAATGCACAGGGAAATGCATGAAGAATAGGCTGCCACTCATTTTTGCCGATGTTATGGGCACAGAAGGACACTGCCTAAAACCACCATTGGACTACCCACACAGTAGTCTGAAACCATTGGGAATGGCAATGCTGATTGCCAAAAGCAAACCCATAACTGTGGAGAATTCATTTTCTTAAATCCCAAAAAGGGGTGCAGTACCAGTACTCACCACTATCCAAAAGCCGGCGTTTTAAAACAACACCAGATTTTACTTTTTTGTGTAAAACTGAATAAGTGAACCCAAGGCATGCCAAAGAAAGACTTACTGAGAGGTGGATCCAATGTAAAGTTATATTCTGAAGTGACTTGAAGGTGTATAACAAGACTGGCTGAGCTGTGGATTCAGCAGTTTAAGTAAATTTGGACTGAAAGACACTACAAATCTAAATGTTCAAATTGACTGAGTGACCTACTTTTGAGTGTCACATGGGTTGCAATTGTTTAAATGTCATAGTTTTGAACTTAGAATCAGCATTCTAGCTGCATATGTAAAAAAATGTCTTGACTTAAACTGGGGAACAAAAAGTGACATTTTATCTGAAACTTGGCTTAAGGAACTGAATTCTGCCTGGCAACTACCCCCATCAGGAGTGAAACTTGAGTCACAGCTGTGTTCCCAGGCCTAGCTGCCCTTTTGCTGCTCACACCAAAAGGGATATGACACTTCCCTGATTGAATTACCTGGGCTCTGCAGGAAATTGAACAAAGCCCTGTCCTGACTCAGGCAAATGTTTTATTGGCGGGAGTCGTAAATGGAGCTTCCTCTTGGCAGAAGCTGGGAGGGGCAGGGTCTCTGAGCTTGCCAGAAACTGGAAAGACTGGTTTCTGTACCATGTGACATGAAAAGACACACCTCTATAGCCAGAATATGGTTTTAGGAAAAGATGAATAACTCATAGAGCGGACATGTGAAAATTGTATAAATGACACCATAATTCTTGTGATTTTTCTGCCCACATTTTAAGAGGTTTTTAGAACCGGTGGCATGTTCAGGGGGGTTTTAGCGGAAAAGAGGATATTACTCAAAATGTGTGCATGTGAAAAATCTGACACTTCATCAACTAATGTCCATACTCCTTGCGCACATGTGTGTAAATTTGGGTCAATGTCTGGAATTGCAAACCAGTTAAAAAGTGCAAAATATTGCCATTTCTGAATGCAAGCTCCCAGGAAGAGCAGAGTTTGAACAGGGTATACCTCCTGTGATATGTGAGGGGTGCGTGTAATTTTAAAACAATATGTACCTCTGCAAATATGTATTTGGTTCAAATCTAGATTTGTGTGTAAGTTGACAGGAGGAGTGGACTTTCTGCAGGCTGTAAAATGACATCACTCTGACACAACTTAGCTCCCCCAATCAAATGAGAAATGGAAGTTTGACCAATTAGAAGCTGAGAGAGAGGTAGGGTCAGTGATGCTAGAACACACCCACATTCTAAACACATAAAAGCAGACAGACAGGACAGATAGGGACTTTCAAATCCATTTGCAGCTGGAAGCTCTGCCGGGAAAATCCATACTTTACCTCCATCAATCTCCAGAGAAAGCTGTGCAGAAAGATCCAGACTTTAAATCCCTCAATCTTCAGAATCCAGAGAGAGAGCAGACCCAGATCACTGTGAAGTGCAGAGACCAGAGTCCCGTCTAAAACCTGACCAGATCCATGGCGAGGCCCATTTCACTCAAGAATATAGTGTGAGTACCTAGAAAACTGTGCAGAACCAATCTCCTAGTTAAAATAATATAATTCAATCTATTTAATCTAAGTAGAACTGCCTCCTAACTGTCACCTGTCATTTGTAAAGCTGTCACCTGTCATTTTCTAGTTGCAAGCTGCAGTTGTCTTTTGAACTTTAAAATTTCAAATCTGAAAAACGACCTTTATTCAATCGCTCATATCTCCGCGACCGTTTGTGCTAGAGACTTGCAGTAACTTTCATCTGGAAGCTGAGATCCTAGGCTTTCCTAGGACCCCAAAACGATAGTGATAGTCCTTGTAGTTCCTCTGTAATCGCGCCAGACGCATCCGCGAATTTTGCCGCGATTTGAAAATTTCTCCACTTGCAAAAAGATAGCTGCTTTTGCTTTCCTCTGAAAAAAAATCGTTTGCCTCATAAAAACTATCCCTGCATCACTGCTAGAGTGAGCCTGAGCTAATATTAACTTGATTTCACTCACCCTGAACCTCTAAAGGGAATTAAAAGCATTTTAGCATATTTTTTCTTCATTTCCAGCACATTTAAAAGCATTTTGCCTGTGTTTTCAACTTCTGTAGTCTAAGTTGCTGGGGTGAACTGAATCACATTTAATTGCATTTCTGAGAACTGTGTGCCTTCCTTCCATTTCCTTGCATTGCATAAAAGGGGGGGTGAATTGCCAGAGAAAAGTGATTACATTGTTTTGTTGAAATCATATTGAGTATTTTCTATACTGCATTTCATTCATTCAACCTTGCATTTCCTTGAACCCTATAAAACATTCTCTTCCACATTATTCTTCTGTCCCTATTTACCAGTGTGCTATCTTATCCATTTCATGTCAACTCCTTAGTGATTATAAAGAAGTGTGCTAGTGCCAGATTCTCCGTTGTTAATCTTTATCATCTCAGATTAAGTGTGATATTCAATTATTAATTTATTATAAAGCGTGATATATATATATATATATATTGTTTAATTATCAATTAAACCTTTTAACTTGCAAAACAGAACTACTTCTTGGCTCAGTGGGGTCAGGAGGATTCCAAGGGAGGGGTGTTATATAGGGGTAGTCATCCAGAACGCATGAACTGGACATAAAGATATATCAATAAGGGTTTTCATTCAGTATTCTAGACTAGGCGTTGACTTGGCTGTAGTGCTGAATTGAATCCTCTTACAAGTGACATCGTCGATTCACACTTCAGGGTGGACCTGAAGCCCCTACTCTTCAAATAAGATCTTCCTGATCACATGATCGTTCCACTCAACCCCGCTCTACCTCACTGGTGTCCCCCATTCTGAGCCTGCTACACATCCCACCTCCTCTGGTACATCTGCACCAAACTAGTAACATCTGAGTGTGCCCCCTTTGTACACTGTACATTTGCTTCCTATCTAGGCTTGTGCCTTATAAATCCCATAATATTACATACATGTTTCTTTTGTCGACATGAGTCAGGCAGGCATGAGGCCATGGCAGACCTGCTTGTGGTCATTTTGTAGAGCTGGCCTAATTGGTGTATGCGTTTTGCCGGCTGAACGTTGCCTCCTCTCACATCTTGAAATGATCAAAATGTGTGTAGGGCCAACAAGACCTTAACAAGACCTGACGATAACACGGTGTAGGCCAAGTTGGATGGTGAGTTGGCTTTTACGCGCCCTGCTAGTAACCCTAGAGGAGTAAAACAGAGTTGCGTCTAAGCTCCTCTACCATTCAGCTTTTACCGAGCCGATTTACCAAAGCAGTTGAGCATGGTAAACGTGTGTCCCCCTAAGATCGATTCCCATCCTATTGTATACTTAGCATACGCAGATGATCTTGTGGTATTTGACCACACTTTCTCTGGCCTAGTGCCACTGGCAAGCGAACTGTGGAAATATGTTCAGGAAAATCAGCTCTCCATGAATAGGAGCAAAACCCAGAACATCTTGTTTTCATGTGGGAAAATAATGAGATCTAGATTATCAATAATGGCGGATGAGGTGCGACCCTGGCGTTAAGTGGTTCACGGCGCCGCAGCCTTTTACGGCGCCATTAACTACTTAGCGCCAGGGTCGTAATGAGGCCCACTGTATGAATACCAAAGTGTTTCTGCATTTAGAACTTTACCGAGTTTGGTTCAACGTGATTGCAAATTTCGAATTTTAGATTGTATTTTTAGAATGTACTTATTTTATTGATGTAAACAGGGTATGAAATGAATGTGTTTTAGAATTGTATTGTTTGTGGCTTTTGAATTGTATCATGGTCAAATTGAGCATGTCATTAATGAATGTTATTTTTGTGAATGTTATCTATGAATGTTGTTTTAAATGACTATGAAATGTGTAAAGTGTTTAACTGTAACACATTATATAAAACTAAATAATATAATAATAACAATGTGTGTTCTTATACAACACTGAATGCGGGTATCTGTGGGTTCTATGCAGTGCAACAACATGTGCTTTAGTACCCCTCTAACTGATCCCACAGGCATTCCTATTGGCACAATTACTTTTCAGTGCGTATGATATTCAATTTGACCATCAATGCTGCAGCTCTAGTTGCTGATACGAGAATGGTAAGCATGCATGCAGGTCCAGGACCTAGTCCTGAATGTATCCATGTTATAGAGTTCTCCTGCTTCCTGCATATCGTGGTTTGCTGAAGGATGTCACCTCTCATGACTGCAATCAATAGATTTGGCAGTTGTGTGTATGGACAACGTATCTTTAAAGGGATAATAATAAGTTGTGTGTTTATAAAGCAATTCAGGCCAGAGTTCAACATCATAGCAACATGTTTTTTCATTATCAAACACAACTGGTCCCTTTTGGAGCATTACTTTTGAGTGAGCATGACATTCAGTTTTTACCATGTATACTCGTATTTTAACTATGCTTTAATGTCATTTACATGTAATGCCCCATCATAGCTCCTCATGCCAGCTTCAAAGCACTTTCAGACACTCTAAGTATTTGCGAGCAGCTTTGGTTGCAACACTATATGCCAGTCTAGCCACACAGAAACACTTATTTTTGCTTTACTCTTCATGCCCACTAAAGTATGTCATGCCACTGTAAGACAAAAATAACCAGACTGGCTGTGCCAATATAGGCCAGTCTATACATGTCAGAAAATGTTTGCTTGCTTTACCTATATCTGTAGGTACGAACAAGCCACCTAATAACACTTGTAATGTTTGATTTGATTTACTCTTGATGCCATGAAGAAATACATGCCACAGTAAGATAAAATAACCAAATTGGCTCCAGCAAAGTATGCCACTATAGAAATGTATACAAAATATTGTTTGCTTTACACTGTAATAAAATATAGTCAGAAGGGCTGCTGTGGTCCACTGCACAAAAGTAGCCACTCCGCCCCCCAAGTCGGAGTCCCACTCCCCAGAATGCACACAAGTGAAAAACCACATGCATTCATTCAGCAGTCACACACATTAACTCATGCATTGATAAAGCGTTCATGTACTCCTTTCACCCGGGCACCTATATAACATACACTTTAGTTTTAATTATTCTTACCAGTGCCACTGTATTTCTAAAATAGCTTTATTATAGGGTTTAAGTCAGGACCATTGAAAAGGAACCTCCTCCCCTTGTACAGTGCTACTCTCGCAGCTGAAAAGTGTGTTCCATTTTAATGCACTGAACTTACATCTGTATTACAGCTGTGATAGTATCACTGGCACTATTAGTGTACCAACTCCTTGAGAGTACTATGAACATTGTCATCCTGCTATTAATACAACTGTCAGGGTAGAATTATTGATGGCAGTACTCACATCACTGGCACTACTAGTGTTACTACTACTGGCAGTACTAGGAACATACCATCCCTGCTAGTAATAATGCTGTCAGGGTAGAATTAATGATGGTGGTATTAGTACCACTAGTGTCACTATTACTGACAGTACTAGAAACATACAATCCCTGCTAGTAGTAACACTGGCACTAATAGAAGTAGTGGTTGTGGTACTAGTACCACTGGCACTACTAATGTTACTACTACTGGCAGTACTAGAAACATGCCATCCCTGCTAGTAATAATGTTAGCAGTAGTAGAAGTAATGATGGCAGTAATAATATCACTGACATTACTATTGTTACTGCTGGTGGTAGCTCTAGAAACATGCTATCCCCGCTACTTATAATGCTGGCAGTTGTACAAGTAGTGATGGCAGCATTAATACCACTCTCAAAGTAGAATTATTGATGGCAGTACTAGCATCACTGGCACTACTAGTGTTACTACTACTGGCAGTACTAGAAACATACCATCCCTGCTAGTAATAACACTGGCACTAATAGAAATAGTGGTGATAGTGCTTGTGCCACTGGCACTACTTATGTTACTACTACTACTACTACTGGCAGTACTAGAAACATCTACAAAAAGAGATTATATGACATTTCCAAAGAAATTGATGACTTTAAAGATCATACAACTCGTGACAGAGTACGACACATGAAAAATAATTTAGTTAATTTAACACACGAGAAAGCATTCGTCTATACACAAGAGAACTACAAACCAAATCCCCAGTAAGACCTAACACAACCTAGAGGCTGCAGAGTCCATTTTGACAATACGCTGTACAGCTCTCATGGCTCCAATGACAAGAATCTTGATGAAAGTGATGATTTCTACTTTTTTAAAAAAAGTTTTATTTTTGAGATTTTCAAACAATGCAGGTTAAATTACAAACAAACTGCGCCATGTGGTTCCCGATAACCCCTTTTTCACCCCATTTACAGTCTCTGAGAATTCTTGGTGTGCATACATAGGACTACCCTTTCACAGATATTAGTCATGGAACGGCAGGGTTGTGCGACAAGGGTCTGTGCCTTCGATCCTGCCTGCCCAGGTTCAGTCCGGCGTCTCTAAAAGATGGATGATGTAGGACCCCCAGATGTCTGGCGGTTAGGCATGGAGGGGCAGGGTTTTAATAAATCTCAAATGCCTGTCTTGGCAGTATGCTATGTCCTGAAGCCATCTTTGTGGTAGTGGGAGGTAGCCCTCTCCCCCAGGCCATGGCTAAACAACGTCGAGCCAGGACCTGCAGCAGGTCAGCCAGCTTACTTGTTGAGGGTCGTAGTGTCCTAGTGCATCCAAGCATCGCCACTGTAGGACACTGTTCGAGCTGCTCTCCTATTATTGCTGAAGTTTTGTTCAGCACCTCTCCCCAGAATTGGCTGATTGGCGGGCGTTCCCAGGCCAGGTGAGTAAGGTTTGTTGGGGTGAAGCCACACCTCGTGCAAGCAGCTGTTATGGATGGGCATTGTCTGTGAAGTCTGGCTGGGTATGGTATACTTGGTGGACATAGTTGAAGTGGATAAGTTTGTATCTTGTGATAAGGGACACCTTCTGTGTCGGCCTTACCACACATGTCCAGTCTTCCTCATCTATAATGTCCGCAAGTACTGTTTCTCATTTCTGTTTCGGGGCTGTTAGTTGCCTAGTGGAGATGGCCAGTAGGTCTTTGTAAATGTTAGACACTAGCTTCCCTCCTCCATGTGCCTGGGTCACACTGTGTAAAAGTGCTGTGTGGTTGGTTGAATAGGTAAAGAGGGGAACAGAGACCTAAGTATGTGTTAGAGTCGGAAGTATACAAAAATGTCTAAGGTCGAGTCAGCTCCTCGCTCCCAAGCCTGCTGGGTTGTCAGGAAGCTCCCCTCTGCGAACCAGTTGCTTAGCATGGCTATATGTAGCTTGTCAGCACACTGGAGGTAACCTTCTCAGCCATGAGTGGTATCCCTGGTATGAATCTTGCCGGGAGTAGGGGGAGAATCTGATGGCGGTGCTGCTTTTATGTGCGATCCTTCTCCATACTTCGTACGTGGTGTGAACCACATTCAGGGTTTTTAGTGAAACTTGGAGTTCTCCTATAATGGTTGCTCGTAGGAGATTTGGATTTATTAGGGCCCTTCCAATCTGGACATGTGGATGGATGGATTGGGTGGCGTACCAATCACTCAGGAATTGTGCCTGCACTGCCCAAAAGTAACATTCAAAGTCAGGCAGCGCTAACTGCCCTTTGTGATAGGCTTAATGAGGATCGCGTGGGCTACCCTTGCTGGTTTGCCTGCCCATATCATCTCAAGGATTAGGCTGTGCAGGCGACAGAAGAAGCCCTGTGTTTAATAGAAGTGGTACATTTACGAACAGGTAAAGAAGTTTGGGCAATTGATACCCGCCCCCATAATGTGAGCAAGAGGTATCTCTCACCTCGATATTTTGTCATTGAGTGTCTCCATCACCTTTTCATAGTTGTCGTAGAATAGGTCATCATAATTCCTGTACATCATTATTTCCAGGTACCTGACTCCCGAAGTTGCCTACTTGAACTCAAAGTCATCTCAGAATTGCACTGTTCCCTGAGCTAGTGGGAACACGACTGATTTGGTATGGTTAATTTTTAGATGCAAGAAAGCCCCGAACTTGAGCATCTCCCTCATTACCGGATTTAGATATGTCACTGGGTAGCCGACAAAGAGGGCAACGTCATCAGCGTATAGGGATAGGATCAGTTTGTGGTGTCCTATGGTAAGGCCTTTGTCCATTAATTATTCCCTGAGGCCAGCGGCCAGTGGCTCCATTGCTAGGGCAAACAGTAGGGCTGACAGAGGACAGCCCTGCATGGTTCCCCTTTTTAGTTCTATGGGTTCCAACTTTGATTTCCCTAGTGTGATGGTAGTCGAGGGGTGTTTGCAAAGGAGTGAGACTAGTCTTAGAAAATAGTTCCTCAGTCCTAGCTTTTTAAGGACTGTGAATAGGTATGGCCACTTGACAGAGTCGAAGGCCTTCACTGCATCTAGCAAGACTGCCACCGCCTGTGCAAAGGGGTCTAATGCCTCAATAATGCCATAGAGTTGATGGACGTCGATTGTCGTAATCCGTCCTGGTATAAAACCGGCCTGCTCTGCCAAGACCAGTCCCAGCATTAGAGGTAGGAGTCAGTTGGTTAGAAGTTTGGTGAGGATCTTATTGTCGACCTTTATTAACAATATCGGTCTGAATGAAACACACTCCTCAGGGGTTTTCCCTGGTTTATGGAGTAGGATGAAGTTGGCTTCGCACACTGTGGTGGTTAGACTCCGATTCACTAGGGCTTCTTCATACACCGATAGTAGGAGTGGTGAAATGGTCATGGCAAATTCTTATAGAATTCTCCCGTCAGGCCATCAGTGCCTGGCGCTTTAGCCCAAGGAAGTTCTTTTGCAAATGCCAGGATCTCTTCTATTGTAATTGGTCTGTTTAGGGTCTCCCTCAATTCCCCCCCGCACCCAGTACATCTCTATTTCATCCAGGTACTCTTGGAGGGCTTCTGAGTGATTCAGGGCTCTGGCGGTGTATAGGACAAGGCAAAAGGCACAAAACGTTTCCACTATTTCGTCATCGATGTGGACGAGTCTTCCCTGTGGGTCGCAGACTCATTCCACCTGTGGGGGTCGCCTGTCTGCTGCCAGTAGTCTAGCCAGGAGGGCTCCAGGTTTCTGTCCTTTGCCGTACTGTCGTACTTGGTGGCCACGTGCCAGAAACTGGCTCTCACGGTCGGCGTTACTTCTGAATTGTTTCTAGCTCTTCTCTTATAAAAGCTAACGCGTGGGGATCTTTTAGAGCGGTATAATTTTGCTTGAGTTCTTTTAGCTGGGTTTCGTTTCCCACCAGTTCTCTTCTGATTGTCTTCAATATCCCATTCTCATTGGCCATGCATATCCCCCTGATGTAGCCTTGTAGGATTTCCCACATAATCCTGCTCGATGTAACAGACTCTTGGTGAGGAAGGATTTTTTTTCATCTAGGAGCTCTTGGAGCGCCACTGGTTGGGATCTCCAGGAGAGGATTTTCTTAACAGTTGTCTGCGCGATTCATTCTAGGGTGACTAGGGAGTGGTCAGAGTGTGTTTTTGGAAGAATCTGGCAGTCACCCCACTGGAAACCACCCGTCCGGGACACCAGTAGATAGTCTAGGCGCGAGCTGGTCACATGAACCCAGGAGTGCAAGGTATATTCTTGGAATTCTTTATGGTTACGTCTCCACACACACATCAATCAAGTTGTAGATTTTGTGGATTTCTCTGACGTTTGTGGCAAATGTGACTTATCCCATGTGTGGTCCAGTGTGGTGTTCAAGTCGCCACCCCATATGATCGTGGCTGTGTTGACCTCCGCCACATGTGTCATGACCCAGTGAAATGTGTTGGTGATGTCAGTGTTTGTACTGTATGTGTTTATCACAAATGACTTTGGTGTCTTCTAGTACCCCATGGACCAACAGTGCTCTGCCCTCGTCATCACGTGTTGCTGACACCAATTTGACCGTCACATTCCTGCTAATCAGTACGGCCACGCTTCCAGTGTAAGATGAGAAGGAAGAGTAGTACCTATGTCAACCCCACTTCTAGGTCCATCGGCTCTCTGAGGATGGAAGCAGATGAGTCTCCTGTATACGGGCAACATCTATGTTGTATCTTTTAAGGTAGGGAGAGATCTTTCATATTTAAGCTCGGTTGATCCCTCCTCTGATGTTCCATGTAACTAACTTGAATGGTCTAGGGTCATTTCATGCGTTTACAGGGTAAGCGTGTGGGAGGTATGTGCATGTGTCCTATGCATGTAGAGGTCTAGTTGGGGGGTTAGTCGGTGGCCATCAGGTCTACGGTTTGTGCATTCCCTGGAACTGTATAAAACTTCCCTTCCTAACCCCCCTTCGTGGGCAACTCCCAACCTGCCATCACGCGAACCCACCCCATGAAACTAAAACTGGGAACAATGCTGCGCTCAGGGTGCTAGTACCCAACCAAGTTCACTGGCTTCCAATGAAACGGTATGCTTAGGTGTGCCTGCGAGTGGTATGTAGGTAGTTCAATCAGGTCGGTAAATGTTAGGGTTGAGCTGGTGGAGCCCCCTCTCTCATCAGTGACGTTAGCTGTGGTTATTGTTTGGGATATACAGCTGTAATGTGTCAGGTCCCCCCCATATCTTGATGTTTCAGGTCAGGGCTCTTATGAATCAGTTGCCCCATCTGGTTGTGGATTGTTGCGAAAGGGTGGACAGCCCATGTCATCCAGATAGCTGCTGACTGCTTCCGGTGAATTAAAGAATTGTGTTTTACCAGCATGTTGTACAAGGAGTTTAGCCGGGAGGTGCATGGAGTATTATATTTGGTTGTCTCTAAGACATCTATTCACACCAGTGAAGGACTTGCAGGATGACTGGACTGCTTGCGAGAAGTCTGTGTATACCAGGATTTTGTCACCATCATAATGCTGCTCTCCTTTAACCCTGGCGAGTAGCAGGATCGTATCTCGATTTTTGTAGTCTCGCAATAATAGGGCGTGGGGGTGCTCCTGGAATCGGACGGGTTGCGGGTATCCGGTGTGCCATTTTGACCACAAAGAATTGGGATAAAGTGGACCCTCCGAACAGCCTCATGTAAACAGACTCAACAAATTCTTCCATCTTCTGTGGAGTTTAATTCCCTCTCACCCCTACCAGTCTTATGTTGTTGCGGCGATTCCTGCCTTCTAAATCTTCATTTTTGGTTATCACAGCCTTCATCTGGGATTCTAGTGTGTTCACTCTGCTTGTGAGTGTTGGACTCCCATCCTCCAGGCCCGACATCCTCTGTTCTGTAGTATCGAGTCTATCTCCGTGCTTGTCTAGACGGTATTGCAGTTGGTCGACTTTGGAGGAGAGAACATCTAATTTGGAGTCCAGGTTGCCAATTTCCACTTTAAGATCTAGTAGCTTGGGATTTGGGGCAAGTTGTCGTTCTGGTCTCACATTGTCTTGAGATACTCGGGTGGTATCTGTGACCCAGGGGTCTTGCTGGCGGATCCGGACTTGAAGTTGATCTTCCTCTGTGACCTATCTGATTTCCCCGTGTGGAGTGACTGCTGTTGATGAACTTGGGGTCACTTGGATTGGGGAAGACATGTTCGGCTGGAGAGGGGGCTGTCCCATTGTGAATCCAGGCCAGAAGTTGTGGGTGTCCAGGGGGCACAGCTGTTGGCCAGGTTGTGGCAGGCCAAGTGTTGTCTGGGGTAGGGGACCGCCTCCCAGCTGTAATGTATCGGTCTTAGTCTGTCGGTAGTGTGCTGCTCCGGGAGGCGCCCCAGTAGAGTACTTTATGATGTCTTAATTGCAGTGGACGGTTATGCGCCGCCTTCTTTTGACTACAGGTAGTCTGGGTTGTAGTGGTGCTACCCTGCACTGCACGCCTCTGAAAGAATGGATGAGGGGTGGATGCTGTTCTCCTGTAGTTTACGTCCACAGGGTTAAGTCTGTACTCACAGTGCAGTGATTCACAGGTACCCGCTCATTAGGACAGAAT
Organism: Ambystoma mexicanum; assembly: GCF_040938575.1. NCBI lineage: Eukaryota > Metazoa > Chordata > Amphibia > Caudata > Ambystomatidae > Ambystoma > Ambystoma mexicanum. Next base: position 72,121,593 of record NC_090935.1, on the reverse strand, counting down.
CGTGTTTCCCCTTTCCTCTATTTCCAGACCCTTTCTGGGGGTCTGACTCGGCGGGTGTCCACAGTGCGCACCCTGAGGGGCCCGAGTTCCCTGCTGGATCAGCGGCGTGGGGGACTGAGAGTGAGGGTTTGAGTTGTTGCACCTGTTGTGGTATGTTTATACTGTGAATGCTGGTGTCGCTTGCCTTGCTTAGGCCTCGTAGTAGAATGCTGGATTCCCTTGGCCCCTAAGCGGTGGTCGGTGGGGTTTGTGACTGCTAACTCATTTTTAGCTGGGACCAGTTTAGGTCGGGTGGATGTGACCTTTCCGTTGCTGCCAGGAGCTCCATATCATGGTGGACAGAGGTCAGGGGGAAGGGAATTGCGGCTGCCGTAGTGGGCACAGGCCTCGTTGTGGCATGTGCAGTGTTAGCAGACCGGTGCCGGCGGTCCAGTCCGCCCGGCGTGTAGACCTGCAGGGAAGGTCTGTCTCAGACCATGGATATAAATTTGATTCGTAGGACTGGTACGTTCTGTAGCTGCTGCTGGTGCGCAGGGGCCAGGTGGAGACCACAAGGTGTGGGGTCAGCGGCGACACCTCACCTCAGTGCCATCAGCGGTCTGTGCCCAGTGGACTCGCCTGTTATTCACAAGCAGGAAATCGGGCCAGTCCAGGTGCCCAGCACGGGCCACAATCCATCACTGCTGCATGTCCCACTCGGTCGCCAAGTGCTGCGGCTGGCTGCAATGTGGATGTCGGACACTGTGTCATGGATATTCCGATGGTCCACCACCAATCATGCTGGAAACCTGAGGGGGCGTTCTGCCTCCCACCCCATGTCACTCACTGGCCGCAGGCATACTAATGGTGCACTCTGGTGGTGTGGTGCTGCTTCGGTGCCTTCGGGGCCGCTTTCCACTTATTGCTCCAGTTGGAGACATTTAAAATGTTGCGGCCGGGTTCTAGTGTTGTGGGGGCCTTCTCCTCAATATGTTCACTCCGGGGGGTGTCACCAAGACTTTAGAGGGTGATTCATGGGGTTTATGTGTCTGCTCACAGCAGGTGCAGATCGGGTCAGGATTTCGGGAGGTCGCTGAGGAGCTCACGGAGGAAGGGCCATAGTTGTTGGGCTCTCTAGCGCTCTTTACGATTTCTACTTGAACAACAGAGGTACATACAGAGGGACAAGGTAAAATAGTATGAGATGGGGTCAACCACAAAGAACCCCCAGAGGAAGAAGAAGAAACAATACCCGTACCCCTCCCTCTTTTTTAGACCAGGGCAAAGGAAATTGGGACTTCAAACCAGGTGAAACGCGAAGCAAAACACCTTATTAGTCAACTTATCTACCTATCAACCCAATGAGGCAGAAGAATCGGTACTGGAGAAGGGTTTAGTTTTGTGCTTACGGATCGATATGACAACTTCAGGACTAGAACATATTTGGAACAACTATTTAGAAAGATACACCTGAAACAGTTCTTTATGAACCATTCCTACACAGGCGAAGAGAATGTAATAGGGTTACGTTACATTGACCATCCACCTTTAATAATCCTACCACTAGCCATACTACTGAGGCGATAGTGTTTGAGAAAAGGGTTTTCAGTGTACTCGATAAGCTTGGGAAACAAAACATCAGACAAGGCTTCAAAAATATTACTAGATGTGAACGTGAAGCTATTGACTCCTTAAAAAACAACCAAAGGATAGTCCTGAGGAAAGCTGATAAAAGAGGTGCAATAGTTATTCTCAATAGGCAGAATTATATAAATGAGTGTAACAGCCGACTGGGTGACACCTCATTCTATGAACCTATCAATGCTGATCCTACTAAAAAACTACAACTTCTGATCAATTGTAAAGTTGCAAAAGCACTCGAGAGACCATATCTCAAAACAAGAAGCGGATTATCTCATGTCATCTTATCCCAGTATTCCGAACTTCTACATTTTGCCTAAAATACAAAAGGCATTGTTGAATTCGCCTGTCAGACCAATTGTGCCTGGTTCAGGTTCACTGTTAGAAACACTGTCGAAATTTGCAGATCACTTTCTGAGTCCCTATGTTAAACAAATGGCTATGCAAACCACTACAGAAGTAATTAGATTCATCAAGGGCTTTCAAATAGAAACATATGACATCTTTGTGTGTTTAGACATACAGCCTCATCACAAGTTTGGTGGTAACCCTTAAATGCGGCGGTAATGCTATTACTGCCGCATTTAAGGGTCCACAAAATCACGGGTTTGGCTGCATTTACCCACAGCTCTGAGTTGGGTAAATGCCCGGGAAAATTCCCATTTATTAGCGTCCGCTAATTGCACCAAAACCCCCATTGGGTCCAATGTGGAATGGGGAATTACTGTGACCGCCAAACCTGTGATCCAATGCTAATAGCGCTGGAGGGTTTGGTGGTAACGCTATTAGCCCAGGCAGTATCCCGGGGATGATACGGCTGGGATACCGTCCAACTCATGATGAGGTCCATAGTGACCTTGTACACCAAAATCCCTCAGATGGCAACATTGAAAATGGTCAGAGAAAAACGATTAGAATTCAGAACAGGAGGTAAAACACCGAACTTGTTCATACTATGGCACATGGAAATGTCCTTATGTGAAAACTATTTTGTGTTTATTAACCAATTCTTCAAACAGATACATGGTACAGCCATGGGCTCTGCAGTGGCACCTACACTGGCTAACTTGTACACCGAAACTGTCAAAACACATGTAATCATGGTAAATACCAATCCTTATAGACAACACATTAAGTTGTGGAAAAGGTTTATTAATGACATCCTCTTATGGTCTAGTGACATCACAACATTTGAGTCATTTACACTGTGGCTAAATTATCAAAATCCATTCTTGAAGTTCACAAATACCATAGTAAGGAGATGATTAATTTTCTGGATTTGACAATGTTTGTCCACAAAGAAGAAGCAGTGTTGAAGGTTAAACCATACCATAAAACTACCAACAAGAACTCTTTACTGCTCTATCCCAGCTTCCACCCTAAACACACCAGACAGAAATTACCATTTGGACAGTGTCTAAGATTAAAAAGGAACAGTACTACCAAGATGGATTTTGATCAGGAAGCACAGATACTGAAGCAAAACCTTGTTGACAGGGGGTATCCTACCAAAATAGTAAAAATCTTATAAGAGGGCATCCAACAACCATAGAGAGTCATTGGGCCTCATTACAAGTATGCCGGTCCGGAAATAGCATTGCCGGTATATCTGTACTGGCACCTTTTTCCGGGCTGGTGTAGTCCGAGTAGCAACTCAGGTAACACCGGCATTGCCAGGGACCCGCCGTACCCGGCAACACTGTTGCCGGTATCTGCAGAGACACACGGCAGCCGTGCCAGTGATACCGGCATGGCGTAAGTACATTTGCATTCAGAGGTGTACGGACACGCACCCACCGGCATGGACATGCTGGTAACAATGTGAAAATGATGCCAGCAACACTGGCATCGCGGACCAGTCATAAAGTGGATTCTGGTCTGTAGAAACATGCCACCGGTGCACAAAATCAGCACAGGTGGGCTCAATGGGCTTTGCCACAACACAAAAGGACCACTCCCACACCCCTTCCATAACCACAATGCTACCATTAGCACTAGCAGTACTGGAGCTGGAGGACATGCCTGATTAGCTACTGATTGAAGAGGCAGTGAGTCCGAGGATGCAGCAGAGGCGCATGAGGAGAAGGAGGGCCATCATGGCCCAGACAATTGCCAATGTTCAGCAGGTTGTACCGCTCAGGCAGCCAACAATCCTTTGCCTAAGGGCCACCCCATTCAACTCACCCCCACTCAGATCCACACCCTAGAGAGGGACACCATCACCACTATAGTGGACCTGATACATAATGACCTGGTAATCCTCATAAATATCCGGACAGCCATCCCTGCTTTGCTGAAGGTAGTGTCTGTGCTACACTTCCTTGCCACAGGCACATATCAGCACACAGTGGGGCAGCTGCATGGTATCTCCCAACACTGTTTCTCCCGTGTGCTCTTCCAGGTGCTAGATACACTCCTGTGCCACTTACGTGACCACATCAGCTTACCACAGACTGCAGAGGAGGTGAATGCCACATAAATAGCATTCCATGCACTTGCAGGCATGCCTAATGTAAGGTATTACTCAAATTGTTCGAATAAAATTGTTCAAATTACCTAATTGACCGAAAGTCAAGGGTCCGAATTGACCTTTGCACAATTGACCGTATATATATGTATATATATATATATATATATATATATTGCTTTGGTTATATATATATATATATATATTTATATATATAATGGGGGGATGCGGGGGTTTCCCCCCGCATATATGTAACAATTGACCTTCACAATTCGGTCAATTGTGCAAAGGTCAATTGCTATTCGAACAATTGTAGTTCGAACAATTCGTATACATGCTAATGTAATTGGTGTGGTCGACAGCACACATGTTGAGCTGGTGGTCAGGAATGCTGTGGAGGTAGTGTACTGCAACAGGAAGCTGTACCATTCCCTCAATGTACAGGGTGTGTGATGCCCACCAACTCATCACACATTGCTGTGCAAGATTCCCTGGCTCTACACATGAGTCCATGGTGCTGCAGAACTCCATGCTCCCCCACTACATGCCACAACACGCTGGACATCGTAGGTGGCTGCTGGGTGGGTCTAACTAGAAGGTATGTGGACTGTTAAATTGGGGTGCAGTAATCAGCACAGCCAACCTGCTGCTGGCTGTGTCTAACTACAAGGCCATGTGGACTGTTGAATTGGAGGGTGGGGCAGTAATCAGCATAGCCAAACTGGCTGTTGGATGAGTCTAGCTAGAAGGCCATGTGGACTATTGAATTGGGGGAAGGGGCAGTGCACGATAACAACCCTCACACATGGAATGCGACATGACCCTACTCAGCGTTGTGTGGGCATGAAATGTGCACGTTTGTAGGTGTAACTGAATGCTGTGTCTCCATGTAAGTAATACATCCAGTGCATACATAACTACATCTATATGGGCCAGCAAAGAAAAATAAACTACATGTACCAGAATGCACCACACCATAGTGACAATAAATGACAAGCAAAAACACAGTCGAGGAAACACACAAGTCATGATGCTCAGCCAGAGATTCCAGTAGCTGCCACACAGAAATAATTTGTGAATGCACACATATTTCACATGTACACTGCCTGTTAGTACCCGTGTCATGTCTCCTTAAGGTGTGACCACAAAAGTGATGGGTGTAAGGTTTAGAATGAATCTGAACCACTGGCAATTGCTCTGGGCAACCCTCCACACCACCGGTTTTAGTCCATCTGTGCCATTGCAAAAGGGGTCCAGCCATGTGCAAATCAGTCAGCTGCCGACACCAATGGTAGCAGCCCAGCCCGAACTGCTAGGCCCGGTCCCCTCTGCACAGAAAACCAAGCAACCCCAGACATGTTTCGGCCTTGTTGGACCTCCTCAGTGAGGTGCAGCCTGGTTCCCTATGGCGCAGCGAGCAAGGGACCCACGTCTGGGCATACCCTCTCTCACATGGAGAGACAAACTGTGACCACAAAAGTGATGGGTGGAAGGTTTCGAATGAATGTGAACTACTGGCAATTGCTCTGGGCAACCTTCCACACCACCGTTTTTTAGCCCGTCTGCGCCATTGCAAAAGGGGTCCAGCCATGTGCAAATCAGTCAGCTGCCAGCAGCAATGGTAGCAGCCCAGCCCGAACTACTAGGCCAGGTCCCCTCTGCACAGAAAACCAAGCAACCCCAGACATGTTTCGGCCTTGTTGGACCTCCTCAGTGAGGTGCAGCCTGGTTCCCTATGGCGCCTGTCTCCTTAAGGAACACCTTTAAATTGAATGCGTTTAGAGCAAATCTTCCAAATTGAGAAATTCCTTGACTAGCACTAATACATGATTCAAAGATGCCAGCGTAACCCAATTCAGCGTTTACCATCCCTAAATACACCCACCACCCTTATTGCAATCATGTGACCCTTTACCCTTCACACATATATTCGATCAATATGCGTCACAATATATAAGGATGTTTAGATGAAGGATTGCAAATAAAGACTGCATACTGTTACTAACACTAAATAACACATGAAAATCATTTAAATGCCAAAAGTACCGTTATACAGGGACAGTTCATTTTTAATTGTGAGCCGTTAAAGGACCTTTACATCCATTTCTGTTAGGTGTACGGAAATTCTTAGAGGTAAAGTTGTCTGTGAATGGTTAATGTGAAAGCAACTGCACAACACCCCCCCGCCCCACACGCATCCTGACAAAGTTTACTTGGGGTACACAAAAACGAACATATGCTAAGTAAACTAATTTATGCCTGTGCATGTTACGGCTTCTCAAATTAACACTATAGAGCCTGTGCCAACATGAAATGCCCAGGAAATTGACATGTACTCTTTAACTTGCTCCCGTGCAGGTGATGCCAGGTATCCCCTGATGCCATGGCTAATGACCCCCGTCAGACAACCCCACAACAGGCTCTAACAGGTGTACAACAATGCCCATAGAGTCACTTGCTGCACCATTGAGCAGACTTTTGGCCTGTTGAAGGCCAGGTTCTGCTGCCCCAACAGATCTTGGGGAGCCCTCATGTACAGCCCAGAAAAGATGTGCAAAATTGTGCTGACATGTGCCATGTTGCACAACATGTGCATCTAGCGCAACGTCCATCTGCCCCTCACATGGACATGCTGCCACCAGAGGCTTAGGACGAGGATGATGAGGAGGAGGATAATGCACTGCACTACAATGGCAATGATGGACGTGCCACACGGCGAGAATATATACACCACAGCTTTTGAGCACCTATTACACACGGCACTGGACATCAAGCACATTGGGCACTGCAAATGGATCACACTGGGCACTGGACACTCTACATGAATAAATGCACTCACACTGAAATATCAATGTCCAGTCATGTTTCTTTTTGCAACACCAGATATATTGTGACAAGAATAACTATGTACAATTATGATTGGCATTAACTACCTCTACGATCCCATCCAACTATCTCACAACCCCCTCCCCAACTATCCCTCCCCACACCCCCGACCCCAGGTATCCTCAAACTCCCTCCCCAACTATCCCTCCCCACAACCGCTCCCAAATATCCCTGCACCCCTTCCCCAGCTAACCCCACACCCCCTCCCCAACTAACCATCCCCACAACCCTCCCCAGCTATCCCGTTCCTCCTCCTCAACTATCCCTCCACATACCCCTTCCCCAGCTATCCCTCCCTACACCCCCTCCCCAACTATCCCTCCCCACACAGACCCAATCCTTGTCCTATTTATGCCCCCTTTTAGTCGGAGGTGTGTGCCCTTCTGCAGGGCGAGTCAGCCTCTACGATCTACGTAAAGGGCTGCTTTGTCGGGAACATGTGGATGTTGTACGGCAGAATGGTGCTGGTAGCATGGTTATGTGCTGTTGTTCCACAATTGCCTGCACCAACACAGCAATCAACTCCACCAGGGTTGGAATTGATCCATCACCCTCCCTCACACGCTGTGCCAGATGGTAAACTCCCTCTGTGGGTCTGCCCAGCATGCGTTCAGTGTTCATTGAAGTGCCCTGCAGTGTCTGCCGCATGAGCTGGGCCTCGGCAAGGTATTGCTACACCATTGTGTGCATGGCTTGCTATCATTCCCCCATCCTAGAGTGGCACCCCTCGATGTCACATGCATTTTGTAGGGGTGGTGGTTGTCTGGGTTGGGGGTTCCAAGGGCCTACGGAACTGAATACAGCAGCATCTGCATAGCTCTGGTCGCTGAGTATGTTGTTGACTCCACCAGTGACCCCAATGTTGTCCGGTCCACCCCTTTGCGGAAGGGGTGCAGGTTCATCCAGCCGGGGAGGTTGGTTGGGCGACAGGTACCTCCTGCTGGCTGGGGGGCTGGACGGCAGTGTTAGGCAGAATTATATGCAGTACCCTTTGGGAACACCACACACAATTAAGACTACAAGTGACAGTACAAATTCACCTTTGGTACAAGCCTGTACTACACAGTAAAAGGGGAAGTGATGGCTGAGCAGCCAGACTTATCTCAAGAGTAAGTGAGCAGTATCAGAAGTTACACAAAGGACAGCAATTACTATGATTCAAACAAACACTGACTAAAGGTTTCTGAGTAAAATAATATACATGTATTTACACATCAGTTGTATAACATTTCACTAGTAAATAAAGCAGTTGAAAAATCATGTTGCCAATACACCACACCACTCCGAATAGATTCTGGACAAGTTTAAAATCAAAACGAAGTGTGAGCAAAATGGCACTCCAGCAATTTAAAAAGGGAGGGAAAAACAAAGTTAGGCTAAAATTGAGCAGCACCAACAGGTAAGTATGCAGGGCAATCCAGAAAGAGGAACTACAGTGATGGAATCAAATCAAATAGGTTTAGGGCCACGTTCTTTTGCTCAAGATCACACAGTTCAGGGTAGTTGGCGGTTAAGTCTTTGCCAAGATTTTCAGACAAAGTTGGTCGGCAGAAAAGCTAGTTTAAAGAGAAGAGAAGGACAAGCCATCGAATTGGCAAAAGGTTTCACACACCTTCACCGCGGCTGAATGAAACGCACAACCGGATTTGCACAGTTCCTTTAAATGGAGAAGAAGCTGTAGCTGAGGTGGACATTCCTGATAGTTCCTGCAGGCTCATAGTTCCAGAAGTGACTGTCGGACTGACACGAAGTAGGAAGACTGGAGGGACCTACACTACCCAGGGAAGAAGCCAGCAGCAGGGCAAAGCAATAAATAAACAGTGCACTCCTTAAAAACCAAGCAGTTTCCGACCTTCCTGCTATCCAGCCCACTGTAGCTCTGTACAGCTAATTCGCCCAAACTGGCTTACAGTTTGGGCGAACTGGTTGATCCCACCAGCTCAGGGGAAGAAGATTCCTGAAAGATCTTCTCTGTCATTGGAGTTCGAGGATTCGGTCCTGCAGCAGGGTTTCACCGGGCTGTTCAGTCATGGTAGGGGTCATCTTCCGTCAGCTCCTCATCGGTTCTTTTGTTCCAGTGGCGACTCAGCCTTTCCAGACCAAGAGACCTGCTTTTTATGCAGTTTTCCCCCATTCACACAGCCTGGCTGTCAATCACACAGCAGGGTGGTTGTCCCTCCGGGACAGTCACACACCCAATAATTTCAGAGTGCGACATGGGTCTCCAAGCAGACCCTGTGCAGGGAGTCCTAAACCCCTCCCTCACATTCTGTCCCCCAGACATACAGGTGCCTAAGGAGCGCTTCTGCATAGAAGCCAGCAAAAAGATGGTGAACAAAGGAATCAAACCTGGTTTGACGCGCAGAGTAAAACATGAGAAAGACTTTTACAAAAAGAAATGGTGAATAAATCCAACCGGAACTGTAATAAAACATATATGGTCTAGCGGGTTTAAGTTCAAGGCTAACCAGATAACCTAAAATAATACCAAGGTTATTTAAGATAACCACGGTAGGAAAAATAGGGTAGTTACCACTGCCACCAGCCAAGTCTTGATGAAAAGGGAGCGAAACTATGCTCCAAGAGAAACAGACAAAAAGGGATAAGTATTAACCCTTTCCAGTAATCCATGTTAGATCGTTTGTACTGGGTCTGTGGTTTTACAGAGGCTAATACAGTTAATGGTAACTTTATGTGTTCTGGGAGATAGTAGTCAGTCCCAGAAAATGGAGTCTGAGTTGAGAAGTCTAAAATACAACCCTGTGTCACTGCACTGAAGGTGCTGTGTAACACACAGTAAAAGGATGATGTCTGTGGGGTAGGTGAGGCTCCACAGTCTATGAAAACAAAAATGCTAAACACACACAGCAAAACACATGTAAGAGTGGGGAAAAGGGCTCACACTCTTACCAGGTGAAATAAATAAATCTTAGAAATCCAGCAATGTTGCTGAAGGACTCAGTAGGTCATGGAAATTAGCCATTCTTGAGAATTCTCCCTAATAGACAGGTTCCTCCTGCTGGTGGGGGGGCTGGGCGGCAGGTGCCTCCTGCTGGCGGGGTGGCTGGGCAGCAGGTTCATCCTACTGATGGGGGGCTGTGTAGCACACCGCCTCCCACTGGCGAGGTGGCTGGGTGGCAGGTTGATCCTGCTGGCGGGGAGGCTGGGCGGCAGGTTCATCCTGCGGGTTGAGGGCTGGGCAGCAGGTATAGTTGCTCGCTCCCATCTGCTGGTGGATGCATTGGTATCGTGGCTTGAGGTGGTGGTTGTCCGGCGGCAGGCCGTGCCCTGGTGGCCCTGGATATGTTTGGCTGTTCGCTTTCATTGCCAGATGATGTGCCTGTGTGGGACAGTAAGGCAGGGCATCAGTGATGGTTGTGGATTAATCAGACAGACATCAATGCTAGTACTTTCCAATGTATGTGAATTATCATGGACATGGTGATGGGTATGACATGGTGCACACATGCATGTGTCGGGTATGCTGTGTGGGTGTATGTGTGGTATGTGGAAATGGTGTAAGCAGTCTCAGTTGCCTGGGGTACTGGTGTTTCCCGGTTTGGGTCTTATGGGTGTGCCACACAAGCTTTATGACGTGGTGTTGTGTCTGATTGTGAAATTGATGTGTTTCACATGTGACTGCTGCCTATGGCAGTTGATGCATTGATGGTGATTTAGCGGGATGGGACATGGTAGTGGGACAAGTGTGCCACAGTTATCATTGATGTGTGCATCTTGTCATCTGCTGGTGGTAGGGGTACGTGACACTGACGTGACTTTGGGGATTTGGTAGCATGGCAGTGATGACAGCAATTGTGCAGTGTCAGGTGGATATGTGTCGGAGTGCCTGCAGATGCCACTTGGTAGGGCAAAACAGAGGATCTGTGTGATGTGTGAGTAGTGTATGGTTGGGGGTTGTAGGCAAGTACAATGTGCATGTGTGCAATGCGGTTGATGGTGGGTGGAATGCCAACAGGGCTATACTGTCCTCAGGTAAACATACTTGACATACTGGCCTACCCATTGGCATTGGGGCTACAAGGTGTGTGATGTGATATTGGGTTTACGGGGACTCACCAGCATCAATGGATGAGACATCTCCAGCCTCTGCATCTCCGACTCCCTCTATCACTTCCATGTGCATAATACTGCTGCAAGTTTCTTCCCATGCCTGCAGTTTTATTGGAGATGGTGGTCCCCCTCCTGTGGCAGTGCCCTGGTCGCACTGTGAGGCAAGGAGGTTCTGCACACAGAGACTTATATCGTCCCACCTCTTTTTGCAGTCCCTCACTGTCCTAGGGGTAGTCCACATTACTGACACCTTCCAGGCAACCTCCTCCCAGATGGCCTTCTTTCTGATTTGTGCTTGGCACCGTAAGTCATTTCAGAACACTTCTACAGAGTGCTTGACCAGAGTGTCCACCTGCATTTTCAATTCTGGTTCACTGAACCTTGGCTTGCTCCTTCTTATGAAAGGTTGTCTTGAGGACATGTCTCTATCTATTCTTCAGTGCTCAGATTGTGCTTCATACTCCTGTATACTGAGTATTGCAATGGATTGTGTTTTTATAATGGCAGCCGGTATATTTCCTGTTCCGGTGATTACGTTATTAACGTTAACAGTAATACCGTTGCTGGTAACAGCGGTGTGCTCGGAAATGGAGTCAGCGAGGATGCCGGTATGGGGCTTATGGGGCCATTTGATGGTGTTACCAGCATGCCAGTGCTACCATTTCCGGCATGCCGATATGCACGCGCACACAGCCACGGAATCAATTGTTTATTCCAGGAGCAGTGCTACATGGATACGGTAGCACTGGCATGCAGGTATTTTCCATTGTTTGCCGCAAACTTGTAATAAGGCCCATTGTTAGAATATAGACCGAAAAACGATAAAGAGGAAGGTATCGTTTTTGTCAGTTCATATAGTCCTTTATCTAATGAGATCAATAAAATCATCAAACACATCTGGTATATATTGAAGGGAGGTGACTGTCCATTGGAATATACCAGATGATATTTCAGCAGGAGCAAAAACGTCAAAGAACGTAATGACCTCTTTAACAAAACTGACTTACAAACCACACTTACAGAACAATGGGGGATGACTAAACCTATGGGACACAGTCCCTGTGGACAATACAACTGTTGTTCACAAACCACAAGAAGCAAAGAAATAGATCTAGGGCTGAATAAGATGTGGCAACTAAGAGTGTTAACCAATTGCAATTCAAAAATGGTGATTACATTGGTAAAACTGAAAGAAAAGTCAAGATTAGAATTGTTGAACACAAGAGCTGCATTAGGAATAATACACTCAATGCTCCCTTGGTTGGCCACTTTAACACCTTAAGTCACAAACCTGAAGATCTTAGATGGACTGTGGTGATGAAGGTTGGACCTACGAACAGTGGCCCAAATGATAAGCACACCTTTAGTGTACATGAACAAATAATGATATTTCTAACCAAAAGTTATCCATCTCGTTTAAATGAGGAAATAGGCTGGAGTGTTTTCATCACCTATAACACAGTCGATGCACATCAATATATGATGAGAGTAACATGCAACCATGCATCTGAATGGCACGATAATCATTTTTCAAGAAATATATTCTCACAGTTGTGCAACATGATAACAATTGATGTCACATCTTTCTTCGTGAGTTTATTAAAATGATTTGCATATTCATCATTTACAAACTATTATCAGAGACCCGAATCTTTACCATAGTCATAGCCCACGCGGCACATGAGCATGCAGAATTTTATTTAAAATAACACAAGATTGGTTTCCACTTTTGTTGCAGTCACTGATGACTGATTGGTACCAATAACTCAGTCAGACCACTCCCAAACTCCACTAACTATAGTTTGTATTACTTATCTGGATTTAGTGGTATGTAGTGAGCCAACTTTGCTACGGTAAACCACCAGAACCATATAATACAGACTACATTCTAAGATGGTGGGCCGTATCCACATGCCAAATGCCAACCTTACAGTTCTCCTTTCTGGATTTCTGCTAGAAACCACATTTTTGCGGTGTGCATAATTGAATGACATTCCGTCGTTGAACAGTCTTGCTATATAAGAATGGCTTGTTATACAGCAGCCTTTCCCTCTAACTACATCGTATATATACGCTTTTGTTACTTTGACAACATGCACTAAAGGTATACGGTAAGATGCTGTGGGATGTATCAACCCACTCATCCAAGCCCTGCAACATCACTGTGCATTGCTGGCAGCAGAAACATCATAATGGCCGCTGGAAAGCATGCTGCTCGCCAGAAATCACCGGAAAGTGCGCAATGAAATCCTGAAAAATAGGCCCCCATCCACGTTTGCCCATCTTAGTGAGCACAGGAGATCAAAAACCACCATTGGGCTACCCACAAATAGCAAGAAACCACTTGGAAATAGCAATGCTGATTGTAAAAAGAAACACAGAGCTGTTTGAAAATCCGTTTTCTTGATTGTCAAAATTTGCTAAAATCATGGCTCACAAATCACCTAAAAGATCCAACCTCTTTGTTGGGTGTTCCACATTTTCTACTGCAAGAATCCACACAAATACCATGTCAGCAAAAATCATATGTTCTCAGAACAAAATCCTATTTTAAAGATACTTGATGGAACGACAGGTGTCAAAATGGGTGGAGTACCGTTGCTCGCCTCTGTCAGGTGCTGGCGATTTATAATTCTGACAGGAGAACTGGTGTTTCAGAAGTAAAATATGCCAAAGAAGAGAATTCCATCAAAATGACATTTAGAGTGCCACACATTGATTTAATGTTGCAAAAGACTTGATTTAAAGATATGTTGCTTATTTTAAGTTTATAAATGTATTTTTTTTATACAAGGAACTATGTTGCAATTGACCAGAAAGTAACCTGATGCAGTTAAAACTCCAAAAGGCTTGCTTCCCCTGAGAACCCTTCACACCGTGGGTCTTCCCACCAAAAGGGAGGATGTCGCATGGACATGTTAATCAGATGGGGCAGAGATTCCTCAGCTGGCAGGAGAAAGAGACAAGAGAGTCTTTCAACTGAATAGGGAATGCTAATTTCGGGTGTGACTGACCTCAAGCTGCTAGCAGGAAGCAAGACATGTGAAGCTCTGAGTCAGCCTAGCTCTAGGGGGCGGACCAGACTGAGTTGTGAATTGAATTGAAAGCAAATACATGTTTTATAAAAATGCTTTTAAGAAATTGTACCAAGCTGACAAAAATGGGTAACTTTGAGGTTCTTAAAATGAAAAATTCCCTCACGATTTAAGACTAAGCTGGACGCCCTGTGATGTTCTGAGACCAAACCCCGGAATTTATTCATCTTGTAGCTGGCGTGTTGTTGCTATGAACATAAGAAATTACAGAGATGTGCTCAGATGGAGTGTGTATGCCTGTGTAAATTTTGGTGCAGAACCAATATTGGGAAACCCACCAAAAGCGCAAATAAGTGGTCATTTCTGAACCCAAGCTCGTAGGAACATGGGACTTGAACAGAGACATGCCTTAATTAATCTGCGATGTGTATATGTATTATGAACAACTTGTGTATCTGGGAAATATGTTTTTTGGGTAAAATAGATTTTCTATGTAAAAGCAAAGGGGAGGGATGTCAGTTAAGCCATAAAACACAGCATCACTCTGACACATGTGACACACTGCTCCTGTCTCAAATCAAGGGACAGGAATTTCTCTGACCTATCAGGATCCTTACAGGGTTGGGTATGTAGAATCAGCCTCCCCACCTACTTTGGAAATACATAAATAGAGACTGCTTAGGACAGGCAAGGACACACACCTTTCCACTACTCACCGATTCTTGGCGAATCACCCTGCAGGAAGACTCCAGACTCCAGATAGATCCAGAGACCGATGCAAATCGGAGCCACAAGGGCACCTCTGTCATCTGCTGAAAGACGACGAAGAAGAGAGAAAGGACTGTGCGCATACTGTGGGTCTGACCAACATGTCCTTAAAGACTGCTCTGAATTACCAGGAAAGAAGGCGGGAAACGATTACCCTCGGCGCCAATAGGGACCGGTGTCCGGGGACTTCAAATCTTCTTCATCGTCCCTACGTTACTCTTTCAGTATCGGCATCAGAATCCCAAGATGATTCCAGATTGATGGTTCTGTCAGTCATACTGAACCTCAAGGGTATACCGGTGGAAACACTGGCCTTACTGGATTGCGGAGCGGCAGGAAACTTCGTGGACACTCTGTGGGCAGATAAGATGGGTCTAACACGGTTAGCCCGGAAGGAAGGTCAGAAGGTGGAAGGAGCCGACGGTACACCTTTGTCTTCCAGACTTATCACCCATACCACAGAGCAACTCTCTTTGGTTATCAACCGACACACGGAGGTTCTTCAATTCAACATCATTAGAGCCGCGCATTTCCCCATTATCCTAGGCATTCCTTGGCTTCGTAGGCATAATCCTCGCATCAACTGGACTGAAAACCAACTGAGCTTTTGTTCCTCCTACTGTTCTGCCAACTTCCTTCCGCCCGAAGCCAGGGAAGATCAACAGTCGGTCAGGGTTCTCTCCAATGATCATAAGGGGATTCACGTTCTTCCAAATTTTTGTGCTGAATTTTCTGGGGTGTTCCAAGAGAACCTTCACGCTCGACTACCTCCTCATCGGCCAGAAGACTGCTCAATCGATCTTGAACCAAATGCCCAGGTTCCATTTGGGCGAATGTTCTCTCTTTCTCAGTCCGAAAAGAAGGTACTAAGGAGCTATCTGGACACCAACTTGGAGAATGGTCTCATCCGACCTTCGAAGTCTCCCGCTGGTGCCTCCCTATTCCTAATGAAGAAGAAAGACACCACTGATCTCAGACCCTGTATTGATTACTGGGGTCTTAATAAGGTCATGATTCGTGATCGGTATCCGATGCCACTCATAACCGACATCATGGAGGCGGTACAGGGGGCTCGGATTTTCACCAAGTTAGATAGTTAGATCTCAGGAACGCATATCATCTGCTCCGCATAACAGAAGGGGACGAATGGAAGACGGCATTTCGCACCCCATACAGTCGTTTTCAGTATAAGGTGATGCCGTTCGGGTTGGTGAATGCACCGGCAGCGTTCCAGAGATTCATGGACAGGATGTTCTCAGATCTCTCTGTCGGTCTCAGTCATAATATACCTTGACGACATCCTGGTTTTTTCACCTAACATGATGGAGCATATCAAACACGTCACCCAAGTTCTGTCTCGTCTCCAGGAGAATCAGCTGCTGGTCAAGGCCGAGAAATGCAAGTTCGCAGTGTCCTCGGTACATTATCTCGGATTCATTCTTTCCGAAGAAGGGGTTGCCATGGACCAAACCAAGGTGGACGCCATTCTCGATTGGCCGGCTCCTACTTTGGTTCGGGAAGTCCAAAGATTCTTGGGATTAGCAAACTACTACCGCAGATTCATCTCTAATTTTTCAGAGGTGGTGTACCCGATTACGCGACTACTCAAGAAGGAGGCAGTTCCGTTTATCTGGTCAGACGAGGCCGGTAAGAGTTTCGGTTATCTGAAAAGCCTTTTCTGTTCTGCTCCCATTCTCCAGCACCCAGATCAAACACGGCAATTTATTCTGGAGACGGACGCATCAGCGGTCGCGGTAGGAGCCGTTCTTCTCCAGGCCATACAGGGTGTAGAACATCCAGTGGCGTACTTGTCAAAAACTCTTTCTCCCAGTCAGCTCAATTATTCAGTACTGGAAAAGGAACTACTGGCCATGAAACTCGCCTGTGAAGAGTGGCGCCATCTGCTATTAGGGGCCAGACATCAATTTCTGATCAAACTGATCATAAGAATCTCAAGGTTCTACAAGAGTTGGAGTGTTCCAATTCCAGGCAGGCCAGGTGGGCACACCTTTTCACACAGTTCGAGTTCCAAGTCACGTATATCCCTGGATCTCAGAACAGTTTGGCAGACGCCTTGTCACGCAACGACTCCACTAAAGAGCACACAGTGATCAAGAAAGAGTCCATGTTTAACCGAAATCAAATTCTGGCTTGCATCAGATATTTCCTCCAAGAGGTGAAGACAGCCCCAGTGCAGGAAATGCCTCAACTATCCTTACGCCCTACATCTCCTTTTGAACAAAAAGGGGGCTGGCTTTTCTACAAAAAGAAATTGTACATTCCTGAGGGTCCTCTACGCACTAAGATCCTGAAGTGGAGTCATGACTCTCGCTCGGCCGGCCATAGAGGGGCAGATAACACCTTTGAACTCCTCTCCCGAACGTTTCTTTGGCCTACCGCTAAGAAGGAAATCCACGAGTATGTCAAAACCTGTCCGATTTGTGCCAGAGCCAAGTATCGCCTGGGGAAACCTTTGGGTCTGTTGACTCAAGTCGAACTTCCTGCTCGTCCATGGGGACTGATCTCCACCGATTTCATTGTCGATCTGCCAGTCTCAGAATCCTGTACTTGCATTATGGTTACGGTGGATGCTTTTTCCAAGATGGCACACTTCTCCCCTCTTCCAGGTCTGCCCACTGCTGCCAAAATGGAAGAGGTCTTTTCTCAGGACGTCTTTAAGCTACATGGTCTTCCCGATAAGATCGGATCGGATCGGAGAAGTCAGTACATCTCAAAGTTTTGGACTGCCTTGTCCAATCGGTTGGGCATTGAAAGAGCTCTGTCTTCGGGGTTTCACCCGGAGTCTAATGGTCAGATGGAACTCCTCAACGCAACCCTGGAACAATACTTACGGTGCTACATTACTCAACATCAAGACAACTGGGTCTCTTTGCTTCGTACTATGGAGTTCTCTTACAACAATACCAGGCATTCTGCCACAGGACTCTCTCCTTTCTTCTGTACGTATGGGGTTCACCCCCGTGCTGTGTTTCCAGAGGTTCCTGGATATACCAACTCCCCGGCAGCGGAGGAAGTATTAGGGAATATCAAGGATGCCCAGACTTCCGCTATCTGGAGTCTAGAGGCCAGCAGACAACGGACAAAATCCTGTGCCGATCGACACCGAAGAGAATGTCCGGCCTGGGAGCCCAGTGATCAGGTGTGGCTATTCACCCAGTTTTTGCCCAGATGGACATGGCCTTCCAAACTGTCTCCTCGATTTCTGGGACCTTTTCTTATTCTCTCTAAGGTGAATCCAGTAGCTTTTCGCCTCCGGCTTCCTTCCACCCTTCTCCGCATTCACCCTGTCTTTCATTCCTCTCTTCTCAAACCATACTATCCTGACCTACACCACCGACGCATTCCTAGGTCTGCTCCGGCACTTTCCCTGGAGTCAGATGAGTACGAGGTATCTCGTGTCCGTGATTCCAGGTATTATCGTGGGCATCTCGAATACCTTCTGAGCTGGAAGGGCTATCCTGAGTTGGAGGACTCATGGGAACCAGCTTCTCAAGTTCATGCACCAAGGTTGCTAACTCAATTTCACCGCCGTTACCCAGGAAAGCCCGGGGCGGTTAGGTGGGGAGGAGGGCATACTGTCATCCGCAATCGCTGCCGCGGGTGGCGGCTCCTTCCATGTTGGAAACTGCAACCGGGCAGGTAGGGATGGTAGTCCCTTCTGTGTGTTTGGTATCGGCCCATTGGCCAGTCGCAGGACTGCCGGAAGTTATCTGCTCCCCACTCCCGGCAGTCGCTGCATTTCAACCTCGCTGGTTCTCGCTCCAGCTACCTTGGCTCCTTCGCTTTATTTTCTTGGCTCCTCCTGCTATCCTCTGCTCGCCTCGGCGTTGTTGCGGTATTAGTGCTGGTTAGTTTCGCTTTTCTTGCGGAACGGGTTTCTGCTTTCCTCCCTATCTGTCGGTTCGTCCGGCAGTGGCTCTCCCTTCTCCCTTTCTCTTCCGCTGATCCTTCGGCGGTTTTTCTAGCTGACTATCCTTCTCTCGGTCGCTGCTTCGGTGGCAGGTTTTTCCTCTTTGCCACGTTCTTCACCCTAGCGGTCCTCCAGTTTTCCCTTCCTTCCTTCTCTTTTCTTCTCTGGTGTTTATTGCTCCCTCCTCCCGGGCAGTGTCCCTCTGGGCCCTGTTTTGCTCCGCTGCTGTCTTCCTCCCTCAGCTGGCTATTCCCTTCCTCGCAGGGATTCTATACGCACCGGCAGCTTTCTCCTCAGTCACCGGAGCCTATTCCCCTGTTGGATTTACTTTATTGAGATCTCTCCTGTGGATTTCGGGACATCATCCTGCCAACAAGTTGCCTTGGATCTTCGCCTACTCACCTGCCATCTATCTCCTCGTAAAGGGTTTTTTCTCCCCCGTGTGGGTTTTTCCCTTTTGTTCCGGCTTGTTCCCGGAAGAGGAGTCCCGGGACAGCTGTCCAGTCAGCGGTCACTATGGCTTCTCTCCGAGGCAGGCAAGTGCCACTAAAAAAAGGAAGGGATTACCTTAGCCGGTGGAACCTACTGGACTCCGACAACTCCGAAGGTTCAGGTGAGGAGAGTGTGGAGGTACGGGAGGACAAAGGGGTTCAACAGCATAAACAGTCACAAAAGTAATCTTATTCCAACCATTCCACTTATCCAGAACTGAATTATAGAATCCTGTGTCCATCCTGTTGATTCCAAATCTGTAAATCGCAATCTGTCATATTTGAAATCTTGACTTTATTTCTGAAAATCTACCTTCACAAAAACTTCTGTAACGTTTGAACCGCATGTCCTAGAACCGAAATGTAACTGTCATTTCAAAGCTAAGATCCTAAGCTTTGCAACAACCCCAAAACATTCCAGTTCCTTATAATTTTCCCGTAATCGCGATTCATGTGCGCAGAAAAGTTGCTGCGAATTGCAATTTGGCTCAATTTCATTTTCTGTCAAAATAGCTGTTTCTTGCTTTCCCCTGCTGAATTTCGTTTTCAATCTGATAATCATTCATGAAACTTTGCTAGTGGTGACCTGTACCGATCCAAAGTAATTCTCACTAGTACTGAATCTCCTTTAGTGAATTAAAATAATTTTAGCATATTTTCCCATTCATTGCTATCTCATTCAAAAGTATTTTTCCCTTTTTTAAAATCATACCTGTTTTCTCTAAGCTTGCTGGGGGAACTGGGATTGAACTACATTATTGATGGTATTCCTCATTTCCACCTCTTCATATTGCATATTGGGGGGAGTGAGTAGTCACAGAGGAAAGAGTGATCATATTGTCATTTGTTGAAATCATATCAAGTTTATTTCTGTGTTGCATTCTTTCCCATCATTGCATTTCCTTGAAACCATAAAAGTATTCTCGGCTACCTTATCCTTCCTATTCCTAGTCCTTACTGATTAAAGAGATTGTTGATATTGTAATATTACCCATTGCAGATCATTGTCATAGTCATAAGTGTGCTATTCAGATATTATTTTATTCATAAAAGTGTGATATATATTGTTACATTCTTCAAATAAACCTTTTGATTTGCAAAACAAACCTACTTCTTGGCTCATTGAGGTCGGAGATATTCAAAGAGATGGGCGTTATATATGGGTTCATCATCCAGATTTAAAGAACTTTGACATAAAAATAGATAAATAAGGGCTTCCATTGGGCATCCCATACTAAGCATTGACTTAGTTGGAGTGCTGGATTGAAGTCAGTTATAGATTGGGGCTCGTTGTAGGACTTCTGGATTAGATCTACCACTTGTGCAGCTTAATACAGTGTGCTAACTAACAGGATACATAAATCCTGTTGGGCTACCATGCTGTGTTATGCTGTAAAAACACCCCTCAAAAAGGAACACTCTCAGGAAATGGTCTTTTTTGCAAAATAAAATAATAAACTTCTGTAAATCATAAACTTCTGTAAATCAGGAATGAAATGAATTTCCAGATTGGCGACATTGGTAGGCATCAAGATAGCTAGAGAGCGCCTTTTACATAAGCTATTTGTGAGAGGTGAGTGGACTGAGCAGGACCAGAATGTGTGGTTGCAGGCGATCACACAACAGGTCACTGCAACTGGTTTAGATATCTGGAGAGATCAGGGTCCCTTACATGTGGCCCTGAGTGAACTATATATGGCCCTAAGGCTAAGGATGAGCACAACAAGATTGCCAGGGTAGCGGCATATTTATATTTATCTATGGGAACCATACAGGACAAATGTGCTGAAGGCCAAGATCTGGCAAGTAGGCAACTGATGGCATTAGAGAAGGCCCAATCTGATCTGGACTCTTCTGAGCAGCGGCTGCAGAGGAGCCAGGAGTCAGAAAACGAAAGTAGGCAGTATCTAATTAAAATAAAAGAGGACATGTGTATCCTGCAACAGGAAAGGGCAGACCAGGATACCAGAATTCTGGTCTTGCAGAAGGAGTACCAAGAAGGTTTGGACTCCCTACTGCAGAGCCAGAAAAAGCTGTAGCAACAACTGGATTTCAACAGGGCATGCGCAGAGCAGATAGTCACCCTGCAAAGCCACCTGGATAGAGAGAAGGCAGTGCAACAAATTATTTCTAAAAGACCTGGACACCCAGGCAGAATTTGAGGAAGAGCGCCAGAAAGCTGGTGCCCTTCAAAGGCAGAGGGACGACCTGGTGGCACAGAGGCAGGCTCTTGCTCAGGAAAGGGATACCTTAGGCCAGGAAGTTTGTAACTTAAAAGGGAGGCTGGAAGAAAATCACCTGGCCCTCCAGGGTCTGGGTGACTGCCAAAAAGAGCATCAAAACTTGTTAGAGCACACCAGGAGGGTGGAAGATGCTCTAGCAAGGAATGAACAGGCCAGTAGGGACGGGACACAGGAGGTAACCCTCCTGCAGCAAAGACTGGCCCAATTCTCCAGGACAAACCAGGAAGCACAGAGAGGGAATGAGGCTCTCTGTCAGCACAATGATAGGCTCCAGCAACAGGTAGCCATGCAGGAGAGGCTGATAGAGTCTAGTAAGGCCTTGATTGAGGAACTGAAAGCACAGGCTCTTGCATGGCAACAGGGAGCAGGGGCTGATAGAGATGAGGTTTGCTGGGAAAGGGAAACACCTGAGCATAACCTCAGGAGCCCTAGTACCAGAGGCCTTCATCTCTCCCAGTCCCTGGATTCTGCCACCCCCATGTCACTTTGCACACATGAGCCCAGGGCCACGGGGATGGCAGATTACTATCCAGTCTGAAGTATCGGGCTCATAGGCCAGTACCTCCCAGGAATGGATAGGCGGGCATCTGGGTATGGGCACCCAAGTACAGTGCAATTTAGTGGGGAACCCCAAGAGAGTAGGCCCACTAAGGGCATCCTGAAAACCTCTGCCCAGTTAGGACAGTGGGGGGTACCCATCAAACCCTTGGAGCAAGGAGGAATCAGAAGACTCCGCTGAGCATCCCAGGACACAAGAGACTAGGTCCCCATATTCTGCCAGCCATTCCCAGGCTCGCAGAATCCGGGAAAACCTAGAAGATCAGACGGGCACATCTGGGAGCAGTGCCTCTGAGTCAGAGGATGAATGGACCAGGGTTACCCGAACCAAAAAGGCCAATAAGGCAAAAAGGGCCTTGCTTAAGGAACCCTTAAAACAGATTAAGGCAATAAGGAGTGTCATCACGCCTTATCACAAGAACGCCAAGTATTCTGTGTGGGAACACTTAGAGCTCTTTGAGCAAATGATGGAGACTTTCCATTTGAAAGACAGCAGTAGCTGCATTCAGTACGTAAAATGGACATTCTCCCCAGAATACTCCAGTTTCTTTGCGGGGCTGGAGGACCGAAATCATTCAAGATGGTCCACATATAGGGCGGCCATCTTAAAGCACTTTTCTGTTCATAGAAATCCCCAAGAAGCTTGCAAGGCAGCCTACAATTTGCAATGTGGGGAGGATCAGGCCCCACAAGAATTTGTGCAGGAGTTGAAGCGTGCCTTTGCGCAGACCACCAGAAGGGTGCACACAGATAGCAAAGAATTTGTTAATACGTTTTTCCATGCCTTGCCCAAATACATCACGACCCAGCTATTGAAAGATTTTCCTGGGAAAAGATCACTAGACTGGGTCATTGAACAGGCCATCTGAATCTATGAGGTGCAGAAGCCCCTAGAAAATAAAAATAATGCTCAGAATATCCCCAAAACTGACCGGCACACCTGCATCTGCTAAGGTGGCAGAGGTAAAGGTTGCCCCCATTTTAGATTTGGAGATGGGGGGGCTAGAAACCTGCCTGCACAGAATAATTCCAAGCCCAGAAGGCCCTCGGGCCAGTCACAGACAGGGAGTCAAGGAGGTAGTCCCACAAATGGGATCCCTCACTCCCCTGACTATGTAAGTCCCCGCTACAAGGGAAACTGACCCATCCTGGGTTATGTGTGGACTCCTCCAGCCCAAGGGGGGGATCCAACTAAGCACCTAACCCAGGGAACTTCCCTCCTTACTTGCCCCAGGAGGGCAGAAATTCCCCAAATCCTGGGCAGAACGTTTTCCCCAGGTACTTCCAACCCCAAAATCATCCATCCTTATTTCCCCAATTCCCTGAGCCCATACAACCTAATCTGGGAGAGGGGAGGCCAAGGGTGGAGGGGTACCTAAATCTTCCCAACCCGGGGTATTACCAGAGAAGGGATAGCTACCCTTCCCGGGATCAGCCCAGAGGAGAAAATAGAACCCCTTATCAGCCTGAGCGGGTTTCACAGCTTGAGCGCCAGGTCCACAATATGGCACTGGATTTGGGTTGCATGCTGAGGGCTCAGCATAACCCTCAGATGAACATGCCGGTGCAGAATGCCCCAAAATCTGGACCTGGTGCTCCAGAACAATGACGGGGCAGCACCCTGACAAATCACTGGTTCCCAGGGAGGAGGCACAAGAGGAAGGAGGGTGTAAAGCCTTGGAGGAAGCTTCCTTTCCCACTTGTAAACAGCCCCTGGAAACCCAGGAACCAGAAACAAAATCTCCTGCCCCTGAAAGCCTGCCACCGAAGGAGCAGAGGGGGGGGTAGGAGAAACAAAGGATCCAAACAGACCCATTTTGTGGAGGAAGTAAAAATCTTCCAATTTGAAGGAGAGGGATCCTCAGAGGATCCTGGGAAAAGGATCTTCTCCTTCAGAGATGGGGGAACTCCTCTGAAAGAAAAATCAGTCCCAAGAGATTCAAATCCAGACTGGGTAGATGTGGGGACTGAGCTAGCGCCGCCCATCATCCCATCCCAGAACCAATAACATTAAAATCCCCTGGTTCAATGTGACTGCCTCCAAAGGCGCGGGGGGCGGCCCAGAACCGGAACCAGTGGAACCCAAAACCGCTCCTATCTCCAGTTGCCAACTTTTTCTTGCAGATTCCCATGACTCTCCACAGAATTCTGCCCAAATCTCTTCTCTCTCCATGTCCAAAACTAAAAAAATAGCCCACCAGTTGCCCAAAAATGTGCATTATCTGTGCACCCTTGCGGAGAAGGAGGGAAGCTACTATGCCCCGGTTCAAGTACAGGGGCAGGGTAAAATTTTGGCACTGGTGGACACTGGATCCCAAGCTACCCTTCTGTCCAAAAAGGCCTTTGATTAACTAAATTCAGGAAGGGGGGAGAAATACCAAATTCCTCTCACCTCACTTCCTGGACAACTTCAGAACTTTGACGGGAAGGAAATTCCTGTTGAGGGGACTACGGATCTGGACATTAAAATTGGGTGACATAAGGTGAAACACCCGGTCATAGTAGTGACTCCAGAGGACACCCCTTGTTTACTAGGCAATGACCTCCTGAGAAGGTTGTCACCCCTAATAGATTGTGTAAACAAGGTCCTCTGGACCCAGACTAGCCGACCCATAAAATTGAAACAGAGTGTCAACCATGTTAGTTTAAACGGCACCTGCCACATGGTTGAAGAAAACTCTGACCAAGTAGAATTTCACTTCCAGAACAACCCAATTCCAGACGTGACATAATAGCAGTAGGACAACAGACTGGTGATGGGGGGTCCTCTCTATTTCTGAAAATCAACCTTCCTTCCAGTTCGAGGTGGTATTCCACACTGGAAGGAAACACTCTGAAATTTTTTACCAATCCACAATCAGAAACTCCCACTCCTATAGTCCAGGAAGATGTGAAATCAGCTCAGAGCCTGACTTATATTCAGCAAATTGTAGAGCAGTTGGTCATCCCAATTCAGTGAAATGAAGGGAAGGATTCTGTTCTAGCCTGAGTGTGCATTAATAACGATAAGAGCTTCATCAGCGAAGCCATGTTCTGCCATTCTCCCAAGAGATCCAGCCATTCCCACATTTAGACTCATAGACAAAAGGGAAATGGATCTGGAAGCACCCAATTCCAAACATCTCCTGCCAAGCAGGTGTATGCTCAAAATTTCCATAGGCACCAAGAGCATAGTCCATAATTGTTGGGTAGTGCGAGACGTCACTGCCACCTTTTACTTAGGCAGTGACATTCTCAATCGCGTCGCCATTAGTTTGGACCTAATAAACTTCAAAGCTTGGTCCCGATTAGCGGATAATCCCATGGGCTTTGAAGATCCAGAGAAAGCATTTAGGTCAGCTCAATTGCTACCTTATGCAGTTGAAATTCAGATTGGAGAGGAAATCACCATCCCAGAAAGGACCCGACAATTCTCCCTGGAAGTGAAAGTTAAAAGAGGACAGAAATTGCAAAACCCTGATGCTTATATTCATCTAAATGCTTCTCTCCAACAGAAAGGGTTGAGGATAAACCCAACACCACTAGTCAATATAGAACATGACCGCATTCCAATAGAGGTGGATAACAGCGATTTAAAGAGTATTACTCTAGCCGCAGGCACCATTATTGGAATGGTGGTTGATGACCGACATTTTTCCATTGATCTAGGAAATGAACTGTTAGGACCAATCCCCAAGGACTGTTTTGACAGTGACAGCGATGACAGCACCACACCAGATACGATCTTTACCCGGCATGGGGGTAACTTCCTGGTGTACATCTCCTGCCCTTATGGTAAGGAAGATGTGACTTGTGACTTCAGGAGGGATGAAGTGATTTTCCAGGTCCATGAGGGCTGCCTTTCCCACCTGAAGCCACCAGTCCAAATTAGCACTCTGACCAGGGACTTCTCCACCCAGCTGGAGGAGGCCGCTGAGATAGCAAAACCATAAGTCTTTTGAGGCTTCAGGCAGATGGTGGAAGAGAGAGTCAACCTAGCTGATGCATGTGTGACTCTGGAACAAAAGCAAAAGTTGAAACAAGTTTTCTTGGATTTTCAAGATCTCTTTGCGGTAGACTCATATGACTGTGGTTGCACGGACATCCACACAACAACAATCCCCACGGACCCTGGCATGACTCCAGTGTTTGTGAAGCAATATCGCTTGCCTCTTGCATCAATGGAGTCCCTCACTGAAATCATTAAGAATCTTGAGTCCCGTGGGATAATCCGTCCAGTCCACAGCACCTTCAAAAATCCGGTGCTGGGGATATTGAAGCCAAACGGCCAGTGGAGACTCTGTGACGACCTTAGGGAGCTCAACAAACGGGTCCATACTTCCCGATGGCCTCTTCCCGACATTGACCAAGGGCTGGCCCAGATCCAGGGGTCACAGGTATTCACTGCAATAGACCTGACCAATGGATACTGGACTGTACCTGTCAGTAGGGAGTACCAATACAAGCTGGCTTTTACCTTTGGGGGCCAGCAGTACACATTGACCCGGACTCCCTTCGGATACCTCAACTCTGGCAGTGAGTTCAATATTTTTCTACATAAGGCCATGCCCGACCTGGGCGAGAAGGGCAACCTGGCTTATGTAGATGATGTCCTCATCAAAAGCTCAACTGTGGAGGAACACATAGCCTAGATCTGTTATGTTCTGACACAGTTGAGGACGTTGGAGCAAAACTGTCGTTTCAGAAAGCACAGTGGTGTACAACATAGCTCTCAACCATTTGTGTCGCAAAGGCGGGTGAAAACACCCGATTTTATTTTTGGCGGGTGAGAGGCCCATTGAAATGAATGTGCATGCAGGAGGCACGGCGGCTGAGTCAGCTGTTTACAAGTCGGGTGACACCCGCCAAAAGCGTGTGAGTTGAGAGCTATGGTGTAGAACCTGTGTTAATTTCTTGGGCATGAGTTTACTTCTCAGGTTTCTGTCCCCAGGAAAAGAAGTTGGAAGCACTCCAGAAACTGAAGGACCCCACAACTCTACGGGAACTAAGGAGCCTCCTCAAGTTCATTGAGGGCTACGCAGAGATCACTAGACCCCTGATTCATCTTTTCAAGGGGATGTCAAGTGGGAATGAGGTCCAGAACAAACTAAGGCAGTAAGACAACTCAAAAGAAGCCTCTCACAAGCGCCTTGCCTAGCTTACCTTTTCGGAAACAAGGAGTTCTTCTTGGAGACAGGGTTCTCTAATACATGCTTGACTGCAGTATTATACTAAAAGCATGACAAGGTCAATAAAGTAATCTCCTATGCGAGTAAAACTTTATCCTTTGTGGAGGAAAAATTCAACGATTGTGAGAAGGCACTCCTGGCAACGGTGTGGGCATTGAAGAATGCCCGTTTATCCAGGGGGAACACATCATAGTGGAGACTCCACACCAGCCTCTGCAATATCTCCAAAGTGACAGAATCTGGGCCGGAAATGTGAGTAATTCCCAAATTACTTCCTGGATTCTGTCAATGCAAGGCTTTCCTGTGGAGGTCAGATATGGCCAGAACAAGAAGAGTCCCCTCCTGCAAGGTCTGGCTGACTTGCATGATTGTGCCAGAGGAAACTGTCTCGAGGACGAAAGTCTAAAAATCAAGGACAACATGGAGGCGTACCTCAATTCCCCACACAAAGTCTCTGAAGAAGACAAGTGTGAGGGAATGCCCACTGTCTATGTGGATGGATGCTCTTACCATGTTGACAACAAAGGGGAAAAAAAACTTGTGGCCGGCTGTATTGCTCTCCCCAAAGTGCACAGAAACTCATAAATCACTGATGCAATTATACAGCCAATACTCTGAACGCAGAAAGACGCAATAACTCGCAACCACACACTCTTAGAAGATAATCTGCACTTATATATGGCTATTTATTCAAAGTTTAAAAGCAACCAGTAATAACATAGAAATAACTCACAGAAGTAATATAGACATAAATCACAGAAGAAACAAAGAATTCAAAAGGAAATACATCATCGTGAGCGTAACTGGATTCCTCATCTCGTCCAGAAGCGGCTGGAAGACTCAGGGAACAGCCAGACCAAGAGCACCACAGCTCACAGGAATGCCAGACGTAAGTGTCCTCCTCCGGCTGAAGTCTCACCTGACCACCCCCGGGGCACCGCATATATGCACACTCCGAAAAGGGGTGGCGATTCTCGAACCTTCTGGAAATGGCACTTGCGCATTGATGAGCAGCCGTTGGTTGCCAGCTGGGTCAATAGACAGCCACCCTCAAGGAGCAGAGTGCCTCCCTCCTCTAAAAAACACGCTCATAACAAACCATAACAAAGTTAGCTTTCCCAGCAGAAATGTCCTTGACCGCATACCAGGTTTGGAAAGCATGTTTTCCTCAGCACCGTGAATCTAACACTCGACAAAATGTGTGCAGCTTTTCACTGCGGCATGAAGTAAATATCCATCATGGCTCTGAGCGCTCCCAGAATGCACTGCGCACCAGCGCCATTTTAGTTCAAGCATAACACCGGCATAGGGAATGCATGGGTGAATGAGTCCCCAGAACCCTCCGCTGGGTACAAGAATAGTCCCCAAAGTAGTCAAGTGGCAGAGTTGATGGCTGTGCATCAAGCCATCCTCACTGCTGTCAAACATCAGCTCCACAAACTGGTCATAATCACAGATTCATATTATGTACGGAACGGGTTCGTGGAGCACCTGGTTAACTGGAAAACCAGAGGCATGTTATGTGCTAACAAACCCTTGAAACATGGGAAGTTAATTCAAAATATTGATGACCTGCCCAACTAGAATGGGATGACCATCTACTGGAAAAAGATCAAGGGTCATTCCAAAGTATAAGGACCAGACAAAACTGGAAATGACTTAGCTGATCAGCTGGCCAAAACCAGAGCCATCCAAGGGGATCTAATAGATATCGAGTCTCTGTTGGGAGAAATCCAGGTCACTGCTATCACTGGGTCCCAGACAAATGCTCACAATGATCTTTCAACTGCACAATGGAGTAAGGAGACCCCAGATGCTGAATTGATTACGGCTCAAAAAGGGGATCCAAAAGTTTTATCAACACATTGAGGACCCCGAGAACTTTCCCCTGACAGATACTGATTACATTGGGAAAGAGGACCTCACAATGTTGATGAAATATCCGAAAATATTCCGAATCCAAGTGTCATGATCTCTGCTTACAAAAGGTCAGGGTTTTCCCAACTCCCTTGGAAGCAGATCCATAACCCAGGTTCCGAGTGCCAACCAGTCCCAATTGGGACCTTTTGGACCCAGTCCTGGCGCCAGTGGCACCAGGCTCATAAATATGCCCAGTCCCAGCGCTGGAAGCGCCGGGCTCATAATGCTTGGGTGGACTTACCTTCAGCAGACCATGCTGCTTACTTGCCTGCCAGTTGAGCCTCTGATCCTCTTCTGTTTGGAACTACTTTTCCTGTTGGGTGGGGCTGGAGCCACTCCCTAGATTCAGAACACTGGAACTCTTCTGGAAGGCAGGAACTCTTTTCTTACCAGGAACTCTTTTCTTACTTAGGCGTGGCTGTGGAAGGAGACACCTAAGCACTACAGGAGGCTATTTAAACCACACCCGGTGGATGAATCTTGCTTTGCGTTATTCTGCAACCTCTGCAGCAGAACGCTCATCGTGTCTTCTGCATCCGGTCCTGGGCCTAAGGAAAAAGGCTTACCATCCTGAATCCAGTCTTCAGCAACACCTATAAAGACAAGAAAGAACAGGTTAGCATTCCGGCATCTGAAAGGCAAAGGCTTACCATCCTGAATCCAGTCTTCAGCAACACCTATAAAGACAAGAAATAACAGGTTAGCATTCCGGCATCTGAAAGGCAAAGGCTTACCTACTCTTCGTGCGCTCCGGAGGTCTTCACACTGCATTCCGGCATCTGAAAGACAAAAGTTTACCAACTCTTCGCACGCTCCGGAGGCCTTCGGCGCTGCATCCCGCATCTGAAAGACAAAACAAGGTGCGTTTAAAGACATTGGGGAACTTTAATACTCACGTGCCATTACTCCTTTCCACATCTAATCCAGTGGGTATTCCGGCACCCTGCAGCCGCTCCGAACTCGTACCTGCAAAATAAAAAGACAGTTAGAGCGCATAGTGAAGCAGGCAACAAGCGCTTACTTACGTGCTTCCAGGCGCTTCTATTCATCACACGGGCTCCATCTTCAACTCACTTCAGCCCGTCATCCGCCATCGCCGGAACCCTGCAAAACAAGAGATATCATTACTAAAGACTTTAAAGATATTTGAATGACTCGAAACTTACCGTTCGTGCAGTAAACGACGGACAGCAGTCCTCTGAAGTCAAGAGGCCTGCGCTACCTATCCAGTGAAGAAACTGGTTACAGCACCCTGCCCCGAGGCAGATGGAGAGCTCGGCATTCACTTACCTAAGGTGAGAGCGTTAACCTTTGGGGGTCTACAGGAGAGGAGAAGAGGAAAGAGATAGGGACACCCCAATAACCCCAGTTCATTAACCCCATATTTTCTATCTGCAGACATCTTACTCTACACGTCAGGCATACAGTGCACAGAGGTCCAGCCCAAAGAGCCAACCGGGTGCTACACATCACCTTTGAAGATACGGTAGTCGCCCAGTCAAGACCGGCGCCTCTGCGAGAATCAGGTGAGCGTTACAGAACGCAAAGCCTACCGCAAAACTCTCGCCCAGGCGCTATGGAATCCTCGGATACTGACCCCCTAGCCCGGTTACTTGGGGAACTAAGGGCAGAAGTGCATGCAGCTCGTCAGGAAACGAATGCTCTAAGAAGGGAACTAATTATGTCCAAGGAGAGAACAGACAATCTTGCTAGACAAGTGCTACAGTCACAAGCCGGACAGACCCCGTTACCCGCATGAGGTGCAAATCTTCCTTCAACATCCTCTATGAATCCAGTGCAGATCAACCTACCTGGGAATGTACCTCTGGCTCCGCCCGAACGATTTTCTGGTGACCCAAAGAGGTTTGCAGTATTTATCAATCAGTGCCGGTTGCACTTCTTATGCCGGCCAGCAGCCTTTCCAACTGATCAAGCAAAAGTAGCTTTTGTACTTTCGTACCTTAGTGGCAATGCGGCAGACTGGTCGATCCCTCTAGTTAATCAAGATGATCCGGTTCTCCATGATTTTCAAGCCTTTCAGCTTAGTATGGAAAAACTGTTCGCAAGACATTCACAGGGGCAGGCCTTGGACAATGAGCTTCTTTCGTTGCGACAGGGTAATCAAGACCTTTTGGCTTATATTGCATCTTTCAATAGACTAATAGTGGAAACTCAATGGCCTGAGGACAAAAGGATTACGCTGTTTTATAGAGGTCTACGTGGAGAGCTCAAAGACGTTTTAGCCCAAGTAGTGAATCCCCCACAAGACTGTTCGGATTATATAGACTTGGTCGTTCAAATAGATCACAGGCTGCAGAACAGGAAGGCCGATCGTTCCAAGTTTGATGCTCGAGTATTTTCCAAACCGCCAACTCCTTCCAAAGGAGTAGACTCCGGGGAACCCATGCAAATAGGGGGTCTGAAAGGTCCTCTAACACAAAGGGAGCGGGAAAGGAGGAAACAGTTGCAATTATGCCTATATTGCGGAAACTCAGGGCACTTTCTTCGAGACTGTCCGGTGAAACCTGCCAAGAAGGCAGTAGGAGCTGCAGTTACCAAAGTTACAAACTCTGAGCTGGGAAACAACCTCGCCCGACAAGAATAGAGGTCCTCTTGCCGAGCGTGAAAACCAGTTCCGTGACCTCGCATTTCGTGATACCTATGGTCCTCATTAGCCCTGATAATCCGGATCGATTACATGCAATTGAAGCTTACGTCGACAGCGGTGCCATCGGCAATTATGTGGATCATGAAATGGTTTTGAGGATGAATCTAACTCTTTGTCCCAAGGCTGTAAAGGACGTCATTACTACGGTGGATGGTACGGAGATAGCCTCCGGGCCAGTAACGCATACCACTCAAGAGGTGACGCTAGTAAGTCAAGATGGACACCATGAGAAGATCGTGTTCGATGTGATCAAGGCCCCTCAGTTTCAGATTATTCTAGGAATACCTTGGTTAGAGAAACACAATCCTCTGATCGATTGGCGAGCAAGAACGGTCCAGTTTCCAGAATGTGTCTCTACTTGTCACCCTCCACCTGGTGTTGCACTGGCCGCAATTTCTTCAGAGACTCCCCAGTTACCTCCCGAATACCTAGAATACCAAGATGTTTTCCGGAAGGATCAGGCTAACTCTCTACCTCCTCATAGGTCTTATGACTGCCAGATAGACCTGATACCTGGATCTACTCCTCCTTGTAGTAGAATTTATGCCCTCACCGAGCCTGAGAACCTTCACCTTCGACAATACCTGGATCAATACCTGGCAAATGGGTTTATTCGTCCTTCCAAGTCCCCTGCTTCTTCAGCTTTGTTCTTCGTTCCAAAAAAGGAAGGAGACCTTAGAACTTGTATCGATTATCGCTCCCAGAACCAGATCACCGTTAAGAATAGATATCTGTTACCTTTGATCCCTGAACTCCTGGACCAAGTCAGAAAAGCATGCATATATACAAAGCTGGATCTTAGAGGAGCTTACCACTTGGTACGAGTAAAAGAGGGCGATGAATGGAAGACGGCCTTCCGCACCAAGTATGGGCTATTTGAATATCAGGTCATGCCCTTCGGACTTTGCAATGCCCCGGCCGCCTTTCAATATTTTATGAACGATGTCCTCAGAGAGCTCATAGATGTATGTGTTGTTGTTTACATTGACGACATCCTCGTTTATTCTTCATCGGAATCTGAACATCGGAAACACGTGAAAATGGTCCTCGAAAGATTGCGTCAACACAAACTTTTCGCTAAGTTGGAAAAATGTGTTTTCAACGTGACTGAAGTTGAATTCTTGGGATTCATATTATCACCTGGCGGAGTGCGTATGGATTCAAAGAAGGTCGATGCAGTTCTCAAATGGCCATCACCATCCTCCGTAAAAGGTGTGCAAAGCATGTTAGGCTTCGCTAACTTTTACCGCAGGTTTATCCCCGAATTCTCTCGAATAGTCCAGCCCATCACTGCCTTGTTAAAGAAAAACAAACGTTTTGAATGGTCTACCGAGGCGGAACAAGCTTTCCAGGATTTGAAGACTAAATTTATCTCTGCACCAATCTTAAAACACCCTTGCCCCGAACTCCCCTACATCGTGGAAACTGATGCTTCAAGCCTTGCCATGGGGGCAGTTCTATCACAAAAGGACCCGGTAACCAATCAGTTGCATCCCGTGGCATTTTGGTCCCGCAAATTCTCGCCTCCTGAAATCAATTACACGATTACTGACAAGGAACTTCTGGCTATCAAGTCTGCCTTTAAGGCTTGGCGGCATTATCTGCTGGGGGCCCGACACACCGTTACTGTGATTACGGATCACCGAAACCTGCAATATTTGAAGACCGCAAAAGCCCAATCCTCTAGACAACTCCGTTGGGCATTATTCTTTGCCGAGTTTGACTTCATAATTACCTATCGACCTGGTACAAAGAACGGTAAAGCCGATGCCCTTTCTCGGATGGGAGTGGAAGAACACTTGGTCAACCCTAAACCTGTACCAATCATTCCCGAACAAAGAATTCTGGGTGTAATCGCCACAGAATCCATAGAGGAAGTTAAGGATAAAGCCAGGCAACTTGTAACTCCAGCAGACATACAGAATTGGCATCTGCAGGGAAAGGACTTTGCAGTAAAGGACAACTTATTGTATTTCCAAGAACGATTATACCTACCCAGCACAGATTTACAGAAAAAAGTAATCTCTTGTTATCACGACTCTTTAATGGAAGGTCATCCCGGTATAGCCAAGACCTCAGAAAAGATCAAGCGCTACTTCTGGTGGCCGTCTTGGAAAAAAGATATCAGAGACTTTATAATGTCCTGTGGAGTATGCGCCCAAAACAAGAGTCAAAAGGAAAGACCAGCAGGCCTCTTACGCCCTATTGACATCCCACCTCGCCCTTGGCATACGCTTTCTATGGACTTCATCACCGATCTACCTCCATGCTCCGGATACAATACGATTCTAGTAATCGTGGACTTATTCTCCAAGATGGCGCATTTCATTCCGCTCAAAGGCTTGCCAACAGCAGCAACTCTGGCCCGAGAATTTCTCGAAAACATCGTCCGACTGCACGGTTTTCCTTCGGTTCTAATTTCGGATCGAGGTAGTCAATTTATTTCTCATTTTTGGCGAAGTTGCTGTCGGTCAGCTCAAATTGATGTGAGACTATCGACCAGTCACCACCCTCAGACCGACGGACAAACCGAGAGGACCAATCAAACTCTGGAACAGTATTTACGCTGCATGCTGCAACAAACTGAAAAAACTTGGAAAGATATCCTTTGGATAGCCGAGTATGCCTACAATAACTCTGTCCATTCGGGAACTGGGAAAACCCCGTTTTTTCTTTTGTACGGCAGTCACCCTCGAACCTCAGAGTTGGATCCCCTCCAAGATCTTGAAACACCAGCAGTAGACTACCTGCATTCTACAATCACCCAAGCCTTTAAGGAAGCTGTTTCTCACCTTCAAAGGGCTAAAGAACAATACAAGAAAGGAGCAGATCAACATCGGAAGGAAGCCCCTCACTATCAAGTAGGGGATCAAGTCTGGTTATCCACCAAATATCTATCTCTAAAAGGGCCACGCACATTCAACCCAAGATACCTTGGTCCCTATTCCATCACTACCATAGTAAACCCAGTAGCGGTCAAGTTGGACTTGCCCCCGCACATGAAGATACATCCGGTCTTCCACGTCTCTCTATTAAAACCCGTGCAACCTCAAACCTGACTAACCAAATCTCCAAAACCTATCCTAGTGGATGGAGAACTCGAGTTTGAAGTCAAAAGCATTCTGGACTCCAAGATCTCCAAATCTAAACTATTCTACCTAATTGACTGGAAAGGCTACGGCCCCCAAGAGAGATCCTGGGAACCTGCTGAATATGTCCACGCTCCTCGCCTAATCAAAAGATTTCACCGAACATTTCCTGACAAGCCAAAACCCCCGGAGAAGTCCGGTTTGGGTGGGGCCTTGAGGGGGGGTACTGTCATGATCTCTGCTTACAAAAGGTCAGGGTTTTCCCAACTCCCTTGGAAGCAGATCCATAACCCAGGTTCCGAGTGCCAACCAGTCCCAATTGGGACCTTTTGGACCCAGTCCTGGCGCCAGTGGCACCAGGCTCATAAATATGCCCAGTCCCAGCGCTGGAAGCGCCGGGCTCATAATGCTTGGGTGGACTTACCTTCAGCAGACCATGCTGCTTACTTGCCTGCCAGTTGAGCCTCTGATCCTCTTCTGTTTGGAACTACTTTTCCTGTTGGGTGGG
Organism: Ambystoma mexicanum; assembly: GCF_040938575.1. Taxonomy (NCBI): domain Eukaryota; kingdom Metazoa; phylum Chordata; class Amphibia; order Caudata; family Ambystomatidae; genus Ambystoma; species Ambystoma mexicanum. The sequence goes on along the minus strand of NC_090935.1, from coordinate 72,086,170 downwards.
GCTGGAGCCACTCCCTAGATTCAGAACACTGGAACTCTTCTGGAAGGCAGGAACTCTTTTCTTACCAGGAACTCTTTTCTTACTTAGGCGTGGCTGTGGAAGGAGACACCTAAGCACTACAGGAGGCTATTTAAACCACACCCGGTGGATGAATCTTGCTTTGCGTTATTCTGCAACCTCTGCAGCAGAACGCTCATCGTGTCTTCTGCATCCGGTCCTGGGCCTAAGGAAAAAGGCTTACCATCCTGAATCCAGTCTTCAGCAACACCTATAAAGACAAGAAAGAACAGGTTAGCATTCCGGCATCTGAAAGGCAAAGGCTTACCATCCTGAATCCAGTCTTCAGCAACACCTATAAAGACAAGAAATAACAGGTTAGCATTCCGGCATCTGAAAAGCAAAGGCTTACCTACTCTTCGTGCGCTCCGGAGGTCTTCACACTGCATTCCGGCATCTGAAAGACAAAAGTTTACCAACTCTTCGCACGCTCCGGAGGCCTTCGGCGCTGCATCCCGCATCTGAAAGACAAAACAAGGTGCGTTTAAAGACATTGGGGAACTTTAATACTCACGTGCCATTACTCCTTTCCACATCTAATCCAGTGGGTATTCCGGCACCCTGCAGCCGCTCCGAACTCGTACCTGCAAAATAAAAAGACAGTTAGAGCGCATAGTGAAGCAGGCAACAAGCGCTTACTTACGTGCTTCCAGGCGCTTCTATTCATCACACGGGCTCCATCTTCAACTCACTTCAGCCCGTCATCCGCCATCGCCGGAACCCTGCAAAACAAGAGATATCATTACTAAAGACTTTAAAGATATTTGAATGACTCGAAACTTACCGTTCGTGCAGTAAACGACGGACAGCAGTCCTCTGAAGTCAAGAGGCCTGCGCTACCTATCCAGTGAAGAAACTGGTTACAGCACCCTGCCCCGAGGCAGATGGAGAGCTCGGCATTCACTTACCTAAGGTGAGAGCGTTAACCTTTGGGGGTCTACAGGAGAGGAGAAGAGGAAAGAGATAGGGACACCCCAATAACCCCAGTTCATTAACCCCATATTTTCTATCTGCAGACATCTTACTCTACACGTCAGGCATACAGTGCACAGAGGTCCAGCCCAAAGAGCCAACCGGGTGCTACACATCACCTTTGAAGATACGGTAGTCGCCCAGTCAAGACCGGCGCCTCTGCGAGAATCAGGTGAGCGTTACAGAACGCAAAGCCTACCGCAAAACTCTCGCCCAGGCGCTATGGAAACCTCGGATACTGACCCCCTAGCCCGGTTACTTGGGGAACTAAGGGCAGAAGTGCATGCAGCTCGTCAGGAAACGAATGCTCTAAGAAGGGAACTAATTATGTCCAAGGAGAGAACAGACAATCTTGCTAGACAAGTGCTACAGTCACAAGCCGGACAGACCCCGTTACCCGCATGAGGGGCAAATCTTCCTTCAACATCCTCTATGAATCCAGTGCAGATCAACCTACCTGGGAATGTACCTCTGGCTCTGCCCGAACGATTTTCTGGTGACCCAAAGAGGTTTGCAGTATTTATCAATCAGTGCCGGTTGCACTTCTTATGCCGGCCAGCAGCCTTTCCAACTGATCAAGCAAAAGTAGCTTTTGTACTTTCGTACCTTAGTGGCAATGCGGCAGACTGGTCGATCCCTCTAGTTAATCAAGATGATCCGGTTCTCCATGATTTTCAAGCCTTTCAGCTTAGTATGGAAAAACTGTTCGCAAGACATTCACAGGGGCAGGCCTTGGACAATGAGCTTCTTTCGTTGCGACAGGGTAATCAAGACCTTTTGGCTTATATTGCATCTTTCAATAGACTAATAGTGGAAACTCAATGGCCTGAGGACAAAAGGATTACGCTGTTTTATAGAGGTCTACGTGGAGAGCTCAAAGACGTTTTAGCCCAAGTAGTGAATCCCCCACAAGACTGTTCGGATTATATAGACTTGGTCGTTCAAATAGATCACAGGCTGCAGAACAGGAAGGCCGATCGTTCCAAGTTTGATGCTCGAGTATTTTCCAAACCGCCAACTCCTTCCAAAGGAGTAGACTCCGGGGAACCCATGCAAATAGGGGGTCTGAAAAGTCCTCTAACACAAAGGGAGCGGGAAAGGAGGAAACAGTTGCAATTATGCCTATATTGCGGAAACTCAGGGCACTTTCTTCGAGACTGTCCGGTGAAACCTGCCAAGAAGGCAGTAGGAGCTGCAGTTACCAAAGTTACAAACTCTGAGCTGGGAAACAACCTCGCCCGACAAGAATAGAGGTCCTCTTGCCGAGCGTGAAAACCAGTTCCGTGACCTCGCATTTCGTGATACCTATGGTCCTCATTAGCCCTGATAATCCGGATCGATTACATGCAATTGAAGCTTACGTCGACAGCGGTGCCATCGGCAATTATGTGGATCATGAAATGGTTTTGAGGATGAATCTAACTCTTTGTCCCAAGGCTGTAAAGGACGTCATTACTACGGTGGATGGTACGGAGATAGCCTCCGGGCCAGTAACGCATACCACTCAAGAGGTGACGCTAGTAAGTCAAGATGGACACCATGAGAAGATCGTGTTCGATGTGATCAAGGCCCCTCAGTTTCAGATTATTCTAGGAATACCTTGGTTAGAGAAACACAATCCTCTGATCGATTGGCGAGCAAGAACGGTCCAGTTTCCAGAATGTGTCTCTACTTGTCACCCTCCACCTGGTGTTGCACTGGCCGCAATTTCTTCAGAGACTCCCCAGTTACCTCCCGAATACCTAGAATACCAAGATGTTTTCCGGAAGGATCAGGCTAACTCTCTACCTCCTCATAGGTCTTATGACTGCCAGATAGACCTGATACCTGGATCTACTCCTCCTTGTAGTAGAATTTATGCCCTCACCGAGCCTGAGAACCTTCACCTTCGACAATACCTGGATCAATACCTGGCAAATGGGTTTATTCGTCCTTCCAAGTCCCCTGCTTCTTCAGCTTTGTTCTTCGTTCCAAAAAAGGAAGGAGACCTTAGAACTTGTATCGATTATCGCTCCCAGAACCAGATCACCGTTAAGAATAGATATCCGTTACCTTTGATCCCTGAACTCCTGGACCAAGTCAGAAAAGCATGCATATATACAAAGCTGGATCTTAGAGGAGCTTACCACTTGGTACGAGTAAAAGAGGGCGATGAATGGAAGACGGCCTTCCGCACCAAGTATGGGCTATTTGAATATCAGGTCATGCCCTTCGGACTTTGCAATGCCCCGGCCGCCTTTCAATATTTTATGAACGATGTCCTCAGAGAGCTCATAGATGTATGTGTTGTTGTTTACATTGACGACATCCTCGTTTATTCTTCATCGGAATCTGAACATCGGAAACACGTGAAAATGGTCCTCGAAAGATTGCGTCAACACAAACTTTTCGCTAAGTTGGAAAAATGTGTTTTCAACGTGACTGAAGTTGAATTCTTGGGATTCATATTATCACCTGGCGGAGTGCGTATGGATTCAAAGAAGGTCGATGCAGTTCTCAAATGGCCATCACCATCCTCCGTAAAAGGTGTGCAAAGCATGTTAGGCTTCGCTAACTTTTACCGCAGGTTTATCCCCGAATTCTCTCGAATAGTCCAGCCCATCACTGCCTTGTTAAAGAAAAACAAACGTTTTGAATGGTCTACCGAGGCGGAACAAGCTTTCCAGGATTTGAAGACTAAATTTATCTCTGCACCAATCTTAAAACACCCTCGCCCCGAACTCCCCTACATCGTGGAAACTGATGCTTCAAGCCTTGCCATGGGGGCAGTTCTATCACAAAAGGACCCGGTAACCAATCAGTTGCATCCCGTGGCATTTTGGTCCCGCAAATTCTCGCCTCCTGAAATCAATTACACGATTACTGACAAGGAACTTCTGGCTATCAAGTCTGCCTTTAAGGCTTGGCGGCATTATCTGCTGGGGGCCCGACACACCGTTACTGTGATTACGGATCACCGAAACCTGCAATATTTGAAGACCGCAAAAGCCCAATCCTCTAGACAACTCCGTTGGGCATTATTCTTTGCCGAGTTTGACTTCATAATTACCTATCGACCTGGTACAAAGAACGGTAAAGCCGATGCCCTTTCTCGGATGGGAGTGGAAGAACACTTGGTCAACCCTAAACCTGTACCAATCATTCCCGAACAAAGAATTCTGGGTGTAATCGCCACAGAATCCATAGAGGAAGTTAAGGATAAAGCCAGGCAACTTGTAACTCCAGCAGACATACAGAATTGGCATCTGCAGGGAAAGGACTTTGCAGTAAAGGACAACTTATTGTATTTCCAAGAACGATTATACCTACCCAGCACAGATTTACAGAAAAAAGTAATCTCTTGTTATCACGACTCTTTAATGGAAGGTCATCCCGGTATAGCCAAGACCTCAGAAAAGATCAAGCGCTACTTCTGGTGGCCGTCTTGGAAAAAAGATATCAGAGACTTTATAATGTCCTGTGGAGTATGCGCCCAAAACAAGAGTCAAAAGGAAAGACCAGCAGGCCTCTTACGCCCTATTGACATCCCACCTCGCCCTTGGCATACGCTTTCTATGGACTTCATCACCGATCTACCTCCATGCTCCGGATACAATACGATTCTAGTAATCGTGGACTTATTCTCCAAGATGGCGCATTTCATTCCGCTCAAAGGCTTGCCAACAGCAGCAACTCTGGCCCGAGAATTTCTCGAAAACATCGTCCGACTGCACGGTTTTCCTTCGGTTCTAATTTCGGATCGAGGTAGTCAATTTATTTCTCATTTTTGGCGAAGTTGCTGTCGGTCGGCTCAAATTGATGTGAGACTATCGACCAGTCACCACCCTCAGACCGACGGACAAACCGAGAGGACCAATCAAACTCTGGAACAGTATTTACGCTGCATGCTGCAACAAACTGAAAAAACTTGGAAAGATATCCTTTGGATAGCCGAGTATGCCTACAATAACTCTGTCCATTCGGGAACTGGGAAAACCCCGTTTTTTCTTTTGTACGGCAGTCACCCTCGAACCTCGGAGTTGGATCCCCTCCAAGATCTTGAAACACCAGCAGTAGACTACCTGCATTCTACAATCACCCAAGCCTTTAAGGAAGCTGTTTCTCACCTTCAAAGGGCTAAAGAACAATACAAGAAAGGAGCAGATCAACATCGGAAGGAAGCCCCTCACTATCAAGTAGGGGATCAAGTCTGGTTATCCACCAAATATCTATCTCTAAAAGGGCCACGCACATTCAACCCAAGATACCTTGGTCCCTATTCCATCACTACCATAGTAAACCCAGTAGCGGTCAAGTTGGACTTGCCCCCGCACATGAAGATACATCCGGTCTTCCACGTCTCTCTATTAAAACCCGTGCAACCTCAAACCCGACTAACCAAATCTCCAAAACCTATCCTAGTGGATGGAGAACTCGAGTTTGAAGTCAAAAGCATTCTGGACTCCAAGATCTCCAAATCTAAACTATTCTACCTAATTGACTGGAAAGGCTACGGCCCCCAAGAGAGATCCTGGGAACCTGCTGAATATGTCCACGCTCCTCGCCTAATCAAAAGATTTCACCGAACATTTCCTGACAAGCCAAAACCCCCGGAGAAGTCCGGTTTGGGTGGGGCCTTGAGGGGGGGTACTGTCATGATCTCTGCTTACAAAAGGTCAGGGTTTTCCCAACTCCCTTGGAAGCAGATCCATAACCCAGGTTCCGAGTGCCAACCAGTCCCAATTGGGACCTTTTGGACCCAGTCCTAGCGCCAGTGGCACCAGGCTCATAAATATGCCCAGTCCCAGCGCTGGAAGCGCCGGGCTCATAATGCTTGGGTGGACTTACCTTCAGCAGACCATGCTGCTTACTTGCCTGCCAGTTGAGCCTCTGATCCTCTTCTGTTTGGAACTACTTTTCCTGTTGGGTGGGGCTGGAGCCACTCCCTAGATTCAGAACACTGGAACTCTTCTGGAAGGCAGGAACTCTTTTCTTACCAGGAACTCTTTTCTTACTTAGGCGTGGCTGTGGAAGGAGACACCTAAGCACTACAGGAGGCTATTTAAACCACAACCGGTGGATGAATCTTGCTTTGCGTTATTCTGCAACCTCTGCAGCAGAACGCTCATCGTGTCTTCTGCATCCGGTCCTGGGCCTAAGGAAAAAGGCTTACCATCCTGAATCCAGTCTTCAGCAACACCTATAAAGACAAGAAAGAACAGGTTAGCATTCCGGCATCTGAAAGGCAAAGGCTTACCATCCTGAATCCAGTCTTCAGCAACACCTATAAAGACAAGAAATAACAGGTTAGCATTCCGGCATCTGAAAGGCAAAGGCTTACCTACTCTTCGTGCGCTCCGGAGGTCTTCACACTGCATTCCGGCATCTGAAAGACAAAAGTTTACCAACTCTTCGCACGCTCCGGAGGCCTTCGGCGCTGCATCCCGCATCTGAAAGACAAAACAAGGTGCGTTTAAAGACATTGGGGAACTTTAATACTCACGTGCCATTACTCCTTTCCACATCTAATCCAGTGGGTATTCCGGCACCCTGCAGCCGCTCCGAACTCGTACCTGCAAAATAAAAAGACAGTTAGAGCGCATAGTGAAGCAGGCAACAAGCGCTTACTTACGTGCTTCCAGGCGCTTCTATTCATCACACGGGCTCCATCTTCAACTCACTTCAGCCCGTCATCCGCCATCGCCGGAACCCTGCAAAACAAGAGATATCATTACTAAAGACTTTAAAGATATTTGAATGACTCGAAACTTACCGTTCGTGCAGTAAACGACGGACAGCAGTCCTCTGAAGTCAAGAGGCCTGCGCTACCTATCCAGTGAAGAAACTGGTTACAGCACCCTGCCCCGAGGCAGATGGAGAGCTCGGCATTCACTTACCTAAGGTGAGAGCGTTAACCTTTGGGGGTCTACAGGAGAGGAGAAGAGGAAAGAGATAGGGACACCCCAATAACCCCAGTTCATTAACCCCATATTTTCTATCTGCAGACATCTTACTCTACACGTCAGGCATACAGTGCACAGAGGTCCAGCCCAAAGAGCCAACCGGGTGCTACACATCACCTTTGAAGATACGGTAGTCGCCCAGTCAAGACCGGCGCCTCTGCGAGAATCAGGTGAGCGTTACAGAACGCAAAGCCTACCGCAAAACTCTCGCCCAGGCGCTATGGAAACCTCGGATACTGACCCCCTAGCCCGGTTACTTGGGGAACTAAGGGCAGAAGTGCATGCAGCTCGTCAGGAAACGAATGCTCTAAGAAGGGAACTAATTATGTCCAAGGAGAGAACAGACAATCTTGCTAGACAAGTGCTACAGTCACAAGCCGGACAGACCCCGTTACCCGCATGAGGGGCAAATCTTCCTTCAACATCCTCTATGAATCCAGTGCAGATCAACCTACCTGGGAATGTACCTCTGGCTCCGCCCGAACGATTTTCTGGTGACCCAAAGAGGTTTGCAGTATTTATCAATCAGTGCCGGTTGCACTTCTTATGCCGGCCAGCAGCCTTTCCAACTGATCAAGCAAAAGTAGCTTTTGTACTTTCGTACCTTAGTGGCAATGCGGCAGACTGGTCGATCCCTCTAGTTAATCAAGATGATCCGGTTCTCCATGATTTTCAAGCCTTTCAGCTTAGTATGGAAAAACTGTTCGCAAGACATTCACAGGGGCAGGCCTTGGACAATGAGCTTCTTTCGTTGCGACAGGGTAATCAAGACCTTTTGGCTTATATTGCATCTTTCAATAGACTAATAGTGGAAACTCAATGGCCTGAGGACAAAAGGATTACGCTGTTTTATAGAGGTCTACGTGGAGAGCTCAAAGACGTTTTAGCCCAAGTAGTGAATCCCCCACAAGACTGTTCGGATTATATAGACTTGGTCGTTCAAATAGATCACAGGCTGCAGAACAGGAAGGCCGATCGTTCCAAGTTTGATGCTCGAGTATTTTCCAAACCGCCAACTCCTTCCAAAGGAGTAGACTCCGGGGAACCCATGCAAATAGGGGGTCTGAAAGGTCCTCTAACACAAAGGGAGCGGGAAAGGAGGAAACAGTTGCAATTATGCCTATATTGCGGAAACTCAGGGCACTTTCTTCGAGACTGTCCGGTGAAACCTGCCAAGAAGGCAGTAGGAGCTGCAGTTACCAAAGTTACAAACTCTGAGCTGGGAAACAACCTCGCCCGACAAGAATAGAGGTCCTCTTGCCGAGCGTGAAAACCAGTTCCGTGACCTCGCATTTCGTGATACCTATGGTCCTCATTAGCCCTGATAATCCGGATCGATTACATGCAATTGAAGCTTACGTCGACAGCGGTGCCATCGGCAATTATGTGGATCATGAAATGGTTTTGAGGATGAATCTAACTCTTTGTCCCAAGGCTGTAAAGGACGTCATTACTACGGTGGATGGTACGGAGATAGCCTCCGGGCCAGTAACGCATACCACTCAAGAGGTGACGCTAGTAAGTCAAGATGGACACCATGAGAAGATCGTGTTCGATGTGATCAAGGCCCCTCAGTTTCAGATTATTCTAGGAATACCTTGGTTAGAGAAACACAATCCTCTGATCGATTGGCGAGCAAGAACGGTCCAGTTTCCAGAATGTGTCTCTACTTGTCACCCTCCACCTGGTGTTGCACTGGCCGCAATTTCTTCAGAGACTCCCCAGTTACCTCCCGAATACCTAGAATACCAAGATGTTTTCCGGAAGGATCAGGCTAACTCTCTACCTCCTCATAGGTCTTATGACTGCCAGATAGACCTGATACCTGGATCTACTCCTCCTTGTAGTAGAATTTATGCCCTCACCGAGCCTGAGAACCTTCACCTTCGACAATACCTGGATCAATACCTGGCAAATGGGTTTATTCGTCCTTCCAAGTCCCCTGCTTCTTCAGCTTTGTTCTTCGTTCCAAAAAAGGAAGGAGACCTTAGAACTTGTATCGATTATCGCTCCCAGAACCAGATCACCGTTAAGAATAGATATCCGTTACCTTTGATCCCTGAACTCCTGGACCAAGTCAGAAAAGCATGCATATATACAAAGCTGGATCTTAGAGGAGCTTACCACTTGGTACGAGTAAAAGAGGGCGATGAATGGAAGACGGCCTTCCGCACCAAGTATGGGCTATTTGAATATCAGGTCATGCCCTTCGGACTTTGCAATGCCCCGGCCGCCTTTCAATATTTTATGAACGATGTCCTCAGAGAGCTCATAGATGTATGTGTTGTTGTTTACATTGACGACATCCTCGTTTATTCTTCATCGGAATCTGAACATCGGAAACACGTGAAAATGGTCCTCGAAAGATTGCGTCAACACAAACTTTTCGCTAAGTTGGAAAAATGTGTTTTCAACGTGACTGAAGTTGAATTCTTGGGATTCATATTATCACCTGGCGGAGTGCGTATGGATTCAAAGAAGGTCGATGCAGTTCTCAAATGGCCATCACCATCCTCCGTAAAAGGTGTGCAAAGCATGTTAGGCTTCGCTAACTTTTACCGCAGGTTTATCCCCGAATTCTCTCGAATAGTCCAGCCCATCACTGCCTTGTTAAAGAAAAAAAAACGTTTTGAATGGTCTACCGAGGCGGAACAAGCTTTCCAGGATTTGAAGACTAAATTTATCTCTGCACCAATCTTAAAACACCCTCGCCCCGAACTCCCCTACATCGTGGAAACTGATGCTTCAAGCCTTGCCATGGGGGCAGTTCTATCACAAAAGGACCCGGTAACCAATCAGTTGCATCCCGTGGCATTTTGGTCCCGCAAATTCTCGCCTCCTGAAATCAATTACACGATTACTGACAAGGAACTTCTGGCTATCAAGTCTGCCTTTAAGGCTTGGCGGCATTATCTGCTGGGGGCCCGACACACCGTTACTGTGATTACGGATCACCGAAACCTGCAATATTTGAAGACCGCAAAAGCCCAATCCTCTAGACAACTCCGTTGGGCATTATTCTTTGCCGAGTTTGACTTCATAATTACCTATCGACCTGGTACAAAGAACGGTAAAGCCGATGCCCTTTCTCGGATGGGAGTGGAAGAACACTTGGTCAACCCTAAACCTGTACCAATCATTCCCGAACAAAGAATTCTGGGTGTAATCGCCACAGAATCCATAGAGGAAGTTAAGGATAAAGCCAGGCAACTTGTAACTCCAGCAGACATACAGAATTGGCATCTGCAGGGAAAGGACTTTGCAGTAAAGGACAACTTATTGTATTTCCAAGAACGATTATACCTACCCAGCACAGATTTACAGAAAAAAGTAATCTCTTGTTATCACGACTCTTTAATGGAAGGTCATCCCGGTATAGCCAAGACCTCAGAAAAGATCAAGCGCTACTTCTGGTGGCCGTCTTGGAAAAAAGATATCAGAGACTTTATAATGTCCTGTGGAGTATGCGCCCAAAACAAGAGTCAAAAGGAAAGACCAGCAGGCCTCTTACGCCCTATTGACATCCCACCTCGCCCTTGGCATACGCTTTCTATGGACTTCATCACCGATCTACCTCCATGCTCCGGATACAATACGATTCTAGTAATCGTGGACTTATTCTCCAAGATGGCGCATTTCATTCCGCTCAAAGGCTTGCCAACAGCAGCAACTCTGGCCCGAGAATTTCTCGAAAACATCGTCCGACTGCACGGTTTTCCTTCGGTTCTAATTTCGGATCGAGGTAGTCAATTTATTTCTCATTTTTGGCGAAGTTGCTGTCGGTCGGCTCAAATTGATGTGAGACTATCGACCAGTCACCACCCTCAGACCGACGGACAAACCGAGAGGACCAATCAAACTCTGGAACAGTATTTACGCTGCATGCTGCAACAAACTGAAAAAACTTGGAAAGATATCCTTTGGATAGCCGAGTATGCCTACAATAACTCTGTCCATTCGGGAACTGGGAAAACCCCGTTTTTTCTTTTGTACGGCAGTCACCCTCGAACCTCGGAGTTGGATCCCCTCCAAGATCTTGAAACACCAGCAGTAGACTACCTGCATTCTACAATCACCCAAGCCTTTAAGGAAGCTGTTTCTCACCTTCAAAGGGCTAAAGAACAATACAAGAAAGGAGCAGATCAACATCGGAAGGAAGCCCCTCACTATCAAGTAGGGGATCAAGTCTGGTTATCCACCAAATATCTATCTCTAAAAGGGCCACGCACATTCAACCCAAGATACCTTGGTCCCTATTCCATCACTACCATAGTAAACCCAGTAGCGGTCAAGTTGGACTTGCCCCCGCACATGAAGATACATCCGGTCTTCCACGTCTCTCTATTAAAACCCGTGCAACCTCAAACCCGACTAACCAAATCTCCAAAACCTATCCTAGTGGATGGAGAACTCGAGTTTGAAGTCAAAAGCATTCTGGACTCCAAGATCTCCAAATCTAAACTATTCTACCTAATTGACTGGAAAGGCTACGGCCCCCAAGAGAGATCCTGGGAACCTGCTGAATATGTCCACGCTCCTCGCCTAATCAAAAGATTTCACCGAACATTTCCTGACAAGCCAAAACCCCCGGAGAAGTCCGGTTTGGGTGGGGCCTTGAGGGGGGGTACTGTCATGATCTCTGCTTACAAAAGGTCAGGGTTTTCCCAACTCCCTTGGAAGCAGATCCATAACCCAGGTTCCGAGTGCCAACCAGTCCCAATTGGGACCTTTTGGACCCAGTCCTGGCGCCAGTGGCACCAGGCTCATAAATATGCCCAGTCCCAGCGCTGGAAGCGCCGGGCTCATAATGCTTGGGTGGACTTACCTTCAGCAGACCATGCTGCTTACTTGCCTGCCAGTTGAGCCTCTGATCCTCTTCTGTTTGGAACTACTTTTCCTGTTGGGTGGGGCTGGAGCCACTCCCTAGATTCAGAACACTGGAACTCTTCTGGAAGGCAGGAACTCTTTTCTTACCAGGAACTCTTTTCTTACTTAGGCGTGGCTGTGGAAGGAGACACCTAAGCACTACAGGAGGCTATTTAAACCACACCCGGTGGATGAATCTTGCTTTGCGTTATTCTGCAACCTCTGCAGCAGAACGCTCATCGTGTCTTCTGCATCCGGTCCTGGGCCTAAGGAAAAAGGCTTACCATCCTGAATCCAGTCTTCAGCAACACCTATAAAGACAAGAAAGAACAGGTTAGCATTCCGGCATCTGAAAGGCAAAGGCTTACCATCCTGAATCCAGTCTTCAGCAACACCTATAAAGACAAGAAATAACAGGTTAGCATTCCGGCATCTGAAAGGCAAAGGCTTACCTACTCTTCGTGCGCTCCGGAGGTCTTCACACTGCATTCCGGCATCTGAAAGACAAAAGTTTACCAACTCTTCGCACGCTCCGGAGGCCTTCGGCGCTGCATCCCGCATCTGAAAGACAAAACAAGGTGCGTTTAAAGACATTGGGGAACTTTAATACTCACGTGCCATTACTCCTTTCCACATCTAATCCAGTGGGTATTCCGGCACCCTGCAGCCGCTCCGAACTCGTACCTGCAAAATAAAAAGACAGTTAGAGCGCTTAGTGAAGCAGGCAACAAGCGCTTACTTACGTGCTTCCAGGCGCTTCTATTCATCACACGGGCTCCATCTTCAACTCACTTCAGCCCGTCATCCGCCATCGCCGGAACCCTGCAAAACAAGAGATATCATTACTAAAGACTTTAAAGATATTTGAATGACTCGAAACTTACCGTTCGTGCAGTAAACGACAGACAGCAGTCCTCTGAAGTCAAGAGGCCTGCGCTACCTATCCAGTGAAGAAACTGGTTACAGCACCCTGCCCCGAGGCAGATGGAGAGCTCGGCATTCACTTACCTAAGGTGAGAGCGTTAACCTTTGGGGGTCTACAGGAGAGGAGAAGAGGAAAGAGATAGGGACACCCCAATAACCCCAGTTCATTAACCCCATATTTTCTATCTGCAGACATCTTACTCTACACGTCAGGCATACAGTGCACAGAGGTCCAGCCCAAAGAGCCAACCGGGTGCTACACATCACCTTTGAAGATACGGTAGTCGCCCAGTCAAGACCGGCGCCTCTGCGAGAATCAGGTGAGCGTTACACCAAGATGGGTTGTTAGTATGGAAATACCTAGCTGGCCATGATCAGTGGGGGGTTCCGACCTCATTCCGAAGCCTGATGTTAAGTCACGCCCATGATGCGGCCACAGCGGGTCATAGGGGGTTTCATACAACACGTGAAATCTTAAGAGAGGTTGCATACTGGCCACCCATGGGGTAGGACCTTGACCAATACTTGAAGGGGTGCTTTGTGTGTTCACAATTTCAGCCAACATCCCTCACACACTGTGCGCCTCTCCAAAAGATGGGGATGACACTGCCATGGTCAGATTTGAAAGTCGACTTTATCGGGCCAGTGATTCGCTCCTCTAGGGGAAATAAGTACATGGTGACAGTGACATGCTTATTTACTTAATGGGTGGAATGTCTCCTGGCCCCAAACTGCAAGTCAGAAACAGCAGCTGCCCTGATGATCAACCACATCTTTTCGCATTTTGGTCTACCCCAAAGGATTGAGTCAGACAGAGGTAGCCATTTCACCAGTAAAGTCATGACAAAGATGTGGGAGATACTTGGGGTTAAAATGAAGCTACATATTGCTTACCGGCTAGCCCCTAGGGGTGCAGTAGAATGTTACAACAAAACCATTGTGAGCATATTAAAAACGTTTGTGGCAGATTCTGGGCCAAGTTGGGATATCCAATTACCTCTTGTCCTAATGGCCATCGGATCTACCCCTTCATCTTCAACTAAAATGTCACTGTTTGAGCTGATGACTGGACGCAGGATGGTGCTTCCCCAGCATCTGCTTTACAGGACCCAAGAGCAGACATTGATCAATGCCTCCACAACTCATGAGTATGTTGAAAATTTAAGAAAACACCTTCAACATGCTTTTGCCTATGCTCAGCGAAATCTAGAAAGATCAGCCGACAGCACAAATACCCACTATGACTTAAAGACCACGAGAAAAGAATACAATGTAGGAGACCGGGTCTATCTATACAATTTCAAAAGGAACCAGGCCAAACAGCAGAAATTTCTGCCTACCTGGAAGGGACCTTTTGAAATTGTAGACAAGATCTCACCAGTCGCCTACAAGATCTGCATCCCCAGAAGCAGTTTGGCAGAAGGGGAAGACAAGTGGGTCCATATTAATCAGCTAAAGTGTTGCCTAGGCACACTCTGCAGCAACTGGAGCAGTCTTCTGGAACCCCAGAGGGGGCCGCACCAGATCCATAAAATCCCAACTTTAAAATATTCCACATATAGTATGTAAAATACAATAATGCAAATGTCTCCTGATTTACCAAATGTATATGTCCGCCCCACTACATTAATAGTGGTGGGGAAATGTCTACGAATATGTTTTTGCTTTGTCATCCTAGGAGAGATAACCTATAGTTGACTGGAAACCAAAGAGACTGATCAAGGAGGATGACCGGGGACCGGGAGAAAAGATCTGAGGGGCCCGGGGTATCGCTCAATACTCCCATCAGGACTGGTGAGGAGAACCGATCGATCCACCCCTGATGGAGGAAAAGACGATGAACTTTGCCATTTGTGGAATCAGGGAGATGAGGCTGACATCCCAGTCTTGCGAGTTCTATTGATAGGAGTGCAATGGCCATCGCAAGAGGGGGGGTTGTGAGATGTATCAACCCACTAATTAAAGCCCTGCAACATCACTGTGCATTTCTGGCAGCAGAAACATCATAATGGCCGCTGGAAAGCATGCTGCTTGCCAGAAATCACCAGAAAGTGCGCAATGAAAACCTGAAAAACAGGCCACCATCCACGTTTGCCTATCTGAGTGAGCACAGGAGATCAATGCCAAAAACCACCATTGGGATACCCACAAATAGCCTGAAACCACTTGGAAATAACAATGCTGATTGAAAAAAGAAACACAGAGCTGTTTGAAAATATGTTTCCTTGATTGTCACAATTTGCTAAAATCACGATTCACACGCGCTGAAAAGTTGCAATTTGGCTCAATTTCATTTTCTGTCAAAATAGCTGTTTCTTGCTTTCCACTGCTGAATTTCGTTTTCAATCTGATAATCATTCATGAAACATTGCTAGTGTTGACCTGTACCAATCCAAAGTAATTCTCACTAGTACTGAATTTCCTTTAGTGAATTAAAATCATTTTAGCATATTTTCCCATTCATTGCTATCCCATTCAAAAGTATTTTTGCCTGTTTTAAAATCATACCTGTTTTTTCTAAGCTTGCTGGGGATCTGGGATTGAACTGCATTATTGATGGTATTCCTGAAACCTGTGTGCCCTCATTTCCACCTCTTCATATTGCATACTGGGGGAGTGAGTAGTCACAGGGGAAAGAGTGATCATATTGTCATTTGTTGAAATCATATCAAGTTTATTTCTGTGTTGCATTCTTTCCCATCATTGCTGCTTACTTGCCTGCCAGTTGAGCCTCTGATCCTCTTCTGTTTGGAACTACTTTTCCTGTTGGGTGGGGCTGGAGCCACTCCCTAGATTCAGAACACTGGAACTCTTCTGGAAGGCAGGAACTCTTTTCTTACCAGGAACTCTTTTCTTACTTAGGCGTGGCTGTGGAAGGAGACACCTAAGCACTACAGGAGGCTATTTAAACCACAACCGGTGGATGAATCTTGCTTTGCGTTATTCTGCAACCTCTGCAGCAGAACGCTCATCGTGTCTTCTGCATCCGGTCCTGGGCCTAAGGAAAAAGGCTTACCATCCTGAATCCAGTCTTCAGCAACACCTATAAAGATAAGAAAGAACAGGTTAGCATTCCGGCATCTGAAAGGCAAAGGCTTACCATCCTGAATCCAGTCTTCAGCAACACCTATAAAGACAAGAAATAACAGGTTAGCATTCCGGCATCTGAAAGGCAAAGGCTTACCTACTCTTCGTGCGCTCCGGAGGTCTTCACACTGCATTCCGGCATCTGAAAGACAAAAGTTTACCAACTCTTCGCACGCTCCGGAGGCCTTCGGCGCTGCATCCCGCATCTGAAAGACAAAACAAGGTGCGTTTAAAGACATTGGGGAACTTTAATACTCACGTGCCATTACTCCTTTCCACATCTAATCCAGTGGGTATTCTGGCACCCTGCAGCCGCTCCGAACTCGTACCTGCAAAATAAAAAGACAGTTAGAGCGCATAGTGAAGCAGGCAACAAGCGCTTACTTACGTGCTTCCAGGCGCTTCTATTCATCACACGGGCTCCATCTTCAACTCACTTCAGCCCGTCATCCGCCATCGCCGGAACCCTGCAAAACAAGAGATATCATTACTAAAGACTTTAAAGATATTTGAATGACTCGAAACTTACCGTTCGTGCAGTAAACGACGGACAGCAGTCCTCTGAAGTCAAGAGGCCTGCGCTACCTATCCAGTGAAGAAACTGGTTACAGCACCCTGCCCCGAGGCAGATGGAGAGCTCGGCATTCACTTACCTAAGGTGAGAGCGTTAACCTTTGGGGGTCTACAGGAGAGGAGAAGAGGAAAGAGATAGGGACACCCCAATAACCCCAGTTCATTAACCCCATATTTTCTATCTGCAGACATCTTACTCTACACGTCAGGCATACAGTGCACAGAGGTCCAGCCCAAAGAGCCAACCGGGTGCTACACATCACCTTTGAAGATACGGTAGTCGCCCAGTCAAGACCGGCGCCTCTGCGAGAATCAGGTGAGCGTTACAGAACGCAAAGCCTACCGCAAAACTCTCGCCCAGGCGCTATGGAAACCTCGGATACTGACCCCCTAGCCCGGTTACTTGGGGAACTAAGGGCAGAAGTGCATGCAGCTCGTCAGGAAACGAATGCTCTAAGAAGGGAACTAATTATGTCCAAGGAGAGAACAGACAATCTTGCTAGACAAGTGCTACAGTCACAAGCCGGACAGACCCCGTTACCCGCATGAGGGGCAAATCTTCCTTCAACATCCTCTATGAATCCAGTGCAGATCAACCTACCTGGGAATGTACCTCTGGCTCCGCCCGAACGATTTTCTGGTGACCCAAAGAGGTTTGCAGTATTTATCAATCAGTGCCGGTTGCACTTCTTATGCCGGCCAGCAGCCTTTCCAACTGATCAAGCAAAAGTAGCTTTTGTACTTTCGTACCTTAGTGGCAATGCGGCAGACTGGTCGATCCCTCTAGTTAATCAAGATGATCCGGTTCTCCATGATTTTCAAGCCTTTCAGCTTAGTATGGAAAAACTGTTCGCAAGACATTCACAGGGGCAGGCCTTGGACAATGAGCTTCTTTCGTTGCGACAGGGTAATCAAGACCTTTTGGCTTATATTGCATCTTTCAATAGACTAATAGTGGAAACTCAATGGCCTGAGGACAAAAGGATTACGCTGTTTTATAGAGGTCTACGTGGAGAGCTCAAAGACGTTTTAGCCCAAGTAGTGAATCCCCCACAAGACTGTTCGGATTATATAGACTTGGTCGTTCAAATAGATCACAGGCTGCAGAACAGGAAGGCCGATCGTTCCAAGTTTGATGCTCGAGTATTTTCCAAACCGCCAACTCCTTCCAAAGGAGTAGACTCCGGGGAACCCATGCAAATAGGGGGTCTGAAAGGTCCTCTAACACAAAGGGAGCGGGAAAGGAGGAAACAGTTGCAATTATGCCTATATTGCGGAAACTCAGGGCACTTTCTTCGAGACTGTCCGGTGAAACCTGCCAAGAAGGCAGTAGGAGCTGCAGTTACCAAAGTTACAAACTCTGAGCTGGGAAACAACCTCGCCCGACAAGAATAGAGGTCCTCTTGCCGAGCGTGAAAACCAGTTCCGTGACCTCGCATTTCGTGATACCTATGGTCCTCATTAGCCCTGATAATCCGGATCGATTACATGCAATTGAAGCTTACGTCGACAGCGGTGCCATCGGCAATTATGTGGATCATGAAATGGTTTTGAGGATGAATCTAACTCTTTGTCCCAAGGCTGTAAAGGACGTCATTACTACGGTGGATGGTACGGAGATAGCCTCCGGGCCAGTAACGCATACCACTCAAGAGGTGACGCTAGTAAGTCAAGATGGACACCATGAGAAGATCGTGTTCGATGTGATCAAGGCCCCTCAGTTTCAGATTATTCTAGGAATACCTTGGTTAGAGAAACACAATCCTCTGATCGATTGGCGAGCAAGAACGGTCCAGTTTCCAGAATGTGTCTCTACTTGTCACCCTCCACCTGGTGTTGCACTGGCCGCAATTTCTTCAGAGACTCCCCAGTTACCTCCCGAATACCTAGAATACCAAGATGTTTTCCGGAAGGATCAGGCTAACTCTCTACCTCCTCATAGGTCTTATGACTGCCAGATAGACCTGATACCTGGATCTACTCCTCCTTGTAGTAGAATTTATGCCCTCACCGAGCCTGAGAACCTTCACCTTCGACAATACCTGGATCAATACCTGGCAAATGGGTTTATTCGTCCTTCCAAGTCCCCTGCTTCTTCAGCTTTGTTCTTCGTTCCAAAAAAGGAAGGAGACCTTAGAACTTGTATCGATTATCGCTCCCAGAACCAGATCACCGTTAAGAATAGATATCCGTTACCTTTGATCCCTGAACTCCTGGACCAAGTCAGAAAAGCATGCATATATACAAAGCTGGATCTTAGAGGAGCTTACCACTTGGTACGAGTAAAAGAGGGCGATGAATGGAAGACGGCCTTCCGCACCAAGTATGGGCTATTTGAATATCAGGTCATGCCCTTCGGACTTTGCAATGCCCCGGCCGCCTTTCAATATTTTATGAACGATGTCCTCAGAGAGCTCATAGATGTATGTGTTGTTGTTTACATTGACGACATCCTCGTTTATTCTTCATCGGAATCTGAACATCGGAAACACGTGAAAATGGTCCTCGAAAGATTGCGTCAACACAAACTTTTCGCTAAGTTGGAAAAATGTGTTTTCAACGTGACTGAAGTTGAATTCTTGGGATTCATATTATCACCTGGCGGAGTGCGTATGGATTCAAAGAAGGTCGATGCAGTTCTCAAATGGCCATCACCATCCTCCGTAAAAGGTGTGCAAAGCATGTTAGGCTTCGCTAACTTTTACCGCAGGTTTATCCCCGAATTCTCTCGAATAGTCCAGCCCATCACTGCCTTGTTAAAGAAAAACAAACGTTTTGAATGGTCTACCGAGGCGGAACAAGCTTTCCAGGATTTGAAGACTAAATTTATCTCTGCACCAATCTTAAAACACCCTCGCCCCGAACTCCCCTACATCGTGGAAACTGATGCTTCAAGCCTTGCCATGGGGGCAGTTCTATCACAAAAGGACCCGGTAACCAATCAGTTGCATCCCGTGGCATTTTGGTCCCGCAAATTCTCGCCTCCTGAAATCAATTACACGATTACTGACAAGGAACTTCTGGCTATCAAGTCTGCCTTTAAGGCTTGGCGGCATTATCTGCTGGGGGCCCGACACACCGTTACTGTGATTACGGATCACCGAAACCTGCAATATTTGAAGACCGCAAAAGCCCAATCCTCTAGACAACTCCGTTGGGCATTATTCTTTGCCGAGTTTGACTTCATAATTACCTATCGACCTGGTACAAAGAACGGTAAAGCCGATGCCCTTTCTCGGATGGGAGTGGAAGAACACTTGGTCAACCCTAAACCTGTACCAATCATTCCCGAACAAAGAATTCTGGGTGTAATCGCCACAGAATCCATAGAGGAAGTTAAGGATAAAGCCAGGCAACTTGTAACTCCAGCAGACATACAGAATTGGCATCTGCAGGGAAAGGACTTTGCAGTAAAGGACAACTTATTGTATTTCCAAGAACGATTATACCTACCCAGCACAGATTTACAGAAAAAAGTAATCTCTTGTTATCACGACTCTTTAATGGAAGGTCATCCCGGTATAGCCAAGACCTCAGAAAAGATCAAGCGCTACTTCTGGTGGCCGTCTTGGAAAAAAGATATCAGAGACTTTATAATGTCCTGTGGAGTATGCGCCCAAAACAAGAGTCAAAAGGAAAGACCAGCAGGCCTCTTACGCCCTATTGACATCCCACCTCGCCCTTGGCATACGCTTTCTATGGACTTCATCACCGATCTACCTCCATGCTCCGGATACAATACGATTCTAGTAATCGTGGACTTATTCTCCAAGATGGCGCATTTCATTCCGCTCAAAGGCTTGCCAACAGCAGCAACTCTGGCCCGAGAATTTCTCGAAAACATCGTCCGACTGCACGGTTTTCCTTCGGTTCTAATTTCGGATCGAGGTAGTCAATTTATTTCTCATTTTTGGCGAAGTTGCTGTCGGTCGGCTCAAATTGATGTGAGACTATCGACCAGTCACCACCCTCAGACCGACGGACAAACCGAGAGGACCAATCAAACTCTGGAACAGTATTTACGCTGCATGCTGCAACAAACTGAAAAAACTTGGAAAGATATCCTTTGGATAGCCGAGTATGCCTACAATAACTCTGTCCATTCGGGAACTGGGAAAACCCCGTTTTTTCTTTTGTACGGCAGTCACCCTCGAACCTCGGAGTTGGATCCCCTCCAAGATCTTGAAACACCAGCAGTAGACTACCTGCATTCTACAATCACCCAAGCCTTTAAGGAAGCTGTTTCTCACCTTCAAAGGGCTAAAGAACAATACAAGAAAGGAGCAGATCAACATCGGAAGGAAGCCCCTCACTATCAAGTAGGGGATCAAGTCTGGTTATCCACCAAATATCTATCTCTAAAAGGGCCACGCACATTCAACCCAAGATACCTTGGTCCCTATTCCATCACTACCATAGTAAACCCAGTAGCGGTCAAGTTGGACTTGCCCCCGCACATGAAGATACATCCGGTCTTCCACGTCTCTCTATTAAAACCCGTGCAACCTCAAACCCGACTAACCAAATCTCCAAAACCTATCCTAGTGGATGGAGAACTCGAGTTTGAAGTCAAAAGCATTCTGGACTCCAAGATCTCCAAATCTAAACTATTCTACCTAATTGACTGGAAAGGCTACGGCCCCCAAGAGAGATCCTGGGAACCTGCTGAATATGTCCACGCTCCTCGCCTAATCAAAAGATTTCACCGAACATTTCCTGACAAGCCAAAACCCCCGGAGAAGTCCGGTTTGGGTGGGGCCTTGAGGGGGGGTACTGTCATGATCTCTGCTTACAAAAGGTCAGGGTTTTCCCAACTCCCTTGGAAGCAGATCCATAACCCAGGTTCCGAGTGCCAACCAGTCCCAATTGGGACCTTTTGGACCCAGTCCTGGCGCCAGTGGCACCAGGCTCATAAATATGCCCAGTCCCAGCGCTGGAAGCGCCGGGCTCATAATGCTTGGGTGGACTTACCTTCAGCAGACCATGCTGCTTACTTGCCTGCCAGTTGAGCCTCTGATCCTCTTCTGTTTGGAACTACTTTTCCTGTTGGGTGGGGCTGGAGCCACTCCCTAGATTCAGAACACTGGAACTCTTCTGGAAGGCAGGAACTCTTTTCTTACCAGGAACTCTTTTCTTACTTAGGCGTGGCTGTGGAAGGAGACACCTAAGCACTACAGGAGGCTATTTAAACCACACCCGGTGGATGAATCTTGCTTTGCGTTATTCTGCAACCTCTGCAGCAGAACGCTCATCGTGTCTTCTGCATCCGGTCCTGGGCCTAAGGAAAAAGGCTTACCATCCTGAATCCAGTCTTCAGCAACACCTATAAAGACAAGAAAGAACAGGTTAGCATTCCGGCATCTGAAAGGCAAAGGCTTACCATCCTGAATCCAGTCTTCAGCAACACCTATAAAGACAAGAAATAACAGGTTAGCATTCCGGCATCTGAAAGGCAAAGGCTTACCTACTCTTCGTGCGCTCCGGAGGTCTTCACACTGCATTCCGGCATCTGAAAGACAAAAGTTTACCAACTCTTCGCACGCTCCGGAGGCCTTCGGCGCTGCATCCCGCATCTGAAAGACAAAACAAGGTGCGTTTAAAGACATTGGGGAACTTTAATACTCACGTGCCATTACTCCTTTCCACATCTAATCCAGTGGGTATTCCGGCACCCTGCAGCCGCTCCGAACTCGTACCTGCAAAATAAAAAGACAGTTAGAGCGCATAGTGAAGCAGGCAACAAGCGCTTACTTACGTGCTTCCAGGCGCTTCTATTCATCACACGGGCTCCATCTTCAACTCACTTCAGCCCGTCATCCGCCATCGCCGGAACCCTGCAAAACAAGAGATATCATTACTAAAGACTTTAAAGATATTTGAATGACTCGAAACTTACCGTTCGTGCAGTAAACGACAGACAGCAGTCCTCTGAAGTCAAGAGGCCTGCGCTACCTATCCAGTGAAGAAACTGGTTACAGCACCCTGCCCCGAGGCAGATGGAGAGCTCGGCATTCACTTACCTAAGGTGAGAGCGTTAACCTTTGGGGGTCTACAGGAGAGGAGAAGAGGAAAGAGATAGGGACACCCCAATAACCCCAGTTCATTAACCCCATATTTTCTATCTGCAGACATCTTACTCTACACGTCAGGCATACAGTGCACAGAGGTCCAGCCCAAAGAGCCAACCGGGTGCTACACATCACCTTTGAAGATACGGTAGTCGCCCAGTCAAGACCGGCGCCTCTGCGAGAATCAGGTGAGCGTTACACCAAGATGGGTTGTTAGTATGGAAATACCTAGCTGGCCATGATCAGTGGGGGGTTCCGACCTCATTCCGAAGCCTGATGTTAAGTCACGCCCATGATGCGGCCACAGCGGGTCATAGGGGGTTTCATACAACACGTGAAATCTTAAGAGAGGTTGCATACTGGCCACCCATGGGGTAGGACCTTGACCAATACTTGAAGGGGTGCTTTGTGTGTTCACAATTTCAGCCAACATCCCTCACACACTGTGCGCCTCTCCAAAAGATGGGGATGACACTGCCATGGTCAGATTTGAAAGTCGACTTTATCGGGCCAGTGATTCGCTCCTCTAGGGGAAATAAGTACATGGTGACAGTGACATGCTTATTTACTTAATGGGTGGAATGTCTCCTGGCCCCAAACTGCAAGTCAGAAACAGCAGCTGCCCTGATGATCAACCACATCTTTTCGCATTTTGGTCTACCCCAAAGGATTGAGTCAGACAGAGGTAGCCATTTCACCAGTAAAGTCATGACAAAGATGTGGGAGATACTTGGGGTTAAAATGAAGCTACATATTGCTTACCGGCTAGCCCCTAGGGGTGCAGTAGAATGTTACAACAAAACCATTGTGAGCATATTAAAAACGTTTGTGGCAGATTCTGGGCCAAGTTGGGATATCCAATTACCTCTTGTCCTAATGGCCATCGGATCTACCCCTTCATCTTCAACTAAAATGTCACTGTTTGAGCTGATGACTGGACGCAGGATGGTGCTTCCCCAGCATCTGCTTTACAGGACCCAAGAGCAGACATTGATCAATGCCTCCACAACTCATGAGTATGTTGAAAATTTAAGAAAACACCTTCAACATGCTTTTGCCTATGCTCAGCGAAATCTAGAAAGATCAGCCGACAGCACAAATACCCACTATGACTTAAAGACCACGAGAAAAGAATACAATGTAGGAGACCGGGTCTATCTATACAATTTCAAAAGGAACCAGGCCAAACAGCAGAAATTTCTGCCTACCTGGAAGGGACCTTTTGAAATTGTAGACAAGATCTCACCAGTCGCCTACAAGATCTGCATCCCCAGAAGCAGTTTGGCAGAAGGGGAAGACAAGTGGGTCCATATTAATCAGCTAAAGTGTTGCCTAGGCACACTCTGCAGCAACTGGAGCAGTCTTCTGGAACCCCAGAGGGGGCCGCACCAGATCCATAAAATCCCAACTTTAAAATATTCCACATATAGTATGTAAAATACAATAATGCAAATGTCTCCTGATTTACCAAATGTATATGTCCGCCCCACTACATTAATAGTGGTGGGGAAATGTCTACGAATATGTTTTTGCTTTGTCATCCTAGGAGAGATAACCTATAGTTGACTGGAAACCAAAGAGACTGATCAAGGAGGATGACCGGGGACCGGGAGAAAAGATCTGAGGGGCCCGGGGTATCGCTCAATACTCCCATCAGGACTGGTGAGGAGAACCGATCGATCCACCCCTGATGGAGGAAAAGACGATGAACTTTGCCATTTGTGGAATCAGGGAGATGAGGCTGACATCCCAGTCTTGCGAGTTCTATTGATAGGAGTGCAATGGCCATCGCAAGAGGGGGGGTTGTGATATGTATCAACCCACTAATTAAAGCCCTGCAACATCACTGTGCATTTCTGGCAGCAGAAACATCATAATGGCCGCTGGAAAGCATGCTGCTTGCCAGAAATCACCAGAAAGTGCGCAATGAAAACCTGAAAAACAGGCCACCATCCACGTTTGCCTATCTGAGTGAGCACAGGAGATCAATGCCAAAAACCACCATTGGGATACCCACAAATAGCCTGAAACCACTTGGAAATAACAATGCTGATTGAAAAAAGAAACACAGAGCTGTTTGAAAATATGTTTCCTTGATTGTCACAATTTGCTAAAATCACGATTCACACGCGCTGAAAAGTTGCAATTTGGCTCAATTTCATTTTCTGTCAAAATAGCTGTTTCTTGCTTTCCACTGCTGAATTTCGTTTTCAATCTGATAATCATTCATGAAACATTGCTAGTGTTGACCTGTACCAATCCAAAGTAATTCTCACTAGTACTGAATTTCCTTTAGTGAATTAAAATCATTTTAGCATATTTTCCCATTCATTGCTATCCCATTCAAAAGTATTTTTGCCTGTTTTAAAATCATACCTGTTTTTTCTAAGCTTGCTGGGGATCTGGGATTGAACTGCATTATTGATGGTATTCCTGAAACCTGTGTGCCCTCATTTCCACCTCTTCATATTGCATACTGGGGGAGTGAGTAGTCACAGGGGAAAGAGTGATCATATTGTCATTTGTTGAAATCATATCAAGTTTATTTCTGTGTTGCATTCTTTCCCATCATTGCATTTCCTTGAAACCATAAAAGTATTCTCTGCTACCTTATCCTTCCTATTCCTACTCTTTACTGATTAAAGAGATTGTTGATATTGTAATATTACCCATTTCTGATCATTGTCATATTCATAAGTGTGCTATTCAGATATTATTTTATTCATAAAAGTGTGATATATATTGTTAAATTCTTCAAATAAACCTTTTAATTTGCAAAACAAACCTACTTCTTGGCTCAGTGAGGTCGGGGAGATTCAAAGAGAGGGGCGTTATATAAGGCTTCATCATACAGATTTAAAGAACTTTAACATAAAAATAGATAAATACGGGCTTCCATTGGGCATCCCATACTAAGCATTGACTTAGTTGGAGTGCTGGATTGAAGTCACTTACAATGCACACACATGCTTTTTTATTTACCTTGTTAAGCTATGCCATTAGACAAACTTTCTGTTCAAAGGGCATTGACTCAATGATCCATTGCTAGTGACATCCAATTTGCAAGCTTGAGTGTTTGACTGCACAGAGGCAACTTGATAATAATATTCTGTTTGTTCCTCTAACACCACAAATAGACGCACAGCTATTTTGCAGTATCTACCTGTACACAAGTATAGGCTATTAGCAGGCTTCGAGCCTGGCTGTGATTTTTTCAAATGAGATGGATAGAGCCTGAGCTGATGACAGCCCTATAACTTTCTCTGGGCATACCTTATGAATTAGCGGTTGCCTGCCGCGATTACACCAAGCATTTGTTGTGCTAGTCTTTTTGTAGACGTATAGATTGTCACTTTAAACCAACAGTCCGCCCCATTGGGTTTGATGATTAGCAGATTAACATATTTAGGTTTAGTACCAGGACCCTTTGCCGCAATGGATTGGCACATTGTTGTGAGTTTCTCGACTTTGGGTACTTTATAAGTTAAATGAGAAACTATATTCGCCACTAAGGTTGCGCCTGTGTTTTTGTATCTGCAGGAGCTTCTACCGTTTCTAGAAACCCTAGATACATGCTTCTACAGGAGGTACGCTGTTGACTTAACTATCCGAAGTGTTTAACGGAACACCATGCACTTCAAGTAAGTGATATTCTTTGATGATTCTATTTGAATAAACGATATACGAGCAAATGCCATTGCTTTTCAAACATTGTGAAGTGTGCTGATACGACTTTCATATATGTGTCCCTAGGGATATTATGACTGCTACACTAAGAGATGTGCAGTAGATACGGATGCATTACCAACAATAATATACGTTAAGCATTTTATGTATCTTTTACACACCATATAATGAACAACGTGATTTATATGAAAGGCCCCTTATACTAATTAGGCTCCTTTCTCATTTTGTATCCATGGTTTGGTCTAGGGTCTCATATTTCACAGAAATGCAACTGAGGAAGTACATAATTTCTACTACCTCATTGGAAAGCCACTTGATGAGACTCCACGTTAGAAACTATTTGTCTACCACTTAGTTTTATGAGCATTGTTTTTAAGTCGCCACATGTTAGACCCAGTTAGGTCAGCAATATAGGCTCTCTACCCCTGAAGAAGTTCCTGCAATGCTCTGACGTTTTCAGTCCAATGTCTAGTTGAATACTCCATGCACATTGTGTTCCCATAGATTCAGTGGAATCAAACGAGTGGTACACTCTAGATACCCTAGGAATTGTAACTAACAAACCTTTAGATACTGGGAGTTCTTTTTCCATTGAGACAGTACTAGAAACATACCATCCATGCTAGTAATAACATTGGCACTAATAGAAATAGCGGTGGCAGTACCAGTAACACTGGCACTACTAGTGTTACTACTACTGGCAGTACTAGAAACCTGCCATCCCTGCTAGTAATAACACCTCTCCATAAAATCTTTTCCTGAACTTTTACGTTTGGTTTCATGGAACTTCCACTCGCCTTACTAAGCTGGCATAAGGCACAACGCTCCATCCTTCTTGCCTGAGATCTATCCCTGTCACTACTACTGTTGCGATAGCTACCTATGGACCATTCCCATTAACACTACTATGTTATGCATGCCTTAGAGTGCCCTGTCAAAAATCGAACTTTGGTGTTCCTAAATATGTGCACCCATTTTTGTTTTTATGCTTAGAGTGCCTTGTCTGGAAAAAAACGAACTTTGGTGTTCCCACCTCTGCGCATCCGTTTTCATTGTTGTGCTCAGGGTGCCTTTAGAGTGGCAATCATGTGGTTGAGACATTCCTCCTATGCTCACTGCTTATTTTGACTTACTTACAGGGTCTATACTGTGTGGCAACCTCTTGGTTGCTACCGCTCTCCCCATGAAGTGTAGCTTTGCAAGTCTGTGCACCCTTACCTATCTGACTCATATGCCGCTTGATGTAGCCCACTGTAACATGAGTTAAGGCGTTGCCAGTCTGTGTAACTGTACCTTATTCGACTCATATGCTGTCTGATGAAGCCCCCTGTAACATGAGTGAGGCTTTTCCAGTCTGTGTAATTGTACTTATCTGCCTCATGTGATGCCTGATGTAGCCCCCTGTAACATGAGCTGAGGCTTTGCCAGTCTGTGTAACTGTACCTAATTGACTCATATACTGTCTGATGTAGCCCCGTGAAACATGAGCTAATGCTATGCCAGTGTGTGTACACACATTAGGTGTGTCTGTATCCTTATGCCTACTCCTGCACGTCACCAATGTACCACACTCTTCTGTAACTAGCGCCTAGATACCTGAGAGCTCTGTGCGCTGAAATAAATGCTAAAATAAATAAATAAAATAATGTTAGCAATAGTAGAATAGTGATGGCATTAATAATATCACTTGCATTATTAGTGTAACTACTACTGGGATTAGTATCAACATAGCCTCCCTGCTAGTAATAAAGTTGGCAGGGTAGAATTATTGATGGCAGTACTACCATCATTGGCACTATTAGTGTTACTACTACTACTGGCAGTACTAGAAACATACCATCCCTGCTAGTAATAACACTGACAATGAGAGAAGTGGTGGTGTTCTAGTACCACTGACACAACTAATGTTACTACTACTGGCAGTACTAGAAACATGCCATCCCTGCTAGTAATAATGTTAGCAGCAGTAGAAGTAGTGATGGCAGTAATAATATAAATGGCATTACTAGTGTTATTGCTAGTGGTAGCTCAAGAAACATGCTATCCACGCTAGTAATAATTATGCCAATAGTACAAGTAGT
The DNA here is from genome assembly GCF_040938575.1 of Ambystoma mexicanum. Classification (NCBI taxonomy): domain Eukaryota; kingdom Metazoa; phylum Chordata; class Amphibia; order Caudata; family Ambystomatidae; genus Ambystoma; species Ambystoma mexicanum. The sequence continues at coordinate 72,057,913 of NC_090935.1, read as the reverse complement.
GATGACACTACTAATATCACTAGCACTACTAGTTTTATCCTGGCAGTTCTACAAACAGGGCATCCCTGTTAGTAATAATGCTGGAACTAGTAGAAGTAGTGATGGCAGTACTAATATCACTGCCACTACTAATGTTGCTACTACTGGCAGTACTAGAAACATGCCATCCCTGCTAACAATAATGTTAGCAGTAGTAGAAGTAGTGATGGAACTAATAATATAACTGCCATGACTAGTGTTATTGCTAGTGGTAGCCCAAGAAAGATGTTATCACCGCTAGTAATAATGCTGGCAGTAGTACAAGTAGTGATGGCAGTACTAATATCACTAAAAATACTAGTTGTACTACTACTGGCAGTTCTAAAAACATGGCATCCCCACTAGTAATAATGCTGGCAGTAGTACAAGTAGTGATGGCAGTACTAATATCACTAACACAACTAGTTGTACTACTACTGGCAGTTCTAAAAACATACCATCCCTGCTAGTAATAACACTGACAATGAGAGAAATGGTGGTGGTACTAGTACCACTGACACAACTAATGTTACTATTACTGGCAGTACTAGAAACATGGCATCCCCACTAGTAATAATGATGGCAGTAGTACAAGTAGTGATGGCAGTACTAATATCACTAGCACTACTAGTTTTACTACTACTGGTAGTTCTAGAAACATGCCATTCCTGCTAGTAATAATGCTGGTAGTAGTAAAAGTAGTGATGGCAGTCCTAATATCACTGGGACTACACATGTTACTACTACTTGCAGTACTAGAACCATGCCATTCCTGCTAGTAATAATGTTAGCAGTAGTAGATGTAGTGATAGCAGTAATAATATAACTGGCATTACTAGTGTTGTTGCTAGTGGTAGCTCAAGAAATATGCTATCCCACTATTAATAATGCGGGCAGTAGCACAAGTAGTGATGGCAGTACTAATATCACTAGCACTACTAGTTGTACTACTACTGGCAGTTCTAGTCACATGGCATCCCTCTTAATAATAATGCTGGAAGTAGTAGAAGTAGTGATGGCAGTACTAATATCACTGGGACTACTAATGTTACTACTGCTTGCAGTAATATAAACATGCCATCCCTGCTAGTAATAATGTTAGCAGTAGTAGAAGTAGTGATGGCAGTAATAATATAACTGGCATTACTAGTGTTGTTGCTAGTGGTAGCTCAAGGAATATGCTATCCCACTATTAATAATGCGGGCAGTAGTACAAGTAGTGATGGCAGTACTAATATCACTAGCACTACTAGTTGTACTACTACTGCCACTTCTAGTCACATGGCATCCCTGTTAGTAATAATGCTGGAAGTAGTAGAAGTAGTGATGGCAGTACTAATATCACTGGGACTACTAATGTTAATACTACTTGCAGTACTAGAACCATGCCATCCCTGCTAGTAATAATGTTAGCAGTAGTAGAAGTAGTGATGGCAGTAATAATATAACTGGCATTACTAGTGTTCTTGCTAGTGGTAGCTCAAGAAACATGCTATCCCCGCTAGTAATAATGCTGACAGTAGTATAAGTAGTGATGGCAGTACTAATATCACTCGCACTACTAGTTTTACTAGTACTTGTAGTTCTAGAAAAATGTCATCCCTGCTAGTAATAATGCTGGTAGTACTAAAAGTAGTGATGACAGTACTAATATAACAAGCACTACATTGCTTCTTTCACTCCCTCCTTGGCTGAGTTCTGTAAACATTCTTTTGCCACTTACAGGGCACTGGATTGGTGTACCTCCTTCCTCTCGAGCAGTACAACTGGGGCTGTTTATCGCCTATATCTCACTCTCTACCTGTGTCGTCCCTCTGGGCTCTATCCTCTCGATGTGGTTCTTCAACATTTACCTTGCCCCTTTCCCCCACCTGATCTCTACCGTCTCTCCTAATTTTTAATCTTCTGCTGATGACACACACCTGTCCTTTAAGCTTCCCAACTCTGTCTCCTCTCCTTACTCTCTCATTCCTGACTGTTAGACTGATATTCAGGAATGGTGTGTGTCTAGCAATCTCTGCCCTCTCCTTGATACATACTGCCTGGCCGCCCTCCTCAGGCTCCCTCCCCTCACCCTCTGGTGAGGCAATAAATCTGGGTGTCATCTTTGACTCCTCCCTCTCCTTCTCACCCCACATCACTGAATTTGTCAAGAAATCTCACTTTCAGCTTCACTGCCTCAGAAGCATTCTCCCTTTCCACACCTTCCCCCAGAAACTCAATGTCTCCAGAGATTTGGATCTCTATAGGCTGGACGACTGTAACTGCCTTTTCCTTAATCTGCCTCTTTCCTCCCTCGGCCCTCTTCAACTAACCCAGAATAGGACCAGAAGACTTATTCTCAGTCTCAAGCCCAGGGACCGCATCTTTCCAGCCCCACAATCTCTCCACTGGCACCCTGTGGTTGCAAGGATGAAATGCAATACCCTCTGCATCATTCATAAGGCTTTCTGGGGCCTGTGACCTCACCACATCCAACTCTCTCATCCTAAATACCTCCTGGCTAGAGCTCTTTGGTCTTATAGCTCTAACTCTCTGCAGGTCATATGCTCCTCCAAGCAGAGAGTGGGTTTGATCTCTCTCTTCGGCAGGTGCCTCCCTCTCGTGTGGCCTCTCTGCCCCTCTATGTCTAGAGCCGGATCTCCTTAGATTCTGGAAGCTTCTCAAGATGTTCCTTTTCAACTCTGCCTTCCCTCTCCCCTGCTAGTCCTACCTGCCTCTATGTCTGTTTGCCTGTTTTCATGAGCCATACCAGGGCCAGGGCCCTCCTTCAACCCCCTTACCAGCAGTTGCCCTCTGGCACCCTTCCCTGACTAGTCTACTGAGTCTGGTCCACCCCCCTCCCTCACACTAGTTGGCTCCCTCCCCTTCATCCCTGAGCACCTGCCCTCCTGGGCCTGCCTTAGCACATGATTAGCCCCTACCTGCCTCCCCCTGCACTTCTCCCTCTTCCCCTCTCCCTGCACTTCATGTTTACTGCACTTGCACAATCCGAATGTCACAAGGATTATTGTTATTTTCTCCTCTGTCCCCCCAGCCCCCTTTGTCTTGTGCTGCCTGGACACACTATTTTGATGTTTAAGCACCATACAAATGCTCAATAAATAAATGCAAAAGACATCTTATCTATCTTTATTTCTTGCAGTTTGGAGGCCGGTGGCAAGAGCACGGGCATGGACAGATTCAAGGCTAGATTTCATTTCGCCCTGCTGGGTGAAACAGCTGTAACAGAGCTGCAAGACTTCAATGTTGCAAAGGCAACATCCTGTATACTAATGCTGTGGCGTTGTGTTATATTGCTCTTTATGATCCTCCAATGCACCGCCTGGGATGCTGCAAACAGTGCACCTGGCTGTGTCTTGCAACGTAGCAATAAGCCGATCTACTACAAGGAGGGCGACATCATTCTGGGAGGAATCATGCAACTGAATATGTTAAACATCCCTGAGGTGCAACACTTTGTAAAAATACCTGAGGTGCAGAAATGTTACTTGTAAGTTCTTCAGAATTTTATTCATATCAAAAGAAAGCACCTCCTTTTCTATCCATTCCCCCTTTTCTATCCGTTGGCAACAATTTAATTAGCTTTTTTTCTAAATCTTTTTTTTTTTTTTTTTTGTAAAACAACCTTTCAAATAATTAGTACAAAAGGAATAACAATATAATACAATCGCATATAATATATAATATATACATTATTCACATAATATCCAAAAAGAAAAGAGATTTAATAAAATAGAAAATAGAAAATAGAAGAATAAAAAGGAAATAAAAAGGTAAAAGATAAGGAAATCCTAAATCAAACAATTCATATACCTAGTAAGCTAACTATAAGGAGAATTACAAAGAAGTCAGAAAAATATTTCTACGCAAACAAGCAACGTACATTCTGTGATCATGCTTGCCATTGCAGTTATTTGCTTAGTTTGTGATTTGTGTCAATGTTAACCAATGACGCAATTCTAACTGTCAATTTTCTACTAGTAAAAATTACAAACCAAATTTCATCTTCAGTCATGGGAGTGTACACACATAATAGACCTTGAAAATAAGTTTTCCTTATTGATGTTAACAGATAACCAAATGTTTCAATGTTTCAGGACATTTCTCATTGGAGCAAAATCGACAATGACTTGAATGTTTTGAAAGGTAACCCCTTCTTGCCAATATTTCAGCTGTTGGTAACAGATTCAGTCTAAATCGCATATATTGTTGTCTAATATGCGAAGATGGAAATTTTAACAGATAATCAGCCATTACTCTAAATGTTTTTGATCCAAATAAATGTCTGTCAAAGTCTTTATAGGTACAACATTTTGCTCTATTACAAATCCAATCGTATTGGAACAATTTCGTTTTCGCGCAATTAGCATTCGTTAGCAATGTCTCAATTGATATACATGCATCTGACAGTGCGTTTAGTACATAATTTCACCACTGTAAAGGAAAAGTATGTTCTGAGCTAATAAGATGATATGCAAAAGCGCACAAAATATTCTTTGTTCCAAGACCCAACAGACATTTACGAAAAAGGTTGCACATTTTCCATAGTAGTTGAGCAGAAAGTGATATTAGACCTAATTCAAAATGGATTATGGATATTGGAGTGCAGTTTGGTAATTTCAACACTGATTTCCAGAACTTACTCTCACATACATCCCACAGTTTGCATTTTAAAGGTAGTTTTGTTTCGGCCCCATACAATAAAATCGGGACCACCTTACTTTGATAAAACATCATGATATGTTTACATGAGAATCTCCCAAATTTGAATACTAGAATGTTTGCTTGCGATTTCAAATTCTGCAATTTTGCATTCAGTGTTGAAATATATGATGTATCTGAGAGAACATTATACACCATCGTACCCAGATACTTATATTCAGGTTCATTAATTTTATAGTCTGCAGATGCCAATTATAACTTTTTAGAGAGATGGACTTATTACGGTGACAGGTGACTACTTGGGTCTTTTCAAGATTGATTATGAGATTGTTATCTATAGAATACCTTGATAGTTCATTCAATAAGTTTTGCAATCCACTGGGAGTTTGCGATAACAAAATCAAATCATCTGCATAAAGCATCCATGCAATTCGTTGTCCACCCATTTTTGGCGCATCATTTATAGAGTGCATTAATCGTACACCCAGATCAAGGATAAAAAGGTTAAATAAAAAAGAGGCCAAAATACAACCCTGTTTAAGCCCTTGCTCGGTCAAAATAAATGCAGATAATAGACCTTCTATCGTAAGTCTGATTTGTAATGTCGTGTTGGTATGCAATTGCTTGATGATCGAAATTAGCGAGGAAGGACAACCATACTGAGCCATTTTATCATACAGCATATCACGATCAACAGAATCAAATGCCACCCGAAAATCAACAAACGCAAGATACAATGGTTGTTTTCGGGTGGCAAATTGAGATCTTAACATATTCAATGTCATGATGTTTGGGGATGTCCCCAATCCCGAGATGAAACCTGATTGAAACGGATCTCTTCTCTCTCGGTCTGACGCCCACCTGTTTAAATCCCTAAGGACAATTCGATTAAATATTTTCCCCGGGGCATCCAACAGGGCAATAGGCCTATAATTTGCTGGATCTGATCTATCCCCCTTTTTGTAAATCGGGAGTATAATCAAATGTTTCCATGATTTTGGGATGATTTGCGTTTGAATGATGTTTGAAAACATGGTATACAATATTTCAGACCATAATTTAGGATGTTGTTTTAAGGCATAGTTCGATAAACCATCTGGTCCTGGGGCAGGCGACTGACTCGCTTTGTTTATATAGTACTCAATGTCTTCCCTATTAAAGCTCAATGCAAATTCATTAATAGAGCTTCCTAAGTGACTATTATTTTTACTTACTGGCTGTTTAAATAAATCTGTATAATATTTAATCCAGACTTGCTCAGAGACATTGTTGGATTGATATTTGAGTTGATGTCCAGCAGTAGATTGATTTAGACTGGCCCAAATTTGAGCGGTGTTCTTCCCAGCTAAAGCTTGTAACATGGAAACACCATCGTTCTGATATAAAGAGGCTCTATACCGTCGCAACCAATTTTTATGTCTTGTTTTGATGTTGTTTAATATTGCACCTCTAATATTAGGCGATAGCTTCATGGCCTCTCGCTTGTTAGAGCGATAGATGGTTTTAGCTGTTTGTACTTGTTTGTTAAATACATGTAGCATTTGCAATTCGGGCATTGTACATTTTTTCCTCCTCGGTTGGAATAATAGCATCAAGTCATGATATACAATGTCATCACATTGCACCTTTGTTGCTTTAGTGATCTCTAAAGCATAAAAATGACTAAACCTTTCCAAGGAGCTTTCAGACCATCGTAATCTATTGCCTCCACTATTTACTGAGACCACGCTTGCTGGACAATTGTCTTTTCGGTTAGGCAGAGATTCATTTATCTGCCAATTCATGAATAGACAATTATGATCACTCAAAGTCGTCGGTAAAATGGAAAATTTAGGTACATCGGTAATCATTTCTTGACTTACATAAATGTAGTCAATGATTGCTTCGATTTTCCTCTATGCCAAGTTGGTCTTGGAGGCAAGTCATTAGCAAATGTTCCATTCAACATCTGTAAATTCTGTGACTTAATAAAGTGATTAGATACCTTTAATCTAGAATTATGTACAGATTTCCCCAAACAATGTATATTCAAATCTCCTGCTAGAATGACAAAGGAGACAGTATTATCAAGACATACTAAATCCAAAAGATTAGTCACATCTCTCATGAAGGTATTTACAGAAATACCAAGGGGATTCCAGTAAGCATTAATCAGGGCATAGGCTACAGTGCCTATTTTTAGCTTTACCATTTGCAGGAAGGGATTTGGAGATATCCACTGCTCAGATTTGATTAGCGGATGTTGTTTTATAGCTATCAGTAGTCCAGAAGTGGGCCTACCGATACTCGATTTTTGTGCTACATTTAAATATACATCATATTTATCCCAGATTGGGACCGTTGTTAACCATGTTTCTTGAAATAATATAATATCAATATTATCCAGATTTGCATTTCGACTATTTAATATGTGCTGGTATCCCCTCGTATTCCAGCTAACAAGAGAGATGTTAACTCTACCTAATGTTAATGCATTGTTTGACAGTTGCATGCTGTCTTCCCTTTTTGTTCCCAATTGGTTTGTTTGGCATCATTTAAACCATTCCTCTCTGGTAAGGGTGCAGACATTAAATTATGTGATAGATTATGTGATAAATGGGTTGTTGCTATGACTTGAGATGTCACATTATTCGTATTTATAATGAATCCCAGCTCATACAGTTGGTTTTTTGCAAGATAGATAGTATTTAAAACAACCCTCGAATGTATCCATAATTTCATCGATGTCACACACTGTGGGTTCTCAAATTCAACCAGTTGAATGTCAACAGAATTAATATCTTCCAACTCGGGTAGCTCCGAAAAAATTGACAGTATGGATTGCCGATTCAAAACATATTGTACACATGGAGGTGGACGACAGAAGATGTCTAGTGAGTATAAAGCTGGTCGTTTGATCATCACTTTTGCAGTCTTTCTTACCAACGGCTGGCCAGAGGATACAGTAACATTAGATGAAGAGGTTTCTTGAATTTTCCAGGTAGTGGAGTTTGCAATAGCTGACTCAATTAAACAATACATTTCTGGAGCTAATGTTGAAATGATACTCGAGGTAGATTTCTCAGAAGTGGAGTCTGTTACATTCTGTGTTCTAATCGCTAGTTCAGGGACTATATCCGTTAATTGTTCCACTTCACCTACCGGGACTGTGGAGGTTCGAGATAGAATACGGCTTTCAGAGGAGTCAGGGTTTCTCATTGATGCAGATGCGCAGGATGTTTCCACCAATTGTGTATAGGATTCTTGCTTTTGGCTGTTTAGCCTAGGTTCACAATGAATTAGATATTTTTGCGATGGTTGTGCTGAGATATAGGCATCAACAGCATGCCTGATCTCTTTTCTATGTAGATCCAACATCTGTGATGAAGAGTCCAATGGATTAACAGAAATGACATCTTTATGATTACGTGTCATATTAGGAGCAGATTTATCAGATGACGTTGTGGATTCATTCAATTCACTGATGATTTCAGTCAAGTCATTTACTGATTCTTCCGTGGATGAATTAGAAACATGGCTGTTCTGATCATTACTTTTGCGTACTTGTGCTTGCAATTGATATTTCTTAGAGATCGCTTTAGAAGCTAATGTGTTAGATTTTTTTGACGATCGTGTTTTCCCATTGAATTGTTCAGGGCAAGCAGCATGCACAGTGCTTTGCAACTTATCATTTTTTCCAATCATAATCTGTCCAACTTCTGATGACCCACTCTTGATGGTTCTTGTCACACTTTGAACGTTCTCCGTTTTTTTTTCCTCTAAAGTTCTATACTTTCCTTTCCCCAATTTTATTTCTATATCCTGGTCAGCAGTATTGACTCTTTGGGTTATCTGTGATTTTTTTAGGAAAATAGAAGCAATCTTTAGAGTAGTAGTTGGTTTCTCTGTGATGTCTATCATGACTGGGGCTGATTTTGAACATTTCTCAGGTTTTAATTTGAGAAATATCGGGGCTATCTTAAGATCGTTTTTTGGAAAATCTATTGATCTAGTGGAAAGTTGATTGTCCATATGTCTTTCGGTTTGTGAGCCCTTAGACTTTCTCATATGAATCTGTTCTTTCAGGTTAATTACTCCTTCATCCACCTCATTTACAGTTCTGTCCATGGCTGTTCTTCGACTGTTTGTGATCTTTTTACTTGATGTATAAGTACACTGGTTGTTGGATATATTTAATTCAACCATTGCCAAATCCATGGTCATCTCATCTGATGCTGTGTTTAAACTTCTTTTCACAGCAATACTGGAATTGATGTTAGTTTGCTTTAATTTTCTTTGTTTTATCATTTTTTTTCTTTCTTCTTTCCGTAAACTAATTCTATCTTTTTGACGCTGTTGCCTCCTTGCTTGTCTCTTTCTCTCTTTTTTTCTCGATGGAATAACAATTTGCAAAGATTTCTCTTGTACTAGATCCTCCTGATCCTGGTTTCGAACAGAGGGATTAGTTGTTTCTGATTTATCCTGCGTGCAACCATCTTGACAATCCTCCTCCACATTAGCCAGACGTCTAAACTCCTCCAGAGTAGATTCGGACAAAGGAGTGTCATCCATTTCCACGAAATGGTCCTCGTTCTGAGCAAGATCTGATGTCTTCTGATTTAGCCGGTGCAATTGTGCCAATATCTCTTGATGCATTTTTCGGTCCGTTTCTTCAAGTTCACCTTTTGTGATTAAAGATCTCTGTATAGCTGAGAGATCTAAACCCTGTTTCGTCATTTCCAACTTTAGGTCCTGTAGTATCTGCTTAAGATCTGTATTAACAGTATAGCAGCAGCTGACTACAGCCCCATCCAGTGTATTAACATCTCTTATTAATTCAAGTAAGGATCCAGTTTGGGACTGAACCTCTCCTTTAAGCAATTTAAAAACAGAAACTAAAGAACTTAAAACGTAGTTTAGTGCACTCAAGGTATTATTAGTTGGTTGTGCCATGTCTTTCATAGATTATGCATGTTGCTTTAAAATGATTGGATCAATATCTGTTGATCTTGCATTTTCTTCATCAATCATTACACAAGACTCTTGACTTAATTCAGATCGCGAGGAGGGCAGTTGTTCTAACACATGATCACTTGTTTCCAGATCCAATTGAGTTATGGATTGAACCTCCCCAAAATGTTGATCGATTTTTTTCTGTATTTTTGAGGTGGTCACAGTATATTCAAGCCCCTTCTTCCAATTACTCACTCAATTGAATCAGCTCCTGAGGTACCAACAGATCTTGTCGGAGACGAGTGACCATTCTCCTTGTGAACTTGCACCAAAGTTGTCTGATTCTCATGAGATGGTATGATGTTAGTTCTTGTATTTATATGAGCACTTTCAGATCTTGAACCATCAACATGGTTCTTATTTGAAATTTCACTATCATCCCATTCAGGTGCCTGTAAGTCGTCCATTAAGGGGTTACTGCGTAATTTCATAATTATGTCTCTTGATAAGGTTAATTTCTAACTATTATTTCTTAATAAGTGCTAGCGCAGGTGAAGTTGAATTCCTGTTTATCCAGCACTCCATTTCCCTAGGCACAATAATTTAACACACGGGAGTGACGCATGGAGCTATTTGATGTCTATATAAGTTGCTGTTAGGAGATAGGAAATTGGGCTCAGGCGGCTCAAAGGCAGTATGCCAACAGTCACCGCACGAGCGCAGCAGGCGAATAAAATGCAAAAGTTAAACTAATATAATTGACCGAAATGAGTGCATTCATGCGGCTCAAAGGCAATAGCCAACAGTCACCGCACTAATATAACAACAGTCACCTGCTAATAATTTGTAAATCCGAGTGATTGAATAGTAGAACGCCAACTATGGGCCGCTATGATGACAACAGTCCGACACAGCTACACAGCTACAACCATTAACCTAGTGTTCGGGCGGCTCAAAGGCATGCGCCGACAGTCACTGCGCGAACACAGCAGTTGAAATGCTACACTATCCGTGCCTTCGACTGAGGTGTCACAAAGGATAAATTATCCCAATGGGAAAGGTCGAGCGTCACAAGCGCGGAGTAAGAGGTACAAGAGGCGCTTGAAATATCCGATATAAATCAAAACCCGACAGCCCGCAGCCGGCAGCCCGGACTGTTCAGACTGCCTTCACTCGCCTCCACTCCGCTCCGCTCCACGGTATAAATTAGTTTTTGTAGCTGTAGCTGCAGCTCCTCCTGGTTTGGAAAAACACTGTAGAAAGACTGTTCCAATAGTAAAGCAGAAGGTCAGACTTCTCAGACTGCCTTCACTTGGCTCCACTCCCAGATCTTTTTCTAAATCTGCTTCATTGCTGTGAGATATCTGAGAGCGGGGAACGCTGCTGTCTGCTGCTGAATGATGATTCTTCAATTAAAAATTTAAGGAAAGTACTGTGTTAGCCAGACAAAAAGCCAAGTATGGCTGTTTACTCCAAAAAGCAAGCTAGCAGTAATGGATCTTGAAGTGATAATTATGAGGCTAAGATACCCCGTTCTGTAAGCTTGCGCTAGCCCAATAGATGTATTGTCCAGTGGTAATGGATCTCAAAGGGATGACTCGGTTATGAGGCTAAGTCATGTCATTCTGTAAGCTTGCACTAGCCCAATACAGGAATTTTCCATTGTATTTTCCATTGTAGCAGCATAGTGGTAATGGAATTCGAAGGGATGATGCAGTTATGAGGCTAAGACATGTCATTCTGTAAACTTGCACTAGCCCAATACAGGTACTGGCCATTCTAGCAAGCCAGTGGTAATGGATCTCGAAGGGATAACCCAGTTATATCATATCATTCTGTAAGCTTATGCTGGCCTAATACATGTATTGTTCTGACTACTTCTCTGCCCATGGTCACATTGACTAAATGCCTGGATACACGCCGAGACACATGCTAAACACTCTTCTGCTAAGATTGGATTGCAACAAGCAACACTTTCCTCAATGGCTGCAAAAGATCTTGATCATCTGAAAGACATAAACCTAGAGCCCAGGATCCCTCACAGGATAACAAGAGAAAATATTAAGTCGCTTGCTCAGGGGACAGCACCCACCAAGCTGAAAAGAAATATTATACATCCAATTCTTTAAAAAAATACTCTGAACCATTAAACCCACGCAACTAACATCCTCGTCTGTCTGTCACTGTGATCCCAAAATTTCCCTTCTATCTAAGAAAGAGGCACCTGACACCCACACAGGAATCATTTCTCCCTAATTGTAAAAACGTTCTCCCTGCAAAGCACTCAGTTGTAATTTATAGTGCCCCTATAGTGCTCTAAGTAACTGGTAATAAGGCCCTCTCTTGGGACATCCAGGCTAGAATGGGTAATGTTAGAAGGGAAATGGTAGCTTAAGGGTAAAGGCAGGGATGGGAGCAATGGAAAATATGATCGCTGGAGCAGGAAGGTGGGAGGGGGCGACAGAATAGGCATTGGCACATGGGAGATTCAGCTGGAAGTGAGGAAAGGACTCTATGCAGGGGGTGCAGGGTGCAAATATAGGCCAGTGTTGATTTGATATATTTTGTACTTCATTACGCCGTCCTTGTGATGGTGTTTATGGTTGCCTGAAGAGCTCAAGGTGTGCTTAAGAAGTGCTGTGGAGTAGTGAAGCCGGATTTAAGGAGGATAGTGAGATCATATAGTGGGAAAGCAGCCAATGAATCCAGTGATAAACCACGGCAGCAGCAGCAACAGAGACTGGTGCATTTCTATGCAGCTGTAGAGGAAGGAAGGAGAACAGCGGTAGCGTATTCCTGTCTTATAAACGGGGCCCCTGAGCACAGATTTCTAGGAGATTTTATGTGGATTTGCAGAGTGTACAATAATAATGAACTTCCTAACAGAACATATTCTGAACTTGAGGGGCGTGGATTTAACAGCAGCATGCTATGCTATGCTATGCTATGCTATGCAATACTGCACCAGCTCACCCACGTGACACAATCTCTGCCAGCAGCGGATCACTCCATCATACATAGTGAGCCATGGTCTGTTGACTGGCAACTCTGTTACCTATGAACCCCAAGTAGCTAGAACAAGGGTGTAACTGTGTGCAGTGCACTGAACTTTCTTGAATCATGTCCGAATGCAGCAGTAGCTATACTTGAGGTTCCCCTTGATGCCTCAAAAAGTAGTATATCGAGTAGTTAAGTTGTATAGTTAAGTTGCACAAATAGATTACTAAATCATAGTGTCCAGTACTCTCAGAATGAGATTGCAATTTCATAACAAGATCAAAGATTATTATAGATGAAAGCTGTCCAATATGTGAAAAGTGATTTTAATTCAAGTACAGCCAAAGCCGACATGTGTTTCGACCATCAGGTTGTTCTCAAGGCTGTTTGTGATAAAGTTGTGATCATTCAAACATCAACAAGTGTTAATAAAACATTTTTGTAGACGTTGGCACGTCATGAGTCATGCTCAAAAAATCATAATCAAGACACAACCTCTGCCGAGGGTTTTCAACCTATGATGATGTGTTCTTGCAACTTTTAACATTCTTGATTTTTCCAACTTCTTCAATAATGGTCTGATAGGCCATTGTTTGTACTTTATGAATGACATTGTTGATTGAATTAACTTAAACTCTCAAATGAATTATCAACATGTCTCTTTTTTTCTTTGCATCTGGTGGGTTAATACAAGCATAATGCATTTGGTTATCTCTGTCCCCCTTTGGTTACCAGTCATAAACAAAGAGGCAGAAGTATCATCAATGGAATACCCACAGACTTCCTTTTTCTATGTAATAGACTCATTTTTAATGAAGGCTCCCTTTATGCCCAGCAATATAGTATTTTGATCGATTGTATGAAAATCTAGTCTTTCACTAACTTTATAATTCATAGGAGGTTTGGTGGCATCTAGTATGGAATAATCAATGAATATAATAAAATGAACATTCATATTATCTTTTACTTCCTGTGTTGTCTTGAATTACTTATGCAGTTTGCTTAGCTTCAACTCCATCCTAACTTCCAGGCTTTGAAGTAGCTACCTTTAATAGAGAGGTGTCATAGCCAAACTCCTACTTTTACCTTCTTTTCTAGGAAGGACATTTCCGATGATTCCTCGGGCCATATATGTAGGAGATTCGCTGACAGATTCATATTTGGGGAATAATTTGGAGCCATCCAGCCAGCTATTATCCTTTACGCACAGCTCCTGAGGGCACTCCCAAATGTCATTTAACATATACTCCTCATTGGCGGTATTTAATATTAAACAAATTATTTTCCAACATTTAATTTCAGGGCTTTCACAAAAACTGTAAAAAGTTCCCTCTGCTCAAGCAATTTGACTTTGAACCTCATTCAAACACTGAGGCTCAGCTAGAGTTTGCTTGTGGGGGGAACATCATTTTGGAGTGAATTAAGAAGGCTAACCCATTACATTATTCTGGCATTTTTAGTAATGGAGATGGCTGTGCTCAGGTTATGTGGCATAGACTATATGGGACCAATGTTATCACACTAGCCCCCTCCTTCCTTAACAGAATGCTCAGTGCAGTAGAGTCCATTGCCAGAGCAAGTCCATCACTTTGGTAGGGTGTTGTTATGTCAGATACTTTAGAAATGGGGTGAAATGTTTTATACTGGGTCAATAATGCCCAGTGAGGAACACTTAGCCAAAACGACTTTCAAAGGAGTAACCCAGGTTTACACTAGATATATACGTTTTAGCATTATATAATATGTAGTGTCCAAACACAATAATGTGCAATCTAACATGAAAAAGTGTTTTTCAGTTTCAAGGTCATAATCCCCTTCCTCTACCCCTATCACTGCAAGACAATCCAACCCACACTTACCAGTCAAGCAATTAGAAGTGCAATTTGCAGCTGCATACTATGTTCCAAAGTCAATCCTGATTGTGGCAGTTCTCAATATAGGAATCACAAAAAATAAAATAGCTTAGTGTTCAACAACACTCTACAAGTCCTAAGATGCTCCCCACACCTCAGTCGCAAAAACAAGTGTTTGTTGCTAAGAAAGATGACATACATAGATCGGTGATGGGACCAAGGGAGAGCATTTGGGGGGCTTTGTACCTCTACTTTTTTTATGCTTCACTTTTGTCCCTGGACCATTGAAGGAACTCAACTTCTTTGTCTCTGGTTGAGAGAAGTCTACCAGATACAGAGGAACAATCATATACACATGACAATCCTTCACTAAAGAATGCATATCATTCACAGGAATAAGTAGCATCATGAATTGCCAGATTAGCATTGTACTAAAGCACACCCACTGGGTATCATATCCTTCTTAGAAACTGATTGGTCGTGCAAGAGTGAGCATAAATACATCTATTTTGGGCCCTATTAATTATTGAGGAGAAGGCCTCTGATAAACAGAAGGCACAGTAAGCTGGGCACATTGCACCTATGATAATTGGTGAAACAAGAGTGCACAGTTTGTGGGTGAAATCTCCTGATTATGATGGTATAGAGGCAATACCCAGTGTAGAGCACGTTTGCTGATAATCTTCTTGTGCATGCTTGCTATGATGGTGTGTGGACTGACTGTATATGTGTCTTCTTTAACTTATTCAACATATCTAATCTTGTAACTTTCAGACCATCCCTCCGTTACCTTCGGCACCTCATGGCTTTTGTCTTCACGACAAAGGAGATCAACCACAACCCTGAAATCTTACCAAACATCACATTGGGTTATGAAATATATAACTCCTGCTCTAGTGTCACTAGTACTATTCTGGGCACTCTGAGCATACTCTCAAACAAAAGAGAACCTGTTCCAAACTACAGCTGTCACAGGAAAAGTGTATTGGCTGGTTTCATTGGAGACATTTCATCAGTAACATCTTACGAAATAGCTCAACTTGTCAAACTTTACAAGTATCCACAGGTAAGGGGCTTTGAAATAATTAGGTTGTGTTAATAATGTATTATCTTCTGCAATCATCCAATCACTCTCAGGAATGATGTTAACTATGTGACTATGTGGCTTTAGACATTATATTAAAATATGATTTTTTTTAAATGGGGGCATGGCATAATCAATTAAGTAGTGACGTACCTGGAAAGGTTAATTGACAATGAATTAACCAAAGCCTTTAAGTAGCAGGGTGATGTATGATGTATCTTATTGGGAGACAAGTGTATGCAGGCACACAATACATATCTTATGCCTTTTTATAACTTGACCCAGCGACTTACCTGTCTCCAAACCCCACTATCCTGTGTTCAAGACCACTCTGGTGGGCCCACTCTGAAGGTGATGAATGTAGGGAAAATCCGAAGGTATGGGCAGTATCCACAAATACCACTAAGTGAGAAAGACACACAGTCATAGTATCTGGCACACAGACTGAAAAGCAGGCGAAGGAATGCTGCTGTACAGTTATTTTTAGTTGTTATACTTTCACATTTCCTCTTTCTGTACACCAGCAGGGTTTTAAAACATTTCTTAAAAAAAGGGGAAAACACAAGACACGATATACAAATCAAATTAAGCCTAGTCCATACAGTGCACTGTATTAAAATAAATCTCTATATATGTACACCTTACTTCTGAGACAACCTAGCCAGGGCGGTCTCAGGGTCTCTGCTGCTGTGTTCTCAATGTTTTAAGGTCTTCGCGCACTCTTAGCTGATGATGGCATTGGAATTCCAGCAGCAGTAGCAACAGTGTTTATGGGCCCCAAACCCTCCTATTCTAATTGGGCCGGGCTAGGCATTTCAGATGCAGCCCAGCGTTGTGTGCAGCAGTGCGGGAACCACACCACTATTCAACCTGGGCCATGATTACCAGGTGTGGTCCAGGGAGTTCTGGTGGGCCATCTGACAAGGGTGTGGCCCCTTTAATGTATACACAGTCCAGGAGTGCTAAACACCTTGGGTGTTCCTCTGCTGTGGGGAGCGTCATTCATTTACTGTGACCGGGGCTGCTGTGCAGCTGCTGGCCACCTGGGTGAGGTAGTTGTGTTCACAGGTGCTCCGCTGCTAGTCAGAGGAGCACCAGCATGAAGGCCCAGGCTGTGACAGTGACGTTGTTGAGCACCTGCAAACCATTAAGGGGGTTTTACCATTATGAACACAGCGCTCCGCTCACGCCTCTAACGTTTTTTTATGTTTTCTATTTTATAGAGTAAAGGGACCCTCATGTAATCACGTGCTAGGGTACTTTACTTCAGCTTTTTTGTTTTTGTTTTGGGATCCCCAGCGTGCTTTCACACACCCAGGATCCTCTCTTTCATCCCCCACACGCTGACTACATTTATCCTATGAAGCCTAGTGTATTCTAACTTACCACTTGCAGCTCCTGCAAAAATAAGATGGCTAGACTCATTGCCGTACTGAAGCTTTGGGATCCCATCACACCTGTCTTGAAAGCACTGCAATGACTTTCTTTAGAACTAAGAACACTCTTCAAACCTGTTAGCGAGGCTATTAAGCAAACACCAGTCTTTGTCACTGACTAACTCTGAGAAACATGGAAATGGTAAACCTTGTGTCCAGGCTGAGAAAAGCTGAGACAGATCTGGCACCTGATATGGACAAACAGAGCATAATCATTCAAGTTTAGTGTTGCAAGTTTAATTCACCAAAGGAAAAACACCCACATACACCCAGACATGCAGACATACTAGCACTCTCATATACACCAGACCCTTTTGCAAACATCCGTTCACAAGCACTTACCCCCATGCATCATCACACTTATACGCAAGCACCTGATTATCAGCACAAGTCACATAACTACACACACTTCAGCTCACGTATAAACATGCTCACTCTTCATAAACACATTTCATACATATGTACATTTATTACATATGTACACACATCCTCACACATTTACGCACGTGCACATGTCAGGTCGTGAGATGTGGCTAGTGGAATGGAATTGGAGGGTAAGCACAAGAAGGAGGGAGGATAACGTATTTTAAAAAACAGTACACCCAGGCCCACAGAAGCATCTTTGTAAAAGGCACTCCCACTGGAAATGATCTCCCTCAACAAGAGGATAGATGCCAAAAAAGGTTACTAGGTTCCCTAAACTCACTACCCAAACAATACCCAAACAATAAAGTAAATGCTGGATTTGAAAAGTAACCAATGTGTCAACACATAAGGGTGCTTCAAACGTTGTTTTATCTATATTGTGTTAGATATGAGATTACAATTTGTAATCAAGTTTGAGCCATATTCAAAAGAATATGTGTTGCGTATGGCAATTCAATGTACAAATAAACATGAGACAACATGTGTTTCAAGACAATCGTCACTTCCTCAGGGATCTTCAATTTCAAAATCTCAAATATTTTGAATTATAACACATAACACAATCATAACTTTGGAGCTGTTAGTAAAAGGTAATTTAAAAGAACCATTTGCAAAAAAAGTATAAACAACATGAAAAACAATAGCAGGTGAATAAATGATAATAAATCAAGCCAATTGTGAGTAAAGGATATAAGAATGTAGAAGTAAAGTAACTCAAAGAATGACATGTAGAGACATACATGAAGGAACAAAACAATAAGAAAAACATGGTTAGTTCTATAATATTACATCTTTCTTTCCTCACAACCATTCTCTCAGCTTGCCTGTGGTGAGTGTATTTTTCAAGAACTACAGAACACGCCCCTTTTGGACTTCCTGGTCCTTGTCTCAACGGGGCTTACACTCCCTTATACTTCCAACATGGCTGTCCACTGTGAAACACCTTCCTCGCTCTACACCTTAGATGTAGCATGTTCTATTTATAGACCACGCATCCCGCGGCTCCGCGCGTCTCAATGCTATTGCGAAGTAGCGACCAGACGTGTGCTCCGTAGCTCGCAGTATTGTTTCCCTTGCTTCTCCCAGCCTACCCCATTCCTAATCCCTTTCCTTCCTTTCTTGATTCCTGGACTTGTGTGCTAGTTGCGCACTCTATTAATTTCCCGGATTCCTGGATCCTTGCATCCTGGAACTTTGAACGCACGCTGGAGTCGGAAGAGTCTCGTGCCGCCTTATTCAAGACTCGATCAATCCACAAGAAGACATCGATCAATAAATCCAGCAACGATCGAACTCAGGTGAGAAGGGGGGAACTCCTTGACAGTTTGAGACGCCAACCAACCGAACTTGATATGGACATGGAAGCGGCCGTCCAGGACCTGATGCGTGGCATGCAAGAGCTATCAACCGAGGTGCAGAATCTAAAGGCGGAAAACGCTGCTCTCAAACAATTAGTTCTATCCCGTGATTCTGCCACAAAAGAAAGTGTGTTGCTGGGCGGCATAGTGGACAAATACGATGGCTCGGAAAAAAACCCTTCGCGGATTTCTGGATTCATGTTTGGTCCACTTTACATTTAAGCCCTAATACTTTTCAACTCCCAGGGCTAAGGTGGGGTTCATAATTTCCCACCTTTCAGGAAAAGCCTTAACCTGTGCTACACCCCTCGTTAATTCCAGCGATGCTCTTCTAGATGACTACGATGGCTTCATACAAGCCCTTAAAACCATGTTGGACCGTCCATAGCAGATCTATAGTGCCCAGGAACGTCTGTTAGACTTTCAGCAAGGATCCCAGGATATGCTCACCTATGTTACCCTATTCAAGCAATTAGTCAAGGAAGCTGATTGGACCCCTGAGGTGAGTTTTACCCTTTTCAGGAGAGGACTGAACAAGGAGATTGAGGATGAGTTGGCCAGAGTGGCTCGCCCAAACTCAGTCCAGGCACTAATGGACCTTGCCATGCATATAGATTTCCGTATCCAGGAAAGGAAGGCAGAGAAGAAGAAATCCAGGGGTAATCCTCTGAAGCTGTCCTTTGAGAGTACTACCAAGACGGACACAAACCCAGGCTCAGTCTCTGAACCAGAACCCATACAGATAGGCGCCTTCCGTGGACCTATATCTCCACAAGAAAGAATGAGAAGGATTCATACGGGGTTGTGCATGTATTGTGCCTCTGACAAACACTTGGTTAGGGAGTGTCCTCTAGCCCCTCCTCGGCGTTCAGGAAACGCCAGCTCCCGATCCTAGATGGAGCAGAGCTTCGGGAGAGAGATGTTTGCTCCACATCAATTCCATCCTTGAACTCTTCTGGACAAAACAATTTGGTGATACTACAGGCTTCCTGTCGCCCTCCAAGAATAAGACCTATCCCATTCTGGCCTTGGTAGACTGCGGAGCTACGGGAATTTTCATTGATCAAGACTGGGTTGTTAGTCATCATATTCCGTACGAGACATGAAGCATCATGCAGCCGGTGGAAGCAATCGACGGAAGACCCCTCACTTCAGGACCCATAAGCCTGCAGACAAAAGAGATCCAACTTTCCATAAACCATCACCAAGAGCGGATTACATTCGACATCATTAAGTCAGCTCATTACCCCATGGTATTGGGTATGCCCTGGTTACAGAAGCACAATCCGTATATCAATTGGACTGCAGGATCACTATTCCTTGGCTCAGAGTTTTGTATGTCCCACTGTCTATTCCTGGATCCCTCCTCGACATCCCCTAAAGAACCACTAAGAGACCAGAAAACTCCACTCATCGTTTCCAACATCATACGAGTCCCAGAGGCCTCTCAGGGATATGCTGATGTATTTTCAGCTGCCGTAGTCCAGGCCTTACCCCCCTCACAGACCTGAAGACTGTGCCATAGATACAGATCCCTCAGCGGTGATTCCTTTCGGCAGAATGTTCATCCTTTCCGAACCAGAGAAAAAGGCCCTCCGAGACTACCTGGATACCAACTTTGAAAACGGCACCATAAGACCCTCCAAATCTCCAGCGGCTGCTTCGTTGTTCTTTGTTCCCAAGAAGGACACCAAGGAACTCAGACCTTGCCTCGACTATCGTGGCTTAAATCAATGCACCCTCAAAGATCGGTACCCACTGCCCCTGATCTCGGATATCCTGGAAGCTGTGGGAGGCGCCGTAATATTCACGAAGTTGGATCTCCGGGGTGCCTATCATTTGATCTGTGTCCGGGAAAGAGACGAATGGAAAACAGCCTTTAGAACACCCTTTAGTCACTATGAATATCTAGTCATGCCGTTTGGACTAGCTAATGCCCCCGCAGTTTTCAACGTTTTATGGATAGGGTGTTTTCTGACATGTTATTCCTCTTCGTCATTGTCTATCTGGATGACATATTGATCTTTTCCAAGGATCCTCTAAAGCATGAAGAACATCTAAAGGCAGTATTACAACAACTCCGTGAACACAATCTTTTAGCCAAACCCGAAAAATGCTTGTTTCACGTTACTTCTGTTCACTATCTAGGATTCATCCTCAGCCCAGAAGGAATTGTTATAGACCCTTCAAAGGTAAAGCCATTCTGGCATGGCCCGCTCCCATGTCCGTGAAACAAGTTCAATCCTTCCTGGGGCTTGCCAACTTCTACCGGAAGTTCATTTCTACCTTTTCCAAGATCGTTCAGCCGATCGTTGCCCTCTTGAAGAAAGACACCCCCTTTAACTGGTCTACACCACAAGATAAGGCATTCCAATGTTTAAAGACAGAGTTCACGCAAGCCCCCATCTGAGCCCAAGCTGACATAAATCGGCCATTCCTTGTGGAAACGGATGCCTCTAACTACGCCATAGGAGCGGTCTTGGAGCAGGAACTTGAGGATAAACTGGAACACCCCATTGCTTACCTCTCACGAACCCTGACTCTCAGTGAGACACACTATTCCGTCCTGGAAAAGGAACTGTTAGCCATCCGCCAAGCCTTCACTGAATGGCAAAATCTACTTCTGGGTGCTAGATATCCAGTTCAGGTCCGCAACCATCAGAATCTTCAAATTCTACAGTCGTTGGAGTGCAGGAACAGTCGTCAGGTGGGTTGGGCCTACTTCTTTGCCCAGTACCAATACCAAATCACTCATGTTCCCATAACACAAAACATGATTGCTGCCGCCTTATCTCGACGTCCTGACTATGTAACCACTGAAGACAAGTCCTATCCTAAGATGTTTCCCCACACGATCTTTGTAGCTCAAGCAGTCAACCTCCTGGAAGAAATTTGAGTGCAAACCCAATCCTCTGAGCTCTGGAAGGATATTTCAAGGAAGAATCCATGGAACCTAAGAATTAAGGAAGGATATTTATTCAAGGACACTGCACTGGTCATTCCTACACAAAAATTACAACAAAGAATGATAAACCTCTGTCATGATACCCTTCACTCCAGACATTGTGGCATAACCAACACCCTCCGTCTTATACAAAGACAGTTTTGGTGGCCTGGAATGAAGACCAACGTACAGCAGTACATCAAAGCTTGTACTGTCTGCAGTCAAAATAAACATGATAACAAGAGACCGACGGGTCTTCTACTGCAACCTACACTGCCAACAAGGCCATGGGAATTAATTGCTACAGACTTCATTGTAGAATTCCCACCTTCCCGAGGGTACACGACCATCATGGTTACCATTGACTTGTTCACTCATATGGCTCATTTTACACCCCTGTGTAAGCTGCCATCCTCGTCCGAGCTTGCTGGAATCTTCCTGGAACACATATTCCGTTTACATGGACTTTCTTCCAAGATCATATCTGATCGAGGATCTCAATACGTCTCTCAATTCTGGAAACATCTCTGTCGCATTTTGGGAATCCAACGCGCCCTCTCTTCTGGTTATCATCCCCAAACCAACGGGGCTACTGAACGTGCTAATCAGACCCTGGAGCAGTATATTTGATGTTTCGCCACCAAGGTTCAGGATGACTGGTCGCTCCTGATACCCATGCCTGAATTCGCTTACAACAATTCTGATCATTCAGCACTTAACACCAGTCCCTTTTATTGTAGCCAAGGTTTCCATCCATCGGTTCTACCTTCTGTTCTCCCACATCCTACACCAGTACCTACTGTCGACTATGTGGATTTCAAAAGAAGACCAGGTCCTTCTTATGCAATCAGTGATCAAATCTGGTTGTCCTCAAAATCACTACCCAAACATCTATGCCAAACAAGTTGGCCCCTCGGTACTATGGTCCATTTCCCATCAAGGAAATTATCAATCCAGTTTCATACCGAATCAGACTACCAGACACCTGGAAGAAAATTCACCCAGTATTTCACACATCCTTATTAAAACCCTACACCCAATCCTCCCGGAAATCCTGCCGACCTCCTCCTCTACTGGTCAACAATCAACTGGAATATGAAGTATCCCGAATATGTGACTCCAGGTATAAACGGGGTCAGCTTCAATACCTGGTTGAATGGAAAGGATATCCTCCTAGTGAAAGAACCTGGGAACCACTTTCAAATCTCAAGGCCCCTCGACAACTCAGAAGATTTCACCTTATACACCCGGGCAAACCCGGAGGAACGGGCCTTCGGAGGAGGCATGCTGTCATGAACTACAGAACACGCCCGTTTTGGACTTCCTGGTCCTTGTCTCAATGGGGCTTACACTCCCTTATACTTCCAACATGGCCGTCCACTGTGAAAAACCTTCCTCGCTCTACACCTTAGACGTAGAGTGTTCTATTTATAGACCACGCCTCCCGTGGCTCCGCGCATCTCAATGCTATTGCGAAGTAGGGACCAGACATGTGCTCCGGTATTGTTTCCCTTGCTTCTCCCAGCCTACCCCATTCCTAGTCCCTTTCCTTCCATTCTTGATTCCTGGACTCGTGTGCTAGTTGCGCACTCTTTTAATTTCCCGGATTCTTGGATCCTTGCATCCCGGAACTTTGAACGCACGCTGGAGTCAGAAGAGACTTGTGCCGCCTTATTCAAGACTCAATCAGTCCGCAAGAAGACATCGATCAAGAAAACCAGCAAAGATCGAACTCAGATGACAGTATTATTTCACAAATTAACTCAGTGATGTTACACTGATTCCAAAAAACAAAGCCTGGGGCCATGTCGCATACACGATCTGTCCGAGGGACAACGCGGCACAGCTGTTGCTGCTCAAACTGTACCTTTAATTGATATATAGGGCCTCATTACACGGAATGCTGTAAACCATGGTGCTATTAGCACCATGGTTGCTGCTGGTACCATACCGGTACCACCATGGACTAAAGGGGAATTACCACCCCATTCCAAGGTTGGCGGGGCAGTAATTCCCCCTTTCTCCATGGCCCTTCCCCATTCCCATTTTTGCCCCATAGGGTCTGCACCAGCCGTTAAGGTCGGGTCTCGCAAAGGGACCACGTAGCAAGGTGGTAAGGATTTACCGGTACTGGTGCCCTTACCGGTACCTTATCTTACCACCTATCGTGTAATGAGGCCCATAGACTGTGTACTTTCTAATGCTATTGTGAATACTTGTACAGAATTTCTCATTCGAAAAACTGCCATGTCCATATGAAATCAGTGCTCAATCTATGCCATTGGTTGATATGCAATCTCCATACTGTACTGATGTTGCTATGCACGTTTGCCTACAATCCTCTCATTCAAAAATATATAGGTATCAGTATTTTTCTGATAACATGCAAACAGTATGCATATTGGTAAATATATGAATATATGCAATACTCGCATGTTAACTTACTGAATAGTGTTTGCAAAACTCCAATGGTCACTTTTGATTGATTCTGAACGCCTATTGGGGGACCTACCAATATATCAAGAGATTTGATCATTCTTAATTTACAAGACCCAAGTATGACAGAACGCGTGCGTCAGTTAAACGTTACAATACTTAGTTATAGTACACCTTGCCAGATGCCATTGCCAAGATCAGGAATTGCTTTGTTATCAGTGGAGAAGAGACTGTAAACATGATCATTACACTGGAGGAAGAGCATTGCAATGAAATCCAAGAACCAAAAACATCTGCCCCTCTAAACTTCCAGCAGCAACTTAGACCCTCCCCCTAAGCAATTAAAGCAGCCAGACTTTGGAACCTCATGCTCACTACTCTCACAGGGGATAACAATCTCCCCTGTACTGCCTGCTCAATCGTCCACAGTAACTGCTATGCCGTGTACTTTATGGACTGTCCTTGTGTGTTTGTCTCAGCGCCCGATGCCTGCAGGCTTTCGGGGCTTTATAAATAAATACATGCATACATAAATAAATATGGTCCTTTTATAAGAAAATGTGTGCTGTCGGGAAGGGAAGGTTAGCAATAAAGATGAGCTCACGTGGCCTTGGATAGCCCTGGGAAAGCACATTTCATGGCTTAAGGAATGAGTCTGGGTAAGCCCGTCCATTGCACCACAAATCCATCATCATTTACAGATATACCTGCTGTACTAAATCAAGTCACTAGTAGCCGTGTGCATACCTGCTGGCATGCAGCAACCTAAACAGTCTGTCGATTTCATCCTTTGTGCAGTGGTGTATTGGCAATAAGTCTGGAATCTGCCCTGCAGTGTCAGCAGCTCATTGTGGTGCTGCTTATTGCCACTTGACCTACAGCAGCTGCAGACTCATATAAATGTACCAGCCATACTGATTTCCAGTGCCTCAAAATTCTGTGTATTAGTGCATATTGTATTTATTTATTTATTTATTTATTTATTTATTTATTTTACATTTCTACGTTAAATGTCTATGCTGACATAGAGGAGTTACAAACCTAAGTGATGCAATATAAGAAACAAGATTAAACTTTGAACCTGGGTGGGCACTGCTAGGGTGGCAAGAGGTTGGGTGCAGGTGGGGTGAGGCATGCGGGTGAGGCATGACCCTAGTGAATGTTATACACTTGGGATCTTAGGAAAGGGTGTGCTTTTCCAACAAATTATGGGGTGGGGCGTTAGACAAGATAGAGTGTTGTGCATATGGTGATGCATGGCTGTAGTGGAAGTGATGCAGTTGGGGTCTTGGGAAAGATTGTGCATTGGGATGGAGCCAAGTCACATGAGGGATGGCAATATGGGACGTAATGTAGTTTGGGTCTTGGGAAAGGGTGTTGATGTGGGAAGGGTTTGGGGTTCGGTTGGCTGAAGTGTGTGGGGGGTGAGGGGTTCAGCATGGCCATAGTGTAGGTTATGCAATTGGGGTCTTGGGAAAGGTTGTGGGAGGGATTGGGGGCAGATTGGGTGAGGCCTGGGGTTGAGGCATGTCCATAGTGAAGGTTGTGCAGTTGGGGTCATGAGAAAGGGTGTGGGGAGGGTTTGGGCAGGTCGGTGATGCATAGCCTTAGTGTAGGTTTTGCAGTTGGGTTCTTGCGTAAAAGTGTAGGTGTCAGGAGGGTGTGGGGCAGGTTGGGCAAGTGGTGGGGGGTGGTGAGGCTTGGCAATAGGGGAGGTTATGCAATTGGGGTTTTTGGAACTGATGAGGGTTAGGTGGGGTTTGTGGCAGTTCAGATGAGGCATGGGAGGTGAGGAAAAGCCATAGTGGAGGTTATGCAGTTGGGGTCTGGGAATGGGAGTGGGTGTGGTGAGCGGTTGGTGCAGGTTGGGTGAGGCATGGAAGGTGAGGAGTAGCCAAAGTTGAAATATGTAGGTGGGGAAATGGTATGGGCGTGGGCAGGGTTTGGGGGCAAGTCTGGTGAGCCCTGGGAGATGAGGAATAGCTGCAGTGGAGTTCCTGCCATTGGGATCTTGGGGAAATGTGTTGGTGTGGAGAGGTGTTTGGAGCAAATCAGGTGAGTCATGGCTGGATTTGGCATGGGCGTAGTGGAAGTTACGTTGTTGAGGTTTTGGGAAAGAGTGCAGGTGTGGGCAGGGATTGGGAGCAGGTTTGGTGAAGCATGGGGCTGAGTCATGACTGTAGTGGAAGGTATGCTGTTGGAGTCTTGGGACAGGGTTTGGGCATGGGGTGTCGCTAATAGAACATCTGCAGAATGTATACTCAAGTTACAAGGTCGCGGGAGTTTCATATTAGAACATAGCTTGAACATAGATAGGAAAGGGTATTTGAAACATATGTTGGGAGATATTTTTGGATACAACTGGAAGGAGGTGGTGATAAAAGAGGACAAGATATCTACTGACGGGCCCATAGGTCAGTGCTCACCCTCTATTACTTGTAAGACAAGATAGCTGCACGACGTGAGGGATGGGGGTGAAGGATTCACTTACTCCAACATGACTCAATAATGTAGTAGTTTGGCAAAGGGAAGTCTGTTTAATGACAAGTACATCAAACAGGGAAGGAGTTGGTAATCAGCATTGTTGCGACCACCTGTCTCGTCCGACTTCCTCGAACTTCAGTTGAACAGTCATTTTTATACACAAAACTCGTCATCATTGACATCTAATTCTAAAAAAACTTGTCATGCAATATAATTGGTTAGGAAAGGTAACTAAAATATAGGTGCTATATCCGTATATGATAATGGAGCATGCGGATTGGATAACTCTTATCGGGTGGGCGTCTACACCCCTCCCTTTACATCACACGTGCCAGACGTCACTACAAGTACGACGTCTCATTGGTTCTACGATATATAGGACCCTAGATAACTTGGTCCATTGTGATTGGGCAGGTTACACCCCTAGACATACATTTCCACAATTTAATTAGCAGCATGCAGAATGGACACCCAGGTGCCTGGTGTCCCAAGTATCACCCTGCCTCCCTTCCATCAATCAGTATCTGGGGACTATGTGTCAATTAGTTGGCTGGGAGTGGCCTCGAAACTGTAGCCTCTTATCTGGAGAAGTTATGGCACCCTTGGATCTGGGTGACATCAGACGTTGGTAATTCTTTGCGCCTGTCTGGGTCACATGTCTGTTCACCGTGAATCTGCTTCAGTTTCCAGCTTTTAGTGTATTTAATTCTGTTTTTGGCATCGCCACCTGCATGGGCCTCCCTTACCTTGACCTTCACGGGGCAGGCTGGTATGCTCGGAGGTTTCGATTCCTGTTAGCTGACGCTCTCCTCCCCTCCTCTGGTTGACCTCGATTTCACAGGCATGAGCTGCTCTTTGTTGAGTTTCAATTCCGCTCCTTCTCCTGGCTTTGGCTGGGATATGAAACCAGGCCTGTTAGGCCTCTGGCCGCCTGGGCATACTTCTGCTTTTACAAAATGGAGTCGCACTTGTATAGCGTGCCTTATTGAGGTACATATAGTTGGCGCTTGCCGCTCTATTCTTCTGCTAAGCATTGCAAGCAGTATTGTTTTCTTAACTTCTTGTGTTCCAAGCCTATTTACACGTGTTTAACTGGTTGGTTACTTCCATCTTGTCTCGTAGCAACGTTTCCTCATGTTTTAACGTTGTCTCTTTCCTGTGTCCATTACATCTAATTTCATAGCTATTCGCACTGGCGTGCTATCTTCGATAGCTGCTTTCGTTCATTTGCGAGTCTGTCCAGGCCCTTGTGTTATTTCCACTGGCCTTCCATTACAGCGCTTTGTCACGCCGCGCGCTCACTCGCGGCGCCACTTACCTGTCCTGGGGTCCCTGGTCCACGGCCGCAGCGGTCTCCTCCTTCATGGAGGCTGTACCCGCGATGGCGTCTCTCCTCACGCCGACCCGCGGTTCGGATGGGCGCCGTGGACGCCGCCATCTTGCGAGGATCTGGGCATGCGCGGATCGTCAGCATTCGACGTCCCGCGCATGCGCAGTGTCGGAACATGCGTTCCAAGCCTCGCTTTGACCCCGGGCCATAAAAGGGCACCGTATACACAGGGACAACGCGTCTCAACGCGGTTGTTACTGTGTATGCGCTGCTGGAGTCCTGGCGCTCGTTTTCCAGCCCTCCAGTTTCCTGTTCTACCTTTTTCTGCCTAGTCCTGCCTCATCTCCTTATTTCCTTCTTGCTTCCTGGTCCTCCTACCCTTTCTTCCCTTTATTGCTGATACTTTGCCTATCCCTGGTTTAGGGTAGAGGAGGTCCTGTCTGGGTTCCTAGTTGTAGTGGGGACTCTCCTGTCAGTACTGCTTTTTCTTGCAGTCTGCTTTCCTTTGCCTGTCTTGTGCCCTGCCGGTACCTGTGCCTTAGTGCCTTTTGGAAGTTCCTGAGTTCAGCCCTGTTATCATCGGTGATTTCATCAAGCCTTCTCAGCCAGTGGAAACACTGTCCCGACGTCACGCAAATTCTGAGAAGTGCCACCCGTGGCGTTGGGAGTTGGTTCAGTGCCGTCCTGTCTTATATCGTCAGGAGGGGATTGGGCTAATTTCTCGCGCTACCCATTCATCGGCCATCAATACATCGACATACTGGCAACCTCAACTCCACGGCCTACAGGAAGAAGAGGTAACCCACGATCTCGTGAAGATTCGTTTAACAGATTGAAACGCCTCACCCCCAGTCCCGACATGGACGACATGCAGGAACTACGTGAAGAAATGCGTGCCATGCGTCTTGAAATGACCACTCTCCGCCAGGAGAACAACACCCTCAGACAAGCGTTGGATCGGTGTTTGGCTAATCCCGCACAACCTGTCACACCGCCTGAGAACTCCATGGCTTACACTACTCCGATGAAGTATGATGGTGATCCGCGTCGAGTGGCAGAGTTCTGTACTCACTGTCGGATCCATTTCCAATTCAGGTCTACTCATTTTGCTCAAGACAAGGCTAAGATCGGGTATATCCTTGGAAATCTAACCGGCAATGCACTCGCCAGGGCCGCACCTTTGTTCTCTACCAACAGTCCTCTGTTGGGTGATTTCGCTGCCTTCGAGAAAGCCTTTTTGGACGTCTTTAAACCGCCCAATTTGGCAGCCATGGCCCAGAATCAATTAATGGAGATCAAGCAAGGGTCAGGTGACATAATCCACTACATCAGTCGGTTTCGACAATTAGCAACCGATTCACAATGGCCCGAAATCACTCAAAAAACCTTGTTTCGTCGGGGACTACGAGAGGAGTACAAAGACGAACTGCTGCACATTCCGGAGCCAGAAACGTTGCCTGCATTGGTGGAACAAGTCTTACGCATTGACCACAGGTTAACCGAACGACGGAGTGAACGCCGCAGATCTGACAGGTATCAACCAATTCTTCCAGCACAGAACCCCGGACCGGCTGTTTCTACCGATGTAGGTCCAGAACCCATGCAGTTGGGTGCCGTTCGAGGTCCGTTGTCCGAGACTGAAAAGAAAAGAAGACGACAGAAGAACTTGTGCATGTATTGCGGTGGTTCTGGCCATTTTCTAGGCACCTGTCCACTACGTCCTCTGAAGAAACAGGAAAACTAACAGGCCCGTTGTTTGAGGCGAAGGCAGCAGCGGGCCGCCCTTCTGAATCCGTCCTTCCTCCCATGAACTCAGTACCCTTGTTGATCCTGAAAGTCGGTGTTGCCTGGCTAGGAAAGTGTGTGAAGACCTGGGCCCTTCTGGATTGCGGAGCATCTGGCAACTACATCGATGCCTCGTTCGCGATTGCCAATGGGATCCGTTTACATAACAAGGAACGACCAACAGTGGTCGAGGTGATCGATGGTTCTACTTTGTCTTCTGGTCCGGTTTGTCAACACTCCGATCCCTTGTGGCTCTCTGTGGAAGGGCATCTCGAACGAATCTCATTGGACGTCATCAAGTCTCCCTCATTTCCGGTAGTGCTGGGTTTACCATGGCTGTTGTATCACAATCCCCAGGTCGACTGGACCGCTCGCTCCCTGGTGTTCTCTTCGACACGTTGTCCTCGTGACTGTGTACTTCACGAAACCTTTCCTGCAATTTTGGAGTCCCTCAATCCTGCTGACGTATCTGCTCGTTTATGTGCCACTCAATCGGTTCCTCATGAATATACTGGATACCACAAGGCGTTCTCCAAGCCTGAGGACATACCACTACCACCCCATCAGCACTTTGATTGTTCCATTGACGTCCTGCCTGGTGCGATCATTCCCCACGGCAAGATCTATTCGTTGACTCAACTCGAGAAAGGCATCCTACAGGAGTACATTACAGATTGCCTCAACAAGGGCTACATAGTGCCGTCCAAATCCCCTGCAGGATTCCCGTTATTCTTCGTCAAGAAGAAAGAGGGCACTTTGCGCCCTTGTATCGACTACCGTCAACTAAACGAGATCACGAGGAAAGACAGGTACCCGTTACCACTCATCCGGGACATCATCGAATCCCTGAAATCAGCACAGATCTTCACCAAGCTGATCTAAGAGGGGCCTATCAATTGGTGCGGATTAAGAAGGGAGATGAGTGGAAGACGGCCTTCAAAACACCTATTGGTCACTTCGAATACAGGGTGATGCCGTTTGGACTCTGCAACGCCCCAGCAGTCTTCCAACGGTTCATGGACGATGTCTTTTCTGACCTTATTGGAATATCTGTCTGGGTTTACCTTGACG
The DNA here is from genome assembly GCF_040938575.1 of Ambystoma mexicanum. Classification (NCBI taxonomy): domain Eukaryota; kingdom Metazoa; phylum Chordata; class Amphibia; order Caudata; family Ambystomatidae; genus Ambystoma; species Ambystoma mexicanum. The sequence goes on along the minus strand of NC_090935.1, from coordinate 72,027,094 downwards.
ACATTCTGTTTTTTTCTGACACTCGTACTGCACACGTGGCGCATGTTCAGGAAGTCCTCCGTAGATTAATACGCAACGGCCTGTATGCCAAAATTGAAAAATGCCAATTTCATTGGGAAAGCAAGGAGTTTCTGGGTTATGTGATCAGCAACACAGGAGTACAGATGGATCCCGCAAAACTGCAAGCTATACAAGAATGGAAATCGCCACATGGCGTGAAGTCACTTCAAAGGTTCTTGGGCTTTGCCAACTTTTATCGGCGTTTCATTCCACGCTTTTCTCAACTGGCCAACAGTCTAACCCGCCTGACCAGTACCAAGGTGCCGTTTCTCTGGGACACGCAGGCCGAGGAGGCATTCCTGGAATTAAAAAGATCTTTCATGTCGGCTCCTGTTCTTAGACATCCAGATGATGTAAAACCATTTGTAGTTGAAACAGATTCTTCGGACTACGCAATTGGTGCGGTCTTACTACAGCAAGATGCAGTCACGGGAATAGAGCACCCGGTGGCATATTACTCGAGGAAATTGTCAGTGAGCGAGAGAAACTATGCAGTGATAGAAAAAGAATTACTGGCGATAAAGGCTGCTTTCGAAGAATGGCGACATCACTTGCTGGGTGGGAGGTACCCGGTGGTGGTTCGCACGGATCACCGTAATCTACAGTTCCTGCGCTCTTTGCAATGCAGAACCTCCCGTCATGCTTGTTGGGCCTTTTTCTTTTCACAGTTCGATTTCACCATCACGTACATTCCTTGTTCCCAGAACACTAAGGCTGATGCCTTGTCTCGGTCTCTGGAAAACAACGTTGAAGGTGTCAAGGATCCGGAACCTCTGATAGCGTCCAAACATTTTCTATCGATGGTGACTCCCCAGCTCCAACAGTTGATTGAGGCCACACGAACGGATCCCTCAAGAACACAGATACTACAACGTGCTGACATCAGGGAAAGTGACGGCTTGTTGTTCTTCAAGGATCGTCTGTACGTTCCCACATTGGAACTCCAGAAAATCGTTCTACAGAATTGCCATGATTCCGTCGTTTGCGGTCACCGTGGAGTCTGCACAACACAAGAACTGGTTGCACGACAGTACTGGTGGCCTGGATGGGCTACACTGGTAAAGCACTACGTGGACTCCTGCCCTGTATGTGCCCAGACCAAGATTCCTCGCAAAAGGCCCATTGGTCTTCTGAAACCCACGCCTACGCCTCCGTACCCTTGGCATACCATCGCCACGGATTTCATCGTTGACCTGCCCCTGTCTGGTGGTTTCACGTGTATAAAGGTGGTGGTGGATTGTTTCACCAAGACTGCTCATTTCTTGCCCTTTCCTAAACTGCCCACTGCATCCCAGATGGCACGGTGTTTTCTACACGAGGTGTATCGTCTTCATGGTCTTCCGGAGAAGATTTTGTCAGACCGGGGGTCTCAATACATCTCTTCCTTTTGGGGCCAACTGTGTCGGCATTTGGACATTCAGCGAGCCCTGAGTTCCGGCTATCATCCGCAGACTAATGGACAGACGGAACGTACCAATCAGACCCTTGAGCAATACCTACGTTGTTATGCCAATGCTACCCAAGACAACTGGTCGGAATGGTTGGACACCGCGGAAGCAGCTTACAACAACGCTGTCCATTCCGCTACCGGACTCAGCCCTTTTTTTTGCTCTACTGGTCTTCATCCCAGACTGCTGCCTGTTCATCCAACATCTTCCAGTGCCGTTCCATCTGCAGATGCCCTGGTGTCCCTGATCCGCGATCAACATCGTCTGGCGGCCGGTACTTTGGCAGCGGCACAAGCACATATGAAGGAGCAGGCTGACAAGAGACGGAGCCCTGAGCCTGTCCTTCATGTTGGGGACATGGTTTGGCTGTCCTCCAAGAATCTACCGGTACGCAACTTACCTGTGAAACTAGCCCCCCGCTTTTTTGGTCCCTTTCGCATCACAGAGCGTATTTCGTCTGTTGCCTTTCGTTTTTCTTTGCCTCGCTCTTGGAGGATCCATCCTGTCTTTCATGTTTCCCTTTTGAAGCCCTATGTGCCCGATGTTATGGGTCGTGCCTGTTCCCGTCCTGCCCCGGTCTTGGTTCGGGGGGTCCCTGAATTTGAGGTGCAGGAGATATGTGATTTACAGATTTGGCGAGGTGCTCTGCAGCTCCTGGTCAGCTGGAAGGGTTATCCTGCTTGTGACCGCACTTGGGAACCGCGCTCCTTTGTGCATGCACCGCGCCTAGTTCGAGACTTCTATCTCCGCTATCCTTGGAAACCCGGTGCTCCGGGGTTGTCCGGGAGGGGGTATGATGTCAAGCCGCGCGCTCGCTCGCGGGCGCCACTTACCTGTCCTGGGGTCCCTGGTCCACGGCCGCAGCGGTCTCCTCCTTCATGGAGGCTGTACCCGCGATGGCGTCTCTCCTCACGCCGACCCGCGGATCGTCAGTATTCGATGCCCCACGCATGCGCAGTGTCGGAACATGCGTTCCAAGCCTCGCTTTGACCCCGGGCCATAAAAGGGCACCGCATACACAGGGACAACGCGTCTCAACGCGGTTGTTACTGTGTATGCGCTGCTGGAGTCCTGGCGCTCGTTTTCCAGCCCTCCAGTTTCCTGTTCTACCTTTTTCTGCCTAGTCCTGCCTCATCTCCTTATTTCCTTCTTGCTTCCTGGTCCTCCTACCCTTTCTTCCCTTTATTGCTGATACTTTGCCTATCCCTGGTTTAGGGTAGAGGAGGTCCTGTCTGGGTTCCTAGTTGTAGTGGGGACTCTCCTGTCAGTACTGCTTTTTCTTGCAGTCTGCTTTCCTTTGCCTGTCTTGTGCCCTGCCGGTACCTGTGCCTTACTGCCTTTTGGAAGTTCCTGAGTTCAGCCCTGTTATCATCGGTGATTTCATCAAGCCTTCTCAGCCAGTGGAAACACTGTCCCGACGTCACACAAATTCTGAGAAGTGCCACCCGTGGCGTTGGGAGTTGGTTCAGTGCCGTCCTGTCTTATATCGTCAGGAGGGGATTGGGCTAATTTCTCGCGCTACCCATTCATCGGCCATCAATACATCGACATACTGGCAACCTCAACTCCACGGTCTACAGGAAGAAGAGGTAACCCACGATCTCGTGAAGATTCGTTTAACACGCTTTGGGTCTCTTCATGGCATGTCTGTAGGTACTCTTCATTTCGTCTCAGTGGCTGGTACGGCTGTTTGATAGGGTACCGTGCTGCCCAGGGCTGTCTGGTTATGGGATCTTCTACCGGTATGGATCTTCTGATGTACACTAGACAGAGTCCCAGTGCAGTTCTTTGTTGGTTCATCTGCTCCTCATACATCACATACCTTGGTAAGTCTGTTCCTGGTACTTCGAATGAGGGGCAGGGGTGCAGGCCATGTCTGGGACCTCCTCTACACTACTCCCTCTGGTTGGTTCATCGACCACTTTTGCGATCTCTTTTGCATTTATTTCCTTTGTTTCTTCGGTGTTATGTTCATCGTCTTCAGGATTTGTACATGATGGTGTGAATGTGTGAGTCTATGGAGTCCATATTTTTATCACCCCTTTCAAACTCCCTGCTGTTTTCACGTGTTCGTCTTTGTTCCATGTCATCAGCTGACATTGTCCATTTGGACTGCAGTAGATCCATTTTCCTTCATACATTCTTTGTTTCTTAGGATATGTGCACCTTATTCCTTCTGGTGCAAATTTGCTGGCCTTCACAAAGTCTCTTATTTCTTCATCAATCAGGTCTCTGGGTTTCCATCCTGGTTCGACATCAACCATTATTTTCATCCCTATGGCTTTCTTCACAGTTTTCTGGCACTGTGTGATGATTATCTTGATAACACAGCATCCTAGCAGTACCATTGCTAGTAGGGCTCCCAGAAACTTGAATATATCTGCCATCCATTGTGGGACCCATGAGAACCGGGCTCCAAACCAGCTGTCATCGTCCATTTCATCACTTTCATTGATCATCTGGTTTTTCAAGTTTGTCAACATACGTATGGCCTCTGTTAGGGTTGCGTTTTCTTCATCGTGCAATGGTACAAATGTGCAATATGATTCTCCGATTTTTGCACAAACACCTCCATCCATCGCTGTGATCATGTCAAGCACATATCTGTTCCGGAGGGTCATCAGTCTGATTGCTCTCAGTTCTTCCTTGATCGCATTAAATCCTTTTATAGTGGTATTGGTGGTCTGCAATAACTCCCATCTGGTTATTTGCAACCATTTAGCATTCTCTCCAATTTGGACGTGGGGCAGGAGTAGTGTTGTGAATACTGTTGAGTTGAGGCTAAACAGTCTGTGCCCAAATGGGATTGCATGTAATGCTTCTTTTGACTTGGTAGAAAAGTAATTTTCTCTCTTCATTCTGGATACCAGTTCCGCAGATCTCCTTCTCTTTAGATGAGCATCTGCTTTCAGGAAACTGTCCAACTTCAGGTCATTCTTAGGGATTACTAGCACGGGAACATGGACGTTCACCAGTGTGCATATGCCTCCCCAGTTTTTCGGCAGCCGTATGTATGCCTTGGATCCACACGCCCAGTAATGGTCCATAATAACTGCGGTTCCTTGTGTCATTCCTGGAGCTTCAAAGATTCGTCCGCAGTTTAGATTCTCATCCATCTTCCTTGTGCCATTGTTTCTGAAGCATAGTTTTGGGCTCTCCAGTGGTACTATCTGCAGGGGTCCCCCTCCATCTTCGACCCAGGTTAGTAACTTTACTAGCTTTGGCCATAGGAGTTTGCACAGTTTTTGAGAGTTTTCTATTGCTTCCTTGCAGGCTCCAAGGACCATCCAAGCTCGGCAGATCACTACTCCTTCTTCCCATCCATTTGGGGAAACCACTGTTCCCCAGATCCACATTTGGCCTCTGTTCTTCCAGATTTGTGCCTCTTCTGCAGTTTTTCCTTAAATGTTCAGTCTTGGGTTTGTTACCCATCGTGTTCCTGATCCTTTGACGTCAGGATTCTTGTATCTGATCACGTGATTCCTGGTTTTCACCTTGTTTCTTGTTTTAATGTCCTGTACGTAGCCATCTTCATCTGGGTAGTCCTTTTCGGTGGCCCATATCAATGAAGCGTCTCTTCCCATAAATTGTCCTCTGGTATTGCACATTGCTACGTGTGAACTACAGTGTGCTATAGGGACATCAATTTCTACAGCCACGAAGATCTTGGATTTTCCCATGCTGTACGGTAGGAGCATGCAGACGAAGCATTCTCCTTCTGATTGCCTTCGTCCTACTTCCTTCATGTGCTGATACCATATGTTGTTTCCGAGATGGGCTGTGCTGTCCAGGTAATCATTGAGTTAAGTGTTGTCTTCATGTGGGTTTCTCTTGATCCTGAATGTCCTTTTGTAGTTAGCTATAACTACGTCTCTAAATGCGTCTATATAACTCTTTCTTGCTGAGGATTCTTGGGCATGCTTGTTAGCGGAGCGGGTTTCATAACCTGTATCGGTGTGGTAGGAGAAGGTCTTGCGTTTCTGTTAGTTTCTTTTGTAAATTTTCATAGATGTTCTCTAACCGCCGTTGGCTCGTCATCTCCCCAATGCATGGCTGTGTCGTAGGTCTGGTGCTTGTTCCCTGTGTCTGGGCTGGCGTGCTTACTGTTAGTCTCTGTAGTTCTAGTTTTCAGTTCCTCGTGTAGTTTCTTGGCTCTGACTATGAATGGGAACAGATGGTCTATTAGCATTTGTGTTTTCTCTGTGAGTTCCTTTGTGGCTACTTCTGTTCTTTTGAGGGATTTTGCTATGCCCTCTTTCATTGGTTTCTCACTTGGTTCTCCTTGGTTGCTTCCGCTATTTTCTGGAACTGTTCGTTCTTTTGGCAGTTTCCCTTTCTCTGTTGGCCTTGTTTGATGCCCTGTTGCCATTGACACTTGCCCGTGTTTGTGTGTGTTCAGTGTGCGTGTGTGTGCAGTGGTCAGTGCTACATTTTCATTCACTCTTTGCTGACCCTGTCTCCAGCCTTTTTCTTCATTCTTTACCTCAAGTGTGTATGGATCTCTGCTAATTACATTGAGTTATATCTTGTTTGTTTTACAATCAGTTTTTCTGGGGACAGGGATCACTATATAGGGTCTGGGTGCTTTCGTATGCCCCAGACATTTATTATCTGATGGATGCACTGAAATTGTGATGCTTCATTCACCAATAAAGAAAGCAGTTCTGATAGTCAATGACAGAAAGACAATGATAATTACTACGCATATACACATAATAGACTTGTAGGACATCTGGCAGCATTTCCTTCCAGGGAGGTAAAATTGGAGGTAAAACTAAGTTACTGTTCTGGGCCCCCATTTCGAACAAGTCTATAGTCAGTTATTTATTCCTTCTCTTGCTCTGATCTCGTAGCTCAAGAGTTCATTACTACTTAAAGTAACAAGTGCTTTTCAAGTGTCCCCCCTCTTGCGGGTGATGTCAGTAGTCTCTGAGTATGCAGTACAGTTCCTTTTGCTAGACTATGGAAAAAAGGGTTAGGCTAGCATCAACAGGTGCATCACATTCATAATGCATATTTAGATTAGGTAAAGTCCCAGTGCACTCCTTGAATTTGCCTTGGTCCTGAGGACATGCTGGAACCTGTTCAATGCAAAGGAATGGAAAGACGGAACTGCCAAAAATCACACAAAAATAAACTGACGTAAAAATGAAAACAAAAATAAAAATAAAAGTGAATATAAGACTACAAATAAGGAAAAATAGAGCAAAAAGTAATAAGGAAAAATAAGATGGTGAACTTTCTTGTTTCTGCTCTTCTCGATCTGTCCTTCGGTGGAAAATATGGCACTGTGTCTCTTTCTCTCGGTCTGTCCCACGGTAGAAAATTGAAGAACTGTGTCTCTGTCTCTCGGTCTGTCCCACGGTGGAAAGATAAGCACTGTCTCTCTGTTTCCTCGATCTGGAACCTCCTTAAGTATTCTCGCTGGAAGTTGGATAGCTCCACCTGGAGCATTATGCCGTGGAGGAGTGTGCCCATGTGTGAGATGTTGGCTGGATCTCTAAGGAAGGTGATGTCGTCAACATCTGCAGGCCTCCCCACCATTTCCGGATAGTCTGTGACTAGTCTAAACAGGATGTTGCGTGCCAGCCGGGTGTCCTCGGGTGATAGGGACATTTGTCCTGTTTTGTTGGGTCCTGGTCATGAGCTTTCCTTTTGATTCACACAGTCTCTGCACTTTCCTGGTGCGCGGACTACCACAAGGTGCTTTAGTTTAGTCCACAGCTGGTTCAACTGAGCTAGGTTTCTTGGGTCTCTGATGAAAGTATGTGTGTCAGTTCTCCCGATGAGTTCTGGGCATTTCTCAATTATTTGAAAGAACAAAGTGAATGTGAGTTCATCAATGTCTACCGACGGCGGAAGCATTTGTGTCCTTTTCGCTGTGCTCGGGTAGCTCGGCGAAGGGTTCCGTGATGACAGTCAGCAGTTGCGAGATTATTTTCTTGTTTGCAGTATCTTGAATAAAGTCTGTGACACTGGTTTCTCTCCCTATGAGTGTCGGATATGATATTACCACCAGCTGAAAGTAGGTTAGCACATCCCACTTGAGGTCTCTGCTGGGAGATACCATAAATTCTGTAAACAAGTCTCGACACTGGTTGCTTTCAGGACGCTGTGTTACGCTCTCAAGAATAGTCTTTTTTTTTTCCTTTATCAGAGTCTTGATTCTTTATTTTACTTGAGCGTGGCATTGTTTCAAATGTTTGTTTTATCAGCGTTGTAGTGGCTTTGTGTATGTAGTTCTCTTCTTTATCCTGAAACTGTGGTGCACAGAGTGTCTGTATTATTGTTCTTTATCACCTTTTTCTGGTTTGGGGAAATGTTCTTATTCAAAGGTCACAAATTAAAACAGAGTTCTTTGTCATTGTGTTGCTGCTCATGCGTCCTTCTTCCTCGACATGGATCTTGTCTGCACGTGCTGAGGTTCTTCCCCGTTGTCTGTGGCTTCTTTGTGGTTGGATGCAGCTGGAGGGCTCTCTCCTATATAAGGTTTAAATGTCATTCAGGAAGAGCCATGCCCTTCTGCCCTGGACTTTGACGGCTGAAAGAGTGCAGTCCTCTACGATGAAATGGCCATTGAATCGTGGGTCATCCCACTTCTTCCTTGTAAAGTTCCTTATGAGAACAGCATCACCAGGGAAGACGGGTGGCGCACATAGACTTTGCACAGAGTCTGTTTCAGCACTTCCTGTTGTATTTTGTGCTGCGCTGCACCCTTTTCTTTGTTGCTGCAGCTGGCCGGAAATGACACAGACGCTGGATGACATACAATTCAGGTAGTCCTGCATCTCTGTCCCCAAGACCTCTTTTGTTGGCTGGGCATCACATCTAGCTCTATCTCGGGGGGTAACAGGGGTCCTCATCCTTCTGCCTGTGACTAACTTGTGCGGCGTGAGATGATGGTCGGAGCCTGGTTGGTTCCGAAGTGCATACAATGCCAGTGGTAGACAGTGCAGCCATCCCTTTTTCAATGTAAGTTTCAGCTTGGCTATCCTCTCCTTTAACAAGCCGTTGAGCTGTTCAAATATGCCATTCCCCCTTTGTATGACCTCATTACCTCACACACCTCCCATCTAGGGAACACTTCCCTCACTAGAAATTTGGCAGCACAGGTAGAGTCTGCGTGTGCACAGGGACCTGCTTCTATCCATCTAGAGAATGGACACACCACCACAATTAAATACCTGTACCCATTTCACACTTGAATCATGTCGACGTAGTCGATATGCAAGTGCTGGAATGGTCCATTTGGCCGGGGGATAACTCCTCTTATTACTTTTAGTGTGTGCCCAGCGGTGAATTGCTGGCAGATTATGCAGTTCACCATGAAGAACGCAACATGCTCTGATACATTCCGTGTAAACCAGTCTTCTCCGAGCGTTGCAGCGAGATTTTATTTTGACATATGTATAGGGTAGTGTAATAGCTCCAATGCTACTTTCAGTAGGGCGTCAGGCATTACTGGTTTACCAGTGCTGTCTTGCCTCCACAACCTGTCAGAGGGGTTTAAAGAACACCCTCAATGTTTCCACAAATGTTTCTCCTCCTGAGGTGCCTCCCCTTGGAGTTACATTAGCTGAGTCTGTCCCATGTTGTCCCATGTTGCTATAGGCCTCTGGTGTGGCTCGTGCTACCATCATACGCTCATGGGTAGGTGCCACCTCTACGTCCATGATTGTTTCATCCTTGGATGCCACGCGCTTGGCTTCCGTGTCCGCTTCATGATTTCCACGTGACACGAAATCTGTCCCTTTGGTGTGGGCGGCGCATTTCACGACCGCTATGCCCACTGGGAGCTGTAGTGCTTTTATCAACCAGTCCAATAAGGCATCATGTTGCACTGGCGTGCCGTCCACTCGGAGATAGCCCTTCCTTTTCCAGCGTGCTAAGCCTGCGTGCATGGTAGATGTCACATTGGCAGACTCACTGTAGACCATTACTTCCTGGTCTGCATGATTCTCAATGGCGAGTATCAGCACCAATAGTTCTGCAGCTTGCGCAGAATAGTGAGATGGTATTTGTGCACTGACGAGTACCTGGAACTCTCCATTCGTTAGGTGTTTTATCACGGCCATGCCTGTGTATCTTTGTCCATTTTCTTGGTCGATTCTTGATGAGCCGTCAATAAACACAATCTCACCACCTGCCAGGGCATTTTCCTTTACTCTGGGGATTTAATCATAGAATTCCTCATAATTCGCGCATTCATGTACGGGTTCTCCCTCTGTGACTTGTTCAGATATGAAAGTAGCTGGATTCACAGTTTTACATCGCACTATCTTGATCAATGGGTTAGAGATAACCACTTCATATGTGGATGCTCTCTGAGATGTCAGCGTGCACTTTGGCTTCCCTAGTATGGCGAATAACGAGTGCTCGACGTACAATGTCATGGAGCACCCCATCACAATGCATGACGCTTTTCAATTGTGAATGTGGCAGCAGCTAGATTTTGTTCACATGGGAAGTGGCCCTTCATGACCGTGTCCAGACTCCCGCTGTAATATGCTAGGGGCTTGTACCCCAGTGAGGTTCGCTGAGCGAGAACCGCCATCATAAAATTGTCATCAGGTAGAAATCCTCTGCATAATTAGGAATCCCGAGAACTGGGGCCTTACAAATCGCCCCCTTGAGTTCTGCAAACCCCTTTTCCATTGTCTCGGTCCATTCAATTTTTTTCACTTGTCGCCTGGGCCTTCTTTGGGGCCTGATGCAAGGGCTTGGTATATGAGCTATAGTCGAAGACCCATGCTCTGATGTAATTGCACAGGCCTAAAAAGCTTTGCATTTGTTTTATCGTGAGCGGTTTAGCCGTGTTCATGATAGCTTCAGCCCTTTCTGGGGTTACCTTTTTCCCTTCATGTGAGATTAGCTGGCCTATGTGCAGCACCTCTCGCTGACAGTATTGTAGCTTTTCCTTGTCAACTTTATATCCTTTCTCAGCCAGGATAGTCAGTAGCTGGACAGAGTCGCGCCTGCATTGTTCCTCAGTGAGGCTGCAGATCAGAATGTCATCCACATTCTGCAAAACAACACTGTCTACTGCAAAATAGCTTAATTCCATCTGCAGGACTGTGCTGAATATGGATGGAGACTCACAGTACCCCTGTGGCAGCCTCATGCTTTTCAGTCGCATTTGCCTGAAATTAAATGACATCAGGTCTTGTGATTCACAGTGTAACAGGATTGAGAAAAACACATTTTTCAAGTCAATCAACATGAAATATTTTGCCTCAGTGGCTATGTTGCATATAATTGTGGATGGATTAGGGACTAGAGGGAACTCGGCTTCAACTATATCGTTTAATGCTCTTAAATCTTGGATTAAACGCCAATGCCCTCCCTTTGATTTCTTGACAGGGTAAATCAGCGTATTGCAAGGTGATTCTGATGTCACTAGGATGCCCTGCTCCATCATGGTGGAAATTATCTTCGCGATCCCTTCATCTGCCTCTCTGGACATAGGATATTTTCGTGCTCTTGGTAAAATTGCTCCTGGTTTCAGTTTAATGTTCACTTCACCTGCCCCCTTCAGGAGGCCTACGTCATATGGCCCTGTAGTCCATACCGTGACAGACACTTGGGCCATGTCGTCATCAAAGTATTCTGGATGTATCAGCGCCAACATCATTCTCTGTGGCACCTCTCGTTTGATCATTTTGAACCACAATATGAGACTCACTTCCACTCTTGTCTCTTCTAGGTCAGGGTGTTCTTCGAACAGATCGTCATTGGTGACATCAGTCACTCGATACCCTTCTTTGATGGCGATAATTGCACGCCATTGTCTGCCTTCTTCATCATATCCTTCGACCAATACCACTTTCCCTCGCACTGCGGTAGATTGTATCATTAAGGGAAATACTTGTCCCTCTTCTTCATGCATAGGTATTCTTGGTCTGAATAGGAACTCATCAGGTGTCCTCATAGTTCTATCAGCGAGGCCTGGCAATCCCGCCATGAGTACCCGCACGTCATATGCGAAGACTTCTGGCTCTAATGGTATAGCTCTCATGGCTATACATCCTGAGTATGCTCTGATCATTTTGCACACGTTTGAATAATGCATTCCTGGAGTGGAGCACACTGTACCTTCTTGGTAAACGAGATTGTCATATTCAACTTAGTCATTAAGTCCCAACCCATGATATTTAGTGGGGTCTGACGTGAATATAATAAGGGTACATTCATTTTGCGTTCTACCACAGAGACTGGGAGCGCGTCTGTAAAGGGAACTCTACTGTGAGCTCCCGTGAAGCTCTGAGTATCTATGGCCTCGCCGGACAAGGAAAACGTGCCTTCTCGTATGCATGAGCGCATCGCACCCGTGTCAACTAAGAAGGAATATTCTTTACCCCCTATGACGACATTCACCCTAGGTTCCCTATTAGGGTCTGGTGTCACTGATAGTATAGAACACATCAGAGTCCCCCGTGAGCTGTCCTACTTCATATATAAGTTTGGCCCACTGTATACTTGCTGATTTCCCCCATTTCCAGGGGTGACTGCTCCGCTGAAGCTTGTGCCCTGCGACATTTGCGGTGTTGGCTGCTGGGATTGTCCCTGCGGTAATTTTCCCATGTGCGAGGGTTGAATCACTTGCTGCGCACCTTGCTGCAAGCCTGACGGCTGCTGCTGCACTGTGTGATTTTGTGCACTGCCCTGGTATGGGATGGTTGGCTGATTCACCTTGCCTATTCCCATTCCTTGGCCGCTTTGCCACATGCCTTGGCTTCCGCACATGTGTGCTACATGTCCTGTCAGTCCACACAGCCAACACACTGGCGGTGGTCGGGCCATCTGTCCATCTGGCATAGCTGGACTGCCCATCTGCGCGTTCTGAAAGCCAACTTGATTATTCTGAAAGCCACCTTGGTTACATCAAAACCTACCCTGATTACTCTGCCATCCTCTTCCTACAAAACCCCTTCCCCTCGGGTAAAATCCTGCGCTACCCTGATTATTCACCGATGGGTTAGTCGCTTGCTGTGCATGTGGTTCAGCTGGGCTTGTCAGCATGGCTCCCTCGAGAGCATACTTTCTTTTGCACCATATTCGCCTCCTCACCCTTACGGGTTGCCTCCTTTTTTCGATTCTTTTCTTGCAACAATCTACAGTAATGTGCAATTGTCAACTGTATTTCAGCCCATGGTTTCGCTTCTATTCCTACCAATTGCTTGAGTTGTTTTTGCACCGGCTCGGGCAGTCCTTGGCATAATATATGGTAGAATACAGGGATAGATTTCATCCAAGACTCATGTGTTTCGAGCACCCAGGCATCCTGAAAATTCTGAATATAAATCAACGGAACCTCTGACTCTTTCATTTTCAGCGTCATTATAGCTCCCATATTGGAAGTGTCTGGATATAGCGTTCACAGCGCTTTCCACACTGCTGCTCTACAATTATTAAATGGCGGTGTTAATTAGGGTAACCCTAGGGTAGCCTGCCCGTTTCCATACATTGTCTGCTCTTTCACCAAGTCTGGCGCTTAGGAGGCCCTTAATGTCCCCTATAGCTAAGGTGATACCCCCCCGTCATTTTCTCATGTATCCACTTCCCAGCTCCTGATGTCAGCATTGGAGGTTTATTTTTTAGGTTCTCTCGGTCCATGTGTGGCCATGGAATATATTGTGGTCTTGCTCCCCCCTTTTCTAGCAGCGGGAATTGGAATTCGCAGTCTTCCTTATCTTTCCCCATAGCTCTCCTGTCTACCGCTGGGGTGGCATTTCCGCCTTGCCGTCTCCCTGGAAATGCCCTTAATATATCTGCATAGGCAGGTGCTGACACTCCCCTCTGACCATGGGGTGTTCCTTCATGTCGGCCATACTGCGCGGCAGACTTTGGTGTCCTACTTGCGGACTCACTAGCGTCTGAACACCGTATCCCTTGGTCCCCTGGGACCAAGGGAGCCTCATCCTCCGTTTCCCCACCGGAGTCAGATTCTGAATACTCCCAGTTCACACAACTCCTTGCATCTTCTTCGTCTTGCCCAATCTCCAGTCTGTCTAGGTACAGTCCCCTGTTTCCACTAATTCGGGTGACATCCTCTGTGTCATATAGCTGAGTGCTCTCCAGGCGCTCATCTTCTCTTTCCCCATGGGATCTCTGTTCTAGCCCCATCTCATCGTATATCTTATCAATCGTTTCCCCGATGCTTCTGGTGTCAAAGTCATCGTCAATATTTGCCCCACTTCTACCTGGTACTGAGTCATGTGCAGGAAATATTTCTTCCATTTCTTCCCATTCTACAACAGGATTGGGTTTTTTAACTTCCCGCTCCAAATATTCAAGATCTCGTGCCCTCTGTCTGTGCTTTCGTTCTGCTTCCTCATCTATTCCCTTGCGCTTCCTTGCTTCTTCTCTAACCTTGTCTACTTCCCTCATCCTTTCGTTTCTACGTTCCTTTGCCCTTCTAATTTCCTCATCTTCTCTTCTCTTCACTCTCCTCTCACGTACCCTTTGCTCTTCTTCCGACCTTTGCTTATTCTGTTTGTACTGGTCGTAGGCTGCCATCTGCGATCAAACTTTTTCTCTTGCTCTTCGCTATATATTTGTTCTCGCTTCAGCTTATCCTTCCTTCTTGTCCTTTCATCCCTTATGTCCTTTTCCTTTTCTCTCTCTCTCCTTGGCGTCTCATCAGACCTCTCTCTTGGCCTTTCATCATCACTTCCTTTTCCATCTAATTTTAGCAATATCTGCCCTCCCATCCATTTGTCATTTGCGAATGTTATCTCATCAGTTCTATCTTCATTTTACTTTTGTTTCTTTCCCTCTCTCTCCTTAACGAGATATGCACAACTCTGTGCCTGATCCTTTCCTTCGTCATTGCGTCTGTCCATGTCCCTTGGGACTGCAGAGGCAAGATTCATTTCCTGGTCCTTTTCTTTTTTGTCGTTGTTACTATACATAGGCGACTCATATGCGGGGTTGCTATACCCTGTGGCTGCCTTTAGTTCTCTTAACGGGTAGAGCCCCTCTGTCTTACTTCCCTCAATGGCTGGCTCAGGAAGGGTCGGTGGTGCGGTAGGCCTCTCACCCCCCTCCATGCATACGTTTAATATCCAATCTGCAGGAGTTCTTCCTCCTTTGTCTGCTCAAACATCTTCCATAGTTCTAGAACAGCAAGACGTTTCTCTAGCCTCTTGCCTGTATATGTGGCATGCAGATAAGTCGACATGTGCTGTAAGGCAGTCTTCTCTACATCTCACTATTCTATTTTTTCTCCGCCACCCTCCGTTACCTTTCCCTTGCGTGTTCTAATGCCTACAAGACATTTGCCAAAGTAACGAGTTGGTTGCTTTACTCACCAATCACATCTTTTCCTCTCTGGAGCTTCGGGATGACCGCCCCTTCCTCTTCAGCCTCTTGCAGTCTTTTCGTCCGATTGGCTGCCCGTGGGAATGAGAAGGGTTATGCCTGGAAAGGCGGGTTCCTTCAGACCCACTGCAGATTTGTATGGACTTACACTATCATTGTCCACGGGAAGCTTCTCAGCCTACTCAGCCGGAATGTCGAAAGGAATTGTGATATTGCTGAATGCCTAGAGTTACTTTGTGCCGTCAGCCTATAGGTGCCTTATAACTATATTATCCATAATCCATAATCTATGATGGAAACAAAGCTTTTGATAGGGACCCATTCTGTGGCCAGGGCATACAAATCTTGTGGGCGGTACCCTTAACCCACTCTGTGCTATACTTTCTTAATGTAGGTGCATGCTTAGGTAGTTGCTTGCATAGATGCGCAAGTGGGGTGACCTCCTCCATTTTTAATTCCGTTACCAACAATATTTATACAGTTTGTTATCCTTCTACTAGTATGATTGCGTCAAACCCAATTTCATCTCAAACAATCAACAATACGATTCTCTTACATTCAACCTACAACAGGACACATAGGACAGACACTTGACAGACTAGACGGACACCAGCTATCATACATATACCTGCCTTCTAATCAATACCCCGTCATGAAGTTTAAACAAAATCCTTTAATGTGTCTTTAAACGTCATCGTAGTTTAATTGTCTCTTATTATATGGGCTATGAGTTCACGTTTCTTCTGACCGCTGTATTAAAGCGCAGGAACAAGGCAAATTACTCCGTTTTTCTCTCGGGTGCCCCCCGGTAACCTTACGTTTTTCTCTCGGGTGCCCCCATGGTAACCTTATGTTTTTTTCTCGGGTGCCTCCAGGTAACCTTATGTTTTTCTCTCCAGTGCCCCCCGGTAACCTTACATTTTTCTCTCGGGTGTTCCCCGGTAATCTTACGTTTTTTTTATCTCAGGTGCCCCCCGGTATCCTTACGTTTTTCTCTCGGGTGCCCCCCCGTTAACCTTATGTTTTTCTCTTGGGTGCCTCCCCCCCCGGTAACCTTTCGTTTTTCTCTTTTATACTCGAGTTATTAACCCCTTACATATATATACAGTCTTCTCTACATCTCACTATTCTATTTTTTCTCCGCCACCCTCCGTTACATTTCCCTTGCTTGTTTTAATGCCTACAAGACGTTTGCTAAAGTAACGAGTAGGTTGCTTTACTCACCGATCACATCTTTTCCTCTCTGGAGCTTCGGGATCACCGCCCCTTCCTCTTCAGCCTCTTGCAGTCTTTTCGTCCGATTGGCTGCCCGTGGGAATGAGAAGGGTTATGCTTGGAAAGGCGGGTTCCTTCAGACCCACTGCAGATTTGTATGGACTTACACTATCATTGTCCAGGAGAAGCTTCTCAGCCTACTCAGCCGGAATGTCGAAAAGAATTGTGATATTGCTGAATGCCTAGAGTTACTTTGTGCCATCAGCCTATAGGTGCCTTATAACTATATTATCCATAATCCATAATCAATGATGGAAACAATCCTCACGCTACCAAGTGTAAAAGAGGAGAAGATATTCACTGACGGGCCCATAGGTCAGAGCTCACCCTCTAGTACTTGTAAGACAAGATAGCTGCACCACGTGAGGGATGGGGGTGCAGGATTCACTTACTACAACACGACTCAATAATGAGGACTCAGTAGTTTGGCAAAGTGAAGTTCATTTAATGACAAGTACATCAAACAGGGAAGCAGTTGGGAATCAGCATTGTTGCGACCACCAGTCTCGCTCCGACTTCCTCGAACTTCAGTTGAACAGTAGTTTTTATACACAAAACTCATCATCATTGACGTCTAATTCTAAAAAACTTGTCATGCAATATAATTGGTTAGGAAAGGTAACTTAAATATAGGTGCTATATCTGTGTATGATAATGGAGCATGCGGATTGGATAACTCTTAGCGTCTACACCCCTCCCTTTACATCACACATGATAGACGTCACTACAAGTACGGCGTCTCATTGGTTCTACAATATATAGGACCCTAGATGACTTGGTCCATTGTGATTGGGCAGGTTACACCCCTAGACATACATTTCCACTTTTAATTAGCAGCATGCAGAATGGAAACCCAGGTGCCTGGTGTCCCAAGTATCACCCTGCCTCCCTTCCATCAATCAGTATCTGGGGGCTATGTGTCAATTAGTTGGCTGGGCATGACCTCTAAACTGTACCCTCTTATCTGGAAAAGTTATGGCACCCTTGGATCTGGGTGACATCAGACGTTGGTAATTCTTTGCACTTGTCTTGGTCACATGTCTGACCGTAAATCTGCTTCAGTTTCTAGCTTTTAGTGTTATTTAATTCTGTTTTCGGCCTCGCCACCTGCATGGGCCTCCCTTATCTTGACCTTCACGGGGCAGACTGGTACGCTCTGAAGTTTCGATTCCTGTTAGCTGAAGCTCTCCTACCCTCCTCTGGTTGACCTCGATTTCCCAGGCATGAGCTGCTCTTTGTTGAGTTTCGATTCCGCTCCTTCTCCTGGCTTTGGCTGGGATATGAAACCAGGCCTGTTAGGCCTCTGGCCGCCTGGGCATACTTCTGCTTTTACAAAATGGAGTCACACTTGTATAGCATGCCTTATTGAGGTACATATAGTTGACGCATGCCGCTCTATTCTTCTACTAAGCATTGCAAGCAGTATTGTTTTCTTAGCATCTTGCATTCCAAACCTATTTACACGCGTTTAACTGGTTGGTTACTTCCATCTTGTCTCGTAGCAACGTTTCCTCACATTTTAACATTGTCATTTTCCTGTGTCCATTACATCTATTTTCATAGCTACTCGCACTGGCATGCTATCTTCGATAGCTGCTTTCGTTCATTTGCGAGTCTGTCCAGGCCCTTGTGTCATTTCCACTGGCCTTCCATTACAGCTCTTTGGGTCTCTTCATGGACCGTCTGTAGGTACTCTTCATTTCGTCTCAGAGGCTGGTACGGCAGTCTGATAGGGTACTGTGCTGCCCAGGGCTGTCTGGTTATGGGCGTTTCTATCAGTATGGATCTTACAATGTACACTGGGCAGAGTCCCAGTGCAGTTCTTTGTTGGTTCATCTGCTCCTTATACGTCACATACCTTGGCGAGTCCGTTCCTGGTACCCCGAAATGAGGGGCATGGGTGCAGGCCATGTCTGGGACCTCCTCTACAATGCTGAACAGCTCATTTTGGAGACTGGTTTCCAGTCAGGCTGGAGAAAGAAACCGTGCCAGAGAGAGAAGAACAGCCCATATTGAAGGCTGGTTTTCCAGACAAGCACCTGAAAGAGACATTGTTGATGAAGCAACTTCAGACTGAGAGGGTCTGAGCTGATGCTCCAGAATGAGAAGCCACATTTAAAATGAAAGTGAGAAAACCCTGATGTGACTCCCCCTATTCCATAGTGCTGTCCACGGTACATCCTGGGAATAGAGAGCTGGATTCCTAGGGGATGTATGAATAGAGAGCTGGGATCCTAGGGGATGTATGAATCGATAGCTGGGATACGAGGGGATTTATGAATCGATAGCTGGGATACTAGGGGATGTATGAATCGATATCTGAGATCATAGGGGATGTATGAATAGAGAGCTGGGATCCTAGGGGATGTATGAATAGAGAGCTGCGATCCTCGGGGATGTATGAATAAATAGCTGCGATCCTAGGGGATGCATGAATAGAGAGCTGGGATCCTCGGGGATGTATGAATAAATAGCTGGGATCCTAGGGGATGTATGAATTGATAGCTGGGATCCTAGGGGATGTATGAATAGAGATCTGGGATCCTAGGGGATGTATGAATCGATAGCTGGGATCCTAAGGGATGTATGTATAGAGAGCTGGGATCCTAGGGGATGTATGAATCTATATCTGGGATCCTAGGGGATGTATGAATCGATAGCTGGGATCCTAGGGGATGTATGAATATATGAATATATGAATATAGAGCTGGGATCCAAGGGCAGGGGCATAGGAGACCCATAAAATCTGGGGGGGGGGGGCAGGGGACACCTTGGGGACTTTGTTTTTTATTTATTTTTTGTGTTTTAGTCAAAGAACTCGACTTTTCATAAAACTAAAACAGTAATATGTATCAAATTACATTTATCATCACTGTATAAAACAAGAGAAACGAAGGAAAGAAAACCGAAGAAAACTAAGAAAAAGAAAAGCAGTTCAGAGTATAAAACCCTCCCAGCGGTGGACCTTTAGA
The DNA here is from genome assembly GCF_040938575.1 of Ambystoma mexicanum. Classification (NCBI taxonomy): domain Eukaryota; kingdom Metazoa; phylum Chordata; class Amphibia; order Caudata; family Ambystomatidae; genus Ambystoma; species Ambystoma mexicanum. The sequence continues at coordinate 72,008,019 of NC_090935.1, read as the reverse complement.
GAAATCTCTTATAATACTCGCACCTGCGCTTTGAGTGCAGATGCTTTATGGAGTATCACCAACCCTTCCTATCCTATTCCACTTGAACCCTCAATGATGGAACATGAGTGTTCCCCTTTACAGCAGTGTATGGGCTGCAATCATACCTCTGCACTAGAGAAGGGCTGTTTTGAATCTCAAGGCTCTGCATTATTTTTTCTGGGTCACCCAGATGGCTTATGGTGGCCTCTATTAAAACTTGTCTACAACTCATTATTCAGCTGGTGGTGGGTACCAAAAATGCAGTTGCATCCCTATTTTAAAACCAGCGTTGGCAACGCCAACTGTTTGAGCTTTAATGTAGGCATGGAAAAAGCCCTTACCAAGCACCCCTATAGTGGTATTAGGTACCCACTGATGGTAGCAAGTACCTGAACATTTAATAGCAGTGCCTGGAAAATGCCCAATATGTATAGACAAGCAAACACTTGCCATTGGTGGTTTTTAGCAAGATTTCAGTGAAGAAAATGCATAGTGCTAATAGAGTGATTGATTGATTTTTGATTGATTGATTGTTTATTTGTATAGCGCCTATGCTCAATGTGTTTCTAAGTGCTTCAAGGGGGAGGGAGCATGGGAGAAATACAGTTACATTCCTACAGGTCCTTGAAACAATTAAGAATGTGAAGAATAATTATCATAATCAGTCTGATGACATTTCAGATAGTGCAAGTGCAATTAACAAGTAAGGAGAAAAGGAGTGGATGAAGGCATCCCTGGATAAGACATTTGTATTACACCAGTAGTATGTTCCTAGCTCCAATTAAGTTATTAACTACACAGGGCTTTGTAGTAAACATCCCTAATTCAGTGGCTTTATGTAAACCAGCACTGGCACTTTACATGCCCTTTATAGATCATTCTAGTGTTTTTTTTTAAAGGAATAGGTTATGGAGTAAAATGAGTCTGTGGGCCGCGTGGCATCCATCCACCAAAACCCATGAAAGTTGCTAAAATAGCCCAAATAACATGATGCTGTGTCGTAAGGCTAGATTCCACGCACCCTGGCACCAGCACCCACTACAGGACAGGTCAGAGGTGAATATATACCTCATTTATGGTTAGTCCTGACTTCAGACCTAGGCTGTAGGTAGGATTGAGTGAAAAGGGAGTTGATGCAGGAACAGACTGCTGTGACTAAGTCCTTTCCCTGTAACCCGCACCAAGTCACTCCACTGACACACTGCCATCTGCACTTTCTCACTTGTCTATACTTCTCTCTCATTTGCAAAACCTGAAGCACCTCCTATGCCATTTCTGCCCTACATCACTTTACCTGTGTTCTGGTCTTTCCTGCACCCCTCTCTCCCCTGCACAAAATGGTCACTCTGTGCTGCAAACCATCCATATCTTTCATCGGCACTCCATTCTAGTTCCCATCTCTCCCCTCCCTTGCTCCTCTCTTTTTCTGTCATCTGAACCCTTTCTACCCTTGTTTACTTTGCAGGCCCACACTCTACTGCACCCCAGTCCCTCGCTTCCCATTCCCCCATGGCCAGCACCCCACAACTCTCATCCACCCTCGCTATACTTGCTTACATTTCACAGGTTTTCTCTTGCATGCCTTGCATGACCAACCACTCCATATAGCTTCTCAAAATAAGCTGAAACAGGCATGACAGATCCATGAGCTTAAAAGGGCCCATTGATACCTGCAAGAATTACCTCTTGAGAAATAGTCAGGAGAATGGATATTTGGAAGGGGGGACAGACACAGAAGTCACTAAATCCACGTACTGTCGGGGCTCTACCCCCAAAATCTGATCCCACTGTGACCACTCAAGTACGCTGACAGAAACAGCCAGGCTGAATAAAACAGGGTGAACCTTAGCCAATTCCTACAGAAGATGCACAGGATAGGCACCGACAAATGGTTTATTTTGGGCAGGGACAGAGTTCAGGTCTGTGCTGGTAATAGATTGCTTTATGGAATATAATAACACTTTGGTCATAGCGCTTCATGCTAGATGCTTTCAGCTTCTAGGTTATGTAATAACAGGTATTATTACCCTCATATGAACAACACTGAATTCATGAAAGGTTAAGTGGACCCTGCATCTGGGTTTGAACTAGCGAAATGCAGGTAGCCCTCATGTCATAGACCGAGCTTTAGGTGTGGTACCATCCAAACTTCAAGCAGATGCGAGTTGGTGGGAAGATGTGGAGCGGTGTGCCTTAAGTGAGGCCTACTGATATTAGAGTATACATCAAGTGTTTTCCATTGCCTACCTTAGACATTACTATGGAAAAGAGCACACATCCCACGTAGCGGCCCTTCTTGAGTTTGGCTCATCCTCATTTTACTTTATATGGTTTCATGAGGATTCTGTATACAATGTCAGGCTGATATCTCAGGCAGTGTCTGCACTTTTCAAGCCAGGCCTGGGGTACACGGACATCTGGGAGAAAATTCAGTCTTCTCCAGATTGTGTGACCCTGAGCGAATCGTGTGACCCCCCCACTGTGCATTATTTTCTATATGTGTTTACTTGAGATCACCTAGAAGGGACTCAGTTGGCAGTGTTCACTATAACGAAATGCCTCAATCGTCAATGTTCTAAGAGAGTTTCTTGTTGCTCCGTGTATGCTAAGCATGTTGAGTGAGTGTGAATAAGGACAAAGTGTCACAGCAATAGATGTCACCTCCAGCTGGGGGACCAGGTCTCATTTTAGGAAGCAGTTATATATACATAGAATGTGTAATTTTTTTTGCAGAGAAACGTATCAGGTGCAGTCCGCGTAATCCAACTCTAAGGAAATAAACTAGAAACAATCTCAAAGTAACCCGACGGTTTAGGGGCACCAGTATAGTGTAAGCAGGACAAATAATCATCACGCCCTTCTCCTTAAAAAAGGCAATACATAATATATTAAACAGTGTTGTGGCATTTGTATAGAAACTGCATGTACATGTCAATATATACCAGCTCCTATTGTGCACCCTTGATCATCAGCTCTATAGGTGAATGGCCTCCGTATTTTTTTGTGCAGCCTTGCAAGCCCAGGTTGGCCAATGCTTGGAGCTTAAATGTGAGGACTAGCTGCCCATCAGTAAGGAATGAACAAAGAGGTGTTCCGAATCAGATGTTCCTCTTTGGCAGGGGCTTTGGCACACTTTCATGAATTGAAAAACATGAGGGTGGCACTGGCAGGGCCTCAGGTTTTTTAATTCATGAAAGTGTGCCACTGCCAACGTCAAATATACAGTTTATAAACACACGCAACACCTTGCAAACTGATCAGGGAATACTGGCCTATTCATGTTTGATTGAAACATGAATAGGCCAGGATTCCCTGATCAGTTTGCCAAAATGGCAATCAAAGCAATAACACTTATCATGGTTATTTTATCACAGATGCCCAGAAAAATATACAATGCCACAGAAAGAAATGGCTAGACTGGCAGCAACCAAAAGCCAGTCTAGCAAGGTATTTACACTTAGCAGAACTGCTCAATCAGCAATGCCCAGTTAAAGAAAGTCAAGCCAAACTAAGAAATGACTAGAATGGCTGCACCAAAATGCCTCTCTAGCCACTCATACCACATATTATGCCTGCTTAGCCTGGAGATGGATTGCCTTTACAATGTATTGCACAATCCCTGCCCCCCACACATCCTCCCTCCAACTACTTGCTCCAACTCCCAAAATCAGCACATTGGCCCAGAATTACCTCCACGTCCCTCTTCCTTGTCCCAGTGCTGATGTATGAGGCATCTTCCCTCATAGATAAGTACAAGGACGAGGAAGAGTGGGGTTAGAAGTAATGAAGGTTGCAGGTAACTAAGCCAGGCATTACCTCCATGTCTCGCTGCCTCATCCCAGTACGTGCCTTATACACAAGTACTTGGATGAGGAAGTATGTGGATACGAGCAATGAAGATTATCAATATGTTATCATGGCATTAGACACAAGCAGTGGCACAACACCATTGATCTGACTGGGCTTTAGTCCTCTTCCCCCACCCCTGAAATGTTGGGCTATGTTGACTCGACCTGGCTGACCTACAAATCCATTGCCCGACAGAACAGGACACAGATGTTAAGCGGCACCTGTGTTTGTTCCTAAAGGTCCAGCAAATACTAACGTAAGGCATTTCACTGTTCATTTTTAGGCAGTTGAAATCATGATATGGGTTTAGTACTTGCATGCCAGGGAGTGATTGGAAGGCTAGAGAGGGGACAAGAGACCGCTCATTCTCACAGCAGTCCATAAGTGAGTGCTTTCATACTTAAAGGAGAGAGGTAACTGCTTTTAACATTGAAGCTGCACTAGAATAGTCTCATTAGAATGCGTAAAGAAGTTAGATGCCCCCACACAAATAAATGTGCCACTCCACCACCGCTTGTGAAGTTAGCGCCTCTCCCAACATTTGAAGGGTTAGCGGTCTCCCGAAATGTAGGTTATGATGAGACCAAGAACACAAGCACAAACACCATTCACCATACACATACACGCACACACAGCCATCCATACATTTAAGTGTGTACCCTTTCACTATACAGGCACACCGAGGCAGCCACCAGCACATTTAAGCGTGCACCCTTTCACCATACAGGCACTCCCAGGCAGCCACCCACGTATTTAAGTGTGTACCTTTTCACCGTACCCTCACACACGCACACCCAGTCACCCATACATTTGAGTGTGCACACTTTCACCATACACTCACACAGGCATAGCCAGGCGGCACATGCACTCACTCTTTAATGCACATTACATAATATACATACATATACAAACACTTACATGCACGCACACACTTTTAACGAAAATACATTTTCTTACCTTTAACCCGTTGGTCAAGGGAACGAGACCTTCAGCTCCCTGCAGTAGCCAGGAATACTAGTTCCCGTCATCTGAAGAGGATCGGGAGGCCCCGTGTAATGGGTTGGAGGGGAGTCCCATTACTTCAAAAAGAAATGGTTTCTTTTTGAAGTCACCAAACCGAAACAGAAATAATGTTGTTATGAAGGCAGAGTTACTGCAAACATAAACTATGGGTCTCATTATAAGTGTGGAGGTCCAGAAACAAGGGTGCTGGTAAGCTTTCAGTCACCCTTGTTTCCGGACCGCCACACTCAGAGTATGTCTACTTGGACCGCTGCACCCGACAGGTCTGACCCTGGCGGGCGAAGCTGCCCCAGTAGGCAGACTCATCACAGAAGCACAGTCACCATTAGTGGCAGAGCCGGTGCTTCTGTGAACCCAAGGGGACTAACATTTTCCGGCACCTAACTTCCCAGTCCTCCCAAGACTTGTAATGTCCCGGTAGCACCGGGAAGCTGGGTGTCGGAAATGGTATTATGAGGTTGGTGGCAACCCGCCGGTCACACCAGCGGTTTACTGCCGACCTCGTAATGAGGCCCTATTTCTTTTTGAAGTCATAGGGCTCCCTGTTCCATGCCTTGAAGGCAACTCGCCTTTAGGCTTCCATGTCATGAGATGGGGGAGCCCTCGGACTTCATAAAGAAATAGAATCTTTTTTTTAGTTACTCTGCCTTCATAAAGAAATGATTTCTGTAAAAAAAAAAATCTCTATGAACGCATAGTGACTTCAAAAAGAAACTTTCTTTTTTTTTCTGTTTTTACATTCTTTTTTAAAAATGTTTTTTTAAAGAATTTATTTGTCTGAGGGGCCCCTACCAGGATATGGACGGGGCCCCATGCACCGTGGGTGGGCGCAGGTATGCCAGTGCTTACATGACAACTGCAGCCTGCAGTTGTATTTCACGGCAGTGACACAAATAATCTGGGGGGATAAAAAGCTATTATATCCCCCCACTTAAAATTGTGGGTGGGATTTGTCCCCCGATCCCCTCATGTCCTACGCCCAGGTCCTAGGGATGTATGAATAGAGAGCTGGGGTCCTAGGGGATGTATGTATCTATATCTGGGATCCTAGGGGATGTATGGATAGAGAGCTGGGATCCTAGGAGATGTATGAATTGAGAGCTGGGATCCTAGGGGATGTATGGATAGAGAGCTAGGATCCTAGGGGATGTATGAATAGAGAGCTGAGATCCTAGGGGATGTATGAATAGAGAGCTGGATCCTAGGGGATGTATGAATCTATAGCTGGGATCCTAGGGGATGTATGAATTGAGAGCTGGGATCCTAGGGGATGTATGGATAGAGAGCTGGGATCCTAGGGGATGTATGAATAGAGAGCTGGGATCCTAGGGGATGTATGAATTGAGAGCTGGGATCCTAGGGGATGTATGGATAGAGAGCTGGGATCCTAGGGGATGTATGAATAGAGATCTGGGATCCTAGGGGATGCTAAATTAAAGGGACCAAGTGCTTTATTGAGAAGTGTAATTGTCCAAACTTAAATGCAGATTGTTTTTTCTAGAATTAAACACCATTAAGTTAGAATCTGTGGCTCAAACCAGCATAGAATCAAGCAGACAATAGTGCCTTCATGAAACATTATTGGCCGCTTAAGTATCGTTTGAAATTGTGGCCACAGTGAGTCATGAAATGTTTGCAAAACTGAAAATAGCGCAAAGAATACATTCTATTCACAGACATGTGTGTAACGTTTAAAACCCATGCAATTCCTTGATGCAAAAAGCAGAAAATCCAAGACATTGCGCCCAATAAGGTGAGAAACGTGTTTATTAACAGGTCAGCCCTTAGGTGATAACACGTGTTTCGGCCCTTCCTGGCCTTTCTCAAATCAGGGCTAATACATTCATTTGTCGGGAGTCATAAATTCGTCTAAGTCATTTCGGACTTGTATTGGGTTAAATCCCATCAACATGAAGATGTGTCGGTCATACGCGTTGGCTCTAGTGAAATCCTTGTCTTAAAATGCACCAGTAGTGTAATGTGAAAGGCCAAGGGTGCTTTAAGATTTTACCTTTTATTGGAGAATAGATTGAAAACTGTACATACACATATGTAGATTGAAAGTTGAACACATGCATAGATTGAACATAGATTGAACGTTGCACACACATGTTTATTGAAAGCTGCGCACACACACACACACACACACACACACACACACACACACACACACACACTCACACACACACATTCTGAGAAGACTGCACACACATTTGTCAATAGAAGTTGGCCGATGCAATTTGTTCTTGACTCTATTTAAATAACATACACATAGCTCACTTATTCACAAGCACACATATAGGGGAACCATTTGTAGTTACTATCTGCCTACACATGGTCATTATCCAAGTAACCTTTCGCTGACACCCTAGTTGTGTGACACTGAGAAAATCTAGTGTTTTTGAAAAATTGTACAATGGCTGTATATAGATATATATGAACAAACTGTTCATATATAAGTGTATTATATTTGTCAAGTACTTTTTTACAGAATAATATATGCATAGAATTATAGAAATGTAAGATGAAAAGATTCATGTATGCAGGAAACATTTTTTTTTACTGACTAATTGTTTGATAATTCTTGCCTTTATCCACATTTATTTCTGCTAGGTTTGTGGGCTTAGATGCCTGCAGAAAACCAAACAGAGATCTTCACGTTTCACTTGCTGGGGGCACAAAGTTAATCTAGCCCAGAATTCACTGTATTTTTGTTATTTTGGTATTTTTGAGATACCCCCAATAAATTATAATCTTTAGGTATAACAATCAGTGCTTTAAGTGGCAAGAGGTTTTGAGCGGTGGGAGCTGCCGGACAGAAGTGCAGCAGGATGTGCAGTCATATGCACAGCCACTTTGCTTCAGTGACTTTGTTGTGTGAGGACTGCTATTTAAGAGCACTCAGTGCAGGTGGTGCTACAAGAGTTTCACTCAGCACGGTGCTCAGAGCGGATGTGCTGCAGTAAAGTGCAGTCATCTGCAAAGCCACTTTACTTCAGTGACTTTGGTGCTTGAGGACCGTTATTGCAGGATCACTCGGTGAAGGTGGTGCTACAAAAAATGCTCTAAGCACAGAGTGTAAACGCGGCAGGAAAGTGACATCATCTGCAGTGCACTGCCAGCTGCTCCAGGCATTATGTGTAGCGCCTTCGGTGCCAAACCAGTTTCGTCTCTACCTACCTTTAAATGTTGTATATTAAATGACTAATTCACCCACTTCAATTCTCAGTCAGTGAGTATTCCTGACACAGAGTGCTTGAAACAGAGTGTTGTTGCCTTGCTGCCTTGAATCTGTGTCTGCCTTCTACTTACAAGATGTATGACTTGCGTAGTAAAACTGGCCCCTTCACCGCTCTGCTTTCTCCAGTGGCCTCCCCGGTACGCTCCCCAGCAGCCTCTCCCTATTCGTCTTTAGGTGGCAAACCTACTTCTACAAGAGTTCAATCGCCTACTCCTTATACGACGGTCCCGTATGGTACCTTTGTACAACAATCAAAAATTACTCCATTTTATTAAACCTCACTAAAAATGCTAAAACCCTGCTACAATTGCATCTGAATCCAGGACGGCTGGCAAGCACTCACCATAGGCTCTCACCTGGTAATACTCCCGTAACTGTTTCATCTTGGGAAGTTATTAATATTCTAAATCACAACATTCTGATAGAGAGCTGGTTGAAGCTCTAATTAACGCCACTGAACCAGTACAGGCAGTAACTGAGATATCCAATCTAGAAGATCGACACATTTTGGCCACCAGCGAAGCATCTTGCGAAAAATTACATAATGCATTTAATGACTCCAAAGAGAGTGTTGTATTAGGCCACCATACCTCTCCTCCATTATTCACTCCACAATCGACAGGCACATGCCATCCACAGCATGCGTGTGGTCTTTTCACCTTATCAGCTTCCAACTTGTGCTGAACTCTCTTGTGCGACATTATGAGAACAGCAATTAGAATCAGAAAGATAAAAACTGTTACAATCTACGTTGAACTAAAAAAATATATTTTATTGAAGGCTACATCTTAGCACAAAGTAAAGTTGGAGCTATAAACAGTAACAAGTATATGGAGGCTGACAAAGATGGGGAAGAGCCTACTTCAGATCTCAGCTTTGAAATCCTAATCAAACCAATTGTCTTCCCAGGACAGCGGTTATAGATACATCACTGGTATCAGTGAAGCGATCCATACATTCCTTGCTAAACTGTTCAATTACCTTAATGCCCAGGGATGCAAGCCCTGAGGCATAAGTTCAATTGATTATCTCACCAAAAGAGGTATATGCGATGTTTGAACAAAAAGGTGAAACCAAAAAATCTTGTCAACAGACTCAACCACAATTGAAAAAGTCTACAAATATTAAAGCACTCTCCCAAAACCTAAATAAGAGCTCCATGATATTTCTGCACATAATTCCTTCTATTGTACTGGAGGATGAACACGTAGCTGAGCAACCGCATTCAGGCATAAAGAAATTAAGGGGCAAAGAGTAAAAGAAGATCCCTAACCTCAAAAGAAATCGTACAAAGTGGCATCAACTATTCCACCAGTTCATGCAAGACCTTCTACAGATCCTGCCCCAATTGACCGAAAATGTTGAATAAAAAATGTGGAATGCACAATAAATGCACATTTGGCTTGAAAAAAAAATGCTGAATTTAATTTTAATCGAACGGGGGTTGCGAGGATGTACCACTTTCCCCAGGATCAATATAATGGGATTGGGGGATTGCAGGGGTGTCACCTGCTTCCTAAGGAAGCACTGCGGCGAGGAATAAGAAAGTTACAAAAAAAAAGAAAATGACCCTGCCACCCTGGCACAGAAGTCCCTACCCATTTAGGAGACAAACAGAGCAGGGGATCGGACGGAAGAGGAGGTATGTGGCAACAACCGAAGGTAAGTAGGGGTAGGGGTAAAGCAAGATTCGACATTTTGGTAATGCAAAGCTTTCTAATTAGCAAAATTCTGCTGCGTTCTTTTCAGCTTAAATCTTTTTTCCGAGATATATCCTACCATTCTAGTAGAACAATCATGCGAGGGCTTGTCGGCCAGTATGCTGCTACTTCATTATCTATCCACTACCATTATTGAGGAACAAGCATTTCCAACTGTGCCATCTAGCTACGTGGAAAGTTTACTTTTCTAGGATATGTGGATATAAAGGAATTTTACACCCTAGCAGAAAAAAGTCAGAAACTGGCAAAGGAACCTGGAACTACATTCGCTGCGGAGGAAGACAAATCATTCTCATCTACTCTGCACCACACTTCTATCTAGGCCAGAACGTTCTGCACCTACAGATAATATGATCACTTTAAATGGAACAAATGTCCAATTATGATAAGGCTCAATTCCTTGTTTGAGATTTTTTTTAATCTAGTGACATAGAGCAGGTGGAATTCATGCAGGGATCGAAAATTGACAAGGTTATTCTTCATATATGATCTAGAAAAATTGTGGACACATTATTGTTGCTGCTTCTACTTTACTTGTGTTGGGGTATGATGTGGTAGAAGTTAAGGGTAGGAGCGATATGTGGCCTGACATTTAACATGATCAACTAGGCATTAAACCTTCTCCTAAATTAACAATTATATTGCTGTTAGTAATAACATGTGATAAAAATATAGCCTTTGGTAGCAAGGTGTCACTTCTCTCCAGCTCTGAGGATGTTATTGCACCCAATCACCAAACCTGGAAATGGTTGACAAAAGCATTGCATGTGCTAATGTCGATGGCGCTCAACACAGGTCTATGTCTTTAGCAAGCACGATTCATCAATCATGTCCTGGAACATGGAGGGCTTTCCTCACCTCTTTGGGGATTATTTAAATGACCTTCATCTGGGAACATTTGATGTTCTGCTGCTACAGGAAATTTGGTTAAGGGATAAACCTCTCCAAGATTGGTACACAGTACTCCTGAACCCAGATTTGAAGGTTTGCAAGGGGAGACCTTATGGTGGGCTCTTAATTGAGATACGTAATGGAGCTGGTCTAACCACAAGTATGTGGCCGAACCCTTCCCCTTATGCTCAAGTGCTTTATTATGCTTTATTATGTTTTTCCCCTTATGCTCAAGTGTTTAAGCCACACTGGTAAAAGCTTCTAACCCCTGAATAGAGCCAGCGTTACTTATTAATGTATAGTGGAATCTACTGTGAGTAGCAGAGCATGACTTATTTGAGAATGTTATCAAAGTATTTGAGGAGTGAAGATCTATTGAGAATGGGAATAGCATGTTGTTGGTAGGAGACTGTAACTGTATATTTAACAAATAATCCAGGAGTAATGATTGTAACCCTACACACCAGCATAGCAACTCAAGTGATCGAGGTCAAACATGGTTGCAACTGATGAATGTAGGGGCTTTGAAAAACTGAACAGCAATTTAAAGGGTGATGTGCCATCGCAATAAACATGGGGGGTAATTCATGGAATACATGTGCGCCCAAATGAGTGGCGCAAGCTGGTGCAAGCGTGAAAAAGCCGGCGCACGTGTGCGAATCGCACATGTGCGATTCATTGAAGGCCCAGCGTGTGTATTTCCTGGGATGTGCGCCAAATCCCGTGTGCACGGGCGCACACATCACTTCCACATCACAAACGCTGTGCGCGATGCGCTCCGCAAAAGCACACAACGTTAACGCACACATCAAAAAGGGGGTGGAACACAGGGCGGAACACGTAGAATGGGGAACAACGCATGAAAATAAGGGCGTAACTAGGGAAGTACTGCTGGGAAGTACACAGAACGCCCACACGCACACGAACTACACCTATTCATGGAATCGAATAGGGAAAACCTGTGCACGTCAACACACACGCCCCGCACAATTATGTCTGCACACAAAAGCAGGTGGAAGTGCCCACCGCCCAGCATAAAAGTGCACGCAAACAACAAACAAGCATATACAGCTACGATGAATGTCCCGTTCCTCGCAGCAGTGACCGTGGGACACCGCAGGAGGAGGCCAGGCCCCGCATGTTTTTGTCCAGGACCAGCCTTTTTGGGATGCTTGATGACCAGGTCTATGGCAGGTATAGGTTTCCACCTCATATCATCCTAGAGCTGGTCAGGGAGTGGGAGGATGAACGCACATCACCCACCATGTGCTTCCAAGCATTGAGCCCCTTGGAGAAGGTGCTCAATGTACTGCATTTTTTGGCCACTGGGTCATTTCAGCAGACAACTGCCATAGTGGGGGGTGTCTCACAGCCCATGCAGTCACGCTGCCTACACCAGGTGTTGGCAATCATCACTGTGCGCCCCTCAGTCCACAGGCACATAGACATGCCCAGAACACCTGCAGAAAGGCAGGCCATGGTCCTGGACTTCTACAGGGTGGCACACGTCCCCAAAGTGCTCGGTGCCATAGATTGCTCCCATGTGGCCCTACATCCACCTAGGGCCATTGAGAACATCTATTGAAACCGCAAGCACTTGCATTCCATCAACGTGCAGGTGGTATGCGATGCCAAGGGAATCATCACCTATGTCTATGAAAACTATCCTGGGTCCACCCATGATAGTTTCATATTCAGAATGTCTGCTCTGAGCCAGGCCCTGGAAGCTGGGAAGCATGGCTCCTAGGTGAGTACAAATGCCTGTGCACATGCATGCATGTCACACACACACAAATACACAAGCCCAACTAATGAAAACCATTATCACCTTACCAGGGGACAGTGCCTACCCTCTGAGCACCTACATGGTGATGCCCATACGAAACCCCACCACACAACCCCAGGTAAGATACAACGCAGCCCCTATTGCAACCAGGGCCATAGTGGAGCGCACATTCAGAGTGCTCAAGTCACACTTCTGCTCCATTGACCGCTCTGGGGGACAGCTACCATATGCACCCCCAGTAGAATGCAGGATCTTTGTGGCAGCATGTGTCCTGGGCAACGTTGCAACATGGCATGGCATACCAGTGGACATGGTGGTGCCCCCACACCCCCAACCACACGCATGGCCACTGCGCATGGGAGGGGAAAGGTCATGTGACGAGGTAGCCCGTACCCAACTTGTGGCCACATTTTTCACCTAAACTCCAAACCCTGCGGAGTGCTCACAGGCCTGGCACATACCAGGTCAGAATCGATGATGAGAAAGGGACAGTTAACTGTCACTACCTTACCACTGTGAGAATGTGTAAATGGAAGTGCCACAATGTGTGCATCCCTAGCTAATTAAACACAGCCAATCCCATGTCACCAAAGGGAACACATGCAAGGTGCCCCCCCCCCCGCTTGCTAAACAGGGCATGAAAGTACTGGTATGCCAACCAAACCCTACCACCACTCCTGAACCCCACCTGCCACACCATACCATGGTATGCAATGGCAGAACATCAAACCATATGCACAACACATGACACAATAGTCATGAAGTGCCACATGAGAAATGTAAATAGGCACCAGACAATTATACCTGACATGGAATCTGAAGAAGTGACTGACCAAAACCTCACACCATGAAAACGGTGGCACAAATGCATGCCACCAGGGGTGCAAGCAACAAAAGTCACAATTGAAAATTGGCATTTCAAACACTGCTCACTGGACAGCACAGTGAGTGTGCATTGCATTGGGGAAACCCTTTCAGCATCATTTGAAAAAAGACAGGGTCTCCAATGTGGGCTTCTGGTAGTAGTGGCAGTCTTCAGCATCCTGGTTTTCCAGATTGTCACAAGGGCCAAGTGTAACCAATGGGAGGGAGGAGGAGGTCCAGGACACAAACATGACAATCAAATAAAGAGCATACCTCAAATGGCACATCAAAACACTAGCCAGGGCTGGAAGATGGCCAAAGTGGTGCAAGCAAGGAATGGGTGGTCGTTGAAATGCGTGGTGACATGGGTAACTCAGCGTGTAGCCTTCATGTGGCATATCAAAATCACTGTGGGGAAAGATTCCCAATTCAACATTGTCAGCACATGGACCCTTTCCACCATCAGGGTGTCGTACACAGCCAAAGGGTGCATGGTACCACCTACAGCAGGAAGTGCATGAACATAGACAGGCAATACATGACAACTTTCATAAGCAACATGATGAAATGCACAGTCAACATAATACTCACCAAAGTGAAGTGCAGACATGCCTTTGAGAAACCATATACCCACTAGGGATGCACACACAAGTAGGACTGCAGGCTGGCCACAGATATGACAGCAGCCCAATGGCCATGTGTGATATGCTGTTACACCGAGCCATCCTTGCGAGCCCATGGAAAAGGGAAGCCGGAGTAGCATATGTGTCAGGACCCCAAGCAAAACAAATACACAAGACAAGCCTGAATGGGTCCAGCTGGAACACACAGTGGATGCCTTCCAATGCCACAAAGCACCACGCTGTCACATGTATGCACAATAGACAAAAGAAAACGCAATAAATGAAAAATCTGCAGAAAAGAAAAATCTAAATAAATAATAATTTAAAAATTCAAAATCAAATGAATAATTAAAAAAACAAATAAAAAAATATAATTTAAAGTTAAAATAAATGAAATTAAAATAAAATAAAAATAATAGAGAAAAGAAAACAAACAATAAAAAAACATACTTACCAGAAAATATAAAATTTGGATGAAAAAAAAGTATTGCAGAAAAAGAAAATGCTGGAAAATAAAATTGCAGGAAAAAATAAATCAAAAATGGCCATATATGACCCGTGGGTGAGGGGGCACCGGGGAGGGGGGAGGTACAGGGTGCACCTCAACACCCACATGTGTGCACAGCCCGACCTATGTGGGAGATCTCATCGCACCTAGCCACGCCTTACCCCTCAACGACAGCAAGCATGCGGATCTGGTAAGCCAGGTCCTGGCTGGCAATGAGACTGAGGCCAGCATGCATTACCTCACGTGTCACATGTGCTTCCTCCTGCAAGGACTGACGTGTGAGACAGAGTTCTTCCTGCATGGCCTCACATGACAAACAGAGCGACTCCCAGCTTGCATTGAGTTCAGCTGAGATGGTTCTTTCAAGCTGCATCATCCTGTCTTCTGCCCGCCTACTCTCGTCCATCATGAGCACAGCCAGAGTAGATCTGAGGGATTGGTGTTCCACCCTCAGGGCCTTACGGTGTGCCTCTACTTGAGCATTAAGTACTTGATGCAGAGCCAACATTTCAGCCCAGCACGCCCTGTCAGATGCCGCCATGCCCAGCCTGAGTGAGTGGCACGTGGACTGCGTAGCCCACTGCTGGAGTACCATTTGACTTACAGCGGGGAAGATGGAATGGGCCACACTTTCCATACTTTGAGAAATCATCTCAACCCCCCCTTCTGTTGCTTTAATATGGCAATCATGGAAGGCTCCCACTCAGTTGACCCTGGTAGCACACGGCCACCGTGCCGGACACCACACCTGCTGGGCCCAAGGAGCTGTGGTCCTTGCTGGGTTGGTACCTCCTGCATCCCTCTGTCGAGCTGATGCTCCAGAAACACGGCCAACTGGTTTTGAGTGTGACCGTGCACCCGTAACCACCACAGGCGGACATTCTACCCCTGCCTGGACCCCTACTGCAGGTGTCGCGGAGAGCAGATCATCCAACACAGGATCACTTACCAGCAATGACATGCCATGATGCAGATCTGGCTAAACATAGTGGTCAGAGGATACATCATAGCCTGACTCAGAGACAGCTCTGGACACGATGGCCTGGAGCACCTATGGGTTCTCGTGGGCTGCCACCCCACGACCACCACTGGTGCCTGGTTGGTCATGTGAACTTACCAACATGAAGCAAGGCCTCTGTGAAACACCCATCCCGTGGACAATAGCAGGAAGGCACTGCATGTCAATGACATGTTCCACACATAACTGTGCATTGCCAGACAGTGTAGGCATGCGTCTATTGCATTTCGTCATTCAAATGTCACTACAGCCTATGAGAAGTGAACATGATGGAGGACAGATGAGGGACCATCAATAGTACACCGATACATGTAGAAGACAACACTAATTGAAAAAAGGCAGTGGGCCTGTAACAGGGAGAGCCATGCGCATGATACAGATGTGGACAGTCTGAAGTTGTGCAGGATGACACACAGACCTACAGTGAGCATGACATGGCTGTCCAAATGGGATGACAACTGGATCATTCTGGGCACATACTTCAGGTGGCCAAGGACACCTAGGTGCATACATGAAATGCACATGGAACATGATTGTGCACACATGTGCATGGGGAGCCACTGCCATCAGCACAGTCAGAGTGAGACACACTGCACCAATGGCAAAGGATGTAAATGACATGATATGACATCTCATGAACATTGGACTCGTACACAAGTGGCTCAGAGCGCAAACAGCTAAGGGAGTGGTACAAGGGAGAACAGGAATTCAAAACAACTATCATACTGGGCTCAGTGACATTGAGAACAGACAACTGCATGGAGAAGGGATAAAGGGCTGAAGACCCTGGAAGAGGGAGAAGGGGAACGTGCCAAACAGAGGAGACCAAAGAAGGAAAATGAAGTACAATGATAGAATAGGCATTCAAAAGATGGCAGTGCAGCCAGCAAGTAGCAAGTTCAAAACAATTTGTATAGGGCAAATCTGATGAGTGCAGAAGAAGAGTGGTGGACTGTATGGGTACACGCAGAGGACCCCTTGCAATTGGAGGCATGGAGGCAGTGCAGCAGGGAGGCAGGGTGAGCAGGTACCTGGGCCCGAAGGACAGAGTGTGTGCTTGGGCACAGTGTAGGCAGAGGAAACTGTTCAGCTGGGGAGAAGATGGGCTAATGCAGGAGCAAATAAGAAGGTCTTGAGTTGCTACCGGAAGGACATATGTTTCTCCTCAAGTTTCTACATGCCCAGTTGGTTGTTCCAAAGGGAGTACCCAGCCGTACAAACAGATCTGCCCCCAGCTAATCTATTCAATTAACAACTGACCTGGAGGGAGTATGAGTTGGAGGAGAAAAGGACTCAAGATTGGAGGAATTTGCAGGGGGATTGTTGCAGCTGTTTCACACCCAGTCCCAAACAATCATTGTGGACAATGCAGAGAGTCTGAAATATCATCATTGCATCCAATGATAGGCAATGAAGGGATTACAGAGCTGGAAAGGTAGGATCCAAGGGCATGAGGCCAAGGACAAGTCTCGCAGCCCTGTACTGAATTGGTCGTAGAGGGTGGATTGTGGAGGCAGGTGGAATATTTGAATAGTTTGTCACAGTACTCCAACCTTGAGTAAAACCTAGCATGAGAGACATTGAGCATGTAGTTGAACGATAGGAAAGGAACAGTACCCCTGAGGATGCGAAGAAGTTAATCTATTTCAAGATACGTCAGAAACGTCTGTGGAAAAGGAATGTGTTGAGGCAAAAGTGACCCCGAGGTTGTTGGCCTTGCAGGTGGAGGTAAGAGGAGGGCCAAGTGTGGCTGGCCAGAGAGTGAGGGGGAAGCATGGCGAAGGTGTATCGATGAGGAGGATGTCCGTCTTGCTGGCATTTAGACAGAGATCGTTTGCAGTACACCAATTGCAAATGGCAGTGAGGCTATCAGAAATAAGGGTGCAGTAGGCGAGAGCTGCCAGGTGCTGTTTGTGTATCAGGCCGAGAGGTCAGACCCCTGGTGCACACCACAGGTAGAGAGGGAGATTGAAGAAAGAAAGGAGCCAACTTGTAGCTGGAAGGGACACACATGCCAAACACACATGTCATTGAGTCAGACACATCAATACTCACCAGATGATGCATCATAATCCATCCTCTCTCCCACTCCATGAATTTGTTCTTCCGGGATGAACTGATCGCCTCATGCTGAGTGAGTTCATCCTCCTCTGGTGGTGGCCCACCACCAGTCACCAGAGACATGGAATAAATGGAGGCACGCTTTTGTTTTCCACTGCGTCGGACATCATTCCAACGCTTGTAGCAGTCCTGAGCCATGCTCACAGGGAATCCCATGGCTGTCACACCATCTGAAACACGCTGCCAGTGGACCCAACGCTGGTGATGCATTGTATGGCACTGTGGGCCCACAAGCATATCGCATTGGTGTTCCTACACGTAGTCCACAATGAAGTCCAGTACCTGCTTGCAGAAAGGTTTCTTCCTTGACGTGCCAGAGGCCGGAGCCGTGTCTGGGGTCCCATTCTCTTGTGCTTCCTCCTTTTGGCCGGTGGTCCTGACCCTGAGTGGGCAATGTGGCCCTGATCAGTGGGGGGAGTGGCGCTGGTGGACTGGACCAAGCCAGTGGGTGTTGGTATGAGGACATAAGGTCTGATACGTGTGCCACAGTCACACAACACAACATGCGCTGCCTGACCCAGAGCCCAGATGGAGGTGCCCACAGCTGCATCAGCAGCTACCACCACCGGTGGGCCCGTGACAGCAGATGTAAATTACTGTTGGGTGATATGGGCGCCAGGTTGTGATGCAACAGCTGCATCACCAGGAGCCACAGGGGGTGGTGGCATGTCTGCACCATCAAGTGGTTGGGCATCCCGCCCCAGATGGGCACCCCTGCCTCTTCCCCCCCTGTAGCCACCCTGGCCACCCTGGACTCCCCATCCTCCCTGGTCTCTGCGCCCACATGCCCGATAACACCCAGCCCTGGGAGGATACCCACCTTTGCTGCTCTTAGCCTTTGGTTGCCTCCCAAACATGGCACTGATGGAAAATAGGCTATGAGAGGTTCCCTCAACAGTTGTCCTGTGCAATTGGCTAGAAGGGGGCAGGGTACTTGATGGAATAGGTACCCCAGTGCTCCTGCAAGGATGTCTGTGACCCCTGGGGAAAAATGACAGGTCACGCAATGCTCAGGCACCCCCCAAAATAAATTAAAAAAAATATATATAAGAACAGGAAATTGAAAATAAAAAAAAAAAAATGTGCACGCGTCTCTGGTAGCCCACATGCGTGGATTTTACCTTCAGCAGTACGGTGTGGCACCCAGGGACACAAAACACATGTACGCGTGGAACACGCCAGCTACTATGACCTTGAAAATGGTACGCGATGGGGGAACCACAGTGGGAAAAATAGCATACGCGACTCACCTCCTGCCTTGTGTGAAAAAATAAATCAAAAACACACGCGCTTGTGCACGTAGGCAACACCAAAAGAAGAGGTACAGACTTCAGAGCTGTGAAGTAATCGCGTGTGATTCCAGCAGAGTAAACACACGCATCAGTCTGCTGGCCCACGCTCTCCTTTAACCCATGCGGAAGGCAACACCTGCGTGCGTAACATCACTTACCTGCTTAGGCCATTTCCTTGAATTACACACATTCAGACACGGATGTGATTTTTTTACACGTGCGGATGCACCCGTGCTGAGGGAAACGCCTGCACATGTTACACCCCCTACGCGCTTATGCGCTAAGGGCCTTTCCTTGAATTATACGCTGATGTGCTGTTTCTTCACGTGCCTAATCACTCCGTATCAAGCTGGCCATGTGACAACACATGGAAGACAACGCTCCTGCCCAGAAGGCCATTTTCCTGCCCCCAAGGCCCCCGAGCAGACTCCCACCAGCAACCTGCTGCTGTTTGCCTGCCTGCTGGCCACGTTCCCTTACATTTGGTGCCTGCACGTCAGCCATCTGCAGGGGTCCAGTTGCTGTGACCACCCCTTCTGGAACAGAAGACTCCCGACTGAAGTTCCATCACTCCACCGATTGTTTTGATAAAACAGAGTCTGAGTTTAACAGAAAATTATAAGGCAGAACATTAGAAAGCTTTGGGGAATCCATCCTGAGAAGGCTAGTAGACAGAAAGGATATCAAAGCTAAAATACGCAAACATGCTGAGAATGTATAAAAAGTGCTATTTAGTCCAGCAGTATTCTGAATTAATGCTGGAGGTTTGTTTATCAAATAATTTGGCAAATTTCTGGAAAATCATTAATAGAGAGGGGGGACACCAGGTATTTCATTCAATTAACCCTATACCTAAGTGAGTTTGGACCATTATAGCTGTGCTTTTTCAATGCCGTCAGCAGGTAATATGTGTTCCAAACATCTGGTCAAATCTACCAGGAAATTAGATTTCACAAGGGAAGCCATCTTGCAAATAATGATGCAACTAAAACAGGCCAAGCATACCCTGAAGGAAAGCCCAGAGTGACCGTGTGTGGAAAGTGCGATTAAAATATCAGGGACAGGGCTTTTTGTTTAATCTGTATTTAGCGGATATAAAGGACGCTTTTTTGGAGACAGGATCATTTTCTCTGACGCTAGGGGCTTACCCTGTTTCTTGGATAGCTTGTTGGACTATACACCAATTCGGCTTCAGTGCCAGTTGACAGACTTGAAATCTTACATAAAGAAATGAATTGGAAACCAATTCAACAAAATCTGAAATCATTTCTCACAAAATTCCAGACTTCAGTTACACCACGATGGGTGACAACCTATTTCAACCCTAAATCAAATGCATGTCTCACCCAATTACTGTGCTGTATACTGCACCAAAATGTGACTGAAGCCTGGAGGCCCATACAATATAGAACGTACATGTTCTCTACTATGTGTCACTTCATCCTTCACTGACCCTATCCACTATCCACACTGCACACTTACCACTTTGCACTCAAACCCAACACACACAATGGAACCAAGCCACTTCCATACAACTTCTTAATATCCCTCTCAAACCAACTTATGTACCAAAGCGCCCCCAGCCAATGTGTCCCAGTACTAAAGTCTTGCAATCTCCCTTCTGGCACAAAAACTTCCAGGTTCTTGGCCTAAAACACCTAATAAACTCACATATATCCATAGCTGTGCACTTCTCGTCTATATACATAAACACTGGACAGCATCTATCTTTCATTTTCCTTCTTCACCCATCTAACCAAATGCACCCACTCTCTTCAGATTCACCCGGGTGCCTGGAGACCATGAAACCAGCTGCAGTGCATGGCATAAATCCTAATAACAGGATATGACATAACAATGCTATTGTGTGGAACCTGGTACCTTTGTAGTGAGGGATCACTTTGGAAACTCTTTGATACAAATATTTGATATCACTCTCACCTAATTGACAGTGTACTATGGAGTGTAATAATAAGGGCTGGAAATATGGTTTGTTCCTTAGCAGTTGATACCAATATATAAAAATGGGATCAGTACCTAATTATGTGGGCATTTCCTGGGCAGTGGATAGTAATCTTTGACAGTGGGGAGGGCCTGGCTATTTGATAGATACAACTTTGAAAGGAGTAAGAGGGGAGATCACCTTTATATTTCATGCTATTCTGTCATATGTAGTGAGTGACTGGGAATTGAATGATACTGAGATATGTAAGTAGGTATTTTGCAGCAATTTATGGCAGTGGATGACCATTTGGAATTCGGAATTTGTACTTCATGGTAGTCGATAAGAACAATGTTAAGCCCTGGCAATGATGCATATACTTGGGCAATTCCTAGAAATTTCTGATTTGATGTACCTAGACATTTGATGAAAATAAATGTCACATGATAAGGTTTGTGTATGTTTGATGGCATGGAAATACGATTCACAGAATGAGGCTATGTACGTTTCAGTGCAACACTCTCTACCTTCTGGAGGAGGTCAGATGAAGGATGCGTTGTCCAGCTGATTCAGACTTTCATTGCAAGCCGACTGGCTTATTCAATATAATATACCACAGTTTCCCCAAGACTTTTAACAATATGGATTTCCACACTTGCCTAGATCTGTGGCACCTTGAATTGGCTTACAGTGGCTAAAATAATTAAATTAAAGGCCCTATGCACAGTCCATCAGACAATGGGCATTATTAAGAGGATGGCGGCCCGGAAACAAGGGTGCCGTTATCCTTACCGGCACCCTTGTTTCTGGGCCGCAACACTACAACTCTGCGGGTGGGAGCCATTGCGCCCCATGGGTCTGTCCTGCTGGGCGTAATGGCCCCCGCCCGCAGAATTTTCATGGAATCACCGGCACTGTTACTAATAGTGCCAGTGCTTCCGTGTCCCCACCATGGGAATGGGGACTTACAAAACCTGCCGTCTGACTTCTCACTTCGCCGGAACTTGTAATGTCCTGTGGCACCGGGAAATCAACCGCTGACCTCGTAATGAGGCCCAATGTGTCATAAAGAACCTCCCATTTTGAAGAATACATTTAGGCAGTGTATGCCATTGTTGGGATGCGTGTACAGTGTCTCAGCCAGGCAAAAAGGTCCAGGTTGTGGAACGCCTATTAGAGAGAAACCTTGCAGGAGCAGAGTGAAGGCTGTAATGCAGACAGCGTATACATTGACTTAGTTAAGTCATTTAGATACCCATATATAGCAACACAGAAAGAGCAAAAAATGTATTAATGTTGTGGTTGCAGAGGTTATAGATAGGGCAGCATTTTAGGCCCAGTGTTTAGTTGTTGTATTATTAGTATGTATTGATGTGTGATACGGGGGAAGAGCAGAGATAGGTGAAAGATGGAGTCAGTAAGATAGTGTGTTCAAAGTGACAGGTGTAACGTTAAGGCCTATCACAAAATGAACATATTAGAATGAAGGACTTAGTGTGGAGCTGCAGTGTTAGTTCAGCTCCAAAAACAAAAATCCACTGGTGCACAGATACACACTCATTTTATCCAGCTGCGGGACCTGGGTGTGATGGGAATAGAATGTACGCTGGTAAAAGAGCAGGAAGGGATGCAGCTTTTGAAGGACACATTCATGAGAACAGGGCACGAGGCTCGGTGATGCCAATGAGCCAGGCAAAGATTTCGAACACTACTGCCCTTACCCCGGGGCAGACACCCCACGTGAATTACACATAGACACACAACTTAAGCAAACAAATCCTCGTAATTCAGACTCAAGACAGGGTGTCCTGGTCATGTCATCCCTGGGCACCTGGGTTTGGGAGGAGATAAGTGTGGAGACGTGTCTGGAACATCTAATGATTTATGACAGGAGAACAAGAAGTGATGCCGATACATTTAGAACAAGGTCAGGGTGCAGCTTGTGAACACCATGACATCTGGGTTAATGAGGAAGCCTATTGTCTCATTAAAAGCAGAGTTGAACTCGTCAAGGTACTTATATTGCAACTGGAACAGGAGCTTGAACATCATGTGATGGTCCCATATTTTTGAACCTTTGAGGAGAACCCACCAATCATATACCTGGGTTTGACAGTGACAATGTAGGAAACCATGTGTCTAGGAGACGGGGGTAGTGTAGATGTGGCCAATCGGTCAAGGAACTATAGGGGGGAAGTAGCATGTTCTATAGGTGGTAGCCAATGAGGATGGTGGGATTATGCTGTGTGCATTATTATGCATAGTATTGCTAATCTGAGTTTGTTCTGCGATAAAAGGTGTAACATCTTGATATACAAAACGGTCCATGTCAGTTTGGGTCTACGGAAGCGCCTGAGATCCTTTTTGCATGTAATAAACCTTGTTTTCCTTTGCAAAGTGTTGCAGTGGTTATTTTGTCATTTGGTTTGTTTTATTCTCTGTTGTCTGGGCTGTCATCATTTCACCATGTTATGTTATTTTATGTTAACATCTTGGTGTGAGGAGGGGCACATCACACAGAGCAATCTATCTTTTAGAAACTACGGCCACAACGTTTTTGACAACGTTTTTAGGAGTCGACAAAAATGAAGGTGATTCTCTGTATGCCTGAGGGCCTTGGGCAGGTTGTTCCATAATGTGGCTGCAGAGACTGAAAACGCTCGACCGCCAACCCTAGAAAGGCCGAATTTAGGGATGACAACTAAATATGCATTTTCCGAGCAGAGGGTATGACCAGGAATGTATCTTGAAAGTAATTGGCTACCTGATGATAAAATGCTCTATGCACCAGACAATAGGATTTCAAGGTAATGTAATCCCTTTGGCCATGGGAAGCACAGGACTAGTATGAGAACCACAAGTGGTGGAAGTAGCCACCCTAGCAGCCATGTTTTGTAGAAGCTGATACTGATGCATAAGCCCAAGTGCTTGGGTCAGAAACAAGGCATTGCATTAATATAAGCTGATTACAACTGAAGTGATGACCAATGGGTGCAAATAGATAGGTAAGAAAGGCAGCACCCTATGAAGCACACGCAATAAGAAGTGACACATTTTACACACTGCATTGATCTGGGTGGTCATGGAGAATGAAGCAGAAAGACAGACTCCCAGGTTTTCGACCACCATCACTGGAGTTGGTGGATCACCTAAAGCAGTTAGCCAGAAAGAAGCAGACCAAAGGATGGGATCCATCCACCCAGAAAGCTGGAATCTGCCTCCCAGGGCATAACTTTCATCCCAAAATCCAGAGCAATCAGAGCATAGAGCTTTCTCCAGCCTGGAGGCAATCATTTAGAATCCCATCTCCCTAGGCCTTAGAACACCTACAGATCATCTTTTGTGCAGCCTCAAAATAAAAACATTCCCGCTCCCTGACCCCCACTATTTGGTTTCAGCTGCTGTCATCCTTGTGTCATTCTAGACATAAATGTTTTGCTCCTGGCAGCAATATACCTCCTCTGAAGTATGTGCTCTACAAATCCAAATAGCACACCAACATGAGTTGCTGGTGCACCTCGTGTCAAGACTTAGCAAATAATCTGAGCACTTGGCCATTACATGGAAATAATTGGCATGTGATTGTCTGCATATCTGAAATTTGATGATTAGAAGGTGGACGTGGCTCAGTTGAATCATCGCACCTAGCCGCGCCTTACCCCTCAATGGCAGCAAGCATGCGGATCTGGTAAGCCAAGTCCTGGCTGGCAATGAGACTTAGGCCAGCATGCATTACCTCACATGTCACATGTGCTTCCCCCTGCAAGGACTGACGTGTGAGACAGAGCTCTGCCTGCATGGCCTCACATGACAAACAGAGCGACTCCCGGCTTGCATGGAGTTCATCTGAGATGGTTCTCTCAAGCTGCACCATCCTGTCTTCTGCCCGCCTATTCTCGTCCATCATGAGCACAGCCAGAGTAGATCTGAGGGATTGGTGTTCCACCCTCAGGGCCTCACGGTGTGCCTCTACTTGAGCATTAAGTACTTGACGCAGAGCCACCATTTCAGCCCAGCGCGCCCTGTCAGATGCCGCCATGCCCATCCTGAGTGAGCGGCACGTGGACTGCGTAGCCCACTGCTGGAGTAGCATTTGCCTTACAGAGGGGAAGATGGAATGGGCCACACTTTCCATACCTTGAGAAATCATCTCAACTGCTCCCCCCTGTTGCTTTAATATGGCAATCATGGAACGCACCCACTCAGTTGACCCTGGTAGCACACGGCCACTGCGCCAGACACCACACCTGCTGGGCCCAAGGAGCTGTGATCCTTGCTGGGTTGGTGCCTCCTGCATCCCTCCGTCGAGCTGATGCCCCAGGAACATGGCCAACTGGTGTTGAGTGTGACCGTGCACCCGTAACCATCACAGGCGGACATTCCAACCCTGTCTGGACCCCTACTGCAGGTGTTGCGGAGAGCAGATCATCCAACACAGGATCACTTACCGGCAACGACATGTCATGATGCAGATCTGGCTAAACATAGTGGTCAGAGGATACATCATAGCCTGACTCAGAGTCAGCTCTGGACACGATGACCTGGAGCACCTATGGGTTCTCGTGGGCTGCCACCCCACGACCACCACTGCTGCCTGGTTGGTCATGTGAACTGACCAACATGTAGCATGGCTTCTGTGAAACACCCATCCTGTGGACAATAGCAGGGATGCACTGCATGTCAATGACATGTTCCACACATAACTGTGCATTGCCAGACAGTGTAAGCATGCGTCTATTGCATTTCGTCATTCAAATGTCATAACAGCCTATGAGAAGTGGACATGATGGAGGACAGATGAGGAACCATCAATAGTACACCGATACATGTAGAAGACAACACCAGTTGAAAAGAGGCAGTGGGCCTGTAACAGGGGGAGCCCTGCGCATGATACAGATGTGGACAGCCTGAAGTCGTGAGTGATGACACACAGACCTACAGTGAGCATGACATGGCTGTCCAAATGGGATGACAACTGGATCATTCTGGGCACATACTACAAATGCACATGGAACATGATTGTGCACACATGTGCATGGGTGAGCCACTGCCATCAGCACAGTCAGAGTGAGACACACTGCACCAAGGGCAAAGGATGTAAATGACATGATAT
This sequence comes from Ambystoma mexicanum, assembly GCF_040938575.1. Taxonomy (NCBI): domain Eukaryota; kingdom Metazoa; phylum Chordata; class Amphibia; order Caudata; family Ambystomatidae; genus Ambystoma; species Ambystoma mexicanum. Next base: position 71,982,006 of record NC_090935.1, on the reverse strand, counting down.
GACATCTCATGAAGATTGCACTTGTACACAAGAAACTCAGAGAGCAAACAAGCTAAGGAAGTGGAACAAGGGAGAATAGGAATTCAAAACAACTATCATACTGTGCTCAGAGACATTGAGAACACACAACTGCATGGAGAAGGGATAAAGGACTGAAGACCCTGGAAGAGGGAGAAGGGGAACGTGCTAAACAGAGGAGACCAAAGAAGGAAAATGAAGTACAATGATAGAATAGGCATTCAAAAGGTGGCAGTGCAACCAGCAATTGGCAAGTTCAAGACAATTTGTATAGGGCAAATCTGATGAGTGCAGAAGAAGAGTGGTGGACTGTATGGGTACACGCAGAGGACCCATTGCAATTGGAGGCATGGAGGCAGTGCAGCAGGGAGGCAGGTTGAGCAGGTACCTGGGCCCGAAGGACAGAGTGTGTGCTGGGGCACAGTGTAGGCAGAGGAATCTGTTCAGCTGGGGAGAAGATGGGCTAATGCAGGAGCAAATAGGAAGGTCTTGAGTTGCTACCGGATGCAGAGATGTTTCTCCACATGTTTCTACATGGCCAGTTGGCTGTTCCAAAGGGAGTACCCAGCCATACACACAGATCTGCCCCCAGCTAATCTATTCGATTAACAACTGACCTGGGAGGAGTATGAGGTGGAGGAGCAAAGGACTCAAGAGTGGAGGAATTTGCAGGGGGATTGTTGCAGCTATTTCACACCCAGTCCCAAACAATCATTGTGGACAATGCAGAGGGTCTGAAATATCATCATTGCATCCAATGATAGGCAATGAAGGGATTACAGAGCTGGAAAGGTAGGATCCAAGGGCATGAGGCCAAGGACAAGTCTCGCAGCCCTGTACTGAATTGGTCGTAGAGGGTGGATTGTGGAGGCAGGTGGAATATTTGAATAGTCTGTCACAGTACTCCAACCTTGAGTAAAACCTAGCATAAGAGACATTGAGCATGTAGTTGAACGATAGGAAAGGCACAGTACCCCTGAGGATGTGAAGAAGTTAATCTATCTCAAGATACGTCAGAAAAGTGTGTGGAAAAGGAATGTGTTGAGTCAAAAGTGACCCAGAGGTTGTTGGCCTTGCAGGTGGAGGTAAGAGGAGAGCCAAGTGTGGCTGGCCAGAGAGTGAGGGGGAAGGATGGCGAAGGTGTACCGATGAGGAGGATGTCAGTCTTGCTGGCATTTAGACACAGATCGTTTGCAGTACACCAATTGCAAATGGCAGTGAGTCTATCAGTAATAAGGGAGGGAGTAGAGTTGCCCAAGGGTAGCCTGGAAATGAGTTGGTTGTCATAAGCATAGCACTGGAAGTGGTAGCAGAAAATGAAAATGCAGTAGGCGAGAGCTGCCAGGTGCTGTTTGTGTAGTCACGCCGAGAGGTCACCCCTGGTGCACACCACAGGTAGAGAGGGAGATTGAAGAAAGAAAGGAGCCAAGTTGTAGCTGGAAGGGACACACATGCCAAACACACATGTCATTGAGTCAGACGCATCAATACTCACCAGATGATACATCATAATTCATCCTCTCTCCCACTCCATGAATTTGTTCTTCCAGGATGAACTCTGAAGTGATCGCCTCATGCTGAGTGAGTTCATCTTCCTCTGGCCCTGGCCCACCACCAGTCACCAGAGACATGGAACAACTGGAAGCACGCTTTTGTTTTGCACTGCGTCGGAGGTCATTCCAACGCTTGTTGCAGTCCTGAGCCGTGCGCACCTGGAATCCCATGGCTGTCACACCATCTGCAACATGCTGCCACTGGACCCAACGCTGGTGATGCATTGTATGGCACTGTGGGCCCACAAGCATATCGCATTGGTGTTCCTACACGTAGTCCACAATGAAGTCCAGATCCTGCTTGCAGAAAGGTTTCTTCCTTGACGTGCCAGAGGGTCCCAGCCTCTTGTGCATGAGCATGCTTCCTCCTTTTGGCCAGTTGTCCTGACCCTGAGTGGGCAATGTGGTCCTGATCAGTGGGGGCAGTGGTGCTGGTGAACTGGACCAAGGCAGTGGGTGTTGGTATGAGGACATAAGGTCTGGCGTGGGTCTGACTCACTGCCAGGGTGGTGTTGGCAGCATCTGCACATGCAGTTACCACCACCTGGCTGCTTTGGGCAGCAGATGTCATAAATGCCCCAGATACGTATGCCACAATCACAGCTACAGTGGGCACACGTGACCCCAACCTCTGGACAAAATGTAAATCGTCCTGGGAGTCTTCATCACGCAACGCAACATGCACTGCCTGACCCAGAGCCCAGATGGAGGTGGCCACAGCTGCATCAGCAGCTACCACCACCGGTGGGCCCGTGACAGCAGATGTAAATTGCTGTTGGGTGATATGGGCGCCAGGTTGTGATGCAACAGCTGCATCACCAGGAGCCACAGGGCGTGGTGGCATGTCTGCACCATCACGTGGTTGGGCATCCCACCCCAGAGGGGCACCCCTGCCTCTTCCCCCCCTGTAGCCACCCTGGCCACCCTGGACTCCCCGTCCTCCCTGGTCTCTGCGCCCACATGCCCGATAACACCCAGCCCTGGGAGGATGACCAGCTTTGCTGCTCTTAGCCTTTGGTTGCCTCCCAAACATGGCACCGATGGAAAATAGGCTATGGGAGGTTCACTCAACAATTGTCCTGTGCAATTGGCTAGAAGGGGGCAGGGTACTTGATGGAATAGGTAACCCAGTGCTCCTGCAAGGCTGTCTCTGACCCCTGGGGAAAAATGACAGGTCACGCAACGCTCAGGCACCCCCCCAAAAAAAATATATATATATATATATATGTATATATAAGAACAGGAAATTGAAAATTAAAAACAAAAATGTGCACGCGACTGGTAGCCCACATGCGTGGATTTTACCTTCAGCAGTACGGTTTGGCACCCAGGGACACAAAACAAACGTACGCGTGGAACACGCGAGCTACTATGGCCTTGAAAATTGTATGCGATGGGGCAACCACAGTGGGAAAAATAGCATAGGCGACTCACCGCCTGCCTTGTGTGAAAAAGAAAATCAAAAACACACGCGCTTGTGCGCGTAGGCAACACCAAAAGAAGAGGTACAGACTTCAGAGATGTGAAGTAATCACGTGTGAGTCCAGCAGAGTAAACACACACGTCGGTCTGCTGGCCCACGCTCTCCATTAACCCATGCTGAAGGCAACACCTGTGTGCGTAACATCACTTACGCGCTTAGGCCCTTTCCTCGAATTACACGCATTCACACACAGATGTGATTTTTTTACACATGCGGATGCACCCGTGCTGAGGGAAACTCCTGCACATGTTACACCTCCTACGCGCTTATGCGCTAAGGGCCTTTCCTTAAATTATACGCTGACATGCTGTTTTTTCACGTGCCTAATCACTCCGTATCAAGCTGGCCATGTGACAACACATGGAAGACCAAGTTCCTGCCCAGAAGGCCATTTTCCTGCCCCCAAGGTCCCCGAGCAGACTCCCACCAGCAACCTGCTGCTGCTTGCCTGCCTGCTGGCCACATGCCCTGCCATTTGGTGCCTGCACGTCAGCCATCTGCAGGGGTCCAGTTGCTGTGACCACCCCTTCTGGAACAGAAGACTCCCGACTGAAGTTCCATCATTCCACAGTCCAGCACCAGGACCCAGTTGCCCACCTACACCTGCCTTGGAGGTTACCATGTTGGGGGAAACACCATCAGACACCACTGGCAACCCCCAGCCAGAGAGACAGAGGGCTGTCAGCTTCACAGCAGGAGATGTTGGCATCCTGGTGGAGCAGGTCCTGCTGCATTACCATGCCCTCTACGGAAGAAGACGTGCCGACAAGGAAACGGGAGACGATCTGGCTGGACATCGTGGTTGCCATCAACATGGAGGGGGTGGCAAACCGCGACATACAACACATCCGTAAGCGCTGGGAGGACTTCAGGTCCAGGACCCTCAGGAAGGCCCGGTGCCTCTTGGAAGCAGCGGATGCAGTGAGGCACCGGATCCACCTTACCACCAACAACATGAGGGTCCTGGAACGCATTAACCCAGCACTTCACTGCCAGGTCTTCAAGAGGGATACCGATCCGGAGTCGAGCGGTAAGTGTCCATGCGTACATATTGGACGCAGTGCATGTTGAGGTGTGCCAGGAGTGTGCAGCTTGGACCTATGTCTGAAAATGTCCATGTATGAATGTTTATGTGCAGGTACATGAACGTGCTGCATGTGAATCCTGTCATGTGTGATACACATCAATGGTGTATTTGTTCCAAAGCATGATGCACAACTGCATGTGGAGATGCACACATGTTAATATTTCTGGATATGTACTGTGGCATGGTTGGGGTGTGACACATGGATGCTGGTTCCACCTTCATGTATGTGCACGGCATACATGTGCGTGTGTGTGTTTCACATGTGTGCGACAGTGATACACCATGGATGCATGTGACACAGACATGTAGGAACCCGATTGGCATATGTGACGTAGTTGCCGATGATTGCATTGTGACAGGCGGTGGTGATGTACAGACACATGTCTGTCTGTTGGCGTGTGTGCATGTGTTCAGCACTCCCCATGTTGCTTGTGACATCATGCCAAGCTTCGGTTGTTCAAATGATGTGATGTTGGGGAGTGTGATGCCATTTGTAAAGTGTGACACTGCCACTCATGTGCAACTGTCATGTGTGTATGCTACCATTGTACAAGTGCCCTGATGCCTGTGTTCTGTCTTTCCCTGTCTACAGTGTTGACTGATGAAGAGGACGGAGACAGTGCTGTGGAGCACAGAGGCAGGGATCCCACCTCCAGCCAGAGACGCAAGGCCCAGCTCTCCTCCCACATTGTCATCTCTTCCGGGAGTGAGGAGGCTGGTGCCGCGTCCATGGCCGCAGCTGCCGAGGGAAGTTCCAAGAGGCAGAGGTTGTAGGTGGACTCCTCGGCAGCAGTAGGGGCAGCTGCACATGGGCCTATGGAGGAATATGGCACAGAGTCATCCAGGTTAGTGGGGGTTTCGGTTGAGGAGGAGGCCATGGAAGGCCCATGCATGGGGCCTGCTGGGGGATTCCACTGGCGCTAGTGGTGCAGTCCAGTGGCAGGGATAGGAGGCAGCACAGGCTGCCGCAGAGGTGCCTGTCTGTAATCCTGTCCCTGATCATGTGACTGCATCATCCCGCACCAGCAGGGATGCCTTCGTCCAGACCCGTTTTCAGGGAATGGATGCGCGAACAACAACTGGCCTTCCTCTCCCTGCAGACGTGGCAATCCGTGACTGGATTGAGCCTGTCCTAGCTGGGGTGGCGCTGCGTCAACGTGGTATTCGGGATGACGTGAAGAGTTCTCGTGTGGACAATAAACATCATTTTGAATACCTCATTGACTGCATCAGCCTACTAGGACAGGTCACCGGTGCTGGGTTCCTCCGTGTGCTGGATCTTCTAGCGACCCCCTCCTCAACTGAACCCCCTATGCACCAGTCATCCTCCATGCCATCTTCCTGTCCAAGTATCACCTGGGCACCCTGTGGAGTTGCCCCTGACCCAGCAGCCAGGCTGGTAGAGGACACATCCCTGCCACAGTCGGGAGTCGGAGGTCCAGCAGGGGTGGCCACCCCACCAACTGGACCCCAGCAAGAGGAGGATGTGCAGGCATCATCAAGCAGGGCACATGCACAACAGCAGCACGCTCATGGTGGGAGCGATGATGGCTCGGGGCCAACAACATCACTGGGGCAGGCATCAGCCGGAGGGCAGGAGGACCCTGGATTGGGAGTGTCTTCCGTGTGGCAGTGGTTGGGCCAGCAAATAGATGGTAGCGGTGGCGGGCGGAGGAGTCACGGCTCACTATGGTCAGGTTGGAGAACTCCATGCACAGGGCATTGAGGCGGGCTGAGTGCCTCGAGGAGGAGGCCATGAATGCATCCCTACGAGACCTCGACGCCAGAGAAGAGGCCCGCCTACGGAACATCGATGTGAAGTCCGATGATGCCCTGGCTCGGAACATCAACAAGTGAGCCGTTGGACTTGCCCGTCGCCTTTGAACATAGTTCTTTAGGGTTAGGTTTCCTTTGTTTTTTTTCGGAGTTCATGGACTTTGCTCCACTTTATGTATATCATTTTTTATTCATAGAACTTTTTAGTAGGTTTCATTTGCTTTGGGGATCATGGACACTTTGGACTTGGATTGTATATAGTTGAAGACTTGTACATATTTTCTTTTTTAACATTTCCCATGGATCAATGGTTTTCTTTTTTTTTATTATTTAATTCATGTTGACATTGGCGATGGGCCTTTTTATTTTTTCATGCCGGGGATTTTTGTTTTTCATTGGTTTTTCTTTTTTTTTGGTAATAGCTTTCATTATTTATTGATTTGTAAGTTTGATTTTATTTATGTCATTTTATCATGTTTTTATTACATTTATTCGAACTTCATGATTGGTGTTGTGTACTATCATTGGTTTTGTGCATGTCTCAATGTACTTTGCCTCAGTCATGGGTTGCCACTGTCTGGCTCTGTTGTGCATTTATGCATGGGCATGGTGGTTCTTCTTTTAAGACTGTCATGGCATGTGTAATTTGGGAGTGGGTGCAGTGGATCGTTGCATGCTTGTACTGGGGGAAAAGGGGGATTTGGGTTTGCATTAGGGCAATGGGTCTGTTTTGTTAGGACATGTTGTTTGGTAGGCCATGTGTCAGGGCCTGCTGGCAGGTGCCCGTCAATGAGGGTGGGGGGACATGAGTCGGGGTGTACTGGCAGGTACCCGTCAATGGGGGTTAGGGGGGACATAAGTCGGGGCCTGCTGGCAGGTGCCCATCAATGGGTGTGGTTGGGGGGGTGGGGGGACATGAGTCGGGGCCGGCTGGCAGGTGCCTGTCAATGGGGGTGGTTGGGGAGGTGGGGGGACATGAGTTGGGGCCTGCTGGCAGGCACCTGTCAATGGGGGCGGTTGGGCGGGCGGGGTTATCATGAGTCGGGGCCTGCTGGCAGGTGCCCATTAATGGGGGTGGTTTTGGGGGTAGGGGGACATGAGTCGCGGCCTGCTGACAGGTACCCGTCAATGGGGGTGGTTGGGTGGTGGGGCAGGACATGAGTCGGGGCCTGCTGTCATGTGCCCGTATATGGGGGTGGTTGAGGGGGTGGGGGGCATGAGTCAGGGCCTGCTGGCAGGTGCCCATCAATGGGGGTGGGAGGCGGTGGGGGGACATGAGTCGGGGCCTGCTGGCAGGTGCCTATCAATGGGGGTGGTTGAGGGGGTGGGGGGACATGAGTCGGGGCCTGCTGGCAGGTGCCTGTCATAGGGGGATCGGGGGTGGGGGAACATGAGTCGGGGCCTGCTGGCAGGTGCCCGTCAATGGGGTGGTTGGGGGGGCAGGGGGACATTAGTCGGTGCCTGCTGGCAGGTGCCCATCAATGGGGTTGGATGGGGGGTGGTGGGACATGAGTCGGGGCCTGCTGGCAGGTGCCTGTCAATGGGGGTGGTTGTGGGGGTAGGGGGCCATGAGTTGGGGTCTGCTGGCAGGTGCCCATCAATGAGTGGGTGGGGGGACATGTGTCAGTGCTCCTGAGTGCATGGTGCCATGTGGCCTCCCTGTGGGGCATGGTATGGGGTGATGGGCAGCCAGCGGGTCATGGTCTGGGGTGATGGGCTGCCTGCGTGCCATGGGGAGGGGGGCACACCCGGGAGGGCACACACTGCCAAATTGCATGTGAAAGTCCATGTGCACCCCCGGAATACATGTACCCTGCTCGCGCCAGTGTAAACACGTGTGAAAGTCCATGCGCACCCTCGGAATATGCGTACCCCGCTGTGCCAGCGAAATCGCATGTAAAAGTCCACGCGCAGCCCGAAATACACGTAATCCACTCGCGCCAGTGAAAACGCATGTGAAAGTCCACATGCATCCTCGGAATACGTGTACCCCGCTCGTGCCATCAAAATCGCATGTGAAAGTCCACACAACCCCGGAATACACGTACCCCGCTCACGCCAGCGAACATGTGTGTGAAAGTCCACGCTCACCCTCAGAATACGCGTACACCGCTCGTGCCAGCAAAATTGCATGTGAAAGTCTATGTGCAACCCCAGAATAGACGTACCCCGCTTGTGCCAGCGAAAACGCAGGTGAAAATCCATGTGTATCCTCAGAATACGCTTACCCCACTCACGCCAGTGAAAATGCGTGTGAAAGTCTACACGCACCCTCGGAATACGCGTACCGCTCTTGCGCCAGCGAAATCGCGTGTAAAAGTCCATGCGCACCCTCGGAATATGCGTACCCCGCTCGTGCCAGCAAAAACACATGTGAAGGTCCATGCGCACCCCCGGAATACACATACACCAGTGAAATTGCGTGCCCCCGGAATACATTGAGGAAGCCCATCCACCCTCCCCATGTCCCGCAGGAAGCCCATCACCCCTGGGCATGCCCCACAGGCAGCCCATCAGCCCAGACCATGGCCCGCAGGCAACCCATCACCCCTGGGCATGCCCCGCAGGCAGCCCATCACCCCAGTCCATGGCCCACAGGTAGCCCATCATCCCAGTCCAGGGCCCGCAGGCAGCCCATCACCCCTGGGCATGCCCCGCAGGCAGGCCACACCACAGGGTGGACTTTGTCCACGCATTTTACCTGACGCAGCAGGGTACTTGTATTCCAGGGGTGTGCATGGACTTTCACACGCGAATTCGCTGGCGCCGAGCGGGGTACGTGTTTTCCGGGGGTGCATGTGGACTTTCACATGCGATTTCTCTGGCGTACGTGTATTCCGGGGGTGTGCGTGGTGTTTCACATGGCAGCTATACTCGATTATATGTTTACCATTTTTCTCTTTTCAATAGGCTGTTCCTGGGTAACAGTTATGCATACAGATGGAAGTAATCATTGAGCTCCTTGCCTTTCCTGGGTAACAGCTAAAGTAGAAATACCAAGACCTTATAGCTCTGAAAACATCACCTAGAACCACTAGGGAAATCGCATCTCATAGCATCCAGAAAACGCTATGGTTTTTATTGACCATCTGGCCACTTTGCTTAGGAAATGCCAATATTATGATCCACAAGCTTGCCCCCCTCCAGCCTACTCAAGAAGGAGTCTGTCCTGATACATTCTGGTTTCATCATCACCTTCCTGTGGCAATGCTGGATTTGACTTATGGACTTTATTGACTCACGGTGCGTCACCCTTTCTCAACTCTCATGCTGGACTTCCTTTGCATCTTGTACTCATGGTGGCCCTGAATCATGCTGTTCCCATCTTCATCTTGTATCTTGGCTTGCAACATTAAGTGTTACTACTGACTTCTGCAATTGTATTCACTCTCCCCTCTTGCTTCTCCACTCTTTTTGACTGCTTATTCTCTGTTTTCTCCTCCTCTCCCTTTCTCCCTTTTCCTATCTCCTCCCCTTACTTCTAAGCACTCACTTTATCATAATTGTCCATTGACCTAGTAGATAGCAACCTCGTCTGTCCACCCCCCCTCCTCTTACTTGTTTTTTCCTCCCCCCTCCAGCACTATCTGAAATGTCGCCAGGCTGAGTACGATAGTTAATTTAACATCCTTAATGTTCGTGGCCTGTAAGAATGTCATTGTATTTTCCATTGCTCCCTCCCTTTCCTTGAAGCGCTTTGAATTACATTGTGTATAGGCGCTATATACATAAACTATAATATCATATCATATCATGTACATTTACTGGGTTATGCACAGAATCTTTGAAACACGTAAAAAATAACAAATTCTAACAATCAATACACCATACCTGAGTCTGAGGTTAAAAGAAAATGATAAGGCAGAACATTAGAAAGCTTTGAGGAATCTATCCTGAGAAGGCTAGTAGACAGAAAGGATATCAAAGCTAAAATACGCAAACATGCTGAGAATGTATAAGAAGTGCTATTTAGTCCAGCAGGATTCTGAATTACTGCTGGAGGTTCGTTTATCAAATAATTTGGCCAATTTCTGGAAAATCATTAATAGAGAAGGTGGACACCAGGTATTTCATTGAATTAACCTTAAACCTAAGGGAATTTGGTCCATTATAGCTGTGCGTTTTCAATGCTGTCAGCAGGTAATTTGTATTCCATACATCTGGTCAAATCTACCTGGAAATTATATTTCACAAGGGAAGCCATCTTGCAAATAATGATGCAACTAAAACAGGCCAAGCATACCCTGAAGGAAAGCCCAGAACTACGGTCTTAAATCTTATTTAATCTATTTGAATGCATTACATTGTTACGGCCCACACTCTTCTATTGGAAGACCTATCATCTTGTTCCCATATTTAACAAAGGGGATAGGAGTGACCCAAAAAACGATCGTCTGATAACCCTACTCAATTTCTCCAGTAAAATCTTTACTGTTTTTCTGTTGAAACATCTACAAGCAAGGACTACACAATCTGGTGGATGAGCAGCCAGACATCCCTGAATGGCTTCATATTATCTCATTTACAAAATAGATCTAGGGCTAAAAAAACAAACCATATATCTCACATTTATAAATCTTATTATGGCATTTGACCAGATCAGAAAATGAAAAAAAGCAAAAAAAACAAAGGTGGGCACAAATACTAGATTCTATGTCGAGTTTGTAGATGTCTCAAATGCATCCATTAACTTCTCTTCCAGGGAGCTGACTGGTTGAAGGGATCCAGAGACAACTGGAGCCATACAAATGCAAACCAGAAAACTGTGTGAAAAACCCACGGCTAGCCAGTCGCTCCTAGTATGTACTCCCTTCGGAATAACTAATGGTTGTCAAAATGTGTGTATCTGATTAATATTTTCTCTGTATGTTTCTGAAGATGAAGTCCTTATAGTTGAAGTAGTATTTCAGATGAACAATCGCATTGGGCCTCATTACGAGTCTGGCGGTAACCTGCCGGTTTTTCCGGCTCAGTTACATCCAGACTTGTATTACCATTCCGCCTCTGTGATTCCCGGAATTACCGGGGCATTACGACCACGGTGTCCCAGGAATTCCAGAGGCGGAATTCGGTAAATTCCCATTCCCATTGAGTTCCATAGGACTCAATGGGAATGGGGAACATGGAAACACCAGCACCATCTCGTGATTGTGCCAGTGTTTCCATGTCCGCCTGCAGGCGGGCGATGTTAGACCCGCCAGGTCAGAACTGGCGGGAATGACACTTCTGCCTGCAGGACTCGAGATCAGGCGATCTGGAAACAACAGTGGCAGCGGGTTTACCGCCACAGTTATTTCCATAACGGGTGACTCGTAATGAGGCCCAATGTCTTTTTAGTGCAAACAATGGTAAAGGTTTAACTATCAACAGCGAGGGAGGCCAATGTATGCCTCATGTAGGTGAGAGCTCTAATGCCAATGCAATTCAGAGTCGGGACTCCTTCATCAGGGTGCAGCCCTCGAGAGTATACAATAACACAGTTACAGAGAACCACATAATTTGATAAATGTGGCAATGTCATGAAAATACATGAAAGTCATGAAACTACATGTATCATATAGTAAACACAAGGTACATACCAGGTTTCAATTGATATGTATGTAAAGGAAACAGATAAAAATAGAAATGGAATCCAATGTTAATATCTACTGTAATTCAAGTACACTTCTCAGAGATTATGTCAGGAAGAAAGGATGTTGGACAATACCTTAATTAGCGCTGCTGACTGCTCAAAATCAAAAGTTTCTCGTGTGAGAAAAAAATGAGTGCAAACACACTCGATCCCACGTGCTGCACAGGAACCATAAAGGAACCATAGGCCATTCCAGTGTGACCGTGTGTGTAAAGTGTGATTAAAATATCAGGGACAGGGCTTTTTGTTTAATCTGTATTTAGCGGATATAAAGGATGCTTTTTTGGAGACAGGATCATTTTCTCTGACGTTAGGGGCTTCCCCTGTTTCTTGGATAGCTTGTTGGACTACACACCAATTCGGCTTCAGTGCCAGTTGACAGACTTGAAATCTTACATAAAGAAATGAATTGTAAACCAATTCAACAAAATCTGAAATCATTTCTCACAAAATTCCAGACCTCAGTTACACCACCATGGGTGACAACCTATTTCAACCCTAAATCAAATGCATGTCTCACCCAATTACTGTGCTGTATACTGCACCAAAATGTGACTGAAGCCTGGAGGCCCATACAATATAAAATGTACATGTTCTCTACTATGTGTCACTTCATCCTTCACTGACCCTATCCACTATCCATACACTGCACACTTACCACTTTGCACTCAAACCCAACACACACAATGGAACCAAGCCCCTTCCATACAACTTCTTAATACCCCTCTCAAACCAACTTATGTACCAAAGCGCCCCCACCCAATGTTTCCCAGTACTAAAGTCTTGCAATCTCCCTTCTGGCACAAAAACTCTAGATTCTTGACCTAAAAAACCTAATAAACTCACATATATTGAAGGCGAGCGTCCCCTGATAGCACGATCCTCCCCGCAATGAGAGACAATAATGGACTCTCCCAAGATGGGAATAAGGCTAAGACAAAGTGCGGGTGAGCTTAATGGGAGTTTATCTAAGTCGAAAATAGGGCATGCAAAGGAATCTGCAAACTCCGAGAGCGCTCTGTCTGACATTAGCAAAGACAGGCGTATATATTTACAAAATACGTCACAAGAACCTACACACTATAGGGGGCACATGTTCGTGGGGATTGGGTGGCGATGACTAACTATCGGTGCAACTGTGATGTGGTTTGCCGTGGTTGGTGGACGTCGCTGGTGGGCAACGTGGGCCGGGCAGGTCAGCTGGGCTCATCCAGGTGGTGCTGTTGTGCCAGACGTGGCCAGTGTCATTGATGAACCTCTTCCTTGGCTTTCTGCCCTAAGACCACGCACACCGCATTCATTCAATACCGCAATATTATCTTCTCCTGTAAATCCTACAATAGGTTATTCTACAGGTTAACGCTACACAGGAGGAATGCACCTAGAGTGGGGTCTTTTGGTGATATATCAATACATGGTTACCATCATCCTGTTGGCCGGGTATCATAGGTCACGAGGTTGGGTCTCAGGGGAAGGGGTGAGCTGTCCAAGTTTTCGTGTCTCGTTAGAAGTCATTATGAATGGGTTCCTACAGTGTTGCTATAATATTGGGTGTTCTAATTTTACAGGGGCCATTAACCTGGGGTGAGCTGGTGGATCGTGGAGCCTAAGAGAGGGCACCTTTTGGCTTGTGTTTATGGCCGGGGTTTACTGCTGGTGGGTTGTAAATAATTCAGGTGGCTGGTTGCGGCCATGGGAGCTGCGGGGGAACGTGGATGCTTTAAGCGGCTCCAGGCAAATTGGGGGAGGTGAGGCAGAGCAGCCCGGGCCTCTGTCTTTCATCTGGCAGGCTTCACTGGGGAGGGAGGGGAAGCGGCCTTGGATATGCCCACAATGGTATTTTCCTCGTGTGTTCGCAGGTTATACAAAAAGACATCACAATTCATATCCTGTACAATACTCATTGAGCTTTTTCTTCACAGCTTACATTGCTAGTGCCTTTACATGGTCATTTCAAATATGTTACCTATACCAATGTTACTATTGTTACCTACATGTTAGGCATTTAACAGCCACGACATTTTGTTACACTCTATGTATGCACGATAAGCGAGGTAGCATTAAGGTTGGTGGAGCACGCAGGAACAACTGGCCACTGAGACTGATGGCAGTGACACATGGTGAGCCTGAACATTCAAATACATTCTATGCGTTTTCGTACTCGATTTACATGGGCTCCCAACGCGGTTGCACTTGTTTTCCGTTGCACTCTAGCAGCATTAGTTCAGTTATGGCATAGGGCCTTGGAGTACAGTCTTCTCGAGGAAACATATAACATAAAACCCGGGACACTTCTACCATTTGCGTATAGCTACGGGGATATGGGGATTTCAACCAGAATGCCACATGAATGCCACATGAACACACATTCTGACATCTTCGTGGAGTTTGGAGAGAAGAGTTTCATCACAGGCAGTCTGCATATTAGTATTTGGGGTCTCCACTTTTTGTCGGGGGACCATTTTACAGTTCTTTTCCACCCCGGCCCTGCTGGCCGGGTCATACTGAGGACAGTGATACACTGCGGAAGGTGAATGTTACAGTGTTTGTTTCTAACACTAGCTCATGTCCGTCTGTTCGTGGGAACGGGTTCTCAGCAGATCTGCCAGGGAGCTGCGGCCGAAGGGACAAGTGAGAACTCTCCAAGGGTGGGGGCCGCGCTGCGGCGCACAGGTGATCATGTCATTCTGGTTTCACAAAAATGGTTTCCAGGGCCTAGCTTAATACAGCACGTTTGGTCAATGTGTCAGCCAGTGGCCCACCCGCCACCTGGGCCCTGGTGGCAGGGGGAACCCCGACGAGCCATGGACTCAACAAGGGGGAGGGTTGCAGGGGGGGGGTCTCTTTGACCTATCCTCCCATACAATATCCATAGCTAAGGGTACTTCTCATCTGCATACATAAACACTGGACAGCATCTATCTTTCATTTTCCTTCTTCACCCAACTAACCAAATGCACCCACTCTCTTCAGATTCACCAAGGTGACTGGAGACCATGAAACCAGCTGCAGTGCATGGTATAAGTCCCAATAACAGGATATGACATAACAATACTATTGTATGGAACCTGGTACCTTTGTAGTGAGGGATCACTTTGGAAACTCTTCGATACAAATATTTGATATCACTCTCACCTAACGGATAGTGTACTATGGAGTGTGATAATAAGAGCTGAACTATGGTTTGTTCCTTAGCAGTTGATACCAATACATAAAAATAGGATTAGTGCATAATTATCTGGGCATTTCCTGGGCAGTGGATAGTAATCTTTGACAGTGGGGAGGGCCTGGCTAGTTGATAGATACAACTATGAAAGGAGTAAGAGTGGAGATCACCTTTATATTTCATGCTATTCTGTCATATGTAGTGAGTGACTGGGAATTGAATAGTACTGAGATATGTAAGTAGGTATTTTGCAGCAATTTATGGCAGTGGGAGACTATTTGGAATTCGGAATTTGTACTTCATGGTAGTCGATAAGAACAATGTTAAGCCCTGGCAATGATGCATATACCTGGCCAATTCCTAGAAATATCTGATTTGATTTGAGTACCTAGACATTTGATGAAAATAAATGTCACATGATAAGGTTTGTGTATGTTTGATGGCATGGAAATACCATTCACAGAATGTGGCTATGTACGTTTCAGTGCAACACTCTCTACCGTTTGGAGGAGGTCAGATGAAGGATGTGTTGTCCAGCTGATTCAGACTTTCATTGCAAGCCGACTGGACTTATTCAATATAATATACTACAGTTTCCCCAAGACTGGATTTCCACACTTGCCTAGATCTGTGGCACCTTGAATTGGCTTACAATGGCTAAAATAATTAAATTAAAGGCCCTATGCACAGTCCATCAGACAATGGGCATTATTAAGAGGATGGCGGCTCGGAAACAAGGGTGCCGTTATCCTTACCGGCACCCTTGTTTCTGAGCCGCAACACTACAACTCTGCGGGTGGGAGCCATTGCGCCCCACGGGTCTGTCCTGCTGGGCATAATGGCCCCCGCCCGCAGAATTTTCATGGAATCACCGGCACTGTTGCTAACAGTGCCAGTGCTTCCGTGTCCCCACACCCATGGAGTCCCATGGGATACCATGGGAATGGGGTCTTACAAAACCTGCCATCTGACTTCTCACTCCGCCGGAACTTGAAATGTCCAGTGGCACCGGGAAATCAACCGCCGACCTCGTAATGAGGCCCAATGTGTCATAAAGAACCTCCCATTTTGAAGAATACGTTTAGGCAGTGTATGCCATTGTTGGGATGCGCGTACAGTGTCTCAGCCAGGCAAAAAAGGTCCAGGTTGTGGAACGCCTATTAGAGAGAAACCTTGTGGGAGCACAGTGAAGGGGTGTAATGCAGACAACGTATACATTGACTTAGTTAAGTCATTTAGATACCCATATATAGCAACACAGAAAGAACAACAAATGTATTAATGTTGCGGTTGCAGAGGTTATAGATAGGGCAGCATTTTAGGCCCAGTGTTTAGTTGTTGTATTATTAGTATGCATTGATGTGTGATCCGGGGGAAGAGCAGAGATAGGTGAAAGATGGAGTCAGTAAGATAGTGTGTTCAAAGTGAAAGGTGTAATGTCATTTTGGATGTTAAGGCCTATCACAAAATGAACAGATTGGAATGAAGGACTTAGTATGGAGCTGCGGTGTTAGTTCAGCTCCAAAAACAAATCCCACTGGTGCACAGATTTTACCCTTTTTTTGTTCTTTTTACTTAGTGGTTATGTATAACTTAAAATCAGGGATGCCGAATATGCAGGACAGAGCCACATGTGATAACAATTCTTGTACAACACCCAGTAGCGCATTGTTAAAACAGCCTCCAAATACACCCACAAATCAATTTGCTCTTAAATCTAGTGAAAAGTCGAAAAGCCTTACTCGAACTTCTAAAAAAAGCATTATCTTGACGCCGGTTAACAAAACCCCTGCTCATAATCGTGACATACGTAATTTGTATGGAAACATTACTGATGCATCTGCTTCAAGTTTTGCCACAAGCCCTATGACAAAACATAATGAAACCACCACATCACATCTGAACAATTTCGTGTCTCAGAAATTAACAACCCAACAAAGTGATCACAATGTGCCAGATATATGTGTCACTATTTCTGACCAAACCATTTTAACCATACCACAATCACCCAATAAAATCATAAAGCGTACGCCAACTTTTTCAGTAGTTGCAGAAGAATCTTTGAATGAGGTCGAAGTAACAGCCAATGTTGATTGTGTTGTGGTAGGGGGTGGCCTATGGGGAACGGTTCTGTGGTGTGTGAAGTTTCTGAAGAAGTAGTGGAAGTTATCTCCAATGAGGTCCTTATGCCTGAAAGTTCATTACATACAGATAGTAGAGATCTAGACAGTTCCAGAGTGTCCGTTTCGACAGATTACAATTGGCCATGCTCTATGGATTCAACAAGACAGGTCGAGGATGTATCTTTTATACAACCTACACTGCGACGCTGTCTATCTTCCAGAAAAAACTATTGAGCCCTTTGCTAATCCGGCGCTTCTGGAGATAATGTTAGGAGCAATAAATATCACCATAACCAGTCTGTTCAAATTGTTTGAATCCCTAGATCATAAGATTACAATTCAGGCAACCAAGATAGACCAGATTGGGGATTGGATGAAAAACAGTTCATATGAATTTGCCAATGCGTCAACTATGAAAAACTTAGTGCAAAGAATTTCGATCTTGGAGACTTATTGTTTTCCTGGCCCAGTCTTGGCGGATCCCGTGGGCATTAGCGTCGTGCAGAGACTCGCGAAATTAGAGTCCCTTCATAATTCTGTCCATGAGTTTTCTGCCATGGCTGAGTCGGTTCTACCCTTGTTTCCAAAAATCATTCGCCCTGTGGAGTGTGTGGAAGATGTGGTGGAAAAGAAAAAATACTCTTGGGTTAGCATAGACTCACCTGAGAGAAGTGTATTCCAAGTTCCTGTTAGAGACAATTATTGTCAGTGCACACAAAAAAGAGGCACCAAAATGATAGTCACTAAAAAAGGCAAAACTCTGACAAATAAGTTACCATTGGCAAGTAAAAACAATCAACTCAAGTCTAAAAAACAACAAGCACTAAATGCCTCTGCAGCGGTCTCAACTATTTCAGGTTGTACTACAGCAGTGGCAATAAAGGCATCACAAAGAAATGTACCCAATGAAATGGTCCCTTCCTCGTTCGGTCCGACTGTATTTAAAGATGATGTTGTCAGATTGTTCTATTCCCGTCCATTCCAACTCAGGCGCAGAATTTACCGATGGGTTATGCTCCACTGAATGAGCTTGTGGAATTGCTGACCCATAACTTAGATATGATCCCCCCTGGTCAACCTTTAAAGTCTGCAGAAAGTTTGTCTCATATTTGTACTAAAGGGATGACAATGGGCGTTGATAAACCTTCTGCCTCTATTGTTGCCCCGATATTGGGTTTTAAAGATCGATTATCTACTCTTAAATCTGCAATTGATACTTATTTATTGAGAAGGCTAAATGAGGTGTTGCCTGAAGTCATTCCAAATAATACTAAGTCGCTGCTAACATATAAAGCTCCTTCTAGCAGCGAACAAATAGATCATTCTTGTAAAGATTCAGTAATGGCCTGTTCAAAAACTAAAATAGCGTCAATGGATTGTGGCTGCACTCGAGATATGGCTGTGCAAAACACTCAAAAAAGCCTCGACACCCGTAAAACAAATTCTAAATCCTACACGAATAGTCAGAGAGACTCTGATACACAGAGATTTAAAACATTCCATACCCTGATTTTGAAATTTCGAGATGGTTAATTTCCAAAATATGATCTATGTTGTGCAAGTGTGTTAAATATCTTTGGTGACGTTGAGGGATTGGAAGCTATATCCACTACTGATGTAGATCAAATTGAGTTTCTGTGTGACAGAAATGTATCTATTGTTCGATTGTGAATTAAATCGGGGATATTTCGCAATACTTTATAGAATGCGAGAATTCATTTATTTAATTTGGGCTTTTTATTAGCCCACGACCCTGCCGGTCAGAATCTACAAAAGTCTGATAATATAGGGTCAAGTGTAGTTCCCGCAGTAGAATCAGTTTGTGCATGCCATTTTTGCATTAAAGAAAATGATACACACTCAACGTCAATTTTAAACAATCAATCATAACCACGAACAAGTGATACAAATGTGGAAATTTCGTTGGCAAGCTGGGATACGCGAGGCTCTTCTCATCTTCAATGGACACTAAATCACCAGTTGAATAATTATGACATTGTAGCCTTACAAGAAACGTGGTTGTTGCAATCTCCCACATGGGATGACCATGATCTTATTTTACTTCCAGCAGAAATCAATGGTAAAGATAGACCTACCTCAGGCTTGTTAGTGGCAGTGAAATCCAGCAGGGGTTTTGAAATCTCTGTGTGGCGGTCTCCCAACAAGTTTATGCAATTAGTTAAGGTCACTTATGGTTTAGAAACGTATGCCTTGATTAATCTTTATCACAATCCAGTGGGTATTCTGGATGATACATTTTATTGTGCTCTGTCTCGTCTTTTTGAAACAATTGCAACTCTTAAGAAGATTTCTGGTATTTTGGTAATGGGCGACTTGAATCTCACGTGCTTTCAGACAAACAAAAAGGGCATGAGCACTGAACGTTTGAGATGGAATTTATTTGTGAAAGATCTTAATTTAAAGATGGCCAATGGTGAAATTCTGGGTGATATTCCTCCAATGAATACTTGGGAGAGAGGAAATTCCAAATCCACAACTGATTACATTTTTATGAGCAATAGTATTTTTATGAATACCAGTAAATTTGTTGTTGTTAAGCAAGTGTCAAGTGATCATCATCTGCTTTCCCTATTCTGGACTACTGCAGATCAAAATTGTATAGCATCCCAGCAATGGTCTGAACAAGTCCTAACTATTAATTATTATATTATTATAACTATAATTTATGTTTTATTCCCAATAATGTAGTCACTTCCTTGAAAAGTTCATTCACAAAGTGCGTGCCGTTGTCTGAGCGAATCACGTCACAAATTCCCCAGCGCGGGAACACTTCCCTCACTAGGAACTTTGCAGCGCTTTTGGCATCAGGTCGTGCACATGGACCTGCTTCCACCCACCTTGAGAATGGGCACACAACCACGATCATGTACCGTGCGCCATTACACCTTTCCCCCATGTCCGCGTAATCAATATGCAGCTCTCTGAATGGGCCAATGGGTTTCGGAATTGTTCCCCGGAGCGTGCGTAATGTCATTCCTGAATTGTAGATCTGACATGTTGTGCATTCCATTGCTAATCGAGATATGTGCTCCTGAAGACAGGGCACGTACCATTCTTCTTGTATTTCGGCTGCAATGTGCTGTTTGGTATTATGCGCAGGGAAGTGTAGTTGTTGAAACGCAATTTCTAGTAACTTGATTGGCATTACCACCTTCCCTGAGTTATTTTGCCGCCACAGTAAGTCTGTTCCCGACTTGCTGCACCCTCGTTTTGTCCACATCAATTTTTCGTCTTCACTAGCTCCGCCCTGCAATTCTAGTATTTGTGATATGGGCATCATGTTGTACCCTTCTAGGGGCTCTTCGTTTGTCTTGTGTTGCAGCATGTACTCACCTGCTTCATATTTCTGAAAATAGGAAGCCTCCTTGGCGGCAGCGTCCGCTGCCGCGTTCCCCAAAGACACAACGTCTGTGTTGGATGTATGTGCTTGGCACTTAACTATTGCTACTGCAGTAGGGTTTTGTAGGGCCTCAATTAATTCTTTCAACAATTCTGCGTGCTGTACTGGTGTTCCGTCTGCCCGCCGAAATCCCCTCCGCCCCCATCTTGCTAGACCTCCATGTACTGTTGTTGTCATGTAAGCTGAGTCCGTGTATATTGTTACTGCGCAACCTTTTGCTGCATGTAACGCTTCTATGAGCGCAATCAGTTCTGCTGCTTGTGCTGAGTAATGTGATGGGAGGCGGTACTGCACTAATGTTTCATACTCACCGTCTTCTAATCTCACCACCGCCATACCAACATGCTTTTCTCCCGTGTCCACATCAATCGATGCAGACCCATCCACGAAGTACACTTCCCCCTCGCTCAGAGCGTTCTCACACACCACTGTGTCCTCCTCTCTCTCTCCTGTGTAGGTTGCGCAATCGTGGTCCTGCATGTCCTCTAGTGTGCATGCTTCTGTAATGAATGTCGCGGGGTTTACTGTTTTGCATCTTACCACATGGATGTTGGTGCTGGACAATATGATTTCATAAGCTGTTGCCCGCTGTGTTGTCAGTGTGCTTTTTGACCTCTCAAGTATTGCAAATAATGAATGTTCCACAAACAATGTTACTGGGCAACCCATTACTATTGTGGCACTTTTCTCAATCGCGAACGCGGCTGCAGCGAGCGATTGCTCGCACGCGAAATGGCCTTGCATTACGGCATCCAAAGTACCACTATAGTAAGCCAAAGGCTTGTGTCCTAAGGACGTCTTTTGTGTCAGAACAGCTGTCATGAGTGTTCCCTTGCAGTGTGAGAATAGGTAAAATTCGCGTCCATAATCAGGGTTGGCTAGCACTGGAGCGCTTGAAATTAACCTTTTTAATGATTTAAATGAAGTGCTCATTTCTTCTGACCATTCGATCTTTTTATTTTCCTGTTGTGCTTCTTTGAGTGCTTGTAGTAGGGGTCTTGTGTATGCTGCATAATCTAATATCCATGCTCGGCAATAGTTGCACATTCCCAAGAATTTCTGCATCTCTTTTACTGTTGTGGGTTCCGCTACTGACCTTATCGCTTCTACCCTGTCGGGAATTATTCTTTTTCCATCTTTTGATATCAGCTGTCCCAGGTATAAGACCTCTGTCAGGCAGTACTGTAGTTTCTCCTTATCTACCTTGTACCCCTTATTGGCCAATAGTGTCAGGAGCATTGTTGAATCCTTTCTACATGTTTCTTCGTCTTGTGCACACACTAACAAATCGTCTACGTACTGAATGATTGTACTCACAACTGATAGGTTTCCCAAGTCTTCATGCAATATGCGGTTGAATATGCTCGGGCTCTCACAGTATCCCTGTGGTAGTCTGCAGTGTTCATACCTTTTACCCCCCAGTGTGAATGCTGTAAGGTATCTACTCTCTTCAGCGAGGGGTATTGAGAAAAAAGCGTTTTTCAAATCCACTACTGTGAAATGTGATGCCAGTTTCGGGATGCTGCATAATATGGATGCAGGGTTCGGGACCAAAGGGAACTCTTTCTGAATTACATCATTTAGGGGGCGTAAGTCCTGTATCATCCTCCAAGATCCTCCTTTTGCTTTTTTGATTGGATAAATACATGTGTTACATGGGGAGGTTGAATGCACTATTATCCCTTGCGCTAGTAGTGCATTTATGGTCTCTTTTATCCCTTCTTCAGCCTCACGGGACAATGGATACTGTTTCACTCGGGGTAAAATTGCCCCTTGCTTTAGCTTTATTACCACAGGTTGGACTCCATGCAACAGCCCTACATCATGGGGGCCTGTCGTCCACAAATTATTTGGTACGAGCCTCATGTCATCATCAAAAATGGACGGCGGTGCTCCTACCACTGCCATCAGTTGGACGGGGGTTTCCCTGGCTTGAATCAAAATGTCACAGGGCATCGCTATTTCCATTACTATCTCACCATCCCCTTCTGTGTCTGAAAACAGATCCTCATCTGTTAACTCTCGTAGGGCGATGTTGGCATTTGTACACAGTACTGTACGCCACTCACATCCTTCCCTATCCACTCCAATCACAGCGATCCTTTTCGCTGATACCTGTACAGCGTGCAAGTCTAATGATACCACTGATCCTGGTGCGGTGTCGGGGCACACTATGGGGCGGAAGAGGAACTCCGCCGGGATCCTCCAGTCCATTTTTCTTAGCTCTGGTATTATGAGGGCCAATGTCTTTAGCCCTTCAATAAACATTTCCTCATTTTCCGGCAACCCTCGTACTTCCAGTGTGGTTGTGTAGGCTTGCACTACCAACATTGCACGCAAGGGGCATATCCCGGGTGTAGAACACACTATTCCTCTCTCGGTAAATGATATGGTCATGTTAAGTTTACTCAGGAGATCCCTCCCTAATAAATTTATTGGTGAATGTTCGTAATACAGTAAGGGTGCCTTTACAGTTTTACCCCCCACTGTTACATCCAATGCTTCTGTGTAAGGAACTTCAATTACAGCCCCAGAGAACCCCTGCGTCTCTAACTTCCTGTTAGATAACGGGAACCGGCCCTCCCTGATATATGATTTCTCCGCTCCCGAATCAACCATGAATATGAACTGCTTGTCTCCTATCTGCGCCCCTACCAATGGTTCCTCTGCTGCATTGTAGGTTGTAGATAGAACTGGACACGCAAGTGTTCTCTGTGGGCTGTCCTATGCGGGGTGTCTCATCGCCCCCCCTTGATTAAAGACACTTCCTGAAACCACTGACATGCCGTTGTAGGGTGCTGGTGCGGGGGCCCCGTTTGCTGTTGTAGCGAAAGGGTTGCCTGGCGTGTACTGCATATTGTCATTATTTTGTGGGTGGGTCTGTGTTCTATACTGGTGCCCCTGCTGCTGCTCATTATTACCTTGGCCTGGGTTTCTCAGTTGTTGCTGTCCCATTGGAAGACCATATGGGCTCCCCGGGTGGGGGTGGCCATATTGCTCTACCTCTTGGAACCCGTTGTTGGGTCTGGCTCTGCACTCCCTAGAGTAATGCCCCCATCTTCCGCAGTTCCAGCAACTCCCTTGTGCACCTCTAGGGCCCTGCCATCCATTTCCTCCCATTCCTCCGTATCCCGGTCCACCTCCTCTTCGGCCCCTGTACCCACCTCGTCCTCCTCGAGGGGTCCACTCTTGCCACTGCGGACCTCCACCTTGTTCCTGCTCGTTCCACTGCCGCTGTCCTGCTCCAACCCAATTAGTTGCCACCCTTCCTTGTATTGCTGTCAGCCACTCCTCCTCCTCATCTCCCTCCCTGCTGTGGGGGAGTGCGGCTACAGCCGCTGCGACCTTCACCAACTTTGTCTGCACTAGTTTTGCTTCGTCTGCCAATCTCTTCTGCGCCACCTCCTTCTCCCGTTCCTTTATTCTCTTACAATGGTGTACTATTATGCTCTGGATCTCAGGCCACCCCTTTGCTTCAATACCATCTATCTTATCGAGCGCCTTTTGCACTTCTTTGGGGAGCCCTCTTTTTATAATGAAATAAAATAAAGATGTCGATTGATACCAGGGCGTGCCCGTTTCTGCTCTCCACATCTATTGGACCCGAAAAATGTAATCCATAGCCTCCTCCCTATCATTCATTGTACACTGCATTACTGACTGTAAGTCTGGCGTATCTGGGAATGTTTCCCGCAAGGCATCCCACACCCTTGCACGCACTGTGTTAAAGGAGGCTCCGTCATGGCGGTCGCAGTCTAATGTTACTCCCGGGAAACCGGCCTTGACCCATACTCTCTCGGCCTGATCCCCCACTGCTGATACGAGCAAGCTCTTCACATCTCCTATTGCTAGGGGTACCCCGGCAGTGTGCTTCTCAAAGGCGTATATCCACTTACTTGCCCCTCCTGACAACGGGGGCAATAGCTTTAATAAATTGGCTTTATCCATCTGAGCCCATGGGATATAGTTAGGCCTCCCTCCTCCCCTATGTATCAATGGGAGCTGTAGCCTTCCTTTTGTCGTAACATCTGGACCCGTTTTGGCTGCTGATGTTCCCAGTGATGCCATTTTCCCCACCCTGTTCCTTAATCGCCCCGTCCACTCATCGTCCAATGTTCTCATTGAACATGTACCATCCCCCCCTTCGCTTCCCCCTCCCATTGCCATACTCAACCTGTCGCTTTCTTCTAAATCGTCCCTTATATCACATAGTAGTTCCTCTCGGTCCCCCACAAGCCTTTCCTCATTATCAACATCTCCCTCTCGTGTCCCTACTTCTATTATTCGTGTCGGTTCTTCTTCAATTCTGAACAGTATCTCGCCCTTTTTCCACCCCTCTTCAGGTTTTCTATTTTCACCTGGCGCTCTAGACGTGCGCCCTGATCTAGCTGCATTAAGTGCTGTTTGTTCGCATATGTCTTTTATCCTCGAGAGCTCATCTTTTGCTATTGAAAGTCTTGATTGTAAATCATCTGTGAGCTTCTCTATGTCCACCCTTTGTGTACCTGCCTGGGCTCGCTCCCTTGTGCTTTCATATGGCGGGGGTGCCGTGGGCCGGCGGGGTGTAGTAGTTGTCGGGGGAGGCACGTAAGTGGGGTCACTGTACCCTTCTGCGGGCACAGGCTTGTTTAATATCGGGTACAAACTTATTACCTCTATTGGTGGCGCTACACTTGACAATTCTTTAACATCTTTCTGTATCATCAGTGGATTGTCGGTGGTGGACGGGAGGTCAGGATTTAATGCTGCCGCTTTAGGTGGTGGTATCTCCTCAAATAACCTCCAGAGATCTAATACTTCTCTCCTATTTTGCAACTGCTTCCCCTTGTACTTCAAACAGATGCATGTGGCCACCATATCCAGAACACTTTTATCAAATGACCCTCCCTCGGGCCATATCTGGGGTAACCCCTCTCCCTTTAACCCGGTTACCCATTGGTCATGATATTTCTTAATTCGCTCCGTGTAGCCTGGTAAGTTCTTACAAATATGTGATAAGGGTGTTTCGGCCCCCATCTTGTGTATTCTCCTAGTGCTTGTTTCTATCTGTGTGTCCACAATTACAATGTAAACCTCTTACCAGTATTGTTTTCGTTTTTTACCTCACAGTCAATAATGGGCTCCTTTGTGCTCTGCCCCCTGCCTGCGCAATACAAAACTGGCTGTACACAGTCTCTATTCTCCTCTCTTTGGGGGGCACATACAAGAGCAAACCATCAGTTATTTTGACAACATTAACCCGGAAATCAAATAGGCACACACTCACTCCACCTTGTCGTTTTTCTCTTCAAAAAAGTTCTATCCGGTCACACTTACCATGACCATTCCATTTCTATACATTTATAGCCATTTTACACACTTAACAACATCAACTTGTCGTCTGACACATACGAGGTGCACACACCTCCCAGTAACACCCTGTTCACAATTCAAGCTGCCCTCCCTTTCCTCCCTAGCCGGCTGTCCCTATCCTTCTTATTTCGATATATGGATGCGCATATATATATGTATTGGTCTGCTCTTCCCTCTTATAGTAGGACTCTCTCCCTCTTACTTTCTCCCTGAGTTTTGTACTAATCTCACTTTTATTTTCCCCCTAACCCTAAAGAAAAGAAAAGAAGTAATAGCGGTCTCTAATATATTCTCAGTGCCCCCTTTTGCTGGACACTTTTTATCTTATATTCCACTTCTTCATATATTCCCAGTACTAGTCAAGATAGCACTATGCGGCGCCGCCTTCCACCCCCTTTCGGAGCTAGGTTCCCGTCACTTTTATCTCTTATTCACCTCTTAATCCTAATGGCCATATGCAAAGAAAAAGCAAGGAAAATTTTAGGATGATCCTTAGTAGATCTGCGTACCCCCTCTTCGTCCCCTGTCCTACACTTCTTCCCCCACTCCCTTTACAATCGCTCGCACTCAATACTCACGTGCCCGTCTTGAACCGATAGTCTCCGAAAATGGGTCCGTCCAGGCAGTGTCGCCGTCAGCTCAACAGTCAGCCCCGGCTCCGGCGAGCGGTACTCAAAGGGGATTTTTCAACTGGGATCCCGTACCCTCTCTCTTTTGAGTGCGCACTTCTTAGTGTACCGGTCGCCGTTGGCGCCTAGCCTCCCGGAGCCGGCTCACCGTGCGTATCCCTTTTCGACCGGAGATTCTCGTGCCAAAAGGGGACGGTAATGTTAGATCGGGAAAAAATAATAGTAATAATCACGCTTTCGGGGTCACCACTGAAGGCAAGCGTCCCCAGCCAGCACGATCCTCCCCGCAATGAGAGACAATGAAGGACTCTCCCAAGTAGGGAATAAGGCCAAGACAGAGTGCGGGTGAGCTTAAATGGGAGTTTATCAATCAGAATATGGCATGCAAAGAACTCTGCAAACTCCGAGAGCGCTCTGTCTGACAATAGCAAAGACAGGCGTATATATTTACAAAAAACGTCATAAGGGGGCACAAGTTCAATGAGATTGGGTGGCGATGACTAGCTATAGGTGCTGCTGCGATGTGGTTGGCCGTGGCTGAAGAACATCACTGGTCAGCCTCGTGGGTTGGGCTGGGCCTGGCAGGTTGGCAGAGTTCATCCGGGCGGTGTTGTTGTGCCATCGCGGCCAGTGTCAGAGATGAATGTCTTTTCCTGACTTATTTGCCCTAGGCCATGCACACCGCAGTCATTCAGTCATTGCAATATTATCTTCTTTTAGTAAATCTTCCAATAGGTTATTCTACAGGTTAATGCAACACAGGAGGAGTGCACCTTGTGAGGGGTCTAATGGTCATTCATCAGGGCATGGTTACCAGCGTCCTGTTGCCCGGAGCCATATGTTGAGGGGCTAAGCTTCGGGGCATGGGACGGACGGTACAAGCCTCCCTGTCTTGTTAGATGTGGTTATAAATGTGCCACTGTGTGTTGCCACAGTGTTGGGTGTCCTGATTGCACAGGGCCATAAGTCTAGTATGATCTGGTGGGTTGTGGGGTTTACGAGAGGGCGCCTTTGGAAGTGTGGGTTCAGGCAGAGGTTTACTGCTGTGCTGTAAATAATGCAGGTGGCGGCCCGTGGCCTTGGGTGCTGCAAAGGGGGCTACACATCTGTGAAGCGGCTCCAGTCTAGTTGGGGGAGGTGGGGCAGCGCGGCGCGGGCCTCTGTTCTCATGTTTGGCAGTCTCCGCAGGGTGGGAAGGGAAATGGCCTTGCACATATTTACAAAGGTATCTTCCTCGCGTGTTGCCGGTTTTTGGAGGCGGAAACATCACAATCATTAGAACACTTTATACTATTTGTTTGAATTACTTGAGAACATACATTTCACTTCGCTGAAGGCATTTCAATTATATTCAGTCTGAGCACCTTATTCGTACACTATGTTTCAACAATTACAGTGTTTAGCTATATGCATATACATCTTGCAGTAAGTGAGGTAGCATTACGGTTGGTGTAGTACACAGAAAATGAACCGCCACCGTATGTGACGGTGGTGGCACGCGAGGGGCTTTAAACATACACGCGTGACGAGTGCATTCTCGCACACCCTTCACAGGTGCCCCCTGTATGGTTACATTTGTTTTCTTGTGTACTCTAGCAGCATTAGTTCAGTTATGGTGCGGGACCGCGGGATGTACGGTTTTCAATGATACATCTAAGGAACACTCCCCCGGAATGCTTTTGTCATTTGCACACCCCTGCAGGGGTGCGGGTCCTTCATGGCTGGTGTCATGTACAATAACTACACAATTTTACAGGTTTCTTTAGTATAAGTGGTTGTATGGAGAGGATACAACAAGTGGTTTTTGACGTTTATATTTGGGTACCTTTCTGCTTCCATCAGATGACCATCCTACAGAACTTCCCATCACCCAGGCCTTGCTGACCGGGTCATTCTGGGAGCAGTGATACACTGCGGACGGTGAAATGTTACAGTGTTAGTATCTTATGCTAGCTCATGTCCGTCCTGCTCGTGGGAACGTGCTTACAGCGGATCTGCCAGGGAGCTGCGGCAACAGGGATAATTGAAACTCTCCGAGGGTGGGGGCTGCGCTACAGTGCGCTACGCTCACACCATCTTTATTAGACAAAAAGGTTTCTGAGGCCTAGCTAAATTCAATACGTGTGGGCAATGTCTTCAACAGGTGAGCCATCCACCACCTGGGCCCGGGTGGTAAGGAGGGGGCGCCCGTTGAGCCATGGCCCTCACCTGGGGTGGAGATGTAGGCCAGGGGGGTCCCTTGGACCACTCCTCCCCTACAATAGCCACTTCATTAATGTCTTTTTGCTACAATTTAAACATGTAAATATCACAGAGAAGCAACCCCCTTTCAGTGATTATGAGGATTTTCCCGTGTTTTGAGAACAGATCACCTCATCAAGGTTGTTTTTATTTTAAGTCTAATGTATTAATGAATGTTTGCCTACTCTGTTCTGCAAACTTAGATGTTGTGTTTCCTTTTTGCCATGATTCAGATTTGCTGAAACTCTGGATATCATTTTATAATTGTCAATCTGCAGAGGACGATTGTTCTATTTTAATGTGTCCACAGATCTCAGGCCCTCGTTTCTTTAACTATTTCCTCTATCCAGCAGATCAGTTATGGGGCGCTAGATCCTCTCCTTACTGAGAACAATGAGTTTTCATCCTTTTACCGCACTGTCCCCAATGAGCGCTCACATTACGCTGGAATCGCCCAGGTGTTAAAACATTTTGGCTGGACCTGGGTTGGGATCCTGACCTCTGATGATGACAGCGGCGAGAGAGCAGTGCAAGAACTAAGGAAGGTGATCACCCAGACTGGAGGCTGTGTTGAGTTTACCTACACGTTTAACAGTGAGATTAATGAAGCTGGTACAGAAAGATCGGAAATTATTATCAATGCCATTCGGAAGGCCACAGCGCAGGTGATCATTTTGTCCGGCACAGGCACATCAATGATGCAGTATTTAGTACATCGTGATTGGGAGGATGTGCCTCATAAAATTTGGATTACATCAGTGACTGTGTCATCATTTAAAGATTATTCTTTTGACAAATACCTGCAACTATTTAATGGTAGCCTGTCGTTTTCAATCAAGACTGGAAAAATAATCGGATTTAAGGAGTTTCTCTACGATATTAAACTATCCATGTTTCGAGACTATGATTTCTTTGACGGTCTATGGCTGGATGCTTTCAATTGTAAATTGATGGATAGAGAACACCAAGATACCGCTGAATATATATCACACCTTCCCTATTGCTCTGGAAATGAGACCTTACAAAGTCTTGACTCATCCATCTATGATGTCTTCAACTTTCGATTCACACAAAGAGTTTACATGGCTGTCTATGCAATGGCACATGCCTTACATGACTTGTATCTGTCTGACCCTAGACCTGCACCTGCGAGTTCTGCAGAGAGATCAAGTCAGGAACACAGGCCATGGAAGGTAAATAATGTTCAGCACACAAACAGCAACAGAGCAAACATGACATGTGCATCTTGCCAATGAATACCTGTTCAAGTCAAGGATGCCGCACTAAACCAGACACTATGTGATCATTGGTAAAGTTGCCCAAACTCTGTGTGGTGTGTTTGGAATAAATATGCACATGAGGATGTGGGGTAGCAAGTGAGATTTTTGTGATCTCATGAATTTGCTGAGGGAAGGATAGGAGCTTGTGAAAAATAACAGGTTTCTTGCAGTATAGAAGAGTGATGGTGTGATCCCCATGGAGGTAGTGGAGGGAGTGGAGGGAGAGGAGGAACCAAGCTCATGAGAATGAGTCTTGCGCTCGATAATAAAAAGGCACAGTGTGATGGCCTGTTTAGTCCAGGGGAGACAGAACCTGGCATGTGAGCGAGATGGTGTGAGCCTCATGGAGGTAGTGGAGGAAGTGGAGGGAGAGGAGGGACAATGGATGAAAGTTTAGGAGAATGCTCTTGTGCTCAATAATAAAAAAGGCACAATATGAGGGCCTATTTAGTCCAGGGGAGTCAGAAACTGGAATGTGATGGTGTCATCACCCCCATGGAGGTAGTAGAGGGAGTGGAGGGAGAGGAGGGACATAGGTTAAAATCTAATGATAATGAGTCCTCGGCTTGATATTAAAAAGGCCCAGTATGATGGCCTGTTTAGTCCAGGGGAGACAGAACCTGGCATGTGAGCGAGATGGTGTGAGCCTCATGGAGGTAGTGGAGCGAGCGGGTGGAGGAACCAAGGTTTAAAGCTCATGAGAATGAGTCTTGTGCTTGATAATAAAAAGGCACAGTATGATGGCCTGTTTACTCCAGCGAAGACTGAACCTGGCATGTGAGTGAGATGGTGTGAGCGTCATGGAGGTAGTGGAGGAGGTGGGCGGAGGAACCAAGGTTTAAAGCTGATGAGAAGGAGTCTTGTGCTTGATAATAAAAAGGCCCAGTATGATGGCCTGTTTAGTCCAGGGGAGACAGACCTGGCATGTGAGCGAGATGGTGTGAGACGTATGAAGGTAGTGGAGGTAGTGGAGGGAGCGGAGGCACCAATGTTTAAAGCTGATGAGAATGAGTCTTGAACATGATAATTAAAAGGCAGAGTATGATGGCCTGTTTAGTCCAGGGGGGTCACAGCGTGGCATGTGAGCGTGTGGCGGTCAAAGATTATGAGGTCTCTGCCTTTGGAGTGGATGAGGGCAGTGATATGGGAGTCCTGGTGAGCTAGGAGGACTTTTTTGTGGATTTGGAAAATGATTGTTCCGGGATGTTCAAGCTTCCAAGTGGGTTATTGTTTACGTTGATACGATTGTGGGAGATAATGTATCCGTGAAAATTGATAAACAACAGATTTATCAAAGCTTGGACTGTTTGGAGATTAAGTAGAACATGAATTAGTGGATGGAGTCTTGTCACAGTTAAACACAAACTGATTCACACGTGTGCTGTCCCTCTGGGTTGATCATACAGACACCCCAAATGCCATAAGGAACTGTTGGTAGGTCATCATTTTAGAGGCAATTTGTAGATTTAATGTGGATTTCTCCTGCTTTTTTCATATATATATATATATATATATATATATATATATATATATATATATATATATATATATATATATTACATGGCCACAGTAGTGGCCATGTAATTATGGTTAAGTTGCTGTTTCCATAGGAAGAGCACTTATTGGGCGGCTTATAACTTCGCTCCCCCTGGACGAATCCTCACCAAACTTTGCAAAGTTTGGTGAGGATTCGTCCAGGGGAAAACTTGAATGGGAAAACTTGAATGGGAAAAAACTTTGCGCACGACTACAGCCCGAACCGCTGGACAGATTTACACCAAATTTGCGGCAGGAGCGGCGGCCTGGTCCTGAAAGCGTGCTTTTGCAAATTTGGTATAAATCCGTCCAGTAGTTTTTTATAAAATGACCAAAATGTAAGGCAAAAAAATGAGTGATATCTGTGTTCGCTTCGCAGACGGACTTCCCTGTTCGCTCCCCGGACAGCACCCCGATTGGCCCATGGCCTTGCTTCATGTCCGCGGAAATGCGACGTGTTCGCTGATTGGATGGCGAGGGGCGTGGAGCGCGTCAGATTTTCTGTGGCGCCCGCCATCTTGTATTCGCCGTCGACCGCGTACAGCGCGGTGAAACGTGGATAAAAAATTGTATTTAGTGCCGTGTGTTGGTGTGTAAGAGTGTTTGGGGAGGGTGGGGGAGTATGAGATAGGTTCAATTTTTGTTTTTTTATGTGCTAGACATTTTTGTTGCGTTCGATTTGTCGGCGGAGAACACGGCTGTTCTGACATTTTGTAAATAAACTAAATGGTGGGGTGTTTAGAGGATGGAGTATGTGTCATTTTTGTTCGCAAGGAAGGTAATAATGAGCTATGAACACTCGCGGTGTACTTAATTGTTCGTAAATACACAAACTGGGGGTGTCCTCAGGACGCTGTCCGTATTGTAATCTGTCTAGTTGAATGTGTTCTAAGAACACTCGCGGTGTCCCGAAATGGTTGCAATTACACAAAATGGGGGTGTTCTGAGAACGTTGTTTGTATTGTTCGTTGTCAGGGTGAAAGTGTTTAAGACCACTCCATTTGTCCGCTAATAGTACAATTTCCTATGGGCGTCAACCGACTTTTTGTCCACTAAAGAAACGATAAATCCGGCTGGTGTGCGCCGACATTATGTGATAATCCTATGACTGGCGCTATGGACCTGGCTGACTTGTTTTTGCGACACTAAATCATATCTCCCGCCCCTAAGCCTGATATTATCAAGGCATTCATATTCCCCGCCTCTCTCCGTGATGTTACAGGGTGCGTCATCAAACGCGCCCAGTTCTCTGCTGTCCTAAGTGACTTTACACAGAACCCGGAAGACAACACATATTATGTCACAACACAGCGCACCACAATTCGGAATATGAAACAGTGATTTAAAAGCAAACAGCAACATTGTACATTTTGTAAAGTACATTTATTTGACATCAAATGTTTAGAGAATATTCAGCAATTTGCATTTGTCTTTGTTGCCGATCCGCAAACATTCATGTTGAGGCACGCGATGTTCCTTTACGGTATAGAGGGTGTTAGATCAGCTTACAACTCAGTGCGCCACAATTTGGAATATGAAACTGTGGTTTAAAAGTAAACAGCAGGATTGTACATTTGGTAAAGTACGTTTATTTCACATGAAATGTTTAGTGAATATTCAGCGATTTGCTATTGTCTCTGCTATCGATCAGCAAAAGTTTATTTGGAGCCACGCATTGTTCCTTTGCGGTAGATAGGCTGTTGGTTTATGATAAAAGCAGTAAATGGTCGCTCTGATAATCGGAAGGTTGCTCCAACAACGAGCCATTAGACCACCCTATTGGTTGGTATGTTGTTTGTAGCCGCTAGTACTGCGTAAGGGCATATTGGTCCTTGGCGATTGTCCCATAAAATGGTGAGTGTCATGAAGTTGCATATTTGGACCTGCACCTGGCAGTTGAAGACCCCATCCACTGGAGTCTGTAAATCGTGACATAGGCAAAAAATGTGGGGCCACATACCTGTTTTAAAAACATAAATTAGTCTCACCAGCCGATCTTCATTTAAAATCATCATTTTATTTATTAGGGCGTGAACTATTTGCTACCGAAGATAGTGCAACGGAGTACGTTAATAATAAAATAATAATATTTTCCCATTCATATAGCGCTAAGAACCGTGAGGTATCTAAGCGGTGCTTATTATTAACCACGGTGTGTGGTGCTCATTTATCGACCACGGAAGGATGAAAGGCTGAGTTTGGCCTTGCCGGGATTCGAACTTGCGTTAGCAAGCTGTGCACGGATGTCAAAGCGAGCGTTGTACTCGCTGTGCCACTTGACAGGGTACAGTGAAGCGGCCCAGTAAGTGGAGCGCTTGACCGCCTATAGACCGGTTAAATTATTTCTATTAACCCACCCTGTGTCGTCTGCCTTTTTCAGAGCCCTCTAAACGACAGGGGATCAATTTGGCGGTGATAGTGCGCGGTAGAAAACATTATGCCACTTTCAACGAACAAGTTCAACTTGAGCGGTCTTTAATGCTACGCTATTGTAATTATATTTGGTATAAAATAATCTAAAGGGTTACTTACAGTACAATTGGTACAATAAAAATATATATATATTCAGTAAAAAGACTTTGTTAAAGGGACGTTATGGTTAAGTTGCGCTACTAAAAACATAAATCCTATCAAATTCAGTAAAAAAACTTTGTTAAAGGGACGTTATGCTTCAAAGTAAAACCGAAAAACCCTAGAAATTCGGCAGTTATGGTAAGATAAGCAACCATAACTCGCGCCACCGTGCACTGCTAACACTAATACCCTGGACATCAAAGATAACATCACAAATGTCATTGATGACATTGGGTGTTAGTGGGTGGGTGGGCAACTGGGTCCTGGGGCTGGGCTGTGGAGCAATGGAATCCCAGTCGGGAGTCTTCGGTTCCAGCAGGGGTGGTCACAGCAACAGCACCCCAGGCTGACGTGCAGGCAGCAAATGGCAGGGCACGTGGGCAGCAGGCAATCAGGCAGCAGCAGATGGCAGGTGGGAGCGTGCTCGGGGCTCTGGGGGGCAGTAATTCGGCCTTCTGGGCAGGAGCGTGGTCTTCTGTGTGTGAGCGCGTGGCCAGCTTGATACAGAGTGATTTGGCACATGAAAATTTTGCACGTCAGCATGTAATTCGATGAAAGGCCCTTAGCGCGTAAGCGGGTCAGCGCATGTACGCGATTTCATTGGACCAAAGACCCTTAGCACGTAAGCGCGTCTGTGATGTGACGCGCGCGGGTGTTTCCCTCATAGCACGTGATGACAGAGCACACGTGGAAAAGCTGCATGTCCGAGTGTCAGCGCATGTAATCGGAGGAAAGGGCGCATACACGCATAAGTGACGTGTACGTGTGGGCCGGTTTAAAAGGTACGTGTAGGACGCCATTTCCTTGTATGTGCTTTTTGTGGAGAGTGAGTGGGTGGATTCTGTACTTCTTGTCGGTTCACACGCGATTACTTCACAGCGTTTCAAGTTCGTACTCCCTGTTACCTCTGACAGCTTTAATTTTTCTACTTTTTTGGGCCTGTTTCCTCAAACAGTGTTCACTTCTCCTTTTGTCCTGTCTCCTCAGACAGCGTAAAATTCTTCTTTTGGTAGGGGGTGTTGCCAACGCGCACACGCGCATATTTTTCACATTCTTTTTCCAGGCAGACGGTGAGTTCCGCACGTACTTAGCAACTGTGCTTGCCCCGTGTGTCGCGTACCCCTTCAGAGGTCATTGTAGGCTGCGTGTATCACGCCTACACTCATTTTTGTGTTTCTGGGTGCCACAGCGTAGTGCGAGTTCATTTTTCCACGCACGTGGTCTACGAGGGGTTGCATGCACGTTTATTTTTGTTTTTGGCCTGCCTGTGCGTTGCGTGACCCGTCATCTTCCCCCAGGGGTCACAGACAGCCTTGTTAGAGCACTAGGGTACGAATTCCATCTAGTACCCTAACCCTTTGACCACCAATTGCCCAGGACAATAGTTTACTGCTCCTCCCATACGCACAACAACATCAGTGCCATGGTTGTGAGGCGACCAAGCGGTAAGGGAGGCAAAGGTGGCCGACCTTCAAAAGGTGGACGTGGTGGGCGCGGTAGGGGACGTGGCCGGGATTTGCAGGGTGCCCCTATACCCCCATGAGTGGAGGACCAATCAGGGACACCCATGACCCACCCCCCCATGGTTGAGAGAAACGTGGCTGAGACCATCCCAGCTCAGCTCTTGTTGGACCAGCCCATTGTGGCACCTGACCTGGCACAGGATGACTCCCTGGCTTACTTCCAGGTCAGCAAGTCTAAGCCACGTGTGGCGGTGCAAGTTGTCACCAAGCCACGTGGATCTGGGGCAGCTATGTCATCTGCTGCCCCAAGTATGCAGGGTGGTGAGGCTGCAGGGGCAGCTGCAGCTCCATCCGCCCCAGCTCTGACTCTCCCAGCCAGGACAGTGTCGGTCCTGGTCCATCATACTGATGTTCCCCCTGCCAACATCACACTTCAGACAATGCCTGCACCAAGTCCTATGGTCAATGTGCATTCGCACACTCCAACAACCCAGTCCACCGGTGATTCTGCCCCTACTCACCAGAGCGGCGTTAGCCACTCTGGCTCTGCTCCACCTTCTAAAAAGAGGAAGAAGGGTGCTCTGGCACGACAGGCTGAGACCCCAGGCACGGCTACACACTCCAGTACCTCAAGGAAGCCTTGCTTCAATGATTCGGAACTTGCTGAACTTGTGAGCTATGTGTTGCAACATAGCCACGAAATGGTGGTGACTGCAGGGTCCAAGACCACACCTGGTCAACGTTATTCACACTGGCAGGCCATCGCCAGCCACATAAGTGCCCTTGGATTTGTGAGGCACTCAGCTGATGATTGCTACAAGCGGTGGAACGACCTGAAACGCAGAGCAAAGAACAAGCTGGCCTCAAGTCATGCCGCTACTCTGGTGACTGGCGGTGGGTCTCCACAAGAGTACAACAAACTCACTGAGGAACAGATCTGAGGTGTGGGAGAGCTACCCGATTATGACACATTGTCCGGTGAGTGCCCATGCGTGTGTGTGTAATGCATGTGTATGTTGTTTGGGTGACGGGTTCTGATTGAGTGCCAGGTGAGGGTGTGTGTGACTGAGTAGTATGGGTCATCCATGTGCTTCATCCAAAACATTCTGTGGCCTTGAATTTGGGTGTGACACTATCCCTTCTGCCCACAGTAGTAATTTAGCGCAACATTACGGCAGTTGCCCTTGAGGTGGCATCATGCAACATTGTTTGTATTTTTCAGTGTTCTATCAGGCTGATTGTTTCAATTCTCCCACTTTTGCAACACATTCCTCAACCCTATTGTGACATATGTGACATTATTCTGTCATTGAATAACCCCACATTGGCCCACATGTGTCACCTTGGTAGTTGAATGATTTGACCATTCAGGCTGAATGAGTATTGTCCTGAACACATGATGTTTTTGGGCCTGTTTGAATGTGGAACATGCTAGTTGTTTCCTGTCATGTTGAAGTGCACAACCATTGATGTGTACATGGCCCTGCAATCACTGTATTTTTGTACACTGGATGTGTTGCAGTGTGTGGCACATGGCGTATCTTTTCACACTATGTGGCATTTTTCATCTGTTCATGTACATCGCACATGGATGGGTGACAGTACTCATTCACTGACATATAGATGTACTTGTGGAATGTACCATGGCTATGGTACATGCCATCTGTGTGATGGCATGGGTCCTTTATGTGTATAGGACATGCCACTCACAGGCCAATGTGTGATGGCAGTGCTACCCAGCGTGCAGCAAATGTGTTGCTCTTCCATCTTGGTGTCATCAGTGTCAGACTTTTGCCTCCCCTTCCAACTCAGTGCATGCATGAGAGGGTTATAGTCATGTGGGACATGTGTAAATCAAGTACTGGTTCTGTAGCTTGTCAGGCCTATTTGTGTGCTATGGTGCTAATGCCTGTTTCCATTTTTTGTCTTTCATGTTTTTGCAGGGGATGACGCACTTGATGCTGTTGAGGTTGAGGAGATGGTGCAGACCCAGGAGGAACCTGAGGCACAACCGGCCACCAGTGGGGGACGTGGTGTGGTGGTGGGTGAGAACCCACTCTTGCTGCAGACTATTCTGTCCAGGGGTGTCTCTGTGTGCACCTCCCCAGACCTCTATTCAGGTGTTAATTCGGATGATGAGACCTATGTGGCGTCGCAGGTAAGTGTTTCTGGAAGGGGTTCTGTTCTGTCCAACCCACCGGCACCAGGGGTAGAACCCTCTATGGGGATGTCAGTGTTGGTTAGTCAGCCTTTGGCGGTTACAGGTGCAGGGTCACACTCCACAACATCTGATCCTGTTTCTGGGCCAGCAGATCGGAGGGGGAATGCAGTCCTGCAGCCTCAGGCAGTGCCGGCACAGCAAGGAGCAGATCGCCTTGCCCCAAACAGGTGTGGTGCCCACCAACGCGGGGGCCGTACGCCACCAGGCAATACCGCATGGGAACAATCCATTTACGGTATGGCAACCCAACAGGCAGCATCAGTTGAGATGATGGCTCAAGCAATGGAGAGGGTGGCCACTTCCATTGTCCCCCCTGAAAGGCAGATGGAGGTACTATATCAGGCAACAGACTCCATTTGCCAATCACACAGGGAGGACATGTTGGCGTCCAACAGGGAAAGACGGGCGGCACTGGAGACTCTACGCCAATTGATATCAATAGAGTCCTAGGGCCACAGGGAAGCCCTGAGGGTAGAACTCCATCACCTCAGGGAGACTCTTGTTGACCTTGAGACTTCCACTAACTTTAGGACAGAACAGCAGCTGGAGCGGCTCACACGTTCGCTCTCAGCTGAGATGCAGGCAACTTGGGAGGAGATCCGGGCATCACGTCAGGTGCTGCATGGGGATCTCCGCACTATAATCCTCCAGAAGGAGACCTTCCACACCCGCATGCTTGCTGCCATGGAGGACCATACCAGGGCTTTGCGTGGGCTGCCTCCCATAGCACCCCCACCTCCTGTGGCAGCAGCAGAGGGTAATGAGAGCGACAGCAGCAGTTCTCCCACATTGGCATAACCGTGCAGGCCATGAGCCCATGGAGGTGTTTTTTTTCCCCAACATCCACACAGGATGCGCACCCTGTCCTCGGACCTCCTGGCAGACCCCCCTCCCCCCAGCCCCCACATGGCCATTTTTGATTTTTTGTTTTTTATTTTTATTTTTTTTATTTTTGATTTTTTATTATTTTTTAACAGTGTATTGCCTTGCGTGGCTCCCGTGGGCATCCACTGTATTCCAGCTGGGCATATGCAGGCTTGTACTGAGTTTGGGTTCGATGCTTGGGTTCGTGAGACACACACCTCTCCTGCTTCCCATTTCCATGGGCTTGCAAAGGGTGTGACCAAGTGACAGTGATGTACACAGTGATATTGGGCTCCCATGAGCTGTATGGGCAGTCTGTAGTATACTGTGTAGACATTCCTTGTGTATATTGTTGTTGTATTGTACACTGCATGTTGGAATTATTTATGCTTCTGCTTCCATGTCTCTCTCTGAATTTGCAGGTTCATTCCTTATGTCTTCACAAGGCCGTCTACTTTGGAGATGGAGTTCATGTTGTATGCAGTACACAGACAAGTTTTGAAGCCTGCAAGACTACAGTTGGAAGGGGGCGATGTGGTTGCATATTCAGGTTGTAAGACTACGACTACTTTAACTTAGTACTGTCATGTTTTAGTTATGTTTGAGCTTGTGTAGCTGCATTGTATTGTTGGTAAGTATTAGGTCATGTGTGTTGTTAGTTCAACATTACTGGGAGCATATTGTGTGTGGCCAGTTTCCATTAGGGACGTGACACTTGTGTCAGGTTTTCGGGAATGCTTTGTTTGCTCTCACATAGCATGACATGCCATGGTGTGTTGGGTGGTGGTGCTGGGGAGGGGTTGGGTGACATGGCACTGTTCTCATGTTGTATTTTGCAAGGGGGTAATGCATTTAGCAGCATATTTGTCTTTTGATGACACAGCATTGGTGGTGTTTCTGTAGGTAGGAATGCACACATTGTGACACTTCCAGGTGACCAATCTCAGGCAGGTATGGTTGTGACAGTTCACTGTCCCTTGTGTCATCATCGATTGTCAGCTGGTATGTGGCAGGGCTGTGTGCACTCCACAGGGGTGTGATTCTAAGTGAAGTAATTAGCCACCAGCTGCGTTCGGGATGCCTCACCCCGTGCCCTTTCCTCTCCCATGCGCAGCGGGCGTGCATGTGGTCGGGGATGTGGGGGCACCACCATGTCCACCGGCAGGCCCCAGCGTGTTGCAACGTTGTGCAGGACACATGCTGCCACTATGATCCTGCACACTACTGGGGGAGCGTATAACAGCTACCCGCCAGAACGGTCAAGGGAGCGAAAGCGTGACTTGAGCACTCCGAATGTGCGCTCCACTATGCCCCGGGTTGCAATATGGGCTGTGTTGTATCTTACCTCGGGTGGCGTGGTGGGGTTCCGAATTGGCGTCATCATGTGGGTGCTCAGAGGGTAGGCACTGTCCCCTGGGGAGGTGGTGATGGGTATCATTAGTAGGGTTGTGACATTACTCAGTATCTGGCATGCATGCATGTGCTGTGGCATTTATACTCACCGAGCAGCCATGTATCGCCATGCCGCCCAGCTTCTAGGTCCCGGTTTAGGGTTGACATTCTGTAAATGAAACTGTCGTGGGTGGACCCTGGATAGTTGGCATATACTGAGGTGATGATTCCCTTGGCATCACAAACTACCTGGACGTTGATGGAATGCCAGTGCTTGCGGTTTCTATAGATGTGATCTGATGCCCTGGGGGGATGTAGAGCCACATGGGTGCAATCAATGGCACCTAGGACTTTGGGGAATTGTGCCACCCTGTAGAAATCCTGGACGGCAGCCTGCCTTTCTGCAGGTGTTCTGGGCAGGTATATGTGCCTGCGGACTGATGGGCGTGCAGTCATGATGGCCAAGACCTGGTGTAGGCAGCGTGACTGTGTGGCCTGTGACACCCCCCTACTATGGCACTTGTCCGCTGAAATGATCTGGTGGCCAAAAAGTGCAGTACATTGAGGACCTTCTCCAGGGGGCTGAGTGCTTGGGAGCAGAGGGTGGGTGATGTGAGATCATCCTCCCACTCACTGACCAGGTCGAGTATTATGTGAGGTGGAAACCTGTACCTCCCATACACCTGGTCATCAGGCATGCCAAAAAGGCTGGTTCTGGTTGTGAAAATTCTGGGCCTGACTATCCTCCTCCTCCTCCTGCGGTATCCCACGACCACTGCTGCTAGGAACGGTATGTTCATCCTGGCGTCTGAGCTTGCTTGTTTGCCCACACTTTTATGCTGCACGGGTCCACATACGCCTGCTTCCTGCTGGCGTACGTGTTTCCGGATTAGCGCGTCTTTTTGGCGCGTGCGTGTGGGTGTTCGTGCATTTGCCTCCTGTACTTCCCCACCGACCCCAGTAATACACGTACCCCTCTCGCCCAGGCCCAATCACGTGTAAAACATCCCGCGAGCCCCTGAAGTACACGTACCCTGCTCACCCAGGCACAATCGCGTGTAAAACTTTCCGCGAGCTCCTGAAGTACACGTATCCCGCTCGCCCAGGCACAATCGCGTGTGAAACTTCCCCCGCACCCCCGAAATACACGCTATTTTTGACACAGCGGGTGTCCGTGTTTGTCGCGTACCCCTTTGCACGTCATTTGTCCTAGAGGGCCACAGTATGGGACATTCATCAGAGCTGTATATACGGGCTTTTTGTTAGCGCACATTTTTTTAACGCGCAGGGACGCTACCACCTCCCTTTGTGTGGCGGACATGTGTTGATGTACATAGTTGACTTTTGGTTTGTGTCATGAGATCGCCATTTCACTGCTGGGGGTTGGGGGTGCAAGGGGACATGAGTGGGGGCCTGCTGGCAGGTGCCCCTCAGTGCTGGGGGGTGGGTCTGCAAGGGGACATGAGTGGGTGCCTACTGGCAGGTGCCCTGCACTGCTGGGGGGTGGGGGTGCAAGGGGACATGAATGGGGGCCTGCTGGCAGGTGCCCTGCACTGCTGGGGGGTGGGGGTGCAAGGGGACATGAGTGGGACATGATTGGGGGCCTGCTGGCAGGTGCCCCTCAGTGCTGGGGGGTGGGTGTGTAAGGGGACATGAGTGGGGACCTGCTGGCAGGTGCCCCTCAGTGCTGGGGGGTGGGTGTGCAAGGGGACATGAGTGGGGGCCTGCTGGCAGGTGCCCCTCAGTGCTGGGGGTTGGGTGTGCAAGGGGACATGAGTGGGGGCCTGCTGGCAGGTGCCCTGCACTGCTGGGGGTTGGGGGTGCAAGGGGACATGAGTGGGGGCCTGCTGGCAGGTGCCCTGCACTGCTGTGGGGTGGGGGTGCAAGGGGACATGAGTGGGACATGATTGGGGGCCTGCTGGCAGGTGCCCCTCAGTGCTGGGGGGTGGGTGTGCAAGGGGACATGAGTGGGGGCCTGCTGGCAGGTGCCCCTCAGTGCTGGGGGGTGGGTGTGCAAGGGGACATGAGTGGGGGCCTGCTGGCAGGTGCCCCTCAGTGCTGGGGGTTGGGTGTGCAAGGGGACATGAGTGGGGGCCTGCTGGCAGGTGCCCTGCACTGCTGGGGGGTGGGGGTGCAAGGGGACATGAGTGGGACATGAGTGGGGGCCTGCTGGCAGGTGCCCCTCTGTGCCTGCTGGCAGGTGCCCTGCACTGCTGGGGGGTGGGTGTGCAAGGGGACATGAGTGGGACATGAGTGGGGGCCTGCTGGCAGGTGCCCATCAGTGCTGGGGAGTGGCTGTGCAAGGCGACATGAATGGGGGCCTGCTGGCAGGTGTCCTGCACTGCTGGGGGGTGGGGGTGCAAGGGGACATGAGTGGGGGCCTGCTGGCAGGTGCCCTGCACTGCTGAGGAGTGGGGTGCAAGGGGACATAAGTGAGACATGAGTGGGGGCCTGCTGGCAGGTGCCCCTCAGTGCTGGGGGTTGGCTGTGCAAGGGGACATGAGTGGGGGCCTGCTGGCAGGTGCCCTGCACTGCTGGGGGGTGGGGGTGCAAGGGG
Organism: Ambystoma mexicanum; assembly: GCF_040938575.1. NCBI lineage: Eukaryota > Metazoa > Chordata > Amphibia > Caudata > Ambystomatidae > Ambystoma > Ambystoma mexicanum. The sequence goes on along the minus strand of NC_090935.1, from coordinate 71,939,638 downwards.
ACATGAGTGGGGGCCTGCTGGCAGGTGCCCTGCACTGCTGGGGGGTGGGGGTGCAAGGGTCATGAGTGGGACATGATTGGGGGCCTGCTGGCAGGTGCCCCTCAGTGCTGGGGGGTGGGTGTGCAAGGGGACATGAGTTGGGGCCTGCTGGCAGGTGCCCCTCAGTGCTGGGGGGTGGGTGTGCAAGGGGACATGAGTGGGGGCCTGCTGGCAGGTGCCCCTCAGTGCTGGGGGGGTGGGGGTGCAAGGGGACATGAGTGGGGGCCTGCTGGCAGGTGCCCTGCACTGCTGGGGGGTGGGGGTACAAGGGGACATGAGTGGGACATGATTGGGGGCCTGCTGGCAGGTGCCCCTCAGTGCTGGGGGGTGGGTGTGCAAGGGGACATGAGTGGGGGCCTGCTGGCAGGTGCCCCTCAGTGCTGGGGGGTGGGTGTGCAAGGGGACATGAGTGGGGGCCTGCTGGCAGGTGCCCCTCAGTGCTGGGGGTTGGGTGTGCAAGGGGACATGAGTGGGGGCCTGCTGGCAGGTGCCCTGCACTGCTGGGGGGTGGGGGCGCAAGGGGACATGAGTGGGGGCCTGCTGGCAGGTGCCCCTCAGTGCTGGGGGGTGGGTGTGCAAGGGGACATGAGTGGGGACCTGCTGGCAGGTGTCCTGCACTGCTGGGGGGTGGGGGTGCATTGGGCCATGCGTGGGACATGAGTGGGGGCCTGCTGGCAGGTGCTCCTCAGTGCTGGGGGGTGGGTGAGCAAGGGGACATGAGTGGGGGCCTGCTGGCAGGTGCCCCTCAGTGCTGGGGGGTGGGTGTGCAAGGGGACATGAGTGGGGACCTGCTGGCAGGTGTCCTGCACTGCTGGGGGGTGGGGGTTCCAGGGGACATGAGTGGGGGCCTGCTAGCAGGTGCCCTGCACTGCTGGGGGGTGGGGGTGCAAGGGGACATGAGTGGGACATGAGTGGGGGCATGCTGGCAGGTGCCCCTCAGTGCTGGGGGTGGGTGTGCAAGGGGACATGAGTGGGAGCCTGCTGGCAGGTGCCCTGCACTGCTGGGGGTGCAAGGGGACATGAGTGGGACCCTGCTGGCAGGTGCCCCTCAGTGCTGGGGGGTGGGGGTGCAAGGGGACATGAGTGGGGGCCTGCTGGCAGGTGCCCCTCAGTGCTGGGGGGTGGGTGTGCAAGGGGACATGAGTGGGGGCCTGCTGGCAGGTGTCTTGCACTGCTGGGGGGGTGGGGGTGCAAGGGGACATGAGTGGGACATGAGTGGGGTCCTGCTGGCAGGTGCTCTGCACTGCTGGGGGGTGGGGGTGGAGGGGGTCATGCGGTGGTGATCAGTAGTGCAAGCTGACATGTGGCTTGCCTGGGGGGCATGCCCATGGTGGATGGGCTACCTGCGGGACATGACCAGGGGTGCAGGGTAGTTCCCTGTGGTGTGGGCTGCCTGCAGGGGCCATGGAGGGTGTAGTGGGAACACCTGGGAGGACCCACACTGCCAATTCACGTGTAGGACTCCCCTGCACCCCAGAAATACACGTACCCCACTCGCACAGGGCCTGTCGCGTGTGAAACTTCCCGCGCACCCCTGAAATACACATACCCCGCTCGCCCAAGGCCAATCGCGTGTGAAACTTCCTGCGCACCCCAGATTTACACGTACCCGGGCCAATCGCGTGTGAAACTTCACGCAAACCCCAGGAATACACGCACCCCACTCGCAGAGGGCCTATCGCGTGTGAAACTTCCCGCGAACCCCAGATTTACACGCACCCCGCTCGCCCAAGGCCAATCGCGTGTGAAACTTCCCGCACACCCTGAAATACACGCACACGCTATTTTTGACACAGCGGGTGTTCGTGTTTGTCGCGTACCCCTTTGCACGTCATTTGTCCTAGAGGGCCACAGTATGGGACAATCATCAGAGCTGTATATATGTGCTTTTTGTTAGCGCACATTTTGGCGCACATTTTTTTCATGCGCAGGGACGCTACCGCCTGCCTTTGTGTGGCGGACGTGTTTAGGCCTGTGTGCGTCTTCGCCCGTGCGCTGGTTTGCCCTATTCGATTCCATGAATACGTGTTGTAGGCGAGCGCGTGGGCGTTCCACGCACTTGCCTCCTGTACTTCCCCCGTGACGACCCCATTTTCACGCGTTGTTCCCCATTCCGCGTGTCACACCCCGTGTTATGCCTACTTTTGTTATGTGCGCCACGCTATGTGCGCTTTCGCTGTGGCCGTAGCGCACGTCGTTAGATGACCTGTGCGCCGGCGTGGCCATGAAGATTTTCAGCGCACATCCCAGATTTTACTCGCGCACAGACTTCCATGAATCGATGTGCGCGGGTTTTGCTGTGATTTTCGCACTTGCACTGCGATTTTCGCACTTGCACTGTGATTCGCACGGTTTTGCACGCTTGCGCTGGAATTTTCAGCGCACATTAATTCCACGAATCGGCCTCTAAGTTTCTGCATGAGTTGCTTAGTATACTGGATAGAACTTCATAATAAAATGCTATTTATATCAATGCATTGCTTAATGCACTAATTAGCTCATGATATTTATTCAAATGATCCTTGACACTTTTTGTTCAACATTATAAGAATCCCTCCTACAGAGTTTTCATGAAAAGTGAATACACATGTGATGTTATCAGTGATGTCATCAATGACATTTGTGATGTCATCTTTGATGTCCTGGGTGTTAGTGTTAGCAGTGCACGGTGGCGCGAGTTATGGTTGCTTATCTTACCATAACTGCCGAATTTCAGGGGTTTTTCGGTTTTACTTTGAACCATAACGTCCCTTTAACAACGTTTTTTTTACTGAATTTGATATGTTTTGAGTAGCGCAACTTAACCATAACGTCCTTTTTAACAAAGTTTTTTCACTGAATTTCATAGGTTTTTAGTAGCGCAACTTAACCATAACGTCCCTTTAACAAAGTATTTTTACTGAATTTCATATGTTTTTAGTAGCACAACTTAACCATAATATCCCTGACATTATATACATGTAACATAGAACATACTGAACCCCTAGCTAGTGATTGCGATGTCCGCGGACTACCGCCATGTCCGCGGACATATCAAAAATCTGAGCGTGGTGAATGTAAATTTAAATAGTGGCCCCATTTCCCCTTTGAGGTTGGCTCTGAAAAGAGCCTTTTTTTTTTTTGCAGATGCTTGACAGACACCTGTTATTTTGTATATTTTTATTTTTTATTTTTCTTACTTTACTAATCTTCAAATAACCTTCTCCAAAGCAACCCTTACATTCCAAAACAGAATGGCATTTCCCATAAAAGATAAGGAGATGCCATCTTCTTTAAAATAAACAGCATTACTGGAATCAATATTGTCATTATTACAGAAGAACATATCAGCTCTAAGCATGAAGGCACACATGCCTCGGGTTAATTACACACCTAGCATTGTTTTGCTGAGGAAAAAAAACAGAACTATTGTCCCATATTGCCCTAGGTACTAATCCAGAAAAATTTGGCATTTGGAAGGATGTTCATTACTGCTTGAACCAAGTGTTCCAAATCTGCCAACAAAGTAGGGGCACTGACATAGCCCAAATGGAAAGCACCATAGTGCAAAACTACCACATGGGGACTGTTGATCCTGCCCATATCTTCACAAACTTGTACAATTCCCTGTACAATGCAATCAGGCACAGTGCTCCACACCACCTCCACTCCTTTAACATCAAAATTCTTTGCAACATGCCTGCATTGAGCATACTGTTGTAAACCATGCACAAACATATCTCCAAGCAACAACACCCTGACTTTCTCCACTTCTGCCATCTTCACTACACACAGTCTCTTTGAACACAAATCCACAACCTCAACATCTGATTGGCTGATTCCTACAGTCTTCTTTCCATGCTGGGTTTGCTGGAAAACCCTGGATGTAGCAAGCCCTGTCTGCGGACCGCATAACTCTTAGACAGCCCTTCTATCATTTCCACTTCATTCTCTGTGCCATTCCTGTTGTAGTGCTTCTCCTTAGGGGAGGAGTCCTTTCCATATGAAAGAGTATTGTAAGAAGCCTCTAGTGTGAAGAGGCCATACATTATGATGTCATGGAATGTTGGTGCATGTTTCTTGTTTGGTTCTAGGTTTGTCAGTTGGAGGAGAGAGCTGAAGGGAAGGGAGCCCATGAGATGTGGGGTCTTCTCTTCTGATTTATTAACCTAAATAAATCCATATTTCTGACTTACCTGCCTCCGCCTCATCTTCATAGCAATTCCCTCATTGGATACAGCCAAGCAGGCACACAATACGGAGAATGTCCTCAGAACACCCCCATTTTGTTTATTTTCGAACATTTCAGGACACCACGAGTGTTCTTAGAACATATTCAACTTGCCAGCGAACAATACGGACAACGTCCTCAGAACACCCCCATTTTCTTTATGTACGAACATTTCAGGACACCGCGAGTGTTCTTAGAACACTTTCAGCTTGACAACGAACAATACAGACAATGGGCCTCATTACACGGTAGGCGGTGAGCCATGGCGCTATTAGGGCCATGGCTCATGCCGGTAAAATACCGGCACCGCCTTGGCGGAAAGGGGATTTACCGCCCCATTCCAAGGTTGGAGGGGCGGTAAATCCCCTTTCCGCCATTGCCCTTCCCCATTCCCATTTCTGCCCCTTAGGGCTCTATGGGAATGGGGAAGGCGCTAATTACGCCACCGCAATTTTGCGGTGCCGTAATTAGCTCCGAGGTCCCTTAGCGGGTTGGATTTTAACGCCTGCAAGAAGCAGGCGTTAATTCCTCCAACCCGCAAAGGGACCTCGTAGTACGGCGGTAAGGGTTAACGGTCACCGTAGCCATTAACGGTGACCGTTAACCCTTACCGCCGTCCGTGTAATGAGGCCCAATGTCTTCAGGACACCCCCTGCAAACATTCCAGGACCCAACAAGTCTTCTTAGAACACTTTCAACTTGACACCAAATCCATTCTGTTTATTTACGAACATTTCAGAACAGCCGTGTTGTCCGCAGAAAAATCGAATACAACAAAAGTGTCTAGCACATAAAAAAACAGAACATTGAACCTATCTCATACTCCCCCACCCTCCCCAAATACTCTTACACACCAACACACTCCACTAAATACAATTTTTAATCCAAGTTCACTGCGCTGTCCGCGGTCGTCAGCGAATGCAAGATGGCGGGCGCACAGAAAATCTGACGCGCTTCACGCACCACGCCGTCCAATCAGTGAACACGTCGCATGTCTGCGGACATCACGCAAGCCGCTCGGCCAATCATGGCACTGTCCGCGGAGCAAACCGGGAAGTCCGTCTGCGGAGCGAACAGAGATATCACTAATTTGTTTGCCTTACATTTTGGTCATTTAAAAAAAAACTACTGGACGGATTTACACCAAATTTGCAAAAGCACACTTTTGGGACCAAGCCCCCGCTCCTGCCGCACATTTGGTGTAAATCCGTCCAGTGGTTTGGGATGTAGGCGTGCGCAAAGTTTTTTCCCATTATGTCTATGGGAAAAAACAAAAGTTTTGGGACCCCCCCATAACTTTGCCCCCCCTGGACCAAACCTCTCCAAACTTTGCATAAGAATTCAGAGTGGCCCATATACTTTTTTTGCAAAGTTTGGTGAGCCACCCAAAGAATGCTCTTCCTATGGAAACACCAAGTTGCGCTACTACAAACCTGTCAAATTCACAAAAAAAACTTTACAAACGCGACATAATACAAACGTGCCATTATGGTTCACAGTAAAACCGAAAAACCCCTGAAATTCGCCAGTTATGGTAAGCTAAGCAACCATAACTGGGACCACCACCGTACACTGCTATGAGAAACACCCAGGACATCAAAGATGACATCACAAATATCATGCATTGTAATCATTGCATTGATTATGGGATTATTCCGATGGTCTCTGCAAGTTTGTTGTTAAATAAACCTGCTTTGTACTTTGTAACCTATAAAATGTTCACGTGTTCTTTTACATTCCACTGTATTGTTTCCAAATGTAAGTTATTAGGTTGTACGTCGCTGAATGTTTATTTACAGACTCTGCGTCACGCCACATACTTGTGTTTTTTGCAACCTACCATGGAAAGGGAATGTTGGGCCTCTTCGCAGGGACCCTTCTTTCAATGTTACGCGGGAGCCAGGTTCAAAGTACAACCTTCTTTATTATCAGACAGGTGGCAACTGCCGAAACTTTCCCTTGCCCCTTCCCCTGCCCTGACTTCACGTCCTGGACATCTCGCGCCTAAGCCGCAACAGCGGCCCGCCCACATAACAACATGGACCAACTAACATCTCCCCCCTTTATAACCTGTGAGGCCGTTGTCCTTACCCCATTTGTTCTATGAGGCGAAGTGGCTTCATGCGGCTTCTCTGGGGGCACCTCGACTTGCCCGGAGTCATTCTCTCCATCTTGGGTGTCCCAGTGTTTGGTTCACCTCCCGACTCTTCCCCATCTCAGTGGTAGGGTTCTACCTGGATTCTGTCTTCTGCACTGTCTCTGTCCATTTCCCAGCGATCTCCCTGGTGAGGTATCACTTGTTTAAAGTGCGAGCTGTTTCGGGTCACTGACGAGCAGTGACTCCTCTGCGCCGTGACCACAGTACCTTTCTTGTGCGTTACAATGAGGGGGGTGGATTCGAAGGTGGCTTCCAAAGTTTTGGGAGGCATTGCAAATCTTGAAGATGAAGAGTCAAACAAACATTTTGGGGTCTTCGTTGAAGCAGTCGCTTTGTTTCCACAGTGAATTCCCAGAAGTCGTCATGAGCTTGAGCCTACAGCACCATAAATGATGTCACGTTGCTCCGAATAGCGAGTTAAGCGAACAGAAAAAGCGGGCTTACAGTCTCATTCCACATTATTGTTATGGAGAGGCAACCGCTTACCAGCAGTTTTATTTGCCATCCGAAGAAGCCCTCACTCGGGATTTGAAAACCATGGCACGCACAGTACGGCAATATATACCTAGGCGGGAAAGGTTACAGAAAATAGGTGTCAGTAACCAACCTGTACCAAAAATGTTTAAAGAACACACAGAAAATGTGCAAAGTGGTACACAAAAGTAAGTGCTCAAAGTTGACATTTTAGTAATATGTTACTAATGTCCATGTGTACCTATAGTTGCAGGCTACAAACACCGAGATTTTACATGCGCCGTAAGAGAAAAAAAAATGCCAAGTACACACAAAGACGATAATTTAGTTATGAAATAAAAAAGAGGGGACAAATAAAAAAAAAATGACGTCTTGTATTTTCAAAGAAGACCAAAAAAGTTGTACACAAAACTATGTACACAAAGTAAACGTTTCAAATAAGAAATATTAATGGTAAAAAAGTTTGAGTGCAGTCATACTCTGCAAATGAGCAGGGCAGAAAAATAATATGTCAATTATATTAGCACAATTAGATGTGCAGTTATGCAAAAATAAAGCATGGTTCGCTGTACAGTGGCCCAAAGTAAACTTACAAAATAGTTACTGCTTCCATTCTTTTTCTGCAAATCAGACACAAATGTGTTTGCAGCAAAGAATCTTCGTTGACTGATATTGCATGTCCCTTACAAACTTTTTAAAACATATCCTTATCAATTGCTATTTTTTTCGCCCTTTCATTCCGTGAATAGCTAGGAAGTTTCTCTTCCGCTCAAGGTAAAAAACAATTGACCCTTTACATTCATTCAGATGCGCGGGCGAATTGAGCAGTCAAGCAAGAAAGCAACTCATGTGGCCTTCACTCAGAAACCAAATACATTCTTGCTTTGAAACAACACATATAAATCCAATTATGAGAACCTCTACTCCCATACACCTCCTGAAGCGCTGTTTCAAGCAAACACAGCAGATGATGGCCTTAGTTTTCAAAACTGAAGATGCCAATGTGAGGGAAATGTTATTCCAAAACACATTGTATCCCACACGCTGTAATTGGTCGTGGGGCAGTGAGCACAATCTTCCATTTAAACGTATCATTTTGCAGACAAGAAAACTCCACTTTTTCACTTTGTGCCTCCACAGCTCATTGGCCCCCCTCAGAGGTCACCTTCTGAAATACTATGGCCCTCATTACAAGTCAGGCGGTGGACCATGGTGCTATTAGCTCCATGGTCCATGCTGGATTCCGCCATGGTGGATGGCGGAATTACCGCCCCATTCCAAGGTGAGTGGGGCGGTAATTCCCCATTCACCATTTGCCCTTCCCCATTCCCATTTTGCCCCATAGGGCATAATGGGGATGGGGAAGGCGCCAATTACGGCACCGTAAATTACGGTGCCGTAATTAGCACCAAGGTCGCTTAGCGCCTTGGACTTTAACGCCAGCAAAAAGCAGAAGTTAAAGTGTGAATCAGGCGTTAAGGGTTAACGGCGCCGACGGCGCCGTTAAACCCTTAACGCCTGACTTGTAATGAGGGCCTATGACTTGAGTGTGAGAAGTCCAATGCTCTCTTTGTTTTGGAGGTGTTTCTGGCGATATCCGCACACACGAAAACATTAGTAAAAGATATGGGGGGCACCGAAGAAAGCTGATTTACTTCACGCTGTTCTTCAACCAATCAGGTATAGAGCCACATGTTCGTGAGCATGACCTTTTCCCCCCGTTCAGTGTAAGGGGAAAAGAGACGTTTTGAGAACCCCTCCCCCTTATAACATATCCCCCCCTGCACTAAAAATCATCAAACTTTCCAAACAAAATCAGAGTGTCAGATATATATTTTTTTCAAAGTTTGGCGACGATTCGTCCAAGGGTAGGACAGTTATAAGGCAGCTAAAAAGTGTGCTTTCTATGGAAACAGCCACTCCACCAAAGCAACACAATCACTAACGTGCCTCTCTAATGTGCTCCAGTGGGTGACGGCAGGACCTAGAGGTTTGGATATACGCCCACGTATTTTTGAATATATAGGTGTACATTAGCTTATACCTCCACTGCTAACAAGGTTGTTTCTGGGTGCATGGGCTTCGGCCATGCACCCAAGACTGTACACCCTCTCCAGAACTATCTGACATGCTAACCTATAGGACGAGTGTATGCGCTGCAGTAATCTGATGTGGTGTTTCAGGCCAGGGCGTAGAGTTTTAGGAGTATGATGTATGGGCTACAGGCTGCAGCCATGGAAGCAAAACTCTACATCCTGCCCACAACCACCTTAGTGAAGGACAGTAGTATGGGTGTATTGATAGGTGTGGTATGCTTCACTTGTTCTGGCCAGAGACTGCACTCCTAGGTGTTTGTCCATAGATAGTATTGCAATGCGTGGATGTGCACTGGTTTATACCTCCATCGCTTATAACTTTGTTCTTGCGTGCATGGCCTTCGACCATGCACTCAACACTGTACACTCTCCCCTCAACCATGTAATCGATAATCAATACTATACATGTATCCACGGTAGTGACATGCTGCGGTGGTTATGGGCAGGGCCTACAGTCTTGGAAGTATGGCCTTCGGCCTACGGCCCACGGCCATGCATCTAAGACTCTAGGCCCTGCCCACAACCACTGCAGCATGTCACGACCATGGTGGCGTACTAATCAATAACACACCCATAGGAAAATGTAATATAATAGTGACATGTACTCAAAATCAATGGTCGCTAACACCACGCGTGTTCTGCAAACATTTTCAAGGTGCCTGTACACAGCACAGACTCAAATACTATCCTTATTAGATCCCTCATTTTCTGCACGTACAAACATCCTGAAGAAGGCACCAATGCAGAATATATAATAGACAATTGCCACCTAAACAAGTACAGTATTTCATCCATCCTTTACTCTTCAAACCTCCCCAAGCACTGTAGGAAATCAAAATCATTTCCCAAACACCATTTCCGATGGCGAATACATCATTAACATCTACCGGCCAAACAAGTACAGTATTTAACCGATCTCTTACTCTGTGATCCTCCCCACGCACTGTAGGAGAACAAAACAGTTTCCAAAACAGAGTTATAGGCCCCCGAGAAAATGCTCTTCTTAGGGAAACAGCAACTTAACCATAACTACACGGCCACTACCGAGGCTGTGTAATATATATGTATATATATATATATATATATATATATATATATATATATATATATTACATAGTACAGAGCCACGGTAGTGGCCATGTAGTTATGGTATGGTTAAGTTGCTGTTTCCATAGGAAGAGCACTTTTTGGGCGGCTTATAACTTCGCTCCCCCTGGACGAATCCTCACCAAACATTGCATAAAAAGTTCATAGGGGCTGTCCTGAAGACGCTGTCCGTATTGTTCTCTGGCAAGTTGATTGTGTTCTAAGAACACTCGCAGTGTCCTGAAATGTTCGCAAATAAACAAAATGGGGGTGTTCTGAGGACGCTGTCCGTATTGTTCGTTGTCAAGTTGAAAGTGTTCTAAGAACTCTTGCGGTGTCCTGAAATGTTTGCAAATAAACAAAATGGGGGTGTGTTCTAAGAACTCACACGTTGTCCTAAAATGTTCGTAGGGGGTGTCCTGAAGACACTGTCCATATTGTTATGTGGCAAGCTGAATGTGTTCTAAGAACACTCGCGGTGTCCTGAAATGTTCGCAAAAACAAAATGGGGGTGTTCTGAGGACGCTGTCCGTATTGTTCGTTGTCAAGTTGAAAGTGTTCTAAGAACTCTAGCGGTGTTCTGAAAAGTTCGTAGGGGGTATTCTGAAGACGCTGTCCGTATTGTTCTATGGCAAGTTGAATGTGTTCTAAGAACTCTCGCGGTGTCCTGAAATGTTCGCAAATAAACAAAATGGGAGTGTTCTGAGGACGCTGCCCGTATTGTTCGTTGTCAAGTTGAAAGTGTTCTAAGAACTCTCGCGGTGTCCGGAAATGTTCGCAAATGAAGAAAATGGGGGTGTTCTGAGAACGCTGTCCGTATTGTTCGTTGTCAAGTTGAAAGTGTTCCAAGAACTCTCGCGGTGTCCTGAAATGTTCGTAGGGGGTGTCCTGAAGACGCTGTCCGTATTGTTCTCTGGCAAGTTGAAAGTGTTCTAAGAACTCTCGCGGTGTCCTGAAATGTTCGCAAATAAGCAAAATGGGGGTGTGTTCTAAGAACTCACACGGTGTCCTGAAATGTTCGTAGGGTGTGTCCTGAAGACGCTGTCGGTATTGTTCTGTGGCTAGTTGAATGTATTCTCAGAACACTTGCGGTGTCCTGAAATGTTCATAGGGGGTGCCCTGAAGACGCTGTCCGTATTGTTCGCTGGTAAATTGAAAGTGTTCTAAGAACACTGGTAATGTCCGCGGACATTAAAAGTTTCCATAGGCCATAGTTGAAATGTTTGACTCTATTGGGTCAAAAACAAATTTATAAGGAACAAAGTTATAATAAATTATGGGTGTGATATGCAGCAATGGTTGTGGCTATGGCATAGAGTGTATAATATACTTACTGTTTGGTTTAGTAACTGGAGTACATGTATTTCTTGTTAATTTCTGTGATAAAAGAAAATAGCATGTTAGTATTAGTATTTTGTAATGACTTATTACATTCTATAATCAACATTAGATAACAAACCAGAGTACTGTGCAATTTGCTCAGTTTCTGTGTTCGTTGCTAAAATCATTGGGTCTGTGGGAGAAAAAAAAATCCATGTTGTATTAAAAAAAAAAAACTTTTTCTGTTATGCTAGTTTATTTGTTTGTTTGTTTTCAGTGTTCACTTGTTGCTTCTGGCTAATGGTTTATACATTGGGTTGTTGCATTTTTTTGGAGCAGTAACATATTATTTATTTGTTTGGATATTATAACATTTTGGAGCAGTTAGATACCAGTAGGCGTATTCCAACTGTCTATTTATTAATATATTTTAGTGGTATTGATATTTTTGTTTGGATATTGTTAAATTTTTGGACAGTTAGATACCAATTGGCATATTCTAAATGTCTATTTTTTTAATATATTTTAGTGGTATTGATTTTGTCTGTTTGGATATTGTTACATTTTGGGACGATTAGATACCAATTGGCGTATCCTAACTGTCTATTTTTTGCTCTAATTTAGTGATATTCATTTATCTAATTAGTTGTTGTAGAATTTTTGGGAAGTTATATAGCTTTTGGAATATTTTAACAGTTTATATTTTTTTACTACTAGTTTAGTTAAGGTTTAAGCACAATTTATTTATCACATTTTGGTTTTAAGAACATTAAATAAGCGTTTGTAAGATTTGCTGGTAATCTCTGCTTTAGAGTAATGGTACTATCATTACATTCAAACCATCCACATTTCTTTTTTATATATGCAGTGTAGTGACCTGCATTGGTTGTGGCTCCTGCGTGGTAGATTATACCTATTGTTGTGAAGGTTTTCTTGCCAAGTGATATTTGACCATGTGTGAATCCAGTCAGCTTGCAGTTGTTTTTGGTACCATCTGCATTGTAACGTAGAAACATTAGTATTATGTATTTGCTAGGTGTTTGTATTACTAATGTGGAGCGATTATCTGAATTGCAGGTAGAACATAATCTACCATGGTTTGCATTTTGTACAAGTTGCTGAAATGGAATGGATTCACAATTAGGTATTGATATATATACGAAGCGTTCATTGGGGATTTCTTCTTGTGTCACATTGTTGCAGAGAGTGCATGCGTGTTTCCACATGTATGAAATCTGGAAGGTATGTTTTTGTTTTCCAGTACTTGTAGTAAGTACATTAGAAATTCTTGTGGATCTTCCTGTGAGTTTATAGTGAATTTCACCATTCCAGCACAGTAGTCCAATTGTTGTCTTATTCCATAAACACTAAATGTGTTATCAGGATTGTTTGCTGCATTTCTGTGAAGTACTAACATTTGCATACACAATGGGTCTGTACTGTGTAAGTAAATGTTGTCAACAATTGGTGGTAATTGAAATAGAATATTCATTGCTACATTTGCGTAGCAATTTACACCAACTATATTTTAGAGTTTAAATGGACCAGGTAGTTCTGTATCTGACTGCTTTTTTTGGAGTTTGTCTTCCTTCTTTGAAGAAGTACCTGGTTTACTTTCCCTAATTTATTCTTTTTTGCTTGTGGTACTTGATGAAGTATTACTTTCTTTTACTCTCTTAGGAGGACTTGCAGTGACATCCTGTTGCATTTCTGTTTGATTTATTTTTCTTTTATAACATTTTACTTTTTGTGGAACAGAATATGTGTTTAGATGGTGGGTGTATAGTGAGCGAAGTCTATTGTATTCTAAAATGCAAGGAATATCAGCGTTTATTTTACTTGCATCAAAGATGATTAGAAATAGACCATCAAGTGTACGTAAGTGTGATAGTGCTACATAGCTCATGCCTTCTTTAAAGACTGTGTTACCAATATCTATCATTGCTTTGTCTAGGGTAAGACCTTGTGATTTATGAATCGTGACTGCGTAGGCAAGAGTTAGAAAAAATTGTTCTCTGCGTACATACATGTCTTTGAAGAGAAGGAATCGAGCTGTTGAGCGTCCTATCCTTTTTACTTCTGAAAGTTTGTCAAAGAGTATATTGACAAACTGAATTTTGTTGTCGCGTGGGTATGTTTGAAAGCCAACAACTGTACCCAGTGCTCCATTAACTAGTCCTTGGTCCATGTCAAGGTTACGCTTAAGCATTACTCTGCAATTTAAGGATAATTTTTATATCTTTTCTAAGCCTGCTGTGTTTGAGATTGATTTTTCTAAACTATTTAGTCTTGTTGTGGCTTGGTCACACATAGGTAGTGTCATACCATGTACATCTAGTTTGTCTGTGGCGCTAATTTCCATTATTATTTGTATTTCTTTACTGAACATTATTTCATTGAATTTGAAACAGCTTGCAAGAGTTGGCATTAAGGCCATACAATTGACATTTTTGTGGGCTAATTGTTCCATAACATCTGTAGCACATGCATTATCGCTATAAAGTGCATTAGTTTGCCGGGTTTTCATTATTGCTTCTGCTTCTTTAGAAAGTATACCAACTCTGATACTTTTTAAGATGTTAGCAAAAGTGAGATCTTCAGATTGCTGCATGTTTTCTGTTAATTCTCTGTATTGGAAATGTTGTCAAAGGTTGACATTTCCAATGCTGCCAACAGTTTTACGGCAGAGTTTGTGTCCTAATGTTTTAGAAATAGGCTCACCTTTTACTGGTGTCAATTGAAGAAGATCTCCGAAAACAATAATGTGTTTTCCTGCAAAGAGCTCTTCATAGTTTGTTTTGAGTACTTATTGTAATCTGAGGTGAATCAAAGCCAACATTAGGTTGGAGACCATGCTCCCTTCATCTATTAGTAGCATTTTCATTTTTTACAATACTCTGCGTAGTTCCATTGCAGCATCTGCAGAATGTTTGTAATAGTCTAATTTGTTCTGGTGTTCTACTGGCAATAGTAGTAATCGGTGTAAAGGGACACCACCTATGTTGTAGGCAGCTAAACCTGTGGGGGCAGTGACAACAGCTGACAGTTTGTTGTTTGTCAATTGTTGAAGGAATTTACTGATTTTTTGATTAGGAATGTTTTGCCAGAACCAGCTTCACCACTGATGTACAGTAGTATAGGTTTATAATTATGGCAGGAACATTCTTTATTTTCATGTTGTACACCATGTGCAATTTGTTTTGTTACTTCTTTAAAAATGCTACGTTGTTCGTTGTTTAGTTTTGATTGTAGTATAGTTAAGTCTTCTTTATCTTCATACTGACACATGGTGTTTTCTACTTCTATCATAGCTAATTCTGCCTCATTTATTATTAGTGGTTCTCCCAGTGGTTATTGGCTTCCTGTTACAGAAGGTTGACTACTGTCAGGAGTGTCTTTATCTAGTTGGGCCTGGAGTTGCTGTTCATTGTGCAACATTGTTTTGTATTGTGTAGAGTTTACATCAGTTATAGTGCTTTCATTTGCTTTGAAAGCATCTTCATATGAGTCATAGTTATCTAGTATTTCTTCTTCTTTTCTCCATAGTTTAAAGAGTTGTAGCAGGGACATGTAATATACTTCTTTATGTTGAGGAGTCTTCAATGACAATTTGATATGATTAATTAAATTTGGTTTAGTGAGTTTAACTAAGCTGCCTTCACAGTTTGTCACTCTGTATTTACCTTTTTTTTCATCAGGTTTTGTATTGTTTTTGTATGTGTAGTTTTGGGCTATGTGGTATGCAAAGTATTACTTCAGTTTGGGTACTATGTGTCCAATAAATTGTTTTTAATATGTCTTGGCTCTTGGGATCATGTTTGGCTATTGTTTCTATATCTTCGTATGATTTTAGAACTCTTTTTCTAGATTTAGCTGGACCAAGACTTAGCCATACTATATTTTCAGATTTACCATACAATGCAGTACCAGTTAAACGATCAGCTGCTTCATATGATCCACATTCTCTATGGGAGAGCATGTTTATGCCCAAGCTGTATAATTTCTGAGACACTGTTTTATCTGATGACAGGTCATTCCAGAAGTCTTGGAACTCTGTCTTTTCTGCTTTGGTTAAGTATGCTGTGACATATCGTGCAACTGCAGTAGAATTGTCTGCAATGTACTGCACATCTATGTTTGCATTCCACAAGTGGGCAATGATTGCATTATAATCATTGATATATTTTTCTTCTTCTTTTCTTTTTATGTAATATGTATTTTTAGGTGACTTACCATTGACACTATGTCTAACTGAAGACATGAGGTTGTTCACTTGACCTGTATTTGTAACTGGTCTAGGGAAACCAAATCAGTATTTGGTGTAGTATTTCCCTTTGTTTTTGTATTTGCGACGACAATATTTGCCACATTTGTGTCTTTGAAATTGTAAAATGTGTGCATGAAGATCACTATTTGTGGATTCTGATATAATTTCACAAGTGACATATTTTTCTATAAACTGTAAAACAGTGGCATCACTGTCTTGATCAAATTTAGGAGCATCTTTAATCCATAAAAGCATGTGGATATGTGGTGCTCCTCTGGCTTGGTATTCTTTTCTCCAAAAGAAGTGTTGCACTTCTCCAAGGGGAGGAACAGTTTTATTACAAATAAAATGTAGCATAGCAATAAAGCGATGGTGAAAATATCTTGAAACATTAACAGGATCCAAAGAACAAAGTTCTCCTGGTGTTAGTATATCTATGTTTGTTTTGTTTTTGTTTGATATGCGTAGGAAATGATGTAAATCTTCCCATGCATATTCTGCACAACTTAATGTAACAAACCAAGTGGGTGGGCCAAGGTTTCTGATCATGCAACATACATCTCCATGACGTTGAAACCAGTACTCTTTAGTACCACGCATATTTGCTAATAGATTTGTAATATTTGATTGTAAAACCTCATCCTTTTGTTGCACTTGTTGTAATAATTGTGTAGCTGTCATATTTTGAAAGTGTGATCCTGATTTTAATATGTGTGCAACTCCGTAACATAATGTTGCTAGTTCACTTTCAAAGAGTAGGTGGAATATGTATTCCACATTTTGTCTAAATCTGGGATCTTCAGAATACATCCGTAATGAGCGTTATTCTGATGCTGACATTTGTATAGGTCTATCATCGTACCTTCCTCCTTTGCCAGAAGGAAAGAGTAGAGGAAAAGCATGCGCTTCTATACTTTTTTCCCATATGCTGATTGGTGATCCTTTTGTTTGACGCATTTGGTACGTTTCCAGTGCATCTTCTATGGTGTCATTAGAGTGCAAAAGATGAATTGT
Source organism: Ambystoma mexicanum (assembly GCF_040938575.1). Classification (NCBI taxonomy): domain Eukaryota; kingdom Metazoa; phylum Chordata; class Amphibia; order Caudata; family Ambystomatidae; genus Ambystoma; species Ambystoma mexicanum. The sequence goes on along the minus strand of NC_090935.1, from coordinate 71,922,974 downwards.
ATAATGGTCTAAAGTATTTGATATTGTAGCAGGATCTAGGAGCTCAAATTGACCAGTTTCTTGTGTTTCTTGAATTATTTCAGTTGTATCCTTCAAGTTTTCTTCAATATTAATTTCTTTGTAAAATTCATTATTCTCTTTAAGATATTGCAAGGCTTGTTTAACTTTATGTAAATCTACCAGCTGGTGCCATATTTTTTTGTCTTTTGTAGGTACTTCATTTACTAAGATAATTAAAGATTGCTGCATTGAACGTTGCACTCCTAGAGTATGCACATTTTCTTTTAGATCTAATGGTAAATAAACTACTTTTCCACAAATGCCTTTTACCAATTCAGAGGGAGGTAATTTTGCTGTTTTTGGTTGAAGGCTTATTATTGCTTGAAATGGGTGCACTGTTTGAATTATGATGCTCTCATATAAATTAAGTTGTTGTAGGGGTTTTGGTAGTGGGTATAATTCCAAATTATTTGTGATAGCATGTGAAGGAGTTTGGTTGTTGTCACGTTTTGTAGTGCAGTAGTGCAGTAGTTCTGCGGCAACATACACATGCATGCTTTGGTACTTCAGCTGATGTACTTTTAAATTTTAGTATTTCTTTTTTGTATGTGTTTAGCAAAAGGTTGCCATGTGTAGAATTGTTGCTAATTTGGTTTAAAGCTATTTCATTCTGTAAATGGCTTTCACTTCCAAAATATTTTTTCTGGATATAGTCAATTTCTTGAAGTAGGTCTTTCGCTGTACCATGTAGAAGAATGTTATTTAAATTTGCTAATGCTAAAACAGGACTTTTAGCATGGTACAGTTTATAGACTATATTTCTTATAGTTGAATGATGTGTTGATATTCTTTTGATATCATGGAAGGTGGTTTTACAGGTAGGTCCTGTAATGCAGGCCAATGAATGTCCTTGTAGTCCTGTGTATTTGCGCACTGGACGAGTATCCATATTTTGCAGTAGTTTAATTTTGATTTTGTCTTTGCTTTTTACATATTGATTGAGGAATTGGCGTAAAGACTTGAAAAAATGTTTGGGAATGTTACATATTGACGTGCATGGCCATTTGTACACTAGACGTTCTGATGCAGTTGAATGGAAGGGCATATTTTTGTAAGGAGTACTTCTTGTTCCATTATGGTATTATTAACCTTTTCATAACCTCGACCACTGCTATGTATGGCTATTGTATTTGTTTGGTTTTGTTTGTACGCTTCTTCATTAAAGTATGGTTCTGTGCTCGTAGTGTGATTCCATTCACCTCCGCAGATATTTCTTTCTGTTGACATTTTGTTTATTGTGTAGTCTTTTTTGTAATTTAGTTATTAGTTTTGTTAGTGGTTTCTTTTTGTTTTAAACTAAAATAAATAACATTCTTTTGAGAATAATTGCACTGTCTATCAACACTTCTAAGATTAATTTCCTACGATAGGTTTTAAGCATTGAACCTGATTTCTCTCCTGTTTTTATAAGATTTTGAAGGACTTTGTGACGGAACATTTTGGCTAAAATACTTTTCTTGGTATGCTTACTTTGCACTATATTAAAATTTAAAGAAGCAGTTTTATCTGTATTGATAGCTGATTTTCTGTTAATTGTTTTTTGGTTTGTTTTACATTTTGATAGAGGAGGCAACGTTTTTGTACTTGAAACTTCTTGTGTTTCAGTAAATGACTGTATTAGCTGTTTTGTATCAACTTTTTTATTACAAATTCTGCTAGAGATGGATGCTTATGTTGCACACTTTTATTTTCATTTGCTCTACTTCTGTGTTGCTTTCTACGGACTTGACTTTTGGTAGGCATTCTTTAGGGTCTGTTGATAAAATAAAGATGGTATGGGTTGGGGTGTTCTACAATGTATGTGTGATGTGTGCATGAGTGTTTGAGTAAGATGATGCATGTAATGGTGTGTGATTGTGCATTGGGAACTACAACTAGTAGGGATGGGTATTCTTCAATTAATATGTTCCTAAACTCAGGTTCAGATGACAGAAAAAAATAAGCCAATAGTGTGCAGAAGTATAAATAGTAAATCTAATGTATACAATTAAAACAGTTGTTTGTTCTATAATATGAAAATTCTAGCAGTTGAGTTGGGTAATTTGTGTGTCCAAAAATAGGAATTTTTGCACCATTCTGGCTGTAAATCGCTGTTTAAGAAATGGGGATTTTTGGACAGAATGGTGCACAATCTCTATTTTTAGGCACAGAAATAGCATGAATTAACTTTACAGTATGTTTGAGTAATAATCCAAATATTATGGTGATATCCTACTTACTTTTTTCTAAAATGAACAGTTTAATTCTTAGTTCTTCTTTGTTCTTCAAATTCGGCCGCTTCTTTTCAGGAGAATGGTCTTCACTGCAATTGTAAAAGAAAGAATTTAGAAATTTTGTTTGTATATAGCACTGTTTTAATTTAGATATTGATTTTTTTAATTGAAATCCTCAGCACCTTCCTAAAGACCATTAAAACTATCTTATTTACATAAGATACGTCGCACCAGTTCAATACATATGATATGTTCTTAATGAACAAATTGTATTGCAATGACTAACTGCAACAAACAGAATATCTTTACTATGGCTTGTGAAATTCATAATGTACCACTGAATACCACTATTTCTGTAACTAAGCTGTTCTACGTAATAGTGCCTCAATGTCATGCTTAAATAAAAGTAATTAAAAAAATAAATATGTAAATAAAAATATGTAATTGTTTAAGTATTATTATTTGAGATTTGAACATTGAGTGGGCATGCATGCAATTTTGTTTGAATATATGTAGTCTATACATTTCATTTCAAAAATGTTAGTTTACCATGATTTGAGTGTGTATGTGTATAAAGAAAGTAAATAGTATAAAGTTTTTTAAGTGACAGTAAGTCACAGTTGATTTTAGGAAATTGGAAAAAATACAGTAGATTCTTGGGTTCAGAAGTCATGCAAATGAGAATGAGCACTGAAAAGGATTGGCCAGGAAAGTTTAGTGGGTGTGTTGTGCCAGGAGTTTCTCAGATATTCTTTTTGCTGACAGAACAACAGATAGCTATGGCTGTGTGTTTCAGAAAACAGATTGTCTGGATTTTGGGAGATTCGTGGATACATATGTTGAAGGTGCATGCAGAAAGCTGTGGAGTAGCTGTAGATCTTGGATTTCCACATGCGGAAGTACACTGGCATGGAGTACATGGAATGAAGTGGTTGGACTTGCTACCTCTCTGTGCTACTTTGGAGACAGAGCAACATCCAGACATAATTGTAATTCATTGTGGCGGGAACAGTTTAGGACATGTGACTGGAATTTATTTGCAATTTGCTATGAAAGAAGGACTTGGGAAGGTTATGGACATGTTTCCTAATTCTCAAGTGATATTTTCACGGATTGCGCAGAGACAAATGTGGCTTCATTCTATTAGGTCCACAAATGGAAAAAGCAAGTCGCAATGTTAATAAGGCTGTTTGTGCCTTTCTAAGAGATTTTGGCATGTCCTCTTTTCACAATGAAAATATTATGTTTCGTAGTACATACATTTTTCGCAGAGATGGAGCCCATCTTACTTATGCTGGCAATCAGATTTTTCTGAGAAACGTACAAAATGCATTGCAACCTTTTTTAGAATTACAGCATCCATTTTGAAGTAGGTGTTCAGTATTTATAATGTTTGACATACAAACACCTCCCAAAGGCTCTTTTCAGAGCCACCACTTCCTCCCAGAGAAAAATGCAATGGTTATAATAGGGTAGCACCCCAATTTTTTGAATGTTCGCAAACTGTCCGTGGACTTCTAAGAAATACAAAGGGCCCTGCTTCATTTATCTTCACTTCTATTTTTTAACTGTGAAAGGCGGCTCTGAAAAGAGCCTTATTTTTTTTTGATTTTTGTTATTTTGTATTTTTTTTGGTTTTTTAAACACGACACACTAGGAGAGGAGGGGAAAGGAGGGTAAAGGGGGGACACCAACCACAGGGATAAGAAAGGGCGTGCTGAGAGAGGAAGATGTAGAGTGGGTTTTATTTGGGTAGTGAGCAGGTCTTCTCGTGCTCTGAGACGATAGTCTCAAAAGCACTACAAAGTCGCTCCCCCCTGCAGAGTACTGTATCACAGTACATACATACAACTGTGACCCTCGAAAGGTAAGGGTCATCAGAATTCTGTATGGCCTGTGAGGCAGCTTGAGGAAGACGCTGTCCCACAGAGGTGGTCCTTGTGGTGACAGGATCAGAAACTGAGAAAGTAGAGGAAATCAACCTACTATGTTCTTCGCAAGGTACAACCTTGCGAATAGCCCCAGAGTGAAATGACCTCAGGTGTTGCTTCATGGTCGTGGTCCCAAAGCTGTACAAACCGTGCTTTCCGCGACTGAGTATCATTTTGCACTCATTGTAGATAACACGGTTTGCACTAGCCTTAGGACCATTCCCATAAATGGTAAACAACCGCCACACCCAAGACTCACGCCTAGTGCGGGTAGTAGGGATTTCCTCTACCTCATTCTCGTCATCCTCTTCTTCCTCCTCTGCATCCTCACTCCTGTTCCCCTCTTCAGGCCCTGGGAAGGTGGTGGTGGTGGAGGGGCTGGGGGTGGTGCTGGGGCAGACACAGCACCAGGTGGCAGCAGTGGAGTCACAGAAGCCATCAGGTTGAAGATGGAAATCTGCAGGTTGCAGCAAAAATCTCTGTGCTCTTAAGAATAGCCAGAAACACAATGAGACTAAGCGCTAGGCCGTGGTCTTTTATAGGGGTGCTTGTGCGCGGTCCGCGGACATGCGCGCTGTCCGCGGACAGATCGAACACAAAATAAAGGTTCAACAGGTTTCAAAAAATATGTATAAACTTATAATTAGTGTGTGGGACTTGTGCTATGGTGAGATTTTATTGGAAAATATTGTGTATTACTTGAAAATGTACTTTTAAATTGTTCGGGGACACGAACAGTGTCCGCATTCAGAACACGCGATCAGCGTGGGCACAGTCACATGGTCACTTCACAAACATGTTCGCGAAGGAAGCGGCTGTCCGCAGGACGCCAAATGCACGGGCATTGGTTTGCGCATGCGTGTTGATATTCTACGGGCACTGTTCGGGTCCTGAAGTAATTAAAAGTGCGTCAGACGTCAAACGAACAGTTACGGACAGGCGTTTGTTCTTAGAGCAGTGTCAACAATGCTTGCGAACAATACGGACAGAAATAGCGTCCTCAGAACACCTCCATTTTCATTTCTTTATGAACATTTCAGTACACCGCGTGTGTTCTTAGTACAGTTTCAACTTGCTAACGAACAGTATGGACAGGTATAGTGTTCTTCAGGATACCCCCATTTTCGTTTATTTACGAACATTTCAGAACACCAATTGTGTTCTTAGAACAGTTTCAACTTGCTAACGAACACAACGGACAGGTATAGTGTTCTTCAGGACACCTCCATTTTCATTTATTTACGAACATTTCAGAACACCTGTGCTGTCCGCAGACACCTACATTGTTTTTTTTTTTTTAAAAACGGAAACTAATTACAACTCAATATAGCAGTGCACGGTGGTGGCACGAGTTATGGTTGCTTAGCTTACCATAACTGGCGAATTTCAGGGGTTTTTCGGTTTTACTTTGAACCATAACACCCCTTTAACAAAGTTTTTTTACTGAATTTCATAGGTTTTTAGTAGCGCAACTTGGCCATAACGTCCCTTTAACAACGTTTTTTTTTTAGCAAATTTGATAGGTATTTAGCAGCACAAATTAACCATAACATCCCTTTAACAATGTTTTTTTTTACTGAATTTCATAGGTTTTTATGAGCGTAACTTGACCATATTCATAGTGTAAATATGATAGATGTTTGCTAGGACTCCCTTACTTTATATACATGCAAAATAGAACATACTGAACCCCAGCTAGTGATTTTGAGGTCCGCGGACTATGCGTATGTCTGCGGACGGACGCAGACAACATCAACACTACCCAAAAACTCAGGGGGTATCTTAAATGTTTCTCTCATACCATATGTACACTGCACAAGTTCAAAAAGCAGCCCACAAACACATTATATGTAATAATAAATAAAAAGTGGAACCTATATATTTAGCACATCAACCATCCATTTAAATACCTTATGTACTAAAATGGAATATACCAAAACAAAAAACATATGCCTCCAACATAATTACCTCACAGAAACTTCACAATTAGAAGCAACAGCAGACCTACCGAACAGTAAGAACACAACTTACCAGAAGCTAGTAAGTAAACTACATTTTTCTTATATATTTCTAAACTTTCTGTATTAGGTACAGTAAAAGTAATATATATTTTTTTTTACACAGAAATGTCCAGTACTTTAGAATGGCTTGAGGAAAATGTCCCACGTGAGGAAATGTCTGAAGATAGTAATACTAATGGTAACACTTTTCTATATAACCAAATTAATAATCATTACTTTATGTGCACTTAACATATATATTTCTTTTTAACAGACCATACAAACATTGAAAATAATACATCAACAGAGACATTAGAAAATACTCTGCAGAGCATGGAACAAAAAATGGACATGCTCATGGAAAATTTCAATCTTTTGAAATATTTTCTGGAGGACCACATAAAAGAAAAAATTAAATATCATTGTCCCACATGTACCTGTTCCCACTCTCCATATCCCAGTCAACTATTCCCAAACCCTCCCCCTCAAGAAAAACGTTATGATGAGACTTCCATCCCTTCATCTCCTCCTATCCATCCTCTCGAAACCCCCAATTCCCCTGTTTTTGTGCCAGTTACTGCTTCCTCCCTCTGTTTCAAAAATGTGACATCTGTATGTAATGAAATAAAATATTCTGTGTGTTTTAATTCAGTCCTTTGAGTCTTATTTTTTTTTAAAGGCAGTTAAGATGTCCACGGACAGGACGGGTGTCCTGGATGTCCGTAATTATCCAAAATGGGGCTGTCCTAAGGACACTATACCTGTCTGTACTGTCCGCAGACAAGATGAAGCTGTTCTAAGAACACACATGGTGTCCTGAATGTCCGTAATTATCCAAAATGGGGCTGTCCTAAGGACACTAAACCTGTCCGTACTGTCCGCAGGCAAGATGAACCTGTTCTAAGAACACACGTGGTGTCCAGAATGTCCGTAATTAACCAAAATGGGGGTGACCTAAAAAATAAAATTACGTCTCGTCATTTCAAAGAAGGCCAAAAAAACTTGCAAAGTTATACACAAAGCTATGTGCACAAAGTACACGTTTCAAATAAGAAATATTAATGGTAAAAAAGGTTGAGTGCAGTCATACCCTGCAAATGAGCAACCTGTGCACTCTGCAACATTACAGGAAATATGTAACAGGGCAGAAAAATAATATGTCAATTATATTAGCACAATTAGATGTGCAGTTATGCAAAAATAAAGCATCGTTCGCTGTACAGTGGCCCAAAGTAAACTTACAAAATATTTACTGCCTCCATTCTTTTTCTGCAAATCAGAGACACAGAGGCATTTCGCCTCTGGTAGGTAGCGCGCTGTCTTCGGATCCAAGATGTTGGGCGCATCCACACATTCTGACGTACATCACAGCTCGCTGTAGCCAATCGGTGAAGACTTTGCGTGTCCGCGGTGATGACGCCACCCCCCCTGGCCAATCGGTATCATGTCCGCAGAGTGAAAAGGGAAATGTAACCGCGGAGCGGACATAGATATCACTAATTTATTGAGACATATTTTTTGGTCATATTAAAGGAAAGTACTGGACGGATTAGCACCAAATTTACTAAAGCACGCTTTCGGGACCAAGCCCCTGCCACAAATTTGCTGAAAATCCGTCCAACGGTTTGACCTGTAGGCGTGCGCAAAGTTTTTTCCCCCTTCAGTCTATGGGAAAAAAAGACGATTTGGGCCCCCCCCTATAACTTTGCTCCCCCTGCACCAAACATCACCAAACTTTGCAAAAAAAAATCAGAGTGCCCCATATACTGTTTCTGCAAGTTTTGGTGAAGATTCTTTCAGGGGGAGCGGAGTTATAGGCCCCCGGAAAAATGTTCTTCTTAGGGAAACAGCAACTTAACCACAACTACACGGCCACTACCGTGGCTGTGTAATATATATATATATATTCAGTGAAAAAACTTTGTTAAAGGGACGTTATGGCAAGTAAAACCGAAAATCCCTTGAAATTCGCCAGTTATGGTAAGCTAAGCAACCATAACTAGCGCCACCACCGTGCACTGCTAAGACTAACACCCACAACATCAAAGATGACATCACAAATGGCATTGATGACATCACTGATGACATCACATGTGTATGTACTTTTCATGAAATATGTGTACACGGGATGCTTATTATAATGTTGTGAAAAAAGTGTCATGGATCATTGCAATAAATATCATACCCTAATTAGTGCATTGAACGATGCATTCATATAAATAGCATTCCATTAACATTGTGTGCAGCGTACAAGATGAACGTATAATATTCGTAATGTTAATATGTTGAATAATGAAATGATAATTGTTTTCTTAATAGATTTTTGTGTATTGTGAAATATGTAATAAGTAGCTAATAAAACACATGTATTACATAATTGCATTACTATAGACAAAACACAAAGACACAAGAACACATACCAATATGGGTATATACAGGGAAAGTGAAGTTAGCAAAAAAGCACAAGTAGTAGCAGAAACAATTCATAACTCAACTGATTATTTTCATGCAAATAAATGATGCTATTTACCCTATGTATATGTAGCACTTGATGTGATTAGACCCTAAGGAAAGTAGTGAGAGTACAATGTATAGAAATATGACCGTATACTGGGAAAGTACAGCCATAAAAAAACAACAGAACTGTCAGAAAGTGCTCATAAGTCTATTGATTATCTTTATGCAAAAAAAGGATTGCTGTCTTTCAAGCTTGTGTCTTCCCGTATGTATATGTTTCATATGATGTGACTGGAGGGTGGGGGCAACAGGGGAGAAATGGGGCTTGAGCGGGGGGTGGGGGCAACAGGGAAGACACGGGGCATGAGCAGGGGTGGGGGGAAAGGAGGGAGACACGGGGCATGAGCAGGGGGTGGGGTGGAACAGGGGAGACAAGGGGCATGAGCGAGGGGTGGGGAGAACAGGGAAAACACGGGGCATGAGCAGGGGGTGGGGGGAACAGGGGAGACATGGAGCATGAGCAGAGGGTGGGGGGGAAAAGGAGAGAGACACAGGGCTTGAGCGGGGTGGGGTGGAACAGGGGAGACACAGGGCATGAGCGGGGGTGGGGGGAAAGGAGGGAGACACGGGGCATGAGCAGGGGGTGGGGTGGAACAGGGGAAACGAGGGGCATGAGCGAGGGATGGGGAGAACAGGGAAAACACGGGGCATGAGCAGGGGGTGGGGGGAACAGGGGAGACACGGGACATGAGCGGGAGGTGGGGGAAAGGAGGGAGACACGGGTCATGAGCGGGGGCTGGGGGAACAGGGGAGACACGGGGCATGAGCGGGGGGTGGGGGCAAAAGCAGAGACAGGGCATGAGCGGGGGGTGGGGGCAACAGGGGAGACACGGGGCATGAGCGGGGGTGGGGGAAAGGAGGGAGACACGGGTCATGAGCGGGGGCTGGGGGAACAGGGGAGACACGGGGCATGAGCGGGGGGTGGGGGCAAAAGCAGAGACAGGGCATGAGCGGGGGGGTGGGGGCAACAGGGGAGACACGGGGCATGAGCGGGGGTGGGGTGGAACAGGGGAGACAAGGGGCATGAGCGAGGGGGGGGAGAACAGGGAAAACACGGGGCATGAGCAGGGGTTGGGAGAAAAGGGGAGACACAGGGCATGAGCGGGGGTGGGGTGGAACAGGCGAGACACAGGGCATGAGCAGGGGGTGGGGGAACAGGCAAAACACGGGGCAGGGGCTGGGGGGAACGAGAGGGAGACACGGGGCATGAGTGGGGGGTGGGGGGAACAGGGCAGACACGGGGCATGAGTGAGGGGTGGGGCACGAGCGGGGGGTGGGGGGTAACACAAGGGAGACACGGGGCATGAGCGGGGGTGGGGATTAACAAAAGGGAGACACGGGCATGAGCAGGGGGTGGGGGGTAACACAAGGGAGACACGGGGCATGAGCGTGAGGTAACACAAGGGAGACACGGGGCATGAGTGGGAGGTAACACAAGGGAGAAACGGGGCATGAGCGGGGGGCGGGGGTAACACAAGGGAGAAACGGGGCATGAGCGGGGAGTGGGGGGTAACAGGGGAGACAGGGCATGAGCGGTGGGTGCGGGGAACAGGGCACACACGGGGCATGAGCAGGGGGTGGGGGGTAACACGAGGGAAACACGGGGCATGAGCAGGGGGTGGCGGTACAGGAGGGAGACATGGGGAATGAGCAGAGGGTGGGGGGAACACGAGGGAGACACGGGACATGAGCGGAGGGTAGGGGGCAACAGGAGACACACGGTGCATGAGCGGGGGGTGGGGGGTACACGAGGGAGACATGGGGCATGAGCGGGGGTTGGGGGGTACATGAGGGAGACACGGGGCATGAGTGGGGGGTTGGGGGAACAGGGGAGACATGGGGCATGAGCAGGGGGTGGGGTGGTAACACGAGGGAGACACGGGGCATGAGCGAGGGGGTGGGGTGGAACAGGGGAGACACGGGGCATGAACAGGCAGTGGGGGGTAACACAAGGGAGATACGGGGAATGAGCCGGTTCGGGGCTTAACACAAGGGAGACATGAGGCATGAGCCGGGGGTGGGGGGTAACACAAGGCAGACACGGGGCATGAGCGGGGGGGAACAGGGGAGACACAGGGCATGAGCAGGGGTGGGGTGGAACAGGGGAGTCACGGGGCATGAGGGGGGGTGAGGTGGAACAGGGGAGACACAGGGCATGAGCGGGGGTGGGGTGTAACACAAGGGAGACACGGGGCATGAGCGGTGGGTGGGTGGTAACACAAGCGAGACACGGGGCATGAGCGGGGGGTGGGGGATAACACAAGGGAGACATGGGGCATGAGCGCGGGGGGTGGGGGAGAACAGGGCACACACTGGGCATGACCGGGGGGTTGGGGGAACCAGGCACACACAGGGCATGAACAGGGGGTGGCGGGTAAAGGAGTAAGACACGGGGCATGAGCGGGGGGAACAGGGGAGACACAGCGCATGAGCGGGGGTGGGGGGAAGGAGGGGGACACGGGGCATGAGCGGGGGTGGGGGGAGGAGGGGGACACGGGGCATGACCAGGGGGTGGGGGGAAGAAGGGAGACACGGGGCATGAGCAGAGCGGTGGGGGGGAACAGAGGAGACATGTGGCATGAGCGGAGGGGGTGGGGGGAACAGGGCAGACACAGGCCATGAGCGGGGGGTGGGGGGAACACGAGGGAGACACGGGCCATGAGCGGGGAGTGGGGGGAACATGAGGGAGACACGGGCCATGAGCGGGGGGTGGGGGAACATGAGGGAAACACGGGGCATGAGCGGGGGGTGGGGGGAACATGAGGGAGACACAGGGCATGAGCTGGGGGTGGGGGTACAGGAGGGAGACACGGGGCATGAGCGGGGGGTGGGGTACAGGAGGGAGACACAGGTCATGAGCGGGGGGAGGAACGCGAGGGAGACACGGGACATGAGCGGAGGGTGGGGGGTACACGAGGGAGACATGGGACATGAGCGGGGGCTGGGGGGGAACACGGGAGATACAGGGCATGAGTGGGGGAGGGGAGAACAGGGAAAACAGGGGGCATGAGCAGGGGGTGGAGGGGAACAGGGGAGACACGGAGCATGAGCGGGGGTGTGGGGGAAAAGGAGAGAGACACGGGGCATGAGCGGGGGGTGGGGTGGAACAGGCGAGACACAGGGCATGAACAGGGAGTGGGGGAACAGGCAAAACATGGGGCATGAGCAGGGGTTGGGAGAATGGGAGTTAGACACAGGGCATGAGTGGGGGGTGGGGGAGACACGGCGCATGAACGGGGGGAGGGGGGGAGGAGGGGGACACGGGGCATGACCGGGGGTGGGGGGGAACAGAGGAGACATGTGGCATGAGCGGAGGGCGGTGTGGGGGCTTAACACAAGGGAGACACGGGACATGAGCCGGGGGTGGGGGGTAACATAAGGCAGACACGGGGCATGAGCGGGGGGTGGGGAGAACAGGGGAGACACAGGGCATGAGCGGGGGGTGGGGTGTTACACAAGGGAGACATGGGGCATAGTGGGGGGTAACACAAGGGAGACACGGGGCATGAGCGGGGGGTGGGGGTAACAAAAGGGAGACATGGGGCATGAGCACGGGGGGTGGGGGGAACAGGGCACACACAGGGCATGAGGGGGGGTGGAGGGGAAAGGAGTGAGACACGAGGCATGAGCGGGGGGAACAGGGGAGACACGGCGCATGAACGGGGGGGAGGAGGGGGACACGGGGCATGACCGGGGGTGGGGGGGAACAGAGGAGACATGTGGCATGAGCGGAGGGCGGTGGGGGGAACAGGGCAGACACGGGCCATGAACGGGGGGTGGGGGGAACATGAGGGAGGGACTGGTCATGAGCGGGGGAACACGAGGCAGATACGGGCCATGAGCGGGGGGTGCGGGGAACACGAGAGAAACACGGGGCATGAGCCGGGGGGTGGGGGGAACACGACGGAGACACAGGGCATGAGCTGGGGGTGGGGGTACACGAGGGAGACACGGGACATGAGCGGAGGGTGGGGGGAACAGGGCAGACACGGGCCATGAGCAGGGGATGGGGGGAACATGAGGGAGGCAGTGGCCATGAGCGGGGGGTGGGGGGAACACGAGGGAGATACGGGCCATGAGCGGGGTTGGGGGTACAGGAGGGAGACACAGGGCATGAGCGTGGGGGAACACGAGGGAGACACGGGACATGAGCGGAGGGTGGGGGGGTACACGAGGGAGACACGGGGCATGAGCGGGGGGTGGGGGGAACACGGGAGATAAGGGGCATGAGCGGGGGTGGGGAGAACAGGGAAAACACGGGGAATGAGCAGGGGTGGGGGAACAGGGGAGACACAGAGCATGAGCAGGGGTGTGGGGGAAAAGAAGAGAGACACGGGCATGAGCGGGGGGTGGGAGTAGAGGAGGGAGACACAGGGCATGAGCGGGGGGTGGGGGTACAGGAGGGAGACACAGGGCATGAGCGGGGGGAGGGAGACACGGGACATGAGCGGAGGGTGGGGGGGAACAGGGCAGACACGGGCCATGAGTGGGGGGTGGGGGGAACATGAGGGAGGCACTGGCCATGAGCAGGGGGTGGGGGGGAACACGAGGGAGATACAGGCCATGAGCGGGGGTTGGGGGGAACACGAGCGAAACACGGGGCATGAGCAGGGGCATGGGGGAACACAAGGGAGACACGGGGCATGAGCGGGGGGTTGGGGTACAGGAGGGAGACACAGGGCATGAGTGGGGAGTGGGGGGTAACAGGGAAGACAGGGCATGAGCGGGGGTGGGGGGAAACAGGGCACACACGGGGCATGAGCGGGGGTGGGGGTAACACGAGGGAAACACGGGGCATGAGCGGGGGAGTGGTGGTAGAGGAGAGAGATATGGGGCATGAGCAGAGGGTGGGGGGAACACGAGGGAGACACAGGACATGAGCGGAGGGTGGGGGGCAACAGGAAACACACGGGGCATGAGCGGGGGGTGAGGGGTACACGAGGGAGACATGGGGCATGAGCAGCGGGTGGGGGGGTACATGAGGGAGACACGGGGCATGAGCAGGGGGTTGGGGGGAACAGGGGAGACACGGGCATGAGCAGGGGGTGGGGGGTAACATAAGGGAGACACGGGGCATGAGCGGGGGGGTGGGGTGGAACAGGGGAGACACGGGCATGAGCGGGCAGTGGGGGGTAACACAAGGGAGATACGGGGCATGAGCCGGGGTGGGGGCTTAACACAAGGGAGACACGGGACATGAGCCGGGGGTGGGGGGTAACATAAGGCAGACACGGGGCATGAGCGGGGGGTGGGGGGAACAGGGGAGACACAGGGCATGAGCGGGGGGTGGGGTGTAACACAAGGGAGACATGGGGCATGAGCGCAGGGGTGGGGGGAACAGGGCACACACAGGGCATGACCGGGGGGTGGAGGGAACAGGGCACACACAGGGCATGAGCGGGGGTGGGGGTACAGGAGGGAGACACAGGGCATGAGCGGGGGGGAACACGAGGGAGACACGGGGCATGAGCGGGGGTGGGGGTAACACAAGGGAGACATGGGGCATGAGCGCAGGGGTGGGGGGAACAGGGCACACACAGGGCATGACCGGGGGGTGGAGGGAACAGGGCACACACAGGGCATGAGCGGGGGTGGGGGTACAGGAGGGAGACACAGGGCATGAGCGGGGGGGAACACGAGGGAGACCCGGGACATGAGCAGAGGGTGGGGGGGTGCACGAGGGAGACACGGGGCATGAGCACGGGGTGGGGGGAACACGGGAGATAAGGGGCATGAGCGGGGGTGGGGAGAACAGGGAAAACATGGGGAATGAGCAGGGGGTGGGAGAACAGGGGAGACACAGAGCATGAGCAGGGGTGTGGGGGAAAAGGAGAGAGACACCGGGCATGAGCGGGGGGTGGGAGTACAGGAGGGAGACACAGGGCATGAGCGGGGGGTGGGAGACACGGGACAGGAGCGGAGGGTGGGGGGGAACAGGGCAGACACGGGCCATGAGCAGGGGGTGGGGGGAACATGAGGGAGGCACTGGCCATGAGCGGGGGGTGGGAGGGTTACACGAGGGAGATACAGGCCATGAGCGGGGGGTGGGGGGAACACGAGGGAAACACAGGGCAGGGGCATGGGGGGAGCACAAGGGAGACACGGGGCATGAGCGGGGGTTGGGGTAAAGGAGGGAGACACAGGGCATGAGCGGGGAGTGGGGGGTAACAGGGAAGACAGGGCATGAGCGGGGGGTGGGGGGAAACAGGGCACACACGGGGCATGAGCGGGGGTGGGGGTAACACGAGGGAAACACAGGGCATGAGCGGGGGGGTGGCGGTTGAGGAGGGAGACATGGGGCATGAGCAGAGGGTGGGGGGAACAGGGGAGACACAGGGAATGAGCAGGGGGTGGGGTGTAACACAAGGGAGACACGGGGCATGAGTGGGGGGTAACACAAGGGAGACACGGGGCATGAGCGGGGGGTGGGGGGAACAGGGGAGACACAGGGCATGAGCAGGGGGTGGGGTGTAACACAAGGGAGACACGGGGCATGAGTGGGGGGTAACACAAGGGAGACAAGGGGCATGAGCGGGGGGTGGGGGTAACACAAGGGAGACATGGGGCATGAGCGCGGGGTGTGGGGGGAACAGGGCACACACAGGGCATGACCGGGGGTGGAGGGAACAGGGCACACACAGGGCATGAGGGGGGGTGGGGGAAAAGGAGAGAGACACCGGGCATGAGCGGGGGTGGGGGTACAGGAGGGAGACACAGGGCATGAGCGGGGGGGAGGGAGACACAGGACATGAGCGGAGGGTGGGGGGGAACAGGGCAGACACGGGCCATGAGCAGGGGGTGAAGGGAACATGAGGGAGGCACTGGCCATGAGCAGGGGTTGGGGGGAACACGAGGGAGATACGGGCCATGAGCGAGGGGTGGGGGGAACACGAGGGAAACACAGGGCATGAGCAGGGGCGTGGGGGGAACACGAGGGAGACACGGGGCATGAGCGGGGGGTTGGGGTACAGGAGGGAGACACAGGGCATGAGCGGGGGGAACACGAGGGAGACACTGGACATGAGCGGAGGGTGGGGGGTACACAAGGGAGACACGGAGCATGAGCAGGGGGTGGGGGGAACACAGGAGATACGAGGCATGAGCGAGGGGAACAGGGGAGACACGGCGCATGAGCGGGGGGTGGGAGGGAGGATGGGGACACGGGGCATGAGCGGGTGGTGGGGGGGTGGGGGGTCACACGGGGCATGATCAGGGGGTGGGGGGAAAAGGAGGGAGACACGGGGCATGAGCGGGGTGGTGGGGGGAACAGAGGAGACATGTGGCATGAGCGGAGTGGGGTGGGGGGAACAGGGCAGACACGGGCCATGAGCGGGGGGTGGGGGGAACATGAGGGAGGCACTGGTCATGAGCG
The DNA here is from genome assembly GCF_040938575.1 of Ambystoma mexicanum. Classification (NCBI taxonomy): domain Eukaryota; kingdom Metazoa; phylum Chordata; class Amphibia; order Caudata; family Ambystomatidae; genus Ambystoma; species Ambystoma mexicanum. The sequence continues at coordinate 71,906,881 of NC_090935.1, read as the reverse complement.
GGGGAACACGAGGGAGATACGGGCCATGAGCGGGGGGTGCGGGGAACACAAGGGAAACACGGGGCATGAGCGGGGGGTGGGGGGAACAGGGCAGACACAGGCCATGAGCGGGGGGTGGGGGGAACATGAGGAGGCAGTGGCCATGAGCGGGGGGTGGGGGGGACACGAGGGAGATACGGGCCATGAGCCGGGGTGGGGGGAACACGAGGGAAACACGGGGCATGAGCAGGGATGTGGAGGGAACACGAGGGAGACATGGGGAATAAGCTGGGGGTTGGGGGTACAGGAGGGAGACACGGGGCATGAGCAGGGGGTGGGGGTACAGGAGGGAGACACAGGACATGAGCGGGGGGGAACATGAGGGAGACACGGGACATGAGCGGAGGGTGGGGGGGTACACGAGGGAGACACGGGGCATGAGTGGCGGGTGGGGGGAACACAGGAGATATGGGGCATGAGCGGGGGTGGGGAGAACAGGGAAAACACGGGGAATGAGCAGGGGGTGGGGGAACAGGGGAGACACAGAGCATGAGTGGGGGGGTGGGGGAAAAGGAGAGAGACACGGGGCATGAGCGGGGGTGGGGGTACAGGAGGGAGACACGGCATGAGCGGGGGGGGAGACACAGGACATGAGCGGAGGGTGGGGGGGAACAGGGCAGACACGGGCCATGAGCAGGGGGTGGAGGGAACATGAGGGAGGCACTGGCCATGAACAGGGGTTGGGGGGAACACGAGGGAGATACGGGCCATGAGCGAGGGGTGGGGGGAACACGAGGGAAACACGGGGCATGAGCAGGGGCGTGGGGGGAACACGAGGGAGACACGGGGCATGAGCGGGGGGTTGGGGTACAGGAGGGAGACACAGGGCATGAGCGGGGGGGAACACGAGGGAGACACTGGACATGAGCGGAGGGTGGGGGGTACACAAGGGAGACACGGAGCATGAGCAGGGGGTGGGGGGAACACGGGAGATACGGGGCATGAGCGGGGGTGGGGAGAACAGGGAAAACATGGGGAATGAGCAGGGGGTGGGGGGAACAGGGGAGACACAGAGCATGAGCGGGGGTATGGGGGAAAAGGAGAGAGACACGGGGCATGAGCGGGGGTAGGGTGGAACAGGCGAGACACAGGGCTTGAGCAGGGGGCGGGTGGAACAGGCAAAACACGGGGCATGAGCAGGGGGTGGGGGGAACAGGAGGGAGACACGGGGCATGAGTGGGGGAACAGGGCAGACATGGGGCATGTGTGGGGGGTAGGGGTTAAAAGGATGGAGACACAGGGCATTAGCGGGGGTAGGGGAGAAAGGAGGGAGACATGGGGCATGAGCGGGGGTGGGGGGAAGGAGGGAGACATGGGGCATGAGCGGGGGTGGGGGGTAAGGAGGGAGACATGGAGCATGAGCAGGGGGTGAGGGGGCCTGTCATGATGCCTACCCCCAGGGACCCAGACCAGGTCCAGCAACCTCAGAAGCAGGCATCAAGCTATTTTGAGCAAGACCAAAAAACCCTGCTAGGCGCCAGGCTCATATGGAGAGTCAGTCCTGGCACCATAGGCGCCAGGCTCATAGAGTAGACCTTACCTGATGTAGACCATGCTGCAAGCTTACCTGATGCAGACCATGCTGCAAGAGCTCCAAGCCAAATGAGGCTTGGAAGGGACTATTTTACCTAGGGACTATTTTTTACTCGGGTGGGGCTGGGGAGGAATACTTACCTAGGACTACTTTGGAGGCTATTTAAACCACGCCCGAAGAGCAGCACAAGCTTCGCGTTATTCTGCATCCAGCAGCGTAACGCTCACTGTGTCTGCAAGCCTGCATCCAGTCTTCTGCCATGCCCGCCTCGAGTCTGCAGTTCCTAGAAAAAGGGAGGAACAGAAGGAGAAAAGGTTAGAACAAGAGCAATACCTTCGATCCTTACCTGAATTCTGGATCCACCGTGCCTTCGAGCTGGAAGAAAGAAGTATTTTACGCGCGCGGTCTAGCCTGCTGCAGCGCCGTGCTCAACTCACCGGCCTTCGCAGAATCCTCACGATCCACCGCATCCTTCTGCACGTTCCCGCCGCACTCCGGCACCTAAGGGGAATACAAGAACAGCAAAGGGGAGCCAAAGGAATAAACAGAGGCAATAGTAACTACCCCCATAGACTTACCTGATTTACCGCCGGGGGTACTATTCCTCTTCACGGGTCGGCGCAGTCTCCATTGCATCCTCACCGTACCCCAGCCCCTAAGGGGAACAAAAGGACAACAAGGTGAGACAAAGGGACAAACAAGGGGAATTCTTCTCACCACAATAGACTTACCTAATTTTACCGCCAGAGGCATTATTCCCCGAACTTCATATTTTCTCTCCGCACCTGAATAAGGGAGCAAGCAACAGGTTACATTCTGGCCTTATTTTATTGAACTGTGTTGGATAAGACAAATCCTTACCTGAACTTCGTCAGCTACCACGAGGAACTCTTCGCTGGGGTCAAGCTTCAAACTGCAAGGAATCGGACAAGAGTGAAAGTCAGACATTTGAACTCTTACGAACTACAATGTTCTGAACTCACCAATTCCTTCTAACCAGTGAAGCAACTGTTTATCTACGCGCCCCTGCGCTCGATGCAGGATGGAGAGCTCATCCTTCCAAACCATCAGAAGAATACTCCTACGGGCCAAGCAAACCAAGCTGGGTGGGCCAGTCCAGTCTGTCATCTTGGCACTACACGTCACATTGGTGGAGACTGCAGGTGTCCAGTTCGATCGACGCCCCTGTGGGAGCCAGGTGAGCGTAACAGGGAAAGGAGGGAGATGTGGGGCATGAGCGGGTGGTGGGGGGGAGGGAGACATGGGGCATGAGCAGGGGGTGGGGGGTAACACAAGGGAGACATGGGGCATGAGCAGGGGGTAGGGGGTAACACAAGGGAGACACGGGGCATGATCGTGAGTGGGGGGTAACAGGGGTGACACTGGGCATGAGCGGGGGGTGGGGGAACAGTGCACACACGGGGCATGAGTGGGGGTGGGGGGAAACAGGGCACACACGGAGCATGAGCGGGGTTGGGGGGAAACAGGGCACACACAGGGCATGAGCGGGGGGTGGGGCGAACAGGGCAAACATGGGGCATGAGTGGTGGGTGGGGGGGAAGAGGGCACACACGAGGCATGAGTGGGGGTGGGGGGAACAGGGCACATGGGGCATGAGCGAGGGTGGGGGGAACAGGAGAAGGACACGGGGCATGAGCGGGGGGTGGGGGGGAAGGAGGGAGACACGGGGCATGAGCGGGGAGTGGGGGGGCAACATGAGGGAGACACGGGGCATGAGCAGGGGTGGGGGGTAACACGAGGGAAACACGGGGCATGAGCGGAGGGTGGGGGGGGCAACAGGAGACACACGGGGCATGAGTGGGGGGTGGGGGGGCACACGTGGGAGACATGGGGCATGAGTGGGGGTTGGGAGGGTACATGAGGGAGACACGGGGCATGAGCAGGGGGTGGGGGCATCACAAGGGAGACAGGGGGCATGAGCCGGGGGTGGGGGGTAACACATTGGAGACACGGGGCATGAGCCGGTGGTGGGGGTAACACAAGGGAGACACGGGGCATGAGCGGGGGGTAACACAAGGGAGACACATGACATGAGCGGGGGTAACACAAGGGAGACACGAGGCATGAGCGGGGGGTAACACAAGGGAGACACTGGGCATGAGCGGGGGTGGGGGGAACAGGGCACACACAGGGCATGAGCGGAGGGGTGGGAGGAACACAAGGGAGACACGGGCCATGAGCGGCGGGGACAGGGGAGACACGGGGCATGAGTGGGGGTGGGGGGAAGGGGAGAGGCACATGAGGCATGAGCGGGGGGTGGGTGGAAAGGAGGGAGACATGGGACATGAGCAGGGAACAGGAAGGAGAAACGGAGCATGAGCGGGGGTGGGGGAAAAAAAGGAATACACGCGGCATGAGTGGGGGGTGGGGGAAAAGGAGGGAGACACGGGGCATGAGCGGGGGGTCGGAGGAACGGGAGGAACACAGGTAGACTTGTGGCCGATGCAGAGCCGACGCAGCCCACGTCTACACTGTGCAGGCAGCAGATCCCGCTCCTATTGACAAAGCCGCTCATGCGATGAACAAAGATGGCGGGCGTCTCTGAAAATAGACGCACTGCACGCTTCACGGCAGCCAATAGAAAAGCACGTCAGATGTCCTCGGACATCACGCAAACCGCTTGCCCAATCCCTGTCCTGTCCGCGGTGCGAACAGGGAAGTGTGTCCGCGAAGCGAACACAGATATCACACATTTTTTTTTACCTACTTTTTGGTCATTTAAAAAAAAACTACTAGACGGATTTTCACCAAATTTGCAAAAGCACGCTTTCGGGACCAAGCCGCTGCTCCTGGTCCAAATTTGGTGAAAATCCGTCCAGCGGTTTTTCCCATTCAGTCTATGGGGAAAAAAAAATGGGACCCCCCTATAACTTTGCACCCCTGAACCAAACCTCACCAAACTTTGCAAAAAAATTCAGAGTGGGCAATATACTTTTTTTGCAAAGTTTGGTGAGGATTCGTCCAGGGGGAGCAAAGTTATAAGCCGACCAAAAAGTGCTCTTCCTATGGAAACACCAACTTAACCATAACTACATGGCCATGTAATATATATATATATATATATATATATTCAGTGAAAAAACTTTATTAAAGGGACGTTATGGTTAAGTTGCGCTACAAAAAACCTATGAAATTCAGTGAAAAAGTTTTAACAAAGTTTTTTCACTGACTTTCATAGGTTTTTCGTAGCGCTACTTAACCATAACGTCCCTTTAACAACATTTTTTACTGAATTTCATAGGTTTTTAGGAGCACAACTTAACCATAATATCCCTGACTTCATATACATGTAACATAGAACATACTGAACCCCCACGTAGTGATTTTGATGTCTGCGGACTACCGCCATGTCCGCGGACATATCGAGAATCTGAGCGTGGTCAATGTAAATTTAAATAGTATGCCCCATTTCCCCTTTGAAGTTGGCTCTGAAAAGAGCCATTAGTTTTGCTTTTTTTACAGATGCTTGACAGACACTTGTTATTTTGTATTTTTCTCTTGTTTTTTTTCTTACTTTACTCCTACAATCTTCACATAACCTTCTCCAAAGCAACCCTTACATTCCAAAATAGAAAGGCATTTCCCGTAAAAGATAAAGAGATGCCATCTTCTTTAAAATTAACAGTATTACTGGCATCAATATTCTCATTATTACAGAAGAACATACCAGCTCTAAGCATGAAGGCACACATGCCTCGGTTGATGACACACCTAGCAATGTTTTGCTGAGGACAAAAAAACTGAGCTATTGTCCCATATTGCCCTAGGTAGTAATCCAGAAAAAATTACTTTTGCATCTGGAAGGATCTTCATTACGGCTTGAACCAAGCGTTCCAAATCAGCCAACAAAGTAGGGGCACTGACGTTGCCCAAATGGAAAGCACCATAGTGCAAAACTACTACATGCGGACTGTTTATCGTGGCCATATCCTCACAAACTTGTACAATTCCCTGTACATTGCAATCAGGCACAGTGCTCCACACGACCTCCACTCCTTTCACATCAAAGTTCTTTTCAACATGCCTGCATCGAGCGTACTGTTGTAAACCATGCACAAACATATCTCCAAGCACCAACTCCCTGACTCACTCTACTTCTGCCATCTTCACCACACACAGTCACTCTCAACACAAATCCACAACCTCGACATGTGATTGGCTAATCCGTACAGTCTTCTTTCCATGTTGGATTTGCTGGAAAACCCCGGATGAAGCACGCCCTGTCCACGGACAGCCGCGGTGTCCGCGGTCCGCGTAACTCTTCGACACCCCTTCTACCATTTCCACTTTACTCTCTGTGCCATTCCCTCATTGCATACAGCTAAGCAGTCACACAATACGAAGAACGCCCTCAGAACACCCCCATTTTGTTTATTTTCGAACATTTCAGAACAATTATCATTTCATTATTCAACATATTAACATTACAAATATTATACTTTCATCTTGTACGCTGCACACAATGCTTCCATTAGTAGCTCAGTATACTAGATAGAACCCCATAATACAATGCTATTTATATCAATGCATTGTTCAAAGCACTAATTACGGTATGATATTTATTGCACTGATCCTTGACACTTTTTTCGCAACATTATAATAAAAATCCCTAGTACACAAATTTCATGAAAAGTAAATGCACATGAGATGTCATCAGTGATGTCATCAATGACATTTGCGATGTCATCTTTGATGTCCTGACTGTTAGTCTTAGCAGTGCATGGAGGTGGCGCGAGTTATGGTTGCTTAGCTTACCATAACTGGCGAATTTCAGGGGGTTTTCGGCTTACTTCGAACCATAACGTCCCTTAAACAAACTTTTTTTATTAGCACGCAAACAATATACAAAGATGTAGTGTAAACAGCAAGTTCTCACAGATGGCTTTACACAGAATGTTGCAAAGTAAGCATTTATGCTTGTTCACACTGAAGGTCAGCTGCTTCCATTTTTTTCTCGCGGCCCGGAGAGGCCCACGACTCCCAGTATAAGGTTCTATTTTTTTTTTTACCTTGACAGACAGAGATTGTGCTGAAAGACTTCTTTTGAAGAAGTGTAGCAAAAACGTAAGACACGATAAAGATGAAATTTCTGAAACGAAACCACTTTTGTATATTATATCACTTTGAGAAAGATCGTTGGCACACGCAGAGTCGTATTTTGGGACTGCACTACACTTGGACAATGGAAAATGCAATTATAATGTAGGTAACCCTTTAGATTATTTTATACCGGAATATAAAAACAATAGCGTGGCATTAAAGCCCGGTCAAGTTGTAATTGTTCGTTCAATGCGACATATTGTTCTCTACCGCGCACTATCACCGCCGAATTGATCCCCTGTCGTTTAGAGGGCTCTGAAAAAGGCAGACAACACAGGGTGGGTTAATAGAAATGATTTAACCGGTCTGTAGCCGGTCAAGTGCTCTACTCACTGTGCCACTTCACTGTAGTTCACTGTAGCTGGTCAAGTGGCACAGCGAGTAGAGCGCTCGCTTTGACATCCGTGCACAGCTTGCTAACGCAGGTTCGAATCCCGGCACGGACAAACTCAGCCTTTCATCCTTCCATGGTCGATAAATGAGCACCACACACCGTGGGTAATAATAAGCAGAGCTGAGATACCTGACGGTTCTTAGCGCTATATAAATGTGAAAATATTATTATTTTATTATTAACATACTCAGTTGCACTATCTTCGCTAGCAAATAGTTTCACGCCCTAATAAATAAAATTAATATTTTTAATAAAGATTGGCTGGTGAGACTAATTTATGTTTTTTAAAACAGGTATGTTGCCCCATTTTGCCAATGTCACGATTTTGAGACTCCAGCGGATGGATTTTTCAACTGCCAGGTGCAGCTCCATGTAAGCAACTTCATGACCCTCACCATTTTATGGCACAATCGCCAAGGACCAATATGCCCTTATGCAGTACTAGCGGCTAGAAGCAACATACCAACCATTATGGTGGTCTAATGCCTCGTTGTTGGAGCAACCTTCCGATTATCAGTGCAACCATTTACTGCTTTTATCATAAACCAACAGCCTATCTACCGCAAAGGAACAGCGCGTGGCTCAAAATAAACGTTTGCTGATCGACAGCAGAGACAATTGCAAATCACTGAATATTCACTAAACATTTCATGTGAAATAAATGTACTTTAGCAAATGTACAATTCTGCTGTTTACTTTTAAACCACAGTTCCATATTCCAAATTGTGGCGCACTGTGTTCTAAGCTGATCTAACACCCTCTGTACCGCAAAGGAACATTGCGTGGCTCAACATGAACTTTTGCGGATCGACAACAAAGACAAATGCACATCGCTGAATATTCTCTAAACATTTGATGTCAAACAAATGTACTTTACAAAATTTACAATCTTGCTGTTTGCTTTTAAATGACAGTTTCATATTCCGAATTGTGGCGCGCTGTGTTGTGACATAATGTGTGTTGTCTTCCGGGTTCTGTGTAAAGTCGCATAGGACTGGAGACGACTGGGCGCGTTTGATGACGCACCCTGTAACGTCACGGAGAGAGGCGGGGAATATGAATGCTTTCATAATGTCAGGCTTAGGGGCGGGAGATATGATTTAGTGTCGCAAAAGCAAGTCAGCCAGGTCAATAGCGCCAGTCATAGGATTATCACATAATGTCGGCGCACACCAGCCTGATTTATCATTTCTTTAGTCGACAAAACGTCGGGTGAGGCCCATAGGAAATTGTACTATCAGCGGACAAAAGGAGGGTTCGTAGAACACTTTCCACCTGACAACGAACAATACAAACAACGTTCTCAGAACACCCCCATTTTGTGTAATTGCAACCATTTCGGGACACCGCGATTGCTCTTAGAACACATTCAACTTGACAGATTACAATATGGACAGCGTCCTCAGGACACCCCCAGTTTGTGTATTTACGAACATTTAAATACACCGCGAGTGTTTTTAGATCAATTTTACCTTCCTTGCAAACAAAAAGGACTCAAACTCCGTCCTCTGAACACCCCACCATTTAGTTTATTTACAAAATGTCAGTACAGCCGTGTTTACCGCGGACAATTCGAACCCAACAAAAGCGTATAGCACATAAAAAAAAAACATTGAACCTATCTCATACTCCCCCACCCTCCCCAAACACTCTTACACACCAACACACTCCACTAAATACAATTTTTAATCCAAGTTTCACCACGCTGTACGCGGTCGACGGCGAATACAAGATGGCGGGCGCCACAGAAAATCTGATGCTCTCCACGCCGTCCAATCAGCCGTCCAATCAGCGAACACGTTGCATGTCCGCGGACATGACGCAAGCCCATGGGCCAATCGGGGTGCTGTCCAGGGAGCGAACAGGGAATTCCGCAGATATCACTAATTTTTTTGCCTTACTTTTTGGTCATTTTTTAAAAAACTACTGGACGGATTTACACCAAATTTGCAAAAGCACGCTTTCACGACCAAGCCGCCACTCCTGCCACAAATTTGGTGTAAATCCATCCAGCGGTTCCCATTATGTCTACAGGAAAAAACAAAAGTTTTGCAACCACCCTATAACTTTGCCCCCCCCCGGACCAAACCTCTCCAAAACTTTGCAAACAAATTCAGACTGGGCCATATACTTTTTTTGAAAAGTTTGGTGAGGATTCGTCCAGAGGGAGCGAAGTTATGAGCGACCCAAACAGTGCTCTTCCTATGGAAACACCAACCATAGCTACTGCGTCCATATATATATATATATATATATATATATATATATATATATATATATATATATATTCCGTAAAAATGTTTAAGGGGCATTATGGTTAGGTTGCACTACTAAAAACCTATAAAATTCAGTAAAAAAACATTGTTAAAGGGACGGTATGGTTCAAAGTAAAACCGAAAAACCCCTGAAATTCGCCAGTTATGGGAAGCTAAGCAATCATAACTCGCACCACCATCGTGCACTGCTAAGACTAACACGCAGTATATCGAAGATGACATCACAAATGCTATTGATGACATCACTAATGACATCACATGTCTGGCTCCCCCTTTTGTTCCGTTACTGACATATCTAGGCTACATGGTTTTCTTCAGTAACAGTCAGGAACTAAAAATTGAAAAGGTATTATATTTGTAGACTTATCCTTCAAGTATGTTCTTACAGTAATTCCCTTAGGGTCCAGTCACATCATATGAAACATATACATAGGGCAAGACACAGGCTTGAAAGACAGCAATCCTTTTTGTGCATGAAGATAATCAGTAGGGTTACCAGCACTTTCTTTTTTTTTATTACTGTACTTACCCTGTATATGCTCATATTAGTATACATTGTACTCACACTACTTTCCTTAGGGTCCAGTCACATCATGTGATACACATACATGGGGTAAATAGCAGCTTTGAAACAGAGCAATCATTTCTCTGCTAAAGATGATCAGTTAGGTTATGAACTCTTTCTGCTACTACTGCTGCTTTTTTGCTTACTTCACTTTCCCTGTATTTACTCATATTTGTATGTGTTGCTGTCTCTTTGTGTTGTGTCTGTAATAATGCAATAAGTGGGTTTTATTAGCTACTTATTACATGTTTCACAGTACGCAAAACTCTAATAAGAAAGCAGTTATCATTTCACTATTTAACATGGCAAGATTATGAATATTGCACACAATGCCTATGTTTGTGCATGAGTAGCTTAGTATACTGGATAGAACTTCATAATAGAATGCTATTTATATCAATGCATTGCTTAATGCACTAGTTAGCATGTGATATTTATTCCAATGATCCTTGATACTTTTTTGTCAACATTATAATAAGAATCCCTTGTACAGACTTTTCATGAAAAGTAACTGCACATGTAATGTCGTCAGTGATGTCATCAATGACATTTGTGATGTCATCTTTGATGTCCTGGGTGTTAGTCTTAGCAGTGCACGGTGGTGGCACGAGTTATGGTTGCTTAGCTTACCATAACTGGCGAATTTCAGGGGTTTTTCAGTTTTACTTTGAACCATAACGTCCCTTTAACAAGGTTTTTTTTAGCAAATTTCATAGGTTTTTAGTAGCACAACTTAACCATAACATCCCTTTAACAACGTTTTTTTTATTGAATGTCATAGGTTTTTATTAGCGTAACTTGACCAAATTTTTCTATCATGCCATATGAACACTGCACAAGTTCAAAAAGCAGCACACAAACACATTATATGTAATAATAAATAAAAAGTGGGACCTATATATCTAGCACATCAACCATCCATTTATATACCATATGTACTAAAATGGAATATACCAAAACAAAAAAGATATGCCTCCAACATAATTACCTCACAGAAACTTCACAATTAGAAGCAACAGCAGACCTACCGAACAGTAAGAACACAATTTACCAGAAGCTAGTAAGTAAACTACATTTTTCTTATATATTTCTAAACTTTCTGTATTAGGTACAGTAAAAGTAATATATATTTTTTTTTTACACAGAAATGTCAGTACTTTAGAATGGCTTGAGGAAAATGTCCCACGTGAGGAAATGTCTGGAGATAGTGATACTAGTGGTTTCTATATAACCAAATTAATAATCATTACTTTATGTGTACTTTACATATATATTTATTTTTAAAAGACCATACAAACATTGAAAATAATACATCAACAGAGACATCAACAGAGACATTAGAAAATACTCTGCAGAGCATGGAACAAAAAATGGACATGCTCATTGAAAATTTCAATCTTTTGAAATATTTTGTGGAGGACCACATAAAAGAAAAAATTAAATATGTACCTGTTCCCCCTCTCCATTTCCCAGTCAACTACCCCCAAACCCTCCCCACCAAGAAAAACGTTATGATGAGACTTCCATCCCTTCATCTCCTCCCATCCATCCTCTCGAAACCCCCAATTCCCCTGAGTTTGTGTCAGTTTCTGCTTCCCCCTCTCCTTCATAAATTTGACATCTGTATATAATAAAAAAAATATTCTGTGTGTTTTAATTCAGTCCTGTGTGTCTTATTTTTTTTTATAAAGGCAGTTAAAATGTCCGCGGACAGGACGGGTGTCCTGGATGTCCGTAATTATCCAAAATGGGGCTGTCCTAAGGACACTATACCTGTCCGTACTGTCCGCAGACAAGATGAAACTGTTCTAAGAACACACGTGGTGTCCTGAATGTCCTTAATTATCCAAAATGGGGGTATCCTGAGGACACTAAACCTGTCCGTACTGTCCGCAGGCAAGATGAAACTGTTCTAAGAACACACAAGGTGTCCAGAATGTCCGTAATTAACCAAAATGGAGGTGTCCTAAGGACACTATACCTGTTCATAATGTCCGCAGGCAAGGTGAAACCGTTCTAAGAATACACAGGGTTTCCGGAATGTCTGCAATTAACCTAACCAAAATGTAGGTGTCCTAAGGACACTATACCTGTCCGTAATGTCCGCAGGTAAGGTGAAACTGTTCTTAGAACACACACGGTGTCCGGGATATCCGTAATTAAACAAAATGTAGGTGTCCTAAGGACACTATTTCTGTCCGTACTGTTCGCAGGCAAGGTGAAACTGTTCTAAGAACACACGCGGTGTCCGGGATGTCCGTAATTATCCAAAATGAAGGTGTCCTAAGGACACTATACCTGTACGTACTATCTCTAGAACATCTACGCACATGTGCACCAGACCCATAAGTCCTACGAACATCGCGCCTGTCCGTAACTGTCCGTCTCACTTGTGTCACACTTTTAATTACTTTCAGGACCCGAACACTGTCCATAGAACACCTGTGCGCACACGCGCTGCCGTTTCTGTCCATTTGGTGTCCTGTGGACACCCATCCCCTTCGCAGACGTGGTCATGACGTCATCATGTGACCGCACCCGCGCTGAGCGTGTGTCCTGAATTGCGGACAGTGTCTGTGTCCCCGAACATTTTAAAAGTACTTTTTCACACAATCCAATGTATTTTAAAGTAAAAATTCACCATCGCACATGTCCCAGACAATGACCCTGACATTCTACATACTTTTTGGAGCCTTTTTTGGGTGTTCGATCTGTCCATGGACCGCGTGGGTGTCTGCGAAGCGCGCACCCGCACCCCTATAAAAGGCCACACACCAGAGCTCATCCTCAGTGTGCTTCTTGCTATCTGACAGTGCAATGTCTACTTTTGGCTGCTAATCTTCCAGATTTTGCTGCTTTCCATCAGACCTTATGGCATCAATGCTTGCTGCTCCTGCTGGTGCTACATCTGTCTCAGCACCACCCCCAACCTCTCCACCACCACCACCTCCCCAAGGGCCTGAAGAGGGGAACAGTCATGAGGATGTAGAGGAGGAGGATGAAGATGATGATGAGGAGGAGGTAGTGGAAGTCCCTACTACCAGCACTCGCCGTGAGTCTTGGGTGTGGTGGTTGCTTACCATTTAGGGTGACCAAAAGCATGTGCGAACAAGGTCACCTGAAACCAGTGCAAAATGGTGCTGAGTCGTGGGAGGCCTGACTCGTACAGCTTTGGTACGATATCTATGAAGTGACACCTAAGCTCGTTTCAAGGTGGGGCCATTCGTAAGGTTGTACCTTGTGATCAACATAGTAGGTTGAGTTCCTCTGACACATCCTCCGTTTCTGCTCCTGTCACCACAAGAGACACTCCTGTGGGAGAGCGCATCCCTCCAGCTGCCTCACAGGCCATCTGTGATGCTGTTGATCCTTACCTTTCAAGGGTCACAGTTTTGTGTATGTACTGTGATGCAGTACTCTTCAGGGGGGAGAGTCTTTGGAGTCCTTTCAAGACTACGGTCAAGGAGCATGAGAAGGTCTGCCCACTATCTAAATTAGGCCCACCTTACATCTTCCTCTCTCCACCTGCCCTTTCTTATCCCCATTTATGGTGTCCCTTCCTTAGCCTCCTTTCCCCTCCTCTCCTAGTGTGTTGTGTGTAAAAAAACCAAAAAAATACAAACCAACAGAAATCCAAAAAAAGGCTCTTTTCAGAGCCTCCTTTCACAGTCTAAAAATAGAAGTGGCAAATACATTGAGCAGGACCCTGTGCATTTTTTAGAAGTCTGCGGACAGTTCGCAGACATCTAAAATTTTGGGGTGCTGCCCTATCAAAACCATTGCACTTTTCTCTGGGGGGAAGTGGTGGCTCTGAAAAGAGCCTTTTGGTGGTGTTTTTTTGTGTTTGAAAAACTTGAAATAGTCAACACCTACTGCAAAATGGATGGTTGTTATTCCAAAAAAGGTTGCAATGCATTTTGTACATTTCTCAGAAAAATCTGATTACCAGCATAAGTAAGATGGACTCCATCTCTGCGAAAAATGTATGTGCTACGAAACATAATATTTTCATTGTGAAAAGAGGACATGCCAACATCTCCTAGAAACGCACAAACAGCCTTATTGACATTGTGTCTCGCTTTCTCCATTTGTGGACCAAATGAAGAAGAATGCAGCCACATTTGTCTATTGCGCAATACGAGAAAAAATTACTTGGGAATTTGGAAACATGTCCATGACCTTCCCAAGTCCTTCTTTCATTGCAAATTGCAAAGAAATTCCAGACACATGTCCTAAACTGTTCCCTCCACAATGAATTATAATTATGTCTGGATGATGCTCTGTTTCCAAACTAGCACAGAGAGGTACCAACTCCAGCCACTTCATTCCACGCACTCCATGCCAGTGCACTTCCACATGAGAGAATCCAAGATCTGCAGCTACTCCACAGCGTTCTGCATGCACCTCCAACCAATGTATCCATGAGTCTCCCAAAATCCAGATAATCTGTTTTCTGAAACACACATTCATAGCTAACTGTTCTTCTTTCAGGAAAAAGACATTCCTTCAACAATTGACAAACAACAAATTGTCAGCTCAGCTGTTGTAACTGCCCCCACAGGTTTATCTGCCTACAACATAGGCGGTGCCACTTTACACTGATTACTACTCCTTCCAGAAGAACACCAAAACAAATTAGAATATAACAAACTTTCTACAGAAGCTGCAATGGAACTACGCAGACTGTTAAAACAAATGAAAATGCTACTAATAGATGAAGTGAGCATGGTCTCCAACCTAATGTTGGCTTTGATTCACCTCATATTACAAGAAGTACTTAAAACAAACTACGAAGAGCTCTTTGGAGAAAAACACATTATTGTTTTCGGAGATCTTCTTCAATTGACACCAGTGAAAGGTGAACCTATTTTTAAAACCTTAGGACACAAACTCTGCCGTAAAACTGTTGGCAGCATATGAAATGTCAACCTTTGGCAACATTTCCAATACAGAGAATTAACAGAAAACATCCGCTAATCTGCAGACCTCACTTACGCCAACAATTTAAAAAGTATTAGAGTTGGTGTACTATCTCAAGAAGCAGAAGCAATATTAAAAACCAGGCACATCCATGCACTTTATGGCCATAACTCATGTGCTACTGATGTCATTGAACAATTAGCACACACAAATGTCAATTGTATGTCCTTAATGCCAACTCTTGCAAGCTGTTCTAAATTCAATGAAACAATGTGGAAAAATGAAATGCAACCAATAATTGAAATTTGCTCCACTGACAAACTGGATTTACATGGTATGACACTACCCGTGTATCAACAAGCCACAACAAGACTAAATACCTTAGAAAATTATATCTCCAACACAGCTGGTTTTGAGAAAATATTAAAATGATCTTTAAACTGTAGAGTAATGCTTAAACGTAACCTTGACGTGGTGCAAGGACTAGTTAATGGAGCACTGGGTACAGTTGTTGGCTTTCAAATATACCCACGTGACAACATCATTCGGTTTGTCAATATTCTCTTTGACAAACTTTCAGAAGTAAAAGGATAGGGTGCTCAACAGCTCGATTCCTTCTTTTCAAAGATATGTCTGTACGTAGAGAACAATTTTCTCCAACTCTAGCATACGCAGTCACCATTCACAAATCACAAGGTCTTACCCGAGATGAAGCATTGATAGATATTGGGAACACAGTCTTTAAAGAAGGCATGAGCTACCTAGCACTATCACGCTTACGTACACGTGATGGTCTATTTCTAATCAAATTTGATGCAAGTAAAGTAAACGCTCATCTAAAAACATATCCTTTTCCACAAAAAGAAAACGTTGTAAAAGAAAACTGCTTCAAACAGAAATGCAACAGGATCTCACTGCAAATCCTCCAAAGAGAGTAAAAGAAGCTAATACGTCATCAATTACTACAACCAAAGAAGAATCTATTACTCAAAGTAACTCAGGTACTTCTTCAAAGAAGCAACACACACTCCGAAAAAATGACTTGGACACAGAACTATCTGGTCCATTCAAATTTTCAAATATACCTGGGGTAAATTGCTAGGCAAATGTAGCAATCAATATTCTATTTCAATTTCCACCAATTGTTGACAACATTTACTTACACAGTACAGACAAATTGTGTTTGCAAATGTTAGTCCTTCAAAGAAATGCAACCAACAATCCTGACAACACATATAGGGCCTCATTACGACCCTGGTGTTAACCATGGCGCTATTAGCACCATGGTTGACGCCAGTATTTTACCAACTCTGCCATGGTGAATGGTGGAATTACCGCCCCATTCCAAGGTTGGCGGGCGGTAATTCCCCATTCACCATTGGCCCTTCCCGATTCCCATTTTTTGCCCCCATAGGGCTCAATGGGAATGGGGAAGGCGGTAATTACGGTACCGCAAATTGCGGTACCATAACTACCTCGAAAGTCCCTTCCCGTTTCCTTCCTTAACGGCTGGTAAAACCAGCCGTTAAGGTCGGGACCCGCAAAGGGACCTCGTAATTAGGCAGTAAGGGTTTAACGGCGCTGAGACCTTTTACGGTGCCATTAACCCCTGACTGCCTGGGTCATAATGAGGCCCATAGTGTTCATGGAATAAGACAAGAATTGGACTACTGTGCTGGAATGGTGAAATTCACTATAAACTCACAAGAAGATCCACAAGAATTTCTAATGTACTTACTACAAGTACTGGAAAACAAAAACATACCTGTAAAGGAAATCTTCCAGATTTCATACATGTGGAAACATACATGCATTCTCTGCAACAATATGCAACACAAAGAAATCCCTAATGAATGTTTTGTGCATGTATCCATACCTAACTGTGAATCCGTTCCATTTCAGCAACTTGTAGAAAATGCAAACCATGGCAGATTATGTACTACCTGCAATTCAGAAAATCGCTCCACCTTACTAATACAAACACATAGTAAATACGTAATACTAATGCTTCTACATTACAATGCAAATGATACTAAAAACAACTGCAAGCTGACTGGATTCACACATGGTCAAGTATCACTTTGTAAGAAAACCTTCACAACCGCAGGTATAATCTACCATGCAGGAACCACAACCAATGCAGGTCACTACACTGCATATATAAAAAAGAATTGTGGATGGTTTGAATGTAATGATAGTACCATTTTACACTTTAAAGCAAAGATTACCAGCAAATCTTATAAATGCTTATTTAATATTCTTAAAACCAAAATTTAATAACTAATCTGTGCATAAACATTAATAAAACTTCAATTAAAAAACTATAAACAGTTAGAATACGGCAACAGGTATCTAACTGCCTCAAGATTTTGCAACAACCAAACAGATAAATCAATACCACTGAAGAATAACAAGAAATAAACAGTTAGAATACGCCAACAGGTATCTAACTTAGCAACTTGAGAATATAAATAAAGAACTATAACTAGTTACAATTCAACAACAAGTATCTAACAATCTGCAACAAGCTAACAGAACATTAGCTAGAAACAAGTAAACACTGAAAACACATAAATAAATGTACTGTACCAAAACAAAAAAGGTTTTTTTTAATCCGACATGGATTTTTGTTTTTCACACAAACCAAATGATTTAAGCAACAAACACAGAAACTGAGCAAATTGCACAGTACACTGGTTTTTAATCTACTAAATATGAAGGTCAAAATGAATCAGAAATGTCTATTATTCAATTTTATAAGTCTTTATAAACTACCAACACTAACACAATATTTTCTTTTATCACAGAAATTGACAAAGAATATGTGTACTCCAGTTACCAAACCAATCAGTAAGTATACAACTCATAAATACTGCTCGATAACACAACCATTGAAGCAAACATGTAACCGTACATCACAATACAAAATATTTACTTCCATGGGTATGTTATACTGTAACTTCACATACAAACTATACAAATCAAACAGTGCATAAACTGTAGATTTGCAAATATTTCATAGATATTCCATTCTATGGGTGTGATCTATGGGTGTGATATGCTGCAGTGGTTGTGGCCAGGGCCTAGAGTCTTGGGTGCATGGCTGAAGGCTGTAGGCCATAGGCCATGCACCCAAGATTCTAGGCCCTGGCCACAATCACCGCAGCATATCACACCCATAGATCACACCCATAGAATCAAACATTTTAACTATGCCATATGGGCATTTTTTATATCTGCGGACACCACACATGTTCTAAGAACAGTTTTATTTTGCTTGTGTACAGCACGGACAAGTATAGTGTCCTTCGGACAACTCCATTTTTTTTCATTATGGACATCCCGGACACAGCGTGTTACGGTCATCCCGGACACCGCGCATGTTCTTAGAACAGTTTCAACTTGCCTGTGGACAGTACGGACAGGAATAGTGTCCTTAGGACAACTCCATTTTGGTTAATTACGGCCATCCCGGACACCGAATGTGTTCTAAGAACAGTTTCATTTTGCTTGCGAACAGCACGGACAGGTATAGTGTCCTTAGGACACCCCCATTTTGGATAATTACGTACATCCCGGACACAGCGCATGTTTTTGGAACAGTTTCAACTTGCCTGCGGACAGTACAGACAGGAATAGTGTCCTTCGGATACCTCCATTTTGGTTAATTACGGACATCCCAGACGCAGAATGTGTTCTACGAACAGCACAAACAGGTATAGTGTCCTTAGGACACCCCCATTTTGACTTATTACAGACATCCCGGACAGCGCGGCTGTTCGCAGACAAGACAAACACAACGGGGGTGCCTGCCACCTAAATAAATACAGCATTTGACCCATCTCTTACCCATCTCTTACTCCCCCACCCTCCGCAAACACTCTTACACACCAACACACTTGCCAAAGTTGTATTTCTCCCCCATTTGTCACCGTGTTGTCCGCGGATCCAAGATAACGGCCGCATCGGAACAATTTGACACACTTCACGCTCTTCACCATCCAATCAGCAAACACGACACATGACACGAGCCAATTAGCCGAAAAAAATAAGTTTTGGATTCCCCCTATAACTTTGCCCCCCCCCCCGGACCAAACCTCACCAAACTTTTGCAAAAAAAATCAGAGTGGGCCATATACTTATCTTGCAAAGGTGAGGTGAGAATTCGTCCAGGGGGAGCGAAGTTATAAGCCGCCCAAAAAGTGCTCTTCCTATGGGATTAACAACTTAACCATAACTACACAGCCACTACTGTGGCTGTGTAATATACATATATTCAGTGAAAAAAATGTTGTTAAAGGGACGTTCTGGTTAAGTTGCACTACTCACACCCTATCACCTTTACTGACAAAATTATAACAAAGGAACCTTATGGTTAAAGTGTCCCACTAAAAACCTATGCAATTCACTGAGAAAAATGTTGTTAAAGGGACATTATGGTTCAGTTGCCTTAAGAAACACCTATCAAATTAATTACGGTTACTTTGCAGTAATAACCTATCCATAGTATGGTTACAAGTAAAACCGAAAAACCCCGCACATTTGCAAGTCATGGTGAGCTAAGCAACCATAACTTGCACCATCACTGTGCAGTGCTAATCTCTTACACCCATGACATCAAAGATGATATCACAGAAATCATTAATGACATCACTGATATGTACTGTGACACAGTGCTCTGTAGGGGAGAGCAACTTTGCAGTGCTTTCAAGGTTTCGGTCCGGGAGCATGACAAGGAGTGTCCCTACCCAAGTATGGTGCACCCACCATCTTTCGCTCTCCACTTGCACTTTCGTATCACTGGGCCTCATTACGACCCAGGCGTTAAGGGTTAACGCCGTCGTTAACCCTTAACGCCTATTCTGATTTTAACGGCTGCTCTTAGCAGCCGTTAAAATCCATGGCGCTAACCTGCCATGATGCTAATTACGCCATCGTAATTTACGGTGGCGTAATTAGCGCCTTCCCCACTCCCATTATGCCCTATGGGGCAAAAATGGGAATGGGGAAGGGAAAATGGGAAATGGGGATTTACCGCCCCACTCACCTTGGAATGGGGCGGTAAATCCGCCATCCACCATGGTGTAAACATAGTTTACACCATGGTGGTAAAGTTGGCGCAATTAGCGCCTGGGTCGTAATGACCCCCACTGTGGTTGATACCCTTTGCCAAACCTCCCTTCCATTCCTTTCCTTCTGTGGCGTGTTTTACAACAACAGGAAACAAGCCAAACAACCAGAAGGAGGGGGAAAAAAGGCTCTTTTCATAGCCATCTTTCAGTATTTAAAAATAGAATTTCAATGAAAGCATGCAGTCCATCCTGCAGCCTATAAGCTCCGCGTACAGGGTTGTGAGCAATGTGCAGCGCCATGCCATCCAAAGCATTCCACACATTCCGAAAACAAAGTGGTGGCTCTGAAAAGAGCCTTTTTGTGATGTTTTTCTTTGTAAGGTTGAAAGTGGTGAACACCCACTGGGGAAATGCTTGCTAAACTTGCAGCAAGCACTGCACTGGATTTTCGATATTACGCAGGATTAGCTCATTGCCACAGTAGTCAGATGAACTCCATCTGAACGAAAAATGTTGCTACTACGAAACGTACTGTTATCATTGTGGAAGGAGAACATGCCAAAGTCTTTCAGAAAGGCGCAAACAGCCTTCTTCACATTGTGCCACGCTTTCTCCATTTGTGGCCCACATGCGGAAGAACGCAGCCACATCTGTCTTTGAGCAATGTGAGAACAAATTATCTGCGACTTTGGAAACATTTCCATGAGTTGGCGAAATGTCTCCTTCATGGCAAACTGCAGTGAGATGCTGTTAACATGTCCTAAACTATTGCCTCCACAATGAAGAAAAATGTCTGGATGATCGAACATCACCAAACTGGCACAAAGAGGAACCACTTGGAGCCACTTCATCCCACGTATTCCGTACCAGTGGACATCGACATTATGGAACCCAAGGTGTGCAGCCAGTGCACAGCGTTCAGCATAAACCATTAACCAGTGGATTCACGAGTCGCCCAAAAGCTATACAGTCTGCCTACTGAACAACACAGCCATAACCATAGCCATGTATACTCATATTAGCAAACACACCTTCCTGCACAATCTGTTTTTACACACCACACCCAGGAAATGTTATTGACCAATCCACATGCCTGCACAGTCCCATTTCCATGCCAGCCACCCTGCAAAACCCCAGATGTACCACGTGCGGATCTTCAAATGCTGTGGCTTTCCCGAGCATTTTGTTGTGTGTGTGGGGTGGTGCGGAAACACATTTGAAGCAGGATAGAGAATGCCCTTTTTGTTACTAGTTCCAAAAACTGTTTTTTATTGATATTTGTAAAGGGATTGCTCTATGCTTGTGCTCCTTATATTATTGCACAACCTTCTGTGAAGTGCCTTCTACATTGTAGAACAGAAGACTAATTTCAATGGGCGGCAAAAAAAAGCAGCTCCACTGACAAATGTCATATTAGAAGCACTAAGGTTCTCATGGGCACAGAAGAACATCCTAGCATGGAACAGAAAAGCAGACATATACCTGATGTGATAATCTGCAGTCCCATTTCCATGGCAAGCACATCAAGGACAGCATGTAGCATGTGTGCTTTCCCAACTACTGTTAGGGCCACCTTCCAGTAGTCTTTGTCCAGCACTCCCTCATTGGCTACTGTTAAACGGTTACAGATGCATCCACCAATCACATCCAAGATTTCTCCATCAAGCTCTATCATCTTTCTTGAACACTGCATACTAACCATTGTACATGCACAGTAGAAGTGTCCTGTAAATCAAAAGCACCTGCACTGGAAAGTACTGTAAAACGATCTACGAGTTCTGCAGCCATATTCTTCGGCACCGCCACCCATCACCACGCCATGCAGGTACCACTACTTTTTGCACAGTACATTTGCAACGGTGTTATAAGTCCATCACACCCTGGTATGAAGCACTAAATGCCCATAATGTAGTGCAAATGCATACTGCCATTTGTCCCACCACCTACCATAACATGGCTTCTACCATGGTAGGTGCTGCCACAGTTCGCATTTTCCCAGCCATTTTGATATGCAAACGGTTACTCTATTCTTGCTTTCAGTCAATTTTATGATGGTTTCCCCCATTAGCACACATCCAATGAAATTTCAAAAATCACACCAAAAACCAACAGTGAAAGTATCCCACCAAACTAACCCAAGTGCATACATTGCATGCATAACAACGGCGTGCCTGCCACTTACCTTGCACACTTTGTAGATTGCAACATTACTGAAAACAGAAAAACATGTATGTGCGTATGGACAACTGTACCATTCATAAATGTGCATAAGGAAATGAAAGAACGAAAGCAATTGCTCCACTCATGCAGCAAGGACAATGCACACACAGTAACATTCTCCTTTGAAATCTGTACATCTTTCTAAACCCCCACAATGAGAAGTACTCAATTTTATAAATGTATAGTCCTACAGCAATAACACACTTGCTAAATAGGACGTCATACAATACACTTGCAAATAACCCACCTTATTTGGATTATTTACAAGTGACAGCCCTCCTGGACCTTAAAATCCAGATGGATGAGGCAAAGGACAACGGAATATTAGCCATAATGATGATGCCCAACCTTTCAGCAGCCTTCGACCTCGTCGACCACCAGATCCTCATTGAACATCTGGCATCAGCAGCTGCCTTCTCTAGTGAGGCGTCCACCTGGGTACAATCCTTCCTCTCCAACCGGACCACAAGGTTCTTCTCACCCTCAGCGTCAGCAGACCCCATCCCCATCCACTGCAGAGTCCCTCAAGGCTTGTACGTATCGCCAACCTTATACAATATCTTTATGAAGCTCCTATTTGACCGCCTTGATAACCTGGGTGTCACATACACAAACTATGCTGACGATACCCAGGTTCTCATCACGCTGTCAGGTTGCTACAAGAAAGACTCCAAACTGATCAACGGCTTATACCTAGATATCCAAGCGTGGATGGCTGAACATAGCTAATGCCTCAATGACGAGAAAACTGAGCTTCTCATTGGCTCCAAACTATGCCTAAAAAACTTGACCCCCGCTATGCTTCCATTAACATTGGCAGAAACCCCATAAAAGTGGCCAAAGAGATCAAAACTCTGGTATAACTGGATCCTACCCTCTCCCTCAAAAACAAGTGAACGTTACTGCTTCCGCTACGGCTTGCACAAACAAACTCATCAATGCCTGTAAATCATTCCTCTCACCAACCAGCTGTATCACCCTAGCCAGGGAACTTGTGCTATCAAAATTCAGCTACTGCAACACCCTCTTCTTAGGCACCTCGGAGCACAATCTGAACAAATTCCAGGTGCTGCACAATAATGCCCTCAGAGCTGCTCTGAGCATCCCTTGGCACTCACATATCTCCAGCTTCAGACAGGATGCCTACTGGCTCCCAGTGCGAGACAAAATCACCCTTAGATCTCTTGTTATCTCTTGTTATCATCCACAAATGCCTATCGAACACGCTCCCAAGTACCTGACAGACAAATGCAGCAAAAGGCCCTCAGTCATACCAACCAGAACAGCGTACTCGCATAGCCGCACCATCCCTAAGTTCAATCTAAAGAAAGTGGGTAGCTCCAGCTTCCCAGTCCTAGCGGCTAAACAATGGAATGCTATACCCCTTAATCTTAGAATGGAACCATCATTATGGACCTTCAGAGCAAAAATGAAGTCTTGGCTTGAAGACAAATCCTGCTCACGTGTTTAACCAATATCTGCACCTCTCTTGTAATGTATGTCACTTGGCATCATGAACATCAGGTAACCTGGGTGACCTGCACTTATCACTTTGTCCTTACTTGTATTGTATGTATATGCATGTCACCTGTATATTTGTAAATGCACGAAACCTGTTCACCTTGCTCTAAGTCTCTGGCTCCCAGTTACCTCAGGGTTCAGCATGCAGTATAAATAAAGAAACTAAACTAAACTAAACTCCCCCCTTACCAAACATGGTGATTTGTATTTTGTATTTTATTTACTTATAGAGCGCACCCGGCCCGAGGGCAACCGGGTGCTTATTTTAGTTACAACATGATAAGGCAGACAGAACAATAGAATTACAGTTAAATTACAATTTAAATTACAAATGGTAGCAGATATTAACATATATACAAAAGCAGTTACGGGGTAAAAGGGAGTAATGGCCTATCTGCGGGAAGTGAAGTAGGGGTTAGCGCATGGGGGGAGGTTGGTGAGTGGGTGAAGGGTCTTGGGCGGTGAGCCAGGCTTTGGCCATATTCTTGAAGCTGTGGAAGGAGGGTTCTGATCTTAATGTATTGGGGAGCGAATTCCAAAGTTTGGCCGCCATTACTGGAAAGCTGGCTCTGCCAGATCTTTGTAGGTTAAAGCGTGGTATAGAGAGGCAATTGGTCTGTGCAGTTCTAAGAGATCTGTTAGTGTTAGTGGTGTGGAGGGTGAATCTCTTGGCTAGGTAGGAGGGGGAGTGTTTTTAGTGAGATTCGTTGAGGGACGGAAAGTCAGCGAAGGTTGCGTCTAGTGTCTGAGATGTATTGGTTCCTAGGGATGTTGAGAGCAGCTCTGATAGCGTTATTTTGGATTGTTTGTAACTTATTTAGGTTGTAACTGTTGGTGCCCAGATAGAGGGCGTTACAATAGTCAATTTATGACAGCACAAGGGCTGTGGCAAGTGTGACACAGGTGGCCAGTGAAAGGAAAGGTCGGCTAGCTGTAATGAGTTTGCAGGTGTAAGCTGCTGCAGAGGAGACTGTATTGGTTTATCTAGCCAGGGATAAGATAGAGCCAAGATAAATCCCTAGCGGTTTTGTGTCCTTAGAGGCCTTGATGGTGTTACCATCAATGATGAAAGAATTGAACTCAGGGGCCAGTTTGGATAGTTTTTGGGGAGAGCTGAGAACAAGGAGCTCTGTCTTCTCGTCATTTAGACAAGGCCTGTGTTGTGCCATCCAGGCTTGGATAGAATAGCATTCACTGAGAGAGAGTCGGCGGCATAGTCTCCTGAGATTGGGATGAGTATCTGGATGTCGTTGGTATAATTTGTGTAAGTGACACCCAGATAATCCAAAATATCAAATAGAGGTTCTGTGAACACATTGTACAATGTGGGGGAGACACAAGAACCTTGTGGAACCCCGCAGGTGACGGGTGCTAGCGATGCTGCTGCTAGGGGGGAGATGACATGCATCGATCTGTTGTCCAGAAATGAACGGATCTATGCTGTGGCTTTATCTGAAAAATGGGCAGCTAGTTTGAGGTGTCGATCTGTGTTTTAAGGTCGATAAGGGTTGTTTCAGTTCCATGGCGGGGCCGGAACCCAGATTGCCTTAGACCCAAGAGTTTGTTGGATTCGAGATGGTCTTGAATCTGAAGGTATGCAGCTTGGTCGAGGATTTTTAATAAGAATGGCACCGTGGTGATGGGCCTGTAGTTCGTAGGTATATTGGAATCTAGAGTTGTTTTTTTAGGAACGGGATAACCCAGGCATCCTTCAAATGGTCTGGTACAATCCCAGTGCTGAAAGAGGAATTGATAAGAGTAGTGATGAAAGGAGCAAGCTCATGGGCCGCTTCCTTGATGATTGGCGCTGGGCAAAGGTCCCCTTGGCAGTTAGAAGGTTTAAGGCTAATAATAATATTTTCCACTTCAGTGATAGATAATAGATAGAAGCTGAAGGGGGTCAAAGAGTCAGGGATAGTATTGTTTAGTGTTGGGAGAGCGATCGGTTGCAGGTTAGATTGTAGATAGGTCTGTTTGTTGTTAATTTTAACTTGGAGCATGGCTATCTTACCAAGGAGCGCGTTTTGAATGTTAGTACACCAGGTGCTATCTTTAATAGAGGTGTCAGGTGCAGAGACAGGGGTTTCTAGTTCTTTCAAGATTCAGAAGAACTCTTTAGTATTAGAATTAGCTTGTTTGATACATTTGTTATAGGTGTCTTTTTTAGCCTGGAGTATGGCTTCCTTGTAGTTTAGCGTGGCTAGGGTGATACTAATTTTATTAGATTCTTACTTCTCCAGTGTGATTCAGCAATTCCTTTTTCTTTACTGAGAATTCTTAATTGGGGGTGAACCATGAGTTGAGATGAGCTTGTGGTTTGGATTTTCTCAGTTTGGATGGAGCAATGAGATCGAGGGCTTTGAGCACAGTATGGTTGAAGGTGTCGACTAGGATGGTAGGGTCCATGCTTAGTAACGCTTGTTCATTGAGGATTGGGAGGATGAGCGTGAGTAATTTTTCATAGCTAATGTCGCGCTTATTTCATGTGGGAATAGCAGGTGCGACGTCTGGAGTGGGGCTGATGGTTGTGGCAGGAATGTTAAAGGTAATCAAGTGGTGGTCCGTCCAGGCACAAGGTTGGTTGGCTGCCATGTTAATTCCACAATTAAGGTCAGCAAGCCAGTCGAGGATTCTGCCTTTAGAGTGTGTGGAGGTGTTGATATGCTGGGTAACGCCTGAGTTAGTAAGTAGGTCGTCGATTGTCAAGGCAGCCGTGTCATTAGGGTCAGCTAGTCCCAGGTTAATGTCACATAGAACAATCATTTTGGAGTTGACTTTAGTGTTGTTAGCCAGGATATTCCAGAGGTCTTCAGCAAAGGTGGTTAGTGGCCCAGGAGGCCTGTAGAGTAGGTGAAGCGAGATGGTGTGGTTAGGGGTGAGGGCGATTTTGGCTGTAAGGGCTTCCATAGTGGAGATTTGATGAACAGTGCAAAGGCGGAGGTTGAGGGAATCTTTGTGGCGATACCGCGGTCATGTCTTATGATATTATAGCCTGTTGGAATGGCTAGTGAGAGTAGAGGTCCCGAGGCTGCATGGAGCAGGTTTCTGTGATGGGCAGGAAGTCCAGGTCAGGAGTTAGGATAAGGTCCGCCACCTCTGGAGCGTGGGCTGTGAGAGATCTGGCATTAATTAGTGCCCCTTTGGTCGTGTTCACAACAGGGTTAAAAAATTGGGAGGATGGTGTGAATGGAGTGGACGCAGTTCTGGTGACAGATTGTGGGTGTTTCCTTTGATGGTGGGAGGTCAGAGAGTGATAAGAAACATGAGTGAGTCTGGTGCCCAGTATGGTGTTTCTCAAGGCAAGTGAGCAAAGTTGGATAGGAGTGGGGTTGGACGCGAAATGTTGGAGCCAAATGGCTGGATTATTGAGATAGGGATTGTTGTTATGGGTAGACAAGGGCATGGTGGTAGTGTTGTGGTGTTGTGATAGCAGAGACGAGGTGAGTTTTAATGAGGGTACTAGGTGGATGGTACAGCAGTGTGTGCTCAACAAGGCTAGAACAAGTAACTTTAGGAGAGGAGGCTTGCAGGACTGAGAGGCTGAAGGGGGCTGGTGCATGGTGGCAGAGATTCACCAAGCTAGCAGTCAAATGCAGTCATAGGTTTTGGCTAGAACACAGTGAGGCAACCGTGATGAACAATTTAAACTCAATTAAAACTAGGTAACTTCAAAGGAATACAATTGCTAGTGCTAGGCTAGTTCAAGGCACACAATTGCTAGTGGTAGGCTAGTTCAAGGCATATAAATGCAGGTGGTAGGCTAGTTCAAGGCACACAAATGCATGTGGCAGGCTACTTCAAGGCACACTATTACTAGTGGTAGGCTAGTTCAAGGCACACAATTACTAGTGATAGGCTAGTTCAAGACACACAAATGCAAGTGGTAGGCTAGTTTAAGGCCCACAAATGCAAGTGGGAGGCTAGTTCAGGCACACAAATGCAAGTGGAAGCCTAGTTCAAGGCACACAATTACTAGTGGTAGGCTAGTTCAAGGCACACAAATGCAAGTGGTAGGCTAGTTCAGGCACACAATTACTAGTGGTAGGCTAGTTCAAGGCACACCAATGCAAGTGGTAGGCTAGTTCAACGCACACAAATACAAGTGGTAGGCTAGTTCAAGGCACACAATTACTAGTGGTAGGCTATTTCAAGGCACACAAATGCAAGTGGTAGGGTAGTTCAAGGCACACAATTGCAAGTGGTAGGCTAGTTCAGGCACACACGTGCAAGTGGTAGGCTAGTTCAGGCACACAAATGCAAGTGGTAGGCTAGTTCAAGGCACACAATTTAGCATATAGTGGTGTATGGTGTGACAGTTATGGGGCCTGGTGCAGCTTAAATTCCTGTTGCAGGTATCAGAAAAGGGCATATAGCTGTGAGCAGGACCAAAAGTCATGAGACAAGGTTCGGAGGGAGTATCAGTGAGGCACCTGCATTGTATAGTTCGTCAGATTCTGATCAGAGGATGTAGTTTGTTGCAGTGGGAGAGGCTAATAATGAATGATGCGAGGCAGATGGCAGAAGTAGCATGGCAGGGCAAGACAGTCATGCCTCAATAGAGATGCTCCTCGAAGAGTAAGGTAGCACTCCCATGCGTTAACAGGGGTAAACAGGGCCTTACTCTCGCGGGCCTTTCTTGCGAGAGGGCCGGCTTCCGCCTGCTGGTGGGGTTTGGAAGCTTAATTACTAGCGTTGCTAGGCAACGAATAAACAAAGCGCCGGCTGGCCATTTTGTAAAATTGGCTCCTCGTGGTTTCAGTACACAGATGATTAAAATGCCTGATAATGCATGTAGAGCATGCTCACCTGAGGTGCAGGCACGGAGCACCGTGCTGGGTATAGCTGCTCCTGCAGCACAAGTGACGGTGACACTAATGCTCCCAACTCCCCAGTCACATACTTACCCATCCATTTGCACACACCCACTTTCTCTTCCTGCCAAGACATTCCCCTACACTTTGGAAGAATGCATTGTACAAATGCAATTAGTATGCCATTAGCCAGAATATGTTCTTACCATCGCTTAAACAGGTGCAGTACCCACCTCTCTCCTGAAAGCCACTGGTGTGTGCCTTTCAACATACAACCTGCAATAAACCTACTCTCAACAAGCCACAAAGTAAGTACTATACCATCATAGTGTTTTACGTCTTACTGCGAGAGTGCACTATTCTTCCATTGAAGAATACTGATTTGCAGCAATCCACCAGTATCTACCGCATTGTTACTCGGGACACCTCTGCATGTGCTCAGTGTTTATTATGTAAGATAGTAAGATCATGTCCCCAACCAAAATGTAGAAACCATTACACAGTCACACACCAATTTCAACATCTGCACACCCACACTTCCCTTTCTTCACCAACAGGTACCACACAATGCCTACCAAACAGCAACTTTGTAGGAAACAACACAGAAATAGAGCCACACAACCTAAAAGCACAGAAAGTAGCCATCCACTGCAAACACAACATGTACAGAAAGTTGCAAGAGAAGAGCAAATAGTCATTAACCAAAAGGGATGGACCTATCAGTAAAGGAACTGTAATTCCTCTGGCAAAATGTGAGATTGAAAAGAAAACCACTACAAAGAATGTAACTCGTACTACTGCTAACAGAGCATGTGCCAATTGTAACAACAAGCAAGCATTCCCAAAAATTAATTTTAAATAAAATGTTCCAGCACAGAGTCCTTCAGAACCTTATACATAGAGGGGATAAATCATGCATAACCTTGAAATGTTACAGCAGAAAAGTCATCTAGGAAGCTCTTGTAGACAGCGCAATGATCGAAAAACGAAAATTGTTTATACTAATTTTAAACAGAATGAAACCACTAACAACATTAATTGGTAAACTACAAGCATTGCTTCAAAACAAATGCAATATTAGCATGGATGCCGTTAGCCAGATCTTTCCAGGTGAGTGGAGTCACACCACCACCACAGAGCCATACTTCAATGATGAATCATACAAACAAGAGCAAAGCAACCAAATTGCCTTACATAAGAGTTGGCGAGAGTATGAGAAGATACACAACACCATAATGGAAGAAGAGACAATGATTTCACAAATATCCTCATCAAACTTAGATGTCACTCTACATTCCACCAAACCAAGATGCCTCATGTACAAATGGTCTTGCACATCCATGTGTAACGTTCACCGACGCTCAATCAAATATTTGCAGCAGTTCCTCACTCTCTATGTGAAAGGCAACGAGAAAAGAAAAAGCAAAATAATGCAAAGTATGGACCCGTGTCCAGTGTGCAACTATGCAGGAATACGAGGACATTCCTCAGCCTGTATTTCTGGACCTACTTGCAAAAGCACCTTTCACCATATCAAAATGTTAGCAACCCACCATTCAATGGTCAGAAATCTCATTTACAAACTGTACTATGCAAAAAGTCCAGCTTTAGCACTGCAACATTTAAATGATATTCTCCTACATGGTACAGCCAAACAACTGCTCCAAGAATTAGAGCACAGCCAAATGAAATATTTTGGAACTGAGGAACACTTAAAAACTCCAGCATTTTCAGACAACAGCAGTGACAACATTGCAGATGTCACCTTTTTGTGTCACACATAAAAAAAGAAATACTAAAGTACAAAAGCACATCTGCTGAAATGCCAAACCACGTATGGGTGTGTTGTTTTAGAACTTTCTATAGACAGAGCACCAAAACTGTAGATATAATGCACAAAATAGAAGACAATGAGGAATCCCAATGGTTTCAATTAGCTCTGTACCTTACAGCTGAAAACAAATACAAAATTACTAACACCTGCATACTGTGCACCTACTGCACATACTGCACTGCAAAACTAGACAATAACCAAATGCCATCACGGTCAATCAGTAATAATTTGGACGTATTTCCATTCCCAAACGCACTGCAGCAGCTTAATTTGTATGAGAGATTTATAATCCAAACAGTGCACCCATTTCAAGCAATAATACGACTGCAACCAAAAACGGGAAAATTGCCTCCCACCGAATTACTAAGATGTATTTGTGGGGAAGTACTTTATTTGCCATTAGATCTGAAAGAAAATGTAGACACTCTAAGTGTGCAAAGGCCACTAGAAGAATCTTTGATTATCTTGGTAAATGGTGTACCTACAAATGACAAAATAATTTGGCACCAACTAGTGGTCTTAAACAATGTTAGAGAAGCATTGCAATACCTTAAAAAAACAATGAATAATACAAAGCAAAAAACGTTGAAGAAAAGCTACCGAAATAATTGAAGACTCCTCAACTGGCCAATTTCAACAACTAGATCATACTGCAGCCTTCAATATTTTTGATCACTATACAATTCAACCACTGCACTCCAAAGACACCATAGACGATGCACTAGAAACATATCAAATGCGGCAAGCGAAAGGAGCACCAATCAGTATATGGGAAAAAAGTGTAGAAATACAAACCTTTCCTCTACTCTTCCCAACTGGAAAAGGTGGAAGATACAATGAAGGATGTGCACAAATAACAGCATCAGAACACTGCTGTTTACAAATGTATTCTGAGGACCCTAGATTTAGCCAGAACGTGGAATACATATTCCACTACTTCTTTGAAAGTGAACTGGCAACACTATGTTATGGAGTTACACACACATTGAAAACTGGTTCCCATTTTCAAAACATGTCTGCTACACAGTTACTTCAAAAAGTGCAAGACAAGGACGAAGCATTACAAATCTCTTGCCAAATATGTGTGGTACGAAACAGTACTGGTTGCGACGGCAGGCAGATGTATGGTGTATGCTACACAACCTTGGCCCACCTACATGGTCTGTCTCTTTAAGTTGTGCAGAGTATGCATGGAAACACTTGCGCACTTTCCTACGCATAGCAAACACAAACAAAACAGGTGTAGACATAAACACACCAGGAGAACGGTGCTCTCTTGGTCCTTTAAATGTTTCACAGTACTTCCATCATTGCTTCCTTGCCATGCTGCACTTCATTTGCAATAAAGCACCCCCTCCCCTCTGAGAAGTGCAGAACTTCTTTTGCAGAAGAGAATATCATGCCACAGGAGCACCACACATCCACATGCTTCTGTGGATTAAAATGTTTCCTAAATTTGGTGAGGACATTGATGAAACTGTTTTGTAGTTCATTCACAAATATGTCACTTGCAAAATCCCTTCAGAAAGTACACATAGTGACTTACACACACACATTTTGCAGTTCCAAAGACACAAGTGTGGCAAATATTGTTGCAGCAAATATAAGAACAGAGGCAAATACTACACCAAATGCTGCTTTGGTTTTCCTATACCAGTTTCAACAACAGGGCAAGTAAACAGCTTCATATCTTTCACAGTGTCAAAGGGAAATCCCCTAAGAACACATATTGCATAAAAAGGAGTAAAGAATCAAAGAACATCAATGATTACAATGCAATAATTGCCCTCTTATGGAATGCCAATGTTGATGTACAGTACATAGCAGACAATTCCGCTGCAGGTGCACGATATGTCACAGCCTACTTAACCAAACAGAGAAAACAGAGCTCAAAGACCTCTGGGATGACCTATCATCTGACAAAACACTAGCACAAAAAGTGTACAGCTTTGGCATAAAAATGCTGTCCCATAGAGAATGTGGCTGCTACGAAGCCGCAGACCGTTTAACCGGCACTGCCTTATATGGGAAATCTGAAAACATATTGTGGCTAAGCCTTAGTCCTGCCGCATCCAGAAAAAAAGTACTAAAATTGTATGATGACCTACAAAGAATAGCCAAAAACAATCCCAACAGTCAGGACATTTTGAAAAACAACTACTTGGACACATAGTACCCACACAGGAGTATTACTTTAGAAGCCATGTGCCTGTACCACCTAGCCCAAAACTTCTCATACAAAAATAACATTAAACCAGTTGAGAAATAATGTAGATGCAAAGTGGAAAGTTGTGAAGACAGCCTGGTGAAACTTAAAACGCAAGCCTGATTAATCATATGAAATTGTCATTAAAAACTCCTGAACACAAAGAACTATACTGCATGGCACTACTGCAACTTTTCAAGCCATGGAGAAAAGAAGACGATTGATTAGCCAACCACGCCGCCTATGAAGATGCTTTCAATGCAAGTGAATGTACCATAACAGATGGAAACTTTACATGCTACAAAACCATATTGGACAATGAACAACACCAAGAAGAAGAACAACTAAATGTAGACACTTCTGAGAGCAATGAACCTTCTGTTACAGGCAGCCAAGAACCACTTGGCCAGCCACTCATAGCAAATGAGGCAGAATTGGCCATGACTGAAGTTACCACCACAATGCTTCAGTATGAGCAATGTGCAGAAGAGTTGGCTGTACTGAAATCCCAACTAAACAATGAGCAGCGTACCATTTTTGTAGAAGTACGTGAACAAATATAATATGGTATACAGCACAAAACTAAAACTTGTACCTGTGCCAATTACAAACCTGTACTGCTGTATGTAAGTGGTGAAGCTGGGTCAAGAAAAACATTCAGTAAAAACCTCCAACAATTAACAAACAACCTTTCAGCTGTTGTTACCGCCCCCACAGGTTTAGTTAATGGAGTACTTGGTACAGTTGTTGGCTTCCAGACAACCCCACAGGACAACAGCATTCAGTTTGTCAACGTCCAGTTTGGCAAACTTGCAGAAGTTAAAAATATAGGATGCAC
Source organism: Ambystoma mexicanum (assembly GCF_040938575.1). Lineage (NCBI taxonomy): Eukaryota > Metazoa > Chordata > Amphibia > Caudata > Ambystomatidae > Ambystoma > Ambystoma mexicanum. Next base: position 71,873,530 of record NC_090935.1, on the reverse strand, counting down.
AAAAGCTCCATTCCTTCTTTTCAAATACATTTATGCACACAGAGAACAGTTTTCTCTGTCGCTAGCTTATGCAGTAACTATTCATAAATTGCAAGGCCTAACGTTAGATCAAGCATTGATTGACATTGGCAGCACAGTCTTTAAAGAAGGCATGAGTTACATAGCACTGTAGCGGCTACGTACACTGGAAGGGCTATATAGAGTCAATTTTGAAGCAAGTGCTGTCAGCGCTGTCATTCCTTGCATCATAGAGTACAATAGACTATGTGCACTGTACACACCCCATTTGAACATGTACCCTGATCCTCACAAACCTAACGGTTTCAAGAGAAAGCTCATTTAATCAGAAGTTGTGAATGATTTCACAACAGTACCACCAAAAACAATGAAATCAGTTCATACCACACCAACTACCAAAAGCACAGAGTAAAGGAGTAAAAAAGGCAACATATACGCAACTCCACACGCACAGACAAGTGCCTCGTCAAACAAAGCAGCTACCCTTCCTTCAAAGTACTCAGACACAGAAGTACCTGGTCCATTCAAATGTTCCAATGCAACAGGTGTTAATTGCTATGGAAATGTAACAATGAATGTTCTATTCCAAATGCCATAAATTCTTGAAAACATTTATTCAAATGGCTCCGACCAGTATTATTTACAAATGCTCGTCCTTCACAGAAATGCAGTAAGTAATCCTGACAACATTTACAGTGTCTCAGGAGTAAGGCAAGAATTGGACTACTGTGCTGACATGGTGACATTCACGTTAAACCGACAAGAAGATCCACAGGAATTTTTAATGTACTTAATTCAAATACTGAAAAGAAAAAACATAATCTTGACCAAAATCTTTAAAATTTCCTACATGAGGAAACATACATGCAGTATCTGCTACCATATCATTGAAGAAAAAGTCCCTAATGAACGCTTTGTGTATGTACCCATACCTAACTGTGATTCCATTCCATTTCAACAACTGGTGCAAAATGTGTAATAATCATTTGACGCTACATGTACACTCCCATAGTCAATATGTAATTGTAATGCTCTTAATATACAATGCAGATGGAACCAAAAACAACTGCAAACGTATGGCCTTCACACATGGGATGGTATCACTTGGCAAGAAAAGCTTCACAACAGTAGCTGTAATCTACCACACTGGAGACAAAACCAGTGCAGGCCACTATACCGCATACATTAGAAAGCAATACTCATGGTGGGAATGTAATGATACTTCTATTACTCCAAAGCAGAGATTACATGCAAATCTTAATATTCTTGAAGCCAAAATGTAGTCATTGATGTACAAACCTCACTACCCTACTCCACAGTACCCACCAGTACCTTCGTAATTACACAAAAAAAGATTTACCTTCCACACTATGGACCGGAAACAACCTACCAGACAGCAAGTATTGAAGAAAAGCATTCAATTGTGCGTGCAACAATTTTGTCCCCACTGAACCCAATGAGTACACGCAGACAAACAATACGTCTACGATAAAGACACTACCAGTATTTTCCATATGATACCCAAAAGAGAAAGTACTACATATGAGGGTTAAAAACTATCCTCAGTAACCGTTGACAGTACCAAGTACACAAATGAGTAACCAACTGTATAAAAATACCCATACAAAGTCAATACAGATGTAACTATCAGTACGTAAACCCATAATGGTACACCACCACTTCAGAATGTAGAAAAATGTCAAAGTAACAACAGGAATGTGCGACCTTCTAAACATACCCTATAGGAATGGCACAGTTTATAGTGATATTTTCGAATAACATTTTGTCGAAAGTCAAAATGTCGAAAACATAATGTCGAAAAAAAACATTTTGAATGTCTTTTTTTGTTTGCTTTTTTTTCGAAATGGGGGGTGCCCCCCAAACCCTCTATTTCATTTTTTTTCTGTTTTAACCTTTTTTTTAACTTGCGGAATCCAATAAAAAAACATGTAAATGAAAAAGAAAGCATTAAAAAAAAAAATTCAACATTCTTTTTTCCACATTTTTGTAATTCGACAAAATGTTTTCAACCTTTTAACCTGACACCGAATGGCACACTATAAACAGTTATAATACGCCAGCTGGCATCTAACTGCAACCAGAATACTACAATGTTACTTGCATTATCAAGCAACCCAAATTAGCCTTGAACAACCACTGTCCTATAAACATATCCTCAAACACTTCCACAGTATGAACAGTTACAGTACGCCAACAGGTACGTAAATGCCCTGACAATTCTGCACCACCACAGTACAATGGCACAATACTTGGAAAACAGCACAAACCACCAAACGCATAAAGAAACAGTGCTACAAAGAGGAAGCAGCCAAAAATGTAAAAACATCAACTGCTATATAAGGGCACCCATACTACCAACACGTACAGACCACAAATCGTAACCCATTGCAATTCCTCCTACTTCAATAGCACACCTTTACAATTGCTATAAACTCTGCAAATGTCACAGCTATTCATTGTGCACCATACGAGCAAAGAAATGTAGACGTTTTCTTTTTAATCCAGCATGGATTTGGTTCCCCCACTGACTGAATGTTTATTCAAAGAAACACAGGAACTGCGCACATTGCACAGTACGCTTGTTCAAAGCATAGTACTTATGAATTACTAATTATGAGGGTCCACAAAGGGAATACATTTATGCAGTGTCATGGATTGTAAAGTAACAAAATACCTGCTCTAACATGTTATGTTCTCTTTTCCCACAGATAATGCATCAATGATTACTACAACATTTCACATCCCATACACAAAAAAACGCACTGGCCCTCCACAATACAAAGAGTAAGTATGAAATTACTGGAATCATACTTCACTATAATATCCATAGTGTAATGTGTGCACATATTTCTGCCATACACACAGCAATGCCACAATGTACAATGCACACCTATTTTAACCTATGCTGCTTGTGAATACACCCTGCGCGCTTCACCACACACCATATAGTATAGGGGCTACAGCTATGCCCTGAATATTTTACACCCTGCCCACAACTACCTCAGCACAGTACACCCATGCATACAAACATCTATCCACTTATCACAAACAGAACACATAACACATCCACCTACCCCTAAGCCAGTGCAGTTCACATTGCACAGCATTACTTCCACACAACAGGTAACATCTTTCCTAAATACACTGCTCACCTAAGCCTATAACAAGTCAACACAATCAATACTGTTAGCACAGTAACCTGCCCGATAATCTACACAATCACAGCAATGCAAACTGACATATGCATTCATATGTCTTTCGTAACTGACCTATGTGCTGAAACATTTGCCTCCTCACGTGCCACTGGCACTGTGTACACCAGTAGGTCATCTTTATTGTTATTTGCACCATTTCAATAGGACATATAAAACAGAAATTTAACTTGAACACATGGTACATAGCTTGGCAGCCATATTTCACACTCTACTTTACTCCTTTCCCTTTCACACGTCTGCTTCACTTCCTTAATGTTTAATTGAAACACAATTTCCAAATCTCACCCCCTTTACAATGTTTGAAGAAGGCATGAAGTAATTGCTTTGCTGAACAACAGCCCCAAATATCTTCATGCTGCAAGACACCAAACTGCCTACGATGGCCCATCCACCGACATATGGGGACCCATCACACACACAGTCTGCCATTGTACACCATTGTCTCGTTAGACACTGGACATATACATATTCCTTAGGGCCTGTACATATACATTTTATATATGTTACCATCTGTGCATTCACTGCAGCATGTCTACGACACCATCATCCCTCCTTGTATCTGATATTAACTTCAAAGTAACACTACCAACATTCGTCAACGCATGGTAAAATAGAAACACGTTGCCGTCTGGATCTCTTCTTTTTTTCTGCCATGGTCCACAAAGCGAAACCTAACATACCTCTCCACGACAAATACTCATTGTAAAACAGCTTTGAGTGGGAAGCACAATTAACTCAGAGGGCAGACATTGTATGCAATTGTACAGAAAAAGGAAATATCACTTACAGTGCTCTTGATGCGCCCATGTGCCCCAAAGGTAGACTACAACAATTCAACACACCGTACACAGCAATTTGTCGTCTGCCCAATACAAGCATGGAATTTGCAGAAGTTATGTAAGTACAACTTTACATTACATATGTATTAGGTTTACAATGTAGTAGGCTGCAGTTCTGTGTGCGTAATTATAAAGTCACCTTACCGATCACTTTGGGGGTTTGCAACGGCAGTAGTCACGCTGAGTTACAGTGCCATGTCTCCACCATTCAACATAAACGGCACCCATTATTTTTGTTTGTTTTATTGCCATGCTTCTCTAGCCCCTGCACATCCATTCATAAAGCACAAGAGGTAAAGGGAACACAACTCGTGCACTGAAACAGCACACCTCATGCTCATTCGTGTATTGCTACACTGCCTGTTCTTTCCTTACTATGCCCTTTCAGAGGTTCAATTTTTCCTAAATTTGCGGCAAAAATGGCTGTGATTACAAAATATTGTGACAAAAAAGCCATGTTGTTTTGTGCCACAATCATGGAAAAGATGCGGGGGACACCCCCGAAACCCCTAGAACCATTATAAGATTTAAGGGGCAACCGCACTCCCCTTAAATGCTATAATGGGGTGCCACTTTACCGTGTCAAAGCACTGCATTTTTTAGGCAATTTTTTTTACCTGCAACATTTTTGCCGCAATTTTATTACCTGATACCCTTTCAGACAGTTAACATTTCACCCTCATTGTACTGAAATGAATAAGGACCAGAGGTGCACCTAGCACCCAACCAGCACACAAACATCGACAAGGGATATTTTAGCATTGCATTTTCTAGCAAAACAGCTCCTGCATTCTCCTGCCATCTGAGAGGACCCCCATGAGGATTTTTTTCATCTCATAGACAACAGTTGGTACCTTGCAAAGAAAATGCGTTCTACCACACCCTCCACCAAGGACCATAAAATAATCATTCTCCCCCTTTGCCAGACGACAAAAGAAGTACAGAAATGCACAGACGGCATTGCACCCTGGAATTTATTTGCAAAAAAAGAGCGGTGCTTGCAGCCACCTTACATGTTTGCATCAACATTCTGTACCAAATAAAGCATGTGCAACAATTCACACTGTTGTCCTTAAAGTATTGAAATGCTTTCTGACCGTACGGTCTGCGTGCGCGCGTCTCGGCTTTTGCTTCTGTTTATGTTGTTGGTTTCCATACCTAGGTGGTCACATGACAGGGCGCACTAAGCTCGGTATGCACGTTATAAAAGTACCTGGAGTGTACGTCATGACCAACGAATGTCCACAACTAATGTCTACTACGGAAGTGAGTGTTGTCACGGTGTGTTGCGCCCACACTTAAAGGTCATGCAAGCGACGCACAGATAACAATTGCACACAATAGGAACGCCAACCGTGTTCGTTGGCCACCTCAAAAAGTACACAAAACAAAGGTAATAGTGAGATGGCATGCCGTCCTGTACATGGCAGGACTTAACCGCATAGATGCTTTTCTCCGGTGCAAATGTATGTGGGTCGGTCTGTACATTATCCATACTTTCAATGTGTGATGCTGAGTAACTCGTGTCATATCGCAATGTCTTCCTTCACTCCCAAAGAAAATGGTATGATCAGAGGCACACCATACGGTACACAAATGGTGGCATGTCAGTCCATGCATGGCAACAAGTAAAATACTGTACATCACATGAAAGTACAGGCACTTCAAACCACTTGTGGTGCTGTACCTAAAATGTCCTCCACAACCAATCTGTAATGGTGACCACCCACAGGAGAGATGCATACTTCCAAGAGTGAATGCTGCTGTTACGTATGGGTACAAGAACCAAGCCAAATAAGGCAACAGTCTGAAACCTTCTTGCAACCAATGCCCTGACTGTTATGTCCAAGGGTCCTAGGCATGCACACAAGGCAGTAGGGCCTTGACACTCACAACTGTACATGGTACACCAAATGCACATATCCTGCTACCATCTGCAATCCACTCCCCACTCCCCATCTGCAATGGCGTCTGCCTGCACTCAACACAGAAGATAGTGGCCTTTGCAGCTAGCCGACAATGAAGTGTATGTGAGTAGCTCCGTAAATGGTCCATATTGCAAAAGTGTAATGCTAAAAAATTCCTTTCATGTTGCTATGTCTTACTGCACTCCCTGAAGCAAGGCTGTATTTACAGCCACACCATTCCAAATGCACCTGTTGGCATGTTTCACAGCTGCTGCAGTAACAAGTCTAACATTTCCTCCACACTGATTCTGCAAAGGTGAGTACCTTAGCACACTTACATATTTAAAAGTGTGTGGGCTGGAGCAACGTATAATTGTACTAACTTACCCATATGACCGAAGGAAAAGGGAATGCACTCTGTATAATCCACATACCAATATCGCACTGATCCCATGCATGGCCACATTGCGTTGCTGAGCTTCTAGCCAAGGCCTAGCCTCATGGGTACATGCAGAGGCCTATAGCCTCCACCCATCCACCCAAAAGTATAGCCCTGCGAGGCAATGGAGCCATGCATTGGAACATGTAGCCATGGAGCGTAACTCACTGCTGTTAGGTACGGGTGTACGAATGGACCCCGACAAAGGAACAATCTGAAACCTACTTCCAACCAGTGGTCAGACAGTCCAGAGGCCCTACCCATGGGCACAAGGCAGTAGGGGATTGCCAGTCACAGCACACCATGGTACCTCCACTTTCAAATTTCCTGATATAACCTGCAATGCACTCCCCATCCCCAGTAGAGTCTGCCTGCACTCACCACAGAAGGCAGCCGCCTGTGCAGCTACCCGACAATAAAGTATATGTTAATATCTGCGTTAATGGACCTACGGCCTCCGCCCATCCACCCACAGGCCTATACCGTGTCCACACCACTGCAAGGCTATGGAGCCATGCATGGGAACATGTGGCCACGTACCATGCTACTACATTTGGGTATAGAAACTGACCCAAAGAAAGCAAAACTTGCAAACCTACTTGCAACCAGTGCTGAGACCGTTAGGTCCAAGGGCCCTAGCCATTCACACAAGGGAGTAGTCACAGCACTCCATGTTACACCAAATGGAAATATCCTGATGTCATCTGCAACACACTCCCCATCCCAATGGAGTCTGTCTGCACACACCACAGAAGGTAGTCCCATGTGCATCTCCCCGACAATGAAGTATACCTGAGTAGCTGCGTTAATGGTCCATAGCAGACCATTAACGGAGGAGACATAACGCGCAACTGGGACCCTGAAACAAAGGAGGGACAGTTGTATATTTGGAAGGAGAATGGACCAAGCGTATACAACGAAAAAGTACATGTCTGGGACCTGCACCCAAGAGAAAGAGGGTCTGGGTCCCAAAAGAGATAGAGGTACTGGGACCCTGAAACAAAGGAGAGACAGTTGTATACTTGGCAAGAGAATGTTCCAAGTGCATACAACGTAAAGGTGCAAGTCTGGGACCTGCACCCAAGAGAAAGAGGGTCTGGGACCCAAAATAGAGAGAGCGTCTGGGACCCTGATGTAAATAAGAGACAGTTGTAAACATGGCAGCAGCGTGGACCAACCGGATATAATGAAACTGTGAGTCTAGGACCCTAAAGCAACGCAGTCTTGGACCCTGACGAAAGAGAATGGGCCTGATTACGACTGTGGCGGCCAGGGTATGAACGGTGCCAGTAAGGGACCGGGAACCGTTCATACCGAGCCGGCACATTACGAGTTCTGCAGCGGGCCTCGCTCTGTAACACTGGTCCGAACAGACGTGCAGAGCGGCACCCGCTAGCATAACAGGATGCTAACAACGGACCCGTCATTAACAGGTCCATTGTTAGCATCCTCCCCATTCCCATTGAGCCCTATGGGGGCTCAAATGGGAATGGGGACATACCGAGTCCGGGTCCCGCGAATGGGAATTACCGGGGCCGCAAAGGTCGGAATGGCCCAGTAATTGTCATGACCACTATGAGGGGGCACAAGTTGTGCCACAAGCAGGCTCCCACCAGAATCCTGAGGGCCTTAAAACCACTGCAAAAGGGCTCCTGGAGCCAGACCTGGCGCCTTTGGCACCAGGCGCATATGTAGGAAGGAAGGGCTGTTCAAACTAGGTCCCATTTATATACATGGGCCTTTAAATCCAACATGGAAGCATCCACACAGTCTAGTTCTAAGAACCAAGCCATGCGTTCTAGTGTTTTGGGTGTGGCAGGCCTGGAACTACTTTCCCTGGTACTACTTTACCTGGTCTATATAAACCACACCCTGACTGCAGAACACGCTTCGTGTTATTCTGCAACCAGCACCGTGACGCTCAGCGTGTCCAGCTCCTGGTCTTCAGCATCTTCCTGTAATCCTGCAAGAACAAGAACAAGATTATTCTGAATTAGAAAACACCATGCAGCACTCACCATCTAAACTGGGCTGCAATCTGTGGAAACCGAGAGAAGAAGAAACATCACTCACCTGTGAGTACTAGCTTAAGGACTTCCAGCGAACCGCTACCACAGCTGTTGTTCGAACATTGCGACCTGCAATAACGAGAAAGGGAAAAACAATATTAGAATGGGCGCTTCCAAAACATCGAATTCCATCAGTCTTACCTGAATTCCAATGTGCTACGCCACGCTTCCATCCGGAGCAGCACAGCAACATCTGCAAAGGAAAAGAGACATATTCAGGTTTGCTTTCAACATTAAACAACCGCACAGTGCTGTACTTAATTTAACGAATTCTGGGGGTCATCGAGCTGTCATCCACTCGCAGCACCACTGCGGCCTGTGAGGAGAAGAAGAAAACACAGGTTAGCTTTAAAAGACAATAAAGGCGCTGCGCTTCGCGCTTTCTCTTACCTGGAAAACATGCCTCTCCATCCGGCTCACCAGCATCAAGACCTTCGCACCTGAAAAGAAGGAGATAAAGACATTAACAAATTCCCACCATAAACAGAACAAAGACTTACAATTAACAAAGTTACCTGCCTATCAGCAGATTTGGGGTCACAACAAGCCTGGGCCCAAGGAAGGCATGCTGCACCAGTGAAGCTACTTGGGCAGCTCGACAACAAACGTCAAGCGCCCCTGCACAAGAAACGCAGGACGGATAGCTCACCCGCCAAATAACTAAGGTGTGAAAAGAACCCAGTGGGAAGGGAATCAGTCGGAGGGAGGTGGGTGATTCACCCATTAGAGACAGTTATCACAAATCCTCTCTTCTGTAATAGCAGATTCATTATTCAGCACTGGGCAACTATGCTTCCAGGGTTCCAGATCTCAAAGCCTTCCAGACGCCCCCGGGTATATCAGGTGAGCGTAACAGTAATTCCCATTTTGCGGGACCCGGGTTTAGGGGTAGCCGTGCCGCTAAAAACGGCATGGCTACCTCCAAACTCATAATGAGGCCCAATGTCTGGGACCCGGTAGTAAATGAGAGAGAGTTGTGTACTTGGCAAGAGAGTGAACCAAGTGGATATAACACAATCTTGCGAGTCTGGCACCCATATGTGAATCCAATGTTTGAAGCCAAGAGCGTCTGTGACCCTGAAGGAATAAAATGGTCATTACAAGAGTAAACACTTGCTTAGTAGTGAAGCAAACCAAGCTGTGACAAGTATTTCGAGTTTGGGACCTGCACCCACATTAGAGGTTTAGGATAAGAGGGTCAAGAACCCTAGGACAGATAAGCAAAAAGGAATCCTATGCTTGGTAGCATAGCATACCACGCTGGTACTATACAGGAACTATGAAGACAACAGTTTCTTGTGGTGGTTCGAGGGACTTAAGAGAAGAATAAGTCTAGTGGAAAGGAACACAACCCTAGCATTTGGAGTCGCATATATTTTGGAAACTTATTTTGTATCACTTTATTAGAAGTGAGACTGGGAACTTTTCTGTTGTTCTGAAAGCAACACACACGTTATACTTAGAAAAGAACATCCTTGCACAGTTATACTATATTATTAGGGGTCGGGACAGTAGTAGGTTTTTGGACACGGCAGTGACTTTTAGTTTCTGATTTTCATTAGATTCCTTTGAGGCAGGGAAACCGCTTTTAGCTTTAGGAAAAGAGATCCAAAAACATACCACTATTGTGTTCGAGGCTTACCTCTGCACCCTTACACTTGGAGACAGGCCATTGCAAACAATATTAATGATAAATAGCAATATTGATAAGGATGTGTTGTTCATGTAGCGCTTTTGCCAAAGTGCTTTACATTCAAAATATTTACATCAAATATCACCCAACTGAAGTTGGTACTCATTAGCAACTTTGGAAAGTTGAAAGGGTGAGTTGGCCTTGCCAGGACTCGAACCTGTGACCTGCAAATCACACACATACCACTGCAGTGAGTGCTCATCCCCCTTAGCTATCTCACCAATTCTATTATCAAAATATGAAAAGCAATATGTTAAGGCAACTGTCTAGGGTACTGCAAGTGAAGATTGGGAAAAATAGGAATTTGGAGCCAGTTGGAGAAAAGTAAGTACATTATTAGAAAATAATCAAGACACTCACAATTGAACCTAGGTCAGGTCCCTAGTTCTTAATCAGTTCTGCTCTGATGCCCAAATGTCACCAGTTCCCCAATATTCACTTTGCAGAGAGTTAGGTGGATTTACTATGTTATTTAGGAACAAGAGTTGGCAAGGTCAATGGTTGCATGTAAGGGTTCCAGAAACTGTAAAAATAAGTTATGTAAAGTTCTTGACAGCTTCTATCCCAATCCCATCACTCTAGTAAAACCCCAGATGGGGACACTTTACCAGATCATCAGCAATCTTAGCATTGGAGGGGAGAGTTAGGGTTTGGACTTTACGTCCATAAAACCCTATGGTAGAGTGGTGAATTAGGTATGAACACTCACCCCCCTTAATCTGATTTCTTCATCAACCACCTAACCACTTAAAGGTTTTGTGAATCTGCTGGGCCAACTTACCTCTTGGCTTTGTCTGGTCTAGGGAGGTCCTGGGCCCACAGATGCACAGGTATATTTCGTGGACAGAGTTAGGATTTGCTAGATAGCGGGTCCAGGATCTGATGATACAGTGCTGCAGAATGAACAGCTCAATGTAGCAAACAGTAATCCACAGGTCATAAAAGATCAGCACAAGTAGTCCTATGAATATAATGTTAGCGATAGTATTGATAATCTTCTGTCAATTTTAATGATATGTGGCACCTAACTAAGACTTGCAAGAGCAGTTTGTAAATGTCCCACAAAGCATCTCCAAGCACAGCCAAATGAGACCCTCCCCCACATTTGCTTTGATCATCGCCCTAAGTGGCCCAAGACACTTCAGTGTCTGCCACAGGCCACCAAAAGAACAGGACTTCCCGTCGGTATACTCCACTGCATACCAAATAAGTGGACGTACGTACAGTAGTTGTTGTGTGTGCCGTAAAGATCTCTGTGGCACCAAGATGATTCACTCAAATATTAATTCCTGATGCATCAGCAAAGGTTTGGGCGATAGGGCAGATCAATGGGTCCTCCTACAAAGCCCAAAATCAACGCAGTGAATTCAGCCATTTTCTCTGGATGCCGTCCGTGCCTGCTATGTCATTTGATTACTTCCCTCCTGCTCTATTAACATTATGACAGATGTAATAGTATTCCCATACTTGGGTGGAAGATTTCAACCAAGCTACACACTACAACCATATTTCCCACATGCAGGTTTTATGTGTGAAATCTAACAATCGCATAGTAAGAATATGACTGAAGAGGAAAGTTACCTAACCTAGGAGAAATCATAAGCATGTGTATAAGTGCTGTCAAAATCAAACCAATACACAAAATAATGGAGCACACCAGGTGCACAGAAAAAACACAGCTTTATTTGCAATAATAACAGGCTGGAGAAAAAACAAATAATTTTCTTTCATTATTCCCACATTGGGCTGAAGAATATAAGGATGGAAAACCACAGAATTTAGATAATTACAAAACCAACATTTCATACAATTCTACCATAGTCATTGGCCAGAAATGAACGACACAATTATGTGAGATGGTGTATGTCTCTCGATTACTTGAAAAGATGGGTTTTCAATTTTTTACGGAAACTGATGAGGTTTGGGTCTAATCTCAGATTTAGAGGTAGGCTGTTCCACTTGCCAGCAGCCACTGTTGGAAAAGTGCTACCTAATCCGTTCACTCTCTTAAATGTGGGCACCACAATATGGCCAATTGTTCCGAGGGTGCGGCCTGGCACGTAACATGAGATTTTGGATTTGAGGTAAGCCGGAGATTGCCCATAGAGACACTTATGGTCCAGGGTCATTGCTTCCACTTCAAGTCAATGCAACTTTTTCCTTGCATTGCTAATATGTTCGGATTTTGTTTTCTGCTTGATAATTTGGACTGCATCGTTCTGAATGTATTGGAGTTTGGTGATACATCGTTTGTTTGCACCAAACGTTAAAGCGTTCCCATAATCAAGACGTGAGAGAATGATTGCTCTAGCCAAAGTGGCACAATTCTCCTCACTTAAAAGTGGTGTGATTGCTCTTAAGGGTCTTAAATAGTATGAGCAGGTCTTACATATGAGGCCTGGGCATCGATACTCATGGAGGACTCAAGATAACCCCAAAGATCATGACCTTGCTCTTAACTGATTTTGGGAGATCATTAATGAGGAAGGACTCATATTAGGCTATTAGTTTGGATGGAGCTTGGGTGGACCCAAAAACCATCAGCTCGGTTTTATTGCCATTTAGGCAAAGCCAATTATGGTCCATCCAAGATTCAATGTTTTTATAGATAGTCTTGATGGCATCACTGTCTTTCTCATAATCTCCACTCAGCTCTTATACCAGCTGAGTGTCTTCAGCGTAATTACCAAAATAAACATCAATGTTATCTAACGTTTCGCAAAGAAGACATACATATAGATTAAAGAGAAGAGGGGATATGCTGGCTCCTTGAGGCACTACACACAGTATGTCCATTACATGGGAGAAATGATCTCCCTAGTGAACCTTGGATTTCCTTTTGGTTAGAAATGACATCAGCCAAGTGGTTGCTTCCACTGAATAGTTAGCCACTCTCTCCAAGGCACGTTGGATCAGATTGTGGTCAACAAGGTCAAAGGCCACATTTAAGTCAAGGAGGATGAGAATGCCAGTCTTCCCTTTGTCCACTATGTTCATCATATGCGTCTGGAGATCTACCAGAGCAGTTTCCTGACTATGAGATACCCGAAAGCCAGATTGTTTATGGTCAGAATCTCATTTTCTTCTACATAGGCCTGTAGTTGGCTAGAGGCCACCTTATCCATCAATTGGAGGACAAAATTGCAGTTAGTTATTGGTTTTAAGTTGCTCAAATCTCTATGATCCAGATTCAATTTCTTCACCAGTGGGGTGACTGTGACAGTCTTAATGCTAGCGGGGATTTCATTGTCCCTAAGTGAGGTATTTGAGGTATTGCGCTAAAACAGATGCAAAAATATCTGCATTGTGCAAAATCATTTTTGGATGTAGGATATTCTCAGCACAGGATGATGGTTTCATAGTGACAAGGGTTTTTATAGTATCTTCTACCATGATCTCTTGGGAATTAAAAGTTCTGCTCTGGTTAGGTGTTGTCCTAGTAGGTGACTGGATGTAAGTTGGCTCAGTTCTTTGAGCACCAGTGATCAATTTGCAAGCTTTATTGATCTTATTGAAACAAACGCTGACTGGGCTTCATTGAAGTCTTCCTGAGATGGGATGAAATAGTTTTTATGGCTGTGGGCTTTTCGACTGATTTTAATATGTCAAAATGTTTACCGGTAGCATTGGAAGCTGAATTTATTTGGTCATTGAAATAGTTTTTCTTTGCAAGATAATGCCTTTCTTATGGGCTTTTTCAGATTCCTTCAATTATCTTTCTTAGTTGCTGATGGTTCGTTCAGCCAGCTCCTTTCCCTTTTTCTGAATCTCTAGCTCTGAGTTAAACCATTTTTGGTGTGTTTTGTTTGTTTGTTTGTTTGTTTATTTATAGGGCTCCAGAAAACCGTTGGGTAGCTGGGCGCACAGAATAACAAGGATACTTAGAATTTAGTTACAGGTTACAGATTACAGGTTGTTGGTATCATGTTTTATATACAATAATTACATTATAAACAATCTTTACTTGTAAGGATAGAGGGTAGCATATTATAAACAGTGAATACATTATATACATTTTACGTGTGAGAGTTTGTTATGACCAGCCCTTGGTCATAGGGTTCACTCCAAAGGACAATCAGGATACTCAGGCCAGGTACTCTTAGTGGTTACTTTATTAGTTACAGGATCAGATGTCATCAGATAATTGAAAGATCGAGAGGATCAGGGATAATGAGCCCACTGGCTCCCACCACCCAGGCTCACATATTGTAAATGCCTGGGTTAGAACCAATTCAACTCTAAACATTCTAACCTCATACTCACAGCCTACATTCTGATGATGACATCAATCCTGGCACAGCATACATTCAAGCACAGGCGCCAACCCTAACACCTCCTTTCCTACAACAAACAAACTAGTCAAACTCACCAGAAGGAAGCTAACCCTAACATCCTCCTGTTGCAGAAAGGAAAATCTGCTACGACACACTGAACATGACTTCCTCGCTCCAACCATGTTCCACTTACCACCAGGAGATTGAACAAACAGGTGTAACTAACATCCTACAACAGACCCAGCCGCCACAACTAACACTCCTAACCAATCTAAGCATCACAAATCACCTTCTATTCCCCCCTGCCACAAAGGAACCTCGAACTGCCACTTTCGAGCACTAACCGCCCACCTTGGCAACTACAACAAACACTACCAAAGCCAACCAAACACAAAACTCCTTCCGTTCCTCCCTGCCACAAAGAAACCTCAAACTGCCACTTCCGAGCACTAACTCCCAAAACCGGGAAAGACCAGGTACTGTCGTAACAACACGAGACACTTACTAACAACCCAACAATCTACCCGGGTCAACAGAGAACTTCACTTACAACTCATACCGCTGTTAGACCCATTCAGAAATTCAAGTAAACACAGCCACACCAAATCCTCACTCACTCACCCAATCACACCATAATTAAAGGCAACTAGCTGTCACTAAAACAAACACAAGACCCAGCTGCAGATGTTGGCCTGACATTTGAGCCCTTCTGAACAATTCAAAACACCCCCATAGTGAACACAGCCGAAGATGAAGCGTTGCCAAGGTTCTGAGATTGACAAAAGGAACTCATTAGCAATCCCAGAAACCACCTAAAAATTCATAAAGATAAACACCAGATACAATATCACCTGCATCTTCAGAATTTCAAGCGAAATCCCTGGAACCTAACAACTCCATAAGGTCACCAAAACAACATATAAGCTTCACATAGCTTCAGGCACTAATCCCCTGCTAGGTGCCTCTGGGCTCTGCAGAACCACACCCAAAACACATTGAAGCTACACTAAGCTTCAAGTGAACTCCGCAGAGCCACAATTTACCAAAACATCAAAGCTCTGCAAAGCTTCTGGTACTAGTCTCCTACTAGATACCTCTGAACTCCGCAGAGTAACTAACCAATTCACCCATCAGAACTCCAACAAGTTCCTTGACCACTTCTTGGTCATGCATTACAACTAAAATCTCTTACAAACCCAGCAGGATTCCTTGACCAACTACAGGTCATGTACCACACTCCCACTCAAGTCAAAACATACACCACGACATCAAATACAGTCAAACCCGTACATAGAACGTAAAACTGCTAGTCAGCGCTGCAGTCGCTCTAGCAGAAATCTTGGGTTGAACATCAATAACACAACACATATAACAATATATACCACTGCAATGCCTCAAAATTGTTATACTACGCATTGCATTGACAAATACTTTCACATTGTAAATTGCAGGTCGCATTGGAGATAACATTTCCTAAAAGTCCATGTTGCCAAAACACAGGAAACTCTAATGCTGAAATGCCTCAAAACGTTATGCTAAAACCAAAAAGAATGTCATCACTCTGATCATGCACCCAGAACACATACATGTTCATGCAAACCACTAACCACAACACATCCTGACATGCCAACTTTAGCTCAAACCTAAAAGTCCATGTTCCCTATATGTTAACTTATTGCTGAAATGCCTCCAAATTTGTTATGCTGAGCATGAACTGGATAACATCACTGGATAAAATCATTCTGATTATGTACTACATCTCTCACACCAGTCATTCAAGCAAAATCCAATAAGTTACAACTAAGCATACGACAGTATGGATGATATTCCCTTTAAATATGGTACCAGCTAAAAGTATTAATCATTGTCACCAAACCAAAAGATGTACATTCTTACATTTCAAACCCTCCATGTTATATACAAATAACATCAGCATGTAGTACCAACACCTTGTTGCATCTCCTGCAACTACATGTCCCAATTTGCAATGATTAGGCATAACATGTGACAAGCTTGCTGCCAATAATAACAGTGTCATTCTAAATTGCCCCCATGCACCCTGCTCTGCTCTTACTTAATGGGTAGACCGACTGCCTCACCCAAGCACCGCACTCAATTAAACTCCACTTGGCAGCCTTGCTCCATCAGCCCCCTTGAAACAACTGAAAGCGCCTCCGGTCCACTTAGGTCATTCCGTTTGTAAACGTTGAACACGCTGAGCAGACTTCCTCCCCATGTAGTCACGTTGCTTTTTCCAAGGCAGATTAACATGCGGAGCACTTCATCGATACAAATGCGAACCTCACTTCCTGGTCATGCTGCACGTTCTGATAGGTGCTTTACTCAGAGATTGGATAATGTCCACATCGACTTCGTTCTCGTTGCTGCGCGTCCCGAACATCAGCAGCTCCAACAGCTGACGCAGCTGCATTCTAAACTATCACCATCACCCACTGACACTCGAGTGACGTCATCAGCGCCCTCGATCCAGGGAGCCCATCGGAGCTCCGCAACACCAACGGACAGACAGTACCATACCGTCTGCCAAACGGAGCATACAGGAATCCACCTCCTCTCACTCCAGCCCAATCCGCCAGACGATCACCGCCCGAGACAGATGACCAGACACAAATCCGCAGGTACATGCAACTGATACAGCATGCCGGTAGGAACATTTCTTTTAATGGAGAGTGTCTGTCTTCCCTCCAATGACGGATACACGCTCACTTTGCTGCTTAGTTGACAGCAACACAGCCTGTTTTAATCAACTTTTGGGAACCCTGCCTGGGCGCTCATGCCCCCTCATGTGCCAGGGTGACTTTCCTGTCAGCTGCTCCTGATCCCGCTTGGCACTGGCAGGAAACTCACGTCCCAGCGAACCCTTGGGACAAGCTGCCTTATTCAGCCCTGGGTGGATGCCTCAAACAGCCCTGGGTATTTCCATTCTCCTGTATATTGGGCAGCCTCTAATGACTCCTGGGCTCCAGCAGGTCTCTCTCCCCTCTCCCCAGGGGTCTCCTCGGACAGGCTGTCCCTTCCAGCCCTGGGTGGTGGGCGCTAAACAGTCCATGGGGGCAGTGGGCTCTCCCTCTCTCCTTGCGTTCACTTGTCCTCTTGCCTGCACCCCCCGTAGCAGAATCTCTTCTCCTCTCTCACATGACATCAAAAAGGTACCTGCTTCTCTTTTGCTTCACTTAATGTCCACTCCAAGGTCAAGGTCCTCCCTCACCATACCTTGGACATCCTCATCTCCAATTGTTATGACCAGCCCTTGGTCATAGGGTTCACTCCAAAGGACACTCAGGATACTCAGGCCAGGTACTCTTAGTGGTTACTTTATTAGCTTCTTAGTTACAGGATCAGATGTCATCAGATAATTGAGAGATCAGGAGGATCAGGGGTAATGAGCCCACTGGCTCCCACCACCCAGCCTCACATATTGTAAATGCCTGGGTTAGAACCAATTCAATTCTAAACATTCTAACCTCACACTCACAGCCTACATTCTGATGATGACATCAATCCTGGCACTGCATACATTCAAGCACAGGAGCCAACCCTAACAGAGTTGAACATCATATGGCATCAGATCACAATGCACATGGTCTCAGGTTTCAAAGATCATTACGTCAGAGCCAGGTGCGGGTGTGGTGCCTGAAACTATTGTAAGGTTGGTCCCTTCTTAGTTCAACTGGTAGGGTGTTCCAGTACTGAGCTGCTTGCACAGGGAAGCTATTGCCTCCTGTTTTTTTTAGTCAGACTCTTGGGGTTTGGAGGCAGAAAGAGTTGGCTGTTCTGGTTGGTCGTGCAGAGGTTTTTCTTATGATTCTGTCCTTGCGGTATGGGGAGGCTGCGTTGTTCAGGCATTTGAATGGTAGTGTGACAATTTTGAAGGTGATCCTATCTCTAATTTTTATTCAGTTGTAGTTTCTACGCACATTCGAGATGTGCTCTCTAACTGGGAGGTTCAAGGCCGTTCTGAGCGTGTTGTTTTGCAGGGTTTGAAGTTTATAGATGAAGTATTTGTTAGCGCCTGCATAGAGTGCATTGCAGTAATCTAGTTTTAAAAGGATCAGTGCATTGGCTAGAATATTGCAGCTAGCTGGTGAGAGGAAGGGTCTGCATGCTTTAATAAGCTTCCCAGTGTAGGCAGTGGATGAGGCCAAGGAGTTCACTTGTTTCCTTAGGGACAGAGTGAAGTCCAAGAAGAAACCAAGGGTCTTCACCTCTTTGGCGATGGGGATTATATTGCCATCAATATTAAAGGAGATGTAATTGGAATCAAGTTTTTTTAAGTTGTTAGGGGAGCCTAGAATAAGGATCTCTGTATTTTCGTCGTTCAGGCAGAGGCCATGGGTTGCCATCCATGCCTGAATGAGGGTGTAAATTCTGTTTACTAAAGCTGTATCCGTAGTGAAATTGCCCGAAAGGTGTGTTTTTTTAAATTGCCCGAAAGTGTGTATTATTAGTTCTAATCAGTTTAGATGTAAGTGGTGCTTTTGTGTCCACTAATATCTTCAGCTGATGATAAAAAACAGACAATATGTTTTCACACGTGTCCTCTTCGTTGTGTGCATCCATGATATCATTAATACACAATTCCAGATTGAACCTTGCAATTTTCTTGTAATTGCGGCTTAGGATCTTCTTTGTGTCATTGGGGCTGTTCTGTTTAGGGGACAGAGGATTCAGATTAAACTTTACTCTAAAGGGGTCTGTCCATAAACAGGTGTTGTGCAGTAATTTCTTGTTTCCAAATTGTGGGTTACAACCCAGTCTAGCTGGTGCCCATCGGTCATGGTTGAGTCTGAGTTCATGACCTGAAAATTGATGTTGTTGAGTGCTTTTTCCAGCTTTATAGCTTCCTTGTCGTTATTGTTTCCTCTCCATCAATTAAAATCACCCATTACCAGGGTGGCAGTATTAGGGCTTTGGAGCACATTAAGTTGTTGGACTAATTCCATATTGAAGTCTGTTTTGAGAGATGGTGGTCTATAAACTATATTTATGTTTATGGTGTTGTTATTAGTTGGTGAAAGTTTCAAGTGTAAGACTTCACATACAGAACTAGCCGTGGTGGATGGATAAGTGTGGCCAGAGTCCTTAATAATAATAGCTACACCACCTCCCAACCCAGTCTCTCTATTTATATAATGTATGTGAGAGCCTTTGGAAACTGCCTTGGATCAAGTGGGTCCAATTGGGTCTAGTAACCATGTTTCTGTGATGCACAATATATCCAGGTCTTCCTCAATAATGAGGTTGTGGATGCATTCAGCATGTTTGTTCAGCGAACTCGTGTTTAATAAACTCCCATTTACTGGTTTATTAATTTCTTGGCATTCATGGTTAACTATTCTCTTTTTTCTCTTGACTCCTTTTACGTTTGTATGTTGAGTTGTATATTTTATATTGTCTCCCATAGACGATGTAACCCCCTGTGTCCAGAGTATCGTCATCTGGACATGTTTTAATTCGCTCAGCTATCTGCGATGTGATCTGCTGGTGTGTATCCTCAGCTTGAAGAACTTGAAGTTCTGAGAGAAGTTGTCCCATTTTAGCGGTGACCATACATGTATCTACCTCTAACAAGGTTTTATTAGAATGTGGCATTCTGCAATCAGATGGCGTGCAATTGGACTCGGAGGGTGGATCGCCAATTAAGGGATTCAATCATATTCGCCTGTGTTATAAAGGGCGATAGAATAGCTCCATGATCCACATTGGGAGGGCCAACAGATAGCACATTCGTCAAAGGTGGAGATAAATAGATAGAGGTCAACGTACCATAACTTCTTCTCTCAGGCTCTGTAATCGACTATTAGAGCAGTTCCTTGCAGCAGCGATTGCTGCAAGGACTTCCATAATTCCCATAGCGGTAATGACACTACTGTAGCGCCTCAGTCTGACACATCCCGGACACTGACCGGCACAGACTGGGTAAACCCATCCGTGCTGGCCCATTTGTGCCAGGTTTCAATTAACGAGCACGAAGAAGAACTACCAGGCTGATGGGAACAGTAGTTCTTTTGTAAAAAGGCAACGTGCATGCAGATAAGAGCTGCTTTAAATCACACAAAGTGGAACTAGGAAGGGATGAGGTAAAGAATACTAGAGCGCAATCAGCAATGCAATAAAATGTGTTTAATATTCAATAAGCACAATAAAAGAATGCTAAAATACTAAAATTAGTTCGGACACGTAAAATAACAGAATAGTTTAACAGTGATAACAACACAGATTATAACCACAATAAATCAATCAATGTTGGAGGCACTCTGTATTCAGCTTAGCTTTGCATCATTACAATTGTTACTACATGGGTAGATGAAAGCTCTGTGTATTCATCTAGTTATCGTCTGCGACACAAATAATTGTTACATTTTTAGTTTCGAGTCCTCAGAACAGCCAATTCTTACAGTTTCCACTACCACCAACCTCCATTCTTTCCTGGCCTTGGCTGCCTGGTGTTCTTGAATCAGAAGTGAAAAGAAGAGCTTTTAATAAGCAAATAGAGCTCAAGCAATAGTTTCAAATTGTGCAGCTTCAAATGGGGGTTTGCATGAACATTGTGATGCCCTAGCTCAATTTTACAGACACAACTCAACAAAAGCAATGTACTTATATTTTCCTTATTCAGCTATAGATGCCATTATCCATTGCCTTTCTGTGTCGGCTGTGTAATCAGCAACTCAAGGCTCACTTTGGAGTAGCAGAACTAGTTCCCTGAAGTGTGGCAAAACTAAATCTACCCTACTTGTGTCCACAATCTGCAAAGCAACATGGCAGCTATATAACCACTAAGGCATAAGAACCTTTACTGAAAGTGTTTTCTTATTCTACATTTTTCGGTTCTTGCTTGGGAAGTCTGGGAGGCAGTTTGTGATGTAGCACCTGCCCTACCTGCACCATCACATTCCCTCCTCTGGTCTAGTTACTAACCAATAAAGGCAGAATTATATGCAGTACCCTTTTGCGAACACCACACACAATTAACCCTACAAGTGACAGTACAAATTCACCTTTGGTACAAGCCTGTACTACACAGTAAAGTGGTAGCAATGGCTGAGCAGCCAGACTTATCTCAAGAGCAAGTGAGCAGTATCACGAACGAACGAAGTTGGTCGACAGAAAAGTTAGTTTAAAGAGTAGGGAAGGACAAGTCCTCGGATTGGCGAAAGGTTTCACACATCTTCACCACGGCTGGACGAAACGAACAACCAGATTTGCACAGTACCTTTAAATGGAGAAAAAGCTGTAGCTGAGGCGGATGTTCCTGGCAGTTCCTGCAGGCTCACGGTTCCTGAAGCGAATGTCAGACTGACATGAAGTAGGAAGACTGGGGGGTCCTGCACAGCCCAGGGAAGAAACCAGCAGCAGAGCAAAGCAACAAATAAAAGGTGTGCTCCTTAAAACCCAAGCAGGGTCCGACCTTCCTAGCTATCCGGTTCACTGTAGCTCTGTACAGCAAATTCGAACAGAGGAGGGAGTCCTGGTTTGCATTTTGGGTAAACTGGTTGGCCCCACCAGCTCAGGGGAAGAAGATTCCTGGTAGATCTTCTCTGTAGTTCGAGATTGGAGATTCGGACCTGCAGCAGGGCTTCACTGGGTGGTCGGTCGTTGTAGGGGTCCTCTTCTGTCAGCTCCTCATCGGTTCTTTCGCTCCAGTGGCAACTCTGCCTTTCCAATCCCAGAGACCTGTTTTAAGCAGTTTTCCCCCATTCACACAGCCTGGCTGTCAATCACACAGCAGGGTGGCTGTCCCGCTGGGACAGACACCTAGCCAATGAAACAGGAGTGTGACTTGCGTTACCAAGTGAACCCATGGCAGGGGTCCTAAAACCCCTCCCTCACAGCCTGCCTGCCCAGACTTGCAGGAACCCAAGAAGGGCTTCTGTGGAGAAGCCTGTGAAAAGACGGTGAAGAAAGGAATCAAACCTGGTTTGGCGAATGGAGTAAAACACAAGAAAGACATTTTCAAAAAGAAATGGCGGATAAACCCAGGCGGAACCGTATAAAAACCTATATGGACTAGCGGTTGTTCGAGGATACCAAGATAGCCTAAAACAATACTGTAGTATCAGCAATCCACAATCCAGCTCGAGACTACATGGCTCGTGGCGAGGCGAGGCAAGCACGAGCGGAGATCTGCTGAAGCACGTCATAGTGCGAGGACGGAGGACGAGAGAGCGAGCGAGGATTCAAATACCAACGGGGACGTTCGTCAGCCGGTGGAGCCCGATAACACAGAACTATTATTTCCCTTATGTGTAATCACAATAAATATACATTTACTTGCCATACCGTGTTACGCGCGATAATTACTTTAAGTGGCGACGAGGATTCGGGCTCCACCGCCTCCTTTCACCTGCGCGCCCAGTTCTTGGAGAACATTTCATGAGGAACCGGGCCGCTCCGCTCCGTTCCCCAAACCTGGAAGTGGCCCAGTGATGATGATGGCCGCTCCGTTCCCGTGAACGTAGCAGCGGCCACCGTATTAATCCACCGCCTGCCGAGCCCACATCATTCAAGTTAGTGCCTTCGCTGTTTTCTGTGCAGGAGCAAACCCCGCCCACTCAGCCAGCTCAAAGTCGTGTATACGGATATTGGATACCGTATGCCATGTTATAGATGGGCACATGAACACTGTTTTGCACATTACACTTAA
This sequence comes from Ambystoma mexicanum, assembly GCF_040938575.1. Classification (NCBI taxonomy): domain Eukaryota; kingdom Metazoa; phylum Chordata; class Amphibia; order Caudata; family Ambystomatidae; genus Ambystoma; species Ambystoma mexicanum. The sequence continues at coordinate 71,850,387 of NC_090935.1, read as the reverse complement.
CAGTGTGGCAATTCGAAAATACAATTAAGACTATGTACAATGCATTGTGATGGGAGACACTGATGTTGAAAGGTGAATGTGAACTGGATTTCTATCTACCACAAAGGTACACCACCATTATTGTGCGCAATAATAATAAAGCTAAGTCTTAAGAGACTGTTCAAAATGGCATTCAGTGGTGTTCCGCCTCCCATGTTCTTTTTGACGGATGTAGGGGAACCCTCAATACCGTGGAAGAGATGGATCAAAGCCTTTGAACACTATGCAGGAGTAGTGTGTGGTCCAAATTGTAGTATAGAGAAAAGAAAATCTCTTCTGTTACACTGCTTGGGACCGGCTGGGCAAGAAAAATTCGAAGATCTGCCAGAACTATCGCCTGAAGAGAGTGCGGATTTAAATGACTATGAATGTTCAGTGAAGAAAATGGGCAAACATTATGAAAAGAAATTAAGCACTATCCTAGAACGGTACAAATTTGGAAAGAAAATTCAAGCGGAGGGTGAAAGTGTTGAACAGTACATAACTAATTTAAGAAAATTAGCCAGAACATGTAAATTCAATGCACAATTGGATGAGAGACTACGAGACCAATTCATGTTAGAGTGCAGAAGCAGCAAAGTGAGGGAAAAGTTATGGGCTGAAGATGATCCACCTCTTGACACAGTTCTGAGGATAGCCAAAGAAGTTGAACATACGGAAAAATGTGTTCAAGAACTAGAGAACAGGATGCAGTCTGTGGAGATCAAACAGGAAACTCCAAAGAGTAATAACACGATGAACACAAATAAAAGCAATGAATCAATAGCCCAGGTGATGGACGCAACTGGTAGCAGAGACAAACCAGGAAGACCTCGTAAATCATCGTGGAATGAAAATAGAAGGGGCAGAGGTGGACCCAGAGTAAATGAGAAGAGAAGAAGTCCACGCAGACAAGGAGGCAATCCACGAAGAAGAATTGATGGAAGATGTTTTAGATGTGACAGTACTGACCATTGGGCTGATAATCCTGAATGCCCGGCTTTGAAAATTATATGTGGCAAATGCAAGGGCAAGGGCCACTATGTCAGATGTTGCAAAGCATCAAATACTTCCATGAATTGGATCAGCAGTGATAATGATAGTAATATTGATGATGATGAATGTGTTTTTGCTATATCTGATGAAGAACAGGAGGAAGAAATGGAAAGCCCTAAAGCCATGGTGTGTATAGACGGGGTGAATATGCACATGATGGTTGATTCTGGTGCCAAATATACACTAATACCACAAGAGATGTGGGACAGAAAGAAACATGAATATTTGCATGAACCTGACATTCGACCCAGAGCCTATGGTGGTATTAAAATAGATATCATTGGATGGTTTTGGGGTTCACTCAAATTTAAGAACAGGAAGGCGAATGGGAAAATTTACATTACAAAATCTGGGAGAATTCCTTTATTAAGCTGGACTCATCAGAGCAAACTCAGAGTGAAATTGGACGCCAATGCTGATGAGTCAGTGATGAATATCGAAAATGACGAAACAAGGAAACATGTAACACATGAGAAAATGGAGGAAATGATGAAGAAAGTTTTCAAGAATGAAATTGGGTGTTTACGTGGGTATTCACATAAAATCAAGATGAAACCAGGATGTATTCCGGTAGCGCAGAAATTGCGGAACGTTCCTCTTTCTATGAGAGAAGAAGTCAAGAAAGAAATAAAAAATTTAGTCGACCAAGGAGTCATAGAAAGCAGTGATGCCAGTGAATGGGTGTCCCCGTTAGTTGTTTTAAGGAAGAAATCTGGAAAGTTGAGAATATGTGTTGACATGCGTGAGCTGAATAAATGTGTAATTCCCGACAGACACCCACTTCCAAATATTCATGAAATAGTTTCCACGATTGGTCCATCGAAGTATTTCTCCACCCTTGATTTAACTTCGGCATACCATCAGGTGAATCTACATAAAGAATCCAGATGCATGACAGCGTTTATTACGCCAGACGGTCTATATCAGTATAAGAGAATACCGTTTGGGCTAATATCAGCTGCATCTGTCTTCCAGAAGGTCATGCATAAACTGTTTGAAGGAGACCATGGTGTTATATGTTTCCAGGATGATATTTTGATACATGCTACTAACCAGGAAACACATGACGAGAAGATACGACAGGTATTTAAGAAACTGTACGAAGCTGGAATGACTCTTAGTAAGGAAAAATGCAAGATAAATTGTAGTGTAATTGAATATTTAGGACATACTATATCAGCAGAGAGAGTAAGACCCAAGAAACAATTGTTGGAAGCAATAGAAAATATGCCAAGGCCCAAATCTAAAGAGGAAGTACGCACATTCATCGGCATGGCCGAATATTATTCAAAATTCATGCGTGATTTTGCTACACATACTGTCCCTCTACGTGAATTATTGAAGAAGAAAACATTTGCATGGGATACAGAATGTGAAGAAGAATTTAAATGGATAAAACACGAACTGAATAAAGCGCCATCATTGAGGAATTTCAAGAATGGAAAGAAGACCGTTATCACGACAGATGCCAGTAATATAGGCCTTGGTGCAGTCGTCACACAAGAAAGTGATGGTAAAGAGAGGTTGATAGCCTTTGCTTCCAGATTGCTGAAGGGAGCTGAAAAAACATATGCAGCCATTGAAAAGGAGATGTTGGCCATTAAATGGGCGGCAGAGAAGTTTCGGAACTTCATTTGGGGTACAGAGGTGGAGTTTCGCACAGACCACAAACCATTAGTCCATGTCATAATGAGTAAGGGTTTGGACAATGTCTCGAATCGTATGAGAAGATGGGTCATACTTCTACAAGAGTACAACTGTGTAGTGAAGTATGTACCGGGCACGAAAAATCGTGCTGCTGATTGTCTCTCAAGGCTCACAAATGTCTCGGAAGTAGATGACGTTGAAGATATGGAATCTGAGGTTGTGTTAAATATTGAAGAAATATCTATATCGGAAAAGGAATGGAATGAAGCAGAGGAGTTGGATGAAACATTCAAGAAGTTGAAACGCGTCATTATAAGTGGTAGTTCATTGACCAAAGCCAAATATGAAGAAAATGGGCTTTTGGAATATTGGAAAGTTGCGAATGAACTGAAGGTGGAAAATAACAGAATTATGAGGAGTGACAGAATTATTCCACCTGTAAGCCTACGCCGGAAGATCATTGAGTTAGGTCAAGAGGGCCACCAGGGAATTGTAAAGACGAAGAGAAGAATACGAGATGAATTCTGGTGGCCAGGATATGATCTACAAGCTGAGAGAGTCATACGTGACTGTATCCTTTGCAAGGAGAGTGATAAAGGATGTGTGAGTGAGAAATACCCCATGGTAATTACTGAACTTCCAGGTAACATTTGGGAAGACCTGGGTATGGACATAATAGGTCCAATTTACAGTGAGGGAAAACAACAGTATTGTATAGTGATTATTGATCTTTTGACTAGATGGGTCGAAGTCATGATTAAACCATGCATGACTGCAAAAATGGTAGTTGATTTCTTAAAAGAAGTATGTGGAAGGGAAGGTTTACCCAAAAGCATACTAACAGACAATGGAGTTCAATTCCGTTCAAAAGAAATGCAAACATTTTGTATGGAAAACTCCATTGTACACAAGAGAAGCGCCATATATCACCCACAGACTAACGGAGTGGTCGAACATTTTAACAGCGTGCTTAAAGACGCTGTGAGATGGTCTTGGGCAAACGGTATGAAATGGGAAGAAGCTGTTAAACAAAAGATTAATGCACATCGTTTCACAACACACTGTACGACTGGCCTGTCGCCGTTTGAGATGAGTAGAGGTAGGAAAGCTAACACTAAGTTAACACCATCCTGGTTAAAAAGAATGACCGTGATAAGGAAGGATTTCGGAGATGCATGTCAGAACATCAGAATTATGCAATTAAGAAACAAAAAAACTCATGATGTGTCTGTAAGTACTAAAAAAAAAGGGAGGACCACCATTGATGGTTGGGGGGCTAGTGAGAATTAAACTTCCGCCTGTGTTGAGAAATGGTCCATGTAAATGGTCCAAGCCAGTTGGGGTCGTTGAAGTCTTTAAACATGCGGTGAGGGTTCAAGATGGAAGAGTCTGGAATATGGAGAGAGTGTGTGTGTGGGATACTCCGGTGGGGGATGCATCAATGCATGGTAGTCGAGGGAAGTCAAGAGAGAGAACGAATGCAAATGGTACCAGTGATGTTGAGGAATGTCAGAGAGATGTAACACAAGAGATAGACCCATCAATGATTTCCTTGCCAAAACCTAAAACAGATATCTCGCGCACATCAAGAAGAGGGAGAGTCATTCATCAGCCCTACAGACTGAAAGACTTTGTGTGCGAACAATGAGCCCAATACAATTTGTAAAGAGACAGACTAGTTGTGTTTTTGAATGTTTAAGAAGGGGAGATGTGTAGTATCAGCAATCCACAATCCAGCTCGAGACTACATGGCTCGTGGCGAGGCGAGACAAGCACGAGCGGAGATCTGCTGAAGCACGTCATAGTGCGAGGACGGAGGACGAGAGAGCGAGCGAGGATTCAAATACCAACGGGGACGTTCGTCAGCCGGTGGAGCCCGTTAACACAGAACTATTATTTCCCTTATGTGTAATCACAATAAATATACATTTACTTGCCATACCGTGTTACGCGCGATAATTACTTCAAATACCAAGGTTATTTAAGATAACCTCGGTGGGAATAATAGGGTAGCTACCACTGCCACCAGCCAAGTCTTGATGAAAAGGGAGTGAAACAATGCTCCAAGAGAAACAGACAAAAAGGGATAAGTATTAACCCTTTCCAGTACTCTATGTAAGATAGAGTGTACAGGGTCTGTGGATTTTAAAAGACTAATAAAGTTGATGGCAACATTCCATGTTCTGGGAGACAGTAGTCAGTCCCAGAAAATGGAGTCTGAGTTGGGAAGTCTAGAAGACAACCCTGTGTTACTGCACTGAGATTGCTGCCTAACACACAATAAAAAGATGATGCCTATTGAGTAGGTGAGGCTCCACAGTATTTGAACACAGGGAAATGTTAAAAACACACACAGCAAAACACATGTAAGAGTGGGGAAAGGGCTCACACTCTTACCAGGTTTAAACAATAAATTCTAGAAATCCAGCAAAGCTGCTGAGGGACTCAGTGAGTAAAGGTAACTAGCCATTCTTGAAAATTATCCCTAACAATTCATGTGCTATGCACTCCTTCTATGTGCATGTCATAAAACAATACTTCCCATGTCCATCACAATCTACCCAATTCTGCGCATAATTCTCAGGGCCTGGGGGAGGGGTGAAATGTGTGCTGGGGGGCCAATCAGGTGTTAATTTCTGACCATGCAGTGTTCTTTTCACCATTCCTTGTATCTATCTGCGTATGGGCATGCATCGAGAGGGGAGTGGCACCAGAAGAACTAAGTGTAAGTGATAACATTTGTGATTGTGCGTTTCTCTTCCCCACCCCTTTAAAATACCCCAAAACTATCTGTAGGATGCAAAGGCATCTGATTAACACAATGAGGAGAGGAACACGCACCTTAAAGATCTTGCCCAACCAGACTGACACCCAGGAGAACATTAGGTAATACTAATCTTCATCTTTCACTGAACTATTCTCTTTCTCCATAGTAGTGCATAACACATGTAAGGCACTTACAGCATATGTCAAGCTGTCACTTGCTCGTCATTTGCTGGTGAGAACTTGCAGCAACATGTGCCTATTTTCACACATACACACCCTTCCATAGAAGTGAGGAGGTCGAGCATGCATTTATTTTGGAGAGTGGTCAATCTAAGAGCCCTAAGCACCTCATTTCTGGCATTGAAACCTTTCTCAGTCGCATTTGTCCAGCTGTAGCAACTCCACCTTGTTATTCTGACCCATTTGGCATTTGCCACAGCTTGTATGCCAGGTGCGAGAAGGGAAGTGAAAAAGAAAGCGGCTTTTCTGAACAGGTGCTACTTGGTGGGAATTTCCACCAATATATTAGAAGATGATGGCTAGAAATAATTCTCATGCTCGTTCCTTAGTAATGTCAAAGATCGACAGGTTTGCTTCTTATAATTCACGTCATTAATGGCAGGATGGTCAATGATTGCCAAAATGTGACTTTGTGGCACCACAAGCGATGGAGCTGTGTATAGCGTGGGTACCATGGGACCGATAATGGTCCATCAGACCTGCAGTTCCCAGTCATATTCCTGCTATCTCCATTGTATGCGTACACCCTATATTCCTGCCCATGTTCACTGTTCCATTGTATCGAAAACATGGTGAGTAGTGGAAAAGCCTCTGTATGTGAAATTGTTCTTTCTTCACATTGACCCAGGTAAGTAACTTGCAGTATTCTCTCCACACAGCAAGACATATATCAAGGTGTGCAACTGTTTCTTTTGCCAGTCCTAGCATTGCCTCTGCTCTGCATTCCATTAACTCCTCTTCCCATTTCCCTCAGTGAACATATTCCCCTAGGATATTTAGCTGTGGTCTCATATAACAAGACGGCAGCATCTTTCTTTCCAAATCTGTACATTTTTTGACGGTCTGTGTCCTGAAAGTCCCTTCTCCCCTATGTATGCCGTGTAGTTCGTAGTGCATTGAAATATTTGTGGATACTGATCTATCTACAATTTTCTTTAGTTTTATAAAATCATTGAAAAAAACAGAATCTTCCTTTGCTACCCATTGTGTGTGCCCCCGATGTCTCAGAAATAATCCTCTTGTCTTACATAATGTGACTTGATCCAGACAGTATGCTGTAGAGACTGTCACCTCTTGCTGTATAAACAGCCTTTTCAATCCATCACTTGCAAGCAGGTGTCCAAGATATGACTATAAAGCCAATATAACTCCAATACACAGCAACTTTCCACAGGTTACATCTGGTAAGGAATGGTTCACTATATTAACTATAGCCTGAAAAAAGCCAGGAATGCTCATTGAATAAGGCAACATATGATTGCATATACAGCTATGCATGATCATCAGTAAGCAGTCTTGAAATCAGAAAAAGGCAATAAAAAGTAAAGATAAACAAACAAATACAGTTCCTATTGATCACTGTGACACGTAATATAAGATGGTAGGGAATGTTAAAGTAATATTACATTTTACAAACTCTTAAAAAGCTTATGGCCACTATATGAATACAACCCAGATTGGATGTTAAATTCCATTCCATTCATCGTTTTGCATTTTAGATTGAATATAAAGATGTTCTACTTTCATTTGGTATGCAGGATGATGTTTCAGAGAAGACATTAATGATTTAATGAATGCAAACAGGGTATTTGTGAGCTTTTTTTATTTCAATTAATCTGTCAATCCTAAAAATACTAATTTGGTAAGGTCTTGATTAGAGTAAGGATAAAAAATCTTATTGCATGCACATAGTCCTTATTGTTCTGGCAGTGGGTCCTAGGGAAGGCAATAGAATATTGCTATGCCAAAACGTCAACAGAACGACAACCCTGCCCAGCTTTTTTCTAAACATGATTTAGCTTCATTGTTGAATAAGATAAACACATTTGAAATTATATTCAAGGTATTTATGGTTTTTATGGAGCACTGTAAATATCTATATATATATTCAGTAAACACAACTTTGTTAAAGGGACGTTATGGTTAAGTTGTGCTACTAAAAACCTATGAAATTCAGTAAAAAAACTATTTTAAATGGACATTATGGTTCAAAGTAAAACCGAAAAACCGCTGAAATTCGCTAGTTATGGTAAGCTAATCAACCATAACTCGCGCCACCACTGCGCATTGCTAAGACTTACACCCAGGACATCAAAGTAATAAAAAAACAGCAAAAATATAAGAAAGTGTTGATAACCTTACCGATTGTCTTCATACACAGAAAGTATTGCTGTTTTTCAAGTGTGTATTTTCCTTATGTATATGTTTCATATGCTGTGAGCGCACCCTAAGTGAATTATTGCAAGAACATATTAGAAATATAAGTATACAAATATAGTACTTTTTGAATTTTTTGTTCCTAACTATTACTGCCCAAATAACCTTATCAAATGTTCTTTATTACAAACCTCCTATCACTGACTGTTCACAAAAAAAATCCCTTTCAAGGTCAAAAAACAATTGACCCTTCTACTTTCTGTCTCATGCGTGGGCTCCCTTAGCTTGCAACCAAAAAATCAAGTTGCTGCCCTTCACTCAGAATCTAAATACATTCTCACTTTGCAACAACACGGCTCAACGCACCCATGAGAACTTGTATTGTCATACACGTGCACGGCCGCTGTTTCCCTCAAACACTGCAGGTGGCTGCCTCAGATGCCAAAGTCTACGGGGCGCCCATCTGACTCCAATATTATTTTACATACATTGTAACACAGACACATTACTCCTTCACTGGTATTTTACGCACAATATATTGAGGAATACCTCCAAATAGGGTGGCCAACTTTGGCACATCCCTTTGCAGGACAAAAGGTGGTGATGACGTCACGGCGTCATTCACCTGGCAGAATCAATGCATTGCACCCGAAGCTACTGACATGACCAGCCTGCAAGCCTGTCACGTCAGTACTTGCCGTGCAATGCAATACAATAGGACTCTTATTTACAGATTAGCTGCTACTTGCCAGCCACTGTTATTCCCATTCACAGAAAATGTATGTATAAGACCCCCGACCCGCTCAGCTCCAACCCCCAGCATGACTAATTGTGACTCCTAACTTACTCTGTTAGATCACAAATTGTGCTCGAACAGAGCAAGTCGGGACAACCCGCGTCCCACAGAGCCACTCGGCAAACTGCGCAACACAGGCGACAATTGCGGGACCATCCCGCAAATTACGGGACAGTTGCCCACCCTACTTCCAAACATACCGTATGACTTGCTTGACAAAAAAACACCAATTTTGCTTCTTGCTGCCACATCCTGTCCCATCCTCATCAACCCTCACCTCCCCAGACAGTATTTGATAAGTTTAACAAGTGTAATGTTGTGTTTTTTATATGTTTTTGCAGCGATGTCCGCGGACACCAAAACACGGATCAAAGATGGCAGACGCATCGGAACAATCTGACGCACTTGACGTCATTCACCATCCAATGAGCAAACGTGTCACATGTCCACGGACATGACGTGCCCATTACCCAATCGCTGTCCTGCCCGCAGAGCGAACAGGGAAGTGTGTCCGCAGAGCGGACATAGATATCACACATTTTTTTAGACCTACTTTTTGATCGTTTAAAAAAAACTACTGGACGGATTTTCACCAAATTTACAAAAGCACGCTTTCGGGACCAAACTGCTGCTCCTGCCGCAACCACGGGGATAAGAAAGGGCAGGTGGAGAGAGGAAGATGTAGGGTGGTCCTTACTTAGGTAGGTAGCAGGTTTTCTTGGGGAAAATCCGTCCAACGGTTTGATCTGTAGCCGTGCCCAAAGTTTTTCCCCCTTTCAGTCTATGGCAAGAAAAGAAGTTTTGGCACCCCCCCCTATAACATTACCCCCCTGCACCAAACCTCACCAAACTTTGCAAAAATTCAGAGTGGGCCATATATTTTTTTGGCAAAGTTTGGTGAGTATTCGTCCAGCGGGAGCGGAGTTATAAGCTGCCCAAAAAGTGCTCTTCCTATGGAAACAGCAATTTAACCATAACTACACGGCCACTACCGTGGCAGTGTAATATATCTTATTATGTATGTCTTCTGCAATGTATTTCATTTTTTAAAACTATTATTTTCTGATTATAATGATCTATTTTTAGATGTGGGAGCAAAATGAATTAAAATAGAGAAAATAGAAAATACATTTGCATTCAGATTGCCGATAAGCTACATAATGATTTGCTTGTGCTTATAATTGTATACATTATATAGTGATTTTTTCTTTTACGATTGGAGCCTTTTGTTGTACATCGTTTGATTGACACCAGTCCCTTTTCATAATAGAGGACCCTTTTTTCTGTATAGAGCCATTTTCAGTGGAACCATTTATGATTGAACTCTGTTATTTGGCAATAGGATTATGAATGGGAACACAGTAAAACAATTTAGTGGTCAGCAAATCTCTTTTGGGGAGATAGATTGCTCAGTGTTTTTTACCAGAGCATTACATTAAGTGGGTTCAAGCATTGTAAAGCAATGTAGTAATGTATATGGCAGTGTTTCTTTAGTGGTCAGAAGAAGGACCATCGACTTTAGGAAGTGCTTGACTTTATTTGTGCTGTTTATGAGACACTAGTTGGGTCGATTTAGGGCTCTGACATCCACAATGATTAGTGTATGTAAGTGCGCTGCCTAGTGCATCAGTTTGCTGTGGACACAGCCCCCATCAGCAATGTAGGTCCCCATTGTTGAAGATCCTGCATGTCTTTTGAATGCCAGATTATTTGTGAATAACTTCCATAGAATGAAATACTCCCATCTAGTTAATGTGCTGCTTGTAAATAACCTTCCATTACAATACCTGCAATCTGCACTCATTATGCAGTAAAGAGTGGCTTTGATTCTTTGACATGTTTACATAAATTGACAGTCCATCTCCACCTGTGATCCAAATGTTATGCAAAACATTCTGAAATGTGTTTCTCAAACTTAGAATCATAACAAGGTTTGTCTAGTTGGGAGGTTTCCTGAATCCATACATATTGGTATCTCAATATGTAAAACGAAGTCATGTTTCTTTGTAGGTTTGTATGTGGCATTGAACTTTGGGATGTAATTCCTCATTAACAGTGAGGTCTGGTGTCATGGATTTTGCAAAGAGATTTCTTTGTTTCATTGCCGGATTAACGCAACTATGTATAGCTCTATAGGTCATCCTGTTCCCGTGATAATAATTATTTTTGTTTTTCAGCATTACATTTTGTGGTGTTCCACTGCCATCTACAGGTTATTAGTAGAAAGTGTTCATCATCACGCTGTCAGTGCTGAACTGGTCTTGCATTTTTTTGTTTTCTTATTTGTTTAGAAGAGAGAGAGTGTGTCGTTCTTTTCATTATTTGCTTTGCAATAAACTCGGTACATGTTTATTTCACTAATTAATTAATTGCCAAATTTGTATTTAACTCAGATTTAAATTCTCACATGAATATCATATTTGCATGATTACTCTGATTATTTGCAGTGCGTGTTTAGTAGTGAGAATGCAAAAAATCAGAGTAAGGATACAAATATGACATTAATGTGAGAAGAACTTCATAATACAATGCTATTTATATCAATGCATTTCTTAATGCACTACTTAGCTCATGACATCTATTCCATTGATCATTGACACTTTTTTGTCAACATTATAATAAGAATCCCTTGTACAGACTTTCTTGAAAAGTAAATGCACATGTGATGTCATCAATTACATTTGTGATGTCATCTTTGATGTCCTGGGTGTTAGTCTTAGCAATGCACGGTGGTGGCGTGAGTAATGGTTGCTTAGCTTACCATAACTGCCGAATTTCAGGGGCTTTCAGTTTTACTTGGAACCGTAACGTCCCTTTAATAATGTTTTTTTACTGAATTTCATAGGTTTTTAGTAGCGAAATTAACCATAACGTCCCTGACTTTATATACATGTAACATCGAACATACTGAACCACTACCTAGTGATTTTGATGTCCGCGGATCGTGCAAATGTCCGTGGGCGGAAGCGGACAACAACACTACCCAAAAACTCAGGGGTATCTTAAATGGTTCTATTAAGTCATATAAACACTGCACAACTTCAAAAAGCAGCATATACACACATTTTATAAGAAGTAAATAAGAAGTAGAACCTATATATGTAACACATTAGCCATCCATTTAAATACCATAAGTACTAAAATAGAATATACCAAAACAGAAAAGATATGCCTCCAACATAATTACCTCACAGAAACTGCACAGCAAGGAGCAACAGCAGACCTACACAATAGTAAGAACACAATTTAGCAGAAGCTAGTAAGTAAACTTCATTTTTCTTATATATTTCTAAAGTTTCTGTATTAGGTACACTAAAAGTAATATTTTTCTTTTTTTTTTACACAGAAATGCTCAGTACTTTGGAATGGCTTGAGGAAAATGTTCCACATGAGGAAATGACTGAAGATAATGATACTAATGGTAGACACGTCTCTATATAACTAAATTAATAATCATAATCATAACTCCATGTGTACATTTTCATTTTTTTCACAGACCATACAAACATTGAGGATAATACACCTAAAGACACCTTAGAACATACTCTGCACCGCATGGAAGAAAAAATTGACTTGCTAATGGAAAATTTCAATATTTTGAAACATTTTGTGGAGGACCACATAAAAGAAAAAATTAAATATCATTGTCCCACATGTACCTGTTCCCCCTCTCCATGTCCCAGTCAACTATTCCCAAACCTCCCCCACCAAGAAAAATGTTACGATGAGACTTCCATCCCTTCATCTCCTCCCATCCATCCTCGCCAAACCCCTAACTCCCCTGTGTTTGTGTCAGTTTCTGCTTCCCCTCTTTTTCATAAATGTTACATCTGTATATAATAAAGAAAAATCACATGTGTTTTAATGCCGTCCTTTGTGTCTTTTTTTTTTTTTCAAAAAGGCAGTTAAGATTTCCGCGGACAGCACGGGTGTCCAGGATGTCCGTAACTAACCAATATGGGGGTGTCCTAAGGACACTATACCTGTCCGTACTGTCTGCAGTCAAGTTGAAACTGTTCTAAGAACACGCTCGGTGTCCGGAATATCCGTAATGAAACAAAATGGGGGTGTCCTAAGGACACTATGCCTGTCCGTAATGTCCGCAGTCCAGTTGAAACTGTTCTAAGAACACGCTTGGTGTCCGGTATGTCTGTAATTAACCAAAATGGGGGTGTTTTAAGGACACTCTGCCTGTCCGTACTGCCTGTAGAACATCTACGCACATGCGCACCACACCCATAAGTCCTACGAACATCGCGCCTGTCCTTAACTGTTCGTCTCACTTGTGTCACACTTTTAATTAGTTTCAGGACGTGAACACTGTCCGTAGAACACCCACGTGCATGCGCACAGCCATTCCCGTACATTTGGTGTCCTGCGGACACCCGTTCCCTTTGCGGATGTGTTCGCAACGTCATCATGTGACCGCACCCACGCTGAGCGGGTGTCCTGAATTGCGGACTCTGTCCAGGCCCCTGAACATTTTAAAATCACCTTTTCAGGCAATCAACAGTATTTTATAGTAAAAAAGCACCATAGCACATGTCCCAGACAATGACCCTGACTTTCTACATACTTTCTGGTACTTTTTGAGCCTTTTCTGGGTGTTCGATCTGTCCGAGGTAGTGGAAGTCCCTACTACCAGTACTCGCCATGAGTCTTGGGTGTGGCGGTTATTTACCATTCATGGTGACGTACCGAAGGCGCGTGGGAACAAGGTCACCTACAACCAGTGCAAAATGGTGCTGAGTCATGGGAGACCTGGTTCGTACAGCTTTGGTATGACATCTATGAAGCGACACTAAGGTCTTCGCACGGCCATTCGCACGGTTGTACCTTGTGATTAACGTAATAGGTTGAGTTCCTCTACTACATCCTCTATTTCTGCTCCTCTCACCACAAGAGACACTCCTGTGGGAGAGCGCATCCCTCCAGCTGCATCACAAGCCATTCACGATTCTGATGACCCTTACCTTTCGAGGGTCACAGTTTTGTGTATGTACTGCGATGCAGTACTCTGCAGGGGGAAGAGACTTCGAAGTGCTTTTGAGACTGCGGTCTCAGAGCACGAGAAGACCTGCTACCTAACTAAGTAAGGCCCACCCTGCATCTTCCTCTCTCCACCTGCCCTTTCTTATCCCCGTGGTTGGTGTCCCCTCCTTACCCTCCTTCCCCCTCCTCTCCTAGTGTGTCGTGTATAAAAAAAAACAAAAAATATAAAAAAACAAAAATCCCCAAAAAAAAGCTCTTTTCAGAGCCGCCTTTCACAGTCTAAAAATAGAAGTGACAAATAAATGGAGCAGAGCCCTGTGTATTTTTAGAAGTCCGCGGACAGTTCGCAGACATCTAAAATTTTGGGGTGCTGCCCTATCATAACCATTGAACTTTTCTTGGGGAGGAAGTGGTGGCTCTGAAAAGAGCCTTTTGGTGGTGTTTGTGTTTGAAAAACTTCAAATGGTCAACACCTAGTGCAAAATGGATGGCTGGAATTCCACAAAAGGTCGCAATGCATTTTGTACATTTCTCAGAAAAATCTGATTACCACCATAAGTAAGATGAACTCCATCTCTGCGGAAAATGTATGTACTATGAAACATAATATTTTCATTGGGGAAAGAGGCCATGCCAACATCTCTTAGAAAGGCACAAACAGCCTTATTAACATTCCGCCTTGCTTTCTCCATTTGTGGACCAAATGAAGAAGAACGCAGCCACATTTGTCTCTTCGCAATACGAGAAAATATTACTTGGGAATTTGGAAACATGTCCATGACCTTCCCAAGTCCTTCTTTCTTCGCAAATTGCAAAGAAATTCCTGACACATGTCCTAAACTGTTCCCTCCACAATTAATTATAATTGTTTCTGGATGAAGCTCTGTCTCCATAGTAGCACAGAGAAGTGCCAATCCCAACCACTTCATTTCAGGCACTCCATGCCAGTGCACTTCCACATAAGGGAATCCAAGATCTGAAGCTACTCCACAGCATTCTGCATGCACCTGCAACCAATGTATCCATGAGTCTCCCAAAATCCAGATAATCTGTTTTCTGAAACACCCAGCCATAGCTAACTGATCTTCTCTCAGGAAAAAGACGCTGTGACAAAATCTCTCCTTACACAACACACCCACTAAACTTTACTGACCAATCACTTGCTCTGCTCATTCTAATTTGCATGCCCCTCCACCCCAAAATCCCTGTATGTCATATGCGATGTCTGCGGACTACCGCCATGTCCGCGGACATATTGAAGACCTGAGCGTGGTGAATGTAAATTTAAATAGTGTGCCCCATTTTCCCTTTGAGGTTGGCTCTGAGAAGAGCGTTTTTTTTTTTTTGCAGATGCTTGCCAATCACCTGTTATTTTGTATTTTTTTGGGGGGGGTTCCTTAGTTTACTCCTAAAAAATTCACATAACCTTTTCAAAAGCAACCATCACATTCCAAAACAGAATGGCGCTTCCCAAAAAAGATAAGGAAATACCATCTTCTTCAAAATTAACAGCATTGCTGGAATCAATATTCACATTATTACAGAAGAACATACCAGCTCTAAGCATGAAAGCACACATGGCTCGGTTGATTGCACACATAGCAATGTTTTGCTGAGGACAAAAAACAGAACTATTGTTCCATATTGCCGTAGGTACTAATCCAGAAAAAAAACAATTTGGAAGGATGTTCTTCACTGCTTGAACCAAGTGTTACAAATCTGCCAACAAAGTAGGGGCACTGACATAGCCCAAATGGAAAACTCCATAATGCAAAACTACCACATGGGGACTGTTCATCCTGCCCATATCTTCACAAATGTGTACAATTCCCTGTACATTGCAATCAGGCCCAGTGCTCCACACCACCTCCACTCCTTTAACATCAACATTGTTTGCCAAATGCCTGCATTGAGCATACCGCTGTAAACCATGCACAAACATATCTCCAAGCACCAACACCCTGACTTTCTCCACCTCTGCCATCTTCATTACACTCACTCTCTTTCAACACAAATCCACAACCTCAGCATCTCTTTGGCTGATCCCTACAGTCCCCTTTCCATGCTGGATTTGCTGGAAAACCCTGGATGTGGCATACCCTGTCTGCGGACAGCCGCAGTGTTCGCGGACAGCGTAACTCTTGGACAGCACTTCTACCCTTTCCACTTCACTCTCTCTGCCAATCCCTCATTGGATACAGCTAGGCAGTCACACAACCATCCACCAATCACATCCAAGACCTCTATATCTAACTCCATCATCAGAGTTCAGCACTTCAAATGTATTGTTGATCACTACAAGTCTCATATCATTGGAAGGACCTACTACAAAAAGTACTCTATAAGTCTCCAAGATTTCTACTTGCAGCTGCATGCATATCCACATGCATGAAAACAAACTACAGGTATGCATATTATCTGCACAATACATGTACAACTCTTATAAATGTATATAAGCAGAGTAACTGCCACTTAACCTGTATAACCTATAAAATGAACTTATTGTCATTTTTCCATCTGCTATAATCAACTGTCACTTCCAAACCTGTCTGCTTTCTATTTTTTTTTTTACACACAAATCTATCTAAAAAATTATAATATTAGAAGATGGAAGAAATAACAATATAATTGTGGAAAAACACTTACTAGTGTATCATAACATTACACACAGCCTGTAAAATGTCATGCATCTTCATACACTCACACACATAGACACTATCATTGAAATGTTCACAGATGTAATAACACCACTACCTGTAAATCACATCCTTCTACTCTATTACCCACACCATCACAAATACATATATTCCATGCTTTTCTATACAGTTTCTGCCATTTATCTGCAAAATAATATATCATTATTTCTTCTGTCTCCTAACATTCTATAACACAGCTTTAAAAAACAAAGTGGATTTCATACACTTAATATTCTACGCATTTGCAAAGCATGTTGAACTAACATAATATAAATAAAATATAAAGGCTGCACATAGTCAAATGAAACTGCATGCATACACTATATTCAGAAATTAAACAAGAATACTACTACAAAGACATACAAATGAACCTCTCAATTAACATCACTGCTATAAACACACAAAATTATTAACTTCTTTCTTTTACAATTGGAGTGAAGACGACTCTCCTGGAAAACAGCAACATCTGAACTACAAACACCAACTACAAAGAAACCTGCTCATTCCATAAGAAAAGAGTACGTACAATACTACCTTAGTTTCTTTGCCTAGTCTTTAAATCTCTCCACGATCTTGCTTCCCCTTACCTCTCCTCTCTCCTCTCTTTCTACACTCCCTCCCACTTCCTTCGCTCTGCTGACCACTTTCTTCTCACTTCCTCCTTCCCCTTGTGCCACATCCCGTTTCCACTCCTTCCATCTCCTAGCCCCGCTTCACTGGAACTCCTTACCTCTCTCACTCTGCTCTATTTCTACCTTTTCATCATTCTGCACTTTCCTCACATCTGTCCTTCTCCATTCCCCACCATGAAACCCCTCCCCCTTCTTGCCCTCTCCTCCTTGCCTCATCTCCTTAATCATCTCCCACCCCTCCGCCCATTCTCACCCTTCACCCCATCCATTTCTCTCCTCCTACTCTTCCCCAACCCTCCCTCTCTTTCACTTCTACTGCACTACTCTCATTCTGCCCTTCAGTTTAAGTGCTCTACTTACTGTTTTCTTGGTCTGATTCTCAATTTTTAAATTGCTTCCATTGTTACTGTATAATGTTAATTGTTTTATCTACCCTGTTGTTGTTAAAATGTGTTACTCAAAAACACTGTGGGGGTGATTCATGTAATTTGTACACCAAAAAATGAAGATTTGTGCACCATTCTGCCCACAAATCACCACTTATTAAACAGGGTGTTACGCTCACCTGGACCCCACAGGGGTGTCGATCGGACCCGGACAGCTGCGTTCTCCTTCAACGTGATGCGTAGTGCAGAGATGACTGTCTGGACTGGCCCGCCTAGTCTTGTCTGCTGGACCCGAAGAAGTATTTTCCTGCAAGTGGAGACAGGGATTAACCACCTGTGGGTTTTAGTGATGGCCTCCAAACTGTTCTCGCTCTCCCCCACTAATCACCTCTGATATCCCCTTAGTAACCTCACCTTATGTTCGTAAAAGATGAGCTCTCCATCCTGCGTGTCTTGCAGGGGCGCGTAGATACCAGTTACTTCACTGGTTTGAAGGCCTTGGGAGAGTTCCGGTAAGTATTGACTCTGAAGTCCCTGGCGGGATTGGTAAGTATCAAGTTCAAAGAGTTCAATGTGCCCGATGTTCACTCTTGTCCCCTTCCTTCCTTAAGTTGCAACTGAGTTCGTGAGAAGAAGGTCTCGTAACTGCTGCTGGCGTTCAGGTAAGAGTCTGTGTTACCCAACGCTGTCCGGTAACTATTGCATGCGTTAACGTGTTGTTTTTCTCCCTCTTTACAGATGCGGCATATGAAAATGTGGAGAGTTATGGAATAATACCGCCGGTGGTAAATCAGGTAAGTCTATGGTGGAAAGAGGTTGTATTTGTTGATTCCCTTGGCTCACCTTGTTTTTTCTTGTGTCCCCTAGGTGCCGGATTACGGCAAAGAAATGGTAGAGACAGTGCTGGATCGAAAGATGCTATGAGAACTGGTGAGTATGGCGCCGTGCTGGAGCTGGCGAAGCGACACGTGCAGGACTGATGTACTTTCCAGGTCCGGAGATGAAATGGTTCCGGAATTAGGTGAGGTATTTGAAATACGTTCGTTTTCTAACCTTGTCCTTTTCTTCTTCTTTATTCTAGGAGCTCCGTATTCGAGGTGGGTGTGGCAGAAGAAAGGATGCTGGCTGCAGGCATGTGGGCGTGGCAGAAGACTGGATGCTGGCTGCAGGCACGGTGAGCGTCACGCTGCTGGATGCAGAATAACGCGAAGCATGTGCTGCTGTTCAGGTGTGTTTTAAATAGCCCCCAAAGTAATTCCAGGTAAGAAGTTCCCTAGAGCCACGCCCAAGTAAAAAATAGTCCCTGTAACAAAATAGTCCCATCCAGGCCTCATGTAGGCTTGGACTCTTTTGCAGCATGGTCTGCATCAGTTAAGTAAAGTCTATGTGCCTGGCACCTATGGTGCCAGGACTGATGTCTATGATGAGCATGGCGCCTAAGGCGCCAGGACTGAACCCAGACAGCCCCTAGCCGGGGCTGCTGAGGTTTAAACAAATGTCTGGATGCCTGCTCCTGGAGCTGAGGGCCTTGGTCCTGATGCCCGGAGGTAGGCATCATGACACAGGGATTAGCACGCAGAATGGCACACAAATCCCCGTTTTTCAGAGCACAAATAACATAACTCACCCCCTAGAATATTAGTATTACAAAACAAAGAATTGTTTTAATTTTATACCATTTGATTTTATATCAGTGCTTATCCTCACCACTAGCTCACTTTCTACTGTCATCTGAACCACAGTATAGTAACACCCAAATAGAAGAATATCCCTCCCAACTAGTTGTAGCTGCCCAATGCACAATCACACACCACCAGATACATCTTTACCATCATACTCAGACACTCATGCATACAGCACACATACATTGCACAACAGCCCAACCCTTTCCTTCTTTTTTTTGTTTCAACAGACCGCACAAATGCCTACCAGAAAGCAAGTCCGTAGAAAGAAATGCAGAAATAGAGAAAATGAAAATAAAAATGTCCATCTCTAGCAGAGTTTGTACAAAAAGTTCAAACAAAACAGCTAATACAGTCATTTAGCAAAAAAAAAAACAATCTTCCAGTACAGAAACTTTGCCTCCTCTATCAAAATGTAAAAGAAAACAGAACATGATTAACAAGAATGCAGCTACCACTACTGCTAAAACTACTCCTATAAATCTTGATATAGTAGGAAGTAACCATACCAACAAAAGTATATTAGCAAAAATGTTCTGCCACAGAGTCCTTCAGAATCTTATAAAAACAGGAGACAAATCATACATAACCCTTAGAAACTACCGGAGAAAATTAATCTTAGAAGCTTTGATAGACCCTGCAATCCTTCTAAAAAGAAAGTTATTTATTTTAGTGTTAAACAGAATGAAAGCACTAACAAACCTAAGTACTAAATTACAAAAAAGACTTCTCAATAAACGGAATGTTAACAAAAATAACTTCTTAAATATCTGTGGAGGTGAATGGAGTCACACCACAAGCACCGAACCATATTTCAATGAAGAAGCATACAAACAAAATCAAACAAACACAATTGCCATACACAGCAGTGGACGAGGTTATGAAAAACATAATAATACCATAATGGAACAAGAAATACTGCTTACAAAAATATACCCAGAAAACTCAGTCTCAATCCTCCATTCGACTGAACCAGAATGTCCAGTATACAAGTGGCCATGCACGTCAATGTGTAACATTGCCAAAAAATCTTTCAAATCTTTACGCCAGTTCCTCAATTAATATGTGAAAGGCAAAGACTAAATCAAAATAAAACTGCTGCAAAATATGGATACCTGTCCAGTTCGCAAATACACAGGACTGCAAGGATATTCATTTGCCTGCATTTCAGGACCTATTTGCAAAAGCATCTTCCATCATATCAAAATGATATCAACACATCATTCAACTATAAGAAATCTAGTCTATAAACTGTACTATGCTAAAAGTCTTGCTTTAGCACTAGCCAATTTAAATAACAATCTTCTACATGGTACAGCCAAAGACTTACTCGAAGAAATCCACCATATCCAGAGGAAATATTTTGGAAGTGAAAACCACTTACAAAATGCAATAGCTTTACAACAGACTAGCAACAATTCTGCACATGGCAACCTTCTACTACACACATACAAAAAAGAAATACTAAAATTCAAAAGTACATCTGCTGAAGTACCAAACCATGTGTGTGTGTTGCCCTAGAACTGTTTATCAAAGTAACACAAAAACTATAGACGTAACATACAAAATAGAAGACAATGAAGATTCCAAATGGTTTGAATTAGCCCTCTACCTTATAGCAGAAAACAAATACGAAATAACGGATCCCTTAATACTTTGCAGTTACTGCACTACAAAACTTGACAACAATCAAACTCCTTCACATGCTATCACAAATAATTTTGAATTATTCCCACTAACAAAACCCCTGCAACAACTCAATTTATATGAGAGCATCATCATTCAAACAATGCACCAATTTCAAGCAATAATACCCCTTCAACCAAAAACAGCAAAATTACCTGCCTCTGAATTGGTGAAAGGCATTTGTGGCAAAGTAGTGTATTTACCATTAGATCTAAAAGAAAATGTGCACACTCTGGGAATGCAACGTCCAATAGAGAAATCTTTAATTGTCTTAGTAAATGGTGTACCTACAAAAGATAAAAAAATGTTGGCAACAACTGGTAGACTTACATAAAGTTAGACAAGCCTTGCAATATCTAAAAGACAATAATGACTACTACAAAGTTGTGCAGAATTTCCATGGGAAGATTTACATGATTTCCTACGCATATCAAACAAAAACAAAACAAACATAAATATACTAACACCTGGAAAACTTTGCTCTCTAGATCCTGTTAATGTTTCAAGATATTTCCATCATCACTTCATTGCTATGCTACACTTTATTTGTAATAAAACTGTCCCTCCCCTCCGAGAAGTGCAACACTTCTTTTGGGGAAAAGAATACCAAGCCAGAGGAGCACCACATATCCACATACTTTTATGGATTAAAGATGATCCTAAATTTGGTCAAGACAGTGATGCCACTGTGTTACAGTTTATCGAAAAATATGTAATTTGTGAAATTCCATCAGAAGCAACAAATAGTGATCTTCATGCACAAATTGTACAATTTCAAAGACACAAATGTGGCAAATATTGTCGTCGCAAATACAAAAACAAAGGGAAATACTACACCAGATGCCGCTTTGGTTTCCCTAGACCGGTTACAGAAACAGGTGAAGTGAACACCTTCATGTGTTCAGTTAGACATAGTGTTAAAGGTAAATCACCTAAAAATACATATTACATAAAAAGAACAGAAGAAGCAAAATATATCAATGATTACAATGCAATCATTGCCTATTATGGAATGCAAACATAGAGGTGCAGTACATTGAAGACAATTCCGCTGCAGTTGCACGATATGTTACAGCCGACTTAACCAAAGCAGAAAAAACAGAGCTTCAAGACCTCTGGAATGATCTGTCATCAGACAAAACACTGTCTCAGAAATTGTACAGTTTGGCCATAAAAATGCTCTCCCATAGAGAATGTGGCTGCTATGATGCTGCAGATCGTTTAACCGGTACTGCTTTGTATGGAAAATCTGAAAATATAGTATGGCTAAGTCTTGGTCCTGCTAAATCTAGAAAAAGAGTTCTCAACTCATACGACGACATAGAAACAATAGCCAAAGAAAATCCTAACAGCCAAGACATTTTGAAAAACAATTTACTAGACACATACTACCCAAACAGAAGTACCACTTTGTAAACCAAGTGTCTACACCCCATAGCCCAAAACGTTGCATACAAAAATAATATAAAACCCGATGAAAAAAAGGTAGATTCACCCAAGACTCTAGGCACTGGCCACAACTACCGCAGCATATCACACCCATAGATCACACCCATAGAATCCAACTTTTTAACCATGCAGTATGGGCATTTTATATGTCCGCGGACATTCACAGTGTTCTAAGATCAGTTTTATTTTGCTAGCGTACAGTACGGACAGGAACAGTGTTCTTAGGACACCTTCATTTTTGGTAAGTGCGGACACCAGGCCCGTTCTTAGAACAGTTTCAACTTGCCTGCGAACAGTATGGACAGGAACAGTGTCCTTAGGACACCCCCGTTTGCCCAATTACGGACATCCCAGAAAGCGCATGTTCTTAGAACAGTTTCAACTTGCATGCGGACACTACGGACAGGAATACTGTTCTTAGGACACCCTCATTTTCCCATATGCGGACATCCCGGACACCAGGCCCATTCTTAGAACAGTTTCAAATTGCCTGCGAACAGTACGGACAGGAACAGTGTCCTTAGGACACCCCCCTTTGCCCAATTACGGTCATCCTGGACAGCGTGGTTGTCTGCGGACATGACAAACACAACAGGTGTGCCTGCCAACTAAATAAATACAGCATTTGACTCATTGCTTACTCCCCTCCCCAAATGCTCTTACACACCAACACACTTGCCAAAGTTGTATTTCTCCACGATTTGTCACAGCGCTGTCTGCGGATCCAAGATGGCGGCCGTTTTCAAAAATCTGATGCACTTCACGCTCTTCACCATCCAATCAGCAAACATGTCACATGTCCACGGACATGACAGAAGCCGATCGGCCAATCAGGAAACTGTCCACCGAGCGAACATGGAAGTGTGTCCGCGGAGCTTACATATATATCACTAATTTTTTGTGACCTACTTTTTGGTCATTTTTTAAAAAACTACTGGATGGATTTTCACCAGATTTACAAAAGCACGCTTTCAAGACCAAGCCACTGCTCCTGCCGCAGATTTGGTGAAAATCCATCCAGGGGTTTGGGCTGTAGGCGTGAGCAAAGTTTTTTCACTCTATGGGAAAAAATACGTTTTGGGACACCCCTATAACTTTGCACCCCCTGGACCAAACTTCACCAAACTTGGCAAAATAATTCAGAGTGGGCCATATACTTTTTTCCAAAGTTTGGTGAGGATTCGTCCAGGGGGAGTGAAGTTATAAGCCACCCAAAAAGTGCTCTTCCTTTGGGAATAGCAACTTAGCCATAACTACACAGCCACTACCGTGTAATATCTTGGCATATATCTCTATATTGTGGTAAAATATGTTCTCTAAACACCACATTTCTATTAGACCATAGTAGAAGATTGACACCTTCTTCATCCTGTAGCTTAAGACCTGCCGATCAATTAATAATGGAAAAGATTGTCAATAATATGCTTGCTTTCAAGGAAATCTTGTTGCCAAAGGCAGCAGAAAATCAAAACCTAATAAATTATTTTGCTAGATAAACCTAAACGCTAACTTAAGTTAGTATTAATTACATACTTCACCCAAATGACCTAGTGGATGATGGATCATTAGTTTGAATTGACTTTTGATTTTTAACAGCTGAACAGGTACCTCCGGAATCTACACTCTAAGACACCAGCTGGAGATGAGTTATATTTTGATGACAAAGGGGATGTGCGGGCTGAGTATGATATTATGAACTCAGTTTACTTTCCTAATGGATCCATGACAAACATTGAAGTTGGACGTTATGACCTTGGAGCTCCACCAGGCCATCAACTCTTTATCAAAGACAGCTCCATCCTATGGCACTCTGAGGGGGGCATCATGAGCAAGGTGAGCATGAACTGTTGCTTCTCGTGCACCAGCATGTTATCACCTATATGCTTTCTTATGTATTGTATATGATTCAGGCCCCTACCTCATGTATCACTGATTAGCACAACATAGAGGACAGTTTAGGGTTTTTCAGCCTATCAGTTCATGGCATTGCAGTCCACAACTAAATGGTATTTCACTGCAGTTCAGTGAATTGTGCAGCTTGTTTACATATTTGCAAATAGTTCTGCTGTCACTTGTCAGGGCTTTAGCTTGTTTAATTCCATATGGCACACACATCTTTATCTACAGCTGGATGCAGATTGTGTCATGTTATATGTGAAACCTGTCAACACTAATTCACTGCAAAGAAAAATGTAAAGCTTGCATATGAGTTCCTTTTCTGAGGCTGTGATAGTATGCAGAAGATGATAAAGGCACTTCTTGGACTTATGATATTTCCACATTGACAACACTCATGTGGATGTATTGCTGACTTTTATATTAGAACACAAAACATTTGTAACCAATAGGAATGCAGTATGTGGTAATAGCATTATTGACTGAGCTTGTTGTCTAAGTCCCTTTGTTATATACATAACTAACACAAGCACAAGGAAATACGATTTGCTCCAATAGTTTACAAACCTAAAACCCCACTGCAGCCTTATGGTAACTCCACCAGTGTAAAAGTGCTGCAGAGTTTGCCTAGTGGGTTTCATTTTATTTTGCATGTTTGCTGGTAGGGGTGGCACAGTTTGATCTGCATAGTTAATCATTTAGTGGGTAGAATCTTCTGCTCAATTTCTAAGAACTCGTCTACTAAATAGAAATGGGCACAGAGTGAAATTAGACTTATAGGATGATTGTAACATCATTGCAGTCGATCCCAAACTGTAAAGACACAATAATGTTCTTACTTAACAATCTTATTACTGCTCTTGCCAACAGCAGTGCCCTCCCCTCCATTTGTCTTCCCCTTAGGCAGTAGGTTGTGCTGTCTCATTCCATGAGAAGCAGTTTTCAAAGATGTGTGGGGCAGGAACCTGTGTTATGTCCTGACTTTTGGCAAGTGTTTACTAGAAGGGAGCCATAAATAACAACATGTTTTGCCTACTCCTTGTGCAATGGGTGCCACCCTTCTGCCACCTCCTATCCCTCTTCCTCACACGTGTGTTCCTATACTCCTCCTCCTGCCCTGCATCTGTCCCATTCTGTACCAACTGCTGCTGTACCTCTGCTTCCTTCCACTAATCCACTCTCCTGTTTCCCTACATCCACCACCTCTTGTTGCCCCCCTTGCTGCTCTTTATACCCATATATCTTCTCCTTCTGCCCTTTTACTACCTCCTGATGTTCCAGCTCCTGCTGTCCTTCATCCTCCTGCCAACCATCTGCATCTTCATGAGCTATCTCTCGCTTTTTCAACACATCCAAATCCTCACACACCTCTTCCTGGTTCCCTATATCCACCACCTTGAGTTGCACCTCTTGCTGCTCTTTTTACCCCTCCATTGCCTCCTCTCCTGTTTCTACCTCTTCATGTTCCATCTCCTGCTGTCCTTAATCCTCTTGCCTCCCATCTGCATCTCCATGGTCTATCACAGGTCCACTTCCTCACGTACCTCTACCTGCTTCCCTACATACACCACCTTGTGTCGCACCTATTGCTGCTCTTTATACCCATCCATCTTCTCCTGTCCTGTTTCTACCTCTTCGTGTTTCACCTCCAGCTGTCCTTCATCCTCCTGCCTCCCATCTCCACGGTCTATCTCAGACTTTCTCAACACAACAACATCCTCCTTCTCTCAGATGGTATCCTTTCTTGTTTGCTCGTCACTTCTGTTTTTGAATAAATCACAAAATCCAGCTGATCATTTTTCTCATAATTTCTTATTTATTTCTTGTATTTTGCTTTCCAGATGTCCAACATAATGTAATGAGTATGTTACTTAATCTTGTACTTTTACAGATTTCAAAGTATTATTTTACTATTTCACTTTGCTTTCTCTCTGCACGTGTTTCACCATTGATTTAACATGGATCTTCAGGAAAGAATCTATAAACAAAATCATACATTAACATAATGTTAACATTTGTTTGGTTATTCACCCATACTTATGGTTCCTTTTTACTACAGTTCTTACTTGTATATTAGTTATGATTACTTACCCTATTCTTAATTCTGAATGGTCTTTTTTAAGTGGAGTAGATTGCTATATGTTGTCAAATCCTCACGTACCTCTTCCTGTTTCCCTACATCACCACCTCTTGTTGCACCTCTTACTGCTCTGTATACACATTCATCTCCTCCTGCCCTGTTTCTACCTCTTCATGTTCCACCTCCTGCTGGCCCTCCTGCTTCTGCCCCATCATCTCCATCTTCCCTTGTTCCACATCCAGCTCTTTATTCAGCTTCAGCAGCTGCCCCCAACATCTTTTCCACAACCGCTCCTCATTTGCTGCAGCCACTATCTCCTGCTGCAAAATAATCATCCACCTCCCTCAGTGACCTACCTATGCCTAGTCCTACCACATCAGTTGAGTGACTGGCCCAAATGACCACATAATACTGTGTGGCTCCTTCCTTTTCTACCTCCTCTTCATATCTGTTGCTTTTCAGCTCTCTACCATATGACAAACCAAGGCCACCACTAGCCACAGAACTGTGCAGAGCACCTTTACCATCTCTCAAATGTTGGCACATATTCATTAAATACTCAGACAAGGTTCCAGCCTCAATTTCAATATGCTTTGCATACTTGTCATGATGCCTGCCCCCGGGAAGCCAGACCAGGCCCAGCAACCCCGGAAGCAGGCATCATGCCATTTGGAGCATGCCCAAAAACCCCAGTTAGGGGCTGTTTGGGTGCAGTCCTGGTGCCTATGGCGCCAGGCTCATAAGGATAAAGTCAGTCTCATTACAGAAAACCTACCTAATGCAGACCATGCTGCATACTTACTTGGTGCAGACCATGCTGCACGAAGCCACAAGCCAAATGGGGTTTAGGAGGGACTATTTTACCTAAGGGACTACTTTCAACTCGGGTGGGGGCTGTGGAAGAATACTTACCTGGGACTTCTTCCAAGGCTATTTAAACCACGCCCGGACAGCCGCATGTGCTTCGCGTTATTCTGCATTCAGCAGCGTAAAGCTCACCGTGCCTCCAGCAGCTTCCAGTCTTCAGCCACGCCCGCTTCAGTCCTGGACCACCTGAAAACGAAAAGAAAGAAGGAGAAGAGGTTCAAACTTGAAACCTTACCTGAATTCTGGATCCATCGCGCCGTCGATCTTGAAGAAGGAGTCATCGCACGCGCGCCGCCACGCACCTCGCAGCGCCGCGCTGACCTCACCATCCAGTGCAGCTTTTCCTCACTCCATCGCGAACTCTGCATTTCCAAACCGCTCTGCGATATATAAGAGGGACAAGAAAAGCCAGGTGAGCACGGGAATGCAAAAGGGCAATACAAGCTACCCCCAAAGACTTACCGGATTACTACAGGGGGGTACTCACCTCATCTCAGGTCAGCGCAGTTAACTCTGTATCACCGCCGCACCCCGGCCCCTAAGGGGAAACCACTGGACATTACAAGCTACCCCCCAAAGACTTATCTGATTTACCGCAGGGGGGTACTCACCTCATCTCGGCGCAGTTAACTCTGCATCATCGCCGTACCCCGGCCCCTAAGGGGAAAACCACTATAGACTTACCTGACTCTCACCAACTGCCATTTGGACTCTTCGTGGTGGTTAAGCCGGCAACCTACAAGGAATCGGAAAGAGTGAAGATCAGACATTTGAACTCTTACAAACTATTGGATTCTAGAGTCAATACTGGAACTCACCAATTCCTCCACGCCAGTGAAGTAACTGGTCGTCTACGCGCCCCTGCGCTCGATGCAGGATGGAGAGCTCATCTTTCCAAACCATCAGGTGAGAATAAGAGGGAACATCGGGAGTGGTCAGTGGGCAGACAACGGGAGTGGAAGGTGGGTTAACGCTCAAATTACGGGAGGTTAATTCCCTTTCTCCTTTGCAGAAAGATATTCATACGAGCCGACAAACGAAGTTAAGTGGGGCTGTCCAGTCAGTCATCTTGGCTCTACGTGGCACCAGGCCAGTCCAGATCGACGTCCCCGTGGGAATCAGGTGAGCGTAACAATACTCTGCAACCATATATTTGCCAACCTGCACTGACCTGTCAAGAAATCGAGCTGGAAAGAAGAACAGATATGTAAAGAAAGTATATCCTGTAAGTGAATAGGGGAAAGTGTCACAAAGGAGTTCACAGGTGGTTTGTTTTATTTTTGATATGTTGAAGCCACGAAAGGAAAGGGAAATGGTTCCCAAAAGGTTTTACAAGCCATACCATGAAGGTTGTCACCAGGAGCTTCACAGGTCCTTTCTTTTTGGTGTTTTGGATGTAGTGGGGAGGGTAAGAGAAAGGGTTAAACATGATCAGAAATGCTTTCAGAAAGACTTCTCAAAGATTACACAGACCAGGAGTAAAAAAGAACCTCCAGAAACCTGGTACAAATGATATATAAAAGACCACCAAATGAGACACAAATAGCACAACATTGTTCAAATGGCTAAACCACAAGCTTCCAGTGAGGCTCTACCCTGTTCCACACTCGAATAGCCAAACACCACCCACCGAGAAACAGCAAGTGAGCTGGATCTTATAATTGATATTCAAATTGTCCTATGGTTGCCAGGCTTTGATAGATCTACCAAACCCTCAACAGAGGTTTGGTAGATCTGATTGGGAGTTTGGTGAGGTATGTGTTCATCGAGTGTTAGCGGTGGTAGTAGCTGGAAACAGAAAATGTGGATAGCACAAAACAGATCTTTAATACATCTTCACTTATTACAATATGTACATATCTATGTAGACGTGCAACCCTGGAGTCCAGTGGTGATGGTGGCTGTGGATAATTGTGGGGGGTGGTAACAGTTTAAGGCAATGCACTGAGGGGACAGAAGGTAGTTTTTGAAGACAGTCACTTTGGAATGTCCTTTTGACTGGAAAATAGATGCAGTACAGTTTGGACAACATAATTCACATTGAGGAGAGCTTTGGACACTAGAGTGAAAGGGAGTGACAAGCAATAGCGCAGTTGAGCAAAAGATGCATATTTTTGCAATGAAAATACAAATGCAGGCACATTTCAATAACAGCAGCTCTGTGCATTTTGTCATCCTGACAAATGCTGCTGTATCTTCCTAAGTCCATAGAGGACCACAGCTCTCTGCCTCACAGTTGACCCCCATAAATGTGAGTCTTCTTCAGTGGCATGTCAGAAAACACAGTGGAAGATAGTGCAAGGAATGTTATCCCACATGAGTTGACATTGAACAAGCTGGTATGGCCTGAAGAAACATGCACCAACGAAACCTTCCCCCCATGTGTGAAATGGCCTCTGGCATTTGGAAAAACCTCTAAACTCTGATCCTCAGCGCTCTTCATCCTGATGTATTTTAGGACTTTACTGCAAATAAAATTATTCTTCTACTTCCCATGACACTCCAGTTACTGAACATAGGATCTTCAGTAAGGATTCTACATTACCATGATACACAAATCATTTAAGACACCAATACCTGTCGCGTGCCAGGCCTATGCATGCTCGATATGTTTCCACGCATATACTCTTGCTCATCTGCGAGCTTGCCACATTGTGAACTTGTGACACATATTGCTGTTCAGCTGCTGTTCTCTAACCCAACATGATTCTATAACCTGACATATGCTTATCTGCTGCTTTAACTTCAAAGCACACAGTCTAGTTGGCATTACTTGCTATGCAAGATATCTAAACATACATTCAAACAGCATGTGCAATTGCTATGTTACACTATCATCCTGGCCGCTATTACAATACATTGGCAAACTAAAGACTGGTCTGCATTGGCTTGGTGCTTGTAGTAGATTAATGGCAACATGGAGGGAACATGGGAATGAAACACATTAAAATGCAAAATCATATTAAATACAGTAGAGGGAAAAAAGGTCAAACCTCCTATGCCTTGTGAGTATTCAGAACGTGCAAGTGCAGCAAGGAAGGAATATAAGGGCCGTACTCTATAACATAGCCTCAAGCTGGAGCTTTAGTTGCCTACAATGGATACATGTTGCCACTTTCAGTGCAAACCTTGATTGTCATTGGCTCATTCATGAGTCGGTGGGTGGGGATGTCTTCAAGCCTTCACATGCGCTGAACTTTCTTTCAAGTAAATCAGAAAGGCTGGGTGTTCCCATGCCTAGTACAAGAGAATGTTCAGGCATTTCCAAGTGTTTATTAATTTGCTAGTGCCAATCTTTTCCTGAAATGGCTTCTGCTGTTCTCCTATAAAGGTGTCCACCTTTTCTCCAGTGTTTCAATGTTCCTTTTTCAACACAGGCTCCTCGCTCTGTCTGCAGTGAGAGCTGCCTTCCAGGGTACAGAAAAGCTCCTATAAAGCAGATGCCCACCTGCTGCTTTGACTGTGTGCCGTGTGCTGAAGGAGAGTTTTCAAACAGCACCGGTGAGTGATGCCTTTGCAGCTGTTATTGTTCAAAAGCGAACAATACTATGAGCACACTGTGAGTCAATAACTCATAAGTTATACACTGTGTACACTTTTACCAAAGGTTTCCATGATTATATAGACCCTTTGAAGGGGCACCCACTCTCTGAATAAGATGGAATCGCTGCTCATGTCGACTCCTCTCACCCTCAAATTCCACTTCTTGTGATTACAGAAACCAGTGTCTCCTCTCATGTTTCTGCTACACTGGAAGCCCTCCACACTGACTCTTCTGCCATCTCCTACTCTCTGTGACCTGTTGGGAAGGACTGTGGTGTGGGGTTCCTTAACAATAAGTCCCTCAACACTATCTCTTTACCCCTCTATTACAAAAACTGTTCCTCATTTGAATATGCCACCATTCAACTCCTCCATCCTACTCCTCTCACTCTTCTGGCTCTCTATTGGCCCCCTGATCCTCTCAACTCCTTATTTCCTGGTCTGAAACCCTCTCCTTGAGTAACTTCCTACTGACATCCCCATTGTCGTTCTGGGGGACTTTAACCTTCCATAGCCCACTGCAGACGCCTGCCTCTTTTGTCTCGTTCCCCTAGTCATGCCTCTTCCATCCACTATGGTTTTCTCACTTTCGTTATGCACTCATGACTCCATTTAACCAACACTATCCTGCACACACATTCACATCTTCCCATCCCCGTCCTCAGTTTTGGAGCACCTCTGAAATTCAGACTCTCAAAACAAGTAGGCAATGCGACCTGCAACGCTGGTACAGATTATGAACACTTCCCTACTCCTAGTGTACACACAATCACTTTCCGCCCTAACCTGTGCACTGGACTCTGCCTAATTCTCTTTCTTCACACACCTAATCACCTACCTTTGCAGTTACCCCACAAAATGTTCTTCTGCCCTCCGATCTTTGCCCACACCTCCCAAACCAATATCCATCTCCTCCTCCCTTTCTGCTAATGATTTTACTCACTACTTTTCTTCTAATAGCTCTAAATTTCATGCGACTCTCACAGCCCTCCTCTTTCTCTTCCCAACATTTCTTCTATACACAGCGATTACAGAAATGATCTGACAGATGTTCCAGCCACATCTAACTCCTGGATGTGCTCGTCCCCAGAATTCATGGACTCCTTGTCTGTGAACTGGCCAAGGAGTATTTTTGCACTGGTTCCCAGTTTTTGAATAGGCCAGGGCCTTCACTCTGCACCTGTTCATCTTCACTGGACTGGCCTGGACTGGGAGCTACAGATAAGACTTATCTCTCCAACTCTCCAACTCTCCCGCTGAGGAAGCCTCTGGGCCTTGGGCCTCAAGCGCTGCCTCATGTGCTGCTCTTTGAGCTTGTGCTTTAAGTACTGCCTCGACTCTGTCTGGGTCAGTGAGGTCATTTCCTATCAAACACCTTACTGGAATGGAGTTCTTGACTGCAACACAGTGCAGGAGGTGTTACCCCAACAACTAAAGTCTACCATTGCCATGGGGCAGTAGGTCAGGACATCACACCTTCTTATCAGTTATTTAGGTCCTGGAATGCACAGTTGTTTCTTCACCCATTGTCTCTTATCAGCAGTATCACACTGTCAGGAAGGTCTGTAATCTCCTCTTCTTCCTGAGATACCCCAGACTCCCCTTCCTCCCCTTCCTCCTCACCTTGAAGTCTCCGGCGTTGAGTTAGCGTTGGATTGTCCTTTGTTCGAGCCTTCACTCCTTTTTTTTGAAGATAGGGACGACCAAGGTAGGACGCCACAGTGACACCCCTTGGGTGATCTGTGGCAACCCTCCTCGGTCGCTGTTCAATGGGGAAAAAGCCAATGGCACAAAAAACCCCGGAAGATTAGGATCTTCAAACGTAATGAGGTAGTAGTTACACACTCCGGAGGCAGCAGTAGAAGGAGAGGAATCTGATGAACACGGTCCAGATATAGAAGAAATTCCAGGAAGAATCGTGTATGAGACCAGATCATTGAAAGTTCCAGAACCAATAGACAGTAGAGGGCTAGGCGAGGCAATCCACTAGACAGGCAGAGGTCGGTACACGGGATATCAACAGGAAGTAATTCCGGTACTGGATAAGCAGGTGAGGGCTGGACGAAGCAATCCACAAGACAGGCTGAGGTCGGTACACCGGGATATCACAGATAGAACAGAGGAGGGCAAAGAGGAGGACCAAGAGTGGTGATTACCATACAGGAAGAAGACAAGAATAGACGGAAAAAGAATAGAGAGAAAAGCTCAAGACGGATGGGAGGAAGGATAATAGATGGGAACGAAACAGGCAAGGGAGGAGGGATAAGAAGATGAGGAGAAATAAACTAGATAAAGGAACGGAGCGAAAGAACGGGAGGAGGAAATGAAAAGAAGGACCACGGAGGGAAAAAAGGGGAACTACACGACAAATTTCAGCGGCGCTGGAACAGGATGAAAACACTGTACGTTGCAACGCACCTGACCCCGGAAGTGAAAGGATTAAATACCGGTGTCAGGAACGTCGCAACGACAACTAGACCTGCACAGCACGCTCAAAAAAAACACGTGATGGAACCCGCTATGGCGGGCGCAGCTTCCACTTCTTCCAAAGCCGCCAGGTTCCCTGAGGCGTGACAGTATGCCCTCTCCTAAGGTCCACCCCACCAGGTTTATTGGGGTGTCTGAAATGGAACCTACGCAACAGGAGAGGTGTATTTAAATGTGCTCTGGGTTCCCATGTGTCTTCAGACCTCGGGTATCCTTTCCAGTGGACCAAGTACTCCAAACGTCCCTTATGGTATCGAGAGTCACAAATTTGGGATACCTCATAGACGTTTTCAGTGGGGTCTGGTGGGACCAGAGTGTTTTTCCTTCTTCGGGACCACTTATCTTCCATGAAGGTCTTCAATTGAGAGGTGTGAAACACCGGATGCACACAACTTAATCGAGCAGGCAGCTGTAAGCAAAAGGCTACTGGGTTGATTACATGCGTTATCTTGTATGGTCCAATATATCTAGGGGACAGCTTAGATGGGTGTACCCAACGCGGTAAAAATTTAGTGGACAGAAGTACCTTGGATCCAACTCCCCAATTGGGCACTGGTCTCCTGTGTTTATTAGCTTGGGATCTATTCTTTTCTTGAGCCTCTATGAGTCCCAGTCTAGCCTTGTTTTGGGCTTCTTGAATAGTTGCTAACGAAGCTTCCACAGAGGGCACCGAGGACTCAATGTTGGCCAAGGGAAGAAAGGTACGGGGATGATAACCGTACGTACAAAAAAAAGGGCTGGAACCTAAGGCTGAGTGGCAAGTGTTGTTATATGAGAATTCGGCCGTCGGGAGTAACTGGACCCAATCATCCTGTTGTTGGTTGACAAAACACCGGAGATACTGCTCCAATGTACCATTAAGACGTTCCGTTTGTCCATTTGATTGTGGATGGAATCCCGAGGTCAAGGCCCTTTCAATGCCTAATCTATTGCATAAGGCAGACCAGAAATGAGAGGTGTACTGGCTGCCACGGTCTGAGATGATCTTAGTAGGCATACCATGTAGCTTAAATATGTCTCTCAAGAAGACCTCAGCCATGCGAGATGCAGAAGGTACCCCAGGTAGAGGTGAAAAATGTGCCATTTTAGTGAATGAATCGATGACCACCAATATATAGGTACAACCCAGAGACTCTGGCAACTCTACGATGAAGTCGGTCGATATAGTGGTCCATGGACCTGTGGGAATGGCACCGGATTCCAACAATCCCAGAGGTTTTTGTGTGGAATACTTGTTACGAAGACAGGTAACACAAGACTGAACGTATTGTCTGGTCTCTTCCTTCATCCTAGGCCAAAAAAAATATCTCGATAAGAGTTCTTGAGTATTCCGTATACCACGATGACCCGCAATCTTGGTATCATGGCACCAGGATAATGCTGTCTTCCTTAACGACGGAGTTGGCAGATACAACTTGTCCTTAACCATATATTACCCATCCTTGATTACATAATCGGTCTTGTCGCTATGTCTTTCTGCTTCAAATCTCCCTCCAGAATCGTCCTTGACCTGTTGCAGGAACGTGGACACCACTCCTATCCTCTGAGATCTTGCAAACATCAGTTCTGTAGTTGTTTCTTGTTCAGACAGGTAGTCACTATGCCGAGACAGGGCATCAGCCACTAAGTTTTGTTCACCCGGAATGTAAGTAATATTAAATTCAAATTGGGCGAAAAAATGTGCCCACCTTGCCTGTCTTGTGTTGTAACATTCAAATTGACGCAATACCTGCAAATTCTTATGATCCGTTCGGAGGGTAAAAGGGTGTTCTCCACCTTGGAGGAGGTGTCGCCACTCTGTGCAGGCTAATTTCATAGCCAGCAATTCCCTCTCTATCACAGAGTAGTTACGTTGGCTGGGGTTCAGTGTTTTGGAATAATAGGACACAGGATGTTCCTTCCCCTCATACTCTTGCAGTAACACTGCCCCGATAGCAGCAGAAGATGCGTCAGCTTCCACTATAAAAGGACGGAGCTGGTCAGGTTGCCTTAATATGGGAGCTGAACAGAAAGCTTGTTTGAGTTGTTGGAAACTCTCTTCGGCTTGAGAAGACCATTGGAAGGGAGAGGAAGATTTCTTAAGGAGAGAGGTCATCGGGAGTACCTGTTGAGAGAAGTTGGGTATAAATTTCTGGTAGAAATTCGATAAACCAAGGAATATTTGGATGTCTTTAACAGACTTGGGAGACGGCCAATCGAGAATAGCATTGACCTTCTGAGGGTCCATGGCAATTCCCTCAGAGGAAAGAATGTATCCCAAATATGATATGGACGTTGCCGAAAACACACACTTTTCCAATTTGACAGAGAGATGATTGTCTTTGAGTCTGTGAAATACCTCCTTGACATGAGTGTTATGCTCAACTTGTGTGTGGGAAAAGACCAATATGTCATCAAGATAAATGATGACAGAGTGTCCCAGAAGATCCGAAAAAAGTCTGTCCATGAAACGTTGGAATATCGATGGAGCATTTACAAGGCCAAAGGGCATCACTTGATACTCATACAAACCGAAAGGGGTCCTAAAGGCAGTCTTCCACTCATCTCCGGTTTGGATCCTAAGCAAATGGTAAGCGTTGCGTAAGTCTAGTTTTGTAAACACAGTGGCCGACTGCACAGCATGAATGATTTCAGAGATGAGAGGCATAGGATATCTGTCCTTGATGGTTACCTTGTTTAATCCTCTGTAATCGATACAGGGGCGTAGCTCTTGCGTGTCTTTCTTGGGAATGAAGAATAAAGAGGCACCAGCAGGAGATTTGGATGGTCTGATCAACTCATTGGCTAAGTTTTTGTCTAGGTAGTCTCTCAGATAATGCCTTTCTTGCATAGTCAAGGGATACATACGACCAAATGGGACCAAGGCATCTGGGTGCAATTCAATGCAGCAATCTTCGGGTCTGTGAGGAGGGAGCTCTAACGGGATCTTCTCTGTCACCACTTCAGTGTAACCACTCAAATAGGATGGTAAGCAATGTATGGACTTAGATTCTATCCCACAGGAAGTTTGCATCATAGAAAAGGTTGGTTTCGGCAAACAGCTTGCTTTGCAGAAGGTTGAATGAAAACTTAACAGGTTTCTGGACCAGTCAATGGTAGGGTTATGCCGACGCAACCATCCAATGCCTAGAATCAAAGGGAAGTGAGTAGCTCAGCTCTGATAATATCAAAGGAAAGGCGTTCAGTATGCTGCATGATACGCATGGTGAGAACTTCAGTAGAATGGGTAATAAGGCCTGAGCTCAAAGGTTCGCCATCTACTCCCTCCATGGTTTGGTCCTCGGTCTTGGCTATCCGAGTCAGTCCTTGACTCTCTGCCCAGTGGGTATCAATGAAATTTCCTGCGGCTCCACAATCCAGAAGGGCCTGAGTCTGGATTGAGATCTGGCCGCTCAGAAGAGTGACTGTCATCACCATAAGTCGATCATCGTCAGAACACTCCAAAGTGGTGACTGAGAGGGTAACAAAGGGACTGGAATCCTTCCCTCGGTAATATGTCCCTAAATTTACCGAGGGTGCTCGTTTCCCGAGCGTCTGGGAGGCACATCAGGACAATCTCGAAGTAGGTGAGTTGAAGATCCACAGTACATGCATAAATTCCCTTCTCGCCTCCTCCTGCGTTCTTCAGCCGAGAGAGGGGAACGGGTGATGCCGATCTGCATAGGCTCTTCACGCGAGAGACGAGTAGAGGGAGGTGGTGCAGAAGGAGAAGGAACTGGGGGCATCGGAAGACCACTCTTAATCTTACGTGGCTCAGCTCGCCGTTCAGACAGCCGGAAATCGATCCGAAGTGTTGCAGTGATTAGATCAGCAAAGGTTAAGGGGCGTTCGATACGTGCAAGTTCATCTTTTAACTCTTCTCGCAGACCCCTCCGAAAGATGGCATACTGAGCTTGTTCTTGCCAACCAGCTTCCGTGGCGATCTGTTTAAATGAGGTGATATAGGACATTAAGTCTGAATTTCCTTGTCTGATGTCCAATAGATCCTCGGAGGCCAGAAAGGTGCTCTTGGTTCGAAGGAAGGTTTGCTTCATCAAGGTCTTGAAGGCCTCATAATCCTGAAGCACAGGATCAGTTCTATTGACTAAAGGGGTGGCCCAAGCCAAGGCATTGCCTGACATGTGGGTTATCATAAACCCAACCTTGGTATGACCAGAAGTAAAGGCCTGTGGACGAAATGAGAAATGCAAGTGACACGCATCCAAGAACTCCTTTAGCCTTTTGGGCGTCCCATCATACTTCCCAGAGACTAATGGTAGGGGAGGCAAATCTGTAGTCGGTAGTTCCCGCTCTGCTATCCTCTGTTGTAGCACTGCGTTCGCGCCCTTTAGATTCTGGACTTCCAGGCTCAAGTTTTGGACGGCTGCTACTAGTTCCTGAACCTGCTGCGGAGTGGCCATGTCGAATTCGGGGCGTTGCAAACTGTCAGGAAGGTCTGTAATCTCCTCTTCTTCCTGAGATACCCCAGACTCCCCTTCCTCCCCTTCATCCTCACCTTGAAGTCTCCGGCGTTGAGTTAGCGTTGGATTGTCCTTTGTTCGAGCCTTCACTCCTTTTTTTTGAAGATAGGGACGACCAAGGTAGGACGCCACAGTGACACCCCTTGGGTGATCTGTGGCAACCCTCCTCGGTCGCTGTTCAATGGGGAAAAAGCCAATGGCACAAAAAACCCCGGAAGATTAGGATCTTCAAACGTAATGAGATAGTAGTTACACACTCCGGAGGCAGCAGTAGAAGGAGAGGAATCTGATGAACACGGTCCAGATATAGAAGAATTTCCAGGAAGAATCGGGTATGAGACCAGATCAATGAAAGTTCCAGAACCAATAGACAGTAGAGGGCTAGGCGAGGAAATCCACTAGACAGGCAAAGGTCGGTACACGGGATATCAACAGGAAGTAATTCCGGTACTGGATAAGCAGGTGAGGGCTGGACGAAGCAATCCACAAGACAGGCTGAGGTCGGTACACCGGGATATCACAGATAGAACAGAGGAGGGCCAAGAGGAGGACCAAGAGTGGTGATTACCATACAGGAAGAAGACAAGAATAGACGGAAAAAGAATAGAGAGAAAAGTTCAAGACGGATGGGAGGAAGGATAATAGATGGGAACGAAACAGGCAAGGGAGGAGGGACTAGAAGACGAGGAGAAATAAACTAGATAAAGGAACGGAGCGAAAGAACGGGAGGAGGAAATGAAAAGAAGGACCACGGAGGGAAAAAAGGGGAACTACACGACAAATTTCAGCGGCGCTGGAACAGGATGAAAACACTGTACGTTGCAACGCACCTGACCCCGGAAGTGAAAGGATTAAATACCGGTGTCAGGAACGTCGCAACGACAACTAGACCTGCACAGCACGCTCAAAAAAAACACGTGATGGAACCCGCTATGGCGGGCGCAGCTTCCACTTCTTCCAAAGCCGCCAGGTTCCCTGAGGCGTGACAGTATGCCCTCTCCTAAGGTCCACCCCACCAGGTTTATTGGGGTGTCTGAAATGGAACCTACGCAACAGGAGAGGTGTATTTAAATGTGCTCTGGGTTCCCATGTGTCTTCAGACCTCGGGTATCCTTTCCAGTGGACCAAGTACTCCAAACGTCCCTTATGGTATCGAGAGTCACAAATTTGGGATACCTCATAGACGTTTTCAGTGGGGTCTGGTGGGACCAGAGTGTTTTTCCTTCTTCGGGACCACTTATCTTCCATGAAGGTCTTCAATTGAGAGGTGTGAAACACCGGATGCACACAACTTAATCGAGCAGGCAGCTGTAAGCAAAAGGCTACTGGGTTGATTACATGCGTTATCTTGTATGGTCCAATATATCTAGGGGACAGCTTAGATGGGTGTACCCAACGCGGTAAAAATTTAGTGGACAGAAGTACCTTGGATCCAACTCCCCAATTGGGCACTGGTCTCCTGTGTTTATTAGCTTGGGATCTATTCTTTTCTTGAGCCTCTATGAGTCCCAGTCTAGCCTTGTTTTGGGCTTCTTGAATAGTTGCTAACGAAGCTTCCACAGAGGGCACCGAGGACTCAATGTTGGCCAAGGGAAGAAAGGTACGGGGATGATAACCGTACGTACAAAAAAAAGGGCTGGAACCTAAGGCTGAGTGGCAAGTGTTGTTATATGAGAATTCGGCCGTCGGGAGTAACTGGACCCAATCATCCTGTTGTTGGTTGACAAAACACCGGAGATACTGCTCCAATGTACCATTAAGACGTTCCGTTTGTCCATTTGATTGTGGATGGAATCCCGAGGTCAAGGCCCTTTCAATGCCTAATCTCTTGCATAAGGCAGACCAGAAATGAGAGGTGTACTGGCTGCCACGGTCTGAGATGATCTTAGTAGGCATACCATGTAGCTTAAATATGTCTCTCAAGAAGACCTCAGCCATGCGAGATGCAGAAGGTACCCCAGGTAGAGGTGAAAAATGTGCCATTTTAGTGAATGAATCGATGACCACCAATATATAGGTACAACCCAGAGACTCTGGCAACTCTACGATGAAGTCGGTCGATATAGTGGTCCATGGACCTGTGGGAATGGCACCGGATTCCAACAATCCCAGAGGTTTTTGTGTGGAATACTTGTTACGAAGACAGGTAACACAAGACTGAACGTATTGTCTGGTCTCTTCCTTCATCCTAGGCCAAAGAAAATATCTCGATAAGAGTTCTTGAGTATTCCGTATACCACGATGACCCGCAATCTTGGTATCATGGCACCAGGATAATGCTGTCTTCCTTAACGACGGAGTTGGCAGATACAACTTGTCCTTAACCATATATAACCCATCCTTGATTACATAATCGGTCTTGTCGCTATG
This sequence comes from Ambystoma mexicanum, assembly GCF_040938575.1. NCBI lineage: Eukaryota > Metazoa > Chordata > Amphibia > Caudata > Ambystomatidae > Ambystoma > Ambystoma mexicanum. The sequence goes on along the minus strand of NC_090935.1, from coordinate 71,810,481 downwards.
TCTTTCTGCTTCAAATCTCCCTCCAGAATCGTCCTTGACCTGTTGCAGGAACGTGGACACCACTCCTATCCTCTGAGATCTTGCAAACATCAGTTCTGTAGTTGTTTCTTGTTCAGACAGGTAGTCACTACGCCGAGACAGGGCATCAGCCACTAAGTTTTGTTCACCCGGAATGTAAGTAATATTAAATTCAAATTGGGCGAAAAAATGTGCCCACCTTGCCTGTCTTGTGTTGTAACATTCAAATTGACGCAATACCTGCAAATTCTTATGATCCGTTCGGAGGGTAAAAGGGTGTTCTCCACCTTGGAGGAGGTGTCGCCACTCTGTGCAGGCTAATTTCATAGCCAGCAATTCCCTCTCTATCACAGAGTAGTTACGTTGGCTGGGGTTCAGTGTTTTGGAATAATAGGACACAGGATGTTCCTTCCCCTCATACTCTTGCAGTAACACTGCCCCGATAGCAGCAGAAGATGCGTCAGCTTCCACTATAAAAGGACGGAGCTGGTCAGGTTGCCTTAATATGGGAGCTGAACAGAAAGCTTGTTTGAGTTGTTGAAACTCTCTTCGGCTTGAGAAGACCATTGGAAGGGAGAGGAAGATTTCTTAAGGAGAGAGGTCATCGGGAGTACCTGTTGAGAGAAGTTGGGTATAAATTTCTGGTAGAAATTCGATAAACCAAGGAATATTTGGATGTCTTTAACAGACTTGGGAGACGGCCAATCGAGAATAGCATTGACCTTCTGAGGGTCCATGGCAATTCCCTCAGAGGAAAGAATGTATCCCAAATATGATATGGACGTTGCCGAAAACACACACTTTTCCAATTTGACAGAGAGATGATTGTCTTTGAGTCTGTGAAATACCTCCTTGACATGAGTGTTATGCTCAACTTGTGTGTGGGAAAAGACCAATATGTCATCAAGATAAATGATGACAGAGTGTCCCAGAAGATCCGAAAAAAGTCTGTCCATGAAACGTTGGAATATCGATGGAGCATTTACAAGGCCAAAGGGCATCACTTGATACTCATACAAACCGAAAGGGGTCCTAAAGGCAGTCTTCCACTCATCTCCGGTTTGGATCCTAAGCAAATGGTAAGCGTTGCGTAAGTCTAGTTTTGTAAACACAGTGGCCGACTGCACAGCATGAATGATTTCAGAGATGAGAGGCATAGGATATCTGTCCTTGATGGTTACCTTGTTTAATCCTCTGTAATCGATACAGGGGCGTAGCTCTTGCGTGTCTTTCTTGGGAATGAAGAATAAAGAGGCACCAGCAGGAGATTTGGATGGTCTGATCAACTCATTGGCTAAGTTTTTGTCTAGGTAGTCTCTCAGATAATGCCTTTCTTGCATAGTCAAGGGATACATACGACCAAATGGGACCAAGGCATCTGGGTGCAATTCAATGCAGCAATCTTCGGGTCTGTGAGGAGGGAGCTCTAACGGGATCTTCTCTGTCACCACTTCAGTGTAACCACTCAAATAGGATGGTAAGCAATGTATGGACTTAGATTCTATCCCACAGGAAGTTTGCATCATAGAAAAGGTTGGTTTCGGCAAACAGCTTGCTTTGCAGAAGGTTGAATGAAAACTTAACAGGTTTCTGGACCAGTCAATGGTAGGGTTATGCCGACGCAACCATCCAATGCCTAGAATCAAAGGGAAGTGAGTAGCTCAGCTCTGATAATATCAAAGGAAAGGCGTTCAGTATGCTGCATGATACGCATGGTGAGAACTTCAGTAGAATGGGTAATAAGGCCTGAGCTCAAAGGTTCGCCATCTACTCCCTCCATGGTTTGGTCCTCGGTCTTGGCTATCCGAGTCAGTCCTTGACTCTCTGCCCAGTGGGTATCAATGAAATTTCCTGCGGCTCCACAATCCAGAAGGGCCTGAGTCTGGATTGAGGTCTGGCCGCTCAGAAGAGTGACTGTCATCACCATAAGTCGATCATCGTCAGAACACTCCAAAGTGGTGACTGAGAGGGTAACAAAGGGACTGGAATCCTTCCCTCGGTAATATGTCCCTAAATTTACCGAGGGTGCTCGTTTCCCGAGCGTCTGGGAGGCACATCAGGACAATCTCGAAGTAGGTGAGTTGAAGATCCACAGTACATGCATAAATTCCCTTCTCGCCTCCTCCTGCGTTCTTCAGCCGAGAGAGGGGAACGGGTGATGCCGATCTGCATAGGCTCTTCACGCGAGAGACGAGTAGAGGGAGGTGGTGCAGAAGGAGAAGGAACTGGGGGCATCGGAAGACCACTCTTAATCTTACGTGGCTCAGCTCGCCGTTCAGACAGCCGGAAATCGATCCGAAGTGTTGCAGTGATTAGATCAGCAAAGGTTAAGGGGCGTTCGATACGTGCAAGTTCATCTTTTAACTCTTCTCGCAGACCCCTCCGAAAGATGGCATACTGAGCTTGTTCTTGCCAACCAGCTTCCGTGGTGATCTGTTTAAATGAGGTGATATAGGACATTAAGTCTGAATTTCCTTGTCTGATGTCCAATAGATCCTCGGAGGCCAGAAAGGTGCTCTTGGTTCGAAGGAAGGTTTGCTTCATCAAGGTCTTGAAGGCCTCATAATCCTGAAGCACAGGATCAGTTCTATTGACTAAAGGGGTGGCCCAAGCCAAGGCATTGCCTGACATGTGGGTTATCATAAACCCAACCTTGGTATGACCAGAAGTAAAGGCCTGTGGACGAAATGAGAAATGCAAGTGACACGCATCCAAGAACTCCTTTAGCCTTTTGGGCGTCCCATCATACTTCCCAGAGACTAATGGTAGGGGAGGCAAATCTGTAGTCGGTAGTTCCCGCTCTGCTATCCTCTGTTGTAGCACTGCGTTCGCGCCCTTTAGATTCTGGACTTCCAGGCTCAAGTTTTGGACGGCTGCTACTAGTTCCTGAACCTGCTGCGGAGTGGCCATGTCGAATTCGGGGCGTTGCAAACTGTCAGGAAGGTCTGTAATCTCCTCTTCTTCCTGAGATACCCCAGACTCCCCTTCCTCCCCTTCCTCCTCACCTTGAAGTCTCCGGCGTTGAGTTAGCGTTGGATTGTCCTTTGTTCGAGCCTTCACTCCTTTTTTTTGAAGATAGGGACGACCAAGGTAGGACGCCACAGTGACACCCCTTGGGTGATCTGTGGCAACCCTCCTCGGTCGCTGTTCAATGGGGAAAAAGCCAATGGCACAAAAAACCCCGGAAGATTAGGATCTTCAAACGTAATGAGGTAGTAGTTACACACTCCGGAGGCAGCAGTAGAAGGAGAGGAATCTGATGAACACGGTCCAGATATAGAAGAATTTCCAGGAAGAATCGGGTATGAGACCAGATCAATGAAAGTTCCAGAACCAATAGACAGTAGAGGGCTAGGCGAGGCAATCCACTAGACAGGCAAAGGTCGGTACACGGGATATCAACAGGAAGTAATTCCGGTACTGGATAAGCAGGTGAGGGCTGGACGAAGCAATCCACAAGACAGGCTGAGGTCGGTACACCGGGATATCACAGATAGAACAGAGGAGGGCCAAGAGGAGGACCAAGAGTGGTGATTACCATATAGGAAGAAGACAAGAATAGACGGAAAAAGAATAGAGAGAAAAGCTCAAGACGGATGGGAGGAAGGATAATAGATGGGAACGAAACAGGCAAGGGAGGAGGGACTAGAAGACGAGGAGAAATAAACTAGATAAAGGAATGGAGCGAATGAACGGGAGGAGTAAATGAAAAGAAGGACCACGGAGGGAAAAAAGGGGAACAACACGACAAATTTCAGCGGCGCTGGAACAGGACGAAAACACTGTACGTTGCAACGCACCTGAACCCGGAAGTGAAAGGATTAAATACCGGTGTCAGGAACGTCGCAACGACAACTAGACCTGCACAGCACGCTCAAAAAAAACACGTGATGGAACCCGCTATGGCGGGCGCAGCTTCCACTTCTTCCAAAGCCGCCAGGTTCCCTGAGGCGTGACACACACATAGCAAGAGACTTTTCCCCATTTATGGATACAGTGTTCAAAATGTCTCAGTATTGGCGGGAACTGAAGCCTCCTCAAAGGACCTGGTACCGTTCCCACTCAGAATGGAGCCCAACAGTTAGCATTCCAGAGTCCAACAGTTACCATTGCTTGCTTAGACCTTCCCTAGCAAGCGAGATCTCCCTTTCTATGCGTCACATCATCAGACAGAAAACAACACCAGGGATTTGAGGGTACATTTTTCTCAGAACTAGAGGATCCCTCACTCTTTCTGTGGGTGCTGACTAATCATGGGACTGGGAATGTTTTTTGGTGCCTTTCTTTGCGTAAGGGTTAAAACCTCTATCCTTTCCCTCCTTGTGTTTGTTATCATTTCTCTTGTCATCAGACTATTAGCCTGGGCCTTTTTCTGGACTTGAGTACTTACATACCTGTCAGTAGCCATGGCAAGCTCCCTAGGGTCTGTGATATTCTTGTCCACTAAATGCCTGTGTAACTCTATCTAATATATTTCATGCAATCAAACATGCCCGGGAATGTGTCAACTTTGTTAGCTGTAACCCATCCGTTCAGATATTTTAGAGATTGATGCGCAATCGCCTCAAAGGGTATTTCTCCTTTCTTGGTGAGCTCCTGAAGTACTGCTCGGGGGTCATGAAGAACTTCCTTCAGATGGCAGCCTTACATTTTCTTATAAATTAGCCTCTCCTCAGGAGCCAATTGAATAATAACATACTTGTTGCATTAAGTCCACACCCATCTTCTGCATCCCTAGCCGGGTCTGTGGCTCTGTGGACTAATGCATCCACTACCTGGTCACAGGTTAAAATCCCGGCAGGTCCACTCAGCCCTTCATCATTCTGAGGTCGATAAAATGAGTACCATTAAGTTGGGTAACAATAAACATCTGTTATTAGCGCCATGATACCCCTTCAGGGGTGAACATGCACTTTACAATTACACCTGTTACGTTATGTTATCCCTGTATGTTATTACCCTATCGGTACTTCCTTGCCCCAGTGCCCTTTCTCCCTGCCATGCAGTTCCTCATTTCAGTACTGTGAAGGCATCACAAAGCAAGAAACAGACAACAGATTCAAAGTTCAAACAATACATTTTTATTAACTTAAATATCAGGATGGTTGAAGGCCTAGCTTGCCCAATGCTAAAGTGGGATTTCCCTACCTAAAGAAACTAGGGAGAGTCAGAAGGCTCAACTTCAAAGTCTGTCTGTGTCCAAAACCTATACTTTCCGTCTCAACTAAAGCTAAACTATGTGTAGGGATGTGTGTAGCAATAACAGAAACCGTGTTGCAAATAAAGTTTGGAGCTTCTTCCAGCTCCAGGCTTACTTTTTAGCTCCCCTTCCCCAAGTTCAGAGCAGTTGCTCAAAACCCTTGGGGTTACCTTCCTCAAGTTCAAGGCAGTCCCACAAAAAACTCAGGTTTCCCTTCCCCAAGTTCCAGATAGATGGTTCAAAGTTCAAAACAAAACAGTTCACAAAGGATTGGGATCAGCCCCAACCTTCTTACCATGGGTAATGGTCCCTGGTTCACCAACTAACATCTGTTACAACACACGTCTTTGATTTGATTTGGCATTTATAAACCACATGGATACAAGTGTTTCTAGGCACATCAAGCCAAGGAGGGGAAACACAGGGAACACAAAATAACAATCGTGCTAGGCCTTGTGTCATGCAGATCGTACAAGTGCGGGGAAGATGGAAGGGGGGAAGTGACAGAGGGAGGGGAAGGGGGAAGTGCAGTTAACTCAGAAGTGCACCCATTGGGTGGTTCATACATGCAGAGAGAAGTGACTGTAGGGTTACAAATACAGACCCATAATTTCTGAGGAGTGCAGAAGCGAAAAGGAAAGTCTCGAGTTGCTTTTGGAACCATAGGTGGTTCTGCTCAAGTTTGAGAGAGGCAGGAAGGCTGTTCCAGAGAGAGGCCCCAGCCGTAGGGATTGAGCTGCCCCCAACTCTCTTCTTGGAGAAGCGTCTGCCCCTCAGAGAGTTGGTGGTGAATAAGCAGAGCTCGAGAGGGAAGATGTTTTGGAAGAGAAAGTTGGAGGTAGAGCGGTCTCAGGCCCCAGAAAGCCTTGTGGATGATGCAGAAGGTCTTGAATTTGATCCTTGTAGGCACGGGGAGCCAGTGATGAGATTTCAGAGCTGGAGAGATACAACCTCTGAGTTTGAGGCCAAGGACCAATCTCGCAGTCCTGTTCTGGATAAGTTGTAAAGGTCGAATAGTAGAGGAAGGAAGATTTAGAAAGAGGCTGTTGCAATTGTCCATCCTAGAGAGGACCAGAGCTCTGGAGACAGTGAGCTGATGGGGGAAAGGGAGAGAAGAAAGACTACCTCTGAGGAGGTGCAGCTGATAGTTTGACTTCTTAGAGATGTCAGAGATGTTAGGAGAAAATGAGAGGGGAGAGACAAAGATGTCACCAAGGTTTTTAGCCTCACAGGAAGGAGCAGGTAGAGGGCCCAGAGTGGGCGGCCAGAGTGAGAGAGGAAAGAAGGGAGTGGGTGTCCCAATGAGGAGGATCTCAATTTTACTGGCATTGAGGCAGAGATCAATAACGGCACACCATTCCTGAATAGCAGCCAGACAGTCAGGTATGACAGAAGAAGCTGAGAAGCCTGAGCGGTGCTTGAAAGAGAGCTGAGTGTCATCAGCATAACATTGAAAATTGGAGCAGAAAGTAGCTATGTGTTGGGCAAGAGGTGCCAGCTAGTGGTTGAAGAGCCAAGGAGAGAGGTTAGACCCCTGAAAAACACCACAAGTAGAGAGAGAGAGAAAGATATAATAGAGAAAAGACCCCAGTTGGACCTGAGAGGGTTGGTTCATGAGAATTGAGGTCAACCAGGCAGTAATACCAAGGTTGTTGCGGAGGCGATTGAGTAGGATGGCATGGTTGACCATGTCAAAAGCAGAGGATAGAATGAGGACATAAGGGAGATTAGAGGCAAGATTGGAGAGCAAGTCTTCATGGGTGTTCAGGAGAGCAGTTTCCGTGTTTCTGGCAGCTTTGAAGCCAGACTGGTGGTCATAGAGGCAACTAACCGATTCATTATGCAGATCAATCTGGAAGAGGGCCAGCTTTTCCAAGAGTTTGCCCAGCAAAGGAGTGATAGTTAGCTGGAGAGGAAGGATCGGCCAGGGCTTCTTTAGAAGGGGGTGCACAAGAGAGTGCTTAAGGGGGAGGGGAAGTTCCAGTGGCAAAGGAGTGATTGCAGAAATCCGCCAATGCCATGCATATTTTCATTGACTTGGTCCTTTTAATGTCAACACTCTTGCTTTTTCATGTAGGGCACTCCTCTAGGCTTTGTTGTCAGACCACTCGGTCCACCCATTACAGGTCACTCAACCGATACCCCTTTCTTGGTTGTTTTTCATTAATATTGCTCCAGTGCAGGGGTCCCCTTAGCCTAGGTACAGTTGACACACCAATCAGTCCACTCATTATAGGTCACACAACCAATATCCGTTTTCTATCTGTTTTACCAACAATTGTCCACTGCTTTCCTTTGACAATGACATGTATTTCTTGTATCAGGATTATTTTCTTCCAACAATGTATTGTGGCTAGCTCATCCACCATTCACTTGATTACACTTTTGAAACTTCTATGGCTCTTGCCAATACAGGTTACCCCTGGACCTTTCAGTTCCTTCACCACTTGGCTTGTGTAAATACCTATTTCTCTTCTCACATCCTTCTTGGGACTTTACTTGGTTTGCCAACACTTGTATTTCATTCAATTAATTCTGTGTTGTTTGCTACCGGCACAATGCTGCTTTTATTCCATTCAAAACATGTTCATTAATTGCTTTGTCTCAGTGCAGCATTCAGAAGTGCGTATTCAATCATACTCCTTATTTGCTTTAATTCTGTATAGTCTTCAACAATGCTTTCAGTTGGTTCGGTATTCCAAACTCATGTTTCACCCTTGAAACCACCTTCAGTTCATTTCAAGATTATAAGCAATATTCAAAAGTGCTTATGACAGTTTACAAAATGTGCAATATTCAGGAAAGGCTTATTGCCGGGTTTCAGAGACCCCCGGTATGACTGTTCCCCATCTTCACTCACCATATTCAGGCAGCAGCTCCTGTCGGTTTTGTTCCTTTCCTTGCTTTGCCTTTCTAGCATCCACAGTCTTCGCTCTTGCGGAGGGGGGGAGAGCGGCACTCGATCCCCCGGTGGTTCGTGGCAACCGGAGTGCCTTTTTGCCATACAGGTCTTGCTTGCACCCAACAGGGATGGTGCGTAGGACTTCCCAACCTTCTTTGTGCTGCCTTGGCCCCAGAATCTCTGTTCCTGGCCTGACACGGCTTCCCCCGCTTGTATCTCTAGCTCCTGTGTCTCCGGTCAGCCAGCTTCTGGCTCCAGCCAGCTCTATGCACCAGCCTGCTCTGAGACTCCCTTTATTGTGAACAGCCTGCATGTTTATATCCACTTGACTTACTAAGTGTTCACAGATATAGGTAATTTAGCCCAAATGCCTGACCATAGTTAAAACGGTCATGCCTGGCTTCTCCATCTGAACTTCTCCGTAGCCCTCTTCTTTGCCTCAGTACCAGAGTGGTGTTTGGGGAGAGTTGCATACAAGGAATTATTCACAACTCTGACAGTTCATTTTGATAAGGGAATGAGGGATACTATGTCTCACCTAAGGTTACCCTCTCCCCAGTCCTCAAGGACCCTCCACCCAGGTGATCATCCCTCGCTTCTCCCCCTTTTTGGGTCAGAATCCAAAAGCAATGGCCTTTCCCTGGCCAGCTGAGAAGATAATCCAGGAGCAGGGGGTATGAGGATCCGCTCAGGTTCTTCACAATACCTGATTACCCTGCCTCACTCTTCCTCATCAAAGTTCCCCATTTGTCTTCCCTCACCCTTCCTCATTGAGGTTCCCCATTAGCCTCCTTCTTCCTTGTCCCAGGAGCCATTATCCATGCCCCCCACTGCCTTGATCTGTACCAAATTAGAAATCTACTATTAGGTTTCACATTAGCCATGGGTTCCTTCTGATGAAATTTTCAAAAACAAATAACTAATACTGTGAAAAAAAAAAAAAACTAAATTAGTTGGTTAATAAATCGTTCTTCCCTTTTAGATAGTCAGCACACAAAAGCCAACTAGTGTTACCATTTTGGAAAGTTACTCTTTTCTGCAGGAAAACAGGCTGTGACTGACAGCATGCATTTTCATCGTGAGGAATATTTCAGATGTGGGGGTGAAGATGCATATTTTCAGTATTAGAAAGAATCATCTCACTCAAATGTGGGCCTGTGTGTGTTGTATTGGTCCCTCTTCCTGGTATCCCATTTCCCTACCTGTGTCTTCTCCCAATACTCTGTTTGAAATGTATTGCATTATCAATTTCCCATTACCCCTTTGACCCCCTTTCTTGTCCCAGTACCCCATTAGATTTGCCTAGTTCTTCTTTTTTCCATTACCCCATTACTCCATCTAATTCTTGTCCAAGGACCCCATTATTACTGTCTCACTTTTCCTTGTCCCAGTACTACATTTTCCTGTCCATATTCTTCCTGGTCCCAATATTCCAATAGTAATCTATTGCATTGACACGGTCTCCCTCTGCCACATCGTGGTACTCCATTAGTAATCAGTTTCATTATCCCGCCTCACTGTTCCTCATCCCAATAAACCCATTACCCCATCTACTTCTTCCTCATCCCAGTATGCCATTAGTAATCTTTTGCTTAACCTCACCCTTCCTGTTCCTTCACACTATACCTGATTACCTGTGCATCACTCTTGCTGATTCCAGTGCTCTATTTCCTTTTCCTACCTCTTTATT